>NC_141086.1:37846889-39174823 GCF_041138505.1 Cibotium barometz
AGCAGTTTCTCATTAGGCCAATGCCTCAATTTATAGGCGCACAGGCGGGTATGGTGAAGAGCTGGATTTTCCATGGCCTCTCAAGTACCAAGAGACTTGAAAAATCCTCACTGGGCACTATTGCTAATCGAAACATGCTTCGACGGTGACCAAATTTTGCAATCTTGTGGGGGCGGGTCCTCCCCACGTGCTTACAATGTTTGGTCACCATCCAAGCATGTTTGGGTACGATGGTATGGTAAAGAGCGAGATTTTCCTTGGCCTCTCAAGCACAAGAGACTTGAAAAATCTGCAATGGGCACTAACTCCTAACCCTAACATGCTCCGATGGTGAGACCAAAAATTGTGACCATGTTCCCCACATGCTCGCAAAGTTTGGTCACCATCGGCGCTTGTTTGCGTACGATGACATGGAGACGATCAAGATATTCCATGGCCTCTCAAGCACCAGGAGACTTGAAAAATCCACACTCGACGCTAATTGCTAATCCGAACATGCTCCGATGGTGACCAATATTTACGAGCATGTTGAGGCGGGTCTCTTGGGGCTTGAGAGGCCATGGAAAATCGCGATGTTCTCCGTACCATCGTACCCAAACATGCTCCAATGGTGACCAAACATTGTGAGCATGTGGGGGTCGTTCCACATACATGCTTGTAAATTTTGGTCACCATCGGAGCATGGTTAGGTATGATGGTATATGGAGAAGAGCGGGATTTTCCATGGCCTTTCAAGAACCAATAGACTTGAAAAATCTGCACTTGGTGCTAATTGCTAACCTATAAACATGCTCCAATGGTGACCAAACTTTGCGAGCATGTGGGGGTGGATCTCCCCCACATGCTTAAAAATTTTGGTCACCACCGCAGCATGTTTGGGTACGATGGTATATGGTGAAGAGCGGGATTTTCCATGGCCTCTCAAGCGGCAGATTTGAAGGAGTGCTAATTGCTAATTTAAAAATGCTCTTTCAAAATAAAAATAAATCTTTTATGCATCTTTCTATGCATAAATTCAATTTTAATGAGAATAACTCTTTTGAAATAAAAATAGATTTCTTTATGCATCTAAAATCAAAATTAATGAGAATAACTCTTTTGAAATAAAAATAATTTTCTTTATGCATCTTTCTATGCATAAAATCAAAATTAATGAGAATAACTCTTTTGAAATAAAAATAAATTTCTTTATGCATCTTTCTATGCATAAAATCAAAATTAATGAGAATAACTCTTTTGAAATAAAAATAAATTTCTTTGTGCATCTTTCTATGCATAAAATCAAAATTTGATGAAAGTAACGCTTTTATAAAAAAAAAATCTTTCATGCATCTATTTATGCATAAATTCAATTTTAATGAAAGTAACACTTTTATAATAAAAAAATTCTTTTATGCATCTATTTATGCATAAAAATCAATTTTGATGAAAGTAACACTTTTATAATTGAAATATTCCCAATATGCATCTTTCTATGCATAGAAATTAATTCTAATGAAAATAACACTTTTATTATAAAAATATTTCTAATATGCATTTTTCTATGCATAGAATAAAAATAACACTTTTAGAATACACAGGCGATGGGGATTACTCTTTTTGAATAATAAATGATAAAACTTGTTTCATAAAATTTAAGAAAAATTTTGTCATAACCTCCTTTGTATGGCTTACCATTTTTCAATTCTTTCCATTCTCAAGTTACTTAGAAATTATCCCAAATGGTTTAAAGCATTCTAAACTAATCAAGTTCCACTTTTTAAAGAGAAACAATAGGAAATGTTTAATTCTAACAATTTGATTACACATCTAGGATAAAGAAAGGCTGAATTCAAGAATGAAGAGAGGGGGAAAGCCTTTCCAAAAAGGCATAGAATCATTTTTTATTTTATAGAAAATAAAAATTAGAAAACCATTAAATGGAATAAAGAAAAAGTAGGATTTCTAGCCTACATGAATTTTTGTGACCTTTCCTTTGGCTTGATGCTTTGAGGGATCTACTCTTATTTGCAACAAGAGTGGCCACCAATTCTTTTGAAGAGAAAATGGTTAAAAACTAATGAATTATCAATCAATTCACTGTTTTTGGCTTTGGGGAGGAGTAGAGTAATAGTGCATAAAACACTATTAACCATTTACAAAGGGGGAGGCCTAATTTATAGGAAAAAGTGAGCCTCTAACCAAACAAACTGATTCTAGAATTTCAGTTTGGTCAATTTTGACCATTTTTAGGTCAGTTTAGCTTACTTTTTGGATCTAGTTGAAGCAGGAGAGATGAAAATATCTCACTATTTGTGAGTTTAAAACTCAACCACACATGTGAAATAGGCGCCTCCTTCATGAGGGGAAATCCCCCACACTGAGGTGTCAAAAATGCATCATTTCTTCTAAGTATCTCTTCTTTTTTAACTAGTAACCTTGTCCTTAGTCAACTCTTCATCTTATGTGAGTATTTACTCATTTTTGGGGAGATTTTCTTTTATTCTTCAATTTATCTCCTCCCTACATTTGGATTAATCTAATTGGTCCATAGGAACCTTAATTCAAAAATTTCAGAAAATCTGGACCCTTAGGCTAAGGTCCTTTTTACTTGATTTCAATTTATTCCAATTGCACATTGGAAATTTCTTTTTGAATATCTGTTTCAGGGAAAACCATTTTAGACACTAGAAGGATTTTTATATCCAAAAATATCTCAATTTTGAATTACCTTCCTCTAGACATTTTCTCTCTCTAAGCCAAAACAGGATCTTTCTTTTATTTCAGAGAGGGGAATAATTATAAGATTAGAAGGGGAGGTTTTTACACCTGTACACCTCAAAAAACCGGAGGGAGGAATCTTACATCCTACCCTACTTAAAAAATGCGAGATATCCTCATCTCGTAAAATTAGAGGAGAACTCTTTTCCTTAAGATCCAATTGATTGTGGGGTTCCTTATAGTTTGGTGAACCCAACAGAATCTTGGGATAAAGATCCCTTATATAAAACTCATCATCAGATAATAATTCACTCAGATCGTATCATTCAAATCCTTATCACAATAATGGTCCATTAGACCGAATTTTCTATCTGAACAGTCCTTCATGGAAATTTTCAATTATATAGATTTTTAATTTGACATCCCTTAACTTGATCCACTAGGTCAAGTGTTAACAGCAGTAATCCGCCAATACAATCCACTAATCTCATAGTGATTTGATGAAGTCATTAAGGTCATTCCAGCTACGAACATCATCACAAGGACTCGTCCCATTCATCCTCATTTTGTGGTTTTGCTTAGTTTATTACATTTCAACCAAAATTCAGGAATCTTCATTTTTCAATCAGAATCCAAATCAACTCATCAGTTCTCAACCAGAATTTAAAATCATATCAACCACATTCGAATTCATCATCTGGATAGTATTAATGCTTATAATTTCAAGTCTTAGATTTACTCGTATATACTGCCAGTAAAGAGCTGCAGTTATACCCTCGGTATATACGAGTAGTCATCATGGTCCTTGGAACTATAAGGTAAATACCATCATGTCTAGGCCTCAAGCAAGTCAGGGACTCCATACAATTGCGGTACTTCCATCTGAAGACCCAATTACCAATTTACGAATTTCAGTTTGAATATCAATTCGTATAAATTTTTTCACACAATTATAACCTTTTACTGCTTCTTCATAAAATTTTGACATTTTTGGCTTCTCGGTTGATCCTCATTAGCCAATTCGCTCTGATACCAGCTGTGAGATCCCTCTCTCCACCGACAAGGAATTCAGGGGTGCTAGCAGTGGAAGTAGCACTTCTTGCGCGGGGCAGGTCCCACACTCGGGGCCTCGCCCACGGATATCCGGAGAAGAGACTAATCCATCGGGAACCTAGAAAAACTTCCCTTGCCCGGAAAGCACGGACGGTTCCTCCAGGATAACTTTTCTCTAACGTAGTCAAAAGCCTCTAACTGAACTGATCTGACCGAACCCGTAAGTCCCATAGTCAGATCAGGGAAAAGATTGTACTTGGATCATAGAGACCAATGCTTTTTTCCTCATTGAGAGGCACAGCCGTTGATTCTTTTCCATAAAACAATTTTTGTCTGGGATTTACTTCATCTATCAAAAATTGAGTCTCAATTTAGGGATCCATCAGTCCAGCCTAACCCCATCCAGCCCCATGGGTTAGCCAACCACCCAACCACTGTAGTGATGGGATCCAATTAGGAATTTGGTTATGTTTTTTCTTGGGTACTAGGGAAAAGAGTTCCCAGGCCCCCTAGTAGCCGGATATTCATGCAAACTTAAAACTAGTCACACCACTTACACACACAATATGAAATTGCCTTTTTCACAGATTCAGCTGTCTTTAAAATAATCATTAATTTTAATGAAATTGCCTTTTTTCACACCCAATATGAAATTACCTTTTTCACAGATTCAGCTGTCTTTTAAACAATCATTTAATGAAATCATAGTCACTGATCATAATCCTCCAATTTTCGGTTGAATTTTAATTTCCAATCATTCTTTCATCGGTGTACTTATGGCATCATTGGAAACCACAACGCTCAGCATTTGTTGACTCAGGGGTCTTTTCAATGGTTCCTAGCTCAGCATCTGTCCACTCAGGGGTCTTTTCGATGGTTCCTAGCTCATAGTACTCGCTAATATATTCACATAACAAAATGGAATCTCCGTTAAATATCAGCAAGATCTCGGTTGACCTTGCTACGCGAGACGTCCTCCGTTGACTCTCCGTCTCAGCAGTTGTAACTTTAACAGAGATAGGTCTCCAACAACCTCATTCACAAGATGGTCAAAATGCTTCCCCAGCATTCTTGACATAAAATAGTCATTTAAAAACAAATTTCACATACAAATACAATTCCAACAAGATTTCCATTTTTTCTCATCACTCCACATCCTTTCACATTAGTCCCCATCTTTTCTCATCTTCCCACATATTTTTTTTCTTCATCGATCCCTTTCACATCACATCATTTCCACATCAAATCACATCCAATCGCATCATCCACACATCAATCCACATCATCCACACCAATCCACATCATCCATACATCCATCCACATCAATCCACATTATCCACACATCAATCCACATCATCCATACATCCATTCACGTCAATCCACATTACTCACACATCAATCCATATCATCCATACATCCATCCACATTAATCCACATTATCCACTCATCCATCCACATCAATCCACATTATCCACACATCCATCCACATCTTCCATACATCCATTCACGTCAATCCACATTACCCACACATCAATCCACATTCATTTCATAAGTATTCCCATTCTCATCTAATCACATCTTTTTCTATCTCATTCATTTCATAAGTATTCCCATTCTCATCTAATCACATCTTTTTCTATCTCATCACTTATTTCCTCATTTATCCTCATCAGATCACATCTACTTGCATCTACCCATACATCTCATCACTTCATCCATGGCCTCACAAGCACCAAGAGCCTTAAAAAATCATTGAACTCAAGGAACAGCTTAGGCAGTTATTAGAACAAGGGTTTGTAAGACCCAGTGTTTCACCTTGGGTAGCGCCAGTTCTCTTTCAGAAAAAGAAGGATGGAACGTTAAGACTCTGTGTGGATTAAAGAGGTCTCAATCAGCTGATAGTTAAGAATAAGTATCCTATCCCCAGAATTGATGAGCTTCTGGACAGGCTAAATGGAGCCCAGATCTTCACAAAGATAGATCTCAAATCAGGGTATTACCAGATCAAGATTAATAATCAAGATATCCCGGAGATAGCCATTAATACTCGCTATGGGCACTATGAATTTACTGTCATGCCATTTAGATTGACAAATGCCCCATCTACATTCAATCGCTTAATGCAGGACATTCAATCACCTAATGCAGGACATTCTAAGAGAATACTTGGATGATTTTGTTCTTATTTTCTTTGATGATATTCTGATTTACTCAAAGAATGCAGCTAACCATGAAGCTCACGTCCGTAAAGTTCTTGAGATTCTATGGAAGTACTAACTCTTTGCAAAAAAGAGAAAATGCACTTTCTCTATCAACCATTTTGAATACTTGGGCTTTCTGGTATCCAAAGATGGAATTTCTCAAGATTCCGCATAAGTCCAAGCTCTTCAAAAATATAAAAGACTTGTTTCTAACTGTTTTAACCTAGAGAGAGAAAATATTCTAGAGAGAGAATATTCAGATTTTTAATATTTTTGGATAAAAAATTATCTCATCTTATTAAAATAAGTTCCCCTGAAATAGAAATTCAAAAAGAACTTTCCAATGTGCAATTGGAATTAATTGGAAATGGGTATAAAGGACCTTAGCCTAAGGGTCTAGATTTTCAGAAATTTTTGGATTATGGTCCAATTAAGGTTCCTATGGGCCAATAGCATCAATCCATGTGTAGGGAGGAGATAAATCCAATTTGTAAAAGAAGATACCCAAAAATGAGTAAATGCTCACATAAGATGAAGAGTTGAAAATGTACAAGGTTTATTAGTAAAAAACTATGAGCAATATTAAAAATATGAGATATTTTGGGTATAATGATTCCATTTTGACACATATGTAAGGAAGGGGTGTTCTTTAAAGGAGGTGCATATTTCACATGCTTGAATGAGTTTTAAACTCATAAAAATTGAGATATTTCATCTCTCCTCTCTCCTAATTCAAGTCTAGTTCCAAAAAGTTAGCTTAATTGACCTAAAAATGGTCAAAAATTGACCAAACTGATTTGGAAAATTCTAGAATCAGTTTGTTTGGTTAGGAGCTCAATTTTTTCTATAAATAGAAGCCTCCCCCTTGTTGAAAAATATATAGTGTTTATGCATCGTTACTCTACTCCACCTAAGCCAAGAACTGTGAATTCATTTAATAATTCACTAGTTTTTGGAGCTTCCCTCTTTCTTCAATCCCCATTAGTGGCTCCAGCAACATACTTAACCAATTGATTGGTTGGGGGCCTCTACCGTGAACAAAGAATCAAGTAATTTGTAAGGTAAATGGTGAATTTTGATTCTTTTCTATAATTTCTCAATGTTTCTCTCTTCTCAACCCCTCTCAAGCTTGAGAAGCTTAATTGGAATGGTTTTTTTTGAATGCTATTGAAGTTAATTGATGAATGGTAGTGAAGAGTTACATAATTTGATGAATGCTATTGAAGTAAATTGATTAATGATAGTTAAGAATTACATAAATTTTCTTTTATGCTTAATTCTAATGGTTTTTATGTAATTTCTCTCTCTCACTCAAGAAATGGTCATACTCTTGACCCATTCTCAATCCAAATGAAGCTTTTCATAAAGCTTTTCCTTAATCCAAGATTAATCTATGCTTGAGGCCAAATTAATGGTTTTTTTCCTATGCTTTTAGTTTATGTATTTCATGAATATTGATGATTCAATATATTATGGATTAATGATCCAATTAGGGATCATTCTATTTATTTCCTTAATGATAAGCTTTATCCCTTAGAAAATTTGAGATTTATCAGTCATAGCAGCGGAGCTATGGTAAAATTTTTATAAAAATTATGCATAAAATAATTTCATTCAAAGCATGAAAAGAGGACTTCCTACCATATTCTAGGAATTATCATCCTAGATTAATTGAAAGATATTCATTGTAATCATAGAGAAATTGATTTTTATATTATGCATAATTGATTTTCATGCATAGAGCTATGCATAAAAGATTATTATTTTAACATAAAAGTGTTACTTTTAACATATTTGGATTTCATGCATAGAGGTATGCATAAAAGATTATTATTTTAACATAAAAGTGTTACTTTTATCATATTTGGATTTCATGCATAGAGGTATGCATAAAAGATTATTATTTTAACATAAAAGTGTTACTTTTATCAAATTTTAATTTTCATGCATAGAAGTATGCATAAAGGATAATTTTTCTATATTAAAAGTGTTACTTTTATCATTTTTAATTTTCATGCATAGAAGTATGCATAAAAGATAAATTTTTTATATTAAAAGTGTTACTTTTATCATTTTTAATTTTCATGCATAGAAGTATGCATAAAGGATAAATTTTTTATATCAAAAGTGTTACTTTTATCATTTTTAATTTTTATGCATAGAAGTATGCATAAAGGATAATTTTTTTTATATCAAAAGTGTTACTTTTATCATTTTTAATTTTCATGCATAGAAGTATACATAAAGAAAATTTTTTTATATTAAAAGTGTTACTTTTATCATTTTTAATTTTCATGCATAGAAGTATGCATAAAGGATAAATTTTTTATATCAAAAGTGTTACTTTTATCATTTTTAATTTTCATGCATAGAAGTATGCATAAAGGATAATTTTTTTTATATCAAAAGTATTACTTTTATCATTTTTAATTTTCATGCATAGAAGTATGCATAAAGGAAAATTTTTATATCAAAAGTGTTACTTTTATCATTTTTATTTTTCATGCATAGAAGTATGCATAAAGGATAATTTTTTAATATCAAAAGTGTTACTTTTATCATTTTTAATTTTCATGCATAGAAGTATGCATAAAGGATAATTTTTTATATCAAAAGTGTTACTTTTATCATATTGGATTTCATGCATAGAGGTATGCATAAAAGTTGATTATTTTATTATAAAAGTGTTACTTTTATCATATTGGATTTCATGCATAGAGATATGTATAAAAGTTGATTATTTTATTATAAAAGTGTTACTTTTATCATATTGGATTTCATGCATAGAGGTATGCATAAAAGTTGATTATTTTATTATAAAAGTGTTACTTTTATCATATTTGGATTTCATGCATAGAGATATGCATAAAAGTTGATTATTTCATTATAAAAGTGTTACTTTTATCATATTGGATTTCATGCATATAGGTATGCATAAAAGTTGATTATTTTATTATAAAAGTGTTACTTTTATTATATTTGGATTTCATGCATAGAGGTATGCATAAAAGATATTCTTTTTATACTAAAAGTGTGATTTTCATCATAAATGGATTTTATGCATAACTTAGATGCATAAGAGAAATTCTTTTATTCTAAAAGTGTAATTCCTACCAAATTGAATTTATGCATAAGAAGATGCATAAAAGAGATTGATTTTTATTTCGAAATTGTTAGTCTCCTTAAATGTAATTTATGCATAAATAAATGTGTAGAGAAATCTTATATCAAATATAAGAATTCTCTTAAAAAAGATATGAAATGTGATAAGATGTGATAAGAGGTGTGAAAAGATGTGATAAGATGTGTATGAGATGTGATAGAATGTGTTAAGATGAGTTAGGATGTGTTAAGATGTATATGGGATGTGTTAGGATGAGAATGGATGTAATATGGTTGTATGAATGTGACGTGGATGTATACATGTAGATGTATATGTATGAAGGTGAATGTGGATGTAGATGTGGTTGTATAGGTATGAATGTGGATATGGGATGTGGATGTATAAATGAGGATGTGAAAATGGAGGTAAGCATGTAGATGTGTATGTATGAATGTGAATGTGGATGTATGAATGTAGATACGGATGTATATCTATGTATGTGAAAAATGGATGTATGTATGTATGTGGATGTGGATGTATGAATGAGGATGTGAATGCATAGATGTGAATGTGGATGTAGATGTGGTTGTATAGGTATAAATGTGGATATGGGATGTGGATGTATAAATGAGGATGTGAAAATGGAGGTAAGTATGTAGATGTGTATGTATGGATGTGAATGTGAATGAAGAGGTGGATGTGGATGTATGGATGTAGATACGGATGTGGATGTATGTATGTGAATGTGGATGTATGAATGAGGATGTGAAAATGGATGTATGCATGTGAATGTGGATGTATGCATGTGAATGTGGATGTATGAATGTGGATGTGTGGATGTGGAAATGGAAGTATGGATGTATGAATGTGGATGTGGATGTATGCATGTAGATGTGGATGTATGAATGTGGATGTGGATGTATGCATGTAGATGCGTATGTATGAATGTGAAATTGGATGTATGATGTGGACGTACGAACATGGATATGTATGTAGAATAATGAATATGAAGGTGTATGTGAGATAATGTGTAGTCTATATGAGTGAATGGATGAGAACGAGTACACATTAAATGGAATGAGGAATAAGTAATGTGGTCCGAGAGTGGATAATATGGAAAGACGAGAGTTCGTTATAGAAACTGTATTTTGTGACTGTTTGTAAATGACTGTTTTATGTCAAGAATACTGGGGAAGCATTTTGACCGTCTTGAGGATTAAGGTCATGAAGACCGAACTGATAAAGTTGCAACTGCTGACGGAGAGTCAATGGAGGACGTCTCGCGTAGCAAGGTCGATCGAGGTCTTGACCAGCCTCGGTTCGATTTAAATGGTGAGCTTCCGGTACGGTGGATGAGGGACCAAGGAAGCGGCCTATGAGTGAAGCGCTAGGTCACCTGCGAAGGATCCTAGAGGGTGTTGACCATACGGTGCTCGGGCTCTGGGTCGCCGAGGATACCCACACGTGCGTCGTGGAAGATATTGGAACAAGGAGTAATAGTTGTTTTCTGAAACCGGGCATGGATCTGGTTGATTGACCTTGCTGGTCCTCAACGGATGAGTCCATGGCTCTTTTATATGGATCTGTGGGTTGATCTTGCTGATCTTCCACGGAGATTCCATTCTATTATATGAATATATTGCCGGTTACTATGAGCTAGGACCAAAGACAGTGAAAGAAGTCAAGGGATTCTTAGGATTAACTGGTTGGTATAGAATTTTTATACCTAAGTATGCTCTCATAGCTTCCCCCCTGACTAATCTTCTCAAGAAGAATACCCTGTTTCAATGGTCTGCCAGCAGGTGTCAGAACGCTTTTGATAAGCTGAAGACCGCCTTGCTAACCAATCCCGTTCTGAAGTTGCCAAATTTCTCTCTACCCTTTGAGGTAGTAACTGATGCCAATGGTTTTGCCCTGGGAGGTGCGCTCATGCAGGAAGGTCATGCAGTGGCCTATGAATCCTGAAAACTCAGAACGCATGAGAGAAATTATGCTGTCCACGACCTGGAGTTAATTTTTTGGACCCAAAGAGGGCCTCTTGGATTAACTTTTGATTAGGAAATGGACCAATAGGAAGAGGGCTGGGTGCACATTTTTGACTTCTTTGACCCTAGGGGGCCTAGGCTTTGGTTTGCTAATGGGACCTAATTACTACTCTTGTCCCCCTACCTCTTGGGCCCAAACTTAGAGATCCCCCCACCTAGAATCGCGCAAATTAAAAACCCTAAAAATTAAAAAAATTTAAATTTTTCCCAAAAGTGTGTTTTCCCTCTCAAACTTCCCCCAGCATACTCTAGGTTTGGAAAGCTCATTTTGAACCTCTTTCTTCCTCTTCTAAGATCTCCATTGCTGCAGAAACTCCATACCTCTCAAGCTTTCCCTCCTTGTCAAGCTCCCTCAGTCTCAAACTCCCTCTCCCTCTTTCTTCCTTTTCTAAGCTCTCCATTGCTGCAGAAACTCCATCCCTCTCAAGCTCTCCCTCCTTCTCAAGATCCCTCCCTCTCAATCTCCCTCTCTCTCTCTCGCTCTCAAGCTCCCTCCCTCTCCATTGCTGCAGAAACTCTATCCCTCTTTAGTCTACTCTAGGTTCAGGAAGCCTATTCTCAGACTCTAACCCTCTTTTAAGCTTTCCATTGCTGTACTAAAAACCCTAAACTTTCTCTCCTCTCCACTCCTCTATTGTAAAACAAGCTTTTCTTTTCCCTTCTTCTCTTTTCTTACCACCATGGCCTCTTCCAATAATGTGAGAAGACCTAGGGAGAAGGTGGAAGAGTAGCTTGTGCTGCATAACACAAGAGGTGAGAATGGAGTTTCGGCTCCAACAAGATTCAGGGTTGGGGCTTGGGTCTAAATGTAGCCAAGCTCTAAGGGACTAGATCGAGTGCGTCCAACTGGGGAATATGCTAGATCATTGGAAGGGGCGGCTACAAGGCTTCAAGCATACTAAGAAGGAAGGACTGGTTGCCACAGTGCAACATGTGTATACCCTTGGACACCTGTACATTCAAGGCCAACAACCAAGGTTTCCTTCAAATTGTCAGTGTAACACTCGTGTAACATAAACACAGCTTTAACAACATGCTAATATTGGATTTTTTGTTTCAAATTTTCTTATGATTCTCCATTTTCTTATGTCTCTTTGTAGATATTTTCCCCTCTAATTATGTTGAGGAACAACCACTCCAAAGCCTCACTGGAGTTTTCTATGCTATGCATGCATCCATTGGAGAGGAAATGTTTGTATCTCAAAGCCCAAGTGATCTTGTACATATCACTCATATTTTGTAGATAAAAAACCAGGTTAATTTGGCAAGCTAGAAGAGATCCCCAACCCCCCTCTTAACAATCCCTGTTAGAATTTGTGGTGCTCAAGCTAGATCAAGTGTGTGGAGGAGAGAGACTCACAAAATACAAGAACAATATCTTGCTTATCAAGTGTGTGGAGGAGAGAGACTCACAAAATACAAGAACAATATCTTGCTTATTAAGTTATTTATGAATACAACTAGGCCTTGCTCAATACAAAATGACTCCTAGCTTCACCTTTAAATAGGTGAGCTAGTGGACCATTAGTCCGTTCACACACACACCCTTCTCCTAGCCTTTTACATGACCTTAGTCTTTTAATACCCTCCCTCAATACCAACTATGAAAGAATTGGAATAGGTGGTATTGGACATAGGTTGCCTTTATAACATTAGGCGTACAAGGTTTAGGAATATAGGTGTTGTTACATTGAGATTTAAAATAGGTGCTCAGAGGAGTTAGAGGTTGATACAAAGTTAGCCTCTATCTCTTTGTTAGGACATTTAGAAGTGATATGTCCCATTTGTTTACACTTGTCACATTTTATTTTGTTGGGATATTTGATCCAACAATTATTTGCCAAATGATTCACCTTTTTGCAATGGGCACATTTTACTTTGACCACTTGATGTGACAAAGCTTGTTTAATATTTGATGAAGTGGTTGCATTTGAAGATTCAGCTCCTCCCTTTGGCCTCTTGTCTTCATCAAAACAAGATTGAATGACTCCTTTGAGGGTGGGATAAGGTATGTTCTTCAGGGTGGTGACTAAGGTGGGGCACACCTTCTTGACTGCTTTTAGCAAAACAGCCACTGCATGATCTTCATCCATTCTCGCATTCACTGATGCAAGTTGAGCCATAAGGCCCTTCAAGTGAGAGATGAAGGCTCCAATTCCATCTCCCTCTTTGAGTTCCAAGCTGAAAAATTCAATTTTAAGTAAGATCTTGGAATTCTTACCACGAGCTCCATAGAGCTTATCAAGCTCATCCCATTTCTCCTTTGCAGTCGGAAGCTGGTCCACATGGTGAATGAGAGCCTCATCAAGATGAAGCATGATGATGGCTTGAGCCCTCTTATCATCTTCAATATCTTCAGCCTTAGTTCAATCAATAACCTTAGTGCTAGAGATGAATGGCCAAAAACCTTTGGACATCATCTTGTACTTGACAAGGACTTGCCAAGTGTGGAAGCCCTCTCCCGAGAACTTCTTGATTTGGGTGTTTTCCTTTGACATTGGGTATTGAAGGAGGTTATTAGAGAGTAATGGGCTGATTTATGAAGAAGAAAAAACCAGAAATTTATGATATTTAGGCTTAATTAGAAAGAGAAAGGCTTATGAGAGTGCAACAACCCTTAATCAAGCCAAGGATGTTGCATAAATAGGAGATTAAGATGGTTAATCAACACTATTAGTGCTCATAAGCACACTTTGAAAGCACACTTTGAAAAGCTTTGAGAACTTGAAGGTGATGTTGATGATGGAGCTTGATGAGAATGAGGCTCATGAATACCTCATGTGGTTGGCCACCACTTCAAAATCAAGAATAAGATCAGCAATAAGCCCTCACAAGATCACTTAAGTGATTAGAGCAAAGTGGAGAGGATTAGAGCAAGAAAAAGAAAAAGTTTTGAAGCTTTAATGGAGAGCTTCAATGGAGTTGAGGGAGTCAGCCCCAATGGAACAGCCATTGGGGCTGAAATTAGGGCTATAGCTCCTTGACACATTGGGCTTCAAAAGCCCTAAGTCTATGTTGCCTATTGTGTGCTGCAGTTGGCGTATTCGTGTACGAACAGCTGCATTGCAGAGAGAGTGCACCGACCTGCACAGGCAGCAATGCCGCAGCGAAGAGAAGACGATTCGGCTGATTGACTGTACGACCACATGCGCCCGGGTGTCCTCCACAACTCCCTTGAAGAAAGCTCGGTGAGTTGTTGCCTCCACGAGTTGCTAGAGCTCCTCCACTGCCAGGGGGTTCAGCTCCACAAGTGAAAGGATAAGAAAAAGTGAGGATTTTGACCTATTCTACACCACAAAGGGGCCTACTCAACCAAAGCTCTAGATACCATGTTAGAATTTGTGGTGCTCAAGCTAGATCAAGTGTGTGGAGGAGAGAGACTCACAAAATACAAGAATAATATCTTGCTTATTATTAAGTTGTTTATGAATACAACTAGGCCTTTCTCAATACAAAATGCCTCCTAGCTTCACCTTTAAATAGGTGAGCTAGTGGACCATAAGTCCATTCACACACACACACCCTTCTCCTACCCTTTTACATGACCTTAGTCTTTTAATAATCCCAAATGGCCCAAACCTGATGCTTGGACCATCTTATGCTTAAAGTTTAAGATGGTAAGTGATATCAAGACATCACTCAAGTTTTCAAAGGCATCTAGGTCAGTAGGGCAAAATTGGTTTTGTCCTTTACATGTTTTTGTGCACATGTTCAATTCCATGCCAATGCACCAAACAAAAACAATGTATGTTTCTAAGGAGGTATGGTCTGACCTCATTCAAGGATTACTAGGAGAGGGTCGGGAGGTTAATGAGGGGTCACATCAAGGTGATGTGTACAAGTGCAATGTAGTAGATTCTACAGTGCCTTTTAGGTTCTTGAAGAAAGGCACACTCTATTTTGTACATGCGTCTGCACTACCAAAGATGGATGCAAAAGCACGGGACATGGATCCCACTTCAAGCCTCAGAAGAAGAAATTATGCCTATTGAGGTAGCTGTGATGATGCAAAATGGATGGATTGAGCGAGTGGCAGCAAGCAAGCATTAGAGCCTAGCAGACCTACGTCAACACTCTAGCATCATGGGCTTTGACAATGTGGAAGAGTCAAGTTTCAAGTTGATGAGAAGAAAGGTATATCTGATTCCACTACATGTCTAGAATTAACCCTTACACTTTCTGGTTACTATGCCACTTTCTATATTTTTACAGATTGGGAAGCGTAAGGAGGGGACAACCATGGTCTCAGAATCATGGCAAATGGGGGACCTTGAATTTTCAGCAGCAAGGTGCATAGCCCTACCAACATATAGTAGGCATGTGGAAGAGCTTGAAGATGAATTGAGTATATGGGAAAATAGCCTCTGTTTTGATGCACGTGAGGGGCAAGAGTTTCAGGATCGAGGTGAAGGCAATGACAAGCTTTCAAGTCAACAAGGTTATGGAGATCAACATGAAGTAAATGTCACAAGAGGGGCAAAAAATGAAGACATTATAACAATTTTAGATTAGACGACATGCTTGTAATTTTGTAGCAGGCTCTTTTTTAACCAATCTTTATTTAATTGAAATCTTAATATTTTTGCAAACTGTAATTTTTTTGGTCTAGCGGTCTAGTGTGAAAAGACCAAACTTTAAATTTTAACTATAAATAGCCAAAGGTGCCTTCTTTCTCATTTTCATGCAATAGAAACCAAGCACGAGCTCACACTATCTCTTTGCATTCACATGGCTACCCACTTTGACAACTTTTGTGAGTTGCTCTCCACCACCCCGTGGGCGGGCAAGAGTGAGCTCTTTGTCATGTTCTCTCGTGAAGTCAACTTTGAAAAGTCGCTCGCCCTTGCGTCCCAACATTATGAGACGCAGATTGCATACATGGAGCAATACTTGGCTCCCCACTCCATCTCCTTTCCCCATTGCCCCAATGATCGATGGGTGACTGTTGAGCTGCTTAAGTACATTCAACAATATGTGCCTCTACATCCAGCGCCTTGAACGCTTCATCGATATCTGCATCCCCGCAAGAGCTTACTGTACCTTCAATAATAAGCAGGAGGTGAAGAGGTTGGGGAAGGGAAATTTAGGAACTAGGTTCCTCTCGTGGCTCGCCACTTTTGCGTTCCTCATCTCAGCGATGTGGATTCGGATGAGGAGGTAGAGATGCCTGCATTGCAATTGGCAGGGTATTCGAGGGATGACAAGGAAGTGAAGGTAGTACGAAGAACGAGTGCTGGTGTAGAAGAGCAGCTTGCATCAGAGCACTTTCCAGAGGGTGCACAATCTATAGCTGAACAGTCCACTGTAGTAGAAGATGCGGGGCCATCTTCCCCACACGAGGAGAGCAAGGTGCTGCCAGAGCTTGAGATCAATCTTTTGAGCACTATTGTGGTGGAAGGTGAAGAATACTTATTTCTTCATGACCTTGAAAAGGCAGTTGGCTTGAGAATGGATGAATGCTTGAGCATTATATGCACGCGATATGAGGTGGACCTTGATACGTCCAACCTCGGTCCTCACCTAGATAGTGCTATATTACCCCTTGGAGAATCTATCACACACAGAGACAGTTGCTTTGGTCAAGGAAACTGTGGTTGAGACCGTGGAGCAAGCCCTAGTTCCAGAGGAGGAATTCACAACCTTACAAGACAAGCTAGAGGCTAAAAAGGATACCCTTGCTAATGGAGTAATGGAGGAGACCAAAGCACCAAAAAAGGATGAGGCTAAGTTCTCGATTGACCTCTCCACCCCCACCAGCACTTTGGCAAAAGAAGACATTGAGCAAGACGTAATAATCGACCTTTTACAACCTAGAAACGTTTGTAATTATGTATAGGAAAATATTTTGATTTTTCCTTTGATTGCAGAGGGTGGTTGAAATTGACGCATTTGCTGGGAGAGGCGGTGGCGGGCAGCAGAGACCAGGCCAAGGTCCATGGACATGATGCTTGCTGCATTGGCGCACTATCTTGGTCGACTTCCTGTGGGGATGGCATCGCCATTATCCACAGAGACTACACCCCTCAATCTGCCTTCACTCTCTGTCTTTTAATAAAAGCCCTCTCTAAGGTGCTCTGTGTAGCCTCTATGGCACAGAGCACCAAATGTATAGTTCTGATTAAAAAATCCCTTGTCTTTGATGTTTTTGGTTTTGGATTTAGGGGTGAGCTTCTTGCTCGTATAGGTATAGCCAAAAGCATAGGCATAGAGGATCCTCAAGAAATAGCCCAATCACTGCTTGAGCACACTCTGCCCAATAACAAGAGAAGGATTCTCAATATTGTAAGAAAGCTTTTGTAAAGGTGATGTATCACTTCTTATTATGAATACAATACAATTTTTGCAAACTTATTTTCATCAAGTATATCATTATTTTTTCTAGTTTGTACCATCAATGTTTTTGTGAATGCATCAGAAATGACCCTGGGAGCCTGGGGGAGCAGTGTCAAAACAGTGGGAATTTTGAGCCTGCACCGCTGCTGTAGAGCCCAAATTCGCACTGTTTTGGCACAGCTTCCCTGGCCCTTCAGGAGCAATTCTGATGCATTGGATGACAAATAATGTATTTTTACACATGAATTTTGAGCCTGCACCGCTGCTGTAGAGCCCAAATTCGCACTGTTTTGGCATAGGTTCCCTGGCCCTTCAGGAGCAATTATGATGCATTGGATGACAAATAATATATTTTTACACATGATTAAAGGTATTTTTTTCTTGTAAATTACTGTTTCTCATAATCAATGTACTCAACTTGATTATAAATGCATCAAAAATGATTCTGAGTGGCTGGGGGAGCAGTGCTAGAACAGTGTGAATTTTGAGCCTGCACCGCTGCGCTATAGAGTCCAAATTCGCACTCTTCTGGCATAGCTTCCCCAGCCCTCCAGGAGCAATTCTGATGCATTTGGATGATAAATAATGTATTTTTATACATGATTAAAGGTATTTTTATTTTGTAAATTATTATTTTTATAATTAATGTACTCAACTTCGTTATAAATGTATCAAAAATGATCCAAAGTGGCTGGGAGAGCAGTGCCAAAACAGTGCAAATTTTGAGCCTGCACTGCCACTGCAGAGCCTAAATTCGCACTGTTCTGGCATAGCTTCCCCAGTCCTCCAAGAGCAATTTTGATGTATTGGATGACAAACAATGTAATTTTACACATGATTAAAGCTATTTTTATCTTATAAACTATTGTTTCTCACAATTAGTGTACTCAACTTCATTATAAATGCATCAGAAATGATCCTGAGTGGCTGGGGGAGCAGTGCGAGAACAGTGCAAATTTTGAGCCTGCACCGCCACTGTAGAGCCTAAATTCGCACTGTTCTGGCATAGCTTCCCCAGTCTTCGAGGAGCAATTCTCATGCATTGATAAACACTATATTTTTACACATGATTAAAGGTGTTTTTATCTTATAAACTAATGTTTCTCACAATTAGTGTGCTCAACTTCATTATAAATGCATCAGAAATGATCCTAAGTGGCTGGGGGAGCAGTGCCAGAACAGTGCAAATTTTGAGCCTACACCACCGCTGCAGAGCCTAAATTCGCATTGTTTTGGCATAGCTTCCCCAGTCCTCTAGGAGCAATTCTGATGTATTGGATGATAAACACTATATTTTTACACATGATTAAAGGTGTTTTTATCTTATAAACTACTGTTTCTCACAATTAGTGTGCTCAACTTCATTATAAATGCATCAGAATTGATCCTGAGTGGCTGGGGGAGCAGTGCAAGAACAGTGCGAATTTTGAGCCTGCACCGCCCGCTCTGCAGAGCCTAAATTCGCACTGTTCTGGGCATAGCTTCCCCATTCCTCCAGGAACAATTCTGATGCATTAGATGATAAACACTATATTTTTACACACATGGTTAAAGGTGTTTTTATCTTATAAACTACTGTTTCTCACACAATCAGTGTGCTTAACTTCATTATAAATACATCAGAAATGATCCCGAGTGGCTGGGGGGCAGTGCCAAAACAGTGCGAATTTTGAGCCTGCACCGTCGCTGCAAAGCCTAAATTCACACAATGTTCTGGCATAGCTTCCCCAGTCCTCCAGGAGCAATTTTGATGCATTAGATGATAAACACTATATTTTTATACATGATTAAAGGTGTTTCTATCTTATAAACTACTGTTTCTCACAATTAGTGTGCTCAACTTCATAATGCATTAGAAATGATCCTGAGTGGCTGGGGGAGTAGTGCCAGATTAGTGCAAATTTTGAGCCTGCACCGTCGCTGCAGAGCCTAAATTCACACTGTTCTGGCATAGCTTCCCCAGTCTTCTAGGAGAAATTCTAATGCATTGGATGATAAACACTATATTTTTACACATGATTAAAGGTGTTTTTATCTTACAAACTACTGTTTCTCACAATTAGTGTGCTTAACTTCACTATAAATGCATCAGAAATGATCCTGAGTTACGAGGGGAGAAGTGCCAGAATAGTGCAAATTTTTGAGCCTACATCGCCATTACTTCTCATCATCGGCCTCTCTGTCTTGATCTCTAGGGTGGCTACATTGTGGGGTCTTCTTCACACGCTTGCTCCCACTAGAAGGGCCTGCATGTGTGTGCGCTGGTGTTGCTGTGGGAGGAGGGTTGGACTCTGGTGATCCCATTGGGCGTGTCCTAGAATCCAAGGGGTCACTCTTTTCCGTGGTGTCGCCTTGCAGTGTGTTTCGTGAAGGCATGGTAACAGGTGCAGTGTTCTTGGTGCATGCCATATCCATGTATGACTATGCTAAACGTGGTGATGTGCTGGTGTCCTTACATGGGTGTCTACGTAGATCTTGAGCTCACTCTAAAAAAGTGAAATGAAAATGGTGAGAGAAGGAACTATTAATAGTTTTTTTTAAGGGAAAAAAAAACCTAACTAAACTTATTTTCTTAGCCTTATTACATCTAGATTTATGCTGGTGCGTGCACAACCCAAGGCCTCCCTTGTCTCCTCATTCGTGCACGCTAAGCACCATGCCTATGGGGAGCATTTTTCTACAACCATTCAAGCTGAACATGACTTTTTACAGCCTTGCGTGCCTCTTGCGCAAGCTTAGATTGTTGGGCCCGCTCCCTAACCAATACCCTTCCAAAGGTTGTGCGATAAAACCAATTGAACATCTCTTATAGATAGTTTGTACGTGCTCCTTCTGCAGAAACTCCACCTCCATGTCTTGTATTTTTGAAATAAGCCCCTCTTGCTTTATAATGTGATTTCTCCATCCCTTGGGTACTCCACATGTTGAGCGATCCATACTTGTTCATGAAATACGCACCATGCACATAAACTATGTGCTGTACACATGATAATAGAACTTAATTAGGAAAAGTCAAGGTTAAAACACCAGTTTATTATCATGTGCTGTACACATGATAATAGAATTTAATTAGGAAAAGTCAAGGTTAAAACACCAGTTTATTTTTTTACTATACAACTTACCATATAGTGTGCTACTTTACTCTCTCCCCAAGCACCTAGCACACTTTTGGTGAACACTTTTCATTCACGAGCACCATTTGGCGTTGCTTTGAGTCGTTTGATAAGTTCCTCCAGCCTTTGAATCTTTGCATCCTTCTCCACATTCTCTGCGAGGATCTCTTTCATTTTATCTGATGATGTTTTAAGTCCTTCTTGACATTGTAAAAGGCTGAATTGTGATGCTTGCAATTGAGATTGGAGAATATGGGTTTGCCAAGCTCCACTTGTAGTCAATCTTCTGCAGTATCCTAAGAAGCCAAGCTCTCCTTCAAATTGAATTGTGATGCTTGCAATTGAGATTGGAGAATATGGGTTTGCCAAGCTCCACTTGTAGTCAATCTTCTGTAGTATCCTAAGAAGCCAAGCTCTCCTTCACCAACAAATTGCATAAAAGATTATAAATTGCGGAAAGGAGGGTTTGCTCTTAATGGAGGGTCAACTGGATATAGATGCCCATCAACCCAAAGATCTACATTTTTCTCCTTAGCTATCCTACGAGCTTGGACAGATTGTGCATCAGTAGGATGGGTTTTTTTAGAGCTACCATACTCTGCAGGAATACGAATGTGTAAATCAACCTTCCGTTTTCTAGCTTCACAAGGGACTACACACACAGCTTGCAAAGGCTCCATAGCTAAGTAGAGGAAGAAGCTAAAGCAGAGAGATCCTCATAGGGGGAGAGAGAGAGAGAGCGAGAGAGAGAGAGAGAGAGAGAGAGAGAGAGAGAGAGAGAGAGGGAGTGAGTGAGAGAGACTGTAAAACTTTGCTGTTGTTGCAGGTTTAACACAAATCCGTTTTTCTAAGTAAAAAATGATATTTTTTATATACAAACATACTAACATGGAGTTTTTCATCAATAAATTACATTTATGAGAAAAATTAAAAAATAATAATTTTTAGGGTCCCCACAATTTCGGGATCTCATGGATGTAGTGGTTCCTGACAGTTAGTTATGTTTATGGGGTTGTGGGGACCTGACATTTAGTTATGGATGTACTGGCTCCTGACATGCTTCTGACGTGACCCTTGAATTACAAGCTTTTTGGAGAAAAAAATTTATTTTCATCATACATATTGGTTGGGTGGTGTTTTTTCCACCTCAAAATGTAAAAAAATAAAAAAATAAAGAATTTTCACTTTTTGAGGCCCACCTAAATATGAGAATGTTTTGCTGATGTGGAAGGGAGATGTGGAAGGGAGATATGGTGGGAGTTAATGAGAAAGGAGATTTCAAACTGACAAGAAAGATTCAATTTGTAGAGAGTGAAGATAAAAAATTCAAAAAGTAAGAGAGAAAGTATGAGAAAAGTCAAAAAGTAAGAGAGAGAGTATGAGAATATTCCCTTTAAAAAGTGAAACTAGGGGGGTATGGCTGATGTGGCAAGGAAAAAATAGGGGTCATCATAGCCTTTGTCTCCCTTAAGCCCAGCTTTTTAAGCTCTAATCCCTTAAAATTAGGAATCCTTAGGAGGCCCTTTTTGGGTCCAAAGAATTCCTAATGTTTCAGTAGTCTATGCCCTGAAGTTGTGGAGACATTACCTACCAGGTCAAAGATTCACTTTGATGATAGATCATTAGAGCTTAAAGTGGATCTTCACTCAGAAGGATCTCAACATGTGCCAAAGAAGGTGGATGCACACCCTGCAGGAATTTGATTTTGAAATCAAGTACCGCCCAGGCAAAGAAAATGTAGAAGCAGATGCCCTCAGCAGAAAAGCCTCCTTGCTTGCAATCACAGTGGTGTCAAATCCATTCATTAATAAAGCAAGAGAGATCATGTAAGATAGATTCTTTGGCCCTATTGCTACCCTACTTATGCAAGAAAGCAAAACTCCTCAGGAGTTGAACCGAGTTCAAGGGTACAGCTAGGATGAAGGAATTATGTATTACAATAGTAGGCTATGCATTCCCAATGATGAGGGAACTAAGGGTCAAATTTTGAATGAAGCCCATGATAGCCTTATATAGCAGGACATCCAGGTTTCATCAAGACCTACATGTTTGTAAAGAAAAGCTTCTTTTGGCCTGGACTAAAAAAGGATGTACTTAATCATGTACGTCAATGCTTGATATGTCAAAAAGTCAAAGCCGAGAGAGTAAAAATGCATGGAAAGTTACATCCATCAGATGAAGTGGGAATGTATCAATATGGATTTTATTATGGAACTACTTTCAGTGCAATCAGGTTACAACTCCATCTTCATGGTAGTTGGCAGACTAACCAAAGTTTCCCATCTGATTCCAGTAAAAGAAACCTACACTGCATTGGATGTGGCCATAGTGTTCCTTAAGGAAATCTTCAAATTGCATGGCCTACCCAGGAGAATAGTAAGTGATTGAGATCCCAAATTCACGTCAAGATTTTGGACTGCATTCTTCGAAGCAGTAGGAACTTTCTTGGATCTCAGCACAGCTTACCACCCCCCGAGACCGATGGTCAAACAGAAAGGGTGAACCAAGTAATCGAAGATATACTTCTTGTAAGATCCACGTCCCCACCACGCAATGGATTTTGGGTGCTAGCAACGGAAGTAGCACATCTTGAGCGGGGCAGGGTCCTACACTCGGGGCCTCGCCCACCACGGATATCCGGACAGGTGACTAATTCCTCGGTTCTTCCAAAACCAAACTTAGAAAAACTTCCCTTGCCCGGAAAGCACAGGCAATTCCTCCAAGATAAAATTTTACTCTAACGTAGTCAGGGTCATTTACTGACCAAACTGATCCAACCAAACCTAAAGTCACTTGATCAGATCAAGGAAGAAACTTACACTTGGATCATAGAGATCAACGCTTTTTTCCCCATCGAGAGGCACAGCCGTTGATTCTTTTTTCCATAGAACAATTACTATCCAGGATTTACTTCATCTAGCATACTACAATAGAAATTGAATCTCATTTAATGGATCCATCAGTCCAGCCTAAGTCCCATGGGTTAGCCAACCGCCCAACCACTGTAGTGATGGGATCCAATTTAGAATTTGGTTAGGTTTTGTCTCGGGTACCAGGGGAAAGAGTTCCCAGGCCCCCTAGCCGGATTTTCAAGCAAATTTAACTCCAGTCACACCACTTACACACCCAATATGAAATTGCCTTTTTCCCAGATTCAAATGTATTTAAATCAGTCATTTAATGAAATCATAGTGTTACTGATCATAAACTTCCAAGTACCCAGTTGAATCTTAATTTCCAATCATTCCTTTATCAGAGTATCTATGGCATCATTGGAAACTAGAATGCTCACCACTTGTTCACTCAGGGGCCTTTTTGATAGCTCCTAGCTCATAGTACCTGGTAAATATTCACTTATAAAAATCAAGATGGAATCCTCGTTGAATATCAGCAAGATCAACACAAATCCATATAAGAGAGCTATGGACTCATCAGTTGAGGACCAGCAAGGTCAATCAACCAAATCCATACTCGGTTTCAGAAAACAACTCTTACTCCTTATTACAATATCTTCCACGATGCACATGTGGGTATCTTCGGCGACCCAGAGCCCGAGCACCGTATGGTCAGCACCCTCTAGGATCCTTCGCAGGTCACGCAGCGCTTCACTCATAGGCCGCTTCTGTAAGATTCCTCCCCAGTCTCTCAAAATGTCCAGCATCTTCCCCTGTAATCAATCCCTCTTCAGAAATATAAAAGACTTGTTTCTAACTGTTTTAACCTAGAGAGAGAAAATATTTTAGAGAGAGAATATTCAAATTTTTAATATTTTTGGATAGAAAATTATCTCATCTTATTAAAATAAGTTCCCCTGAAACAGAAATTCAAAAAGAACTTTCCAATGTGCAATTGGAATTAATTGGAAATGGGTATAAAGGACCTTAGAGCCTAAGGATCTAGATTTTCAGAAATTTTTGGATTATGGTCCAATTAAGGTTCCTATGGGCCAATAGTATCAATCCATGTGTAGGGAGGAGATAAATCCAATTTGTAAAAGAAGATACCCAAAAATGAGTAAATGCTCACATAAGATGAAGAGTTGAAAATGTACAAGGTTTATTAAAAACTATGAGCAATATTAAAATGATTCCATTATGACACATATGTAAGGAAGGGGAGTTCTTTAAAGGAGGTGCATATTTCTCAGGAGCCCACCTATTTTAAAGATTCAGAACGATGAGTTCAGAAGTGAGAACCAGTGTTTTGGATGCCAAGGTTTTGACCATCAGTTAAAAGACTGCCGGACTCCTACCATGAAAAGGGCACAAGGAAGTCTAGAACCCAAATTCAGAGACCAATTCCTTCATACCAATCTAATCAAGATCCGCCTCGAACAAGATTGCTTAACTCCATTAACTAGGTCCGATCCATTGATTAGGGTCGAGATGACCAGCTTGGCGACTTAGAGCAACAGATACAGGCAATTCATAAAGATATAAACGCTGCCCAGGATTGACAGAGATAATATACAGATAAGAAGAGGACAGTCAGAGAATTCAAAGAAGCAATTATAGTCTTCATTTGAATACGGACCAAAAGAATTTCTTTATCTCTAGGGGAGTATAAGTAGTTATCCCCCAGATATTGTGGACCAAAGAAAGTAAGTGACTTAGCCTACGAACTTCTTTTATCTCCTCATCTCAAAGTTCTTAATGCCGTCTATAGAAATATGTGCCAAACCCAAATCATGGAAAGACGGTAAAACTTCAATGGCAAGATACCGTTGGCTTCTAGGTTACGCTAACTCCTTCCTTTATATAAGTCGTAACTTTACTTATCGCTCACAGTAATCTTACTTCCATCGATCTCCCTTCTTCTTAAACTCCTTCATGGCTTGGCAACAGGAATTAGTTTTATCCATGATGATTTCTCACCTTCAAGACGCAAGCGAGTCTGTGAAGAAGGATTTTATAGAACAGTATGAGCGCTCACTTTTTCCTCACTTGGGAACGTCTGTAGCTCAGACCAAATGGCGGACCTATCAAGACATAACTAGGGTAACACCCTGGGGTCAGCAGCACTTTCGTAACAATGTCCGCTTGGCCATGGTTATCAAAGCCTTGGGTTTGGGTCCCCGATACTACTGCGTCATGAGATCAAGACATCTTGGGTTTTCTGAGCGGGTCTTCTTACTGGCGTGCTTCCTTCCTCATCAGAAGATATGCCTTTACCCCGTTTTTGGTTTGCCTCTTAGAGGTCCTTTTGTTAGAACACCTCATACCACTGAGATAGGCGCGGCAATAACCAACAGAATCATTCCCATACATGAGTTACCTTATACGTGCGCAGCTTGTGAGTGCTGCTTTTGTGATCATATGATGGACGGGCTTATGGAAGTGTAAAGAGTTCTTTTATCTTTACTGTATATGTTCCAAGAATGAATAAAGTTTAAATCTTGTTCTTGTCTTGACCCTTACTCTCTTTGAGACTTTTTTAATTGGTGATTAATCTTAATTAAAAAATTTCTCTCAGTCTCATACTTGTGCATCTTGCGAAATTACCCCCAGTTTGCGAGATGAGGGCATCTCGCGTTTTTCAAGTGGGAGAGAATGTAAGATTCCTCCCCAGCCTCTCAAAATGTCCAGCATCTTCCCCTGTAATCAATCCCTCTTCAGAAATATAAAAGACTTGTTTTTAACTGTTTTAACCTAGAGAGAGAAAATATTCTAGAGAGAGAATATTTAAAATTTTAATATTTTTGGATAAAAAATTATCTCATCTTATTAAAATAAGTTCCCCTGAAACAAAAATTCAAAAAGAACTTTCCAATGTGCAATTGAAATTAATTGGAAATGGGTATAAAGGACCTTAGCCTAAGGGTCTAGATTTTCAGAAATTTTTGGATTATGGTCCAATTAAGGTTCCTATGGGCCAATAGCATCAATCCATGTGTAGGGAGGAGATAAATCCAATTTGTAAAAGAAGATACCCAAAAATGAGTAAATGCTCACATAAGATGAAGAGTTGAAAATGTACAAGGTTTATTAGTAAAAAACTATGAGCA
Organism: Cibotium barometz; assembly: GCF_041138505.1. Classification (NCBI taxonomy): domain Eukaryota; kingdom Viridiplantae; phylum Streptophyta; class Polypodiopsida; order Cyatheales; family Cibotiaceae; genus Cibotium; species Cibotium barometz. The sequence continues at coordinate 37,873,442 of NC_141086.1, forward strand.
ATATTAAAAATATGAGATATTTTGTGTATCCAAAAATAAGTAAATGCTCACATAAGATGAAGAGTTGAAAATGTACAAGGTTTATTAGTAAAAAACTATGAGCAATATTAAAATGATTCCATTATGACACATATGTAAGGAAGGGGAGTTCTTTAAAGGAGGTGCATATTTCACATAAGATGAAGAGTTGAAAATGTACAAGGTTTATTAGTAAAAAACTATGAGCAATATTAAAATGATTCCATTATGACACATATGTAAGGAAGGGGAGTTCTTTAAAGGAGGTGCATATTTCACATAAGATGAAGAGTTGAAAATGTACAAGGTTTATTAGTGAAAAACTATGAGCAATATTAAAATGATTCCATTACGACACATATGTAAGGAAGGGGAGTTCTTTAAAGGAGGTGCATATTTCACATAAGATGAAGAGTTGAAAATGTACAAGGTTTATTAGTAAAAAACTATGAGCAATATTAAAAATATGAGATATTTTGGGTATAATGATTCCATTTTGACACATATGTAAGGAAGGGGAGTTCTTTAAAGGAGGTGCATATTTCACATGCTTGAATGAGTTTTAAACTCATAAAAATTGAGATATTTTATCTCTCCTCTCTCCTCATTCAAGTCTAGTTCCAAAAAGTTAGCTTAACTGACCTAAAAATGGTCAAATATTGACCAAACTGATTTAGAAAATTCTAGAATCAGTTTGTTTGGTTAGGAGCTCAATTTTTCCTATAAATAGAAGCTTCCTCCTTGTTGAAAAATATATAGTGTTTATGCATCGTTACTCTACTCCACCTAAGCCAAGAACTGTGAATTCATTAATAATTCACTAGTTTTTGGAGCTTCCCTCTTTCTTCAATCCCCATTGGTGGCTCCATCAACATACTTAACCAATTGATTGGTTGGGGGCCTCTACCGTGAACAAAGAATCAAGCAATTTGTAAGGTAATTAGTGAATATTGATCTTTTCTATAATTTCTCAATGTTTCTCTCTTCTCAACCCCTCTCAAGCTTGAGAAGCTTAATTGGTATGGTTTTTTAAATGCTATTGAAGTTAATTGGTGAATAGTAGTGAAGAGTTACATAATTTAATAAATGCTATTGAAATTAATTTTCATTCTAATGGTTTTTATGTAATTTCTCTCTCTCACTCAAGAAATGGTCATACTCATGACCCATTCTCAATCCAAATCCAGCTTTTCATAAAGCTTTTCCTTAACCCAAGATTAAGCTATGCTTGAGGCCAAATAAATGGCTTTTTTCTATGCTTTTAGTTTATGTATATTGATGATTCAATCCATTATGGATTAATGATCCAATTAGAGATCATTTTAATTATTTCCTTAATGATAAGCTTTATCCCTTAGAAAAATTGAGATTTATCAGTCATAGCAGCGGAGCTATGGCAAAATTTTTATAAAAATTATGCATAAAATAATTTCATTCAAAGCATAAAAAGAGGACTTCCTACCATATTCTAGGAATTATCATCCTAGATTAATTGAAAGAATTTCATTATAATCATGGAGAAATTAAATTTTAATATCATGCATAAAGGATAAGTTTTTATATCAAAAGTGTTATTTTTACCATTTTTATTTCATGCATAGAGGTATGCATAAAGGTTGATTATTTTATTATAAAAGTGTGACTTTTATCATAATTGAATTTCATGCATAGAGGTATGCATAAAAGTTGATTATTTTATTGTAAGAGTGTTACTTTTATCATATTGGATTTCATGCATAGAGGTATGCATAAAAGATATTCTTTTTATACTAAAAGTGTGATTTTCCTCATAAATGGATTTTATGCATAACTTAGATGCATAAGAGAAATTCTTTTATTCTAAAAGTGTAATTCCTACCAAATTGAATTTATGCATAAGAAGATGCATAAAAGGTTGATTTTAATTTCGAAAGTGTTAGTCTCCTTAAATGGAATTTATGCATAAATAAATGTGTAGAGAAATCTTATATCAAATATAAGAATTCTCTTAAAAAAGATATGAAATGTGATAAGATGTGATAAGAGGTGAATGAGATGTGATAAGATTTGATAAGATGCGTATGGAAAGTGATAGGATGTGATAAGAGGTGTATGAGATGTAAAAAGATGTGATAAGATGTGTATGAGATGTGATAGAATGTGTTAAGATGAGTTAGGATGTGTTAAGATGTATATGGGATGTGTTAGGACGAGAATGGATGTAATATGGTTGTATGAATGTGATGTGGATGTATACATGTAGATGTATATGTATGAATGTGAATGTTGATGTGGATGTGGATGTATGGATGTAGTTACGGATGTGTATGTATGTATGTGGATGTGTATGTATGAATGAGGATGTGAAAATGGATGTATGTATGTAGATGTGGATGCATGGATGTATGATGTAGATGTGGATGTATGTATGTAGATGTGGATGTATGGATGTGAATGTGAATGAAGAGGTGGATGTGGATGTATGGATGTAGATACAGATGTGGATGTATGTATGTGAATGTGGATGTATGAATGAGGATGTGAAAATGGATGTATGCATGTGAATGTGGATGTATGAATATGAATGTGGATGTGTGGATGTGGAAATGGAGGTATGGATGTATGAATGTGGATGTGGATGTATGCATGTAGATGCGTATGTATGAATGTGAAATTGGATGTATGATGTGGACGTACGAACATGGATATGTATGTAGAATAATGAATATGAAGGTGTATGTGAGATAATGTGTAGTCTATATGAGTGAATGGATGAGAACGAGTACACATTGAATGGAACGTGGAATAAGTATTGTGGTCCGAGAGTGGATAATATGGAAAGACGAGATCGTTATAGAAACTGTATTTTGTGACTGTTTGTAAATGACTGTTTTATGTCAAGAATGCTGGAGAAGCATTTTGACCGTCTTGAGGATTAAGGTCATGAAGACCGAACTGATAAAGTTGCAACTGCTGACGGAGAGTCAATGGAGGACGTCTCGCGTACGAAGGTCGATCGAGGTCTTGACCAGCCTCGGTTCGATTTAAATGGTGAGCTTTCGGTACGGTGGATGAGGGACCAAGGAAGCAGCCTATGAGTGAAGCGCTAGGTCACCTGCGAAGGATCCTAGAGGGTGCTGACCATACGGTGCTCGGGCTTTGGGTCGCCGAAGATACCCACACGTGCGTCGTGGAAGATATTGGAACAAGGAGTAAGAGCTGTTTTCTGAAACCGGGCATGGATCTAGTTGATTGACCTTGCTGGTCCTCAACGGATGAGTCCATGGCTCTTTTATATGGATCTGTGGGTTGATCTAGCTGATCTTCCACAGAGATTCCATTCTATTATATGAATATATTGCCGGTTACTATGAGCTAGGAACTATTGAAAAGGCCCCTGAGCGAACAGGTGGTGAGTGTTCTGGTTGCCAATGATGCCATAATTATACCAATGAATGAATGACTGGAAATAAGGATTCAACCAGAGACTTTGAGGATTGTCATCAGTGACATAATGGTTTTATTAAAGGATTGTTTTAAAGCTAGTTGATGCTAAGAAAAAGGCAATTTCATATTGGGTGTGTAAGTGGTGTGACTAGTTTTATGTTTGCATGAACTTCCGGCTAGGGGGCCTTGGAACTCTTTTCCTTGGTACCCGGGACAAAACCTAACCAAATTCTTAATTGGATCCCATCACTACAGTGGTTGGGCGGTTGGCTAACCCATGGGACTGGATGGGGTTAGAGGCTGGACTGATGGATCCGTAAATCAAGATTTAAATTCTATTATTACGATAGATGAAGTAAATCCCGGATAGTAATTGTTCTATGGATAGGAATCAACGGCTGTGCCTTTGATGGGGAAAAAAGCGTTGATCCCAATGATCCAAGTGCAAGTTTCTTCCTTGATCTGACCAAGTACCATTAGAGGTGCAGTCGGATCAGTTTGATCAGTAATGATCTTGACTACGTTAGAGTAAAGAGGATGTGTATGTATGTATGAATGAGGATGTGAAAATGGATGTATGTATGTAGATGTGGATGTATGGATGTGAATGTGAATGAAGAGGTGGATAGATACCGTTGGCTTCTAGGTTACGCTAACTCCTTCCTTTATATAAGTCGTAACTTTACTTATCGCTCACAGTAATCTTACTTCCATCGATCTCCCTTCTTCTTAAACTCCTTCATGGCTTGGCAACAGGAATTAGTTTTATCCATGATGATTTCTCACATTCAAGACACAAGCGAGTCTGTAAAGAAGGATTTTATAGAACAGTATGAGCGCTCACTTTTTCCTCACTTGGGAACGTCTGTAGCTCAGACCAAATGGCGGACCTATCAAGACATAACTAGGGTAACACCCTGGGGTCAGCACTTTCATAACAATGTCCGCTTGGCCATGGTTATCGAAGCCTTGGGTTTGGGTCTCCGATATTACTGCGTCATGAGATCAAGACATCTTGGGTTTTCTGAGCGGGTCTTCTTACTGGCGTGTTTTCTTCCTCATCAGAAGATATGCCTTTACCCCGTTTTTGGTTTGCCTCTCAGAGGTCCTTTTGTTAGAACACCTCATACCACTGAGATAGGCGCGGCAATAACCAACAGAATCATTCCCATAGATGAGTTACCTTATACGTGCACAGCTTGTGAGTGCTGCTTTTGTGATCATATGATGGACGGGCTTATAGAAGTGTAAAGAGTTCTTCTATCTTTACTGTATATGTTCCAAGAATGAATAAAGTTTAAATCTTGTTCTTGTCTTGACCCTTACTCTCTTTGAGACTTTTTTAATTGGTGATTAATCTTAATTAAAAAATTTCTCTCAGTCTCATACTTGTGCATCTTGCGAAATTACCCCCAGTTTGCGAGATGAGGGCATCTCGTGTTTTTCAAGTGGGAGAGAATGTAAGATTCCTCCCCAGTCTCTCAAAATGTCCAGCATCTTCCCCTGTAATCAATCCCTCTTCAGAAATATAAAAGACTTGTTTTTAACTGTTTTAACCTAGAGAGAGAAAATATTCTAGAGAGAGAATATTCAAATTTTTAATATTTTTTGATATAAAATTATCTCATCTTATTAAAATAAGTTCCCCTGAAACAAAAATTCAAAAAGAACTTTCCAATGTGCAATTGGAATTAATTGGAAATGGGTATAAAGGACCTTAGCCTAAGGGTCTAGATTTTCAGAAATTTTTGGATTATGGTCCATCATGCATATTCATAGGTGAATATGTACATGGAGTAATTAGAATATTTCTTTTAGATGCAAAAATGGTGGGAATTACACTTTTGGAATAACATAAAAACAAACTTTCTTTTTCACGAAATTCTGGAAAATTTTGCCATAACCTCCTTTGTATGGCTGACCATTTCTCATTTTTATCTTTCTTCTCTTAACTTAATTAACCCAATTTAGAATTATAGAACTCTAATTTTACATAATTTTCTAAATTCAAGAGAGTAAACAATAGGAAAAATTTAATTAATCACTTAGTTAATCTTTCTAAGATTAAGAAAGGTTGGAATGTAAAGAAGAGAAGGGGGTGGCCTTTTCATCAAAGGCATAGCATTTGAATTTAATTCAATCATTTGCAAAACATAAAAATCAAGAAAACCATAGATTTTTCATTAGAATTCATAAACAAAGTAAGAAAATTAACTTACATGGAGCTTGTAAGCTCTCCTTTGGCTTGAGGGTTCTACTCTTGTTTGAAGCAATAATGACCACCAATTCACTTTGGAGAGGATTAGGCAAAAAACAATTGAATTATTAAAAAAAATTCAACGTAGATGGCTTAGGACAGGAGTAGAGTAATAGTGCAAAAATACCATTAAGCTTTTACAAAGGGGAGGCTTCTATTTATAGGAAAAACTGAGCCTCTAACCAAGCAAATTGATTCTAGAATTTTCCAGATCAGTTTGGTCAATTTTTGACCATTTTTGGGTCAGTTCAGCTTACTTTTTGGATCTAGTTTTGAATTAGGAGAGAGGAGAGATGAAAATATCTCATTTTATTGGATTAAAAATTGGGGGTAATGATGAGAAAAAGGGGCCTACTTTATGATGGGAGATCCCCACACTGTGTTAAAAATGCATCATTTCCTCTAAATATCTCATTTTTTAACTAATATCTCTTAATTTTTAACTAATAAACCTTGTACTCAGTCAACTCTTCATCTTATGTGAGCATTTACATATTTTTGGGTATTTTCTTTTATTCTTTGGATTTATCTCATCCCAACACTTGGATTAATCCTATTGGCCTATAGGAGCCTTAATCCTATTGGCCCATAGGAATCCTAATTGGACCATAATCCAAAATTTTTTGAAAATCTGGACCCTTAGGCTGTGGTCTTTTGTGCACATTATAATTTATTTCGAATGCACATTAGGAATTTCTTTTTAAACTTCTGTTTTGGGGGAATTTATTTTAATATGAAGGGATATTTTTCCATCCAAAGATATCTAAAAAGTTGAATTATCTCTCTCTAGAATATTTTCTCTGTCTAGGCCAAAACATGTAGAAATAAGATTTTTTATTATTCTGAAAAGGGGATTGATTACAGGGAAAGAAACCGGACATCTTGAGGGGCTCCCACTTGAAAAACGTGAGATGTCCTCATCTCAAAATCTGGGGGTAATCCCGCATCAGTTCGGCTTCATTCTTCCAGGTGGGTCTTCAAAAGGATAGAACTTCCATTTGACTAATAATTCTCTCAGAATTCTATTCCTGAGAACCTTTTCTCAAACATCAAGGATTTCTTCAGGTTGGAGTTCCATCTGCCCTTGGGTTGAAGAAGTTAAGAGTTCATCATTAAGCACATGATTCGGGCTTGGTACATACTTCTTAAGTAGGGTAACATGAAATACATTATGTACTTTGAGATGAGGAGGCAGAAGAAGTTCATAGGCTAAGTCACCTACTTTCTTTGTAATCAGATATGGCCCACAGTATCTGGGGGATACTTTCTTGTACTTCCCAAGAGATAGAGAACTTCTTTTGGGGCATTCTCGAATGAAGACCATATCTGCTTCTTCGAATTTTTTGCCTGACCTCTTCTTATCTGCATACTGCTTCTGTCTATCCTGGGCAGCTTTTATATTCTTACAGATTGACTGCATTTGCTGCTCCAAGTCGACAAGCATCTGTCTGGACATCACGACCCTAATCAATGGGTCAGACCAAGTTAATGGTGTTAGGCAGTCTTGTCCATACAAAGCTTTGAAAGGGCTCATCCCGATACTTCGGTGATAAGAAGCATTGTAGGTGAATTCGACTAGGTGTGCAGATAGCTTAGCCACTTCTTGGGTTCCCTGCCACAACATGACCGAAGAAGTGTAAGATTCCTCCCCATCCTCTCAGGATGTCCAGTATATTCCCCTGTAGTCAAATCCGTCTTCAGTAATATAAAAGATCTTGTTTCTACCAATTTTGGCCTAGAGAGAGAAAATCTTCTAGAGAGTGGTAATTCAGTTTTTAAATATTTTTGGATGGAAAAATATCTCTTCTTATTAAAATAAGTTCTCCTGAAATAGAAGTTCAAAAAGATTTTCAGAAGGTACATTAGAAATCAAGTATAATCTGTTCAAGAGGCCTTATCCTGAGGGTCAAGATTTTTTCAAAATTTTAAATTAAGGTTCCTATGGGCCAATAAGATCAATCCATGTGTGGGGAGGAGATAAATCCAATTTGTAAAAGAAAAATACCCAAAAATGAGTAAATGCTCACATAAGATGAAGAGTTGACTATATACAAGGGTTATTAGTTAAAAACTATGAGTATTACTAAAAAAATGAGATATTTTGGGTATAATGATTCCATTTTGACACATGTGTAAGGAAGGGGAGTCCCTTCAAGGAGGCGCCTACTTCACATGATTGAATGAGTTTTAAACTCAAAAATAATGTGATATTTTTATCTCTCCTCTCTCTTGGATTAAACCGAATCAAAAAGGAACCAAACTAGGTCCAAATCTAGTCCAAATTTAACCAAACTGAATCTAGAAAATTCTAGAAATCAGTTGGTCTTGGTTAGAGCCTCCCTCTCCTATAAATAGAACCTGAGTTCTTTGTAAAAAAATAGGAGAATTATACTATGCCAGAATTATGTTAAAATAATGATAATTTTTACTATTCTCTAAAATTCTCTCCAAATTGAAGAAATTGGAGCTTCCCTCCTTCTTCAATCTCCATTGGTGGCTCCATAACATACCAAACCAATTGAGTGGTTGGGGGCCTCTACCATGATCAAAGAATCAAGCAATTTGTAAGGTAAAGTGTGAATTTTGATCTTTTTCCATAATTTCTCAATGTTTCTCTCTTCTCAACCCCTCTCAAGCTTGAGAAGCTTAATTGGAATGGCTTTTTAATGCTATTAAAGTTAATTGATGAATGGTAGTAAGAAAATACATAAATTTTCATTTATGCTTAATTTTAATGGTTTTTATGATTTTTGTCTTCTCTAAAATGATTATGATGTTATGCCTCATTGAAAAAAGACATTCTCCTCTCTTCTTTAGTAAATCCAACTATTCTTTATCCTAGATGAATGATTAATGGATAGAATCAAGTTTTTCATAATGTTTTTCTTAAATAAGTAGAAATTATGTACATTAGAATGATTTAAATACTCTTGGTGAAATTCTAGTTGATTTTAGAGAGTTAAAATTTGGAAAATGGTCAGCCATACAAAGGAGGTTATGGCAAAATTTTCTAAAAATGTGTAAAATAAGTTTTATTTTTTTATTCAAAAAGAGTAATTCCCATCGTATATGTATTCTTAAAGTGTTAATTTTCATCCTAGGTATAAGAAAATACATACTAAAAATATTTTATTAAAAAAGTATTACTTTCTTTAGAATTAAATTCTATGCATAGAAGGAAGTATATTGAAATTATTATTCTGATTATAAAAGTGTGATTTTCATCATAAATGATTTTATGCATAAATTAGATGCATAAAAGAAATTCTTTTATATTAGAAGAGTGATTTTCATCATAAATGATTTGTATGCATAAACATATGCATAAAAGATATTTTTTTACATTAAAAGTGTGATTTTCATCATAAATGATTTCATGCATAAACTAGATGCATAAAAAAAATTATTTTATATTAAAAGAGTGATTTTCATCATAAATGATTTGTATGCATAAACATATGCATAAAAGATATTTTTTTATATTAAAAGTGTGATTTTCATCATAAATGATTTTTATGCATAAATGGATGCAAAAAAGAAATTCTTTTATATTAAAAGAGTGATTTTCATCCTCATAAATGATTTGTATGCATAAACATATGCATAAAAGATATTTTTTATATTAAAAGTGTGATTTTCATCATAAATGATTTTTATGCATAAATGGATGCATAAAAGAAATTCTTTTATATTAAAAGAATGATTTTCAACATAAATGATTTGTATGCATAAACATATGCATAAAAGATTTTTTTATATTAAAAGTGTGATTTTCATCATAAATGGATTTTATGCATAAATTAGATGCATAAGAGAAATTCTTTTATTCTAAAAGTGTAATTCCTACTAAATTGGATTTATGCATGGAAAGATGCATAAAGAATTTATTTTAATCCAAAAGTGTTATTCTTATCAATTTTGATTTTATGCATAAATAGATGCATAAAGAATTTTATTTTTAATTCAAAAGAGTTATTTTCATCAATCTTGATTTTATGCATAAAGAATTTTACTTTTAATCCAAAAGAGTATCAATCTTGATTTTATGCATAAAGAATTTTACTTTTAATCCAAAAGAGTTATTCTTATCAATTTTGATTTTATGAATAGAAAGATGCATAAAAGATTTATTTTTATCTTGAAAGTATTATTTTCATTGAAATTGAATTTATGCATAGATAGATGCATAAAAGATTTATTTTTATTTTGAAAGTGTTCTCATTAAAATGGAATTTATGCATAGTAAAATGCATAAAAGGTTTATTTTTAATTCGAACGTGTTATTTTTCTTGAAATTGAATTTATGCCTAAATAGATGCATAAATAAAAGTGTTATTCCTACTAAAGTTATCTTTATGCCTAATTAGATGCGTAAAGAATCTTTATATCAAAAATTAGAATTCTCTTACATTCTATAAATAGATGTGATGAGATGTGATAGGAATCAGATTGATGTAGTGGATGTATGAATGTGGATGTGGATGTGGATGTATGAATGTGGATGTGAAAATGGATGTATGGATGTAGATGTGAATGTGGATGTGGATGTGAAAATGGATGTATGGATGTAGATGTGAGTGTGGATGTATGAATGTGAATGTGGATGTGGATGTGGATGTGGATGTATGGATGTGGATATGGATGTGTATGTATGAATGTAGATGTGGATGTGGATGTATGAATGTGGATGTGGAAATGGATGTGGATGTGGATATGGATGTATGAATGTGGATGTGAAAATGGATGTATGGATGTAGATGTGAATGTGGATGTGGATGTGAAAATGGATGTAGATGTGAATGTGGATGTATGAATGTATGAATGTGGATGTGGATGTGAAAATGGATGTATGGATGTAGATGTGGATGTGGATGTATGAATGTGAATGGGGATGTGGATGTATGAATGTGGATGTGGATGTAGACGTGGATGTGGATGTGGATATGGATGTATGAATGTGGATGTGGATGTGGATGTGGATGTGAAAATGGATGTATGGATGTAGATGTGGATGTGGATGTACGAATGTGGATGTGTATGTGGAATAATGAATCTATGTATGTGAATGGATATGACATCGATATGAGCGAATGGATGAGATGAGATGTCATGTGAATCGGAATGTGAATGAATGATATAAGATGTGAATGAATGAGATGTAATGAGAAATGGATGTGATGAGACGTAATGTAATTTAAGAAAGATAGGAATGGATGTTATGTGAAGTGAATGAATCTGATGTGATGGGTGGAAAATGATGTAACTGGTTAAGAATGGATACGCATATGATTTGGATTTGGGGTAAGTAATATGGATTGATGTGGAACAATCTGGAAAGACGAGAGTTCATTATAGAAACTGTATTTGTAAACTGTTTGTAAATGACTGTTTTATGTCAAGAATGCTGGGAAAGCATTTAGACTGTCTTGAGAATGTGGTCGTGGAGACCTACCTAATAAAGTTGCAATTGCTGACGGAGAGTCAATGGAGGACGTCTCGTGTAGCAAGGTCGGCCGAGGTCTTGACCAGCCTTGGTTTGATTTAAATGTGAGCTTCCGGTACGGTGGATGAGGAACCAAGGAAGCTGTAAGATCCCGGTCTCCACCGCACAACGGATTCGGGGTACTAGCAGCGGAAGTAGCACATCATGCGCGGGTAGGGGTCTCACACTAGGGGCCTCGCCCCACGGATATCCGGACAAGAGACTAATCCGTCGGTTTGTCCAAAACCGAAACCGGAAAAACTTCCTTTACCCGGAAAGCATGGGCGATTCCACCAGGATAACTCTTTACTCTAACGTAGTCAAGATCATTACGGATCAACTGATCTGACTGCACCTTTAACGGTACTTGGTCAAATCAAGGAAGAAACTTGCACTTGGATCATTGGGATCAACGCTCTTTTCTCCATCAAGAGGCACAGCCGTTGATTCCTATCCATAGAACAATTTCTATCCGGGATTTACTTCATCTATCGTAATAATAGAAATTAAATCTCGATTCACGGATCCATCAGTCCAGCCTAACCCCATCCAGTCCCATGGGTTAGTAGCCAACCGTCCAACCACTGTAGTGATCGGATCCAATTAAGAATTTGGTTAGGTTTTGTCCCGAGTACCAAGGAAAAGAGTTCCAAGGCCCCCTAGCCGGAAGTTCATGCAAACATAAAACTAGTCACACCACTTACACACCCAATATGAAATTGCCTTTTTCTTAGCATCAACTAGCTTTAAAACAATCCTTTAATAAAACCATTATGTCACTGATGACAATTCTCAAGTCTCTGGTTGAATCCTTATTTTCAGTCATTCATTCATCGGTATACTTATGGCATCATTGGTAACCAGAACGCTCACCACCTGTTCGCTCAGGGGCCTTTTCCATAGTTCCTAGCTCATAGTAACCGGCAATATATTCATATAATAGAATGGAATCTCCGTGGAAGATCAGCTAGATCAACCCACAAATCCATATAAAAGAGCCATCGACTCATCCGTTGAGGACCAGCAAGGTCAATCAACCAGATCCATGCCCGGTTTCAGAAAACAACTCTTACTCCTTGTTCCAATATCTTCCACGACGCACGTGTGGGTATCTTCGGTGACCCAGAGCCCGAGCACCGTATGGTCAGCTCCCTCTAGGATCCTTCGCAGGTGACCTAGCGCTTCCTTGGTCCCTCATCCACCATACCGGAAGCTCACCATTTAAATCGAACCGAGGCTGGTCAAGACCTCGATCGACCTTGCTACGCGAGACGTCCTCCATTGACTCTCCGTCAGCAGTTGCAACTTTATCAGTTCGGTCTTCATGACCTTAATCCTCAAGACGGTCAAAATGCTTCTCCAGCATTCTTGACATAAAACAGTCATTTACAAACAGTCACAAAACAGTCATTTACAAACAGTCACAAAATAGAGTTTCTATAACGAACTCTTGTCTTTCCATATTATCCACTCTCGGACCACATTACTTATTCCACATTCCATTCAATGTGTACTCGTTCTCATCCATTCACTCATATAGACCACATTATCTCACATACACCTTCATATTCATTATTCTACATACATATCCATGTTCGTACGTCCACATCATACATCCAATTTCACATTCATACATATGCATCTACATGCATACATCCACATCCACATTCATACATCCATACCTCCATTTCCACATCCACACATCCACATTCACATGCATACATCCATTTTCACATCCTCATTCATACATCCACATTCACATACATACATCCACATCCGTATCTACATCCATACATCCACATCCGTATCTACATCCATACATCCACATCCACCTCTTCATTCACATTCACATCCATACATCCACATCTACATACATACATCCATTTTCACATCCTCATTCATACATACACATCCACATACATACATACACATCCGTATCTACATCCATACATCCACATCCACATCAACATTCACATTCATACATATACATCTACATGTATACATCCATTTTCACATCCTCATTCATACATACACATCCACATACATACATACTTATCCGTTTCTACATCCATACATCCACATCCACATCCACATTCACATTCATACATATACATCTACATGTATACATCCATTTTCACATCCTCATTCATACATACACATCCACATACATACATACACATTTGTATCTACATCCATACATCCACATCCACATCCACATTCACATTCATACATATACATCTACATGTATACATCCACATCACATTCATACAACCATATTACATCCATTCTCGTCCTAACACATCCCATATACATCTTAACACATCCTAACTCATCTTAACACATTCTATCACATCTCATACACATCTTATCACATCTTTTTACATCTCATACACCTCTTATCACATCCTATCACTTTCCATACACATCTTATCACATCTCATACACATCTTATCACATCTTTTTACATCTCATACACCTCTTATCACATCCTATCACTTTCCATACGCATCTTATCAAATCTCATACACCTCTTATCACATTTTATCACATTTCATATCTTTTTTAAGAGAATTCTTATATTTGATATAAGATTTCTCTACACATTTATTTATGCATAAATTCCATTTAAGGAGACACACTTTCGAAATCAATCTTTTATGCATCTTCTTATGCATAAATTCAATTTGGTAGGAATTACACTTTTAGAATAAAAGAATTTCTCTTATGCATCTAAGTTATGCATAAAATCCATTTATGATGAAAATCACACTTTTAGTATAAAAAGAATATCTTTTATGCATACCTCTATGCATGAAATCCAATATGATAAAAGTAACACTCTTACAATAAAATAATCAACTTTTATGCATACCTCTATGCATGAAATTCAATTATGATAAAAGTCACACTTTTATAATAAAATAATCAACTTTTATGCATACCTTTATGCATGAAATTCAATTATGATAAAAGTCACACTTTTATAATAAAATAATTAACTTTTATGCATACCTTTATGCATGAAATTCAAATATGATAAAAGTAACACTTTTGATATAAAAATTTATCCATTATGCATACTTCTATGCATGAAATAAAAATGATAAAAGTAACACTTTTGATATAAAAATTTATCCTTATGCATACTTCTATGCATGAAAATAAAAATGGTAAAAATAACACTTTTGATATAAAAATTTATCCATTATGCATACTTCTATGCATGAAATAAAAATGGTAAAAATAACACTTTTGATATAAAAATTTATCCATTATGCATACTTCTATGCATGAAATAAAAATGGTAAAAATAACACTTTTGATATAAAAACTTATCCTTTATGCATGATATTAAAATTCAATTTCTCCATGATTATAATGAATTTCTTTCAATTAATCTAGGATGATAATTCCTAGAATATGGTAGGAAGTCCTCTTTTTATGCTTTGAATGAAATTATTTTATGCATAATTTTTATAAAAATTTTACCATAGCTCCGCTGCTATGACTGATAAATCTCAACTTTTCTAAGGGATAAAGCTTATCATTAAGGAAATAATTAAAATGATCTCTAATTGGATTATTAATCCATAATGGATTGAATCATCAATATACATAAACTAAAAGCATAGAAAAAAGCCATTAATTTGGCCTCAAGCATAGCTTAATCTTGGGTTAAGGAAAAGCTTTATGAAAAGCTTGATTTGGATTGAGAATGGGTCATGAGTATGACCATTTCTTGAGTGAGAGAGAGAAATTACATAAAAACCATTAGAATTTAAACATAAATGGAAATTAACTTCAATAGCATTTAAAAAAACATACCAATTAAGCTTCTCAAGCTTGAGAGGGGTTGAGAAGAGAGAAACATTGAGAAATTATAGAAAAGATCAATATTCACTAATTACCTTACAAATTGCTTGATTCTTTGTTCACGGTAGAGGCCCCCAACCAATCAATTGGTTAAGTATGTTGATGGAGCCACCAATGGGGATTGAAGAAAGAGGGAAGCTCCAAAAACTAGTGAATTATTAATGAATTCACAGTTCTTGCCTTAGGTGGAGTAGAGTAACGATGCATAAACACTATATCCTTTTTCAACAAGGAGGAGGCTTCTATTTATAGGAAAAATTGAGCTCCTAACCAAACAAACTGATTCTAGAATTTTCTAAATCAGTTTGGTCAATATTTGACCATTTTTAGGTCGGTTAAGTTAACTTTTTGGAACTAGACTTGAATGAGGAGAGAGGAGAGATGAAATATCTCAATTTTTATGAGTTTAAAACTCATTCAAGCATGTGAAATATGCACCTCCTTTAAAGAACTCCCCTTCCTTACATATGTGTCATAATGGAATCATTATACCCAAAATATCTCATATTTTTAATATTGCTCAGTTTTTTACTAATAAACCTTGTACATTTTCAACTCTTCATCTTATGTGAAATATGCACCTCCTTTAAAGAACTCCCCTTCCTTACATATGTGTCATAATGGAATCATTTTAATATTGCTCGTAGTTTTTTACTAATAAACCTTGTACATTTCCAACTCTTCATCTTATGTGAAATATGCACCTCCTTTAAAGAACTCCCCTTCCTTACATATGTGTCATAATGGAATCATTTTAATATTGCTCATAGTTTTTTACTAATAAACCTTGTACATTTTCAACTCTTCATCTTATGTGAAATATGCACCTCCTTTAAAGAACTCCCCTTCCTTACATATGTGTCATAATGGAATCATTTTAATATTGCTCATAGTTTTTTACTAATAAACCTTGTACATTTTCAACTCTTCATCTTATCTGAAATATGCACCTCCTTTAAAGAACTCCCCTTCCTTACATATGTGTCATAATGGAATCATTTTAATATTTCTCATAGTTTTTTACTAATAAACCTTGTACATTTTCAACTCTTCATCTTATGTGAGCATTTACTCATTTTTGGGTATCTTCTTTTACAAATTGGATTTATCTCCTCCCTACACATGGATTGATGCTATTGGCCCATAGGTCACACCTTCTTTCCTCGAAACTGAGACGAAGAGTTTGGTCTTGGTCATAGTCTGATTCAAGGTTCGAGTCGGATAAGATTTTTCCTGAATTATCTTTCTCGAAAAGGTTTGGTAATTCAGTTACTATTTTACTGAATTTTTTTCTTTGAATATTCACTTAACTGATTTCTAAATTAGTTATGAATTCCAATGAGGAATAAATTAATCATTTATCTAAATATTTTGATCTCGATAGATTTCTTGAATTTTCCTTTTTCAATCCGTGGGAATATAAAACGATAGAAATTTCTCTCTTAGAATATTTAATTATTCATTTATCAAATACTCATAGAATTTAAGAGAATTCTAATTTTGATATAATAATTATTTATGCATCTATTTATGCATAAAAATCAACTTCTATGGGAATAACACTTTTATAAAAAAAATCCTTTTATGCATCTATTTATGCATAAAATCAAATTTAATAGGAATAACACTTTTATAATAAAAAATTTTCTTTATGCATATTTCTATGCGTAAAAATCAAATTTAATCAGAATAACACTTTTATAATACAAATAAATTCCTTTATGCATAAAAAAATAAATTTAATAAGAATAACACTTTTGTAATTAAAAAAATTCCTTTATGCATCTTTCTATGCATAGAAATTAAATTTAATAATTAATATTAGTGATATCCATGCATATTCATAGGTGAATATGTACATGGAGTAATTAGAATATTTCTTTTAGATGCAAAAATGGTGGGAATTACTCTTTTGGAATAACATAAAAACAAACTTTCTTTTTCACAAAATTCTAAAAAATTTTGCCATAATCTCCTTTGTATGGCTGACCATTTCTAATAAGAAAAACACTTTTATAATTAAAAAAATCCATTATGCATCTTTCTATGCATAGAAATCAATTTTAATAAGAATAACACTTTTATTATAAAAAAATTTCCTTTATGTATCTTTCTATGCATAGAAATCAAATTTAATAATTAATATCAGTGATATCCAGTTTAGAAAAATACACTCAAAACTCCTGCCAAATCTGAAACTAAGTTTGAGACCCTTCGAATTGATTTGTGGATCAAGGTTATAGAATTCGAGGAATTATGGTATGAAATTCATAATTCTGATCAAGAAGTTTTGGGGATACTGATTCAAGAAGTACTCCTTGTATTCAAAAGAAAATCAAACTAAAAACTTGCTTAGAAACCCTATTTTCTTAAAGGATTGTCTTATGCCAGAATGCTAGAGGGAGCATTTGGTATATGTTTTTCTAAGGAAAGTTCGGTTGCAACAGCTGGCGAGGAGTGTCCAAAGGATGGCTCACGCGGCAAAGCCTGCCTAGGTCTTGACCAACCTCAGTATGGTTGAAAAATGGTGCGTTTTCGGTACGATGGGCGAGGGCCGACGAAGCGGTCCCTGAGTGAAGTGTCAGGACACCTAAGGAGGATCTTAGAGGGTTCTGACCAGGTGACGCACGGGCTCGCAGTGCCTATGACATCCATGCGTATGTTGTGGAAGATATGTATGATGGACGAAATGATTATTGTGATCTGTTACTAGATCTCGTTGTGCTGACCAGTTGGTTTCAACGGAGAGTCCAGAGTGATACTATTTTTTGAGAAACAAGAGACTAGATGGAATTTTTGAGTTATGACATTTGTAACCAATAACTGTTTGTCAATGGATTATTTTATATGTTAAAGTTTTAAAGAGGAGTGTGCGTATCTGTATTCGAAAGCAAAAGTTAAGAAAGGCATTCAATTATGGGTGGGTGAGTAATTGTCTGGCTCTACCAATTCCAGTGGTTGGGTGGTGGCTAGGTGGTGGCTAACCCATGGGTCGGATGGGATTAGGATGGAATCAGTGGAGTTTTAATAATTAAATTGATGAGCCATGCCCTTTCCTTCTTGATCCAAGGATGATGTACCTTATTGGTTTGAGCATTTACCTCAACCACTTACTCACTCTCATTATGCTTGTATCTTCAAACCCTAATGGGTATCATGTAACCAACATGCACAAAAGCTTTTATTGTAATTGTGGAGTAGACACTGCCCTTGACCAATCCATAAGGCAAGTGGTAAGACCCTCCCTTTCCCTTTCCCATATAAATCTATCTCATAACCATTACTCTAAGAAGGAAGGCCCTCATTGCCCATGGAGGAGGTATGGTATTCAAGGAAGCATCAAGCATGTTGAAGGAACATCTATGAGCAAACCACTTAAGCAAGGGTGGCAGGCTTGTTTTGATCATTGTGTGAGAATGGTCAAGGTGGAAAGCATGTGGAAGCAATTGCATGTATGTCTAAAGCATGTCAACTCCAAGAGGTCAAGCAAGCACAAAGAGTGGGGTGCACCATCATTAAGGTGTACATCTTCATCGACATCAAATAAAGACTTAGATGGCATCATTGTATTAGCCTCTAAGGCTCTAGGAACATAGTTGTAAATCCTAGATAACCACACCACCATGACATCCTTGTACGCCTAATGTTATAAAGGCAACCTATGTCCAATACCACCTATTCCAATTCTTTCATAGTTGGTATTGAGGGAGGGTATTAAAAGACTAAGGTCATGTTAAAGGGTAGGAGAAGGGTGTGTGTGTGAAGGGACTTAAGGTCCACTAGCTCACCTATTTAAAGGTGAAGCTAGGAGGCATTTTGTATGGAGCAAGGCCTAGTTGTATTCATAAACAACTTAATAAGCAAGATATCTTTCTTGTATTCTGTGAGTCCCTCTCCTCCACACACTTGATCTAGCATGAGCACCGCGAATTCTAATAGGGACTTTAACGATGAAGGCTTTGGTGAAGTCCTTCGCCATCCTTACAACTTCAACCATGGAAACTGGCTTGGCATTCTTGACCAGGGTGTCTAAAGGTTCATTCATTCTCCCCGAATGAACCTAGCCATGAGTTGCTCTTCGTCTAGTGGTGGTAAGTACTTGAGGAGAAGAGAAAATGCCTGGTGATATTCTTCAATAGTTTTGTTCCCTTGGTTTACCTCTAAGAATTCATTCATCTTGGTTTCTAAAAATCCAGGGGGACAAAATCTCTTCCTTAGATAAGCTTTGAGATCATTCTAGGATTGGGTGTTCCTATCCAGATGGTTGGTATTGCAATGGTTTCTCAATGCCACCCTGGCTGTTTCCACAATCTTCAGCCTCGCGAGCGAGAGCCATTTTTCTCCTCTCGTTGTATCCGGTGACATCAAAATATTCCCCCATGGCCTCGACCCACTTCTCCATAGCCTCGCCCAAGTTCTCCCCTTCACCTTTGAAGGGACCTCGCTGAGTTCAGTGAGATCTTCCTCATCACAGTGAGAGGATCTGGTTGTCGGCCACACGGTTCGCTCGCCTAATGATTCTGCCAAAAATGATAGATTATTAAATTTTTATTTGATTTCATCAAACGAGATCCTAAGACTTAAGAGGTTCGAAAAATAATTGCTTAAATAAGATAAACGATCTTATTGGAGATCTATGACATATGTCCGAGTAACAGATCTTGCTTCTTCAATTCGTCATATAATAAACAATCACTTATATATCAATGAATTTTCCACAAAATATTTCTTTATTTATATAAAGGTTGCAATATGTACATAGAGAATCTTGGCTCCAAAAAGTCAAAACCTCCTCGGGAAATGCATGACGATGATATTGGGGGCTACAGACATGCCCCGATATAAATGTTCCCTCACTGCTAAAGGAGTTACTATCTTACTCTTTGGAATAAAGCGGCTAAGAAGTCTATAGATATGGCAAGAAATTCTGAAATCTCGAGGCATGGGGTGATACAGAATAACACCATGGATCACTTTTAGCCTCATCAGGATCATGTGGCCAACGAGATATTCTCCCTCAGCATCACGCGCTGGTCACAAGAGGCGTGGACATACTGTTGAGAGCGGGAGAGAGATGAGACAAGAGACACCACATACGTTCCACAAGAATGAATCATATTAGTCACAAGTCACATACATATAGGCAAGACCTAGAGTGAGTTAGGGCTAGCTATATATAGCTCCAACACAGGGCTGGCTATATATAGCTCCAACACCCCCACTCAAATAAAGGTCTCGAGCTGCGAGTAAAAAAACCCTTGGGAGCACAAGGGAAAAACCCGAGCTCCTACATATAAATATACAATGCCACCTTAAAGTCCATGTGCAATGTGCTTCTATATACAAAGTACAAAGAATAAATGTGCATGATGTGAAGTAATGTGTGAAGTGTCCTAAAGGGCTATGTACAAGTCTAGACAAAATTGACATGATGTGATATGTGCTAATCTCCAAAAAGAGAGGCCGCTACAACTCCAAGTTCTGATCGCAAAAGTGTAAACCGAGCTTCATGGAGTCCTTTGGTGAGAATGTTTGCAATCATTTGATCAGTTGGACAATGTTCTACCATTATTTCTCCTTTTCTTCATGTCGAACATAGTGATAATGAACTGCAATATGCTTGGACTTGCTATGTTGCACGTAGTCCTTGGCGCTAGACTAAAAACACTTTGGTTGTCACATCTAAGAGGAGTGCTTGAGGAAGGAGAATGACCAATATTAGCAATTGTCAAATCCAAACCAATTCACGAGCTGCTAAAGATGGAGATTGAACATTCAGAATGGGTCTCACCCATTGTGGTTGTGCCCAAGAAGAATGGAAAACTTAGAGATCTCAAGAAAGTGAATACTGCCATACGTAATAGGGAGCACTACTCCTTGTCATATTCAGAACATGTTCTTGAACAAGTTGCATGCAAGGAGGCTTATAGTTTTTTGGGTGGATGGATACTCAAGCTACAATCAAATTTTGATTGCACCTAAGGACCAAGCCAAAACAACTTTTGTTACTAAGCCTGGTATGTATGCTTACAGAGTTATGCCATTCGGTCTAGCCAACACACCAGCCACATTCCAAAGACTTCTAAATACTGCTTTTAAGGATTTATTAAGAAAGTTTCTTAAAGATTTATTGGATGATTTGTGAATTCATTTGTCTTGGAAAGAGTACCTAGCGTGCCTAAAAGGGTGTTTGAAAGATGTCGATTTTATTGCATATCCTTAAAACCTTACAAATGCCAATTTTGGGTGAAGTACAAAGTTATTCTTGGGTATATAGTGTCCGAAAATGGGATTTCCACTGATAAGAGAAAAATCAAGGTCATCTTAGAATTACCCATAGTAATAAACTATAAGTGAGTCCAGAGATTCAAGGGCCATGTTGACTACTATTGTTGATTTATTCTTTTCTATGCAGGGATAGCTTGTCCTTTATACATGCTATTGGTTGTATTTGTATGGAATGAGGAGAGTCACAACAAGCTTATGACATGTTGAAGCAAGCCTTGGCAAGTGCTTGATTTTGCAAGCACCTAACTACAAGTTAGAGCTTGCCCAATCAGCATCTGAATAACCCAAAAGATTAAGAGAAGTTGATGAAGATATGTCTTCTTGAGATGGCAATATACAAGTCCGAAATATGCAGTGCCCTTCAAGTACTTCAAAACACGTTTAGCTTGAGACCAATGTCGTAGATGGAGAGGACAAGTATTGTCCTAACAGATTTGCTGCAAATAGAATATCAAGACAAGTGCTCATGCCCACAAATTGAAGACAACCAACAAGATTAGCATAGGGTTGATTTAAAGCTAATGATTCAGCCTCAATATTTGCAGAAGTACTCCTAGTAGAGCTTGCAAGATAAGGAGTGTTTGTCGAATGTGCAGTAGCCAATCCAAACTTTTGAACAATATCTTGGATAAACTTTATTTGATGAAGAAGAAAAATACCATTGTGTGACGATACCTTTGAACTTGAATACCAAGGCATGAATGGATGTCGCCAAGATCCACCATATCAAAGGTTGAGGATAAAACCTTTTTTACTTGTTGCATGAAAGATAGATTATTAGACACAAGTATAGTGTCATCAACATAAAGGGCCAATATCACAAAATGGTTATCCACATTGCGCTTGATATAAAGATTTGGATCAGAGAAGCAAGAAACAAACCCCTGAGATGTGAGAAATAGATCAATCTTAATGTACCATGATCGTGAAGCATGGTGGAGTTGGCATACACGATTTTCCTTTCTGGGAATTGTAAATCCTTCAAGTTGCTCCATATATATTTCCTCCTTTAAGTCTCCATTAAGAAAAGCCATCTTAACATCCATTTGATATATTACCAAAACAAACTGAGTTGCAAAAGCTAGTAGTACTAGAACGCTTGTACTACGAACTATGGGTGAAAAAGTGTCATGATAGTCAATCCTTGCAATTTGTGAGTATCCCTTTGCAACTAAACGAGCTTTGAATTTATCAAAGGATTCATCTGCCTTTGTTTTAGTCTTGTAAACCCACTTACATTGGATAGGAGTACGATCAGGTAGATTGGTAAGAACCCATGTACCTTTCGAGATCAAAGACTCATATTCAGCTTCCATGGCTTCCTTCCATTGTTCCTTTTGTGGAGAGGACATAGCTTCTGCATAAGTTGAAGGATCTTAACAAACAAACAATACGTGATTAAAGGTTTCAAGATCATCATCATATACATGATTTGCACCATGCTCAAGTTCAATAGGAAGATCAACATAGATATCAAGATCTGTAGTAGTCTCCTTTGAAACTGTAGGATGAACATCAATAGACTTGTCTTCAATATCCATAAAAAGAGTGTTGTTATCATGCAAATCATTGTCCAAAAGTAGAAAAAGAAAAGAAGTGAGCAATATTTTTGTATCATCAGCATCATCTGTGGACCACAAACCTCCCATCAATTGCTCACATCATTGAATATAGCATCTCGACTAACAATTTTCTTTTAAGAACTTGGATCATAAAAATTGTAACCCTTTGAGTTCTCAGAATAACCAATAAAAATAACCTTCAAACCTGAAGGTTCTAGCTTGTGTCGTGTCTCTTTTGGCACATGAATATAAGCAATACACCCAAAGACTTTGAAATGTGCAACAGAAGGAGTTTGGCCTATCCAAGCTGTGATTGGAATCTTACCAGAAGGTACAATAATTGGAAGATGATTTTGAACAAAAATGACTGTCAATACTGCTTCTGCCCAAAAAGAGTAAGATAATCCAGAATGAATAAGCATGCATCTGATTGTATTCAAAATTGTACGGTTCTTTTGCTCTGCAACTCCATTCTGTTGGGGAGAATATGGAATGGTATACTCATGGTGGATGCCGTGGTTGATGCAATGATCACGAAATAAGTTGGAAATATATTCACCACCATTGTCACTTCGAAGAATTTTGACTCTTCAACCAATGTGATTCTCCACAGATATTTGGTACCTCTTAAATTTATCCAATGCTTTTGATTTATGTCGTAGCAAAAAGACATTTGTATACCGTGAGAATAGTCATCAATAAAAGTAATCAAGTAACGGTAGCAAGACTTGGATGGAGGAAAGGGTCCACAAATATCAGTATGAATGAGATCCAAAAGATTATTTGAATGAATATTTGTAGTAGACATTGGAAATGGCTTACGATGATGTTTGCCTAGAGCACAATATTCACATATTCCCATATGCGGGTGATATTTGAGGTCCATACCTCTCACAAGATCATGAAGATGAATATCAAGAAGCTTTGAGAAATTTGAGTGAGCAAACCGATGATGCCATAGCTTACAATCCAGATCTCCTAGAGCTGTAACAACATTTGCAACATCCTCATTCAATGAAAGTTCAAAGAGATTACCATGTCGAGGAGCAACTGCAATAGTGGTGCCATCCTTTTCTATGCGACACTTTGTATTATCAAATCCAACAAATAGACCAGGATCCACAAGCTGCGCAACAGAAAGTAAGTTTCTTTGTAAATCAGGAACATATAAAACTCCTCGCAGTATTTTGTTTAAGGAAGAAGTTCCCAAATACAAGTCGCCAATACCCATTACTTGGCAAGTTGTATTATCAACAAGATAAACCACTTTCTTGATAGGAAATGGATGATAATTGTGTAACCATTGCAATTGATATGTCATGTTGCCACAGTAGCACCAGAATCAACAATAAAGAGAGAACCATCACGAACATATAGTACCTTTTCTGGAGAGACATTATAATGAACCAAATTAGCCTCTTATGATGAACATTATCTTCATCATGAGGATTTTGTTGAGTAGCATAAGCTTGATTGCGAGCTTCATCATAACACCTCTTGAAGCATCGACTGGATGAATGCCTTGTGCTCCCACAATATTCACAGGTTGCAAAAGAGGAAGAACCCCTTGTTGATAAACGAGGTTGCTTATTCGTAATACCGTGTTCTTCATTGTATTCTCGTGCCCAACATTCAGATACCAAGTGACCAGTTTTGTCACAATAAGAACAACGCTTTTGAAGAAATCTCAAACGAGAAGAATTACCTCCTCTTTGGAAGCCACACGAGATGTAAATTGGGAGGAGGAAGAAGGGCGTTGTTGAAATGGACGTCTCCGGACAGCAAAGGTTGTCTCTGATTCTGTGTACTCTTGGGCAATCATGACCGTTTCATGAGTTACTGACGTCTGACGATCATGACGTTGAGAATATTCAATCAAAGAAATACATGTATGCTCAAGGTCAATTCCATCCTTGTTAGATAATATAGTGACAATATTATCATACAAAGGATCCCTCACCTAGAAGGTGTGTAGCCAATTGAGCTCGAGGAATAGGATCCCCTACAGCGAAAAGTTGATTCATAATACCTTTGAATGATTCAATGTGACTAGACATGGATGTATGTGCCTTGAATTGAAGCTTGCCCAGAAGATTACAGAGATACAGAATCTCTGTAACAGCTTTCTTCTCAAACATAGTGATAAGATAGTCCCATATAGCATATGACGTGGATAACGGATAAACATCTAGCATGAGTGAATCGTTAAGGGTAGAAAGTATATATCAACGATCAGCCTTACCACGATGAATCCAGTGTGTATGATCAATTTTCCACTGTTCAAAAATAGGACCTTCGGTAATAATAACATTATTCTAAAGTGGATCAATAGGTTGAGGAGGGCATGCAAGAATACCAAGAACAATATCTGCCAATTCATCTCCTTCCAAAATTAATAGCATCTTGTATTTCCAACTAGGAAATCCTTGGCCTTGGAAAAGAGGAACAGAACACTGCCCAGAAGGAAATATGTTAACAAGTATGGTGTTTGCCATGTCAGGTTGTGAGAACACATACAAGATAAGATCACAGAACTTGCAGACCATGTACGAGATATGAGAAACGTAGCCAAAAATAGGCATGCACTAGACGCGACGAGCATAAAGTGATCGTGTAAAGAATAGAACGTGAACCAAAATTAGAACTCTAAAAGTGGAGACCCGTGTCTCAAGCACGTAAGCAAACTTAGAGGTCCATAAAAGACGAAAATAATAATAAGAAAAAGCACCGCGTTAAGAAAAAGCATTGTGTTATGACGCAACTTGCACGGCAAGTTTTGTATCTAATTGTAGCTTGTACACAGCAAGCATCGTCTTAAGCTTTCACGGAAAGCTTTGACGATCAAATCCTGCTTATGACTCAGAGAAAACTACTTGTTTGCTCTCACAAAGAACCTGTTTTACTATTTTAGATGCAGTTTGTCTGAACTGTCCTAACTTTTGACTCAGAACTCCGATTGACAAACCATTTTGATAGGATTCACTAGCACTCTACCATCTACGCAGCAGCACATGGTTTTGGTTTTAAGGACATGATTAAGCAACAATTCTAATTACAACAAGTGGAGCTATAAAATCATGTAGGCAACATATAATCAAAGAACCAATCAACCCTACACAAAACTGTTACCAAAGATCAATCTTGTAAGACATGAAATCATAATCATAAATTGAACAAGAAGACGTAGATGCTTTGCTTATGATTATAATCGCTCTGATACCATTTTGAGAGAGGGAGAGAGACGAGACAAGAGACACCACATACGCTCCACAAGAATGAATCATATTAGTCACAAGTCACATATATATAGGTAAGACACAAGTCACATATATATAGACAAGACCTAGAGTGAGTTAGGGCTAGCTATAGATAGCTCCAACACAGGGCTAGCTATATATAGCTCCAACATATACTACCCTGCAAAAAACCACTTGTGCTCCGTCTCTCTACTGGGTTTGGGAAATAAAAATCCTCGAAATGGCTTGCGATTCTAGCTTGACTCGTTCGAGTCGTAGAGCGGAAGAGATGATATGCTCGAAGGTGAAAGCAGTCATATCCTATGACTAGGTGTGAGATCGGGAATACCGGATAAGCATGGAACTTTCATCTATAAAACCAAATTCTTTGATTAAAAATCTTCACATTAATGAAGATCAAGGAATGAAAATACAATACAAAAATGCTTTTTTTGAGTTTTTATTATATATTTTTGATAAGAATTCATTTTTCCTTATGAGCTTTTCACAAAGCTCTGATACCAGCTGTGAGACCCCCGCCCCCTCCGAGGTGCCCCCTCCGAGGGTGCTGGCGCGGAAGCAGCGTCAGCCTCTTGCACGGGGCAGGGATCCACACTCGGGGTCTCGCCCACGGATATCCGAACAAGAGACTAGCCCGGTGGTTCCTCCGAAACCGAACCCAAAAAAACTTTCCTCGCCCGGAAGGCACAGGCGATTCCACTAGGAAAATCATCTATTGGGAGAATTGATCTAACGAGTCAAAGTCTTAACTAACCAAACTGATCTGACCGAACCCGAAAGTCACATGGTCAGATCAAGGAAGAGACTTGTACTTGGTCCATAGAATCACCGCTTTTTTTCCCCTTTAGCAAGGCACAGCCACCGCCGCTAATTCCCTCCCAGAGAATAAGGGTCTTCCTAAGACTTAATCTAACTAACGTAACTTAATCATAACTATTTGTATCGCAAGAATCCCCCGATCCAGCCTAATGGGTTAGCCAACTGCCCAACCATTGTATTGGTGGGATTCCTTTATAAAAAATTGGTTATGTTTTGCCCGGGTATACGGAGGAAAATAGTTCCTAGGCCCCCTAGCCGGCTCTTCAAGCAAAATTCAAGGTAGTCATACCACTTACACACCCAATATGAAATTGCCATTTTAACAGATTCGGCTGTCTTTAAAACAATCTTTCAATGAAATCATAGTATTATTGATCATAATCCTCCAAAATATTGAGTCCATTGTTTTACAAAATATATCATCTAGACTCTCCATTGAAGACCAGCTGGTCAACCAATGAGATCCAATATCAAAATTCAGTTCACAAAAGTAATTCTTTTCAATTTATCCGTATCTTCCTCGATGTACGCATGGGTGTCATAGCAACCGTGAGCCCGTATATCACCTGGTCAGAACCCTCTAGGATCCTACTTAGGTGTCCTAGCACTTCACTCAGGGACCGCTTTCGTCGATCCTCGCCTATCGTACCAGAAGTGCACCATTTTAACCATACCAAGGCTGGTCTCAAGACCTCGGCAGGCTTTGCCCCGTGAGGCGACGTCCCTCGACAACTCCCCGCCAGCTGTTGCAATGAGTCTCTCCTTAGTTAATCACATACCAAATGCTTCCTCCAACATTCTAGCTTAAAACAGTCCTTTAAAACAAAACAGAGGCTCTATGCAAGTAGAATTCCCAGTTCAAGATTGGTTTCATAGAACCCTTTTCCCATAATCTAGATTTTCTTAATGAGAATCATTGATCTCTCATCAGGGTAATCTACCCATTATTTGACTGAATTTCCAACTAGATTCTTGGTGATTTCGGTAAAAGAAAAAACTATGCTAATTCAACAATAGTCTATTCTTTGTGTCAAGAATTGGAATTGGTCTCGAGGTTTTTTCTTGATTCAGACTCGGGAGATGGGTAAGTAGTTTACTGGCCGCCCTTCTCACACTCGTGGTCTAACTAAAATTATTCGGTTTACTTCTAACTTTGATTCCTAAGGATTTTCTTCAGATAAAAATCTACTGAACTTCTAACCGTAAGAAAAATTCTAACTTCGTGAGTTTCATTCCTTCCTAACTAAAATAGATTAAGAAATAGTTCTATACAAGAATATCGAGATTTTATAAAAATACTCTTCTTCCATTAATCCAATTTTGGGTATATATCAGTTTGGTAATTTATCCACATAAAAATATCTAAGAATATTCTTACCACCAATTTAATTATCAATATTAAAATACCCTAAATTTTTAGGTGGAATTATGATGAAAATTTCTCTTTTGTCATCAAAGTTAATTTAAACCTTTTTCTACTTAAAATACTATAAAAATTCCTCTTTTTGATTAAATACAAATATCCATTTTTTGAAGATGCCAAAAATTCCTCTTTTTGCATTTAAATGATTGAATTCCAAATGTCATGGGGATTCCTCTTTTATCATTTAAAAATTCTTATACATAAAATAAATTTATCAAAAATTTATCTTTTAAATTAAATAAAAATATCCATTATTTTGAATGTCAAAAATTCCTCTTTTTGCATTTGCAAATGTCATGGTAATTCCTCTTTTATTATTTTAAAAATCTTATGCATAAATTTATCACAAATTCCTCTTTTTCTTAAATAATTATGCATAAATAGAAAAAAGTATTCTTTCCTAAATATGGTCAAAATTAATTTTTTTGCTTTTTATTTCTAAATGTACAATATGGTAGGAGTTCCTCTTTAAGTATTATGCATAAAAATAAGATATGTATTTTTTTTCAAAAAAAATTGCCATAGCTTCGCTGCTCTTACTAATAATTTTTAAATTTCTTAGAAGAATAAAAGCTTGTAATGAAAATATGATAGAAGTTCTACTTTTAAGCTTAAATTTAAGATATGAATTTAAATCATAATTTTAAACATAATTATGATTATCTCACTAGATTAAGCTAAATTCAACATTCCTCTTTTTCCAATTTACTAGGATAATCCTTTTCTTGTTTAGAATGAATTAAAGTAGTTTTTTAACTACTCATAAACAATCTAAAGAGTTAACCATTATTTTAATAGCACAATATCATGAAAATGTCATTTTCTTAATCTCTAGCTCATCAAGCCTAGAGTTTGGTTTTGGAATAAGAGCTTATCTTTGAGAAACATTCTTTTGTTAAAGAATTAGCCATAGAGATGACTATTCTTTTTGAGAGAGAGATTTGCTTAAAGAAAGCATTATAAATAAGCATAAAGATTAACTTTTTCTTGATTAAACATTAAGACTCTTAGGGAAAGCTTGATTTGAATTAAAACAATCATTTTGAAAGCTTCTCAAGCTTGAGAGGCATTGAGAAGAAGAAAGTCATTTAGAAAATTAAAAAAAACCATAAAACCCATTATTACCTCTAGGATTGGCTTGATTCTTTTTCTAGTAGTGAAGCCCCCAACCAATCAATTGGTTAGCAAGAGGAGAAGAGAACTCCAAGAGTTGTTGAAGAGAGAGAGAAGCTCCAAGCTCCCCAAAAGTAGAGGAAAATAAAGGGATAATAGAAAATATGATTATTTTAATGTAATACTCACATGGTATAGCTCAAAGATGAGAATACAAAGGAATGAGGGTCTATTTATAGGTGAGGGAAGCCTCTAACGAGGTCCAACTAGGTTCTAGAGCTTTCCAGCTTCGGTTTGACTCAATTTGGATGAGATTTGGACCAGTTTGGCTACCTTTTCGATCCAATTTGGTCCAGGAGAGAGGAGAGAGAAAAAATATCCCATTTTTTGATTAAAAAACTCAAGTAATCATGAGAAAAAAGGCACCTCCTTGAGGTGGTGTTCTCTCCTTACCGAGGTGTCGAAAGTGCATCATTTCTCCTAAATATCTCATTTTTTTACTAATATCTCTTAATTTTTAACTAATAAACCTTGTACTCAGTCAACTCTTCATCTTATGTGAGCGTTTACTCATTTTTGGGTATTTTATTTTATTCTTTGGATTTATCTCATCCCAACACTTGGATTAATCCTATTGGCCCATGGGAACCTTAATTGGACCATAATCCAAAAATTTCTGAAAATCTAGACCCTTAGGCTAAAGTCCCTTATATCATTTTTAATTGATTCCTAATGTACATTGGAGAATTTATTTGGAACTTCTGTTTCAGGGAAATATAGTTTAGATATTAGGAGAATTTTTATATCTAAAAATATCTCAATATTGAATTACCTCTCTCTATAATTTTTCTTCTCTCTAGGTAAAAACAAGGAAAAATAATATTTTCTTGCATTCTAAAATAGGGAATGATTACAGGGGACTGAGGTAAAATCTTATTCATTATTCAGGCTGAGGAAGAATCTTACATGTACCATTGGAGCTTTATGGATACACAGATGCATATTGGGCAGGTAGCATCTCAGATTGGAGATCTACGAGTGGATTCATGTTTTCATTGGGGAGTGTTGCTGTGACATAGAGCAACAAGAAGCAGTCCACAGTTTCCTTCTCGAGTACAAAGGAGCTATGGTGGCAGCATGTGAGGTAGCTTGGTTACGCAAGCTACTTTTGCTGATTTGGGGTTGCATGTGGAGAGAAAGGTTGTCATATATTGTGACAATCTTAGCAGTATACAGTTGGCCAGGAACCTAATTTTTCATGCGCGAACAAAACACATTGAGGTACATTACTTCATGAGGGAGAGAGTCTTGGCAAGTGACATTGACTTGGCCTATGTCAGCACATAGGATCATGTCGCTAATCACGAAGGCCTTGGGAGCTGAGAAGCTACGTAGATTTCAAAACATGCTTGGAGTTCATGAGATGGAGTTGAGCTTGAGGGGGAGTGTTGAGATGTCAAGCTCAACATGAGCTAATACTCACGAGGTGCTTGCATGAGCATTTGACATTTATATCACTGGCGGGTTTGGTATCTGGCACCGACATATCTTCGCCAGAGATTCTACAGTTGGACTACACCAACTAGTCCACATCTACCCACTCCACTTAGTGTGTTCACATTATGGACCGCTTGTATATACTCTATTATGTGTGTTGACCACTTTATCTTTTATTTGGAGACCTCTTTTGTTGTGTGAAGAAGAAGAAGAATTTTCAGCCTCTCACCTTGTGTGTTCTCTTCTAGGGTTTGTGTGAGTGTGTGTGTGTGCTTGGCAAGAGCTCTAGCTCTCTTCTCCCCTGCATCTTGTCATCCCCCACCACCTCCCAATGGAATACAATGGACACGTGAGTATGTCAAAGAGAGAGAGAGAGAGAGAGAGAGAGAGAGAGAGAGAGAGAGAGAAAGAGAGAGAGAAGCAATCAAACATACAAAAAGAGGGAGATGGAGATGGAGAGAGAGAGAGAGAGAGAGAGAGAGAGAGAGAGAGAGAGAGGACCAATCCATCAAACGAAACGACTGGAAGCCAGCATGGAAATGTGCTCTAGCTCTTGTGTAGCCTGTGCATGGGAAGGAGGAAGTACACATGGTAGGCACGTGTGTCGTGGTCTGCGGAAAAGGGGGTAACGTGCTTCACAGCTGAATGCACATCATACTCCTCTACGAAGTGGTCACCTCGGCCACCATCATTGGCTCCTCCAGGTCGATCGTAGAGATGATCTGCTACTATCGTGAGCGACTGAGCCGGTTGTAAGGTATAAGACGCAAGAAAGACGATTGCCCATATTGGAGGCGGCCTACTGATTATATGAGAGAGATGAGAAGGGTGAACTCAAGCATGGTCGTAAAGCAACAGGGAGGGTGGTGTTAAAGAAGGGGACCACCAATGCAAAAGTAGAGGTCCTAATTAGATCAAAATGCCTAACTTCGATCATTTACTCTTAATCACCAAGGGTTGGTGACTACTAGTGAAGAGCCATAGAGTGGAAGCCAATGAGAGAAGGGTGACGCTGCCCAACAACCTAATTGCATAGACCTTTCAAAAATCAACAATACCGAGTGGAAGCCACTGAGAGAAGGGTGACGTTGCCCCAACAACCTAATTGCATGGAACTTTCAAAACTCAACAATACCAATATTAGCAGTAGGCATTTTTACCCACTCTTCATCACAACCTCACATGGCTTTAATATGCTTTAATATAAGATGTGAACTTGAAAATGGTCCAATTTTTATTATAAATATTAAGTAACTATGTACACTAAGTTCGTAGATTTTTATTATTTGACATTAAGCACATGCAAAGTTACCTTATATATTTGACATTAAGCAAATATAAGGTTACCTTATATATTTGATATTAAGCACATTTTTTCTCATTTGACATTAAGTACATGCAAGGTTACCTTATATATTCCAACATCGTCTTATAAAACATAAGTGCTCGTTTGTATGGGTAAGACGGGAAAGCGTCTTAGAGTACGTCGGACCAATGAAACCATCTTATAACTGACTGAGTGGTTAACAATTAAGTAAGGGAGAACCTGAAGAACAAAAAGGTTTTGGGTTTAATCCCTTCCCACCACACCTATGAGATGCAAAGTCTATATGGAATTTCCTTTAGTACCCTGTCCAACAGCAATGCAACACTTAAAAAAAGGGTAAAAAGGGTAAACCTATGTGCTTGACTAAATTCCCCCACAGGGCTGAAATATCATTTACAAAGACATTCTCCAGTGTGAGCCCTTTCCCCCTTGAGCCACCTCTTTTCATCGGTGGGATCATTATCTCTTTCTATTAATGAAAACCTTGTCGAGCCTCGATGATCAGAGGAATATAATGTAGGTTTTACCAGGCCATGAAATCTTCTTCCAAAGCGGGCAAGATCCTTCATTGATCACCAGAAGGGGCCCTTCATAGCTTCATGCAGGGGCCTAACTGTGTGTTCATATGGTTCACACGGAAAGAGGCGAGCTCTCCATAATGGTGTGTAGTTTCGGTGTCCATGACCTGGACCTGAACATGTTACTGTGCAGTTGTGGTTGCTCTCTTGGAGTTGCTTCCTCCTCTAGTACCTCGGCGAGATCAGGGAAACAGTGTCTTTTGGCGATCATGCTTTGACGTAGCGTGTGCCCTTTCTCTGCCTGCTCATACTGGTGAGCGGAGAGAGGGGTCACCTTGCTACAGCTGTGACCTGGAACTCTAGTGGAAGCAGTCGCGGAGGAGGCCGCTGACGTGAAAGCCAGCATGGTTGAAATGTGCTCCAGCTCCTGTGTAGACAGGAGGAGGACGTAGACATGGCAGGCACGTGTGTCGCGATCTGCGGGCAAGGGGGTGACGCGCTTCACAGCTGAAATATGCTCATCATACTCCGCTACGAAGTGGTTGGGGAACTCCAGCATCAGCTCGGCCACCTTCATTGGCTCCTCCAGGTCGCATATGCGATCGTCGAGAGCATGCACGATTCTGATGAATGATCTGCTACTATCGTGAGCGACTGAGGCGGGTGTAAGGTAGATGCAAGAGAGACGATTGCCCATATTGAGAAGGCGGAAGATTTGACGTTGATTATACTAATATAATTATATGAGAGAGGGCAATTGAAGACAGGTGAGAAGGATATTGAGCTCAAGCATGGTCGAAGAGCTGCAACAGGGAGGGTGGTGTTAAAAAGAAGGGGGGAGGGTAAGTTGCTTTGCAAGAGCTGGGGCTAGTGGGAGCGTAAGCAGGATAGGGTGTGGCCGGTTGAATGATAGTGCGTACTGCCGACCACAACCAAACGCAAAAGTAGAGTCAAGGTGGAAGCTGCCCCAACAACAACACAATTGCATGGAACTTTCAAAACTCAACAACACCAATATATATTATATTAGCAGTGGGGCAAAACCTCCAGGCTCCACTTTTACACCTACTCTCGACCACCTCACATGGCTTCAACATAAGACACACGTGGGAATATAGCTTGAGCGTCTTTACCAAACACGACATGAGCTAACTGCTCCAGCGCCAAAAAATATGGGGAAAAATACACAAAAGAAAGAGGAAAACGCTCAACTTCAGAAAAACTTACAAGACCTCAATATTTAGAAAACCAAAATAAAAGGAAATTCAAAGATTTAGGAAACACAAATAAAAGAGACATTAAAGAGAGACCAAAACAGAAGACCTTAAGGTAAAAGAAACCAAAAGACAAGGAAAAATAAAAACTTACAATTAAGATCAAAAGCTAGTGTTGAAGTAGAAAAATATATAAATTAAAGATAATAAACTTAAGAGAGAGAGAGAGACAGAGAGAGAGAGAGAGAGAGTGGGTGGTTGCAAGATGAGGGTACTCACTTTCGTTCACTCTATCTAAAATTGGGACATCGACGCATCTCGGGCGGAGTACATCGATCGTGATATCGCCATCAATTAAAACATGACACGCGCCTCCCGAGCCTAAAGCGACATATCTCGAACGGGATACCAACTAATGCCACGCTGGCAGGTCCGGGTTTCAAGACACCATCCATGTCACCAGTACAGGTCACCGCCAGTACACTATCTCGATCGAGATATGCCTGCCACTCAGTCCCACGTCAATGCCACGGTGGATCCCCTTGGACATCCTGCTCAGATGTACATTCAGCATATTCAATCAGCCCTTCTCCACCGTCCACATATCTTGAACGAGAATCTATTGTAATATAATCTCGACCATTGAAATATCTCGTTGTTCGAGGTATAGAGATGTAATCTCATCCGTCCACATATCTCGTTCGAGATAACAAGATGAAATCTAGGCCGTTCAAAAACCTCGAACGAGATACATCTACACAATCCGACCCGTCCATTCACGCACATTTGAAGATGCGATCCCAGCCATTTAAATATTTCGATTGAGGTATAAAATGAATCTCGACCGTCAAACATCGTGATAATGACCCAAAATGTAAGCCGTCCATGTACCTCGAACGAGATACTTAATTCAAATCGCAGTCGTCGATCCTTACTGGTTTACCCAAGACGAGTCGAGGGAATGACTCGGTGTGGGTGGTAGTGGATAGGTTAACTAAAATGGCAAAGTTTATTGCCACGAAAAAAACTGTTAAAATGCCAGAGTTGGCAAAACTCTTTATTGAACATCTCTACAAGCTATATGGCCTGCCCGCAGATATAGTGTCGGATAGAGATAGAAAGTTCAACAGTCATTTTTGGAGGGAAGTCTTCAAAAAGTTGGATACTACTTTGAGTATGAGTACGGCAGATCATCCAGAGTCTGATGGTCAAACTGAAAGAGTTAACCAAATTCTAGAGGATATGTTGCGTTCTTATGTTAGTAAGAAGCAATCTAATTGGGAAGAGTACTTACCCTTACTGGAGTTTGCCTATAACAGCTCCAAACACTCAGCGACTGGATTTGCACCATTCATGTTAATGTATGGATTCCAGCCGAGATCTCTGATGGCTGTAGGCCTAGAAAAGGAGAAGATTCAATCTGTCAAGGATTTCCTTGAAGATATGAATGATATGCTCAGAGCCGCACGTGAGAGATCGCGCTAAAACTTATGCGGATAAAGGACGGAGAAAGGTGACCTTTGCAGAAGGTGACTTTGTATTCCTCAAGGTTCCTGCGCAGTCAGAAACCATGAAAACGGGAAAGTGTAATAAACTTTCTCCGAGATATTGTGGTCCTTTTAAAATCCTTAAGAAGATTGGGGACGTAGCATATAAACTTGAGTTACCGGAGAGTTCTCAAGTCCATCCTGTCTTCCATGTCAATAAACTGAAGAAATCAGTTCACGGGTTAGAGAACGCAGTTTCTCCAGAGATTTTGGTGGACTTGATAGAGCCACCAAAGATACCACATGAACCTGAAAAGATTCTACAGTATTGTGATAGACAGACCCGACATAAAGTGTACTAGGAGGTACTTGTTAAATGGACAGATAGGGATGAGGAGGTAGCTACCTGGGAACGCCGTAGTGCAATTTCCAAAAGGTTTCCCCAGTTTGTTTTCGAGGACGAAAACTCTTCTTAAGGGGGGGGTAATGTCACGTAGGCTGTAATGCCTGTGACCGACGGCAGACCGGATGGCCATATCCGGGGTTCAGTGGGAGAGGACGCCCATGCGGAGTCATGGGAGGCCAGGCTAGTGTGGATGGCAGGCCACACACTATATAGCCTGGGGGATGAGGGGCAATCCTCATTCTTCCTCTATGGCTGGGTGGTGAGCCAGAGGCCGTCCCCTCTTGTGGTAACGCCCGTAGCGGCGTTACGGATATCTAACACAAACTCTGCATATAATTGCTTTGCGAAGTATATGGGAATTTGACAGTTGTTCAGCATCCTCCCATATGCGGCAACATATCGACTATAGATATGTGCTGCCATACGAGGATGTGAACACCGCGAAATGGTAAGGGGCTTGCCTACCCCAGGCCTCATCCCACGGCTATCGAGGAAAAGATCTAAGTAGGCTCCATCCCTAATCGGACCAAGATCATAGACCTGATGATATGTCAAACCATGTGACACAGGAGCAGTGCGATGCTCGGCTATCCACTCATCTACATAAACAATATCACGAAGGCTACGAAGGGACGATAGCATCGCCTCCAAGTCTACCACGATATGTAATGTAGACGGTGTGTCTCTAGCAGTCCTACAAATAGCTCCTAACTCGCGGTCTGCGACAATGAGGTCCACAATAGACGAGTGGCCCTCCTCGTGGCCCTCCTCGCATGACTCCATGGTAAAACCTAAGCCTAACACAAACGGGCAATATGTAAGGTCCAATGTGAAAGGCCAATGTGAAAGGTCCAATGCTTAGTGCTAATTAGCACTAATGAAGCTATAAAATAATGCTAATGAGCCCACTAATGCTAATCAAAATCAAGAGAGCAAGGAGAGTGAAAACAACTTGTGACAATGAGGCAAAAAAATAAACTTTTCGGTTTTATAACCTCGATCGAGGTTCGGTGTCATGTACTTTAGGGTTTGCAAGATGTACGCTCCGGATATATGCGCGATTTAAGGGTTAGTGAGACAAACGGCCAAGATATACATTTGATTTTAGGGTTGGTGAAGGATCGACGGCTACGATTTGAATTAAGTATCTCGTTCGAGGTACATTGATGGCTTAGATTTTGGGTCATTATCACGATCGAGATATGTTTGACAGTCGAGATTTATTTCATACCCCGATGGAGATATTTAAATGGCTAGGATCACATCTTCAAATGTGTGCAAATGGATGGGTCGGATTGTGTAGATGTATCTCGTTCGAGTTTTTTGAATGGCCTAGATTTCATCTTGTTATCTCGAACGAGATATGTGGATGGATGAGATTACATCTCTATACCTCGAACGAGATATTTCAATGGTCCAGATTATATTTCAATATCTCATTCGAGATATGTGGATGGTGGAGATGGGCTGATTGAATTTGTTGAATGTACATCTGAGCGAGATGTCCATGGGGACCACCGTGGCATTGACGTGGATCTGAGAGTGGCATGCATATCTCGATCGAGATAGTGTGGCGGTGGTGACCTGTACTAGTGACATGGATGGTGACTTGAAACCCAGACCTACTAGGTGCCAAGAGCCTCGACCGTCGAATGCCGAATCTGTAGAGTAGCTACACGAAGGGCTAGTGGAGGCTGCCTACCCTGGTCGTGGAGATGGCCTCGGCCACCCAGCACCGCCACCAGGCTGATGGCTAGTGTAATCCACCTCCTCCCCTAAGACAAACTCCGCATATAGTTGCTTTGCAAAGTATATGGGAATCTGGCAATTGTTCAGCATCCTCCCATATGCAACATATCGATTATAGATATGTGCCGCCATACAAGGATGCAAACACCGCGAAATAGTAAGGGGCTTGCCCGCCTCAGGCCTCATCCCACGGCTATCGAGAAAAAGATCTAGGTAGGCTCCATCCCTAATTGTACCAAGATCAAAGACCTGACAATATGTCAGGCCATGTGACACAAGAGCAGTGCGATGCTGGGCTATCCACTCATCTACATAAACAATATCGTGAAGGCTACGAAGGGACGATAGCATCGCCTCCAAGTCTACCACCACCATATGTAATGTAAACGGTGTGTCTCTAGCAGTCCTACTATAGATAGCTGCTAACTCATGGTCTATCTTCGCGTGAGGTCCACAAACAACAGACGAGCGGCCCTCCTTGCGTGACTCCATGCTAAAACCTAAGCCTAACACAAACGCGCAATGTGTAAGGTTCAATGTGAAAGGCCAATGTGAAAGGTCCAACGCTTAGTGCTAAGTAGCACTAATGAAGCTATAAAACAATGCCAATAAGCCCACTAATGCTAATCGAAATCAAGAGAGCAAGGAGAATGAAAATGACGTGTGACAATGAGGCGAACAAAATAAACTTTTCGGTTTTATAACCTCGAACGAGGTTCGGTGGCATGCACTTTAGGGTTTGCAAGATGTATGCTCTGGGTGGATGTACGCGCGATTTTAGGGTTAGTGAGACAAACAGCCAAGATATGCATTTGATTTTAATCCATGGAAATGCTTTCCCATTTCCCTTGAGGAATCTCCAACGGATGGAGTAGTCCTCCAACCTTAAGACGTTCATGTTTATTGACCTGGCACTTACTGCATTTCAGCACATAAGTCTTGACGTCCTTAAACAAACTAAGCCAATAAAACTGTCTTTTTACTAGTGCATAGGTCTTCTGAATCCCGGGATGACCCGCACTTGGACTATCATGACTTTCTTTAAGAATTTGGGCCCGAAAGTCACCAATAGTTGGTACACATATTCTACCCTTGTAGAGTAAGTACCCATCATCAATGGAGTAATTAGCATATTTCTCCCCCTGACGAAGTTTATCACTCCCCTTTGAAGCCGTGGCAGTCAAAGGTGATGAAGGGCCTACGTCAGAACTCTCCGGCTCCAAACTATATCCAGAAGACATGGCTAGTCTCTTCGGACTAACTCTCGCTTCCCTTCTCGTTGCACCTTCGGCCAGTCTCTCCGAACTAGCAATACGTGCCAACGAGGGAGGTGGTCGCGTTTGTGAAGAAGTGCGTATGCGTACAGCGCGCCAGACCTTTGTAAAAGATGGATCGTGCTCACATAAACCATGTAGGGACTCCAAGAAATCATTCTTGAAGACTGTGAAACTAAGTTCATTAATCTGTGGCATGCGACTAAGTGCATCTGCCACCATGTTATACTTACCTTTCTGGTAACGTATCTGAAGGTCAAACTCCTGTAGAATCTCCGCCCACTGAGCTTTTCTACCCTTAAGTTCATTTTGACTTGAAAGCCATTTCAGACTTTCATGGTCCGTCCGGACCTCAAAAGTGGCACTATATAAATAGTGTCTCCACTTTTTCAGTGCATGAACTATTGCTAGTAACTCTCGCTCGTAAGCCGAGTAGTTACGCTGCGCACGATCTAACTTTTTACTTTCAAATGCAATTGGGCGTCCCCTTTGCATTAGTACGGCCCCAATGGCCTCATTACTAGCGTCTGTTTCTAAAACAAACGGCTCATTTGGATCGACAATTGTCAAACAGGTGCAGCTGCTACGGTCACCTTGAGCTTGTCAAAGCTCTTCTGTTGGGCGTCCCCCCAACTAATGTTTTTTGTTTTTGACCATAACTGGTCAGTGAACGGGACTGCGATCTTCGCGTAGTCCCTCACATACTGTCGGTAGAACCCCGACATGCCAAGAAAAATCTGCAGTTCCTCGAGATTCTTCGGCGCTGGCCATTTAAGAATAGCCTCTACTTTTTCTGGCTCCATCCGCGTACCATCGGCGGATATAATATGGCCAAGGTAGTGAATTTTTGTTTCAAAAAATTCACATTTGCTTTTCTTTGCAAATAATTTGTGCTCCCGCAACAACTTGAACACTAGACGCAAATGCTCTATGTGTTCTTTCTGTGTCTTACTTTACACAAGAATATCATCTAGGAAAACTACTACGAATTTTTCCAGATATGGATGTAAAATACTGTCCATCAGCGTCATAAACGTCGCTGGAGCATTGGTTAGCCCAAATGGCATAACCAAAAACTCAAAATTCCCGAAACGGGTCCTAAATGCTGTCTTCGCAACATCTTTTGCTTTTATTCTAACCTGATGATACCCAGATCTCAAGTCTATTTTTGTGAAGTATCTCGATCCATAGAGTTGATCAAACAACTCATCCATGCGTGGCATCGGGTCTGGATACTTGTTCTTAATCGTTATCTGATTAAGAGCCCTATAGTCTATGCACATCCGCATAGATCTGTCTTTCTTCTTTACCAGAAGAATAGGCGATGCCCACGGACTTGAACTAGGCCGAATAAAGCCTTTGTTCAAATATTCCGTTAATTGTTTTTCCACCTCCTGTGCCTCGGAGTGGCTTAATCTATAAGCAGGTTTGCTTATAGGTTTTGATCCTGGCATAACTTCGATGCCATGGTCTACTTCTCTAGATGGTGGTAAACCATCTAGTAAATCATCAGGAAAAACATCCTGAAATTCCTCTAATAAATTCGTTAAAGTATCTACGTACTTTTTCTTTAATGTCTCATTCACCTTGGATTTTTTCTTGTTTGAATCACATGCATGCCAAACAGGGTTTTCAAACAGTGGGTCTCGTCCAAGGTTATTTTGTTTTTCTTGTTTGTCTACGCAAACATCATTTATCGTTTCATCTACGGAAACAGAATTCAAAAGAGGGTAACAAGCATATACCTCTGCTATCTGGTCTCTGCGGACCGCTGTACACAGCTCCATGGAGGAAATAAGTGGTGTGGCAGGGACAGTACGGTCGCCCTGCAGGGTGATGACTCTACCTCCATGCTCAAAACATAGCGTATTATGTAAGTAATTCCGAGCTAGACTAGGGCCCAAGCCATACAGCCACTCCCTGCCTAGATATACGTCTGCTCTTGCTAAGTGCATGACCTGAAAGTCAAGCGGAGCCTTGTAGTCCTGCATAGATAATGGGACCCCCAATACTACGGTATTCCATACCGTTTTGTCATATCCGTTGGCTAGGCCAACAGTATACTCATGATCACTCCGGGTCTCAGTCAATCCCAACTTCTTGACTAACGAGTAGTTCAAGAAGTTGTGACTAGCTCCATCATCAATAAAAACTGTGACTCTACGGCCACCTATGGTGCCATACATGCGCACCATGTCATGCGGACCTACAGTAGGCTGCCACATCGCTGGTGTCACTGAACAAGCGTGATGCTCATCACAATGACACACTGTCACCTCTCTGAACTCTGCGGAACTGAGAGGGAGTCTCTGCACTGTATGCAACTGCCTAGAAGATTTACCATCTTTTTTGGACTCGTTGCCACTCGTGCTGGCTTTAGGCTTTGGACACTCAGCCTTTGTGTGTCCTACTTCATTGCAATTAAAGCAGCGATTTTCCTTTCGCGCTTTAATATATTGCTCTTTCTTTTGGATTTCGGTGTCTCTTTTTTTTCTGGATGGTCATGGTTTTTTAGACCAATGACCACCCTGTCCTTCCTAGTCCGTCCTATCCCCTTGTTTCTCACTGCGGAACCCTTTTCTTTTGAGGCCTGACCTCCTCTTTTCACTACCCTCGGCCCTGCTAGAACCACCACGCGCACTACGGCGCTTGATGTCATCGAATATCTGTGTATATTGAATTACCTCTGCTAAGTCCTTAGGCTGTAGGGGTTCTACGTACTCAAGGTAATCATCTTTGAGGCCTCTCTTAAAGCCTCGCAATGTCTGGAATGCATCGATTCCCTTTAGCTTGAGTACTATCTCCCTGTAGTTTGAGATGTACTGAGTTAGGGATTTGTTCTCCATCGAGCACTTGTCCCATAACTCCCAGCTTCTCTCTGCCTCATTAACAGGCAAAAATTCTTTTCGAAACATTGTTTCAAATTCCGTCCAAGTGGCAGGGCGAGTTGTCAGACTCATCCACCACTTGTACGCTTTTCCGGTTAAAGAGAGGCTAGCCTCTACGGGCTGTATACGGCTAGGCTGCTGTCACAGCACGTGCAAATCTGACCACTTCGCTAGAAACATATTGACTGAGTCCTTGTTTCTCTCCTTTTCCTCGCCACCAAAACTAGGCGGCTTTAAGTCTTTTAACAACGACGAAGCTGTCGCTATACGGACGGCCCCGCAGGCGCATCGGCCTGTACTCCTGCAACCACTGGCGAGGCTACACTCACCCGTGCCGCAGGAGCTCGGCTACCACGAGGAGTCGGAGTATTAGCCGAGGCGGCTGTCAGTGCATCTAACCGTGTGGAGATGCTCTGTAGCATCGTGACTAAATCTGCCTGGACTTTACCCATAGTGTTCAATTTGGCATTAAGATATTTAAACAGTCCACTAGAGAGCTCCGTCTCTGTCAGGACATCAGCAAGGTCCAATAGGTCATAGTCATCGTCATCGTCATCATAATCCAAGAGGTCCTGCTCGGTCCCCTCGACGACGTCAGTGTTCATGTCCTTTG
The DNA here is from genome assembly GCF_041138505.1 of Cibotium barometz. Taxonomy (NCBI): domain Eukaryota; kingdom Viridiplantae; phylum Streptophyta; class Polypodiopsida; order Cyatheales; family Cibotiaceae; genus Cibotium; species Cibotium barometz. Next base: position 37,915,933 of record NC_141086.1, read on the forward strand.
GCTCATCGGCCAGAAAGGGGTCATCAGCCAATGCGGCCGCTGCGGGCTCGCTGGGTCCTAAGACGGGGTCAATAGACGAGGAGGGCGCTGGTGGATCACGAGTGATCAATAAGCGCGCTCCGGACCGAACAACGGTCGGGCATGTATGGCCTGACAATTTGGTCGGGGTCAAACCTGCGACCGAGGACAAGAGACTGGAAAAACCTAGAGAAGTAGAAGGCGGTGGGGACACACTACGCCTAGCAGACATTTTTAATTCTTGCAAAAAAATAATGCGAGAACTCGGAAATTACTAAAAAAAAACGCTAATAAAAATGAGCAATGGTGGAGAGAGAATAATAGTCACCCCCCTTTACGGTCGCCTGTCGAATTGTTGTGCGTTGCGGGCCTCTACCAGGATGCTTCTGGGATGCTCCGATCCACGAGAAAAAATGCCTGCAACTCATAACAAGAATTTAAATGATCGAGAGGTGCCTTGTCGGGATTATTTCTTGCGGGGATGATTCTCCTCCCCAGCCGAGAGAGAGTGTTTCCTTGAATTTTTTGATTTTTAATTTTCAAGAAATGAATAATGAAAATTAAATTTTAAAAAAATATTTTTTAAATATTTTTTTTTTGGTGTCTGGCCGCTGGTGGGTTGGCTGGCGTGTGCTGGTCGTTGTGGCTCTGGCCGCCGCCGCCGCTGGCCGCCCATGGCTGGCCTGGCTGGCTGGCTGGCGCCGCCGCCTGCTGGCCGCCCAGGGCTGGCCTGGCTGGCTGGCCGCCGCCGTCGCTTGCCGGCCTGGCTAGCTGGCCTCCACCGGCTGGTCGTGGCCCTGGCCGCCTTCTCCTCCCCGCAAGGCTGTACGACGGCGAAAAGTCAGTTGGGTCTCCTGCGCCTCACATTGTCGCTGTGGTCTCCTGCGCCTCCCCCCCTCTACACACGTGGGCTTTGGGGTTGACGTGTGGTTGGCTCCTCCCCAGCTCTCTACACAGGTCATGGGGAATGTGCTTTGCCCCACACACACACACGAGCTTCAACACTGAAAACCTTCTCTCGTGGGGTTTTCGCCGCCCCACCCCCACACACACAAGTTTCGTGGGGTTGGTCTGCGCCCCCCCCTACCCACACAGGTTAACCTTTTCGCAGCCATTCAACGGAGAGCATTTCGTTTTTTTATTTCGGGGGGTTGGTCTGCGCCCCCCCCACCTCCACACAGGTTTCAATCCTTTGAAACCTTCAACGCAGAGTTTTTTTTTCGAAGCGATTCAACGCAGAAAACAAAAAAACAAGAATTTTGCTTACCTGCGATGCTGCTCCTTGTGTGTGACGGGGAGAGAGAGTAAGAGAGAGAGAGAAAGAGTTCTTCCCTTCAAAAAAAACTTGGCCCTCCTTCCTCCACACACTCCCTTGTGGAGATAAGGGTGAGAAGATTGTGGATGAAAACCATCGAGTGGGCTCCGGTCCCCCGTTCGCGTGCGGACTCTCACGATCCCTTCGAACCACGCTTTGATACCAGTGTTAGATATCCGTAACGCCGCTAACGGGTGTTACCACAAGAGGGGACGGCCTCTGGCTCACCACCCAGCCATAGAGGAAGAATGAGGATTGCCCCTCATCCCCCCCCCAGGCTATATAGTGTGTGGCCTGCCGTCCACACTAGCCTGGCCGCCCATGACTCGGCATGGGCGTCCTCTCCCACTGAACCCCGGATATGGCCATCCGGTCTGTCGTCGGTCACACAGGCATTACAGCCTACGTGACAGTTTGTCTTAAGGGAGGAGGTGGATTACACTAGCCATCACCCTGGTGGCGGTGCTGGCCGAGGCCATCTCCAGGACCAGGGTAGGTGGCCTCCACCAGCCCTTCGTGTAGCTACTACTACAGATCTGGCCTTTGTGCCTATGTGGACGGCCGATGCTCTTGGCACCCAGGATCTTGGCACCCACGTTGTCCCTATGTCATCTCATGCTATGAACACTTTAAAAGCATTTGTAGTCTCGCGTTATGGACACTTTAAAAGCATTTCATGTGCATATGGTGCTATCATGTCATTCTATTAGAATAAGTTTCATTTTATCATTGAGACAAGTATCTTCCATTGTCGTTTATGTACGAGAAATCAAGAGAAATCTGTTGTCTATTCGACCATAGTAGCTGATTATGTGACTTAAAAAGAGAGAGAGATTGAAAAAAAGTAGAGTACATAATAAACTTAAGAGAGAGAGAGAGAGATAGAGACATAGACTATCGTAATATAAGAATCTACCTAATCTCAGTTCAAGAGCTAAGCATGAGATGTTATCATCATTGGCCAACTTTGAAGTTAGTTTTATCATTGGCTTGCATTCTACTCAAATAAAAACACATTTGAACCTAAATTATTAAAAAAACCAAATAAAAACTTTGAAAAGCGAGATTTATGTGCATCAAGGAATCTTTGGACTAAAAAAGGGGGCCCCTCTAAGGGCTTTCTATCTTTTCCTTGAATCACGGAAAAATTCATAAAAAATGTTAAACATTGACACACTCTCTCTTCTTTTAGAATCTTAAAGATCATATTTGGGTAATATTCAAATAACTTAAGCCCTTTCTTTATTTTGACAATGTTTATTTAGAAAACAGTATCCAAACCTTAGAATTTGAAAAACTTAAAAAGTGTCAAACAAATATTCTACCTTTTTTCTTTCCCTTTATTATGAGGCAGAGTTGAGCTCCTTGTACTTTTGTACATGTAGAATATTTGTAAATTTGACATCTAGAGTTAAATTTTTGAATTTCCTTTTATCAATACTCTTTATACTTCTAGAATGTTTATGTAGGTTTTTCCCAATTTTCCTTGAGTACTTTTTCCTAAACTAGTTTTCCTCCCGTTTGGAGGGTAAATTTGAATCTATATGTCATGTATTTTGAATTCTCTTAACATCTTGTTAGCTTCAAATTATTGACTCAATGTCCTCTTTTTCCTTGATTCAAGCATTAATGGTTGAAAGATCTTCGAAATCAAGATACCCATACTACAGAAGATGAGTTTGAAGAGAGAAAGAAGGACAATGTGTATTTTTGAAGGTGGTCCTTGCATCCTTGCATACTCAGTGAATGTTTTCTTGACCATTAACTTACATTGACTCATGTTGGCTAGCACTAAATTGGAAAATTGGACATAAAATTATGAAAGCTACACGACTAATGTGAAACTACAAAGTGCACTATTACTCGATGCTGCAGACAAATACGGTGGTAAAGCATATTGGTGTGTTTACTATAACTGCAAAAAGAATATGACTAGGCAAGCAAGTATAGTGCCCCTACTTCCCGATTACATTCATCGACTACTAATAACAGGCAACCAACTACATACCCATTTTCTTAGCATCGTAGATGTGTCAATGAATGCCACTTCCATAGTGAATGTCATCCACAAGAGGCATTATGGAGAGAAGATCTATACCTGATGACCCCCTTAACTATTGGTTGACTGATTTTGATGATGGGGCTCGCATATCAAAAGACCTAGCCTCCAGACCAATTTAAGCATACTTGCATACAATATAGTGAACAATCATATTATAAAGAAGTATAAGACACTTGTAGAATGTCCTCACACAAGGCTGGGCATATTTGTACTTTCACTAGAGACTGTAACCAACATCATCAAGAATAAGGAGCAAGATGACCCATTTCAACTAATGATAGAAGTAGACACACAGTGAACTATCACTGCTACAAAATTTAGTGGAGCCTTCAAAACGAAGAGCTTCCTGTACATCTAACAAACATGAGTTTGCTTTGATACAATTGTGTGATGCTGCAACACGAGGAGAGTGCACTGCAACATTTCAATATAATGACATGCCTTACACTGGATTATTTGAATTTGTTGATATCACTGTTGAAGCTACTATCAGTGTTGAAACTGACATGGGAACTACAAAAGAGATGTCTGTTTCAGTGGCTATATTAGAATGAGGATTGGAACACTATTCTCTGTCTTCACATTATACAAGCCATACCTGCTAATGATGTATCAACTGAAGCAAGAAATATTGATTGAAAATAGTTCAACAACACTCTATTACAACGTGACATCGATACATACAAGAGATCAAATAAGACAAGTGATCAGGATGCTATGAGGAACATCGTGCGCTACAACTTACCCATATCTTTGCCAGCCAAACCATCTTGGCACTGGAAAAACTTAAAAGACTTGATTGTCATGGTGGACATGTGGGGTCTCCCAGACTTGTTTGTGACGTTCATAGAAGATGAGGTGTCCGAAATGAAGTGGCAAGAGATAACATTAATCGAGAACGTAGTTCGTGAATTCAACCCAGTTTTCACTTGGAAATACTGTCCAGTTGAGTGCATTCTTCTATTTCACACACAACTTCACAACTTCTTGAATGCAAACATTCTTGAAGAAAATAAACTTTTTGGCCATGTAGAACATCACCTGATCAGGTGCAAACATTCTTCTTGAATGCAAACATTCTTGAAGAAAATAAACTTTTTGGCCATGTAGAACATCACCTGATCAGGTATGAGATACAAAATAGAGGTTCTCTACAAGCACATATCATTCTCTATTTGCATAAAGATGATGTGCAACGAGTCTCAAATGAGATAGCCACATATATTCCTGTAGTAGTAGACGGTACATCCAATACCTTCATAATGTCTTTGCACCAACTCGTTCTCTCCAAACAAATTCACATTTGTAGGGAATCTTGAAGGACAGGGGCTCATGGTTGTTTATGCAAATATGGTTTCCCATATGAAACACATTCCTAGGCAGAGCCTACATTGCATCCACAAACTTTGAAGTGGTTGTATTTCCATAAGTGCCATATCACCCAACTGCATTATTGCTATGGGTTGCACATATGAATATACATACAAAGAGTGATAAACTCTTCTATCTCCCACTATTTGTTGAAGTATGTGATGAAAACTAAGACATTAGGAACATTGAATATTTCAACAGAGGATGCTACAAGGCCTGGACAATAGTGAAGTTAAAGCTCATCGTGGGTGGCTGCAATTATGTCAAGACTAACATCAGTTATAGAAGTAGCCTTGAATTTCCTTCAAATACCAATAATCACAAAGGGCAACAATGTGCATTACATAGACTCATCACCACACCAAAGCTAAGACAAAGGTTGATTTCATGTGGGCAAAATATTGTCATGCCTCTTGTCGATCTGTACTGTGCATAACCACCAGCTTGGAGAACATCACTTTTTATTATGACTACCACAAACCATAAAAATTTGATAAAGATAGCTTCATGTCAACAGAAAACTAGTTACATGATGCTCAATTTGATTCAGCAAAAAGTGATGTTGAATCGTGAAAACCCTCTGACAATAGCGAATGTTGAGCCCATGACCAACGAGGAACGCAATCGGAGCAAAATGTTGCTCATGATCCATGAGTATCGCGAAGTTTAAAATGCAGCACTCCCATTAGAGCAAGCAACAATGTATAGGCAACTAGCGACCGCAGGCAATGGGATACACATCATCATAGGAACAACGGGCAATGGAAAGAGTTTCCTCATAAAATATTTGACATTTCAACTCATAAAAGAGAACAAAAGTGTCATATTAACACCATCTAATGGAGCTACAGCTACACATCTTAGCAATATTGCTACAACCATCCATTACCAATTCAAAATCCCAACAAGATATCAGAAATACCTGTTGTCTATACACCCAACAAATGAAAGGTTCATACCGATCAAAGAAGCCGACGTAATCATCATTGATGAGATATCAATGCTAATTAAAGTGACATTTAACATGGTTGTCCGTCAAATTGTTAACTCATAGATGGTACACTTATGAGCCCTTTTAAGGACAAGTTACTTCTCCTCTTCAAGGATTTGGCACAACTCCCACTAGTATGTAAGCATTCAATAGCCCTGTGCATAGCATGCCAAATTACCTTGTCGGCACACATTGCATATGCAACAGTGCACAACATGACGTTCTCTATGTGCCATGCCAGGGATATCCCTTTGCTCCAAGTTTGCCACCACCAGGGCGATGGCTAGTGTAATCCACCTCCTTCCTTAAGACAAACTCCGCATATAATTGCTTTGCGAAGTATATGGGAATTTGGCGGTTGTTCAGCATCCTCCCATATGCGGCAACATATTGACTATAGATATGTGCCGCCATACGAGGATGTGAACACCGTGAAATAGTAAGGGGCTTGCCACCCCAGGCCTATGTGACACAGGAGCAGTGCGATGCTCGGCTATCCACTCATCTACATAAACAATATCATGAAGGCTACGAAGGGACGATAGCATCGCCTCCAAGTCTACCACGATACGTAATGTAGAAGGTGTTTCTCTAGCAGTCCTACAAATAGCTCCTAACTAGCGGTCTATCTCCGGGACGATGAGGTCCACAGTAGACGAGCGGCCCTCCTCGTGGCCCTCCTCGCATGACTCCATGGTAAAACCTAAGCCTAACACAAACGGGCAATATGTAAGGTCCAATGTGAAAGGCCAATGTGAAAGGTCCAATGCTGTAGCACTAATGAAGCTATAAAACAATGCTAATGAGTCCATTAATGCTAATCAAAATCAAGAGAGCAAGGAGAGTGAAAACGACTTGTGACAATGAGGCAAAAAAATAAACTTTTCGGTTTTATAACCTCGATCGAGGTTCGGTGTCCATGTACTTTAGGGTTTGCAAGATGTACGCTCCGGATATATGCGCGATTTAAGGGTTAGTGAGACAAACGACCAAGATATACATTTGATTTTAGGGTTGGTGAAGGATCAAAAGCTACGATTTGAATTAAGTATCTCGTTCGAGATACATTGATGGCTTAGATTTTGGGTCATTATCACGACCGAGATATGTTTGACGGTCGAGATTTATTTCATACCCTGATGGAGATATTTAAAAGGCTAGGGTCACATCTTCAAATGTGTGCAAATGGATGGGTCGGATTGTGTAGATGTATCTCGTTTGAGTTTTTTGAACGGCCTAGATTTCATCTTCTTATCTCGAACGAGATATGTGGATGGATGAGATTACATCTCTATACCTCGAAGATATTTCAATGGTCGAGATTATATTTCAATATCTCATTCGAGATATGTGGACGGTGGAGATGGGCTGATTGAATTTGTTGAATGTACATCTGAGCGAGATGTCCATGGGGATCCACCGTGGCATTGACATGGATCTGAGAGTGGCATGCATATCTCGATCGAGATAGTGTGGCGGTGGTGACTTGTACTAGTGACATGGATGGTGACTTGAAACCCAGACTTACTAGGTGCCAAGAGCCTCGACCGTCGACATAGGCACGAACGCCGGATCTGTAGAGTAGCTACACGAAGGGCTAGTGGAGGCTGCCTACCCTGGTTGTCCTGGAGATGGCCTCGGCCAGCACCGCCACCAGGCCGATGGCTAGTGTAATCCACCTCCTCCCCTAAGACAAACTCCGCATATAGTTGCTTTGCAAAGTATGTGGGAATCTGGCAATTGTTCAACATCCTCCCATATGCGACATATCGATTATAGATATGTGCAGCCATACGAGGATGTAAACACTGCGAAATAGTAAGGGGCTTGCCCGCCTCAGGCCTCATCCCATGGCTATCGAGAAAAAGATGTAGGTAGGATCCATCCCTAATCGTACCAAGATCAAAGACCTGACGATATGTCAGGCCATGTGACACAAGAGCAGTGCGATGCTGGGCTATCCACTCATCTACATAAACAATATCGTGAAGGCTACGAAGGGACGATAGCATCGCCTCCAAGTCTACCACCACCATATGTAATGTAAACGGTGTGTCTCTAGCAGTCCTACTACAGATAGCTGCTAACTCATGGTCTATCTTTGCGTGAGGTCCACAATAGACGAGCGGTCCTCCTCGTGGACCTCCTCACGTGACTCCATGCTAAAACCTAAGCCTAACACAAACGTGCAATGTGTAAGGTCCACTGTGAAAGGTCCAATGTGAAAGACCAATGTGAAAGGTCCAATGCTTAGTGCTAAGTAGCACTAATGAAGCTATAAAACAATGCCAATAAGCCCACTAATGCTAATTGAAATCAAGAGAGCAAGGAGAATGAAAATGACTTGTGACAATGAGGCGAACAAAATAAACTTTTCGGTTTTATAACCTCGAACGAGGTTTGGTGGCATGCACTTTAGGGTTTGCAAGATGTATGCTCTGGATGTACGCGCGATTTTAGGGTTAGTGAGACAAACAGCCAAGATATGCATTTAATTTTAGGGCTGGTGAAGGATCGACGCCTGCGATTTGAATTAAGTATCTCGTTCGAGGTACATGGACGGCTTACATTTTGGGTCATTATCATGATCGAGGTATGTTTGACGGTCGAGATTCATTTTATACCTCAATCGAGATATTTAAATAGCTGGGATCGCATCTTCAAATGTGCATGAATGGACGGGTCGGATTGTGTAGATGTATCTCGTTCGAGGTTTTTGAACGGCCTAGATTTCATCTTGTTATCTCGAACAAGATATGTGGACGGATGAGATTACATCTCTATACCTCGAACAACGAGATATTTCAATGGTCGAGATTATATTACAATAGATTCTCATTCAAGATATGTGGACGGTGGAGATGGGCTGATTGAATATGCTGAATGTACATCTGAGCAGGATGTCCAAGGGGGTCCACCGTGGCATTGACGTGGGACTGAGTGGCAGGCATATCTCGATCGAGATAGTGTATTGGCGGTGACCTGTACTGGTGACATGGATGGTGTCTTGAAACCTGGACCTGCTAGCGTTGTCGTGACGTGGGCGGTATCACTGGGCAAGTGCGAGACTTCTGGCTGTGAGAGTAGCTTCAAATCTCAGCAAGGAAACAAAACATATAACTCTTCAAGGGGCATAAGACATCTCCATTTTAGATGACATGTACATGTGCCAATTCACTTCAAAACATCCCCAAATTCAACTTGATGATTGCACATAAGTTATGTGTCAAGATCATGACCAGTTCCAAGCATAGATCTCCTGACCCTTTATCCAAATGCTTCATACATAACACATGTAGGCATAGCACAATCTTCAAAAGATTTCCATATACATGTGACCATTTACATCACATATTTCATATATTGCCAACAACACCATTTCAAGATGACTCTTGATTTCATGAAAACCTGCTTTCAGATTCCAACAACTCACAAAAGCAAAAATAACATATGGCGTATATACATCATCATGTAATTCCCAAAATCTTCACGTTCACAAAACTAAGATTCAATCAACCATTCTCTTACAAGGTTCCAGAATCAAAACCACCTTAAACTTTGGATTATTCGAATTCCAAAACTCACAAATTCCAGAAAAACTCTCCAATTTCTAAGGCCATAAGTATTAAAGCTTTTACCAAGAGTTTTTATTTTTGAGGCAATTAAAGCCTTAAAACCCAAACCTTTACTAAGGAATTACGATTTTTTTTTTGAAATCGAATTCATAAAAAAAAGCTTATCTTTGTTTCACAAAAACCGAATTTCATGTCATCTTCATGAGCTTCTACGTCGAAATTTCTCCTTGCATGAAATCGGGCAGCAGTTCGCGTCATTTTTTGGAAATTTTTAGAAAGCGTATCACTAAATGAAGCTTCTATTACTCTCTAATTCAAACCCCTACAAGGCTTGAACAGAAGCTATATTCCCAAAACAAGATAATCTGCAAAATCGAGCTCTGGTTTTCTCCCCCCCTTCCTTTTCTGCACCCTTCTCCCTTCATATGTGTGTCGCCCTGGTTCTTTCTGATTTTTTCCGCAAGGGATTCGGGCCGAATTCCCTTTTGCAGCCAAAAACTCGCGTTTCCCAAAACGAAAATACGCTGTGCCTCTTTTTTTTTGGCTTAAAATTCGGATATTCCTTTTTTTTAAAAATGCCTTCGTATTTTCGCCACGCAAGCCACCACCTTCTCTTGTCTTGCGGGTTGTGCGCTTAAGCATCAAAACCTGTAGTGCCCAACCTCTGCTGTGCACCGACCACCATGCCTTGCCTTGCTTGGGCTGACTACCCGCTTGGCTATGCTTGTGCCTTGCTATGTGCCTTACTGTGCGCATCGCCTAGATGCTGTTGTGCTTTGCTTAGTTGTGCCAGCCAGCAACATTGTCACCATAGCATTTGGCTGCATCTAGGGTTTGCTCAGCACAGACATGCGCATGAGCCACATTCTCCACATAAGTGAAATCATACATGTTGCCATCCCTCAGTATAAACTTCATTTTCCCTTATCTTGCACCAGCAACGCGCGATGGGACTAGCAACCTGTCCCCAGGGCCAAAGATACTGCTTGGACGAAGAGCACAAGTGACTAAACCTGACTTTCCATTAGCCCCAAGAACAAGCGCCTCTGCCTGTGCTTTTGTCTCAGAGGAGGAATCATTACGCCGATCAGGGTATGGTAGGGTTTCATCTCCATTCATGATGCCATGCGCACCATCAAAAACAGTACTAGGTGAGCTAGTATAAATGAGCTTGTGCACGTTGTTATGAAGGCAAGCATTTATTATATTGCGCGTTCCTTCAACAGTGACATTGTAGTGGTGAGTGAAATTGTTGATTGATGAATTTGAAGCTGCCATGTGGGAAACTGCTACTGTTCCCTTGCATGCTTGTGCATGCATGTCGTTGAAACATTGCATAGCCAAGGAACCCTCATGGTTAATGCCATATCCTTTTACCGTTGAGTTCCATGCTACAACATCTCGAACTGGTAGCTTATCAAAGACTTCCCTTGCCTCTAAAACAGAGCCACACTTTGCATACATGCTGATCAAACTGTTGCCAATTGAAGCATCTCTCATGAAAGCCTCTTGTGCCAGGTCCTTCAGTCTTTCTTATGCCTCCATCAAGATCAAAAACTGCAACTGATCCCTCTTTCTTGTCAGCCCATAAGAAAGTGATGCTGCTTTTGGTTCATTGATAATTCGTGCTACCTCAAGGATCACTATAAGCATAAAAACTCCATGATTCACACCACACTTATATACAGAGGCTTCGAGACCTTGCTCAGCCTCAGCTCGTCTTATTGAACCTCATTTACAATATGAACATATGTACATAGGCATCATAAAATGAGTCAAGTCATGGCACTTAATCCCATGCATCTAGATTTATATTTAATGGCCTCACATGCATGGTTTCACACCATAGACGTGCCATGGCACGACATCCACCCCCTCTAAACTGGCACATCCTCTGGTATGTGCCAAATCATCATCAAGATCCACATATATCTGGATGTCATCTTCATCTTCTACATTACCAGGAAGATCATCCTCTTCCTCTTCAACCATATCCATGCTATCACTATCAAGCCTCTCATCTTGAGTCTCCTACGAATCAAAAGGATCACTGTCATGCCTTCTTTTAAACATCTTGATCCTTTTGCTTGCTACAAAATTCTTTATCTCTGTTCCATCAAGCTCACACAGGGTATACGTGGCATTTCCATGCACATGCTTGACAATGTAAGGGCCAAACCATCTTTTTGCAAACTTCCTTTGCACAATGAACTGGTTGTCAAGACTACTATCATACATTAGGACCCAATCACCTTCTTCAATGGGTTTTGGCCGGAGTCTGTGTCTTCTATCAAATCTTTCTTTATTTTTCAACCTTGCATCTTTCAAACGAGCTTTAGCAAGCTCTACATCTTCAGGCCTTCTCTCCAACTGCCTCATTCGCAATGCAAGGAGGTCTTCCCTGTTCAATTCTTCCACCCAGGGTAATACATTCCAAGTTGGGACTACTTCTTCAACTGGCATTACCGGCTTCTGACCATACATTATTTCTGCAGGCATGTATCCTGTCACTGAGCTATGAGTTGTACGGTCATTCCTCTGCTTAGGATGCTTCCATAGGTATCCATTCTTTAGAAAATACCCATATGCCTTTCTGCGGATCCTCTTGAATTCTAAGTCAGACCAATTTTCCTGCCTTGTCAAAGTACTCAAGTATTGGCCAATAAGCAACCAATCTCCTTCATACATTTCCTCAGTAAAAGACTCAAGAGCATTTGATAAGCAAGCATGGTCCCCTTTTGCATGTGCAGTAGTATAGAACTTTGTGCCTACATCATCAATGTCACTAATCATCCCTTCTTCATCTTCATACCTGGCTCTTGATAGCATATCTGCAACTGGGTTATCCTTCCCTGCAATATGCTTAAACTCGGGATTTAGTGACTTGATATAGGTAATCCACCTGAGCATAGCGATATCTGGAGTGGTGCAGCTTGCAATCATCCCAAGGAGTGGCAAGCAGTCAGTTTCCACAAGCACGGATGCCCCAATGAGATATTCTTTTTCACATTTCAAGGCAGTGACTACTCCACATAACTCCCTCTTGATCTGCGGATAATTTCGTTAGTACCTTTGCTCCAAACCTGATCACATACCTGTGATCATCCTCATCATCTTGCCCTACTGCCCATCCTATCCTAGTAGGACTAGTATCAACTGCTACAATCACAGGCCTGCCACACTCATAATCTACCTTCCTTAGAGTAGGTGATGTTTGGAGCAGACGTTTCAGCTTCCGCATAGCTTTAATATGTGCAGCATTCCATAAAAATCTCTGATTTTTCCTCAAAAGTTGGTAGAGAGGATCTGCTACATGTGCATAATGTGGGATCCATATAACATAAAAGACACATGCACCAAGAAATCTCCTCACCTCTGTAACATTAATGCATATCTCTTTCATTCTTTGTATTGCATCTATCTTGGCTGGACAAGGTCGGCATTCATTAGTATTACAAAGATGCCCCACGATTAGTACTTCACCAACCCCAAACACTGATTTCATTCCAGACAAAGTAAGATTCACCTCTTCAAGCCTAGATAGGATTTTGCCACAATCCTTTATATGATTTGCCACAAATTTGCGGCACCCCTTCAAATCCAAATCCCCATCTTTATCTTTCTCATCACAGCCTTTTATGGGCACATCATCCAGAAAAGGCATAGTTATTTGTGGAATGAAGTCTTGCAAGACTTTATTCATACCATTCATCATATGTTCCATTGACTTGATGGCTCCCTGTGGTAAGGTGCACATCCTTACCAAACCCAAAGGAGTTTTCATTGTGGTCAAGTCCCTGCTTTGTATATCCAGCTGGAACTGATCATATCCCGAATATAGATCACCCATAGAGTATATAGCTTTCCCTGCAAATGCTTCTGCAAACTCGTCCACAATTGGACCTGCTCCCACATTCCTGATTGTGACCTTGTTTACAGGTTGCATGTCTTGAATGAAGCGCAATGCTCCATTTTTCTTTGGCACGGTAAACCATCTGTTGGAGTATGGAGCGCACGATGGCTCCAAAATTCCCATCCTGATCTTTTCTTTTAGTAATTCCATCAGCTTTGGCAAGAGAGCCTTTGGTACTGGAATCGGCTGCCGCCGCAGGTTCTAGGGCACATGTGGAACAGTGAAGATCACCATTGGTGCTATTACGCTTGGATCAACACAGCCTATCTCATGCGGCTGAAAAGCAAAGGCCTTCCCATGTTTTACAAGCATCTCCTCAAAGCATTCCTTTTCAACTGGCAACAGAAAATCCTTTTCACCAATCTTCAGCTCTTTTAGGGTTTCTTGTGTAAACTTATGCCCAATTTTCTTCGGATCTCTGAGATTCGGTTGCATAGAGGCTTCATCTATTTTCTCCTTGCTTCCTGGTGGCAAGGGCAAGGCAACTGGTTTCACCTTCTTTGCAACTATTTTATACTTTGTATCAACACGAGCATCCATCTCACAATACATGTTTTTACATTCCATTCCCTCAAATTCCCGAATTATATCATACATCCCCATAGATGACACCTTTACCATCTCATTCCCACCCTGTAAGCATGCGCTTTCCATGGCAAAAAGCTCACCCATAGTATCCACAAATGACACCTCGTCAAGCACACCTGAAATAAACTCATTTTTCTCCAAAAGACCACACTGCTCAAAACTTTTTTGTACATTTTGTACATATCGATGCATACCACGCTTTAAATCCTTGCTTTTTACAAAGACTATTGACCCATAGCTAGAAAATCTCTGAAAGTTTGCTAAAAAGTTATTTACATTGATTGAATCCTGCGAGAACTCATTGCCTCCTGTACCATTGCAATCCCGCTTTACAATGGCACCTGGCCAAAATCCCTCATCTCCCTGTAGTTCATGAATTCTCTGTTTATCTTTGGGAGTAATTGTTCTCGAAGAGACTCGTGGTTCCTTTCATGGTAGATGCAAACTGTCAAGAACTGAACAGCTTTCTTGCCATCTTTGCTACTTATTCTTGCATATGCTGAGCCATCATCTAAGACTTTTGTCTCCATCCTCACAGCTGTAATATAGGGTTGCCCAAGGATAAGGGGATACGATGACATCTCCTAGACGAAGAAGTTCTGGTCATCTTTCACATCCCCTATAGTTACCCTTACATTTGGACAGGCTGCATAGAGCTCTCCAGATGAGTTATTAGCCGCTTTAATCATCCACCCGTGATCTACATCCATTGGCCACTTACATTTGTTGTAGAGGTTTTTAGCCATAAGATTTATTTCAGACCCATGATCGATTAAGGCAGCATACGGCTCTTCCAAGTCTCCTATCTTGACAAGGGTTTCAGTAGTGGCCCTTGCCCAATGGTTCCTGGAGTAATGACTTTTTGCAAGAACTTCTTTTTCATCACCCTCATCCATAAAGCGCACTTGTCGTGCCCCCCCAGTAGAGTGACTACATTCCACCGCATTCTCTCTCTCTTCCTTTTGCTGTCCCTGTACTCCATGAGTCTTGGAAGTGCTTGTCTCCCCCTGTGATGGAATAGATTCAATTATGGACTGCCTTTTCCTTCGTATAATATCAATTATCTCATCATGGAATTCTTTCTTTGTAATTCCCAAGACTTTCCCTAGTGTAAATTCCACCCTACTGTTTAGAATCCTCTCTTCTAGCACCTTTTTGAGGTCCGTCGGCTTCAATATCGGATTGGAGCTTATAGAGCGGACTTTTCCGTTTACCCTTCTCCTTCTCATGCTTCATCTTTGCTGGCACTTCTTCCATTGATACTTCCTGTGGAGGCTGATTTTGCGGCGGAGGCACATGTAATGACCCAGGGTCCTTCTTTCCACTACCACGGGTGACCCTTTTTGATGGCCCTCCTTCCTCATTTTCCCTCTTACGCTTTCCCTCTACCTATGCCTCATTATTCTGGCATTTTGCAATGTAGGCATGAACAGATAAAGAATCCACGAGTTCTTCCCAACCAGTCTCAAGACGTATACAGTCTCCTGCCTCATGCAAAGCCTGCTTAGTTACCTTCTTTGACGCAATTAGCTCCATTGTTGATGGCCAAAAATCTTCATTCTCATAGTCTTCATCCTTCTCAGATTCTTGCTTTGATTGACCAGCCTTTAACCCATAGGTTGCTGCCTCAACCATAGAGATGGCATGGCTAGCAGCCATATCCTCAACTAGCTTTTTCATCCCTCCTTTCCCAAAGTTTGTGCTTAACGGAAGACCAGTCTCTGTAAGGTGGATTTTTCCATCTTTGAAAAATACAAGTTGGTTTCTGACAGCAAGCTTGAACTCCTCCCAATTTCTGCCACCATGTGCTACCTGTAATCCTCTTATGCGCTCTCTTATTTCGGGAACACATACCAGCTCAAAGCTTCGAACCATATCCTCTTCAGTCACCCTATTTAGCTCCATTTCATTTGTGTAATTGCGCAGGTACTTTGTGATGTCTTTACCATCAAATTGATCCACCTTCTTCACGATTGACTGCAGTGCTTTAGTCGTGGAAATTTTCCCCCTCTCGGCCGCTTGCTGCTACTGTTGCATATACATAGTAAACATCTGAAACATTTGCATAACCCCGGGGTCAAAATGAACCCCCTGTCCCTCAGGATTCTCAGCCATAACTTGCACTGTGAATTTCACCACTAACTCTCACCCCAGCAGTTTCACGTCGGGTTCACCAAAGCTGTCGTGACGTGGGCGGTATCACTGGGCAAGTGTGAGACTTCTGGCTGTGAGAGTAGCTTCAAATCCTAGCAAGGAAACAAAACATATAACTCTTCAAGGGGCATAAGACATCTCCATTTTAGATGACATGTACATGTGCCAATTCACTTCAAAACATCCCCAAATTCAACTTGATGATTGCACATAAGTTATGTGTCAAGATCATGACCAGTTCCAAGCATAGATCTCCTGACCCTTTATCCAAATGCTTCATACATAACACATGTAGGCATAGCACAATCTTCAAAAGATTTCCATATACATGTGACCATTTACATCACATATTTCATATATTGCCAACATCACCATTTCAAGATGACTCTTGATTTCATGAAAACCTGCTTTCAGATTCCAACAGCTCACAAAAGCAAAAATAACATATGGCGTATATACATCATCATGTAATTCCCAAAAGCTTCACGTTCACAAAACTAAGATTCAATCAACCATTCTCTTACAAGGTTCCAGAATCAAAACCACCTTAAACTTTGGATTATTCGAATTCCAAAACTCACAAATTCCAGAAAAACTCTCCAATTTCTAAGGCCATAAGTATTAAGGCTTTTACCAAGAGTTTTTATTTTTGAGGCAATTAAAGCCTTAAAACCCAAACCTTTACTAAGGAATTACGATTTTTTTTTTGAAATCGAATTCATAAAAAAAAGCTTATCTTTGTTTCACAAAAACCGAATTTCATGTCATCTTCATGAGCTTCTACGTCGAAATTTCTCCTTGCATGAAATCGGGCAGCAGTTCGCTTCATTTTTTGGAAATTTTTAGAAAGCGTATCACTAGATGAAGCTTCTATTACTCTCTAATTCAAACCCCTACAAGGCTTGAACAGAAGCTATATTTCTAAAACAAGATAATCTGCAAAATCGAGCTCTGGTTTTTTCCCCCCCTTCCTTTTCTGCACCCTTCTCCCTTCATATGTGCGTTGCCCTGGTTCTTTTTGATTTTTCCCGCAAGGGATTCGGGCCGAATTCCCTTTTGCAGCCAAAAACTCGCGTTTTCCAAGATGAAAATACGCTGCGCCTCCTTTTTTTTTTGCTTAAAATTCGGATATTCCTTTTAAAAAAAAATGCCTTCGTATTTTTGCCACGCAAGCCACCACCTTCTCTTGTCTTGCGGGTTGTGCGCTTAAGCATCAAAACCTACAGTGCCCAACCTCTGTTGTGCACCGGCCACCATGCCTTGCCTTGCTTGGGCTGACTACCCGCTTGGCTATGCTTGTGCCTTGCTATGTGCCTTACTGTGCACATCACCTAGATGCTGTTGTGCTTTGCTTAGTTGTGCCAGCCAGCAACATTGTCACCATAGCATTTGGCTGCATCCAGGGCTTGCTCGGCACAGACGTGCGCATGAGCCACATTCTCCACATAAGTGAAATCATACATGTTGTTGCCATCCCTCAGTATAAACTTCATTTTCCCTTATCTTGCACCAGCAACGCGCGATGGGACTAGCAACCTATCCCCAGGGCCAAAGATACTGCTTGGACGAAGAGCACAAGTGACTAAACCTGACTTTCCATTAGCCCCAAGAACAAGCGTCTCTGCCTGTGCTTTTGTCTCAGAGTAGGAATCATTACACTGATCAGGGTATGGCAGGGTTTCATCTCCATTCATGATGCCATGTGCACCATCAAAAACAGTACTAGGTGAGCTACTACAAATGAGCTTGTGCACGTTGTTATGAAGGCAAGCATTTATTATATTGTGTGTTCCTTCAACAGTGACATTGTAGTGTAGACTGAAATTGTTGATTGATGAATCTGAAGCTGCCATGTGGGAAACTGCTACTGTTCCCTTGCATGCTTGTGCATGCATGTCGTTGAAACATTGCATAGCCAAGGAACCCTCATGGTTAATGCCGTATCCTTTTACCATTGAGCTCCATGCTACAACATCTCGAACTGGTAGCTTATCAAAGACTTCCCTTGCCTCTGAAACAAAGCCACACTTTGCATACATGCTGATCAAACTATTGCCAATTGAAGCATCTCTCATGAAAGCCTCTTGTGCCAGGTCCTTCAGTCTTTCTTATGCCTCCATCAAGATCAAAAACTGCAACTAATCCCTCTTTCTTGTCAGCCCATAAGAAAGTGATGCTGCTTTTGGTTCATTGATAATTCGTGCTACCTCAAGGATCACCATAAGCATAAAAACTCCATGATTCACACCACACTTATATACAGAGGCTTCGAGACCTGGCTCAGCCTCAGCTCGTCTTATTGAACCTCATTTACAATATGAACATATGTACATAGGCATCATAAAATGAGTCAAGTCATGGCACTTAATCCCATGCATCTAGATTTATATTTAATGGCCTTACATGCATGGTTTCACACCATAGACGTGCCATGGCACGACAGCGTGGCATTAGTTGGTATCCCGTTCGAGATATGTCGCTTTAGGCTCGGGAGGCGCGTGTCATGTTTTAATTGATGGCGATATCACGATCGATGTACTCCGCCCGAGATGCGTCGATGTCCCAATTTTAGATAGAGTGAACGAAAGTGAGTACCCTCATCTTGCAACCACCCACTCTCTCTCTCTCTCTCTCTCTCTCTCTCTTAAGTTTATTATCTTTAATTTATATATTTTTCTACTTCAACACTAGCTTTTGATCTTAATTGTAAGTTTTTATTTTTCCTTGTCTTTTGGTTTCTTTTACCTTAAGGTCTTCTGTTTTGGTCTCTCTTTAATGTCTCTTTTATTTGTGTTTCCTAAATCTTTGAATTTCCTTTTATTTTGGTTTTCTAAATATTGAGGTCTTGTAAGTTTTTCTGAAGTTGAGCGTTTTCCTCTTTCTTTTGTGTATTTTTCCCCATATTTTTTGGCGCTGGAGCAGTTAGCTCATGTCGTGTTTGGTAAAGACGCTCAAGCTATATTCCCACGTGTGTCTTATGTTGAAGCCATGTGAGGTGGTCGAGAGTACGTGTAAAAGTGGAGCCTGCCAGGTTTTGCCCCACTGCTAATATAATATATATTGGTATTGTTGAGTTTTGAAAGTTCCATGCAATTGTGTTGTTGTTGGGGCAGCTTCCACCTTGACTCTACTTTTGCGTTTGGTTGTGGTCGGCAGTACGCACTATCATTCAACCGGCCACACCTTATCCTGCTTACGCTCCCACTAGCCCCAGCTCTTGCGAAGCAACTTACCCTCCCCCCTTCTTTTTAACACCACCGTCCCTGTTGCAACTCTTCGACCATGCTTGAGCTCAATATCCTTCTCACCTGTCTTCAATTGCCCTCTCTCATATAATTATATTAGTATAATCAACGTCAAATCTTCCGCCTTCTCAATATGGGCAATCGTCTTTCTTGCATCTACCTTACACCCGCCTCAGTCGCTCACGATAGTAGCAGATCATTCATCAGAATCGTGCATGCTCTCGACGATCGCACGTGCGAGCTGGAGGAGCCAATGAAGGTGGCCGAGCTGATGCTGGAGTTCCCCAACCACTTCGTAGCGGAGTATGATGAGCATATTTCAGCTGTGAAGCGCGTCACCCCCTTGCCCGCAGATCGCGACACACGTGCCTGCCATGTCTACGTCCTCCTCCCCATGCACAGGCTCAACACCCGCCTGTCTACACAGGAGCTGGAGCACATTTCAACCATGCTGGCTTTCACGGCAGCGGCCTCCTCCGCGACTGCTTCCACTAGAGTTCCAGGTCACAGCTGTAGCAAGGTGACCCCTCTCTCCGCTCACCAGTATGAGCAGGCAGAGAAAGGGCACACGCTACGTCAAAGCATGATCGCCAAAAGACACTGTTTCCCTGATCTCGCCGAGGTACTAGAGGAGGAAGCAACTCCAAGAGAGCAACCACAACTGCACATTAACATGTTCAGGTCCAGGTCATGGACACCGAGACTACACACCATTATGGAGAGCTCGCCTCTTTCCGTGTGAACCATATATGAACACACAGTTAGGCCCCTGCATGAAGCTATGAAGGGCCCCTTCTGGTGATCAATGAAGGATCTTGCCCGCTTTGGAAGAAGATTTCATGGCCTGGTAAAACCTACATTATATTCCTCTGAGCATTGAGGCTGACGCTTCAACCCCCTCAAGTTTGAGCCTTAAAGTTGCAACAAGGCCAGTGAACGGCATTCTCACCGGAAGGGGGTATACTCTTTGCAGCAGATGAAGATCAAATCTCAACAAGGTTTTCATTAATAGAAAGAGATAATGATAAGAGGTGGCTCAAGGGGGAAAGGGCTCCTTTTTATAAGTGTACCCCTTGTTCCATGTCGCTTCTAAATCCCCATGATAATATCATGTGACATTCTTAAAATTGCATCATTCGATTGAAGCTAAGCTAAGCATTCGAACTTTGTTGAGCATAATATGTATAGCTTAATAAAACGTGAACAGTTGGTTTGAGGCAAAACTTGTATGTCTCTCAGAACTCTCGATAAGATGTCAACCTAAGAAGTGTACAGAGGATCCACGAAGGTATGGGATTCATGAAAAAAGAATCACTTATTTAAATAGTGTTGACTAAACGCAGCATTTACTCAAAATAGCATGTCAACAATACAATGGTGATGCCAAATATAAATATTGCACAAAGAGCTAATGAAACGATTTTTTTTTCTGTTTATGTGTTTTCCCTTTTTTAAGTGTTGCATTGCTGGTGGTGGACAGGGTACTAAAGGAAATTCCATATACACTTTGCATCTCATAGGTGTGGTGGGAAGGGATTAAACCCAAAACCTTTTTGTTCTTCGGGTTCTCCTTTACTTAATTGTTAACCACTCATAAGATGGTTTCATTGGTCCGACGTACTGTAAGACGCTTTCCCGTCTTACCCATACAAACGAACACTTATGTTTTATAAGACGATGTTGGAATATATAAGGTAACCTTGCATGTACTTAATGTCAAATAAGAAAAAATGTGCTTAATGACAAATATATAAGGTAACCTTGTATGTGCTTAATGTCAAATATATAAGGTAACTTTGCATGTGCTTAATGTCAAATAATAAAAATCTACGAACTTAGTGTACATAGTTACTTAATATTTATAATAAAAATTGGACCATTTTCAAGTTCACATCTTATATTAAAGCATATTAAAGCCATGTGAGGTTGTGATAAAGCTGCTAATATTGGTATTGTTGAGTTTTGAAAGTTCCATGCAATTAGGTTGTTGGGGCAGCGTCACCCTTCTCTCCACTCGATATTGTTGAGTTTTGAAAGGTCTATGCAATTAGGTTGTTGCCCTTTTTTCATTGGCTTCCACTCTACGGCTCTTCACTAGTAGTCACCAAGCCTTGGTGATTAAGAGTAAATGATCGAAATTAGGGATTTTGATCTAATTAGGACCTCTACTTTTGCATTTAGTGGTCCCCTTCTTTAACACTACTCTTCCTATTGCTTTACGACCATGCTTGCGTTCACCCTTCTCATCTCTCTAATATAATCAGTAGGCCGCCTCCAATATGGGCAATCGTCTTTCTTGCATCTTATACCTTACAACCGGCTCAGTCGCTCACGATAGTAGCAGATCATCTCTACGATCGACCTGGAGGAGCCAATGATGGTGGCCGAGGTGACCACTTCGTAGAGGAGTATGATGCGCATTCAGCTGTGAAGCGCGTTACCCCCTTTTCCGCAGACCACGACACACGTGCCTGCCATGTGTACTTCCTCCTTCCCATGCACAGGCTCAACATGCGCCTATCTACATAGGAGCTGGAGCACATTTCCATGCTCGTTTCGTTTGATGGATGGATAGATATAGATTGTTCAGAATATATAGATATAGAATATACGAATTGAAGTAGGCTTGGAGAATATATGCATTTATATTAATTGATAAACATTCTTAAAAAAGCACAAAAAAAAACCTTTCATAGACAATTATATGTATCACCGTGTTCTTCTTGTTGTTGTAGTATACATGTAGGTTGCTAGGGTTAGGTATATGTTGGCAAAGATACATAGAGATAATTGTAGAGCTTTAAGATATTAATTTTGGATTTCAACCAATAGAGCTTCAAAATGGTAACAATTGCTCCAAAGATGTAGTGGCCACCGTGGATGATTCTTCCAATGAAGAAATAGCTTTGTCTACGTCGCTTGAGTTGATGAATGTTCGCGCTGCAAAACACCTTGCTTGGTCAAGGTCTCCATCTGGACAAACAAGCTCTAAACGTCTACAGACTACGGCGGATACATGCGATCGCACTAAGAAAAATTCAGTTACTTGTTGCAAGGAATACTTAGAGGCCCTTTGGGATGAGATTCGTGGAAGTGGCAGCCAAAAGGGAGATACATTAAAAGATGAGTTGACTCATCATCTCCATCGCATCCATGAAAATAGTGGTCGCATGGAGGCAAACCAACTAGAGATGATTTCTTTCATGGAGAACATGCATGTTCAAATCGGGGAATGTCTACGTGGATGTAATGGGCAATGTAAAGAACATGTAGATTCTCTAAAAGATCAAGTGCATACATTAGGCATGGAGGTATTAAGTCTAAAGATATTTGTTAATCGACTCAATGCAATTATGGAAAAGATGTGCCATGTTTTAGAAGCCAGGATAGTTGCTTAGAGATTTTGTGAGAGGGATGATGTTTTTTGATCAAGGGTTAGATTATGTTCCAACTTTTATATTTGGCTCTTTATCTTAGTAGCGATATATATGGAATTTCTATTTTCTCAAGTTTAATACATCTCTTCTATTTTATCTTCACGCTCTTATTTTTCGTCTCTCAACATGTTTCAACTCTGCCTTCCTCTCTCTCTCTCTCTCTCTCTCTCTCTCTCTCTCTCTCTCTCTCTCTCTCTCTCTCTCATTGTCTATCGCTTTGTCTATCTTAAGTATTATGTTGTTTGAAGTTAAAAAAAATAGTATTCATTATTTTGTGTTTCAAAGGAGATTGAAGATGGCTAGGAGCTGTACATACTTGAGTTTAAACCAAGTTCATCTGCTTCGAATTTTGGATGCAACATGCATGGCTCGCCCCATAAACGGTCACAAACAAGGACTTGCATTCGAAAACAAAATGTTACTAATTTTACAGATCACTTTAACATAGGTGGGATTGAAACATTTGGAAGGGTTGAAAATGAGGAGCACAGTGAACCCCATGGCGCGGAATCCACTTAGAATCAAGAAACAACACAATTCTCAATGCTATGGTTCTTCAAGAACCTATCAATGAACATCACAATGCTCAGACACATAGAGATTTCACGCGAGGCCATTTTTCATTTGATTTAAATGAGCTACCTATGGATGATAATTTCCAAGATATAGCTTTTGTTGTTGGTGATGTGAAAGATATTAGATTTGAATGTCTCTCTATAGGCTGGTGTTTTCTTTACCTCGGAATATCAAGCATAGAGATTTCACGCGAGGCCATTTTTCATTTGATTTAAATGAGCTACCTATGGATGATAATTTCCAATATATAGCTTTTGTTGTTGGTGATGTGAAAGATATTAGATCTGAATGTCTCTCTATAGGCTGGTGTTTTCTTTACCTCGGAATGTCAAGCACCCAGCAACTATGGTGATATATTCTGGAGATTGTACTCTTCACTCATTATTAGGAGGCCTTGCTTACAAGTGCCATTTTTGTGGTGCAATAATTTGGAAGTGTGAGGCGTCAAGAAAGCTTGGAGAATATGTGGACAAACACTGTTGTAGAATTGGGAAAGTCTCTTTACTACCGTTGGAAAATCCACCTCCTGCAGCACTGGTGGACTTGTTGCGTGGTAGTAATGCAAGTAAGGAATATAGAAAGAATATACGGTCTTATAATAATGCTTTGGCATTTGTTTCACTGGGCTCTTACTTGGATAGTCAGTTCACTAGGGGAGGAGGAGAATTCAATTTTCAAATCCATGGTACCACCTATCATGGTGTTGGTTCTGTGATACCTGATTGAAACCCGAGATACGGCTCCTCGATTTGCCAAGCTTTATGTGTATGATACAGAGCATGAATTAGAGAATAGACTTCATGGGATGCCCTCTTTAAATCATAAAATTGTTGAAAGGTTGTAAATAATGATGTATGTACATAATCTATACACCCACACACTTCATTCATTCAGTGAGAGAAATGTTGTTGTCAAGTCCACATACAGATTTGAGAATGGTCATCACACCTGAAGCTCGATCAACGTCAATACTTGGTCCGTACTCTAGAAAGTGAGGTAGCAACTATCATGCTTGGTCAAGGAGATGATTTTCATGTGGGGCATAGAGACATTCAAATAATGTTGTGCATAGGTGCTATAAAAAAAATGTCTAACTTGCATCGCTCATATATGCCTCTATTATATGTTCTTCTATATCCTCAAGGAGAGGATGGTTGGCATGTTGGAATTCTACTCAATGGTAGGAATAGAGAAGGTTACAAAGACCATAACTCAACGACAATATTATGCTTATAGAGTGCAGATTAGGGAAGATACAAATGCATGCCTTCTACATGGTGGTCATATTTTGCAAACAGGACATTGTTGATGCATATAATAACATAGAAGAATCTAGATTGGTATGGATACGCAATAACCAGAAAGCATTGCATGTTGAAGTTTACCAGGGTCTTGCAGATATGGTTAATTTATGCGATGGGGTTAATAGAGTCCTTGCAGGCATTGCTGGACGTGCAGGGTGGTACTGCCATCTACATATACTGGGGGGCCTAGATATATGCATCAATTGTACCAGGATTCAATGGCTATTGTTAAAAAGATGGGTAAACCTGACCTATTTATCACCTTTACTTTTACAATCCCAACTGGGATGAAATAACCAATTCTTTATTGCTAGGTCAGGTTGCCCAAGATCGACATGACTTGACTGCACGGGTCTTTTATGAAGCATAAGGACATGATGCACTTATTGGTCAAAAAATTAATCTTTGGAACGATATTGGGATTTGTTTTTGTTATTGAGTTTCAAAAAAGAGGCTTGCCACATGCACATATATTATTGATATTGGAAAGTGGATGTAAACTGATCGAGATCCATCACTATGATATGTTGGTATGTGCTGAACTTCCCGGTAAGGTGATGTTTCCAGAGCTGCAAAACATAATTAGTCATTGCAATGTCCATGGACCATGTGGTGAACTGAATATTCGCTCTCCTTGCATGGTTAATGAGAGTTGCAAACATTGGTATCCTCAAAAATTTTGTGAGACTACTATCGTTGATGACAATGGGTATCCAACTTACATGCGACGAGATGATGGTAGTTTTATCCAGGTAAAGGATCATAGGGTGGATAGTCGATGGGTTGTTCCATATAACCCTTTTCTCTCTTTGAGGTACAAAGTCCATATTAACATAGACTCATATGCTCTACCATTACAACTGTGTAAAATATTTATATAAGTATGTATACGAAGGACATGATAAAGCTACTATTGAGTTGCAAGATAGAAATGGGGTTATTGATGAGGTTAGTCAATATTTGGATGCACGGTACATTTTTACTATTGAGGGCTGTTCAAACGTCGTTCACCTCAAATATTGATCCACCAAATGAGTTTTGTAAGCTTTTATCCTTATCCTACTTTTTTTCAACGGGAATTAAATCTTCAATGCTAATGTTTTTTTTATGGCATACATTTTGCCAAATAGAGGCGCGGGATATAGGCTACCAAGGAGAGAGAATCCAGTTGTCCGAAGATTATTTTCAAGCCGTGTTCAGGTGTGTTAAGGTTGTCATCATTTTATGGGTTTGTAATGCTAGATGTATATTTATATGCCAAGTTTGTTGTTTTAGAAACTTCTATATGGATATATATGGCAATCATGATGTGTTTTATATAGAAGGTTGGCAAGTGGAGGATGATGTATACATATATGTATGAGTGTGAACAATATCTATGGATATTATGGGTGCATGCGCATACACAAACACATATTTACATGTGTGTATGTGACATGCACACATGCATCATAGGTGCACACACACATACACATATCTTCCAGTTGTAGCATGTATGGTTTCAATGGATTACACATACATATACATACATGTACATACATACGAATACACATACATACATCTTTATACGTGTGTTTGTGCAACGTGATGCGCGTAGCTGTAACGGAAAGGAAGGGTGATTTTACACATATTACTTTTACCTGTAAGTACATGGAAAATGCTTCCAGCCCATCGGAGACGCGGGTCGCAACACTAGTTTAGTCAAAAGGACATCGATATTATCATAGTACACCTTTCCTCTTGCTTTTTATAACTATACCCCTTGTTCCATGTCCCATCTAAAGACATTCCTAAAATTGCATCATTTGATTGAAGCTCAATATTTGAACTTTGCTCAACATAACATGTATAGCCTAATAAAACGTGAACAGTTTGTTTGAGGAAAAACTTGTATGCCTCTCAGAACTCTCGATAAGATGTCAACCTTGGAGACGTACAGCATCCAAGAAGGTATGCGATTGATGAAAAAAGAATCATTTATTAAAATAGTGTTGATTATAATTAGCATTTACTCACAATAGCATGTCAACAATAGAATAGTGATAACAAACATGAAGAAGCAATGAAAAGGTTTTTTTCTTTTTATGTGTTTAGCTTGTAAGTCTTGCATTCTAGGAGGCAAAACTTGTATGCCTCCTAGAATAGCATTTACTCACAATAGCATGTCAATAATAGAATAGTGATAACAAATATGAAGAAGCAATGAAAAGATTTTTTTCTTTTTATGTGTTTAGCTTGTAAGTGTTGCATTCTAGGAGAGGCAAAACTTGTATGCCTCTCATAACTCTCGATAAGATGTCAACCTTAGAGATGCGATTGATGAAAAAAGAAGCAGTTATTAAAATAGTATTGATTAAAATTAGCATTTACTCAGAATAGCATGTCAACAATAGAATAGTGAACACAAATATAAATATTACACAAAGAAGCAATGAAAATTTACTCTGAATAGCATTTACTCAGAATAGCATGTCAACAATAGAATAGCATTTACTCAGAATAGCATGTCAACAATAGAATAGTGATAACAAATATAAACATTACACGAAGAAGCAATGAAATTTTTTTTTTATAATGTGTTTAGCTTGTAATTGTTGCATTCCAGGAGAGGGTAGTGAAGAAAGTTTTACAAAGGCTTTTCATCTCATTAGGTGTGGTGTGTAGTGATTAAAAAATGCAAAACCTTTTTGTTCCTTGCATTCTCCCCCTTAGCTAACCACTTAATTGGTTAACATGTTTTCGCTCATTTGACCTGCTCTAAGGTGCTTTGCTATCTTACCTGCACAAAAGAGCATATAGCTTTTGTAAGGCTATGTTGGAACATATAAAGCAACCTTGCCTATACTTAATGTCAAATAGGAAAAGTCTACGGACTTAGTGTACATAGTTGCTTAAGACTAGTAATCATTTTTAAGACTAGTGTACATAGTTGCTTAAGACTAGTAATCATTTTTAAGACTAGTGTACATAGGTGTTTAAGACTAGTAATCGAAGCCAAACATTTTTTAAGTTTGGTCAACCTAGTGTAAAAACTATTCATTTATATATAAGTCATTTTTTATAATAAGCAATACACGATCATTCCCCTATAATAGTTTTCTTGTGAGCTCTCCTCCTCCCATCTTCTTGCTTGCATGCTATTGTGTTCTTGCTTGCATACTATTGAATTCTTGCTTGCTTGATGGATGCTTGTTTTGATAGGTGTGATTATAGGTCTCTATCTTGCATTAGCTTCTTCTTTTCTTGTCTTTTATGAGAGATTAGAACCATCATTAGGGACTTATATGTCTTATTGCCTCCATCTAGGCATTGAGAGCTCTCCCTTTATCCTTTTGGTAGGTAGCATTCCGGTATGACAATGGAGTGAGGATGCGACAAGACCAGCTAGCCCACCTACATAGAAAGATGCAGATTGTATTGGCTCTATAGCAAGACCTAATGACATATGCTTCGAAAAAGGTAAGGTGAGAGCTCTCCCTTTATCCTTTTGGTAGGTAGCATTCCGGTATGACAATGGAGTGAGGATGCGACAAGACCAGCTAGCCCACCTACATAGAAAGATGCAGATTGTATTGGCTCTATAGCAAGACCTAATGACATATGCTTCGAAAAAGGTAAGGTAAGCTCTTGACTTGACCATATTTGGCAGCGATGTTTTCGAGACTTATCCATTCCAAGCTCTTAAGATCACCCAATATTGCTCGATGTTGATTAGGAGGTCACACTAAAAAACACATATGGTTTTGAAGCCTTGGATGTGTTTGTTTGTTGCTTTTGATTAGGATTTTGAGTTTCTTTTGCATTAGGACATTCTATTTCATCTATTGTTGGTAGAGTAAAACCTATTTTTTTGGTAATTCACATGAAATTGGAGCCTAAGAGGCATAGATTTCATTGCTTTGATCTAAGAATTAGTTTAGCAATAGTGATTAAAAGTGAAATCAAGTCCAAAAGCATGTACATTGATCTATATTAGGTTGAATTTGTAACAAAGTGAAAGAGTCTCGTGTCTATTTGGGCCTAAGGCCAAGAATAAAGTATATGTGAAAGGCACTACAACAAAATGACAGTATAGCAATGTTTTTAGTAGTGCTTTGCTAACATTAGGAAGTGAATGGGGTCTTCTTGGGCCCTTTAATTTGCCCAAGCCTAATCAAGGTGATTAAGGAATAGCCAAATGGGGGGTTGCCATGTGGATTGAAATGTTGGGTTTGTAAGAGAGGTGTAAGAGTGGTCAAAGGGTGCACTTTTTCCCCCAAAAAGGGGGGAGGCAATTTTACAATTTTCGAACCTCCATAACTTCTACATACAAGCTCCGATATGAGCGGAGATTATAGATCCATGATCTACGCATCAAGAGCTTTCCATAGATATGTTACATGATATGGTTTTGTCCGCTAGATTTTAAATTCCATTTTTCCCCCAAAATTCAAATTCAAATAAAGTAGCCGTTTTGAAGCTTCTAATTAGAAAACGTTTCTTCTTAAGAGAAAAGGTTTGACTCCTTAAACTGCCAAATAAAAGGGCCCAAGAAGCCTTCCATTGAGGTCCTAATGGCAGCGAAATAACACTGCTCAGCAACGAAAATAAACCTGGAAAAAAAAAGCTGGGGCATACTAAGAAGTTCTCACAGAATTCTAAGTCTACCTCATCTTTTTAAAAAAATTGTTTGTCCCAGCTTCATGCATAGTTGGCTTTGCCTAGTCAGCTATTCATTGTTTGGCTTTTCTCATTCAGCCACTCTACATTAAATCATTCGACTTCAGCATTTAGCTTTAAGCATTCAGTGCTTGGCTTACGACATTTAGTGCTTGGCTCTCCGACTTCCACATTTAGCCATTCGGCTTCAGCACTTAGCCATTCGGCCATTCGGCTTCAGGCCTTTTGTATACAGCCCTCAGCTTCAGGCTTTTCTCTTACAACCCTCAGCTTCACTCTTCATCATTCGGTGCTCGGCTTTCTGCTTCAACGTTCGGCTAGGCTTTTTTTGCAATAGCATTCATCGCTTGGCTTCTGCATTCATCTTTCAGCCATTAGCGTTTGGCATTTGATTTGAGACCTTTGTGTTCGTAGCTTGGCTTTCAGCTTTCATCTACATTTCGCAAGGTTTACTCTATTGGGGCCAGGTTTATTTTCTTAGCCGGGTTCACCCATCAGCACTTGCCTTTCTGCTTTGGCATTCTCCTTTTGGCATCTGGATTTTGGACTTCTGCCTTTGACATTTGGCATTTGACTTTCAACTTCCTTCAACCAATTCAACATCCGTCCGTCAACCGATTCAGATTTTGTCAGTTAGTTGCTTTAGCATCTGTCCATTATTTAGCGTTCGTACACGATCCGCTAATTTTTCATCCATCAACAATCAGTTGATTCTAACCTAACAACTCTACTTTTCAACTTTGGACCTATTGATGCCATGTCATCTTCCAACATGCTAACCTATTGGCCCCATGTCAACTTCCAACCTACTGACTCCACATCAGTAAATTCTGACCTGAAGATTCTATGACCTTGTAGCTTCCAACCTCCAGATTGCTGATTTGGTTATGCATCACTCGTCTTTGTCAGCCTAACTTCACCTCTCTTATGCAATTAGAGCATCAGCTCTTACGGTTAAGGAGTTGCCACCTATGCACCTCCCACATAAGCTTCTGACATTTTGGACCCTCTAAAGGGGGGAATACTTGTCACATGGAAGATTATTAGTTTTTTGTTCCATCTGATGCAGAATTGCATTATGCTACTATGCCTGACATGATCTTGGAGATGATTTATACTTTGAATCAGGATTGTTAGTTGGCTATGTAGAGAAGATGTGTTCTCAATTAATTATGTTTTATAGCAATTGTTAGTAGAATTGTCTCTATGGCTTTTGCATTGGAGAGGTCACACTCAATAGCTGATGGTGATCTCTGTGGATCACTTATGCACTTGACCTCTTAGTTGTGCTATGTCTTGGAGTCATACCTATTTGCAATGATGTTGACTTACTGTAATGTATTACTTATGCTGCACCAACTCTTTGTTTGAGTTGCCTCACCTTTGCAATTCATTGACATGGATGCTAATGGAGTCAGACTGTTACATTATTCAGCTTGGTTGCCTTGTCAATATGCATAATTCATGATTTCTTTACATCAATCTGTGTGGGATTACCATGGCCACACCAAGAGACTACCTTATATTCTCATGGTCTAGTTGGATGTAGGTCTTGCTTCCCCAACTTGTCAGATTTGTTATACTAGCACACTCCATTGATGATTCCACCTT
This sequence comes from Cibotium barometz, assembly GCF_041138505.1. Lineage (NCBI taxonomy): Eukaryota > Viridiplantae > Streptophyta > Polypodiopsida > Cyatheales > Cibotiaceae > Cibotium > Cibotium barometz. Next base: position 37,946,752 of record NC_141086.1, read on the forward strand.
GTCCACTTGTACATTGACAAAGGTTATTTTTCAAATGTACTGGCATTCAATGGTCCTTTTGATAGTTTATCTCTTGCTATTGTTCACAGCACTCACATTATCTATTTCTTACTAATTTAGTTCATCCTATTTTGGCTCTGAATCAATCCTCTGCTTCCATTCAGTCAGATTCAACGATCCAACTTTCTCATATTTCTCTAATGACATGGGTGATGTGTTAATTAAAGAGGATGTAACTATGATCTCCTCTTGACACAGTAGTCGAACACGCGATACCTCTGGTCATGCATCTTATTTCCACTACAAGGGATCAGGCTCATACCCGCGCTCCTAGCCACTAAAAATGACTTGTGGAAAAAAAGTAACGGGCCCGTGTATCAGCGCGTGTATCATCACGGCCAGAGACATGCGTGTAAAAGCGCGTGTATAAAAGCAGTCAGACGCGCTGATACGAGGGCGTATACACGCATTTTGTCAGTTTAGCTGTGCTTAGACGCGCTGAGATACGAGGGTGTATACACGTATTTTGTCAATTTAGCTGCGCTTATACACGCGCATTTCACAGAGTATCCGCGTATATACACGAAACTTTTGCAGAGTTGACGCGTCTATACACGCAAATAGAGAGCAAAAAAAAAAATCCAAAGAGTGCTATTTGGTACCTAAATGCTGTTCCAGCATTCCAGCACCCAATAGCACTCTCTGGATTTTTTTTTGGGTGCATTGCACCATCCACGAGGAAGATTTAAGACAAGAATGACATGAATGCATACATTGTCAATACACGATTCAAGACAGACATGAATGCAATACTATCAATTCACGATTCAATATTACTATCAAAATTTTATGTGTACACATATATACAAGGGAGTCCATATGTCGAAGTAGCCCATGGCTTCAGTTACAAAAATATATATACAACCACATCCTCAATATGTAATGTAATACTATAAGTCTGAGTACTACTCAGACCCAGATGATGACTCGCTGCTCCCTCCATGATCACATGAGCTCACATCAGTCGAAATGTCCGATGAGTAAGGCTCACGTCCAGCAGGAGCAGTGGTGGCGGGTGGATCATCAGTGGCAGGATCATGAACAGGTGCAGCAGCAGCTTGTGCCTGTTCAAGTAATATATATAGTATATAAGTATATATATATGTAATTCAATAAACCAAAATCATTCGTTTAGAGTTTTCAAGTACCTATCGATCGTATGGTCTCATGGCAATCTCAAATTGTGCGTCCGTAATACGTCCCTCGGCTCTGAAGAGGGCCCACGTGTCACGCCTGCAATGCCAGCGAGCATACCCAGTATCGTGGACTGTGGGCTTCCTCCCCATAACCCGTCACGCTGTATCATCATCAACACAATTTGTAAGATTAAAACAATCATAGAATCAATGAATTAAGTAAACAATCAAAGGAAGTGGCAAGATACTTACAAACTCTGCCTCCCATGACTCGACGCCGCCAGATCCGAAATGCAAAGACCCAATGGTCTCCATCTGGATCCGTCGTGCCTCCGCTCTTCACGCCACCCTCTGCTCGTTTCTTTGCCTCCTTCCACTCGCGTTTGTGTGCAGTGGTGGCAGGTTTCTCAGCAAGATAGCCACCCGCAGCTACATTTAGCCCATCATCGTACGCGAGTTTCTTAAGGTGAGATCTTTTATTACTTAAGATCTCCCTTATTCGCGTCCTTCCCTATACATCCGAGAATGTCGCATGTGGGGGATTGGGGTACCGACTATGTACAGCATCTATCACCTCCCCAACTAATCGGCTATTTTGATCTTTAAATCTAATAAAACAATTTCTATACAAGTTTGAAACTACCCCATGCATGTACTCCATTACCTCTTTCCCCCTCGCATCCATCACTACCCCGCCCCTATCCGTCACATCATAGCAGATCACTCCCTCCACCTCTCTCACCTCATCCTCATCCTCACTGTCTTCTCTAACTCTTCTCCCTCTATCTCCTCTCTCACCGCGTGCCCTACAACCTCCGCCACCAAAGCACCCGCCGCATCCTCCACTCCCACTCTTCCTACTATGGCGTTTGCTCTCCTCTGTACTGCAGGTAGAGTCACGACTGGGGGATTGTCTACGTGATTGTGGCTGTGAGGGAGTACGTGATGGTGGCTGTGAGCCTTGACGTGATGGTGCCTGGGAGGGTGTGCGTGAGTGTGTCTGGGATGGGGTATCCTTGGTGGGCGTGGAAGAGGAGAAGCTGCATGCCATCTCGTCGGACTCGTAGGCATAGACGGCAGTGGAGTGACATGGATACTCAGGGGCGGGGTATAGATACTAGGCAATCCAGGAGGGGGATGGACATACATGTACTCTATAAGCTCAATTGGACCAGGATGGCACCCAAAATGATTTAGCATCTCCATCACCCAAGTACCGTACGCAAATGGATCGGATGAAGAACCTGGATCCATGAAGAATCTGCAAAAATAAAAGTATATACATGATTGCATCAAAGCACAAATGCAAGCTAGCACCACATATGATTTTGTGAAGGCAAGCCATATGCAGATGGGATCATCTCTCTGAAGAACCTGGATCACAAGCATGGGTGAAACACAGTTCGCTCGCGAGTATACACCCGTCCAAAAACGCGTGTATATGCACGTGAACGTCTGTGCAAATAGGATACACGTAGACGTACATGCGCCCTGTGCAAATTTTTTTTTGAAAGCTAATATATATACTCTAATTGAAGCAGGATGCAGTACCACACCCTAACATGGTGCCCTAAGCACGGCGAGAGCACGCAAAGCGTCGACGAGATGATGCTGGAGCTTCGGGATCTATTGTCAGAGATGAGTGGGAAAGGGATGACAATAGCCCTGCACGCCCCGAAGTTGTGGAAGAGGAAGTGTTTGATGATATGGTGCGATATCTTTTTAGGGATGATCCCAAAGTGATATGGAACAAGAGCATCTTTACAAGGCTTCATCGACATCGGTTTTTGAAGGGTGCACATTCTCTATTTTACGTGCTTCACTTGAACTACTCAATATACAAACAGTTTATGGATAGAGCAATGCAAGTCTTGACGCATTATTGAAGTAAGCATTCTAACTTGCAAATTTGAATTAGTGGTTTAGGGTTTAGGGTTTAGGGTTTAGGACTAATTGATGATATTGGATGCAGGCTATTATCAAACATGCTTCCAAAGGAGAATAGACTACCCACCTCAAGAGACATAGCGAGGTGCTATGTGACATCTCTTGGAGGATTGGATTATGATCGCATACATGCATGCGTCAATGATTGGATTCTCTTTCGTTGGACGCATAAGGAGGCTCGACATTGTCTCACTTGTGGTGAAGCAAGGTATAGAACAGATGTGAAGAGTTTTGATGTACCTCGTAAAGTCTTGTGACACTTTCCTATAATTCCTCGCATCAAACACATGTTCAAGTGCAAATCCATAGCAGAGCTCATGTCATGGCATTCCTCACATCGATCAAATGATGGCATGTGGAGAATTCCCGCAGACACTCTTGCTTGGAAGCATATTGAAGATGAGTGGCCCAGCTTTAAAACAGAGCCCAGAAACTTGAGACTTGGCCTAGGTATGGATGGAGTGAATCCATTTGGTTTCAAAAGCACCGCATACAGCGTGTGGCCAGTTGTGTTGGTGAATTACAACCTTCCACCATCAATGGCGATCAAGAAGGGACATCTTATGTTATCCCTTCTAATTCCAGGGAAACATAAAGTCAAGCATATGGATGTTTATCTCGAACCGTTTGATTGATGAGTTGGAGGAACTATGGAGAGGTGTTGCGGTGGTGGACATTAGTAGGCCTCCCTCCTCTCGACACTTCGACTTAAAAGCAGTGTTGATGTGGACAATGCATGACTTTCCAGGATACAACGATTGTTCTGGTAAGAATTCTAATTACCTCCCTACTCTAATACTATTGGCTATATTAGTTATAACTATTGACTTTATTATTCTAACTTATATTGATATTTTAACAGGTTTGAAAACATCGGGTAAACATGCATGTCCTGTTTGTGGCCCTTCGTTAGTACATGAGTATGCTGACGGTTTGTGTAAGACCATATTCGATAATCGTCATCGATTTCTCCCGTCAGATCATCCTAAATATGTTGCTAGTAAGAGTAACATTCCTCCACAAACACTTCGTGCAAAAGATTGGAAGCATATTTGGGAGTCTACAAATATTCTTCCTCCAAATGGCATGAACAGGTATAGTAATGTTTTTCAATCTTGTTTTGTGTAGTCTCTAATTGGATTAAAGATCACATAGAGCAATCCCTTGTGTAGGTACTCCATTTTTTTTCAGCTACCATATTGGACCCATCTTAAGATCAACCATCTTCTTGATCCCATGCACATCTTCAAGAATGCGGGGTCTGGTATTTGGGAACATGTTATTGGTAAACGAGATAATGTTAGCGTATGGGAGGACTTGCGGGTCGCAAGACGTATGCGTCAAGCTTGGCCACGAGAGAGGAGGGTGGGCATGTTCGTCTTCTGCCTCCTGCACCATGGATTATATCAAAGAAAGAGGAGAAGCAGGTAAAGCAGGCCATCACCACTTTGTGTACTCCCACTGGATGCATGAGATCATTGAAGGGAGCCTTTACAACCACTAAGAAAAGAGGCGTTGAGCAACTATATGGGTTGAAGTCCCACGATTGGCACAAGATGCTCCAAGTAAGTGTATTCCAAGTCTTGTACGTTGAAGTTAAATTTTGTAATGCCATAAACCATACATACATGTGCTCTTATGTGCGCAGTTCATACTACCTACTAGAATCGACCATTGTGCAAATAAGAGTTTGAAAAAATGTATTTATAAGATGGGCGAGCTTGTGAGGTATGTAAAACCCATGTCAGATCACCCTTCATTATACCTTGCTCTATTTTACGTGCATGAGGTTACACCTAAAAAATATAATACTAGTCAACATTAGTGGAAATAGTTTTGGTAATTGTTTTGCATTGTTTCACTTCTAATAGTTATTTTTTTGCTTGTTTTATAGATTGTGATGTGTACAAGTTGCTCCTTGATCAACAATTTGTGATTGTGGAATCAAAATTTGACACTCAATGAGAAGACACCAATAGCTTGAGATAAGATGGCAATTTAGCAGTTGGAAAAGTATAAATATGAAACCGAATGTTTGCTATACCTTTGCCCCAAAGTTACCTCCTTGGTGTAAATCAAGAAGCAATGTAGATAGCGGCCACATATGTATTGAAATTGTAACTGCCATTTTTGCTAGGGATGAGCTATTCACAGACTATGAGTTTGATTGAAAACTTTGTACTTATAACCTTTGTTCATGGCCTAAGGGCATTGACATACTTATTACCATTTCTTGAGATAGATCTCACATTTTGAGACATACATTATTCTTGTGTTGAACATGTTCCTTTTAATATTGAGTATGTATATTTGATTTTTAAAGTGAAAGTGGATGTCTAAATATGGTTTAGTTATTTTCTGTAGTTGAAACATGGATTCTCAAAATCTTGATGACATTGAGCATACTCTTTCAAAGAAGCAAGATATGAGATTGTTTATGGAATGAGAATGTGGACATTTCTCTCTCTCTCTCTCTCTCTCTCTCTCTCTCTCTCTCTCTCTCTCTCTCTCTCTGTAAGATTCCTCCCCAGCCTCTCAAGATGTCCAGTATCTTCCCCTGTAATCAAATCCCTCTTCAGATATATAAAAGATCTTGTGTTTTACCTATTTTGGTTTAGAGAGAGAAAATATTCTAGAGAGAGATTATTCAGATTTTAGATATTTTGGATGGAAAAATATCTCTTCTTATTAAAATAAGTTTCCCCGAAACAGAAGTTCAAAAAGATTTTCAGAAGGTGCATTAGAAATCAATTATAATCTGTTTAAAAGGCCTTATCCTATGGGTCCAGATTTTCTGAAAATTTTAAATTAAGGTTTTGAGGGACCAATCAGATTCATCCAAATGTGTGGAGGAGATAATAGAAGAAATAAAGAAAATCCCTCCAAAAATGAGTAAATACTCACATAAGATGAAGAGTGGACTAAGGACCAAAGGAAATACTAAAAAAATAAAATTTTGACACCTCAGAGTGGGGATTCCCCCTCATGAAGGAGGCGCCTATTTCACATGTGTGGTGGAGTTTTTAACTCCCAAAAATTGAGATATTTCATCTCTCCTCTCTCCTAATTCAAGTCTAGTTCCAAAAAGTAAGCTAAACTGACCCAAAAATGGTCAAAAATTGACCAAACTGATCTGGAAAATTCTAGAATCAGTTCGCTTAGTTAGAAGCTCACTTTTTCCTATAAATAGAAGCCTCTCCCTTTGTTGAATCTTAATAGTGTTTTATGCACTGTTACTCTACTCCTCCCCAGAGCCAAAAACTGTGAATTTCTTAATAATTCATTAGTTTTTGACCATTCCCTCTTCTAAAGAATTGGTGGCCACTCTTGTTGCAAACAAGAGTAGATCCCTCAAACCATCAAGCCAAAGGAAAGCTCCCAGAAATTCATGAAAGTTAGAAATCCTACTTTTTCTTTATTCTTTTAATGGTTTTCTAATTTTTGTTATCTTTAAAATGATAAATTGATGCTATGCCTTGTTGGAAAGGCTTTCCCTCTCTCTCATTCTTAAAATCAACCTTTCTTTATCCTAGATAAGTAATCTAATTGTTGGAATTAAACTTTTCATATTTTTTCCTTTTAAAAGTGGAATTTTATTAGTTTAGAATGCTTTAAAACATTTGGGGATAATTTTTAAGTAATTTAAGGTTAGGAAAATTTGAAAAATGGTCAGCCATACAAAGAAGGTTATGGTAAAATTTTCTTTAATTTTGTGAAATAAGTTTTAACTTTTATTATTCAAGAAGAGTAATCCCATCGTTTGTATATTCTAAAAGTGTTATTTTCATTCTAGGCATAGAAAAATGCATAGTAGAAATATTTTTATTATAAAAGTGTTATTTCCTTTAAAATTGAATTCTATGCATAGAAAGATGCATATTGATTATTTTTTTAATTATAAAAGAGTGATTTTCATTAGATTTAAATTCTACGCATAGAAAGATGCATATTGATTATTTTTGTTATTATAAAAGAGTGATTTTCATTAGATTTAAATTCTATGCTTAGAAAGATGCATATATGTTTTTTATAAAACAGTGATTCTCATTAGATTTAAATTCTATGCATAGAAAGATGCATATTGATTATTTTTTTTAATTATAAAAAGAGTGATTTTCATTAGATTTAAATTCTATGCATAGAAAGATACATATTGATTATTTTTTTAATTATAAAAGAGTGATTTTCATTAGATTTAAATTCTATGCATAGAAAGATGCATATTGGATATTTTTTTATTATAAAAGTGTGATTTTCATTAGATTTAAATTCTATGCATAGAAAGATGCATATTGGATATTTTTTTTATAAAAGTGTTACTTTCACCAATATTGTTTTTTATGCATAAAATGATGCATAAAAGATTTTTATTATTATAAAAGTGTTACTTTCAACAATATTGATTTTTATGCATGAAATGATGCATAAAAGATTTTTTTAATTATAAAAGTGTTACTTTCACCAATATTGATTTTTATGCATAAAAGAATTTCTTTTATTATAAAAGTGTTAATTTCATCAATATTGATTTTTATGCATAGAATGATGCATAAAAGAATTTGTTTTATATTATAAAAGTGTTACTTCATCAAAATTGATTTTTTATGCATAAATAGATGCATAAAAGGATTTTCTTTTATATAAAAGTGTTATTTCCATAGAAGTTGGATTTCATGCATAAATAGATGCATACAAAATTTTTATATCAAAATAAGAGTTCTCTTTAATCCTATGTTTAAATCCCATGAATATTGAAAAATGAATAAGTAAATACTCAGTGAAGGAAAATTATACCGTTTCATATTCTCTAGGATGGTAATGAGAAAATTCAGAAAAACTATCGAAGTCAGAATTTTAGATAAATGATTAATTTATTCCTCATAGGAACTAGTTTTGAATTCAGTTAAGCAAAATACTCAATGAATGAAATTCAGTAAAGTAGTAATTGAAATATTACCCTTCAAGAAAGATAGTTCAGGGAGAACCTTTCCAGACTCAAACCCTGAATCAAACTATGACCAAGATGTAACTCCTTCATCAGTTTCAAGAAAAGACGATGTGACCACTTCAGTAATCTAGACTAATCTCCAACCGAATGTGAAACTAAGTTAAGACCTTTGATTTTGATCTGACCAGTTCAGTAATCTAGACTTAAATCTCCCACCGAATCTGAAACTAAGTTAAGACCTTTGATTTTGATCTGAGGATCAAGAATTCAGAATTCAGGGAATTCGGCTTGGGAATCTAGACCTGTGATCTAGAAGTCTTGGGATATGGAATTAAGATATACTCATTGTATTCAAAAGAAAATCAAAACTGAAAACTTGCATAGAAACCTTGTTTTCTTAAAGGGCTGTCTTACGCCAGAATGCTGGAGAGAGCATTTGGTATATGTGATTCTAAGGGAATTTTGGTTGCCAATAGCTGGCGGGGAGTGTTCAAAGGACGACTCACGCGGCAAAAACCTACCCAGGTATTAACCAGCCTGGGTATGGTGTAAAATGGTGTGCTTCTGGTACGATGGGCGAGGGCCGATGAAGCGGTCCCTGAGTGAAGTGCGAGGACACCTAAGGAGGATCCTGGAGGGTTCTGGCCAAGCGATGCATGGGCTCGCGGTGCCTAGGACACCCATGCGTATGTAGTGGAAGATATATATATATATATGATGACGAGAAAATTATTGTAATCTGTTACTGGATCCCGTTGCTGACCTGCTGGTCTCAACGGAGAGTCCAGAGTGATACTGTCTTGTGAGAAACAAGGATTGAATGGAAATTTTGAGTTATGACATCTGTAACCAATAATTATTTGTCAATGGATTGTTTTATAAATTAAAGTTTAAAGAGGAGTGTGTGCATATCTGTATTCTAAAGTAAAAGTTAAGAAAGGCATTCAATTATGGGTGGGTGAGTACTTGTCTGGTTCTACCAATTCCACTAGTTGGGCGGTGGCTAACCCATGGGCCGGATGGGGTTAGGCTGGAATCAATAGAGTTTTAATAATAAAATTGATCAATAGGAATACGCTTAGAATTCGAATAGTTAAATAACCTGAAGACTTCTCAAATGAATAGATCAACGGCTATGCCTGATTCAATTAGGAAAAAAGTGTTGATTTCTTCAAGTTAGTTTCTCTTCTATCTGGTTTATTCAGATGAAGATTAGTTCAGTATCTTGACCTCGTTAGAAAAATTCGTTAAGAAATTCAAAATGGTGTTGTCGTCCCTGTTTTTCGAGCATGGAAAATTTTCTCGGTTTCGGTTTTCGGAATGACCACCAGCTTAGTCTCGTGCCCAGACATTCGAGGACGAGGCCCCAAATGGGAAACCCTGCCCCGTGCAAGAGGGAGCTGATTCCGCTGCTGCTACGAGCAGCAATCGGGAATCCAGTGCGCGGAAGGGGCATTGGGATCCCACTCTCTCTCTCTCTCTCTCTCTCTCTCTCTCTCTCTCTCTCTCTCTCTTTCTCATATATCAATAATTAAATACATAGTATAAATATCAAAAACATTAATTGCGTGAAATAGTATAAATATCAAAAACATTAATTGCGTGAAATAGTACCAATTAAAACAAACTTGAGTTTGAGACTAAACCAATTTTCTCAAGTAAATTCTTCGACAAAGGGAGCCTCATTATAAGCTAGAAAAAGTTGGTGGGAAAATTGTGTTCGCTCCACTTGCTTGGACAATGTCAAATCATCAATTTAGCCCTTAAAATTTTGGAACTTTTTGATTTGGTGAAAAAATCGCACTTGAATAAGTGCGAAAATTCATAAATTGGTATTATATAATTAAATTATTAAAGTTATGCAGGCCCTCTGATAGATTGAGTGAATTTTCTATAAAAGATCGGGAAAATTTCAATTATTAAAATTGCAACTTGACAATATGGCCACATTCTAGGCATATTTGTCCCACTTCTGTTGGATCTTCAATGATGAGCTTCACATTTTCCATGATCTTGAATAGAAAATCACATACTTATTTACAATATAAAGTGGATAATTTTTTTAATAAAAATAGTTAAATACCTTTAAAAAATCCCAATAAATCAAGTTAAGCTCTACGTAATGTGTTATTTTCATATAGGAATTAGGATGATCATTTGACTTTGGATGCAAAAGTACTAAGCATTTTATGTGTGATATATGCTACAGTAAAGAAAGTTGGAAAATGAAAATACCAAAAAATGTGTGCAACGAAACAATCCCTAAAATAAATTGGATTTCCAATCAAGGGGTGCCATTTGAATACCCACTATATGTATAATGTGTCCCAAAAACCATGCCACTACATTCCAAACAGAACCATGAGAGATTAGACCTTTGACTTGTGGAGATGCCTGTTTTCAGGCTACCTTCAAGGTGCGCAACTATCAAAAGTGATGCCCCTTATCTTGAAACCACCCATTACAAATTACTTTTTTTTGTAGTGTCTTGAGATAGTAAATTTTATTGTTATAACAAGGATTATCCTCCTCATTTATAAGATTTGTATGGTTGGAACTAAGGACACAATAAGGAAAGTTAAGCATGGAGGTGTGACTATTGCATATGTACATGCTTGACAAAGAGAGAAGATTGTAGAACTAGCAAAGAAGAATAAAGAGAAGGAATTACATCAAAAAAGAGAAAGAGAGGAGTTTCTGATGGAGCATAGGTAGTAAGGACAAGAAGAGAGACCTACACTAAACATCAACCACCTCCTCAACAGTTTCTGATGGAGTATAGGTAGTAAGGACAAGAAGAGAGACCTGCTCATCTACCACCTCAACAAGGAGAGGAGGAGAGACATGAACACAATCCACTAGGTCTCACCACCGCTGACTCTTCAATGAGCTCGTTCAAGACTTGTGAGGTGCAGGAGCTCAAACCTTATCTTGCAGCACATGGTGATGTGTTGGAAGGGTTTGAGGATATACAAAACGTACAGTCTTCTCCACCAACAAAGCTAATGGCAAAAAAAATCCATTGATCATAATAAAATATGGCAATATCCATTTCCTTCTTCTTCAAAGGTCCATACCTACAAACCTAAATCTCCTAAAACAAAGAAGGAGGGCCACAAAGGTCCATACCTACAAACCTAAATCTCCTAAATCTCCTAAAACAAAGAAGGAGAGCCACAACAAGAGGAGGATTCTCTGATCTTGCCCAAGGCAAGTCCCAAGAGACATAAGAAATGATAGAGCAACCACAAAAGCCCCAAAAGAACAACTATAAAAGAAGCTAAAGAAAAACCAAAAAACTACTTCTATGGACAAAGGATTTGATATAAAATATAATCTAAGCAATGCATTAAAATAATTCATATGCTCTTTGAAGCTGATGTAAGAAGGTCTTAGAAACATGTGGCTTATTGTGGAAACTTTGTATCATCCTAGCCGCTGTTGAGCAAGTAATATAGCTTCCACATCCTTCATCTTAGCTATATTGGGAACCTTCATCCTCAACATTTGTATGTGTCAAGGATTAAGTTGAATACTATAACAAGGATCATTTTTTATATAAGAGCTTACACCTTATGAATTTGTGCCCTCATCTTCATGATTCTCCTTAAGAACACTTCACTACAACATGTCGGGGGCATAGCAGCGTTTATTTTGTTGGGATTGTTAAATTTGCAGCAATGTGATGAGCTATGGTGGATCAAATTCTAGAATCAACATCATTAGAAAAGAGATTAGATGATAATTAAGATGTGATTAACTGATAGCTTAATTAAGATGCGAGCAATTAATTGATAGCTTAATTAAGATGTGATTAGTGAGCAATTAATTGATAGCTTAATTAAGATGTGATTAGTAACTGATAGCTTAATATAGGCATAGATGATCAAAAACCAACAAATTCTCATTAGGCCAATGCCTCAATTTATAGAGTTTACATCCAAGCATCTAATCCCACTGATTTCTCCTTAATTCACTCCACCTCTTTTGCTTGATTCTCTCCACCTCTTCCCAGAATATCTCCACACCTCCTAAATCTTCTCATGCTACCCTTTATTCTCTCCCAGTAGATACTTCTCACCTTTTCACAGCTTCTCTCACATTTACAGATTCTCTTTTACAACCTCTTGCTAAGGGCTTGTTCCCGCACACACCCTATTCACTTGTATATTTCAACACCTCCCCTCAAGTGAATAATCCTAGCACACCTGGACCCTATACCAAGTTTCCCTCTTACTTGATAGTCCGTGACTAGTGCCTCAAATCCTTAAACTCATAGTCCTTGACACTCTCTCTCTCTATGTGTCCAAGGCTACTACAAGTGCCCGTGACCTTGACTAAAGTGCTCAGAGACACATTTACCACATGGCCTACATCATCGGTGGCTCTCAGAGGTGGTTTTACTCTATTGGGGCAAGTTACATTGGGTTGTGGGGTCTCTCTCTCTCTCTCTCTCTCTCATAAAAGATGATCTGACTCCACTTCCCTAGGAGCCTCCATGAAGTTTTTTGATGTCATTCCTTCTCCACTGGGCTGTAGCAGTCTCTTGCCATGTGTCCTGGCTTTCCATAGTTGTGGGGCAAGTGAAGGTCCTTCCTCCTACTCTGCCTCTTCCTCGTCCTCGTCCTCGAGAGAATCCTCCTCGGGTGAAGAATGCTTTTTCTTCTCCAACTATTGATTCCAGCCATTTCTTCTCTTTGACTCTTGTCTCTTGCTCTAGTAGAGCTCCTTCTATCTCGTGCAGCTTCAATTTAGGTACATTCTTTAATGTTGCTACAATTTTTTCATATTCACCTTTGTCCACACTCTTCAGAAGCACTGCTAGTGCCTCATCATCTTCTACCTTTTTGCCAATGGTGGCTGACAGTTGTTGCTTAATGCTTTTATATTTGTTCAAGTGTGTGATTAAAGGTTCACTTTCCTTCATATCCAGTTTGTAGAATTGCATTAATAGATTTATCTTTGAATTTTTTGCTCGAGTGCCAAATAATTTATTGAGTTCATCCCATGCATCTTTTGCCCATTATATCCCTGTGATGTGATGAATAATTTCATCATTTAAACTGAGTGCGATAAGTCCTAATGCTTTCTCATTCCTGCTGTTCCACTCATTTTCCCCTCTCACCTCTGGGCATTCATCTCTTCCCTCAACTAGCCCCCACAGATTTCTCCTCATGAACAAATACATGGTTTTTGTCTGCCATGTGTAAAACTGCTCCCCATTAAATTTGTCTATCTCTTGTGCCGGATGATGTGAAGGGGGTCTTACCTCTTGTAAGATTCCTCCCTCTAGCTTTTGAGGTGTACAGGTGTAAGAACCTCCCCTTCTGATCTTATAATTATTCCCCTCTTTGAAATAAAAGAAAGATCCTATTTTACCCTGTTTTGGCCTAGAGAGAGAAAATGTCTAGAGGGAGGTAATTCAAAATTGAGATATTTTTGGATATAAAAATCCTTCTAGTGTCTAAAATGGTGAAATAGAAATTCAAAAAGAACTTTTCAATGTGCTAGGGTCTAGATTTTTGGAAATTTTTGGATTATGGTCCAATTAAGGTTCCTATGGGCCAATAGGATCAATCCAAGTGTGGGGAGGAGATAAATCCAATTTATAAAAGAAAAATACCCAAAAATGAGTAAATACTCACATAAGATGAAGAGTTGACTAAGTACAAGGTTTATTAGTAAAAAACTATGAATATTACTAAAAAAATGAGATATTTTGGATATAATGATACATTTTTTACACCTTGGTAAGGAGAAGAGGTCTCTTCAAGGAGGCGCCTATTTCACATGTGTGGAGGAGTTTTAAACTAAAAAATAATAACATTTTTATCTCTTTCTCTCCTATTTCAAAACTAGATCCAAAAAGTAAGCTGAACTGACCCAAAAATGGTCAAAAATTGACCAAACTAATCTGGAAAATTCTAGAATCAATTTGTTTGGTTAGAGGCTCACTTGTTCCTATAAATAGAAACCTCCCCCTTTGTAAAAGCTTAATGGTGTTTATGCACTATTACTCTACTCCTGTCCTGAGCCATCTACATTGAATTTTTTAATAATTCAATTGTTCTTGGCCTAATCCTCTCCAAAGTGAATTGGTGGCCACTCTTGTTTCAAACAAGAGTAGAACCCTCAATCCCTCAAGAAAAGGAGAGCTTACAAGCTCCATGTAAGCTAATTTTTCTTACCTTGTTTGTAAATTTTAATGAAAAATCTATGGTTTCTTGATTTTTATGTTTTACAGTTGATTGAATTAAACTCAAATGCTATGCCTTTGATGAAAAGGCCACCCCCTTCTCTTCTTTACATTCTAGCCTTTCCTAATCCTAGAAAGAATAACTAAGGGATTAATCAAACTCTTCTTATTGTTTACTCTCTTGAATTTAGAAAATTATGTAGATTAGAGTTCTATAAATCTAATTTGGATTAATTTAAGTTAAATAAAGAATGATAAAAATGAGAAACGGTCAGCCATACAAAGGAGGTTATGGTACGATTTTCTAGATTTTTATGGAAAAGAAAGTTTGTTTTTATGTTATTCCAAAAGAGTAATTCCCACCATTTTTGCATCTAAAAGAAATATTCTAATTACTCCATGTACATATTCACCTATGAATATGCATGAATATCACTGATATTAACTACTAAATTTGATTTTATGCATAGAAAGATGCATAAAGAAAATTTTTTTAATTATAAAAGTGTTATTCTTATTAAATTTGATTTCTATGCATAGAAAGATGCATAAAGGAATTTTTTTTATTACAAAAGTGTTATTCTCATTAAATTTGATTTTATGCATAGAAAGATGCATAAAGGATTTTTTTTTAATACAAAAGTGTTATTCTTATTAAAATTGATTTTATGCATAAAAAGATGCATAAAGGAAATTTTTCTATTATAAAAGTGGTATTCTTATTAAATTTGATTTCTATGCATAGAAAGATGCATAAAGGGATTTCTTTTATTGTAAAAGTGTTATTCTTATTAAATTTGATTTCTCTGCATAGAAAGATGCATAAAGGAATTTTTTTAATTACAAAAGTGTTATTCTTATTCAATTTGATTTTATGCATAGAAAGATGCATAAAGGAATTTTTTCTTGTACAAAAGTGTTATTCTTATTAAATTTGATTTTATGCATAGAAAGATGCATAAAGGAATTTTTTTTATTACAAAAGTGTTATTCTTATTAAATTTGATTTTTATGCATAGAAAGATGCATAAATTTTTTTTTTATTTTAAAAGTGATTTTCTTATAAAAATTGATTTTTATGCATAAATAGATGCATAAAGAATTTCTTTTTATTTTAAAGTGTTATTCCTATTAAATTTGATTTTATGCATAAACGGATTTTTTTATAAAAGTCTTACTCCCATTGAAGTTTATTTTTATGCATAAATAGATGCATAAAGAATTTTTATATCAAAATTATAATTCTCTTAAATTCTATGAGTATTTGATAAACGAATAATTAAATACTCTAAGAGAGAAATTTCTATCGTTTTATATTCACACGGATTGTAAAAAGAAAATTCAAGAAATCTATCAAGATCGAAATATTCAAATAAATGATTAATTTATTCCTCATTGGAATTCGTACCAATTTGGAAATCAGTTAAGTGCATATTCAAAGAAAGAAATTCAATAAAATAGTAACTAAATTATCAAACATTTTCGAAAAAGGTAGTTCAGGAAAAATCTTATCCAACTTGAACCTTGAATCAGACTATGACCAAGACCAAACTCTTTCGTCAGTTTCGAGGAAAGAAGGTGTGACTAGTTTAGAAAAATACACTCAAAACTCCCGCCAAATCTGAAACTATGTTTGAGACCCTTCAAATTGATCTGTGGATCAAGGTTATAGAATTCGAGAAATTCAGGTATGAAATTCAGAATTTCGATCAAGGAGTTTTTGGGATACTGATTCAAGAAATACTCTTGTATTCAAAAGAAAATCAAACTTAAAACTTGCATAGAAACCATGTTCTCTTAAAGAACTATCTTATGCCAGAATGGATGGATGGGATGTGATGTGAATAGATGTGATGAGATGTCATGTGAATTAGATAGATGTGAATGAACGGATGAGATGTGATGTCATGTGAATCGGGATGTAAATGAATAATATGGATGTGGATGTGTATGAGAAGAATGGATGTGGATGTGTATGTGAAGAATGGATGTGGATGTGTATGTGAAAGAATGGATGTGGATGTATATGAAAGAATGGATGTGGATGTATGTGAAATAATGGATGTGGATGTGGATATGAAAGAATGGATGTGGATGTGTATGTGAAAGAATGGATGTGGATGTGTATGTGAAAGAATGGATGTGGATGTATGTGAAAGAATGGATGTGGATGTGTATGTGAAAGAATGTGATGTGATGTGACATTAATATATGTGGATGTAAAGTGATAAATACGAATGTATGGATAGATGTGGGTAGTCGTACATGTGAACGATTGGATGGATGTGGGTGAATGAGATGAGATGTGTATGAATGAGATATGATGTGGATAGATGTGATGTGATGTGATATAATTTGGATAGAATGTATGTGATGGGATGGTGATGAGAATGAATGTGATGGATATGAATGAATGTGATGTGATGGATGTGAATGGATGGAGGTGATGTGAATGGATGGAGGTGATGTGATGTGAAATGGATAGATGTGAGTAAATGAGATGTGATGTGAATGAATGAGATGTGATATGAATCGGGATGTGAATGAATGAGATGTGATGTCATGTGAATTGGGATGTGAATGAATGATATGAGATGTGATGTGATGTGAATCGGGATGTGAATGAATGAGATGTGATGTGAAATGGATGAATGTGATGTGATGTAAATTGGGATATATGTGAATGGATGATATGTGATGTGAATGGATGTGATGTGATGTGATGTGGTTTGGGGTAGATATGAATGGATGAGATGTTAATGAATGTGATGTGATGAGATGTGGGTATGGGTAGATGCGAGTGGATGAGATCTGATGAGGATAAATGAGGAAAGATGTGATGAGATGGAAAATGATGTGATTGGATGAGAATGGGAATACATATGAAATGGATGTGAATTGATGTGATTGGATGAGAATGAGAATACATATGAAATGGATGTGGATTGATGTGGAACAATGTGGAAAGATAAGAGTTTGTTATAGAATCTGTATTTATGACCTGTTTTTAAATGACTGTTTTATGTCAAAAATGTTGGGGAAGCATTTTGACCGTCTTGTGAATGAGGTCGTGGAGATGTATGTAACTGATAAAGTTGCAAAACAACTGATGGCGGAGAGTCAACGGAGGACGTCTCGCGTAGCAAGGTCAGCCAAGATCTTGACGAGCCTCGGTTTCGATTTAAATGGTGAGCTTCCGGTACGGTGGATGAGGGACCAAGGAAGTGGCCTATGAGTGAAGCGCTAGGTGACCTACGAAGGATCCTAGAGGGTGCTGACCATACGGTGCTCAGGCTCTGGGTTGCCGAAGATACCCACACGTGTGTCGTGGAAGATATTGGAACAAGGAGTAAGAGATTTTTTCTGAATTCGGGCATGGATCTGGTTGATTGACCTTGCTGGTCCTCAACGGATGAGTCCATGGCTCTTTTATATGGATCTGTTGGTTGATCTTGCTGAACTTCAACGGAGATTCCATTTTGATTTTAATAAGTGAATATATTGCCGGGTGTACTATGAGCTAGGAACTATCGAAAAGGCCCCTGAGTGGACAGGTGGTGAGCATTCTGGTTGCCAATGATGCCATAGGTACACCAATGAAGGAAAATTTGGAAATTAGGATTCAACCGAATATTTTGGAGGATTATGATTAGTGATACTATAGTTTCATTAAAAGATTTTTTTAAAGACAACTGAATCTGTGAAAAAGGCAATTTCATATTGGGTGTGTAAGTGGTGTGACTAGTTTTAAGTTTGCATGAATATTCGGCTAGGAGGCCTGATAACTCTTTTCCCTGGTACCCAAGACAAAACCTAACTAAATTCTTAAATGAATCCTATCACTACAGTGGTTGGGCGATTGGCTAACCCACACGACTAGATGGGGTTAGGCTGGACTGATGGATCCCTAAAATGAGACTCAATTCTGTTATGGTACGATAGATGAAGTAAATCTCGGATAAAAATTGTTCTTTGGAAAAGAATCAACGGCTATGCCTCTCAATGAGGAAAAAAGCATTGGTCTCTAATGATCCAAGTGCAAGTTTCTTCCTTGATTTGATCGAGTGTCTTTACAGGTTTGGTCGGATCAGTTTGGTTAGTGATGACCTTAACTACGTTGGAGTAAAAGAATCTTGGAGGAATCGCACGTGCTTTTCGAGTGAGGGAAGTTTTTTCGGGTTCGGTTTTGGAAGAACCGAGGGATTAGTCTCTTGTCCAGATATCCATGGGCGAGGCCTCGAGTGAGGAACATTGCCCGCGTGCAAGGAGTGCTACTTCCGCTGCTAGCACCCAGAATTCATTGCGGGGAGGGGGCAGGGATCTTTCACCTCCTGATCCAATTTTCAAGGTTCAAGGGCAGTGTCTACCCTTTTACAACTCAATCTGGTGTTTAGGTGATGATTATACAACAGATTTATCAGCATAAATTCACCAAAAATTACATTAAACCAAGGGTAACAAATCTATACGGAATGGTTGGAGTATCAAACCATCTCCAAATTGCAATTAAACCAGAAATTACATGAAACCAAGGGTAACAAATATGTACGGAATGGTTGGAGTATCAAACCATCTCCAAATTGCAATTTGAAGTTATAGGGATCTATATCAGATACCGAATGGTTAATTTGAACCCTCAATTGCCCCAAAATATAATGATTAGTGTTGATTAATCATTGATTAGTAAATTAATCCTCTGTTTTGTGTGCAAAAAACATAGTATACGAGGAGTCTAGATCTGGGGCATTAGAGTTCAAATGAGCTCAAATCCTTTCAAGGCCATCAATAGCAATTAGTCTAGTAGAGGATTAAGCCAAGAAACACAAGATTTGACCAAACATTGAATGCTTAATCTCTGTTTTACCAAAGTGACCTGCAGATTTGATGAAGAGCTTGGATCTCACTGTAGACTTGATCAAATCAAAAATTATTTTCACCAGCTTGTAGATTGCCCTTGGAAACCCCTAGGGCCTAGAGGAATTAGAGCCATTGTACCTGGTGCAAACAAGATCTCCATTTTCTTCAGAAAAAAAGGCACCTCCAGCAGATTTGTGAATTTTGGCAGCTACGAGCAGCGGTTTGGCACGCGATTGGATGGGTTGAGAACTATGGGCAAGGTGGCTATGTTTGCCTAGAAGCGTTTACCCTAATGTTGATCCTAGAGGGAGATCAAGCCCCTCCACTAGGTGGGGGTGCAGAGAGCTCTTTGAAAAAGAGGTTAAAAAAACTTAATTATCTACTAATCCTAATTAGCTAAGAACACCATATTAGTGAATTTGGGAATTTTCCAATTCCCATTTTTGAATACTTAAAAAAGGGGACATGGATAACATGTTTGTAAGTTTCTCAAAACCCTATCATATGACCTATCGTTGGAAAGCGCTTGAAAAATGGAATCTAAAGAGCTATAAAGCGCTCATTTTGGATTAGTGGTGTTCAAGTTATGGTTAATCCAAACTTTTGACCATGTGTCCCAAACTTGTGGAAAATTCCCATATTCTCCAATATGGTGTTTAAGTACTTATAGCAAGATAATGGGCTCATAAATTTGATGGATTCTAGGCTAGGCTCTGATAGCATGTTAAATTTGCAGCAATGTGATGAGCTATGGTGGATCAAATGCTAGAATCAACATCATTAGAAAAGAGATTAGATGATAATTAAGATGTGATTAGTGAGCAATTGACTGATAGCTTAATGTAGGCATGGATAATAAAAAACCAGCAAATTCTCATTAGGCCAATGCCTCAATTTATAGAGTTTACATCCAAGTATCTAATCCCACTGATTTCTCCTTGATTCACTCCACCTCTTTAACTTGATTCTCTCCACCTCTTCCCAGAATATCTCCACACTTCCTTAATCTTCTCATGCTACCCTGTATTCTCACCAAGTAGATACTTCTCACCTTTTCACAGCTTCTCTCACATTTACAAATTCTCTTTTACAACCTCTTGCTGCTAAGGGCTTGTTCCTGCACACACCCTATTCACTTGTATATTTCAACAGGGATGTTGGGGATTCCACTCGCTGCCCCACAACAAAATTTCATTGTTGTGTATTGCTCTTATAGCAATGAAATTTCACTACTCAGTAGCACTATTTCACTGCTCATAGCATCGCCTATAGCAATAAAATTTCACTGCCCAACACTTCGTGAAATAAAATAAATTTTGGGTTCAATTGAATTCTTCATAATCTATGTTTGTGTCATAAAAATGTGACTATGTTTTAATTTTTTAAAAAGGGCTGGAGTAGACTATGTTTATGTTTGTGTCATAAAAAATGTGACTATGTTTTAATTTTTTAAAAAGGGCTGGAGTAGACTGGGCAGTATGTTTATGTTTGTGTCATAAAAATGTGACTATGTTTTAATTTTTTAAAAAGGGCTGGAGTAGACTCGGCAGTCCTGTGGAGACTCCCCAATCTGCCCCAACTTTGTTTTACTACACAGTACTTTCGCTCTGCTATATGAGCAATGAACCCATCGTTGAGCAAAAATAGCAGCATTTTTAGCAACAAAAACAGCCCGACATCTACCTACCCTTCTAGTTATAAAAACGCATCTATTTTTTTTGCTACACTCTCATTCTATTGTAGTGCTTCCTATAGGAAGTTTTCTTGTATTGAACCTCATGCTTGACCATTGTTGGTTTTGATCTTCCCATTCACATGCCACTTTCTCAACCAAATGATACAAGCCATGACCTTCACATATTGGAATTTCTCCATATCGACTAGATTCAATCATGACGCAAACATCACTAGCCTCATCAAGGCATTCTAGTAGAGTAGCAACTCATCCATCATAACATTATCACCTTTGTCCACATTGAATGAAGGAAAAATATAATTTGATAGAAAACTAACGGAACCCTTATATAGTGAATCATCAATTAGGATTGTTCTTCATGTGTCACATTCAAAAGCCTTTCCTTTTTTTGCCAAGAAACTTTAATGAATATGTATTCTCAAAATTAAGATTGAGCCTTATCCTAGTTAAGCACATTTCACATTGAGACATCGCAAACTTAAGTTTGAGCCACATCCTAGTTAAGCACATTTCACATTGAGACATCGCAAACTTAAGTTTGAGCCACATCCTAGTTAAGCACATTTCACATTGAGACATCTCAAACTTAAGTTTGAGCCACATCCTACTTAAGTATAGACACCAGACTAACTTGAGTTTGAGCCTCATCTTACATAAGCAAGCACCTTTCACATTGATACTAGACTAATCTGGCTCCTCATCCTACTTAAGTGCCTTTCACATAGAGACAAAAGCTTGATCCTCACCTTAATAACCTTTCACAAAAGACACCAAAAGATCTACATCAATAGACACATTTACATTGAAGAATTAGGAAAGCCATTACACATCATGTCAAAAATGGCATCTATCACATAGAGACACATGTGCGAAAGCGATAAGTTGTGAGCTAGAACATCAACATCATTTAGCTACTCAAAAACTAGTTTATCTCTAGCTCACTTGAAATGATATAAGGTTCCTAATGGTCTTCATTGTCCAACATTAAAAAACAATTCCAAATCTCCACCATCATTTGGAATACAAGTCCCTCCTAAATGTAGGATTGATCCATCTGTAAATATAAGATAAGTACACTTAATTCTTTGAAAATCAAGGACAAAATCATACCTTGAAGATCTTCTTGTTTTTCTTGACCATCATGAATTATTTCCTCCACATGATTTGTGACTTTGATATCTATCTAGACAACATCCATTTTGTGATTGCCAACTAGAAATCAATATAAGATTCATTAACAAACTTGCAAGAAAAAACAATACCTCTTAAATACTATATAAGCTTAAATGTGTTTATCAAGAACTCTCACTAGACACATCTCTAGCATCCACTTCTTTACAAATTTGTCTTCGTTCTTTTGCATTCTTTCTAGGAACCACATTTTCCATTTCATGATCTCAAACTACAAAACATGTTAGATCGCTGTAACACTGCTACTATGGGTGCTACCATAGGAGGGGACGGCCTCTGGCTCACCACCAAACCATAGAGGAAGAATGAGGATTGCCCCTCATCCCCCAGGCTATATAGTGTGTGGCCTGCCATCCACACTAGCCTGAACCCCGGATGGCCACATCCTCGGTGCTCCGGCTGAGGCGTTGACGCTAAAGCCCCGTCCGGCCATCCGGTCTGTCGTCGGTCATAGGCGTTATAGCCTACGTGACATTACCCCCCCTTAAGAAGAGTTTTCGTCCTCGAAAACAAACTGAGGAAACCTCTTGGAAATTGCACTACGGCGTTCCCAGGTAGCTACCTCCTCATCCCTATCTGTCCATTTAACAAGTATCTCTCCTGGTACACTGTATGTCAGGTTTGTTTGTCACGATACTCTAGAATCTTTTCAGGTTCATGTGGTATCTTTGGTGGCTCTATCAAGTCCACCAAAATATCTAGAGAAATTGCGTTCTCTAACCCATGAACTGATTTCTTCAGTTTACGGACATGGAAGACAGGATGGACTTGAGAACTCTCTGGTAACTCAAGTTTATATGCTACGTCCCCAATCTTCTTAAGGATTTTAAAAGGACCACAATATCTCGGAGAAAGTTTATCACACTTTCCTGTTTTCATGGTTTCTGACTGCGCAGGAACCTTAAGGAATACAAAGTCACCTTTCTACATCCTTTATCCGCATAAGTTTTAGCGCGATCCTGAGCGCTATGAATGCTCTCACGTGCGGCTCTGAGCATATCATTCATATCTTCAAGGAAATCCTTGACAGATTGAATCTTCTCTCTTTCTAGGCCTATAGCCATTGGAGATCTCGGCTAGAATCCATACATTAACATGAATGGTGTAAATCCAGTCGCTGAGTGTTTGGAGCTGTTATAGGCAAACTCCAATAAGGGCAAGTATTCTTCCCAATTAAATTGCTTTTTACTAACATAAGAATGCAACATATCCTGTAGAATTTGGTTAACTCTTTTAGTTTGACCATCAGACTCCGGATGATCTGCCATACTCATACTCAGAGTAGTATCCAAATTTTGAAGACTTCCCTCCAAAAATGTCTGTTGAACTTTCTATCTCTATCCGACACTATATCTGTGGGTAGGCCATATAGCTTGTAGAGATGTTCAATAAAGAGTTTTGCCAGCTCTGGCATTTTAAGAGTTTTCTTCGTGGCAATAAACTTTGCCATTTTAGTTAACCTGTTCACTACCACCCACACAGAGTTATTCCCTCGACTCGTCTTGGGTAAACTGGTAATGAAGTCCATGGAAATGCTTTCCCATTTCCACCGAGGAATCTCCAGCGGATGGAGTAGTCCTCCAACCTTAAGATATTCATGTTTATTGACCTGGCACTTACTGCATTTCAGCACATAAGTCTGGACGTCCTTAAACAAACTAGGCCAATAAAACTGTCTTTTTACTAGTGCATAGGTCTTCTGAATCCTGGGATGACCCGCACTTGGACTATCATGAATTTCTTTAAGAATTTGGGCTCGAAAGTCACACATACTCTACCCTTGTAGAGTAAGTATCCGTCATCAATGGAGTAATTAGCATATTTCTCCCCCCGACGAAGTTTATCACCCCCCTTTGAAGCCGTGGCAGTCAAAGGTGATGAAGGGCCTACGTCGAAGCTCTCCGGCTCCCAACTATACCCAAAAGACATGGCTAGTCTCTCCAGACTTACTCTCGGCTCCCTTCCCGTTGCACCTTCGGCCCGTCTCACTGGACTAGCAATACGTGCCAACGAGGGAGGTGGTCACGTCTGTGAAGAAGTGCGTACGCGTACAGCGCACCAGACCTCTGTAAAAGATGGATCCTGCTCACATAAACCACATAGTGACTCCAAGAAATCATTCTTGAAGACTGTGAAACTAAGTTCATTAATCTATGGCATGCGACTAAGTGCATCTGCCACCACGTTATACTTACCTTTCTGGTAACGTATCTGAAGGTCAAACTCCTATAGAATTTCCGCCCACCAAGCTTTTCTACCCTTCAGTTACTTGAAAGCCATTTCAGACTTTCATGGTCCGTCCGGACCTCAAAAGTAGCACCATATAAATAGTGTCTCCACTTTATCAGTGCATGAACTATCGCTAGTAACTCTCGCTCATAAGCCGACGAGTGGTTACGTTGCGCACGATCTAACTTTTACTCTCAAATGCAATTGGGCGTCCCCTTTGCATAAGTACGGCCCCAATGGCCTCATTACTGGCGTCTGTTTCCAAAACAAACGGCTCATTTGGATCGACAATAGTCAAAACAGGTAAAGCTGCTACGGTCACCTTGAGCTTATCAAAGCTCTTCTGTTGGGCTTCCCCTCAACTAATGTTTTTAGTTTTTGACCATAACTGGTCAGTCAACGGGACTGCGATCTTTGCGTAGTCCTTCACATATTGTCGATAGGACCCCGACATGCCAAGAAAAATCTGTAGTTCCTCGAGATTCTTCACTCGAGATTCTTCGTCTGGCCATTTAAGAATAGCCTCTACTTTTTGTGGCTCCATCCGCGTAGCATCAGCGGATATAATATGGCCAAGCTAATTTTGATTCTTTAGAGTGGGAGGCACGAACTTGAGGGAGGCTCAAACTCAAATTTGAGTCTCTCTTGCATGAGTCTTAACAAAAGCCTTCAATACCACACATTTATTTAAGGCTCAATCTCAAACTTGAGGGATCCAAGGAAAGAGTCAAATCATATCAATCTCCTAGTTCTATGTAGGGAGAGGCTTAAACTCAAGATTGAGCCTCTATTGTAGCAAGAGCTTAGAATTAGGCATGACCAACATACCTCTATTCGAGAATTTGAGGCATTAAATTAAGGAAGGCTCAAACTTGAGTTTCAGCCTCCATTGCATGAGTCTAGAAAGAGGCATCACCACCACACATTTCTTATTGAGTTTGCGCCATCCATGTACCAAGCCAGATCATGTCAATCTCCTAGCTCTATGTAGGGAGAGGCTCAAAGTTAAGATTGAGCCTCCAATACAAGATCTCCAAGATCTTGAACAATAATAATTGCCAACAAACATCTACTAGATAATTTAAGGCTCATTATTTAGTTTGAGCTATTGAGGGAGAATTTAACTTGAAAAAGGCTCAAACTTTTAAGCCTCCATAGCAAGAGCCTAGAAAGAGGCATCAATATTTTTTTGAAATTCAATTTCACGCTTGTGCAATCCAAATCAAAATTCAAGTCATGTAAATCTCATGGCTCTATGTAGAGAGGGGCTCAAACTTGAGATTAAGCCTCTCCGTTACAAAATCTTGGAAAATAACTGCCAACAAACATCTATTGGAGAATATAAGGCTCATCCTTGAGTTTGAGCTACAGTGGGATGCATTAAATTGAGGAAGGCTCAAACTTGCATTTTTGCCTCCATAGGATGAGCCTAAAAAAGAGGCATCACTATCACACATTTCTTTTAGGCACAATCTCGAGTTTGAACCATCCAAGTCAAGAGTTAAATGATGTCAATCTCATGGTCCTATCTAGGAAAAGGCTCAAACTTGAGATCAACCCCCATTACCATGAAGAAGGCTCAAACTTGAGTTTGAGCCTCCATTGCATGAGCTTAGAAAGAGGCATCACCATAAAGCATTTCTTTAGTCTCAAACTCAAGTTTGGTCTATCCATTACAAAAGCTTGGATCATCACCAACACACATCTATTTGAGAATTTGAAGCATTACCATGAGGAAGGCTCAAACTTGAGTTTGAACGTCCAGTGCATGAGCTTAGAAAGAGGCATCACCATGACACATTTCTGAGGCTCAATATTGGGTTTGGTCCATCATCCAAGTCAATAGTCAAATCATGTAAATATCCTAGTTCTATGTAGAGAGGCTCAAACTCAAGATTGAGCCTCCCCATTAGAGAGGTTTGGAAAATAACCTTTGCCAACAAACATCTATTGGAGAATTTAAGCCTCATTCTTGAGTTTGAGCTATAGAGGCAAACCCCCTCACAACTTGAGTTTGGGGCTCCATAGCATGAGCCTAGAAACGAGGCATCATGATCACACATTTCTTCTAAAACTTGATTATGGGGCTCCATAGCATGAGCCTAAACTTAATAGAAATGACCTTAGGTAGTTTGTTGGCACTTACAATCATGAAGCCATATATCAAGATGACATTCCCATTTATGTGACCACCAGAGATGAGGAATATAGAGACATGCCAGACCTTTGACAATGTTGTGGAAAAGACACGAGTGAAGGGGTACCTTGTATTACCTTCATTGTGATCCTCCTACAGATGAAGAGAAAGTGGCCAACAAAATCATGCTGTCATTCAATGGTTTTTTGTGTTTTATAGATATGAAAGGTAGAAAAAATGGGTTGGAGAATAGCATTGGGAAGTTAGGACTAAGAATAAAAAGCTATGATAACCTTGAAAATAACCTTGAAACATTAGGACTTGAGCATTGCATACAAGTTGTCAAGGGAGTCCTAAGATCAAAGGCTCACATAGTGTCTTCACATCCATTGCTGTAACTACTAAGGGGAGCACAACTAAGAGTGTTTCCACATCAACACATATTTTTTTTTTTGTTTAGGCTCAAAGAGTGATCAAGTGGAGAAGGTTCCAAAACAAGGGAGAGAAAGATCATGCCGAGAGGCCACTTTAGAGTTCTCTAAAAAAATGCCAAAAGAGAAAGCTCCAATCCCATCTGGAAAGAAGAGCCTAGTTGATGAAGAGACGCCAAAAAAGGGCAAAAAGTCTTCTAAAACCCCAAGAAACAAATAAACAATGTGCTTGCCTATGTCCATAAATTACGAGGGCAATCTCACTTTAGTGCTTGTGCATATACTGAAGAGCTAGTGGAAGCATAAAATGTAATAGAGATTGCAGATGAAGATGATGATTATGTCCCTACATCACTTGGAAGATAGTATAAAAAAGAGATGTTGAATTTGGAGACCCAAAATTAATACTAAAAAAATTTGGCATGGAGAGAGTGTTTAGTATATTGATGTGCTGAAGTGTAAACCTGCACTAGCTCAATATGTATATAGGAAGTTCAATAAGGACTCGGTTAGATTGATAAGACACGATATGTCTACTCACCCTAAGAATGAGTAGGTCGTGGTCATTTTGATGACATATGATCCATATAAAAGCAAATCATTAGAAGATTTGAACCGTGGAGATGTCTTCAATGTTGATTATTGGATCATCTTTAGTCAGCATTCAATTAGTGCAGCCAAGGGAATTCAAAGTTTAGACAATCCAAAGCTGGAGATTGTGAAATAAAAGTTTAATTATCAAAAGGCAAACATCATAATTAATTGCCTCTAAGATAACAACATTGATCTCTAAAGATGAAAATATGATCTCTATTGCCAAGTCCATGCAGAAGGAGCCATTCGTGGATCAACTCACTCTAGCAAGAGGCCAGTGGTTAGCATGTGGTTGCCCGAAAAGGCCCAAACTTGGTGTGAAAGTGAGCAAGACAGATCATCATGGATTGTACGTTTTTTGATGAATTTCCTATTCAAGGTCCTCAAAGCGTTAATTTTATATTTTGCATACTAACTACTTTATTATGTTACTGATGCAGAACTTTGTGGAGACAATTGAGCATATACTCCAAACTGGCTTCTACAAGACTGAGGCACCTTCTTTTCTGTGATGATGATGTCTTTAAGAATTGGAAATTTATCCTAAATCAGTATTATGCACATGGAAATCTCCCAAACACAAGGGGAGAAATCAAAGGTCAACACTCCATCGATACTGTAACAAGGTCCAGTGCATTGAAGGATGGTCAGTTGAAGCAAGCTTTGGGGATAGAGTGACATTAGGAGTAACCTTGTTCAGATGTATTGCATGTCTCAGATTGCAAGATGACACTAGGGCATTCCAATAAAATATAATGAATGAGAAAATGTTGTTAAAAAAGGGAAAAAAGATTAGTGAACTTATAGACATGGAAGAGGTTGCAAAAAAAGAAAGAAAGTTTTGAAGGAGGAAATTGTCACATTCTTCCATGATCTAATAACTATTTAAACAAGTTGGGATGATGTTTGTAACACATATCAAATAAGGAAGAGGGACTATGAGAAATTGTGCTCTTGGTCCATCGATTGGGTCAAGGATAAGCTTAATTGGACCAAAGTGACACTTTTTGTTCCAAAGATTGTAATATCATATTTTTGTTTTCTATAACATAGAAAAGCCAATGGCCAAATTCTTGAAAAACAAGCACTCCCATGGATATTCATAGATATTGACTTAGAAATTTCTTAGTTGAGAGAGATTAAAAGAGTATTCAACCTGTACCTTTTGATTTGGCAATATTGGATGTTCACCTTAGAAGCGAAGGATCCTTTTTGTAGACAATGAACTATTTCAAAGTTTCAAAGTTCTTATTGAGGCTTTGAATGACCTCAATGCTGAGCTTGAAAAAAGAAGAAATTTAAAAAATAGATGCTTTAGAAGATGAATATGAGCAAGAATAAAATGTGGATATGGATGCTAATGAAGTCCAAGGTGATGGATAAAGACATATAAGCTTTTCTCTCAAGTATTTTATATGTAAGTTTACACTAACACTAATGAATCTTAACTTGATTTGTCACGTAGGCTGTAACGCCTGTGACCGACGGTGGCAGACCGGATAGCCAGACGGGCTTTAGTGTCAACGCCTCAGTCGGAGCGCCGAGGACGTGGCCATCCGGGGTTTAGTGGGAGAGGACGCCCATGCGGAGTCATGGGCGGCCAGGCTAGTGTGGACGGGAGGCCACACACTATATAGCCTGGGGGATGAGGGGCAATCCTCATTCTTCCTCTATGGCTAGGTGGTGAGCCAAAGGCCGTCCCCTCCTATGGTAGCGCCCATAGTAGCCATAGAGGGTGAGTTTCGATTGGGTCAGGGTCCGGGGTCAGGGTCCGAGCGTGACTGGGGGACCGGAGCCCACTCAATGGTTTTCAACCATTCACAACTCTTAACCTTATCCACACAATCGACTATGTGGAGGGAGGCGGTCATAGCTGGAAGGAAAAATTCTCTCTCTCCGTGTCGCACACACCAAATCGCTCCGTACATTGCAGGTAAGCAATGTCGTTGTTTTTACTTTGGAGCTTGTATGCAAAAGAGAAGCTTTTCACCTAAATTAGAGAATGGTGTCAACTGCGAAGAGAGAGTGGTGTGTCGACTGAAGAAGAGAGAACGACTGTCTTCGCCCCCCACACACACTCGATTGAAGCGGCTGCCTGGTGCTGCCGCCACCATGAAAGACAAAACGGCTGTAACGCGTCTGGTGAAGAGAATGGCTGTGAAGAAGCGGCTGTCCACTGTGTGGGGGGGGCGAAGATCAGCCCCACGACCTCTTAAAGGGGCAAACACCTGGTGGCCAGCCACGACCGACGCAGCCACCACCGGCGGCCAGCCCAGATGGGTGACCGGCCCAGCGGGCAGCCTGCCCAGCGCCCAGCTGTCTGGCCCACAGGCGGCGGCCAGCCGGCCGTTAATTTGTGTTTTAATCCAACGAATGCCGCCACAAAAATAATTTTTTATTTTTTTTGTTTTTTTTAAAATCAAACGGACACCTCTCTCCCGGCAGTTTGGAGGGATAATCATGGCAAGGGATACTCCAGGGTGTTTCGGGCACGGATTCCGCGCGAAGAATAATTTTTTTAATGAGTTGCAAGCACTTTTATCTCGGATCGGAGCATCCCAGAGTAGCGACGCTTGTAGAGGCTCGCAGCACAACACAAATCGGTAGTCGACGATAGTCGCAAAAGCGACCGTAAGGGGGGTGAGTATTCTCTCTCCACCACCACTGCTCATTTTATTAGCGTTTTTGTAATTTCTGAGTTCTCGCATTTTTCTTGTGCAAGAATTAAAGATGTCTGCTAGGCGTAGTGTGTCCCCACCTAGTGTGGGGGAAGAAGAGAGATGATACCTTTTCCCTTAAAAAATCATGAATTTGGAAGAGGGTTGTTTTCATAATGATAGAAAAGTCAAATCTATAAAGCAGTCTAGAAATCTAGGCACTAGGTTGTCCCAAATATAGGGCCCACATGCTCACAAATTTTGGTCACCCATTGGAGTATGTTTGGATTAGCAATTAGCGCCCAGTGCAGATTTTTCAACTCTCTTGGTGCTTGAGAGGCCATGGAAAATCCGGCTCTTCACCATAGCATCGTACGCAAACATGTTTCGATGGTGGCCAAATTTAACAAGCATGTGGGGGGGACCTGCCGCCACACATTCTTGAAAATTTTGGTCACCATCGGAGCATGTTTGGATTAGCAATTAGAGCCCAGTGAGGATTATTCAAGTCCCTTGGTACTTGAGAGGCCATGGAAAATCCGGCTCTTCTCCATACCATCGTATCCAAACATGCTTCCATGGTGACCAAACTTTGGGAGTATGTGGCGGCGGGTTAGCAATTAGTACCTAGTGTGGACTTTTCAAGTTTCTTGGTGCTTGAGAGACCATAGAAAATCCCGCTCTTCTACATACCATCATACCCAAACATGCTCCGATGGTGACCAAGCTTTGCGAGCATGTGGGGGGGGTCAGAGCATGTTTGTATTAGCAATCAATGCCGAGTGCGGATTTTTCAAGTCTCTTGGTACTTGAGAGGCCATGAAAAATATCGCTCTTCACCATACGATCGTACCCAACCATGCTCCCATGGTAGTGACCAAAGTTTGCAACCATGTGGGGAAAACCCACCCACACATGCTTGTAGTGTGGACTTTTCAAGTCTCTTGGTGCTTGAGAGACCATAGAAAATCCCGCTCTTCTACATACCATCATACCCAAACATGCTCCGATGGTGACCAAACTTTGCGAGCATGTGGGGGGGGTCAGAGCATGTTTGTATTAGCAATCAATGCTGAGTGCAGATTTTTCAAGTCTCTTGGTACTTGAGAGGCCATGGAAATTCTTGCTCTTCACCATACCATCGTACCCAACCATGCTCCCATGATGGTGGTGACCAAAGTTTACAACCATGTGGGGAGAACCCGCTGGCACATGCTTGCAAAGTTTGGTCACCCCAGCAGAGCATGTTTGGATTAGCAATCAGTGCTGATGTTTCAAGTCTCTTAGTCCTTGAGATGCCATGGAAAATCCCGCTCATCTCCTTACCATCATACCCAAACATGCTCCGATAGTGATCAAACTTTGCAAGCATGTGGGGGGGACCTGAGCCCACATGCTTGCAAGGTTTGGTCACCATCGAAGAATTTTGGATTAGCAATTAGAGCCTAGTGTGTGGATCTTTTAAGGCTCTTGAGGCTTGAGAGGCCATGGAAAATCCCGTTGTTCACCATACCATCATATCCAAACATGCTCCGATGGTGACCAAACTTTGCAAGCATGTAGGGGTGGCCCCCCCCACATGCTCGCAAAGTTTGGTCACCACAGCAGAGCAGGTTTGGATTAGCAATTTTGGCCGAGTGTAGATTTTTCCAGTCTCTTGGTGCTTGAGAGGCCATGGAAAATCCCGCTCTTCTCCATGTATTCATAGCCAAACATGCTCAATGGTGACAAACTTTGGGAGCATGTGCGGGCAGGTCCCCCCCTCATTCTCGCAAAGTATAGTCACCATCGAAGCATGTTTGGATTAGCAATTACCTCCCAGTGCAGATTTTTCAAGTCTCTTGGTGCTTGAGAGGCCATGGAAAATCCCGCTCTTCTCCATGTCATCGTACCCAAACATGCTTCGATGGTGACCAAACATTGTGAGCATGTACGGGCGGGTCCACCGCACATGCTTGCAAATTTTGGTCACCATCAGAGCATATTTAGGTTTTATCGACCAGTACATATTTTTTAAGTCTCTTGGTGCTTGAGAGGCCATGGAAAATCTTGCTCTAAACCATAACATCGTACCCCAACATGCTCCGATGTTGACCAAACTTTACAAGATGTGGGGAGGACCGGCCTCCACATGCTTGCAATTTTTGGTCACCATTGGAGTATGTTTGGATTAGCAATTAGTACCTTGTGCAGATTTTTCAAGTCTCTTGGTGCTTGAGAGGCCATGGTGAATCCCGCTCTTATCCATACCATCATACCCAAACATGCCGCGAGATAGTGATCGAACTTTGTAAACATGTGGGGGAAACCACCCCCACATGCTCGCAAAGTTTGGTCACCATCGAAGCATGTCTGGATCAACAATTAGCTTCCAATGCGGAATTTTCAAGCCTCTTTGTGCTTGAGAGGCCATGGAAAATCCGCTCTTTACCATACCATCATACGTAAGCATGCTCCTTTGGTGACCAAACTTTGCAAGCATGTGGGGGGGACTGCCCCCACATTCTTGCAAAGTTTTATCACCATCGGAGCGTGTTTGGATTAGCAATTAGTGTCGAGTGCAGATTTTTCAAGTCCCTTAGTGCTTGAGAGGCCATGGAAAATCCCGCTCTTGTCCATTCCATTGTACCCAAACATGCTTCGATGGTGACTAAACTTTGGGAGTATGTGGGGGCGGGTTAGCAATTAGCACCTAGTGTAAACATGCTCCGATGGTGACCAAACTTTGCGATGAGCATGTAGGGGGGACCCACCCCCACATGGTCACAAAGTTTGATAACAATCGGAGCCTATTTGGATTAGCAATTAGCGCCCAGTGTGGATTTTTCAAGTCTCTTGGTACTTGAGAGGCCATGAAAAATCCCACGCTTCTCCATCCCATCGTACCTAAACACACTCCAATAGTAACCAAACCTTCCAAGCATATGGGGGAAAACCCCATATGCTCGCAAAGTTTGGTCACCATAGGAGCATGTTTGGATTAGAAATTAGCATCCAATGCCAATTTTTCAAGTCTTGGTGCTTGAGAGGCCATGGAAAATCCTTCTCTTGACCATACCATTGTACCCAAACATGCTTCAATGGTGACCAAACTTTGCAAGCATGTGGGAAGACCCTCCCCCACATGCTTGCAAGGTTTGGTCTCCATCGGAGAATTTTGGATTAGCAACAATTAGCAATTAGAACATTTTGGATTTTTTAACGCTCTTGGTGCTTGAGAGGCCATGGAAAATCCCGCTGCTCACCATATCATTATACCCAAATATACTCCGATGATGGTGACCAAACTTTGTGGCCCCCCACATGCTTGCAAAGCTTGGTAACATCAGAGCATGTTTGGATTAGCAATTAGTGCCCAGTGCAGAGTTTTCAAGTCTCTTGGTGCTTGAGAGGCCATGGAAAATCCCGCTCTTTTCCATGTCATCGTAGCCAAACATGCTTCGATGTGGTGACCAGCTTTGGGGGCAGGTCCCCCCCACATGCTCCCAAAGTTTGGTCACCATCAGAGCGTGTTTGGATTAGCGATTATTTCCCAGTGTGGATTTTTCAAGTCTCTTGATGCTTGAGAGGCCATGAAAAATTTCGCTCTTCTCCATGTCATCGTACCCAAACATGCTCCGATGGTTACCAAACTTTGCGAGCATGTGGGGGCGGGTCCTCCACACATGCTCCCAATTTGTGGTCACCATTAGAGCATTTTTAGGTTAGCAGTTACTGGAGAATTTTAGGATTAGCAACAATTAGCGTCCAGTGCAGATTTTTCTAAGTCTCTTGGTGCTTGAGAGGCCATAGAAAATCCCGCTTTTCTCCATACCATCATACCCAAACATGCTCCGATGGTGACCAAACTTTGCGAGCATGTGGGGGCAGGTCCCTCCACACGCCCTCCAAGGTTGGTCACCATCGGAGGATGTTTGGATTCGTAATTAGTGCCCAGTGCAGATTTTTAAAATCTCTTGGTGCTTGAGAGGCCATGGAAAATCCCACTCTGCTCGATGTCATCATACCCAAACATGCTTGTATGGTGACCAAACTTTGTGAGCATGTGGGAGTGGTTCCCCTACACATGCTCACAAATTTTGGTCACCCTCGGAGTATGTCTGGGTTAGCACTTAGTGCCCAATGCAGATTTTTCAAGTCTCTTGCTGTTTGAGAGGCCATAGAAAATCTCGCCCTTCTCCACACCATCGTATCCAAACATGCGCTGATGGTGACCAAACTTTGTGAAAACTTGATGGCGGGTCCCCCAAATGATCGACATGGTTGATCACCATTGGAGTATGTTTGGATTAGCAATTAGTGCCTAGTGCGGAATTTTCAAGTCTCTTGGTGCTTGAGAGGCCATGGAAAATCCCACTCGTCTCCATGTACCGAAACATGCTTCGATGCTGACCAAACTTTGCGAGCATGGGGGGGTGCATCCCCTGCACATAAGCTACTTGAAGAAATCTTAAGACAATAACATATGGATATTTATAGTTTTCTTGAAAGTGCAAAGTATACGACTTCTCAAGTACTATAGCGAGTATAATAGCTGAGTAAGAAAAACTATTTCTCAAGGTCTAATGATTGAGGATAAGATACTTTTATCATCGAGGACGATGATTTCTTAATGGGGAGAGAATGTTACATACATCCATGATTAACCAAGTTATGATTAAAGATAATCCTATGTTTTGGATGCTATAAATTTCAGTAATGAATTCCAGCAGGTTTTTAATGGTTTTTCAGTAGAGTAAAAATTTGAAGTATTAAAATTAAGAAAAAAATTAATATTGAGTTTTCAATTAGTTAGTGTGCTCAAAGGAAGTCTTTAAGTGTGTAGATGGAGATGCAAATCGAAATTTGATAAAAAAGTAAAACATGACCTATTTTTGGAGTCGACTTTCACATACAACAGATTTTAGCGATTCTGCTCGCATTAAGTTGTAGACCACATATGTTATGCCTTGAGGCAGCAGATTTGAGAGGCTTGCCAAATCTCATAACTTCTAGAGAGTAGACATGGATTCTCAATCAATCAAGACATCAGCAAAACAAATATATCGATGAAGTACACAAATACTCTTTCTAGTATTTCTCTTTAAATTCTTTTGAGATTAAATAAATATATCGAGATAAGCGTGTATATTGGAGAATCTGAGTCATGTATGGCATGTTTTACCATGGCAAAGATGGGTAAACACTGCGAGAAGAGGAGAGGGGGGGATTTCTTGCCAAGAACTATTGTTGATTGCCTTAGTCACACTCATAGAATCTGAGTCATGTATGGCATGTTTTACCATGGCAAAGATGGGTAAACACCGCGAGAAGAGGAGAGGGGGAGATTTCTTGCCAAGAACTATTGTTGATTGCCTTAGTCACACTCATAGAATAAACACTTTTTAAGTTAAAGAATTAGAAGATATAATATTTTACTAGTTTGTGACCAGATTTTAGGTATAACCTTCATTATGAGATGTTTTACAAAGCATTTATCTTTGCGCGTGTGTTTAGAATCAAATTTTGACATAAAAATAAAAGTTTTAGGATGGCAGAAAACTCTACAAGAGTGTATGAGATGTTAGAAAGTCAAATCTCTTTTGTTTTGAGTTATTCAAGTGCAAAGAGGGGCACTTGGTTGTTTTTGACCATTTTATGCTAAAAACACAACTTTGGCCATTTTGAACGCTCTCAAAAGCACCTTAGAACTCATTTTTAGAGAGATATATTTTAAAGAGCATTAGAAGTCCTAGAACTCTATAGTTTTGACTTTTCTCTAATTTCAAATAGATTGGAAGATATTACTCTCCCAAAGAGACTAGTTATTAGGCTTTGCCTTAGAATTGCTATCAAGATTCACTATCTTATCTACATAGACCGGATGGACTAATGCATAAGCATAGTTAAGACTTAGCTATCGTGAATAGAGATGACCTCGATTGTTAGAACATGATAATTGATTATCATAAAAACAAGGATTCCCATGTGACTTAAAAGATAAAGAGAAGTTAAAGATTGTTTAAATTAAAAGCTTGTTTTATACTTGAAATTGATTGTGTGATTGATTTGAATATGCATGCCTTGAAAGATTATGGACTAGAGATGATTGTGAGATGATATGTATGAGTTATGAGTGCTTTGTTTTGAGATCAATGATTGGTATGCACGCGTATGACTGATTGATATGCATGTGTATGATGAGACTCGACATGAGATTTTGAGATTCGGGCCAGCCGTCCTTAGACAGGGAACGCCAGATAGAGAATGTGATTTATGCCCTCTGGGAGCCATTTGGTAGAACCCACAGTGGACGAGATTTACTAGAGGCATACCCGGGATAGCTACGATCATTGTCCTTGCAAATGACTTTATGACTTTATGGCCAAAGTTGAATAAAGACAAGAAAGATAGAGTCATAAATAAAATCAAGAAAGAGTACAAGTCGACCGACGATAGTGATGTCGTCCCCATAAGGTGGATAAAGGACCACATGGTGGACGTCATGCATTGACGGGGAGATGTGACTAGGAGAGTGAAGGCAAGGGTTGAGAAGCCTTGGTACATGAGCACCGAGCATTGGAATGAGGAAAGGCAAAAGCATGCTCGAAATCCCCAACGCTACAAGCAACAAGAGGATGCAGCTAAATCCCAAATGGAGAGCGTAGGAAGCTCTCACCTTGGAAGCGGCGGTTGGGGCGCATTTCATGTTTACTTTGTAAGTATCAACATTTATCTTGTATGTTTCATTTGATGTCATGTCTACTTTGTAAGTATCAACACTTATCTTGTTGTTTTGGTACTTTTAGAATCAAGTGGTTGGTCGGTCAGCAATGGGAGAAGAGGAGGACATTGCTCACCGCCATAACACATACTTTCTTTTGGAGAAGCTTGAGCGAGAAGGCACCAACCTCAATTGGGGGCGCATTGTAGATATGGTAAGTGTGGCAAGCCTTAACCTTATGATTTGTATACTTGCTTTGCCTTGTCATGTTAGATCGTTATTTTGGTATACCCAAAAAGCATCTTGCATGGTTTTTGCAGGGACCAATGCTTGATCGTGAGTGAGGGCTCCATATATAGTGGCCTTGCCCATGTCTTTCCCCTTGTGCATACACATTTTGGTCTGCTCACATCTTTGTTTGAGCTTGTATAGATTGTATGCAAATTTTGGCTTATTTCGCGTCAGAGGTTGAAATGTAAATGTAAATTTTGGCTTATCTCGCGTCAGAGGTTGAAATGTAAATTTAAATTTTGGCTTATCTCGTCAAAGCTTGATATGTAAATTTCACATCTTGCAATATAATTTGGCCATTGTTTGCACTTGTGTGAATTGTGTACCTACTTTGTAATGTCGAAACCGTTATGGCTCTCTCTCTTACTTTTTCAACAAATTCTCTTCGTTCTTCATGTCAAAGTACATTTGCCTTTGGTACTCTATAAATTTGGCATGGTGCATCTAGCTACAATGGGAAATCTATCCAGGCCCTAAGGGTGGTTGTTTCATGTTTTGGAGCTACACTTACACTCTGGGTGTTAAGCGAGGCAATGGCTTTGTAGGGTTCATGACGGGCTTGGCCATTTGGGAGCATGAAGTATGTGCTAATAAGTTTGCAATTTGGGAGGGTGTCAAGTGTAGCAAGGATTTTCAGCCAGTCGTGTGGTCAACTTCATCTCACTATTGACAGAAGCGATCATGCATGGCACCTGCGTGTCATCAAGGGCTTGATGAGACAAGCATCACAAACAACGAGCTTATTGCTCCTGGCGGTGGTCACATAGTCTTCAGGCAAAGGGAGATTTGTCCATGGAATGTGAGTGCCAGGTATATAAATTGACTTTGAGCAATTGAGACCATTTACAGAGGTAAACATGATGTGTATCCCAGTCATGGATCAGTTGTGTTTGTTACATGAAGGGTCTACCCAAGATGTTGTCATATGCGGCATTATGAAAGTCCATGACTACAAATGTGAGGTGGAATGTCATGTCACTGACTTTTACCTTAAGATCATGCACTAGAGGCCCAAGGGTTTTGTAGATTTCCCATCTGCAAGCTTGATCACCAATGTGGTGGGATCAAGGCGTGGTTAGCCCCATTTTTTTGAGCATGTTCTTGTGAGGATGCTTATGATAACACCTCCATCCAGGATCCCTTTGACCACATGTCTGTTATAGGAAATGGACAAGGCTGAGTTGGTTTCATCACCTTCAAAGTAGTGGCCTAACGCATTTACAGGAATTGTTGGTGCATCTTTAGGTTGTGGGTAGTGGTGATGGAGTAAGTCTAGAGATCAGATGGGGCTCAAATTCATCCGAGGAATCTGAGTTAGCTCCCTCCTCCACATAAGCCTGTAGTTTGTGTTCCATCATTGAATCCCAAAGGTCATTTCATAAATTTAGACTACCTTTTAACAAGGTGCCAATGGGCATTCAGATTTAGGAGGAAAGGAAGGCGAAGAGGCTAGCCAGGTTGCATTGATGAGAGTAAGAGCTGTGCCGGACCTTGATTATAAGGTGAACCAGCAATAGTATATGTAATTTCAATTTGGTCCTTATTTGACGGGTGTGGAGGTCGAGATTTGGGTGCCGACTACAGCTGGATGCACCATTATGCCAAAAAAAGTTTAATACCTACACGCGTCGAAAGTTTCCTGCATCTGTCAAAAACAATGTCGAAAGTTTTCTGCATCCATCAAATAGCATCTAAATGACAGTCGAAATACGTGCCGAAATAACGGTCAAAACAGTCGTCGAAAACACCGTTGGTGGTAAAATACTTTTTTCGACTCGTGTTTCGACGCTTATTTTGATGTTTCTATTTTGACACTTTTTTTGATGGGTATTTCGATGTTTAGGGGATTTTAAGCTTAGTTCTAAAGCGTCGAAAAAAGCGTGGATAATGGCCCCGCCTCTTGTAGTGTTAGCATGCCTTATATTATAGGTAATATGTCACTCATGGATTTATGTTTATGTCACTTGTGTGTTATCACAAGCTTGTTACAACCCCTTCACATACCTTAGGATTATATGACTTAGAAATATTTGGAAGATATCAAATTCGTGGGAAGAAAGCATAGATTCTCTATCCTTTTAATATTGAAGGATAGTAAGACATAGCTCAAGGGAGGCATGTTTTTTGTAATTATTTATTTAAGAAGAGGAATGTGTCATCTCTCAACTATACTTTGTGTATGGTCTATTTAAAAAACCACATACAAAGTATTAGAAACACAAGATTGAAATGTTATTTTGTACGTTTCTAGCTCCACACACACATAGGTCTGTGTGAAACCTTAATACTAATCAGCTTTTGTGTAAAATATTAATAGTAATAGGCTTTAAAAGATATAATCTAGATTTAGGAACTAAATCCACCACTTTGAGTCATGGTGCCTTAAAAGATACAGAAAGCACTAAAATACATGACACTTTAGGTTAAGGCATCACGAAGCTTGCAATCATCTTCCAAGTTCCTTCCATAATGATTGAGATTCCATGACACCACATCACCTTAAGGCTCTAGAATAAAGAGGCCAATGATTGTCCTTATAGTCATCTTGGGCTTCTTCAATTTTACCTAAGCCCTATGCTAAGGTGATTATTGGAAAACAGAAGCCCAAATTTGATACAGAGGTGGCATTTTGATACCCAATTCTTAGATACCCATTGCCACATGTTTACTCCCATATAGATAGGCACTACATGATCCTTGGAACAATACTTGTTTTGCTAGAAAAAGTCTAAATAAACACACATTATTGTCCCATTGGTGAGAAATGTTGTGGCCGCACATAGGTAGTATCACCATGCATTTTTGTTGTTGACACTTTGGTTGAAAACAACCCAATCTTTCGACCATAGAAAATGAGCATAATGTGGGATGGTGACATTGGCTAGGGTCTATCACTTCAAATCTATTTTGGATTTCTTTGATAAACCTTTTAAGTGCTTGCCTCGTGAAGTTAGTGAGAAAAACAATGACAAAGATGAGCACAACTTTGCCACCAAAAGCTAGCAAAGAAGAAGCTTACTAACTGGCTTTTGTGTGAATTCCTAATACTAATGGGCTTTTGTGTGAATTCCATGCATCATAAATGCCTGACCATTAATGAATCAAGTTGCCAAATGGTTTAATTCTCTTGACACAACTCTGGAGCTTGCCCACAACCCACAGTCATTCTGGTGGGTCGGTCAAGGGAGGTACGAAAAGGCTTTGGGTTCAATCCTTACCCACCACACTGTGAGATGCAAAGCTTGTATATGGAAGTTCTTTCACTACCTGGCTTTCTTGCAATGCAACACTTGGGCAGGCTAAACCGGTGACAATCCTTGTTGTTGCATTTAATTTGGGGGTTGAAGCCTGAGCATCTCTTCACGGCATTTAACCTTCATTCAAATCGCAATCCTTCATTCACCTGGCTTTCTCTGCAAGGGCCTTGGGTGTTCACATGGTTCACACGAAAAGAGACGAGCACTCCACAATGGTGTCCAGTTTCGGTGTCCATGACCTGCAGGACCTCAAGAATTGGAGCAGCTTCCTCCTCTAGTAGCTCCTCCACATCTGGGAAAGAGTAACGTCCTTTGGCGATGCTTTGTACTAGCGTGTGCCGTTTCTCTGCCTGCTCATATTGGCGGTGACCTGGTACTCGACTACTAGTGGCAGCAGTCGCAGAGCCTGCTGCCGACCTGAACGCCAGCATGGTCGACATGTGCTCCAGCTCCTGTGTGGACAGGCGGGTGTTGAGCTTGTGCATGGGCAGGAGGACGTAGACATGGCAGGCAGGTGTGTCGTGGTCTGTGGTGGGCAACGGGGTAACGCGCTTCACAACTAAAATATGCTCATCATACTCCGCTACGAAGTGGTTGGGGAACTCCAGCATCAGTTCGGCCACCTTCATTGGCTCCTCCAGCTCGCACGTGTAATCGTCAGTGCATGCATGATTCTGATGAATGATCTCCCAGTGTGGTGGGTAAGGAGACTTTGTGTTCTTGAGGATACCTAAGACTCACGACAAGAGAATGAGAACATAGACGCGTAACATTGATGCACATACTAGAGAGAGATGGAAGTGAGAGAGGGGCCATAGGCAAGTGCATGCATGATTCTAATGAATGATCTCCCAGTGTGGTGGGTAAGGAGACTTTGTGTTCTTGAGGATACCTAAGAATCACTACAAGAGAATGAGAACAGACATGCAACATTGATGCACAAACTAGAGATGGAAGTGAGAGAGGGGCCATAGGCGAATTTGCAATTTGGCAGGGTTTATGTAGCTATTCACGCGGCTATATGTGCGTCTATAGTCGCATCTATAGTTGTGTCTATATGCGTGTCTATAAGCACATCTATACTGATATAGACGCGCCTATAGATGTGAGTATAGACGCTTTGTTAAATTTTTTTTTGAATAATCCTGCCTGTGTCGATGTCGCAACTATTTTCGCTTCCCTCCCCTTTGCTCCTTGTGTTGTACCTCTCGATGCACCTCACCCTTTGTCCTCTCCTCACAAAGTCTCCTCCCAAGAATGATTCCTCACAAGGTAATCTCTATCCCACTTGTCTCTCCCACCTCTTCATATATTCATAGTTTTTGAATGGTATGTTTAGAATTAGGGTTTTTGATTGGTATTCTCTTCACTCTCTCTTTCTCTCTCTCTCATGCATAAGCTTCTTATGTTTAAAATTTTTTAATGGTATTCTCTTCTCTCTCTCTCTCTCTCTCTCTCTCTCTCTCTTTCTTATGCATAAGCCTAAGAGGCTTATGCATAAGAAGCCTCTTATGCGTAAGCCTCTTATGCATAAGAGGCTTATACTTAAACCTCCTTATGCATAAGGCTTAAACCTCCTTGTGTATCCATGCTATTCACACTTTTAGGATTTTGTATTACTAATTCTTTTTTCAACTTTTTGTTTTGTTTTGTAGGTCTTATAATCCTCTCTTTCAACTTCACCAAAAAGAGGTAAATGCTTTTCTCTCTTTTTGATTTTGTATGTATGCATTAGGTACTTAGGGCTTTTGTATGTATGCATTACTAATCCTTTCCTCACCCTTTTGTTGGTTTTGTAGGTCTTCTAATCTTCTCTTTCAACATCACCAAAAAGAGGTAAGTGCTTTCCTATCTTTCCTCACTTTCCTATCTTTTTATCCTCTCTTTTCTCTATTTTTATCTACCAAAAAGAGGGGTTTTGTTTTGTAGGTCCTCTATGCATGGAGCTTAATCTATGAATAGAGCTCTAATCATGGAGCTTAATCTATGAATGGAGCTCTAATCATAGAGCTTAATCTATGTATTAAGCTCTATTCGTAGAGCTTAATGCATAGATTAGGCTCTATGCATGCATTCATAATGCATAGAGATCTATGCATGGATTAAGCTCTATGTATAGAGCTCTATGCATGCATTAAGCTCTATGCATAGAGCTTATGTATGCATAGAGCTTAATATTTTTAATTTTATATGTATGCATTAGGTTCTTAGGGCTTTTGTATATATGCATTACTAATCCTTTCCTCACCCTTTTGTTGGTTTTGTAGGTCTTCTAATCTTCTCTTTCAACATCACCAAAAAGAGGTAAGTGCTTTCCTATCTTTCCTCCCTTTCCTATCTTTTTATCCTCTCTTTCCTCTATTTTTATCTACCAAAAAGAGGGATTTTGTTTTGTAGG
Organism: Cibotium barometz; assembly: GCF_041138505.1. Taxonomy (NCBI): domain Eukaryota; kingdom Viridiplantae; phylum Streptophyta; class Polypodiopsida; order Cyatheales; family Cibotiaceae; genus Cibotium; species Cibotium barometz. The sequence continues at coordinate 37,989,480 of NC_141086.1, forward strand.
TCCTCTATGCATAGAGCTTAATCTATGAATAGAGCTCTAATCATAGAGCTTAATCTATGCATTAAGCTCTATTCATAGAGCTTAATGCATGGATTAAGCTCTATGCATGCATTCATAATGCATAGAGATCTATGCATAGATGAAGCTCTATGTATATACCTCTATGCATGCATTAAGCTCTATGCATGCATGCTTAATGCATAGTGCCCGGGTACGATTTAGTTTAGGCTAGCGTGGCTTGCATAGTGCTTTATGCATAGCTTTATGCATAAGGCCTCATGCATAGATTTATGCATAGGCTTTATGAATAAGCCCTTATGCATTCTTTATGTATAAGCTTTATGCATAAGGACTCATACATAGCTTTATGCTTAAAGCTTTATGCATAAGGCCTCATGCATGCTTTATGCATAAGATTTAGCATAGCTTGCATATAGCGGCATAGTTTGCATAAGGCTTGCATAGCGGCATAGTTTGCATAAGGCTTGCATAGCGACATAGCTTGCATAAGCTTTTGTATGTATGCAATACTAATCCTTTCCTAACCCTTTTGTTTGTTTTGTAGGTCCTCTAATCCTCTTTTTCAACATCATGAAAAAGAGGTAAGTGCTTTTCTATCTTTCCTCTATTATTATTGCACCCTTGGATGCTAGGCATTTGTTTTGTAGGTTTGCACATAAGCTTTATGCATAAGGCCTCATGCATAGCTTTATGCATAGGCTTTATGCATAAGGCTTAGCATAGCGTCATAGTTTGCATAAGACTTGGATAGAGGCATAGCTTGCATAAACTTTTGTATCTATGTATAGAGCTCTATGTATGCATTAAGCTCTATGCATAGAGCTTAATCTTTTCAATTTTGTATGTATGCATTAGGTTCTTAGGGTTTTTGTATGTATGCATTACTAATCCTTTCCTCACACTTTTGTTGGTTTTATAGGTCTTCTAATCTTCTCTTTCAACATCACCAAAAAGAGGTAAGTGCTTTTCTATCTTTCCTCTCTTTCCTATCTTTTTGTCCTCTCTTTCCTCTATTTTTATCTATCAAAAAGAGGGGATTTTCTTTGTAGGTCCTCTATGCATAGAGATTAATCTATGAATATAGCTCTAATCATAGATATTAATCTATGCATTAAGCTCTATTCGTAGAGCTTAATGCATAGATTAAGCTCTATGCATGCATTCATAATTCATAGAGATCTATGCATAGATTAAGATCTATGCATAGACCTCTATGCATGCATTCATAATGCATAGAGATCTATACATAGATTAAGATCTATGCATAGACCTCTATGCATGCATAAAGCTCTATGCATAGAGCTTTATGCATGCATAGAGCTTAATCTATGCATCCAATAAACTCTATGCATGCATGCTTAATGCATAGTGCCGGGGTACGGTTTAGTCTAGGCTAGCGTGGCTTGCATGCATAAGCCTCATGCATAGCTTTATGCATTAGGCCTCATGCATAGATTTATGCATAGGCTTTATGCATAAGGCCTCATGCATGCTTTATGCATAAGCCTCATGCATAATGCTTTAAGCATAAGGCCTCATGCATGCTTTATACATAAGCTTTATCATAGCTTGCATAAGGCTTGCATAGCAACATAAAGGTTTTGTATGTGCATTACTAATCCTTTACTCAACCTTTTGTTGTTTTTTTAGGTATTCTAATCGTCTCTTTCAACATCACGAAAAAGAGGTAAGTGCTTTTCTATCTTTTCTCTATTATTATTGCATCCTTGGGTGCTGGGGATTTGTTTTGTAGGTTTGCGCATAAGCTTTACATGCATGCTTTATGCATAAGCCTCATGCATAGCTTGGCCTCATGCATAGTTTTATGCATAGGCTTTATGCATAAGGCCTCATGCATAGTTTTATGCTTAAGGCCTCATGCATAGTGCTTTATGCATAAGCCTTATGCATAATGCTTTATGCATAAGGCCTCATGCATAAAGCATTATGTTTAAAGCTTTATTATGTATAAGGCCTCATGCCTAAAGCTTTTTGCATAAGGCCTCATGCATGCTTTATGCATAAGCTTTAGCATAGCTTGCATAAGGCTTGCATAGCGACATAGTTTGCATAAGGCTTGCATAGCGGCATAGCTTTTATAAGCTTTTGTATGTATGCATCACTAATATTTTCCTCACCCTTTTGTTTATTCTGTAGGTACTCTAATCCTCTCTTTCAATATCACTAAAAAGAGGTAAGTGATTTCGTATCTTTCCTCTCTTTCCTCTATTATTATTGCACCCTTGGGTGCTGGGGATTTGTTTTGTAGGTTTGCGCATAAGCTTTATGCATAATGCTTTATGAATAATGCTCATGCATGCTACAGTAGAGGAGATACATGGGATTACCTTCACGAGATGAAGGGATCATCTCCATCAAGCTATACAATCGAGTAAGTAGAACACCAGTACAGCTAGAGAGCTGCCTGTGCAGAAAATGCAGTTGCATGTGCAGAAAATGCAGTTGCATGTGCAAAAAATGCAGTTGCATGTGCAGAAAATGCAGCTGTACATGACGTGCTTATAGACGCACCTACAGATGCTTGTCTGTAGATGCGATTTTAGATGCTCTCGCAACATTTTACATTAGGGAAAAAGGGAGCTCATTTTGGGGCCTTTTACGGTTTGGAAAAATAAGCTCTCAACCAATGAAGAGAGGGCCAACGTAATGTTGGAAATTCACAAAAATAAGAGAAAATAGATAAAAGAAACAATATTTTATGTAGGTACAAGCGTGCTACATTAATGTGGAGATTGGGTTTTTATTCTCACAAGATCTTTGGACATGAAGATAGAATCTAGTCTGACATTTTCTCTGACAAGGGCCTTCCCGCTTCCACCTTCCTTTGAACTTTGAAATGTTGTGCTGCCTTTCCTTCGAAAGGTCTACCATTCTACACCACTGCCTCATTGTGCAGCAGCCTCTTCTTTTCCAAAACTGCTCCCTTGATCCTGTTTAGCTTAGAGTAAGATGTTTCTTGTCAACTGTCTGTCTGCCCACTTTCTCTTTCTTGAAACTTCACTTTGTTATCTTGTTCACATTACTTTGCTGTGGTTACAGATTCACAAGGTCTCCACGGTGAATAAAAACTATGGCCGTTCTTGTGGAAGACGCTCTGTGGATGATAATGCTATGAAGGCAGAATTATACCTTACATCCTTACCCCGTCGACCTGTTTCTTCTATTTCTTTTGTAGAGAATTCAAGTACAGTCAAAACAGAAGGAACTTGGGAAAGGTTTAGTGTTTCAAAAGGAGCATGGGTGCTCATGCAACCTAGCAAAAGAAAGAGACCCCAGACAAAAAACATTTTCTTGGCATCATGGAAGGGAAGAGTACGAGATTTTAAAATCACCAGAGGGAAGATATCGGTGAAAGAAGTTTTGATTCAGCATGTGTACATGCATAAAGAACTTGTGTTGCGAGACTATCCAAATGATCTTCCGCAACACAGACCTAATTGTATATTTTTCTATTGTGGTTTTGTTCTTTATGAGGTGTATAGATTTTTAAGATAAAGCTTTCTTTCTTTGTTTATTGACATTCTTGTTGTGTTATTTTATTTCAGATTTATACCCTTCATCGTATGAGACATGGCAAAACATCGATTGTATTCTGGGATTTATAGATGTTTTGCATGGATCAATAGGAGAACAACAATACCAAGGTCGATGTGCAACAGAGCTAGCTCAATCCGGTATATTTTTTACTGATAAATTTTATCAGTTGCTGGACAATGCAAACACACATGGTGTGTTAAGAAAATAAGACCTTCCGGCATGGAATTCAGTGGATTGGCCTCTCCCACATTTTAGTGTTATAGAGGCATATAGGGCCAAGCTTTTCAAAGAAGTACAGAAAGCTCTGAGGCCCAATATTGCCACAAGGATAATAAAAATTTCTTTATGCATGCCTCTCACAGTTTTTGTAGACTTGTTTAATACCTTTCCAGTGAAGGTTTCAAAAACAATGTTCACAGTTAAAGCATCAAGTCCGGCATGCATGCCACAATTTTTGGATAAAGGTTGGGATAAGAAGACATGTAGTTCAGTGTTTTGTGAGGTTGTCCAACCTTCTATGCAACTGAAGTACATGGTTGCATCACAAAATTTCATTTTTTCTTTTTATTATAAGCGCAGTCGAATGCTAGGTACAAAACTAGTCCCAATGGATCAAGATGAAGATTCTTTTGGTGCAGAAAATAAACTTCTTGATATTGATGTTGTTGAGAATGGTGATGTGCTAGTCAATATCTCATTAAGACAATGTTGCTCCCTAGCTCAATTGCGCAATGACATTCTATTTGAGACAGAAGGTTCTATTTCAAAGGACTTTTTATTTATCTTCAACAATAAGAAGGTATACCATGTGACTTATCCTAGTCTCATTAAGCACTGCTATTAGTTTACTTTAACCTATTGTTTCATATTGCTTTTTTGCAGGTGCTCAAAAGAAGAGAGAGTTCAATAAAATGCAAAGACATTGAAAATTTAAAAATTGAGATAACACAGACTCCATAAACAAAGGTATTATATTTAATAAATTAAATTTCTGTACAGAAGTGTTTAATTATATATGTAGAACATATTCTTGACAAAAAATTTCTATTTATCTAAAGGCTGATCTAGAGGCTGCTCTACATGGTCCAAGCTCACCGTATCATCTTTATTTGGAGAATCTATTTTCTACTGCTCCATCCTGTCGTGTACAGTCTCTTGGTGCTGCTCCATTGTCTCCTCCTCTACTGCCCCTGGAGCATCTGTTTGCTGCTGCTCCATCATCTCCTCAATAACATCAGCAGTAGCAGGTCCTTGTTCTTGTGGCTTCTCCTCATCAACACTAGGTCCTTGTTCCTGTGGCACCACATCTGCATCATCTGTGTCATCAAGGTGTATGACACCTTCTCGGACTTTAGAGCTCTCACCCAACTCGACAGTAGCTGGTACAATAGGTTTGGAGGAGGCATACTTCAAAAACTTCCAAATTATATCAGCTCTGAAACTATATACATAGTTCGCGCTGAAGCTATCTTCTCTCATCTGCAATGAGATATGATGATTTAGAACACTTTGTACCAATATCAAATTTTTTGAAGCTAAATGAAAATTATTTTTTCTTACAAGCTCTAGCTGTCCTATCTCAAAATAGCTTGAAAGTATATATTTGGCACTAATCAGCACTCTCCAGCTGCAGCTACTTGAATCATCTTGTTGTGGTGTCTGGACAGTTGGAAAGATATGTTAAAAACTGTTAATATCTGAACAAAATAAAATTATTCAATAAGCTCAAAGGCATAGCATGAAATAGACATCAGTATAGAGGGAATAACTTTCTACCTCTAAATCTATTGGCTCTATTGAATCCAAAAGATTGACATTAGGAGGACAGTGATCCAATGCATCTAGAAGCCTTCTAATACAACTGCAATACATACAATTCAGTTAGTGTGCATTAAATCAAAATAATGAAGTTTAAAGTTAAAAATAGCACACAAACCGCTTACAATTTCACCTCTCTGTGTTTGTTTCTAAGAGAGTTGAATAAAAAGCATTGCTTCTGCTGGATGTCAATAGAAGCAAAGCTCCAGTGGTCACTGCATAAGGAAAAAAGCATTAAGAAATCAAAGGCTACAAGAGTTCTCAATCTTGAAGAAAAATCCCAAAAGAAGCAGTCACCCACATACTTGTTATGGTATGGAAGTAGCAAAATATCGACATGATCAAAATCACAGTGTCTGAACCAATTGGAAATATCCATGGGAGTTTCCTTTGGATCTCTTAACTTGAAGGAAATTGCAGGATCAATAATATGAACTGTATGCTGTACAGCATGGTTCAGCCAGCTTCTCATCATGCTACATTGGACAAAACAATAATTCGGGTAAGGTGTAAAGGAGGAGGTACAATAAGGATTGTTTTGCAAACAAATGTAAAATAAAAGACACTTACTAGAGCATTGTAAGAATGATAGTATCTGAGCAATACTCATTCTTATGAGCCAATGCTGCCAAGCATGGTTTTGTCAAGTCAAAATTATTCTCTGAAGTTTCATCTTCAATATGGACAACTATGTTAGGGCCCAGCTCCTGCAACCTTCTTTGTATCTGCAGCTCCATCTGTACAGTCTCCACATCTATAGCAGATTTGGATTCTTCTATTTGCTGCTTCAGTGACTCCTCATAGGCAGCTTTCCCTCTGGTGCTCTTTGAGTGGGTTACTTCAACAACCTTCACCTTATCTACCTTCAATTTCCTTGTAGGTGGAATTAATAATATGTCTCTCATTTTTATGTCCTGCCATTCCATAGGATGGACCAGCTTGTCATACCTCCATCTCACTCTGGACAAAGTGTTGAAGTCCTTGGCCATTAGAGTTACCCTGTAAGCATGGGCTGGTACAAGCATTGCATCTTCAGTATTTCTCCAAGTAATCCTCTGCCATTTCCTGTAAGGAAAGAATGGCAGTCCTGTTCCACCTGAAACCAAGGTGCCAACTGTCACATATTTCTCTCACTAGTCTCTGAAAAGGGACCTTGGGTATTGCAAAGCCTATAGCTTTTTGTTGCTTTCTAATCTCCTTTAGCACACCTGCAGAATGTTTTAATCTCTTGGACTTTTGCTGGAGCATGCTCATTGGCTTCCCCTTCCTGCCATGTGCAACTCTTCCCTTTGGAGAGGCACACTAGATTCTTTGATATCTGCCCTAGCTCTGCTGCTGCTGCTGCAAGCCCTGGCCCCTTGCCAGCCATCCTTGCAGTTGCCTTGGTTCTTGCCATCACTCTAAAAAGTTGCATACAAAGCAATGGAAAAAGATTACAACCATGGAGAACATGGAATGATAAAAGAAGGCAATGACAAATTGGATAAAGCAAAATTTAATAATTTGTAACAAAATGCGATTATGATACTTTGAAATTTCTAACAGTTCACCATCGCGTTTTTCTGCAAATACTTGAAACAACATGCTATTGCATTCCTACAGTGAATTCTCTATCTTTACAACTACAAACAATATGGATTGAGTTTATGCAAGGAGTATACAGCCTTGAATAGCCTAGAAAGACACAAAATCACAATGATAGGGGTGGATGAAGCAGTAGTTTCAAATTTGCAACAAAATGCGATTTGGGCTGTTTGAGATTTCTAAAGCCCCCTCCTCGCATTTTACTGCAAATTCTTGAGATAGCATGGTGGAGCATGCCTTCAGTCATTTCAGTGTGTTTACAACTTGGTGCAAGATGGATTGAGTCTATAGAAGGCAAGAAGTAATCAAGCTCTCACTCAACAAGCCCAATTAGAAAGTCTTCCTATTTCTCCTTGCAGTGGAAAAAGCTAAGAATTTATCATAATATCTAAGCTACATCACATCAATCAGTACCTTACCCTAATATACTATTAAACAAGAAGAGAAGGAAATAGAGTGTCTTACTGACCTGGAAGCTATCTGTAGGTATGCTATGCTGGTGATGAGTATCCTGTGTTGGGGATGAGCCTCTGCTGCTGCTGGTCAGGATGCTGATGGTGTAGAGTAGGGAGGTAGAGAGGCAAGAGAGCTGAGTTAGGAGAGATTAAACAAGAGTGAATAGATTATTGCAAAATACAAATAAAGTAGCTATTAAATACCACACGTGTGAAATGTAGTCGTTTTTTCACACGTGTGGGTCCCACCCAGATCTTTTGGAATTTGAAATTTGACACGTGTAAAAGTCACTTTTTGCCTTGAAAATTGTGCCAATCATGATTTCATAATCAGATCCATTAACACTCTTCCCTCCCCGTCTTCCATCCCTGCCAGCACCCTCCCATCATCCTTTTCCTTCCCCCTCTGATCACTTTCTACCCAACACACTCCATCCACTCTGCAACCTGTCTGAAGACTACTACCACTGTTGCCAGATCTCCAAGTTACCTAGGCTGCAGCTCAAGTTTGGAAGAGAGCAAGAGAATCACCAGGGCAACTCCAACAGTATGGAAGAGGAAAAGAAAGGTCAGAGATCTATATCCTTTTCAATGTTTTTTGATATATATTTCTTCCATCTATAGAATTCTTGAATCTTACAACCTAGGAATCTGGTACATCACCCTATGATTTGATTAGTGATGGATATGAATAGGACTTAGAATTTTGCAACAAAATGCGAGGAGAGTGCTTTACATTTTCCAAATGGTCCAAATCGCGTTTTCCTACAAATTCTTTTATTAGTTTTAGTTTTTATTTCTTCCTCCTTGTTTTGCTCTCTTTTGCCCTGGGGAATTCCTCCTAGTATCATTTACTGTCCAGAACATTATAAGATATTCCTAGCATTTGATTGGAGATGGATGTCAATAGAAATGGAGAATTTGCAACAAAATGCGAGGAGAGTACTTGACAATATTTTTCAAATGGCCCTGCATCGCGTTTTCTTGCAAATTCTTGTGTCACTTTTGGTTTTTACTTCTTCCTTATTGTTCTGCTTTCTGTCCCTGGGGATTTCTTTCTTAATGATGAGAAAAGTTTTTGCTTTGGAACAGTTGATTCTCAAGCCCCTCCTTTCAAGAGGAAGCTGGACTTTTCTGCTGCTATACTCAGACCACAGCAATCACCAGGTGATTCATGTGTGCTCATGAAGAGAGTTGTTTGGTGATATCCTATACATTCCCTGATTGCATAAGTCAGCATATAGAATTCATGATATATAAATTTTTGTTCATGCAAAAGTAAGAGACTGGAGTAGAAAGGTGAGTCTTCCCTTTCAAAGCAAAGGGAACCAGAAGAGGACAAATCTCCAGATTTGCTCCTATTTGACTTTCTTCACAAATGCAAGGCTCAGAGGAACTTCCACATATACCAACAGGGAGTTCACTATGAGCTCTGTTTTGGAGCATCATAGAGATTTTCTTTCAGACCATTGGGATACCTTCAAACAACTGACAGAGGCAGGAAGAATTGTGGAAGGTGAAAAGGTTTTTGTGCATATAAATCATATTGTCTCCATTGACAGACTGAGGTACCATGTGAATAGAAGATTTGATAGCCTACCAGAGGAATATAAATTCAACTTGCACACCAGGAAGTGTAGAGTACTTGAGGAAACCATGGCATTCCTTATGTACATTGTCTTCCATCAGCAATCTCTAGAAGAGCAAGGGCAGGAGGCTGAAGAAGAAGATATATCTGTAGCGGAGGTAAAAGAGGATATTCCTGTGGCAACAGATATGGCAGAGCAAGAAGAAGATATCAACCTCGAGGATGAGGGGCTGCAAGTGACTGCTCTTGACCTTGTTCAACTGAGGACTAAAACTCTTAGGGCAGCATAGCCAGTTGAAGATTTTGATGTTCAGAGTAGCAACTATGCAGTGCCCATGCTTCCAGGTGTCTTGATTGGTGGTAAAGATCATGTTTTCCTCCATGATATAGAGTATATGTTCAATTTGAGGGAGGACTATGCCATTTCCCTAATTGCCCAGGCTTCAAGGCTTGACAAGGAGGTTGGCATAGAGGATGACCATTCACTACTGGCTTTGGAAACAACTTTTGATCTTGCAGAGGCCCTTACTATTTATTTCAAAGAGGCTGAAAATTTCCAAGAGCCAGATGAAGCTGCCTTCCAGCTCACCCAGGAAGCTATGAATCTCTCAGCACTTCATAAGGAAAAGCTTAAAGAAGAGGCTGGACTGGAGGGGAGAGGAATAAATCTTTGGAAAGATGAACTTCTTGTTGCTGATGAAAATGAGAAGGTATGATATTATTACTTCAAATCAAATACTTTATCTTGTGTTTAAATGTTTTGTAGTTATGTATTATTGTCTCACTCCAATCTTTTGATACGTGGCAGCTACAAATTGAGGATGACACATTCCTCCAGAGAACAAGTGGAAGCAGGCCGGTTGGGTTCGGCAAAATGTCAAGCCTAGCTCATTATATTCATGATCTAGGCAGTGCTAAGATCTTGATTTACCATAGGCAGTTGAGCAACAATGGAGAAGCCATTGTTTACTTCTTTAAATGTTTGTCTAGGGTTTTAGGTGGACATGATCTTCCATGGCAAAAGGAAAAGATCATTTTAATAGAGAGGTTGTCCGCCATAGATATATTTGGGAATTATGTGAATAAGCAGGCCTCTAGGGCCTCTTACTTTTTGTCTTACACTTCTTATGCATTAGCATGTGGTGTTAAGGAGCCCAAATGTCTGGAGGGCTATGGAAAACACAAGCTCATAAGGTTTCGAGAGCCACCTATGATTGCATCAGGCCACACAATCCAAGAAGAAGAACACGTGGAGATAGCTGAAGACAAGGATACCCCTCTTAGATAAGCAACAGAGGCAAGCATTGATGATAAACAGACAGTCGACATCAAGCCAACAAGGAAGAAAAAGAGTCCAATCAAGTTCAAAAAGAGAGTTCCGACTGGCAGGCCTTGGGAGTAATAGGATTTAGTCATCAAATATAGCACAAACATTATGTTGAAGTTGAACTGATTTGTACAAAGTCTTTGATCCTCATCAGTTCCTTGTCCGTACGGACGACTCGGGGGGGTCACTCGTATAAATATGTAAGTATCACGTGGGTTCAACAGAAGGACATTTTAAATATTTAAAACTTACAGAAATATATTTACAGAGGAGATTTATTTATTATATTTTTTAAAAAAATTACAGATTTGAATAGGAAAGGATACATTATATTCACTAAAAAATTCACAGATAAGGGACTTTTTAAAAATAGGCCTTGAACGCACGTGATATAGAGGATTTACATATAGTGACTCCCCCGAGACGGACGATCAGTACCCTTTTGCATTTGTCCCATCACCGTACGACACTTCAGTACTCTTCCCACACTCAGTAGCTTCTAAAAGCGTTTGACACTCAGTACCTTATTGGTAAGGATCAATAGTGTGTCTAGCATAATTAAGTAGTATTGATTGAATTTTTTGTGTGTAGCTCATGGATGTATTGATGCTTGTTAATATAGATCACATGTTTCACAAAAGAAATACTTTTGATGGAGTCTCAAAACATATAGGCATAACACCAAGAGTCACTTGTTCCATAGAATAAAAATCTATTGATTGAGTTTGAAAACATGTGGACATAACACCAATAAGTTACAAATTGCTATTCATGTTTACTTGTCCATTTATGGTTTCTAAATATCTTTGAATTCCTCCATTGTCTATGTCTCTCTGCTGCCATTGAATTGTCCAAAGTTTGTCTTCGTCTTTGCTTTTGGGCTAGAATAAAAGCAAGCTTGACTTTGGAACTAGCAACTTTTCTTTTAGCATGCAGCCTTTGTAGAATGCCTCGGTAAAACCATTGGAAGACTTCCTTCAGACTATTTGCCTTTTGACTCCCTCCATAGTGTTGTGTGTGTCTGAAAAATGCATTACGTGCCATGTAGTGAGATTTCTCCATGCCTTGGGTAGACCAAATTGTTGGGCATCCATACTTTTTGACAAAATAGGGAAGGTGGTTGTAGATGATATGCTGTTTTCAAAGAGACATAAGAATGCATAGTAAGTTATAAAAGAAAAGAGGATCACACTCAAGTAAAAGAAGAAATCACTTTACCATGTAGTGAGTTATATTGCAGGCTGTCCACGCATCTTTCATTGACTTCCCAAAATATTTAATTGCCTCTTCAAAGTTCTTGTAATCACTCTTTGTCCATGTTACATTGTCACAGAACATGAAGAGTTGATCAAGAGACCTCAACACCTCTGCCTTCACATTTCGTGCTTCCCCATCTGCCTCATGATCTTTCACGGCATTATGGACTTGCTTCCACAATCCATAACTAATCCTTGAAACTGTTCTACCTTGCCTTACTTGCTTACTACTGTGTTTGGGTCGAGACAAGAATCTTCTTGCCTTAACACCACCAATAGAGGGCTTGATTGGTACCTCCTTGCCATTGGTAGACTTTTTAAAATCCTTTGTGATATGAACATCACCTCCATGTAGACCTATATCGGATAACACTTTTTCCAATGCATGAAGAGCATCCTTTCTATTTCTTTCCGGACAGAGTTTCCAAGCAAATCCAATATACAAAAATACCAATTTCTCAATAATTCGACATAGAGCATGCAATGTGCATATGTGAACATTACATAGTGGAATGTCAAGAATGGCCTTGAAGTCAGGGTCAACTTTATCTCTATTAGGTGCTCTCTTCCACCATTTGGAATCCATTACTTGAGCTGATTCTTTACAGTAGAGACAAGGAGACTTTGAGTTACCTCCTTTACTAACGTTATACATGCACTTAAGTGTTTTAAGATCCCCCGCCATGTGCCACTCTACTTGAAAATCACCTTTTCCTGCAACATGGAGATTCTCTCCTTGCACTTGTCTTTTAATTATTCTTGGTATTTCCGTGTGGTGAAACACCCAATCTAGTGTTTCATGGTCTTCTGTCTTCACCTCTGATTATACAAAACAAAAGTCTTACTATAAAAGATTTGAAAACATTGACTTAATCAAGTACGAAACAAAAAATGATCATACCTAGAACGAGCCTAACCACCATATGTGTTTCTCCGACTGCACACTAAAATACTTCGAACTCGCTTCAGTCAATGATGTATCAAGTGCTCCATTCATCAATGTAATAGTAATCCTTTCCATTTTCTTTTCCTTTACAACCTCACACTCATCCAGTTTGATAACAAATTTCAAAATGCCTTTGCACTCTTCAAATGTTATTCCATAAAACTCGACCATTCTTCTTTGAAGTTGTTGTAGATCTACAAATATATTGTTCCAAGGGTCATGGCACAGTGGTTCCTTTACCACCATGAAATATTTCTTCAATATGGATATATTGTCCAATAAACTCATCTATACTTTCATTCACATGACCTCTTATCTTCCACACGGTTGCTGGATTTGGCAATAAAACTCGTTTAATCCTTTGATCTCTCAAAGTTGAGGATATCGCATGGAAAATCGAACTATATCCCTTCTTGCTAACTCCACTAACATCAAGAGCCTCTTGGATTGTAGTACCATCAACTTGATTATTGGATATAAAGTCCTCTACAACATTGCGTTTGATTGTTTTGTATTTTTTTCTTCAATCAAATCTTTTGCTACACCACAAGAAAGCAATTCTTTCATTTGTTTAACTGGAAGAAGGTTGGGATCCATATTTTCTTTTGCAGGCTCCAATAGTTTTCTATAGTAACAACACAATATGCCTATATTATTCAACACTTCCAATCCTGTTTTGCGTTAATGGACAAAATAGATATAGTCATTTGAGAGCATTTTTTAGTATAAAAAATAAAAAATTACAAACTAGCCTTGCTTCCTGAATTCTTCGCTTGCATCCACCACCAGTCCCAGCCTTCAAATTTGCAATGTTTTTAATCTTCCTGCTTCGTTGTCTGTCTCCAAGCACGGTTCTCTTCCTTCTTGATCTTGTCAACTCTTTCTTACTCTTTGAATGCTCCTCAATTTCATTCTGCAACTGCTGCTCCAATTTTGCACGAATAGCTATCTCTTGAATCCTGGCCCCCTTTTCTTGTAGGTACATTGTTTTATATGTTTCTGCAAATGCAGACTGTGCTGAAATATAACCAAGAAGTCCATTTTGTCCATCGCCCGCAAACCTCAGTAGTGTGGTTGGATTGACAAATGGAGGTGTAGAGTTTTTTACTAGACATTTTGGATATATGCTTCCATCACACCATAAGTCAATATGTTGGAGCCCTTCTCTTCTCATATTTTCCCGTTGTTGAGCATTCAGCACCGTATCCTTTCGTCTTTTTGTGCTGGAGCATATTGTTCTTCTAAGTCGATGTGAAGATGGTGTAATCGCTTCTTCTAAGATTGTGATTCACTAGTATCGGCCATTTTTTGTGCTTCTGAGGTTGCAAAGTTTGCTTGTCAATCTCATAGTCTTTTTGTAACATGAATTGTGGAAGTGTGGCCGTATCCATACAATCATTAAGTTCAGTGATGGATTCTTTATGAGAGGCCTGCACACGTCGTCAAAAGAGATGCGGAATCTTCGGGAAACAAAAAAAACTAAGGAGATATTTAATGCAAAATCGTGTTAGTTAGACAAAAGATTATCTTATTCTTTTCTGAACTGACAGTTCAGTAGTCCTTACTGATAGTTCTGAGCCACGTTTCCATATTTATTATTTTTGAGGTCTTTTAGGAGAGAAATAAATCGAAAAATAATGAATTTCTTACAGGGCCCCAAAATGAGCTCCCTTTTTCCCTAATGAACCGCGTTGTCAAAATGTGTCTATAAACGCACCTACGGTCAGTTTTCCTTGTAGTGACTCGACATGGATCTCTTAAAGGTAGTACTAACACAAAGCTTGCACATTGTTATTATGGGCCATACAAAGTATTGAGGAGAGTTGGTGAAGTGGCTTATCAATTGCTACTTCTATCTACTACAAGAATACACAATGTCTTTCATGTATCACATTTGAAGGCATATGTTGGTCGGGAGGTGCAAGTATTGGATGAGCTTCCACCCATGAGTGAAGATGGCATGGTGGAGTACATACTCGAGAAGGTGTTGGGAGAAAGAAGGTGTTATCCAACCGCACTTTGCGTAAATAACTTGTCAAGTGGAAAGGTTTACCTTAAGTTGAAGCAATATGGTAGCCCACCTCTATGTTAGAGGGGATGAAACACCTTTTTGATGCATCCAAGGTGCATTCTTGAGTCAAAATAGTAAAATACAGCTTACTATTATGAGGCATAAAAGAGGTTCAAATGGATGCAATTGACATATATACTTCTTAGCCATGATTGGGAATGTGTTGGGGAGCATTTCATGAAGTTTTGGAGGTCTCAAAGGCCCAAATCATGCTCTTTTAGACATATTTATTAAAGAAGTGTAAATGATTCATGTTGGTTCTTATGCAAACCATCCATACCATGGTTCTACTTTAATCATGTTTCGAGGACGAAACATATTTGGTTGGGGATGGCTTGTAATGAAGCAGTGGACGTAAGTTGTACATATGATGCCAAGGGGCAAGCATAAGTTGTCTATGGGCCAAAGACCAAGTAGGGTGGATATTAATAAGTATGTGTGAAAAGGGGACCATGGTATATAGGCCAATGTGAATAGCTAATCATGATTAACTCATACTAGTTAAATTACAAGCTAATCAGCTTTCATGGCAATCTCGCCCTTCTCCTTGCTCATGGATGGTTCTCCTACACCCATGTCATCACTCCATGCTTTCAGTGGTCATAGCTAGTTTATTACAATACGCTTAAGTCTTATGCATAAGATTGAAGCTTAAATCTCTTTGCATAAGCTTAAAGCTCTATGCATAAGCTTCAATCTCTTTGCCTAAGCTTAAGCCTTATGCATAGAGCTTGACTATAGTGCATAGTCTTATCCATAAGCCTTAAGCATAGGCCTTATGCATAAGCCTTAAGAATAGGCTTATGCATAACCTTAAGCATAAGATTATGCATAAAGTTTAATGCAGATATATGCATAGAGCCTGCATAGAGCTTGATACATAGAGCATGTATGCATAGAGCCTGCACCACAGAGCTTGATGCATAGAGATAGAGCCTGCATAGAGCTTGATGCATAGAGCATGTATGCATAGAGCTTGCACAAAGCTTGATGCATAGAGCGTGCACAAAGCTAGATGCATAGAGTTACATGTAAGAGCTAGATCCATTAAGCATGTATGCAAGAAGCATGCATAGAGCTAGATGCATTAATCACTATATTAAGCTACATTAAGCTTACATGCAAGACCTAGATGTAAAAGCCTGCATTAAGCCTACATTAAGCATGTATGCAAGATCCTTCATGCAAGAGCTAGATGCATAAAGCATGTATGCAAGAGCCTGCATGGAAGAGATAGATGCATTAATCTAGATGCATTAAGCATGTATGCAAGAGCCTGCATGTAAGAGCTAGATGAAGTAAGCATGTATGCAAGAGCCCACATAGAGCTAGCTATATGTATAGAGCTAGATGCAAGAGCTAGATGAATAGAGCTAGATGCAAGAGCCTGATGCATAGATCCTACGTAGAGCTATATTGAAAGGCCTCCATGAGCCTTCTAGAAGATAATAGGAAAATTCTCCACCCAACCGCCGGATATAGGAACCATAGTTGGCTAAAATAGCCTTGGCCGCACACACATGTCCGGACTCCATTGAACCGCCCAACTCCCATCTAGTCCTACCGCTGTCCTCACACTACTCCCCCATTTTGGAAGAGTTTTCGTCCTCGAAAAAAAGGTAGGATATTGGATCTTAAGAGTAGTAATGTACTCCCAAGTTGAACCTTCTCCTAGTCTATCCTTTCACTGAACTAGACATTGTTGTCTAATTCTGTGAGACGAGTTTGCTTCTCTTGAAGACCCAAGATGCGTTCTGGCTCGTCTGGTAACATCGGAGACTCAATTAAATCTAAAAGAGCACTTGTATCCACCACATTGGCATCTTCACCTAGTCATTTCCTCAACAACTAATATGAAAATCTGGGTGAACCTTGGAATGTTTTGGTAGAGCTAACTTGTAGGCAACTTCACCTACATGCTTAATTATTGTGAGAGGTCCACAACACCTAGGTGACAGCTATGGCACTTTGCCTGTCTTCGTCGAAGTTTCCAAACTTGAGGGAACTTTGAGAAATACTCGGTCACCTTTTTCAAATGTGACCACTCTCCCGACTTCATTCGCAATAATGATTGTAACGGTCTTGGGTCCGTTTAACATTTTCCTTAGCAATCTTTATCATATCATTATGATCTTGTATAAAATCTTAACCCTTTGAATTCTTTTAGTAACTAACGCCACAACCACTGGAGATTGGGATTAAAACCCATACAAAGACATCTTGGCAACCATGTCTACTACAACCCAGATGGCATCATGACCTCTATTAGTTGTAGGTAGACCTACAATAAAATCCATAGAGATACTTTCCCACTTACCATTAGGGATCTCTAATGGTTGTAATAGCCCACCTATTTTAAGAAGCTCAACCTTATTGGCCTATAATTTTTTATAATGTAAACCATATTCTTGGATGTCTTGTTGAAGTCTAGGCTAATAGAATTACCTTCTCACAAAGGCATAGGTCTTCCTGCTTCCAAGATGACCTATACTTGGACTATCATGACACTCATAAAGATTTGACACCTAGTGTCAGAGTCCAAGGGTACACACACTCTTCTTTTGTGTAACATGTACCCATTATCAATGTTTCTTCTTGTCCCTAGAAAGAGGAGAGCTAGGTGTGGAACTATTATCTGCACTCACTACTACGGATTGGGAGGGATCCCTGCGTTGTCGTGACGTGGGCGGTGTCGCTGGGAAAGCGCGGGGCTTCTGGCTGTGAGAGTAACAGGTCACCAAAGACGGCATTCACATTGTCATTTCACATAACCTCTTGCTTGATTACATGACAACACAAAACCTGCATGAGATACAACTCAAAGGTGCTTTTCTTTACATAAGAGAAGGTATTCACACCAAAACATTAATTGCCTTTCACAAAAATTACTTCACTTTGGTGTCTCTGGCTTTCCATTCTCCATTTCCTGGCACAAAGAAAATTCTAACTCACATTTTTACATGACCATTCACATGTCAGCATAGCATCTGCAACCAAAGCCTGCCACAGGCTGCAGCCTCATAGCAGGCATGCCTTAGAATGTCGCCTTCATGATACCAACTATAGATAGGCTCATCAGTTCTAAGACTTAGAACCTGGCAACATGATTTTACTTGTATCCCAAAAGCACCTCAAATCTGCAGTTTTCCAACAACAAGGCGTGGCCAGAAGGTGGGCACTGTATCCCTCACTAAGGTATGCAGTCTTAACCTGTCTGGCTTTCTTTTTCAATTGCCTGTATGCAATCCAAGATAGATGCTTTCTTTGACATGACCGCCATCAATGCCTCATGAACTTGGCTATTGTTTTTCAAAAGTGAAGCAGAGAAGAGAACCGCCCATCTGGTAAGATTTTGCTGCTGGTCATTGCTCAGTTGAGGCTTGCTCCTATTGATAAGCCTCTGAAGAGAAAATAAGTCAGCTGATTAACCTGTAACTTTATCATACTTCAAACCTTCAGCCGCCAAGCCAGCCATGGCAACAACCGCCAGCCTGTCCAAATCTTTAGAGTCGATTTTACCCTCATAAATACGTTTCTGTATTTATCAATCAGATTTACATGCTCCTTCCCGATATCAAGAGAATATCCCACTATAGGTACACCAAGCAAGTATGCAACCAAAAATTGAGCCGCCTCGTGTCTAAGAACCTGATCCTGGTAATCCTCAAAAGCGAAGAGAAGCTGACAATGGCTGCCTGCAGAAGACTCTTCCCCAACTCCTCTCTGCCAACCTGCAGAATCACCAGCAGGGCCTTCCTCTACCCGTCGGTCCACTGACCTTGCCAGCTGCGCTCATCAGCTTATAGGCGGCCTCTCACTTCTATGCGCTCCCCAGCTCTTCGCTTTATCATGCAGCAGCGCCTGACCTTGCCGCTACGCTCATCAGCTTATAGGCGGCCTCTGTGCCTCTGGTTGCTGCTACGCTCGCCTGAGAACCCGCACGGCGGCCATACCACCCTGTTCCACGCTCCTCTTTAAGTGTCTGTGGCTGCACACGCCACCCAAACACAACACACAGGGTCTGCCCTTCTGCAGCGTCTCTCTTCCCTGGTTTTTTTTTCTGCAGAGCGCCTTCCATAAGCGCCGCCTGCCACCTCCTCTCTTTCCCCGCGAGGACGTCGGCCCATACCACCTTTTTCAGCTATAATCAAGCTTTTTCCATTTTTAATTTTTCCACTGCGCCTATCATCCCACACATTTACATTTCAAGTAATAACCATATTAAAAAAAAATCAACCTTTATCCTTGCTAAGGTTTCCCACACCACATCAAAAGGCTTCATTCGGTATCCTTACTGCATATACAACCTTGCCATCTAAAGCATACGATCAAGACCGCAACCATTATGTACCATAAAATCCTCTGTCTCAGTGTTAATATCAACTCAACCATAATAGGCACAGCTTATGAGCAATTCATCATCTCATGGAATCAATAAAGCAGTCGAACCACAAGCATAATCCAGTCCTATCAAGGCACAAGGTGTCTGCTAGCCCCAAAGTTCTCCATAAGCATAAAAAAAATCCTCCACAATTCACACCACACTGTCAGAAGCTTTGAGACCTGGCTGAGCCTCAGCTCATCTTATTGAATCTCATATACAATATAAACATATATACTCAGGCATCATATAATGACTCGTCATGGCACTTAACTCATGCATCTGGATTTGTATTTGATGGCCTCACATGCATGATTTCACACCATAGACGTGCCGTGGCACGACATCCACCCCCTCTAAACCTGCACATCCTCTGGTATGTGCCACACAGGTCCTGTATCTTAGCAATCACATCTGAATGGTTCTGCTTTCCCACCTGGATCAAATACCAATCGCTTTTGGCATATGTGGCATATTCTTTGCTCATATGAAGCCCTATCCTCACTTAGATTCTCTGCATATGCATAATTATCCTCATCATTCAAAGTGGGATGTTCTTCAAAATGATTTGCTTCAAAAATTTCCTCAGGCCATGTTTGAAGCCTTTGCACCACATATTGTATGGCCACACCAAGTAACAACTGCATTAATAGCATGGAACACACACTTGGTAACATCCCATCCAAATCTACCGTGCTTGGATCCAGCTCACCCACTGATAAACATTCATTCTTCTCATCCAAAGACGGAAAAGCATCAACACATACAAAGTCCAACAAGGCATCATCAAGAATAGCCTCCAGATCTGAATCAATCTCATCACAATCATTTAGCTCACATAACACCTGCACATCCTCACTTGCAACCAACAGTTGACTAGCATCAAGCATAGAAGAGCCCAAAGCTGATGGGGATCTATTATATACCATGAAATCATCCAATGCATCATCTAGGATAGCATCCAATCCAGGATCAATCGCATTGAAGCCATTATCATCTTGCAATCCCACATGTTGATTATCATGAACATTCATACCCCCATAGCTATATCCATTTGGTTGCTCATATGCAGCCTCATGAGGCTCTGTGTCCACACTTTGCATATCCTGCATGTTATCTCCCAGTATTTCTTGATACCTGTCTGCAGATGGGCTTAGATTTATGGGTCCCTCACCCAAGTACCCTTGAATCTGTATGTCATTGAACCCTGTATGATTCAAAAAGACAGATTCAATTTCCCTCTCCAAATCATCATCATAAACAGGCTTCCAAGCTCGAGATTGTTGCTCACAAATGTGGTTGCAAGGTAACCCTGACACTGATGACATAGCATCACCCTGTTTATTGTTGGAACACCCTGTTAGCATTCCAGAATAACCCAAATCCAAAGAACCTTGGCAACCAGCTTCAGAAACAACATCACTGTTGGAATCACCCATATCACTCACCCCCTCTAAATCAATCACACATACTTGTGGCCCGTCTGCATATTCATGTACATCATCCTGCTTATAAGCATCATAACCAGATAAGAATGCAGTAATGATAGCATCTTCTTCTTGTCTTAGACCTTCAAACTCTGCAATCATGCTTTCAACAAGAAGCATTGGTTCCTGCTGTTCTTCACACATATGATACGACACCTGAGGAATACCCTTCGAAACACCTGTCCTGAAGCTCTCTGAATCAAGTGTCTCCTCAAGCATAGGCATACATACATCATGTGGTATGATCATAGGACCCTGTATGTCTGCACCCTCAGAAAACAGATTATACTTGCACAGTTCACCCATTGCATCTTTATGAGGCTGTAGCAAAGCATCCCTTTTTGCACTGTGAAGGCCTTGTTGCTCACTAATGGCTTTTTGCAATCCCAATTTAGCATAAACAGCCTCCACAATCTCTGTATCAGCCTTGAATAGCAATTGATTGTCCTCCATAAGACATGCATCGACAACCGCTTCTAAATTGGCTCTGATTGTTGCTGGAACACTATCACAGCTCACATTATACCTGGAACTCGCATAAATAAGTGCATTTGCAAAATCATTCCATCGTTTGGAGTGATACCTTGCTAGTTCCAGCACTTCATCTTTTAAATCAGGACTTACAAGGTATGCAAAAGATGCAATCATCATGCTTTCTGGAACCCCTTGATTCTTCATCTCTGTCTCATAACACCTTAGATAGCTTTCTGGATCGTAACCATCAAATATATTGACCCTGTCATACACCAATTGCACTGCAATTTCCACTGCTTCCTCAATTCGCTTTTCTTCTTCAATCTTCCTGAACCGCTCTTCAAGCTCTTTCATCTCTGCATATAAATGCTCCATTTTGCTAGCCATCTCTACGTACTCTCACCCCAGCGGTTTCACGTCGGGTTCACCAAAGCTGTTGTGACGTGGGCGGTGTCGCTGGGAAAGCGCGGGGCTTCTGGCTGTGAGAGTAACAGGTCACCAAAGACGGCATTCACATTGTCATTTCACATAACCTCTTGCTTGATTACATGACAACACAAAACCTACATGAGATACAACTCAAAGGTGCTTTTCTTTACATAAGAGAAGGTATTCACACCAAAACATTAATTGCCTTTCACAAAAATTACTTCACTTTGGTGTCTCTGGCTTTCCATTCTCCATTTCCTGGCACAAAGAAAATTCTAACTCACATTTTTACATGACCATTCACATGTCAGCATAGCATCTGCAACCAAAGCCTGCCACAGGCTGCAGCCTCATAGCAGGCATGCCTTAGAATGTCGCCTTCATGATACCAACTATAGATAGGCTCATCAGTTCTAAGACTTAGAACCTGGCAACATGATTTTACTTGTATCCCAAAAGCACCTCAAATCTGCAGTTTTCCAACAACAAGGCGTGGCCAGAAGGTGGGCACTGTATCCCTCACTAAGGTATGCAGTCTTAACCTGTCTGGCTTTCTTTTTCAATTGCCTGTATGCAATCCAAGATAGATGCTTTCTTTGACATGACCGCCATCAATGCCTCATGAACTTGGCTATTGTTTTTCAAAAGTGAAGCAGAGAAGAGAACCGCCCATCTGGTAAGATTTTGCTGCTGGTCATTGCTCAGTTGAGGCTTGCTCCTATTGATAAGCCTCTGAAGAGAAAATAAGTCAGCTGATTAACCTGTAACTTTATCATACTTCAAACCTTCAGCCGCCAAGCCAGCCATGGCAACAACCGCCAGCCTGTCCAAATCTTTAGAGTCGATTTTACCCTCATAAATACGTTTCTGTATTTATCAATCAGATTTACATGCTCCTTCCCGATATCAAGAGAATATCCCACTATAGGTACACCAAGCAAGTATGCAACCAAAAATTGAGCCGCCTCGTGTCTAAGAACCTGATCCTGGTAATCCTCAAAAGCGAAGAGAAGCTGACAATGGCTGCCTGCAGAAGACTCTTCCCCAACTCCTCTCTGCCAACCTGCAGAATCACCAGCAGGGCCTTCCTCTACCCGTCGGTCCACTGACCTTGCCAGCTGCGCTCATCAGCTTATAGGCGGCCTCTCACTTCTATGCGCTCCCCAGCTCTTCGCTTTATCATGCAGCAGCGCCTGACCTTGCCGCTACGCTCATCAGCTTATAGGCGGCCTCTGTGCCTCTGGTTGCTGCTACGCTCGCCTGAGAACCCGCACGGCGGCCATACCACCCTGTTCCACGCTCCTCTTTAAGTGTCTGTGGCTGCACACGCCACCCAAACACAACACACAGGGTCTGCCCTTCTGCAGCGTCTCTCTTCCCTGGTTTTTTTTTCTGCAGAGCGCCTTCCATAAGCGCCGCCTGCCACCTCCTCTCTTTCCCCGCGAGGACGTCGGCCCATACCACCTTTTTCAGCTATAATCAAGCTTTTTCCATTTTTAATTTTTCCACTGCGCCTATCATCCCACACATTTACATTTCAAGTAATAACCATATTAAAAAAAAAATCAACCTTTATCCTTGCTAAGGTTTCCCACACCACATTAAAAGGCTTCATTCGGTATCCTTACTGCATATACAACCTTGCCATCTAAAGCATACGATCAAGACCGCAACCATTATGTACCATAAAATCCTCTGTCTCAGTGTTAATATCAACTCAACCATAATAGGCACAGCTTATGAGCAATTCATCATCTCATGGAATCAATAAAGCAGTCGAACCACAAGCATAATCCAGTCCTATCAAGGCACAAGGTGTCTGCTAGCCCCAAAGTTCTCCATAAGCATAAAAAAAATCCTCCACAATTCACACCACACTGTCAGAAGCTTTGAGACCTGGCTGAGCCTCAGCTCATCTTATTGAATCTCATATACAATATAAACATATATACTCAGGCATCATATAATGACTCGTCATGGCACTTAACTCATGCATCTGGATTTGTATTTGATGGCCTCACATGCATGATTTCACACCATAGACGTGCCGTGGCACGACAGCGTGTAACAAATGTCCACACCTTTGCATATGATTGACCATGTTCGCACTTTCCTTTGAGTGTATCTAAAATTCACTTTTCTAATTTGTGAAACTCAATGAGTTGAATTGAGGCATGCGACTTAAAGAATCAGCCATGACATTGTATTAGCCTTTGTGATACCTTAGCTAAAAGTCAAATTCTTGGAGGATTTCTGCCCACACCGAGCTTTACGAGATTTCAAATCAGTTTGAGTTATCAACCATTTGATACTCTAATGATCAAAGACAATCTCAAACTTAGCACTGTAGAGATAATGTCTCCACTTTCCTAGAGTGTGAATGATGGGATAAAGCTCACACTCATATGCAAAATAATTCCACTGAGCTTTATCCAATTCTTGCTCCTCTCAAAAGCTACCGGTCTTCCTCCTTGAAGAAGAACATCACCAATTGCATGGTCAGTAGCATCTGTTTCAACCACAAACGGTTGATTAAGATCTACCATTTCCAACACAGGTGTGATAGCTTTGGCAACCTCAAGGAAATCGAAACTTTGTTGTTGGTCAGAACTCCAAACAAAGTTGTGACCTTTAGCCTTTAATTGGTCCATCATGGGAACCGCTAACTTAGCATAATCTCAGATGAATTTGCAATAGAACCCTGCCAATCCAATAAATATCTCCAATTCCACCAAATTGGTTGGATGAGGCCACTTAAGGACTGTCCCTACTTTTATAGGATCCATCTGAATTCCATCTGCTGAGATAATGTGACCCAAATAATGGATCTCTCAGGCCAAAAACATAATTTTCTTGTTTAGCTTCTTAGAGTGCATTTTTCCTTAGCAATTTGAACGCTAATCATAAGTGTTGCAAATGCTCTTCCTTGGTGCGACTAAAGATCAAAATATCATCAAAAAAGACTACAATGAATCGACCAAGATACGAATGTAAGATGCTATCCATAAGAGTCATAAACGTAGCTGGAGCATTAGTTATACCAAACGGCATAACTAAAAACGCATAATGCTCAAATCTGGTACAAAAAATTGTCTTAAGCACATCCTCCTGCAAATTCAAACTTGATGATAGCGTGACCTTAAGTCAATCTTGCTAAAGTATTGCGCTCCTTGCAGTTGATCAAAAATCTCATCAACTTGTAGTAATGGTGGGGATACTTATTCCCTATCTTGATTACATTCAAACCACGATAGTCCACGCATAAACACCATATTTCTTCTTCACCAATAAAATTGGTGATGCCCATGGCGAATTGCTAAGCCTAATGAAGCCCTTGTTGGTGAGGTAGTCATCAAGCTGAGACTCTACCTCACTTGCTTCATTAGTGCTAAGCCTATGCGGAGGCTTGCAAACTAGCTTTATATCCTTGAGCACTTCAATGGCACACTGGACATTGTGCTTAGGGGGCAAACTAGACGGCAAGGCACTTGGAAATACATCATGAAATTCATGATTTTGCAAAGAATTAGAAACTTGTTGAGTGAGATTAGGAAAAAAATTAGTTTGTTCATTATTATGCATAGCACTAACATGTTCACATATCATAGAATTGAGAAATTCAATACTCAAACTAGAATTAAAATCACCACCACTAGCATCATCATGAGACAAAACTATTGGAGACATGTAATACAAAAAGAGATTTCCTATTTCATGAGCATTTAGAAGGCAGTCCACTTTAGCAGAACAAATGAGTGGAGATGGGGGAACATCACGTTCACCTTGCAAATGCACTTGTTCACCATTGACCTCAAAATCAAAAGTATTATCTAGATAACTATGAGAAAGAGATGGTCTTAAATGAAACAACCATTTATGACCCAAAATAACATTAGCTCTCAAAATATGCATAACTTGAAAATATAACTGCATTTCATGTCCTTAAATACTAAGTTGTACTTGCTTAACCATCGTGTCCCATAGATGCCCATTAGTAAGAGATACCATGTATTTATACTCACTAGGGCTTTTTGGCAATTTTAAATTTTTAAGCAAGTGATAATTCAAAAAGCTATTTGTAGCCCCATCGTCAATCATGACACAAACTCTTCTCGTCGTTGATGTGTCCATGCATTCAAACCAAATCATAAGGCTCTAAAAGAGAGTATCCACATTATACAGGTTACACAACACTCATGCGTGGCATTGGTATGGCATACTTGAACTTTAGAAAACTTCTTGGAAGCTTTAAGTGGCAAGACTTGCATTGTGTGCATCGCCTTACTCTCGTCCTTATCAACGTCTTTGCCACAGTTCTTTGGACAATTCTGTTTATTATCATGATTAGAGCATCCATGCAAATAAAACATATATATATATATTTTTTAGCTCTCTCATAATCTTGTGGAGATGAGGGACCCCTTGGCCCCTTAGCCTTCTTAACTACATCATTATCTTGTTTAGCCCCTTCCATTTGTTCCCCTTAGAACTACGGAAGTCGGATGTTCCAGCCCAAGGTGTCTTGGCTGTGCATTTCTTCTCAATATTTACATCGAAGATTTGCGCACTTTTTATGGCCTCTTCTAAAGTTTTAGGATATTGAGTTTTAACCTTAGTTTTATATTCAATATCTAAACAAGACTTTTCAGTTTGATTATTAAAACTCGACTGATTCCAGTGGCCCATGGGTTAGCCACCACCCTACCACTGGAATCGGTAGAACCAAACAAGTACTCACCCACCCATAATTGAAATGCCTTTCTTAACTTTAGCTTTAGAAAACATATACGCACACACTCCTCTTTAAAACTTTAATAAAAAAAATTTCATTGACAAAACAGATATGATCACAGATTTCATAACTCAAAATTTTCATTCAATCCCTTGTTTCACAAAAACAGTACCACTCTGGACTCTCCGTTGGGACCAGCTGGTCAGTAACGAGATCCAGTAACAGATTACAATAATCACTTCGTCAACATACATATATATATCTTCCTCGACATATGTATGGGTGTCCTAAGCAGGGTGTCCTAAGCACCGTGAGCCCGTGCATCTCCTGGTTAAAACCCTCCAGGATCCTCCTTAGGTGTCCTGGCACTTCGTCCGCTCTCACCCATCGTACCGGAAGCACACCATTTTTCACCATACCCAGGCTGGTCAAGACCTGGGTAGGTTTTGCTGCGTGAGCTGTCCCTCGAACACTCCCCGCCAGCTGTTGCAACCGAACTTCCCTTAGATAAACATATATGCCAAATGCTCCCTCCAGCATTCTGGCGTAAGACAGTCTTTTAAGAAAACAGGGTTTCTATGCAAGTTTTCAGTTTTGATTTTATTTGAAAACCATGAATAATCTTAAATCCACATCTCAATACTTCTAGATCCAGGTCTGAATTCCAAACAGAATTCCTCAAATTCTGTTAACTTGATCCTCATATCAAAATCAAAAATCTTAACTTAGTTTCAGATTCGCTGGGTGTTTTGATTGCATTTTTCTTGAACTGAGCACATCGTCATTGACGAAGGAATTAGGTCTTGGTCAATAGTCTGAATGAGAGTTTGGGTCTGGAAAGGTTCTTCCTAAACTATCTTTCTCAAAAGGTACTATTTCAATTTCTCTTTTTCTAAATTTCGTTCGATGAAATATTTGCTTACAGATTTCTAAAACATGAATTTCTTATGAGGAATAAAATAATTATTTATCTCGATCTCCGACTTCGATAGTTTAATTGAATTTTCTCATTACCATCTTAGTGAATATGAAACGGTAGCATTTCTTCTCACAGATTATCTACTTATTCATTTTTTTAATTTTTACGGAAATTAAATAGAGGATTAAGGAGATCCCTTATTTAATTATAAAGATTCTATATGCATCTAATTATGCATGAATCTAATTTTGATGAAAGTCCCAATTTTATCATTATAAAAAATCCTTTATGTTGAAAATCACTCTTTTATTATGAAAGACTTTCTTTTATGCATATGTTTATGCATATAAATCATTTATGATAAAAATCACTCTTTTAATATAAAAGATTATCTTTTATGCATATGTTTATGCATAAAAATCATTTATGATGAAAATCAAACTTTTAATATAAAAAAATATCTTTTATGCATATGTTTATGCAAAAAATCATTTATGATGAAAATCACACTTTTAATATAAACAAATATATCTTTTATGCATATGTTTATGCATAAAAATCATTTATGATAAAAGTCACACTTTTATAATAAAAATATTCTTTTATGCATAGAAATCAATACTGATAAAAGTAACACTTTTATAATAAAAAAATATTCTTTTATGCTTACTTTTATGCATAGAAATCAATAATGATAAAAGTAACACTTTTATAATAAAAAAATATTCTTTTATGCATAGAAATCAATAATGATAAAAGTAACACTTTTATTAAAAAAAAATCTTTTATGCATAGAAATCAATAATGATAAAAGTAACACTTTTATAATAAAAAAATATTATTTTATGCATACTTTTATGCATAGAATTCAATAATGATAAAAGTAACACTTTTATAATAAAAAAATATTCTTTTATGCATACTTTTATGCATAGAAATCGATAATGATAAAAGTAACACTTTTATAATAAAAAAATATTCTTTTATGCATAGAAATCAATAATGATAAAAGTAACACTTTTATAATAAAAAAATATTCTTTTATGCATACTTTTATGCATAAAAATTAATATGATGAAAGTAACTCTTTTGTAATAAAAAAATATACTTTTATGCATAAAAATCCATAATGAAGAAAGTAACACTTTCATAATAAAAAAATTATCAATAAGTATCTTTCATAGAATCTAATTGTATTGAAAATGAATCAATATGCATCTTTCTATGCATGAATGAAAATGACACTTTTAGAATACTCTAACGATGGGGATTACTCTTTTTTATTAATAAAAGATGAAATTTATTTCACATTTTTTCACAAATTTTTGCCATAACCTCCTTTGTATGACTGACCATTTTTCAATTTTTAACTCACTGAAATTAATTAGAAGTTCACCAAGAGTATATAAATCATTCTAGTGTAAACATTTTCTTCTTATTTAAGAGAACATTATGAAAAACTTGATTTTATCCAAGAATCAATCATCTAGGATAAAGAATGGTTGGATTTACTAAAGAAGAGAGGGAAATGCCTTTTTTCAATGAGGCATAACATCCATTCAATTTAGAGAAGACAAAAATCATTAAAAAAACCATAAAAGAAATAGAAAAGAGAAGAATCTCCAACTTACATGGATAATTTGAGAGATTTCCTTTGGCTTGATGGTTTGAGGGTTCTACTCTTATTTGAAACAAGAGTGGCCACCAATCTTTTAGAAGAGGGAAGGTCAAAAACTAATGAATTATGAGTAAAATTCACAGTTTTTGGCACTTGGGAGAGGCAGGGTAATAGTGCAAAACACTATTAAGTTTCAACAAAGGGGAAGGCTTCTTTCTATTTATAGGAAAAAGTGAGCTTCTAACCAAGCCAACTGATTCTAGAAATTTCCAGATCAGTTTGGTCAATTTTTGACCATTTTTGGGTCAGTTTAGTCTACTTTTTGGATCTAGTTGAAATAGGAGAGAGGAGAGATAAAAATATCTCATTATTTGGGAGTTTAAAACTCATTCAAGCATGTGAAATAGGTGCCTCCTTCATGAGGGGAATTCCTCCATACTGAGGTGTCAAAAATGCAGCAGTTCACTTAAATATCTCTCTTTTTTAACTATTAACCTTGTTCTTAGTCAACTCTTCATCTTATGTGAGTATTTACTCATTTTTGGGAGATTTTCCTTTTTTTCTTCTATTTATCTCCTTCCTACATTTGGATGAATCTTATTGGTCCATAGGAACCTTAATTTAAAATTTCGAAAAAATCTTGACCCCCAGGATAATGCCTCTTAAACAGATTATACTTAATTTCTAATGCACCTTCTGAAAGTCTTTTTGAACTTTTGTTTCAGGGGAACTTATTTTAATAAGATGAGATATTTTTCTATCCAAAAATATTTAAAACTGAATTACCATTCTCTAGAAAATTTTCTCTCTCTAGGTAGAAACAAGATCTTTTATATTTCTAAAGAGCGATTTGATTACAAGGGAAGATGCTGGACATCTTGAGAGGTTGGGGAGGAATCTTACACAAGCCGTAGAGGAGTGTAATGAGAGAAGGTAGGTTGGGGGACAAATATATTTGTGCCTCCAAATATATTTGAGAGAAGGTAGGTTGGGGCACAAGGCCAAAATACAAGGCCACCTTAACAAACTTTAGAGAGAGAGAGAGAGAGAGAGAGAGAGAGAGAGAGAGAGAGAGAGAGAGAGAGAGAGAGAGACTTACAAACTATCTACCTTTACAATCTCAACTCAACTCTAATAAGAGCTAAGGATGAAATGTTATCATCATTGGCCTACATTCTACTCAAATCAAAACACGTTTGAACATAAAGTGCCCCCCTCCTTCCCCCCCCCCCCCCAAAAAAAAGAATCACCCAAACGAAAAGTGAGATTTATATGCATTAGGGGGTTTTTGGACTCAAAAAGGGCCCTCTAAGGGCTTCATGTCTCTTCCTTAATCCAAGGAAAAGCTCATAAGAAAATAAAAAATTCTCACACACACTCTCTCTCTTCTTTTAGAATCTTAAAGATCACATTTGGAAGAAAAATAATCAAATAGATTAAGCCATTTCTTTATTTTGATATATCCATGTACAAAAACAGTACCTAAACCTCAGAATTTGAAAATATGAAACAAGTGTAGAGTTCAAATGATGTGACTCCTCAAAAGCTTGTGTGCTTTCACATATCTTAGGATTATACACTTCAAAAATAATTGAAAGATTTTAAATTGAAGGGAAGAAAGCATAGATTCTTTATCCTGTGGATATTGAAGGATAGTAAGGAATAGCTCAAAGGAGGAATGTGCCATCTCTCCACCATACCTTATGTATGTAGGTTGGTGAGATTAACGAGCCTTGTGCTGATAAGCCGGTATGGCTAGATATGATGGCAGTGATTTTGCGTGAGCAATTATCGCGGGAAGGTTTTCCCCTTTAGTATTTTGGCGTTAGCAAGATAGCCAATGACTGGTGTATTTTGGATGTGGTATTTAGTACAAGATATTTTTGTATTTCATTAGCTGCCCACTTTTGTTATACATGGGAGTGGACCTCATAATTTGGTTGCACGTGAATTAGTCCTTAGGGATTTATAGGCATTTTTCCTTAGTGATTTGGTTGTATAGGAAGGGTTTTTTTTAATCTTTTGGTAAAAGCAGCTCCTATTTTATGTAAAGGGAAATCCCATGCAAGAGCATACAACTATTTTTGGCATGCAACCTATTTTTATGAATAAAGAAATAAATACCCAAGATGTGGAAGTATGCCGACACTTCTTGAGGGGGGGAGGGAGATGGCACCAAATCGTGTTGAAGGTGATGTCTAATCTATCTCATGTTTTTATGCTATTTTATGCTCAATCTTTTGAGGCTACATATGGCTACAAGGTGCATGTACCAAGCAAGAGAATGCAAATCCACATGCAAGGGATGAAGTGGAAAGAATGCAAACCCTTTTGTAAACATGCAAAGAGAACATCAAGAAGTCTCAAGAGAAGATGAAGCATTATGAAGATGCTCATCGAAGGCCATTGGAATTCAAAGAAAGAGACTTTATGTTCTTGAGGATACCTAAGACTCAACATGGATCTCTCAAAGATTGTACCAACACAAAGCTTGCACATTGTTATTATGGGCCATACAAAGTATTGAGGAGAGTTGGTGAAGTGGCTTATCAATTGCTACTTCTATCTACTGGACGAATACACGATGTCTTTCACGTATCACATTTGAAGGCATATGTTGGTCCGGAGGTGCAAGTATTGGATGAGCTTCCACCCATGAGTGAAGATGGCTTGGTAGAGTACATACTCCAGAAGGTGTGGAGAAAGAAGGTGTTATCCAACCGCACTTTGCGTGAATAACTTGTCAAGTGGAAAGGTGAGGGGATGAAATACCTTTTTGATGCATCCGAAGTGCATTCTTGAGTCAAAATAGTAAAAGACAGCTTACTGTTATGAGGCATAAAAGAGGCTCAAATGGATACAATTGACATATATACTTCTTAGCCATGATTGTGAATGTGTTGGGGAGAATTCCATGAAGTTTTGGAGGTCTCAAAGGCCTGAATCATGCTCTTTTAGACATATTTGGTAGAAGTGTAAAATAATTCATGTTGATTCTTATGCAAACCATCCATACTATGGTTCTACTTTGATCATGTTTTGAGGATGAAACATATTTGGATGGGGATGGTTTGTAATGAAGCGGTGGACATAAGTTGTACATATGAGGCCAAGTGCCAAGCATAAGTTGTATTGGGCCAAAGCGCCAAGTGTAAGTGGGGATATAAGCTTATGGGCCAAAGGCCAAGTAGGGTGGATATTAATAAGTATGTGTGAAAAGGGGGGCCATGGTGTATAGGCCAATGTGAATAACTTAAAATCATGAGCGATTAACTCATACTAGTTAAATTACAAGCTAATCAGCTTTCATGGCAATCTTACCCTTCTCCTTACTGATGGATGGTGCTCCTACACCCATGTCATCACTCCATGCTTTCACTGGTCATAGCTAGTTCATTGCAATACACTTAAGTCTTATGCATACGATTGAAGCTTAAATCTCTTTGCATAAGCTTCAATCTCTTTGCCGAAGCTTGAGCCTTATGCATAGAGCTTGACTATAGTGCTTAAGCTTATGCATAAGTCTTAAGCATAGTCTTATCCATAAGCCTTAAGCATAGGCCTTATGCATAAGCCTTAAGAAAAGGCTTATGCTGCATAACCTTAAGCATTGGATTATGCATAAAGCTTAATGCAAGAATCTTAATGCATACATAGAGCTAGATGCATTAAGCATGTATGCAAGAGCTGGATGTAAGAGCCTCATGCATAGAGCCCACATAGAGCTAGATGCAAGAGCCTACATAGAGCTATATATGCATAGAGCATGTATGCATAGAGCCTGCATAAAGCTTGATGCATAGAACCTATAGAAAGATAGATGCATAGAGCTAGATGCAAGAGCTAGATGCATTAAGCATGTATGCAAGAAGCATTCACAGAGCTAGATGCATTAATCATGTATTTAAGGGACTATATTAAGCTACATTAAGCTTGCATGCAAGACCTAGATGAAAAAGCCTGCATTAAGCCTACATTAAGCATGAGATAGATGCATTAATCTAGATGTACATAAGAGCCTACATGCAAGAGCTAGATGTATAAAGCATGTATGCAAGAGCCTGCATGGAAGAGATAGATGCATTAATCTAGATGCATTAAGCATGTTTGCAAGAGCCTTCATGTAAGAGCTAGATGATTAAGCATTTATGCAAGAGCCTACATAGAGCTAGCTAGATGCAAGAGCATGATGCATAGATCCTACATAGAGCTATATTGAAAGGCCTCCATGAACCTTCTAGAAGATAATAGGAAAATTCTACGCCCAACCGCGGGACCCTAGCTGGCTAAAATAGCCTTGGCCGTACACACATGTCCGGATTCCCTTGAACCGCTCGTCGACTCCCACCTAGTCCTACCGGTATCCTCACACTACTCGCCCATTTTGGAAGATTTTTGTTGTTTAAAAAAAGGTAGGATATCGGGTCTTAAGAGTAGTAACGTCCTCCCAAGTTGAACCTTCTCCTGATCTATCCTTCCACTTAACTAGACATTGTTGTCTAATTCTGTGATGAGTTCGCTTCTCTTGAAGATCCAAGATATGCTCTGGCTCGTCTCGTAATATGGGAGACTCAATTAAATCTACAAGAGCACCCGTATCCACCACATTGGCATCTTCTCCTAGTCATTTCCATAATGACTAATATAAAAATATGGGTGAACCTTGGAATGTTCTGGCGGTAGAGCTAACTACATGCTTAAGTATCATGAAAGGTATACAATACCTAGGTGAAAGGTATGGAACTTTTCCCATCTTCAAAGTTTCCAAACTCGAGCAAACTTTGAGAAATACTTGGTCACCCTTTTAAAATTCGGCCACTCTACGGTCCTCATCCGCATTGCTTGTTAACGATCTTGGGCCCATTTAACATTTTCCTTAGCGATCTTTAGTATATCACTACGATCTTGTAGAAAATCTTAAACCTTTGAATTATTTTAGTAGCTAACCCCACAACTACTCGAGATTGGGATTCAAACCCATACATAATCATGAAAGGACTAAAGGTTATAGCTACATGATTGGCATTGTTGTAGGCAAATTCTAAAATCGGTAAGTAATCTTCCCAATTCATTTGCCGTTTACTCACTTGGAGTATTTGGTTGACCCTTTTTGTCTGACCACACTTTGGGGGTGTTCACTTATACTCATACTGAGCATTGTGTCCAACCTTTTGAACAATGCTCACCAAAAGCGACTATTAAACTTCCGGTCTCTATCAATGACTATATTAGCTGGTAGCACACATAAAGTTGATAGATATTATCAATGAAAAGCTAAGATAAATCTGGCATTTTCACTGTTGTTTTAGTTGCAAAATAAACCAACACATCTTGGTAACCATGTCCACTACAACCCAAATGGCATCATGACCTATACTAGTTGTAGGTAGACCTGCAATAAAATCCATAGAGATGCTTTCCCATTTACCATGAGGGATCTCTAATGGTTGTAAAAGCCGCCTATTTTAAGAAGCTTAGCCTTATTGACCTAGACTTTTTTATAATGTAAAACATATTCTTGGATGTCCTTGTGAAGTCCAGGAGGCTAATAGAATTGCCTTCTCACTAAGGCATAGGTCTTCCTGATTGCAAGATGACCTATACTTAGACTATCATGACACTCATAAAGATCTGACACCTAGTGTCAGAGTCCAAGGGTACACACACCCTTCCTTTGTGTAACAAGTACCCATTATCGATGGAAAAATTCTTCTTGTCCCTAGAAATAGGAGAGCTGGCTATGGAACTATCATCTGCACTGGTTAGGGAGTGGGAGGGATCCCTACATGTAACAAATGTCCACACCTTTGCATATGATTGATCATGTTCACATTTGCCTTTGAGTGTATCTAAAATTCATTTTTCAAATTTGTGAAACTCAATGAGTTGAATTGAGGCATGTGACTTAAAGCATCAGTCCATGACATTGTATTGGCCCTTGCGATACCTTAGTTCAAAGTTAAATTATTGGAGGATTTCTGCCCACGGAGCTTTATGAGCTTTCAAATCAGTTTGAGTTATCAACCATTTGATACTCTCATGATCAAAGACAATCTCAAAATTTGAGTTATCAACCATTTGATACTCTCATGATCAAAGACAATCTCAAAATTAGCATTGTAGAGATAATTTCTCCACTTGCCTAGAGTGTGATTGATGGCATAAAGCTCACGCTCATATGCAAAATAATTCCATTGAGCTCTATCCAACTTCTTGCTCTCAAAAGCTACTGGTCTTCCTCCTTGAAGAAGAACATCACCAACAACATGGTCACTAGCATCTGTTTCAACCACAAACGGCTGATTAGGATCTACCATTTCTAACATAGGTGTGATAGCCATGGCAACCTTAAGGTGATAAAAACTTTGTTCTTGGTCAGGACCCCAAACAAAATTGTGACCCTTAGCCTTTAATTGGTCCATCATGGGAACCGCTAACTTAGCATAATCTCAGATGAATTTGCGATAGAACCCTACCACGCCAATGAATATCTCCAATTCCTCCAAATTGGTTTGATGAGGCCACTTAAGGACTGCCTCTACTCTTATAGGATCCATATAAATTCCATTTGCTGAGATAATGTGACCCAAATAATGGATCTCTCAGGCAAAAAACTCACAATTTCCCTATTTAGCTTAGAGTGCGTTTTTCCTTAGCTATTTGAATGCTAATCATAAGTGTTGCAAATGCTCTTCCTTGGTGGGACTAAAGATCAAAATATCATAAAGAAGCACTACAACAAATCGACCAAGATACGGATGTAGGACGCTATCCATAAGAGTCATAAACGTATTTGGAGCATTAGTTATACCAAAGGGCATAACTAAAAACTCATAATGCTCAAATCTGGTACAAAAAGTTGTTTTAGGCAAATCCTTCATGCGAATGCAAACTTGATGATAGCCTGACCTTAAGTCAATCTTGCTAAAGTATTATGCACCTCGTAGTTGATGAAAAAGCTCCTCAACTCACGGGTAATGGATACTTATTCTTTATCGTGATACATTCAAACCACGATAGTCCACACATAAATGCATGGACCCATATTTCTTCTTCATCACCAAGAAAATTGGTGATGCCCATGGCGAATTGCTAAGCGTAATGAAGCCCCTGGCAAGGTACTCATCAAGATGATGCTCTAGCTCACTGGCTTCATTAGCGCTAAGCCTATGTAGAGGCCTGCAAACTAGCTTTATATCCTTGAGCACTTCAATGGCATGGTGGACATTGTGCTACTTAGGGGGCAAACTAGATGGCAAGGCACTTGAAAAAACATCATGAAATTCACGTAGGGATTTTGCAAAGAATTAGAAACTTGTTGAGTGAGCTTATGAAAAAAATTAGTTTGTTCATTATTATGCATAGCACTAACATGTTGTTCACACATGACAAAATTGAGAGATTCAATACTCAAACTAGAATTAAAATCACCACCACTAGCATTATCATGAGACAAAACTAAAGGAGACATGTAAAACGAAAAGAGATTTTCTATTTCATGAGCATGTAGTACGAGGCGGTCCACTTTAGCAAAACAAATGAGTGGAGAAGGGGGAACATATGTTCACCTTGCAAATGCACTTGTTTACCATTGAACTCAAATTCAAAAGTTTTATCTAGATAACTACGAGAAAGAAATGGTCCTAAATGAAACAACCATTCACAACCCAAAATAACATCAGCTCTCTCATAATATGCATAACTTGAAAATATAACTACATTTTATGTCCCTAAATACGAAGTGGTACTTGCTTAACCATCGTGTCCCATACATGCTTATCATGCGCATTAGTAAGAGATACCATGTATTTATACTCAGTAGGGTTTTTTTGGCAATTTTAAAATTTTAAGCAAGTGATAATTCAAAAAGTTTTATGTAGCCCCATCGTAAATCATGACACAGACTCTTCATCGTTGATCTGTCCATGCACTGAAATCAAATCATAAGGCCCTAAAAGAGGGTATCCACATCGTAGAGGTTACACAACACTCATGCATGGCATCGGTATGGCATACTTGAACATTAGAAAACTTCTTGGAAGCTTTAAGTGGCAAGACTTGCACCGTGTGCACCACCTTACTCCTATCCTTATCGACACCTTTGCCACAGTTCTTTGGACAATTCTATTTATTATCATGATTAGAGCATCCATGCAAATAAAACATAATTTTTTCTTTTTATCTCTCTTATAATCTTGTGCAGATAAGGGACCCCTTGGCACCTTAGCCTTCTTAACCACATCATTACCTTGTTTAGCCCCTTCCATTTTTTCCCCTTAGAACTACGGAAGTCGGATGTTCAAACCCAAGGTGTCTTGGCCATTCATTTCTTCTCAATATTATCATTGTCGAAGATCTACGTACTTTTTATGGCCTCTTTCAAAGTTATAGGATATTGAGTTTTAACGTAAGTTTTATATTAAGTATCTATACCTTCAAAACAAAACAAACACACACACACACACACACACACAAATTAGTAAAGCCATGGTAACAAGGAGGGAAACATGTATAAAAAAGGAGGGGGTAAGGAGTCTTCATCTCTGAATCCAACTCTGTACTTGAAGAAACATGAAAAATGGTCGTGTAGTAGAGTTTTGTAATTTTTATGGGCGCCGATTTATACGCATTGGTATACACACTAGTATTAATTAAAATTATTTTGGGCGATTATACCAGAGAATATACCGACGCTGATAATAGAGAAATCATCAATGCCCTAATTTTTCACAAACTTTGAATTTAAATTTTTTGCCCGCACTCAATTTACCACCACTTATACCGGCACCCGTAATAGTCGCCACTAGTACCAACCATTCCCAAACAACTTGGTTTTATGTTACTAATGCTCATTAAGTGTGAAACTCAAATGAATCCACAAGCAACATTTACTCAAAAATACATAGTAGCTTGAAATTTATACACTTATATAGAGATACATGGGAGTTCATTCTTTGAAGGACTACTAGTCCTCCTTTGGTCAATTAATGTACACATTACTCTTTTGCGCCTTGCTTTGGTCTCCTTTTATGCCTTCTTACTGGGTGAATTAATGTACACATTACTCTTTTCGGCCTTGCTTTGATGTCCTTGTATGGCTCCTTAATAAAAAAATGATAGGCATGCCATAGTCTTATGGTTTCTTTCCCAAACATGGAACATACTTTTGTACATGAATCTACACTCCCTCTTGCTTATAGATTCATTCTCAAATGCACTATACACCTCTCCTTAAATGACAGACAATATGTCTCTGCTAACATTAGTGAGACTGCACGATAACTTATTTATCTTCTCCATTACATTTGGATAGCACACATGCGGTTCAGATTTGTTTGCTGTTTAACCAATGCATTAACAAGTGACTCATTTCCCCTCTAAACTGTGCCTATGGAATTGTTTGTGAGCATGGATTGATTTACTAAAAGTTGGGAAGAGAGCATGTTCCAATTTTGCCACATGCTGCAATTGTATCCCTAACTCGACCCTTTCAATGTCCCAGACTATTGTAAACAAGGCATCCCTTGACCCCCCGCCGGTAGATTGGGCTATAGGAGAGGTTGTCCTCTTTAAGTCATTGTTAGATTATGAAGTCATTACCAAGTGATGTGAGCATGGATTGATTTACTAAAAGTTGGGAAGAGAGCATGTTCCAATTTTGCCACATGCTGCAATTGTATCCCTAACTCGACCCTTTCAATGTCCCAGACTATTGTAAACAAGGCATCCCTTGACCCCCCGCCGGTAGATTGGGCTATAGGAGAGGTTGTCCTCTTTAAGTCATTGTTAGATTATGAAGTCATTACCAAGTGATGTACCCTTGATTTTTAGATTTTCCTTTCTACCTTTGTCTTCAACGTACTTCTTTATAGTGGTTTACATGGTCTCTTTTAATAGTAGATTCTTTGGAAGTGGGGGGAGTTAGCATTGATGAGTCACATTCTTTCTTGTAGGCGGCTGGTCTGAAAATTACCTCTCCATGGGCTCTACATGGATTTCTTGCCATAGTAGATAATTCTCATGATTGGCAGTCCTACACCGAGTTACTTTCCTCCCAGTTGGCGAGAGCATTTTTAATTGCCTATAAAAATATTATGTAGAATTTTAAAGTACAACCTCACCATCTTGTTCTCTATATGACCTTTGTTGCTTTAGGAGTAGATTTAGGAGTACCCGGACTTAACTTGAGTGAACATGTTTGGCTTGCACAAAGAAAAATAAGTGCATATGGCCTTGGCAAGCTTGATAAGTACTACACATTGGTCTAGTGGGGCTTTGGGTTTTCGATTGGGACAAATATAGACGTTCTCATAGCTTTAGCTACAATATTCTTGATGCATGGATGGACAACTGTTGGCAATATAAGGGCATTGTGCACCACTTCCATAGTGAGTTTGAAGATGACTCTTTTTATCCCCCCTTGCCCTAGATAAAATCTACTTGGACGGCATTTTTTCTTTGCGCATATGAATTCATCGCTTGGAAGCATATCTTAAGTAGTCCATTAACCAAGATTGTAGTCTAAGGAAGTATAAGTGGCCCACCTTCTATAGCAGCCATCTGGCTTCAACATCTTCAAGGATTACATGATGGAATTCTTCTTATAGAGACAATTCATAATAAGTCTTTTCTATGTGACCATCCTTTACATGGAAGTCAACATACATCCCCCTTCTCACTCTAGTTTTTTGTCTAGAAGTAACCCACCTTCTATAGCAGCCATCTGGCTTCAACATCTTCAAGGATTACATGATGGAATTCTTCTTATAGAGCCAATTCATAATAAGTCTTGTCTATGTGACCATCCTTTACATGGAAGTCAACATACATCCCCCTCCTCACTCTAGTTTTTTGTCTAGAAGTAACCCACTTTATCCAAATACTTGGTATGGAATGTAAGGAGATAGCGTTTGATTTTTTGTTCTGTATGACCTAGCTATGTTACTTGCTATAGTCATGGCTAAACAGCTTGCTACACTTTACTATGTATATATTGTGTGACCTTAGCGACTTTTGTATACACAAGAAATGCAATTGGAAATCAGTTGTTTTCAAATGTTAGGCCTACACGCCTAAAATTCTATAGACCTTCTATAGAATTTTTAGAGAGCTTTGATTATGGGGATGAGATTGTTTCAACCGTGCAAAATGCGATCACACATAAACCGCACAACCCTAGGCTTGTTGATAAAATCTCCAACCATGCGATTCATGGGAGCTTATTGAAATTTTGAATTTGCAAAGTGATGTTGTGTAAGTGAATATCTTGAGGCAATCTATGAGTCAGATGGAGATCTGCACATTGTAGTTTGATGCAATGCCTATGGGTTTGGCTATGTTCCCATTGACCATGAGGCTTATTCCTATAAGTGGCATAGGCTACCCCAGGCCTCCCAGTAATCCTTGGTGACACTAGCACCACCATCCAAGGTCATGGTAAAAGTCCATTGTACATTGCATTCATTTTGTTGCTTTTAAAATAGAGTCACAACTTATTCATGGGCTTCTTGGGGTATCATTTGGTTTTTTCTATGGAGGGAGAGTGCTCATCAATTATGGGCCATGGTCCTTCCTCTTCCTCTTCTAGATCAAGTTCAAATCTATAAGCCCTTAAATTTCCATTCATCCAAATCTAGCAGTTGTTTGCAAGACCCCAGGTGAGCTGAAGACCCGAGCTGAA
Source organism: Cibotium barometz (assembly GCF_041138505.1). Taxonomy (NCBI): domain Eukaryota; kingdom Viridiplantae; phylum Streptophyta; class Polypodiopsida; order Cyatheales; family Cibotiaceae; genus Cibotium; species Cibotium barometz. Next base: position 38,029,824 of record NC_141086.1, read on the forward strand.
GACCATCCCCCTATAAGAAAGAAGCTGACCCATATAGGCTAACTCCCCCCACTTGCAAGCAAGCTAAGAGTGGAAGAGAGCATGCATACCACTATAGAGAAGTGTGTTAAAGATAAAGGTAGAAAGAACTTGGTAATGAATTCAAAATTTGATAATGACTTATAGAGAACACCCTCTGTGCAACCCCAGTACTCACAAGGGAAGGGCAAGAAAAAGGAATAAGTGGTCTACGTAGATAGACCTAGTGACAAAATCTAAATACAAGATCTAAACACAAGGTTAAAGAAGGCTACGAAGAATGCCCACATGTGGCGAAAATGGAGCATGCTCTCTTCCTAACTTTTATCAAATCAATATATCCTCAAAAAGATAAACAAAGCCATTGGCACATTTTAGAGGGAAAAGGAGTTATTCCTTAATGCATTAGTTGAAGAACAAATTGAGATCAACCACGTGTGTGCTATCCAAATGTAATGGTAAAGATACACTAGCTACATTGCAGTCTTTAATCTTATCAGAGACAAATGGTCTTTGATTTGGAGAGAGGTATATAATGCATTTGGGAAAGAAGTTACAAGCTAGAAGGAGTATAGATGGCATGGTTGTCATTTTTTGAGGAGGCATACAAGGAGACCAAAGCAAGTCCCAAAAGAGTTATGTGTACATTAATTGACCCAAGGAGGACTAGTAGTTCTTCAAAGAATGAACTCACATGTATCTCTATACAAGTGTGGAGATTTCAAGTCATGTATTTTTGTGTCATTATTGTTTGTGAACTCATTTGAGTTTCACACCTAACTAATGAACATTAGTATCACATATCCAAGTTTGAGGACACCCTTATCAATGCTACTAATATTTTTGAGTGCAAACCTTGAGTATTCTTGAGATCTTTGACCCCTGAGGAGTTCTTGGTGTGATAGATAAGGGAGAGATAAATAATCAAAGGTAAAAACCCTATCGATTTCCTCGCATGGCTACTTAGCACGCCTTATATTATAGGTGATATGTTACTCATGTATTTATGTTTATGTCAAACTGATTCTTTTGGCTTGAGAAAAACCTTATACTCTTGAATTATGAAAAGTTTGAGTGTAGCATAGACTTAAAGAATGTAAACCAAAAAGTCGCTACACTAGAAGAAAAGGGAATTAATATAGAAGGAAAAAAAATACAATAGTAGAAAGAATTTCTGATAGAGTGGCCATTGTGTTTCATTGCTACCATTCTCACCATGTTTATGTGATGTAGGGTGTTGAATTTCATTGATCTTGGATCAATCTTTGCCCTATGCTATGAAAATATTAAAGATAGAAGTATGACACTTGAAAGACTAAAGTTCATAGCTATGGAAGAATTGAGAATGGAGATGAAGCTAATGTGTTTATCTCTATTGGAAGTAAACAGTCACAAAGGAAATATATCACATGCCCTCATGGAGGGTAAAGATTTTGTCAATTTACTCATGGAGGGTAAAGCTTTTGTCAATTTACTCAAATCTGAATTGTATACATTATTTATTATCTTTGTGGATTGACTTAATTGTTACTTTCTTCTTTGTAGAGAGATCTTCCTTAATAAGGTAAATAGTTTTGGAGCACTTGTGTGCTATTACAAGCTTGGTAGTACAACCCCTTCACATACCTTAGGATTATATACCCCAGAAACATTTGAAAGATATCACATTGGTGGGAAGAAAGCATAGATTCTCTATCCTTTTAATATTGAAGGATAGTAAGACATAGCTAAAGGGAGGCATGTTTTTGTAATTATTTAGTTAAGAAGAGGAATGAGTCATCTCTCCACTATACATTGTGTATGGTCTATTTAAAAATCCAAATACAAAATATTAGAAGCACAAGATTGAAATGTTATTTTGTATGCTTCCAGCTCCACACACACACAATTTTTTGTGTGAAACCTTAATACTAATTAGCTTTTGTGTAAAATATTAATAGTAATAGGCTTTTAAAAGATATAATCTCGATTTGGAAACTAAATCCACCACTTTGAGTCATGGTGCCTAAAAAGATAGAGAAAGCACTAAAATACATGACACTTGAGGTTAAGGCATTAGGAAGCTGGCAATCATCTTCCAAGTTCCTTCCATAATGATTGAGATTCTATGACACCACATCACCTTAAGGCCCTGGAATAAAGAGGCCGATGATTGCCCTTACCTAAGCCCTATGCTAAGGTGATTCTTGGAAAAAAGAAGCCCAAATTTGATACAAAGGTGGCATTTTGATACCCAATTCTTGGATACCCATTGCCACATGTTTACTCCCATATAGATAGGCACTTGATCCTTGGAACAATACTTGTTTTGCTAGAAAAAGTGTAAATAAACACACACATTATTGTCCCATTGGTGAGATATGTTGTGGCCACACATAGGTATCACCATGCATTTTTGTTGTTGACCATTTGGTTGAAAACAACCCAATCTTTCTACCATAGAAAATGAGCATAATGTGGGATGGTGACATTGTCTATGGTTTATCAACACTTCAAATCTATTTCGGATCTCTTTGATAAACCTTTTAAGTGCTTGCCTCGTGAAGTCAGTCACAGCAAAACAACGAGAAAGATGAGCACAACTTTGCCACCAAAATCTAGCAAAGAAGAAGCTTACTAACTGGCTTTTGTGTGCATTCCTAATACTAATGGGCTTTTCAAAGATAAGAGAATAAAATCTAGATTCGGGCACTAGGTCATGCTGTAGAGTCCACCCTCCACCACTTTGAGTCACGGTGCCTAAAAAGATAGAGAAAGCAATAAAATACATGTAACTTGAGGCTAAGGCATTAGGAAGCTTGCGATCATCTTTCAACTTTCTTCCATAATAATCTAGATTCTATGACTTTACATCATGTTAAGGCCTTGGACTAATGAGGCTGATGATTTCCATTACAATCATGTTGGGCTTCTCCAGGTTTATCTAAGCCCTTAAGCCCTACACTAAGGTGATGTTTGGAAAAAAGAAGCCCAAATTTAATACAAAGGTGGGAATTTGATGCCCACAAGCGATGCCAGAAGTGTCTCTAAATTTTGTGTTGTGAAGCCTAGCCTTGGCTTCAAATTTAATCCCATACTAGCTACAAAGTTCTAAAGGTTTTATGGGCTATGGATACTCATGCAAGCATGAAGTGGCTACGGCTATGGAGACTTGTGGAAGGCTTCTTTGTCTATGTGAATGTGAAATGTTTTATGGCTATGGAGACATGTTTCATACAATATCCTCTTTGATTCCAAGGTTATAGGTGACAAAAGAGGGAAACTAGACGAAAAGAAAGAGAAAAAGAAAAAACTACCTCAAGAAAGAGAGTAGAGAGAAGATGAGAGGCACATTTAAACACAATATAGATACGAGAGATAAACACATAGAGAGAAAAAAAGTGCAAGGAAAAATGATGCATTAATTCTTTTCAAATGAGAGGGACTTTCACTCCAAATGCTATGGATGCACTTGTCTTGCCATGGCTATAAGGCAAGAGTTTTCTCGAGTCCTTTATAGAGATAGCTTCATTGCTAACTCATAGTTATAAAGGAGGCAACTAAGAAGGTTGGTCTCATTAGAATAGACATGTATATTGTTTTAAAAAACCATATCAAGCAATAATGGTCATTTGTTGCCCAAATTTAATACAAAGGTGGCATGTTAATGCCCACAAGAGATGGCAAAAGCGTCTCTAATTCTTATGTGATGCCTAACCTTGGGCTTTAACCTTAATCCCATGTTGGCTTCTATGAAGCTCTAAAAGGTTTTATGGGCTATGGAGACTCGTGCAAGCATGAAGTGGCTATGGCATTAACTTATGGAAGGCTTTTTTATCTATGTCAATATGCAATGTTATATAGCTATGGAGACCTCTTTGATAAGGTCTCCTCTTTGATTCAAAGATTATAGGTGGCAAAGAGAAAGTATACAAAGAAGAAAGGAAAAGAAAAAGAAAAAGAAAAAACTACCTCAAGAAAGAAAGTTGAGAGAAGATGAGCGGCATATTTAAACACAGTATAGAGAGGAGAGAGAAACACAAAGAGAGCAAAAAATGCAAGCAAAGGAAAAGTAAAAATGGTGCTTAGATTCTTTTCATATGAGGCTCTATGGGACCTTCACTCCAAATGATGTGGGTACACTTGTCTTGCCATCCTTACAATGTAGGAGCTTTCTTGACAGCTAACTTCATTGTTAACTTGTAGTCATATTGAAGGAGGTTTTAAGAACCATATCAAGCAATAATAGTCTTCATTGGCTCCTCCAGCTCGCACGTGCGATCGTCGAGTGCATGCACGATTCTGATGAATGATCTGCTGCTGCTGCTACCGTGAGCGACTGAGGCGGGTGTAAGGTAGATGCACGAAAGATGATTGCCCATATTGGAGGCGGTTGCAACAGACCGGAAGATGAGCGTTGAGGTGGTTATACTTAAATGAGAGACTGGGGCAATTGAAGACAGGTCGGAAGAATATATATTGAGGTGCTCAAGCGAGGGAGGGTGGACGTGAGCAAGATATATAGGCCGGTGTTGTCGATCGGTGTTGCCAAGCCCTTGTACACAGCGCATTCACAATGCCTAGTAGTACCACTACTGATCCCTACTTCTGGCATGTGCTACGGCAAGCCTTTATCAAGAGCTGTAGAGGAGTGCAATGAGAGAAGGTAGGTTGGGGGACAAATATATTGGTGGAGCTCATGATCAGTGGGGCACAACCTCCAGGCTCCACTTTTACCTACTCTCGAGAGACAACCTCACATGGCTTCGAGACATAAAAGACACAATGAGGAAATATAGCTTGAGCGTCTTTAGCAAGCAAACACGACATGATCGAGCGGGCACATGTAACTGCATATAAAATTAATATGGGATTAAAAAAAGAAACAAAAGGACAGGAAAAGGGAAACACTCAACTATAGAGACCTTAAGATTAACATCACCAAAACAAAAGAAACATTGAAGGGGAACGTGCAAAATACAAGGCCACCTTAACATTGGAGAAAATATATACATATAATTATAAACTTTAAAGAGAGAGAGAGACAGAGACTTACAAACTATCTACCTTTACAATCTCAACTCAACTCTAATAAGAGTTAAGAATAAAATGTTATCATCGTTGGCCAAATGCGAAGTTAGTTTTACCATTGGCCTACATTCTACTCAAATCAAAACACATTTGAACATAAAGTACCCACCCCCCCAAAAAAAAAAGAGAAAAAGAATCACCCAAACAAAAAGTGAGAGTTATATGCATTAGGGGGTTTTTGGACTCAAAAAGGGACCCTCTAAGGGCTTCATGTCTCTTCCTTAAATCAAGGAAAAGCTCATAAGAAAATGTTAAAAATTCTCACACACACTCTCTCTCTTCTTTTAGAATCTTAAAAATCACATTTGGGAGAAAAATAGTCAAATAGATTAAGCCATTTCTTTATTTTGATAATGTCCATTTACAACAACACTACCCAAACTTCATAATTTAAAAATCTCAGAAAGTGTGCCAACATGATCCTATTTTCTTTGGAGCCAGGACATTTACAAAATTTTGGGTGCAGTATATGCCATTTGACATGATCCACTGTATCAATGGATATATGGGCATGAGACAAACCGTGCATCATCTCCTCATGTGCAAAACCCTTTATGTGTGTATGATGATCCAAGATAACAATTTGATCATCCACATCATCATAGTACTACATCACTGAAAAATGAAGAGGTATCCTCACATCAAAGGTAAATGTTATCGTCTCTCAAATCATCATCTATGGCATCCCCAAGGTCTACAAGGTCATCCTCATAAACATGGTCTATCTCCATCAATAGTTCCTCTATGTGACCTACATCCGATAACAAATCTATCTCCAACAATATAGGATCTAAGGATATGTCTAGATCGAATGCAAATCTCTCAAGAGATCTATTGAAGCTCTATGCATAAGTTTCAATCTCTTTGCGTAAGCTTAAGCCTTATCCATAGAGCTTGACTATAGTGCTTAAGCTTATGCATAAGTCTTAAGCATAGTCTTATCCATAAGCCTTAAGCATAGGCCTTATGCAAAAGCCTCAAGAATAGGCTTATGTATAATCTTAAGTATAGGATTATGCATAAAGCTTAATTCAAGAAGCTTAATGCATACATAGAGCTAGATGAATTAAGCATGTATGCAAGAGCTAGATGCATAGAGCTACATGCAAGAGCTAGATGCATTAAGCATGTATGCAAGAAGCATGCATAGAGCTAGATGCATTATTCATGTATTGAAGAGACTATGTTAAGCTACATTAAGCTTGCATGCAAGACCTAGATGCAAAAGCCTGCATTAAGCCTACATTAAGCATGTATGCAAGAGCTAGATGCATAAAGCATGTATGCAAGATCCTGCATGGAAGAGATATATGCATTAATCTAGATGCATTAAGCATGGAAGAGATATATGCATTAATCTAGATGCATTAAGCATGTATGCAAGAGCTTAAATGTAAGAGCTAGATGCATTAAGCATGTATGCAAGAGCCCACATAGATCTAGCTAGATGTATAGAGCAAGATGCAAGAGCCTGATGCATAGATCCTGCATAGAGCTATATTGAAAGGCCTCCATTAACCTTCTAGAAGATAATAGAAAAATTCTCCACCCAACCACCGAATATAGGAACCCTAGCAGCTCATAGCCCTGGCCGTTCACACATGTCCGGACTCCCTTGAACCGCCTAGTCCTACCAGTGTCCCCACACTACTCCCCCATTTTGGAAGAGTTTTCGTCGTCAAAAGAAAGGTAGGGTATTGGGTATTAATAGTAGTAACGTCCTCCCAAGTTGTACCTTCTCCTGGTTTATCCTTCCACTAACTAGACATTGTTGTCTAATTCTGTGTGACGAGTTCTCTTCTCTTGAAGATCCAAGATACACTCTAGCTTGTCTCGTAACACCGGAGACTTGATTAAATCTATAATATCACTTGTATCCACCACAACAACAACTAATATGAAAATCTGGGTGAACCTTGGAATGTTCTGGTAGAGCTAACTTGTAGGCACCTTCACCTACATGCTTAAGTATTGTTAAAGGTACACAATACCTAGGCGACAGCTATGGCACCTTCACCTACATGCTTAAGTATTGTTAAAGGTACACAATACCTAGGCGACAGTTATGGCACTTTGCTCCTCTACAAAGTTTCCAATTTCCAAGGAACTTTGAGAAATACATGGTAACCTTTTTCAAATGTGACCACTCTGCAGTCTTCATTTGCAATAATGCTTGTAAACGATCTTGGGCCCATTTAACATTTTCCTTAGCGATCTTTAGCATATCGTTATGATCTTGTAGAAGATCTTAAACCTTTGAATTATTTTAGTAGCTAACTCCATAGCTACTATAGATTGGGATTAAAACCCATACATAAGCATGAAAGGACTAAAGGTTATAGCTACATGATTGGCATTGTTGTAGGCAAATTCTAAAATTGGTAAGTAATCTTCCCAATTCGTTTGCCATTTACTCACATATGCTCTTAGCATATCTTCGAGTACTTGGGTGACCCTTTTTATCTGACCACACTTTGGGGGTGGTCAATTGTACTTATATTGAGCATTGTGTCCAACCTTTTGAACAATGCTCACCAAAAGTGACTATTAAACTTCTGGTCTCTATCACTGACTATATTAGCTGGGCAGCCCATAAAGTTGATAGATATTATCAATGAAAAGCCAAGATAAATCTGGCATTTTCACTATTGTTTTAGTTGGAATAAAACAAGACATCTTGGTAACCATGTCCACTACAACCTAGATGGCATCATGACCTCAACTAGTTATAGGTAGACCTACAATAAAAACCATAGAGATGCTTTCCCACCTACCATCAGGGATCTCTAATGGTTGTAATAGCCTACCTATTTTAAGAAGCTTAGCCTTATTGACCTAGATTTTTTTAAATGTAAAACATTTTATTGGATGTCATTGTGAAGTCCAGGCTAATATAATTGCCTTCTCACTATAGGTCTTCGTGATTCCAAGATGATCTATACTTGGACTATCATGACACTCATAAAGATTTGACACCTAGTGTCAGAGTCCAAGGGCACACACACTCTTCCTTTGTGTAACAAGTACCCATTATCAACGTAGAATTTCTTCTTGTCCCTATAGAAAGAGGAGCGCTAGGTGTGGAACTATCATCTACACTTGCTACTACTAGTGGGAAGGATCCCTACATGTAACAAATGTCCACACCTTTGCATATGATTTATCATGTTCGCATTTTCCTTTCAATGTATCTAAAATTAACTTTTTAACTTTGTGAAACTCAATGAGTTGAATTAAGGCATGCGACTGAAAGTATTAGCCACCATGACATTGTATTGGTCTTTGCGATACCTTAGTTGAAAGTTAAGTTCTTGGACGATTTCTACCCACCGAGCTTTACAAGTTTTCAAATCAATTTGAGTTATCAACCATTTGATAATCTCATGATCAAAGATAATCTCAAACTTAGCACTGTAGAGATAATGTCTCCACTTACCTAGAGTGGGAATGATGGCATAAAGCTGACGCTCATATGTAGAATAATTCCATTAAGCTCTATCCAACTTCTTGCTCTCAAAAGCTAACGGTCTTCCTCCTTGAAGAAGAACATCACCAACTACATGGTTATTAGCATCCGTTTCAACCATAAACGGGTGATTATGATCTACCATTTCCAACAGAGGTGCGATAGCTATGGCAACCTGAAGGCAATCGAAACTTTGTGGTTGGTCACGACCCCAAACAAAATTGTGACCCTTAGTCTTTAATTGGTCGATCATGGGAACCACTAACTTATTTTGTATGATCTGTAAACTTTGAGAAAGAACAAGTAAATGTTTCTCAATACGCATTGTGTGTGATTCTAGCATTAAAGTATGTGCATGCAAATCCACAAATCTGTGATCACCCACATCTAGATCAACCATATTGGTATCCAAAGATGGATGACCACAATACTACTGACCCTCAGAGTGCTCGGAATATTCTGAGGTCATGGAAAAATGAAGATGAATACATGACCAAAACTGGCTCATTTTGTTTGCATCAGTAATATATGGTCTGGCAACATTGGTATAGACACCACTCTCATCCCCTTGATGTGTGCAGCTATAGAGAAATATCAAGCAATTTAAAAAGTCTTCTTCTTCAAGTATTTTTGGATGTCTCTTTCTCTCCTTTTGCTGATACGAGAGAGATCATTCCCTCCTTTTGGATATATGAGAGAGAGAGAGAGAGAGAGAGAGAGAGAGAGAGAGAGAGAGAATGTTTGTCCTTGATTACTTCCCATGACTACTAGAAAAACGAGAGAGATAGAAATGTTGTTTCTTTGCACGAAAAACCCTTTTTTTAATAGATATATTTTCCTTTTAAAAAAACTTATCTTCCCATGGCCGAAAGGATGACTGCCTATCGGCTATGTTGCTTTTGCAAAAAACAGTGCTATCACCTCGGCAATTTGTGGCATTGTCATAATGGCCATGTTTCTTGTGTTAAGCGTCGACTAGAGCCACGGTCGGCTATTGAAGAAGGTTGTATAATATGGCTGGTATACACTGCTTGTTGCCACAGTAATTGTGTAATAACAAAAATATGGCTGGTATATGCAACACTACACTGCTTGTTGCCAATAATTGTGCAACAACAAAAATATGGCTGGTATATGCAACACTACACTAGCGGCTCCGGAGTTGATTTTGTGCATCGTAACTATGTCGTAAAACAACATTGTTGCTGTTTTGTGGGGCTTATGCACCGGCTGCTATTGATGATGTAGCCGTTATGGCCTACTTTCTTACGTGTTGTGAATCGTCGTCAATGGCTTGGTTTCTATTGTGCACCTTCCAACAGCCGTATATACGACGATTGTTGGGCTACATAAGGACTAAAATTGATGGTTATTTCACCGTATATCATGACTATTGCACTCTTCCATGAAAGATACAAACAAGGCGAGGGAGAGAGAAAGTGCCGTAAATTCTCATCATGTTCACGATGTGCATAGCTAGTTGTGAGATTCCGCAAAGAAAGTGGAGCATGAGGAAAGAAAAATGCTCTCATACCACTAAAAGTTCTCCATTCACCTGCTAGAAGAGAATAGGGCAACTCCGACGGTCGCTAGATATAGAAACCCTTGCCGTCCACACATGTCCGAACTCCCTTGAACCGCCTAACTCTCACCTAGTTCTATCGGTGTCCTAACATAGATGCAAGAGTCTGCATAGAGTTAGATGCAAGAGCTACATGCAAAGAGCTTAATACATGCATAGACCTTTATGCAAGATGCATGCATGCATTAAGCTCTGTGCAAGCTCAAGAAGCCTATACAAGCTTTATGCATAAGCTTCATGCAAGCATGCAAGAAGCCTACAGATAGATTTTGCAAGAATCTTATGTAAGCTCTATGCATAAGCTTCATGCACGCTTGCAAGAAGCCTTTTCATAGAGCTTACAAGAAGCTTCTTCTTTTTTTTCTTTTTTTTTGGAGAAACGATCCTTCTATTAGTTAATGAGAAAACGCCATATGGCTACAAAGCTCACCTCGCAAGGAGGGATAGAAAACACAATGAACACCTGAGCTCCCCCCCGTGGCTGGCCGCTCTCTGGGGGGGGCTACCTAGTAGTACATGAGGGAGGTGAGAAAAGCCAAACTGGCGGCCTATAGTGCCAAGTGACATCCTCGTCCCTCGCGGTGAGGAAAGGGCCAGGCTGCCAAGTGCGGAGGAAAGCCTTGCGGCGCCCTCTCATGCGATCCGAGTCGCCCTGGAGTTTCCCCCCAGTGTCCTCTCAAGGTGTGAATGATGTCCACCCAGAGGGCCTGTATGACCTCCGCCGGTGGAGTCGCCTGGTGGTCAATGGCCTCCCTGCATCGGGCTCTCCATATGTGCCAAGCCGTCATGCTGCTGATCATCTCCCATCTCTGCCCGACCCCCTCCTGAGAGGCTGCCGAAGAGAAGTCTGGCGTCGGAACCACCGCCATCGCCCTGTTAGAGACCTGGATGGTCACACTGCCAGGGACGTCCTCATATCCAAGTGCAGGGCCGCTGTCCGTGGCCCAAGCCACCGCACCCCACGTCACCAACATCTCACCTGGTGAGCCTGCAAAAACCATCCTGAGAGCGCGCTGCCAGACCTGCTGTGCCTGTGGGCAATCCCATAAGCAGTGCCGCTGTGTCTCCTGTGCATGGCCGCACCGAGGGCAGGACGCTGGGTGTCTGCCAAAAGCTAGCCAAGCCCCCACAGCCAATCCTCTATGCGCTGTGAGCCAAAGAAATAGCGTCACCTTTCGGGGCCGGAAACTGGCCCAAAGGCGCTGCCAGAAGTCCCTAAGAAAGGCGGGGGAGAGCCCCTGTCGCCGCCAATGCTCGGCCGCTGTGCCGGGGTGCTCGCTATCCTGTGTCTCTGAATCCGCCGCCCCAGCCTCGCTGTGTACTGAAAAAAGGGGATGGCAGGGCTGGTAGGGGCCGAGTAGGGATCTCGCCAAAACCACTCACCTGGGTCCCACTGAAGGCGAATAAGAGGCCTGCTGTCCCAAGCCCATAATCTCCAAGAACAGTCCTCCCCTATCGAGGCCGGTGAGGGGTCTACATGCCACTGCCTCTGATGGAAGCCGACCACCCGTACCCTCTGAAGAATGCAACCCTGGAGCCCATCCAAATCTAGTCGTGTCCTCTGAAGCTGGCCACCCTCTCCCACCTCGAAAGTGAGTGGGGTGACTCTCTCCGCTGTGCCGCAGACCGCTAGAAGGATCTCATGCCGAGTAAAGACACCCATCCACTGTGGAGGTGGAGGGTCCTGTACTGGGGTCCGCCACTCCCAGGGGATGGCCGCCTCAATGTCCTGTCTCATCAACTCTCTGCCCCTCATTCCACTGAGCCTCCTCTCCTGAGCCTCTGGAGGCAGCTCCTGAAAGCATATCCTGTCATCTAGGGACTGGGCCGGGCCGGAGCTCAACGGGCCCCACGACATGTGAGACCGCGAGCCAACCATATGGCCACTGGGAAGTCGAATCAAGGGGTTCCACATCAATGGCTGCCTCAGGCGCTCCTCATCGGTGCCCAGGGGAGTCTGGAAGAGGGACGGCCTCAGATGCGCCCAGGCCCTCAGAAGGCTGGCTGCAAAACGCTCCTCGAAGCCGAGGCCCACTCCTCTGGATCGCTGCTCCGTAAAGATCCACCTGATGCTGGGGTCCAGGGGCCACTAAGAGAAGGAGTGCGGCTGAGCATCCTGGAAACAAGTAACTCCTTCCACGGCTCATCGCCTGGTAGGAGACCACGAACTACCAACTTGCCAAGCAAAGCTCGGCTTTGGCAAATAGGATCTACAATGCCCAGGCCGCCTCTCTCCCTCGGCTGAGTGATCACAGCCCATGCCACCTTGGCCCTGGCGGGTCGCCCGTCGCCTCCGGACCAAAGAAAGTTCCTGATGAGCCTCTGCACCTGGCCAATGCACGCCCGAGAAAAGGCCCAGCAAGAAGTGATGTACCACATGGTAGCGAGCAGGACCTGGTTGGCCACAACTACTCGGCCAGCCAGAGATAAACGAGCGGTACTCCAATACAGAAGCTTCCTCCGAATGCTCAGAAGAAGGGGGGCTATCTGCTGCTCCGGAGATATATCAATGCCCACATAGCATCCCAAATAACGCACTGTAGTGCTGGGGGGCAGCCACTGAAAACCATCAACTGGCCTCCAAGTCGGGGGGGGCATAGAACTGACCCACAGCCCACACGACTTGTGCCAGTTGATCAAAGCGCCCGAAGCTCTACAAAACCTGTCCATGGCTGAGGCGAAACGGCGGAGGTTCTCCTCACCTCCCTGAAGATAGACAGCAGTGTCATCCGCAAACTCCGAGTCTAGGAGCTCCTCCGAGGTGCGGATGGGAAGCTGGAGGCCCCTCAAACTTGTATCCTGTGCCGTCAAGAAGGTGCTCATGGCCTCCGCCACAAAAAGAAAAAGAAAGGGCGCCAAGGGACACCCCTGTCGCACCGAGCGCGATAGCTGGAATCTCTCTCCGCACACGCCCTGTATCAGCACCTGGCTATGAGCCGAAGTGTAGAGTGCAGAGACCCCACGGATCCACTGAGGGGGGAAGCCCATCCTCTCCATAGTGCCTTCCAGGAAGGCCCAGTCCACCCGATCATATGCCTTCTCGAAGTCGAGAAGGAGCACCGCCAGATCCTCCTGCCGAAATCTAGCCAAAGCCGTAGCCTCCCAGAAAGAGAAAATGTTATCCAGAATGCTCCTATCCTGGATGAAGCCTGTCTGCGTGGAGTGGATGATGTCCGGAAGGTGAGGCTGAAGCCGCTTGTTGCTGATCGCCTTAGCTAGGACCTTGTAGGCCGTGCCTAGCAAGGTGATCGGTCTCCACTGTCTAATCTCCAGTCTGTCTCCTCCCTCTTTGGGGATCAAGTGAATCAACCCCTCTGCCAGGTGTCCGGCATGACTCCCGTCTCCATAATCTCCTGGAAAGCCAATCTGAAGCCCCTATGAAGGAGGCCCCAGTACCTCTGGAAGAAAGCCACTGAGAGACCATCCTCTCCTGGGCATTTGCCCCGAGGTAATGCCTGAAGAGCCTCCTCCAGTTCCGTATCCGAGAAGGGGGAGAGAAGGGAGTGCTGCAAATGGGCCGGCACAACCGGTCTCGTGAAGCTCCAGACTGCCTCCCTAGCCTCTCTCACCCTGTCGTCTGCTGGCTCAGCAGAGAGAAGATCCCTGTAAAAATCTGTGGCTATCGCCCGAACCCTGGGTGGATCCACCACAACCTGGCCATCAGCCTGGCGAAGCCGCCTGAGACCCTCTCGTCTGAAGCGAGGCCCAGTCGCCTCAAAGAAATCCCGAGTCACTCTGTCTCCAGCCAAAAAGAAGCCCGAGCATGGAATCGGAACTCCACCCGCCTCTCCTCGATGGATCTGATCTCAGTGCGAGCTGTCTCCATCTGCTCTGAGATCCAAGGGCTGAGGGGATCTCTCTCCTGGAGTCTCTGGAGGGACGCTAGACTCCTCCGAAGGCTCCTCTCCTGCTCTCTGAAGGCCTCCAGACGGTCCAAGGCAGCCAGTCTGAGCATCCGACTGATCTCCTGCAAGCCACTGGCAAGATCACTGGCTGCCGATCCTCTCCTGAACTGCAGCTCCTGCCAGACCTGCTAGCTTACAAGAAGCTTATGCAAGATCTATGCATAATCTTGCAAGAAACATATGCATAGAGTTTGCAAGAAGCCTATGCAAGCTCTATCCATGAGCTTCTTGCAAAAAACTCTACACAAGGAAAAAAAAGCCTATACAACATGTTTTATCTACCCACCTCCCCATCTCAAGGCCTTTTGTATACAAGTAAAAAAAGAGAAAAAATAACAAAAGCAGCAAGGGTTTACATTCCATACCTGGAAGTGAAGAGATTGTATAAAGATCTTGACCTGCAAATACACATAACACAAGCAAACCAACAAGTGCAAATCATACCATTAAGCTTTATGCATCTAGCTTAATGATGCAAGAAGCATTCATAGAGCTTGCATAGAGGTAAACCTAAGCAAGAGCTTGCAAGGCTATACATAGAGCTTGCATAGAGGTAAATCTAATCAAGAGGCTTCATAGGCTTCTTATAATGGCTATGCATAGGCTTCTTGCAAGTGTGTATGAAGAATATCTCCACACCTCCTAAATCTCCTCATGCTACCCTTTATTCTCTCCCAGTAGATACTTCTCACCTTTTCACAGCTTCTCTCACATTTATAGATTCTCTTTTTACAGCCTCTTGCCAAGGACTTGTTCTCGCACACACCCTATTCACTTGTATATTTCCACATATACAAGTCAAGAAAAAAATTTGTAGAGCTTTCTCATTTTTAGGTCTACTGAAAGGAGGTGCAACAAAAGGGTTAGTGTCTTGTCCAAATCATCTCTAGGGATGCCAACTTGTAGCCTTCTTAGGGGCTAATGAATTGCTTACTGAAAGAGATTTGAGTTGGAGCTTAGTGTGCAAGTGGAACAAAGGTACACAATTTCTTCCATAAAGTTTGGTAGTGTTTGGACAAGTGTAAGTGGTTCTGAGCCGACATGATTCACCTGGGGTCGACATGATGCTACAACCTGAAGGCCGGTGCTAGATGCCAACCTCAAGGCTAAATCTGTGGGCATGTATCTCTGTGACAATCCATCTGATCCGACATCTTCTCTGATATCCTCTTGGTCCATGTAGTATGGAGCTGATGATGAGACACATACATACTACAAGAAGAGAGTTCCATGATGGTGTGTGAATTGTCAAGACACTCACCAATGAGCACAACAACAATGGCGTATCCACGAGCTAGAGTTTGTAAGATGTCATGATATACCGGTAACAGAGAGACAGGATCAGCCTATGGTAAGTGATACGTATTTTTCAAAGCATTATACATTCACTCGTTCAAATTCTATATGACCTTGATAGACAAATTGATATATAACATGCATCTAGGTGCAATCATCATGACCAAATCTAGTTGTACATCTTTTTGATGATGACAATGGCTTTCATGGGCTTGATCGATCTCTGCTTCCTCACATGTGCCACAGTCAAGTTATTCTTCATCTATAGATGGAGGCAAATCCACACCAATTACCTCTTGGTTCTCAGTGTGAGACGTCTGGTGGCCTACTACCTCTCATAGAGACATATAATTGTAGACATTATGGTAGCTGGTTGGGAGCATCACTTCCGACTGATGGAGATGTTTTCATCTTCTAGGGTGCTCGCTATGTGATCCCACCATCTATGATTGCTGCTGGGGGGTTTAGGTCTTTTTGTTGCACAGCTTGTACCTAATAAACAAACCAAACTTGGCAGGTAAGTTGGCCAAATGGATGCTCTTATTGCAAGAATTTGAGTTCAAGATAAGATACAAATTCCGACTAGGCACATACATTTGCACCAACATTACTAGCCTTGCCTCCATTAGTAATCCCTCTCAGATTATTTAACCTCACCATATTGACACCTCCATTACATAGGCCCAAGGATAGACCTATAACCAAGAGGGGGAAATGTTAACTGAGTACCTAGCATTGTTAACCCAAGGATAACTGGACACCCAACAATACTTCCACACACTTGGGCCACATCAACACTGAGTTCCGAGACCTAAAGGCATCATAAAGAAACAAGGAATGAATAAATCTAAACCAGCCTAAGTAATCAAGTTCATGCAAACTATGGAATAGAAGTGGAGTAGTTATGAGCCTAGAATCAAGAGAGTGTCATTATTAGTGAGTCTTTATTTTCAAGCTTTTTAGACTAGATGAAAAATATTTAGAGTTCTTTTTGGATTTTTTGTAATATTCAATGATGACTCAAAATTGATGCAATCCAAAAATACACCCCAATCCAAAAACAATTTAATTCATAAATACTTAAGTGCAATGAGCTTTTGATGCACTCTATAAATACTTCACTTCTAATGCACAAACAGATCTAGAGCTCTAGAGAGAGAGAGAGAGAGAGAGAGAGAGATTCATAAAACTTGTAAAAATTGTTGGCTAATAACCGAGCTGTCTCTCTGAATTGAACACTGACCTTTTTATAAAACTGTTGGCTGATAACCGAGGTGTCTCCAAATTCAATCCTTGGTAGAAAAGGGATAACATAACTATGGAATGTTTCATTTACAACATGGAACTTACATATTTCCATGTCCAAAAATTTACATATATCCATGTCTAAAAATTTACAAAACTTACAAAATATTTTTTTCACTAGGCCCATATCTAAGGGGCTAGCTTAATCAACCTTGGCTGATTAAGAATCAATTAAACATATCTTCCCGACAATGTTGGTTGATGAATCATCATGTGGAGTTGTTTTTTAATCCTAGCACCCTAAGATACACAAAGTAAACATGCTTACAACCCAAGTAAGGCTTTGTTGAAATTATGGACATGAGCACACTCGTTTTGCCTTTATATGGACCTCATAACATTTCTCTGTCTCACAGTTGTTGATACATGCATTTATTTTTTATTCTAACTTCTTGTAGTGAAGCTTATGCATAAAATGAATAGATCCTTCAAGCCTATGCATAAAGCTTACAAGAAGCCTATGCATAGAGCAGCTTGCAAGCCTTTGCATAAAGCTTACATCATAAAGCTTACAAGAGGCTTTATGCATAAGCTTATGCAAGTGTATGCATGGGCTTTATGCAATCCTAAACTAAACCTAAACCCAACACCCAAGGGTGCAATAAACGTAGAGAAAATCATAAACAATTAAAAGAATAAGAGGGATTACTTCGTTTTTGTGAAGCCATAGGAGAGGATTAGTAAAAGACCTACAAAACATAAGATTAAACAAAGTAATTAGTAGATTAAACATCTATGCATGCTCTATGCATGCATTGAGAACATTGTAAACTATATGTAAGCTCTATATATATATTGAGAGCTATGTGCATGCTCTATGCATGCATTGAGAGCATCGAGATATCTATGCATGTATTGAGAGAATTCAGAGCTCTATGCTAACCCTAAAAGCATAAAACCATAAAAGATCTATGCATGCATTAGGACCTCTATACATGCATTGAAAGCTCTATGCATGCATTAGGACCTCTATACATGCATTGAAAGCTGTATGCATGCATAGTTCTCAACATGCATAGAGATCCAAAAAATTCACGAAACCCTAAAATCATAATAGAAAGGGGGGAGCTCTTACCTCAAGAATCTAGAGTTGTGGGTAAAATAGTAACAAAATAAAAGAAAAGTTTAGAAAGTATACTTCATTTTAACATATGATAAAGCAAGAGGATAATTGAAGGAGGATAAGTAGAAGAAAAAGACAAGGTGAGTTTTTTTAACCTAACCCTAATGCATAAATAATTGAAAACTTGTGGTTTATGTTGCCCTAACCCTAGCTTAGAACTACATAGAAAGCCTAATAGATGTTGGAGCTATATATATAGCCTGATCAACCTAACCCTAGGTCTCACCTATATATACCTAACCTCAGTGTGCTTTCCACACACTTGGGAGCTATGTTTAGAGTCTCTAATCTCTCTTCTTCTCCGTAATCAAAGCGCAGTCATGTCTGTTGCGCGCGCGAAAAATCTGCGCACATAGTAGAAAATTCTACACTCTTCAAAAGCTTAAAACAATCATAACTTCCTCATATGATATCAAAATTCGATGATCTAAGAGTTGTTTTAGGGGTTTAAAGGCGTTCTGTAGCCGCTTGTAATCTCAAATTCATCAAATTCAACACCACCAATTTTTTGCAATAATCGGACAGCTTTCCAATCAGGTGTACAATTCCAATCTGCTTTCTTTGATATTAGTATTTTTATTTTGATCATCAGAATAAATTTCTATGTGATTAAACATGATTAAGAGTATTCTTTTGACAAGTTTAAAATAAAAGAATTCTGTAGATGAATAACTATTTTAATCATTAATTCTAAATTCTATTTTTAAAAGTATTGATATCGAATTGCACAGATGCTTTTATTTTAGAGATTTTTCTTTTTGGCTTGTTCTCTCTTTCTAATTAGGTGTAAAGATTTACTCTCCTTTCTTTTTTTTAATAAAAATTACTTCATGGCTTTGGTTGCATGTAAATTTCTCTAATAAGGCTATGGTTGCATGTAAATTTCTCGAATAAGGCTATGGTTGCATGTGGCTTTCTCCTATAAGGCTATGGTTACATGTGCCTCATGCATGAATATCCTTCTTAAATCATGCATAGCACGAGATTTGGAGAATCTTTATCTTTAGAGATATGCTCGTTTAGTTTCAGTTTAAGGATACAGAAGCAAGGTTATGTAGGAATTGTGAAAGAGATTTGTGTTTTTTGTTTTCTAAGGCAGTGAAGATTTCTACTACAATTATCCATGTTGAGTTAATCTATGGCTATATATTAAAGAAGTTTCTCGTCTTCTTTACCATCAAATTATGATAGAATTTATATTATTTATCGATGTTATGTGGACAATAAGTAATATTGTGGACTTTTTCCACTATTAGCAAATAATGTTCATCTTGGCTAGTGAGTATTCTCACAAGAATCTTCTCTTGATTTCCAACTTTAACATGAAAAGTATGACTATCTATGTGTTATTTTAGTGTGGACTTTTTCCACTATTAGCAAATAATGTTCATCTTGGCTAGTGAGTATTCTCACAAGAATCTTCTCTTGATTTCCAACTTTAACATGAAAAGTATGACTATCTATGTGTTATTTTAGTTTCAGAGACATGAAGGTCTTTGTAATTTTTGAAGCTCTTGACACAACCATCATGTTCTTTTGTCATGTCACAAAGGAAAGCACCAAGAAGTCTTTCACATGCCAACTTCCTTTCTCTAGTGACAATCATCCCCACCTCAACTCTTATGGATTTTTAGTAGCAGAGGAACATTTGTACTAGTATGGATGTTGTTATGTCTTTTCTATTTTGATCGGCATATTTATTTTGAGCTGGACATTCCGGGGATGCATTATAACCCTATCTTTATAAATTATGATTATGATTTAAATCATTTATAGTGATTAAAATTGATAAATTAGACTTTTTCTTGTTGTTGCTAAGAAGCTAAAATTACAAATTACAAAAGGAATGATATTTTGAGTCATCATGATTGACTTTTTATTTGAGTCATTTTTTTGCAAAGAATCTTGGCATGTATGCCTTGCCTCATAACACAAGGTTGGCTCTCATTATTATTTGTGGAATTTGGATTATATCTCTGGTTATGATTTGAGGAATACTAGACAGTTTTTCTCCACATACTTTATTAGCGCTTGGGCCCCTTGTTTAAGTTGACTTTTGTGGAAAGTTCTGCTCCACATACTTTATTAGCACTTGGGCCCTTTGTTTAAGTCAACTTTGTATTTATGTGTGCGCACATGTTCTTGTATATTATATTGTGCATAAATCATTTTGTACGTGTTCATGCTGTCCAAAGAGTGGCATCGTGAACCATCTCTAAAGACATTGTTTTGTGCATAACTCATACAATTTTTTAGCAAGTACCATACAGTTCCACATTTTATATTATTTTTTTAAAACTCCTTGGAGCTTAATCAATATTGGGGGTCTTTAAATATAGACATTGGTGGCTCCTTCTTGGTGAGAATTAGATTATTCTCCCATGCCATTCAACCATACATCTCTAGCTCATTGTAATATTTCCATAGGTCTATAGACTTTGAAGGGTCTTTATGACCATTGTACTTGTAATATTTTCATATTTTTGTAGTGCCGTGAAGGGTATTTATGAGACCATTGTACTTGTAATATTTCTATATTTTCATAGCTCTATGGGCTATCAAGGGTCTTTATGACCATTGTACTTGTAATATTTCCATTGTAACACTTTAAATATAATAATAAAATGATAGGCATATATCCAGATTGTGGGTTTTTCCCTTCTTACTAGGGAGTTTTCATCTACAGTTAGAGACCTTTGTTTGAGTGGGGCTGTTGGAGCTATATATAGCCTACCCAACCTAACCCTAGGATTTTGACTGGCATCTATTCGGGCTTTCTCCTCCTTTGCATGTCACCTTACTAGAGACCTCCTATTCTTAAGTATGTCTTTGATTTTGTGTTGCGCCTATCTACCGTTAAACCTTTGGTTCTGAGGATTAGGATATTTCTTATGGACAGCTTTAATGCACCGTTAAACCTTTGGTTCTGAGGATTAGGATACTTCTTATGGACAGCTTTAATGCAATCATCCGCTAGGCTCTCCCTTTACTACTAAAAAAATTTATAAAGCAGTCTTTATAGTGTGCAAAAACTACACAAGTAGTTTACCACCTCCTTCCCACGAGAGTCATGAACTATGCCACCCACATCTGTGATATCATAATATGATATATCACCATGATGTGGTGGTGACTCTGAAGAACTATCCCCACCCCCAAAGCACTGCCCTAGGCATCCTCTATCTCCTAGTATACCTCCACTCTTAGTGCTAGTGTGGCATAAGGTACGACCGCCACTATCTCCACGACTACCCTCCATATGACGACAACTGCCACTCTCATGAGAGCCATGATGACTGTGAGGTGTCACATCTCCTGAAGGAGCAGGTGTAGAAGATGCATAAGCACTAACTGGGACTGACAGATGAGGGGTGAATGTAAAGGCAGGTGAAGTGCCTAGCAAGGATAAAGTGCCTGGCAAGGGACTCTGTTGGGCTATGGGTTTGGGCTGTGGGTGGTGGGCTGTGGGTGGACCTGATGGTAAAGGTGTTCCTGCTGTATGGGACTCAGGGGTGGGAGTATAGCCAAAGATGTCCTCTACCTCCCTACTAGCAAACCATCATTGAGACTCAATGAGAGAGACTCAACCTATGGGTCTGTGGAACAAGAGGACGAGAACCCAGAACACATATACAAACATAGAAAATATTAGAAAAATATTATGAAATGAAGACTTCTCGGCTCTTTAAGTCAATTGACCTTGAAAATCATCTCATTCTTTAAAACATAAAAAATAAACAAATATTAAGAAAGCATGTAAGCTGTTATGCGAGCCGGGAATCATCTCATTGCTGGCACTATGCGTTATGAAAGCCATTACGCAAGCTTCACATAACGCATTATGCATTAGGCCTTATGCATAAAGCTTATGCATAAGGCCTTCAGCATGAGGCCTTATGAATAAAGCACTATGCATAAGGCCTTAACCATG
Source organism: Cibotium barometz (assembly GCF_041138505.1). Taxonomy (NCBI): domain Eukaryota; kingdom Viridiplantae; phylum Streptophyta; class Polypodiopsida; order Cyatheales; family Cibotiaceae; genus Cibotium; species Cibotium barometz. The sequence goes on from NC_141086.1 coordinate 38,051,520, forward strand.
AGGCCTTATACATAAAGCACTATGCATAAAGCTTATTCATGAGGCTTATGCATGAAGCACTATGCATGAGGCTTATAAGGCCTTAAGCACGAGGCCTTATGCATAGTTTTATGCATGAGGCCTTATGCATAAAGCTATGCATGAGGCCTTATGCATGAGACCTTAAAGCTTAACACGAGGCTTATGCATAAAGCTTCAAGCATAAGGCATAAAGCTTATGCACAAAGCATAAAGCTTATGCATAAGGATTATGCATAAAGCTTAAACTATAAGGCATAAATCTTATGCATGAGGCTTATGCATAAAGCTATGCATGAGGTCTTATGCATAAAGCTTAGCATATGCATGAGGCTTATGCATAAAGCTTAAGGTATAAGGTATAAAGCTTATGCATAAGGCATGAAGCTTAAGCATAAGGCCTTAAGCATAAAGCATAAAGCTTATGCATAAGGCTTATGCACAAAGCTTAAAGCATAAGGCATAAAGCCCATGCATAAGGATTATGCATAAAACATAAAGCTTAAGCATAAGGCCTTAAGCATAAAAAGCATAAAGCTTATGGATAAGGCTTATGCATAAAGCTTAAAGCATAAGAAAGCTTATGCATAAGGCTTATGCATAAAGCTTAAGCATCAGGCTTTAAGCATGAGGCCTTATGCATAAAGCATAAGGCCTTAAGCATGAGGCATTATGCATACAACATGCATGAGCATTATGCATAAAGCTTATGGGTAAAACTATAAAACAAATCCCCAGCACCCAAGGGTGTAATAGTAATAGAGGAAAGATATGAAAGCAATTACCTCTTTTTCGTGATGTTGAAAGAGAGGATTAGAGGACCTACAAAACCAAAAAAAGGGTGAGCAAAAGATTAGTAATGTATACATACAAACCAAGAAAATATTAAGAAGATTAGTAATGCATACATACAAAAGATTAGTAATCAAATATTAAAAAAATATAAGCTTATGCATAAGGCATAAAGTTTAAGCATAAGGCGCATAAAGCATAAAGTTTATGCATAAGGCATAAAGCCCATGCATAAGGCTTATGCATAAAGCATAAAGCTTAAGCATAAGGCCTTAAGCATAAAGCTTATGCATAAGGCTTATGCATAAGGCTTATGCATAAAGCTTATGCATAAAGCGTAAAGCTCAAGCATACGGCCTTATGCATAAAGCATGCATGAGCATTATGCATAAAGCATAAAGCTTAATCATAAGGCCTTAAGCATGAGGCATTATGCATAAAGCATGCATGAGCATTATGCATAAAGCTTATGGGTAAACATACAAAGAAAAACCCCAGCATCCAAGGGTGCAATAATAATAGAGGAAAGATATGAAAGCACTTACCTCTTTTTCATCGTGATGTTGAAAGAGAGGATTAGAGGACCTACAAAACCAACAAAAGAGTAAGCAAAAGAGTAGTAATGCATACATACAAACGAAGAAAATATTAAGAAGATTAGTAATTCATACATACAAAATATTAGTAATCAAATATTAAGAAAATATAATAAACAAACGAAGAGGCCTACCTTGGTTATTTGTGATTTTTGAGGAAAAAATCTGTAAAATAGTAAAAAAAAGTGAGCTATATAAACACTTGATTGTCTTTTACAAAAGAAACATAGGGTTCAAGAAGAAGAGCAAGAGCAAGAGCAAAATTAAGAATAAGAAGAAAAGGAGCAAGAAGAAGAAGAAGAGAAAGAGACTCACCACAACCTTAAGGTATGTACCAAGGTAAACTCTTACTCCACAGTCTTTTCTAAAGCAGATTTGCAGCCTGGTGATGAAGCTTGAGAGGGTGACAGAGGCTTAAGAGGGTGAGAGAGGGTTATAAGGTTGAGAAGATGAGAGAGGATTAGAAATCGGGTAGGATGCTTTTTAGAAGAACTGCATTTTGTCAAAATACTGGGAAAACACTCTTGGGTTTAATTTTTGGTCTTTTTCACCACAGTGCACGTCTATAAAGACATCTGTATATGTGTCTATTCTGTAGAGTAAACACGTTTATAGTATGCATGTACAGATGCGTTTACAGATGCCCAAATAGACGCAAAACAGAATAATTTTTAAACACACATAGAAAGATGAAAACTATTTATTCTTTTTTTAATTATGCAGGATGTCTTCATCAATTAGTTCTTCTAGTGATGATGAGTCCCTTCGTGTTCAAAATCGAGATCATTGTTGGTTGCAACAAAAAATAAAACATGTGTGATTGTTGTCAAGGATGTATGTCGACAACGTAGCATTACGATGCATCACATTTCAATGTATGGAAAATGGGAACCGATGGGGTCAATGGTAAGTATACTTTGCTTATATTGTAAGAATTGAATTAAGAATTAGTATTCAATGGAGACTCACATTGAAATACTCGTGTGTAGGATAATGCACCGCACCCTTCTATGTTAACTCATAGGCAGCATCAAGAGGCCAGGCATCATAGAGAAATGGCTGAGGCTTCACAAAACAAAGAAGTGATGGAGGATTGGAATGATGGAGATACAAGCCCACCACCCTTTCCTCATCATGAGATAGCAGAGGAAGAGCTTTAGAAGATATGGTACGTACTCTGTTTGCCAAATGAGCATAGTGAAAATGAAAAAGCCATGGAAAATGATCACCTTTATAACGCAACTTCGATCCCACTTTTTGAGGGATGCACATATTCCATTCTACGCGCTGCTCTCGAGTTGCTCAACTTGCAAACAATCTATGGATGGAGCAATGCAGGTTTGAATGCACTTCTCAAGTGAGCTTTCTACTTTCATAAATTGTCTACTTCCATTATAGATATATAAGAAGAAATAATTTTTTATATTAATGTAAATAATTGTTTTATTGATAGGCTTTTGTCGCGAACATGCTTCCAAAGGAGAATAAATTGCCAACCTCCTCAAGAGACCAAGTAAGGCACTTTGTGACATCTCTTGGAGGCTTGGATTATACTCGCATCCATGCATGTATCAATGATTGCATTCTCTTCCGTGGGATACATGCGGCGGCTCAAGAGTGTCTTATTTGTGGGGTGAGCCAAGATATTGAGAGGACCTTAAAGGTCTACATGTGCCACGTAAGGTGTTACGACATTTTCCCATCATTCCTCGCATCCAACACATGTTCAAGTGCAAATTTATTGAAGAGCTCATGTCATGGCATTCCTCTCATCGATCCAATGATGGAAAGATTAGAATTCCTGCAGACACTCTTGCATGGAAGCACATCAAGGAAATGTGACCAAGCTTCAACGAAGAACCTAGACATTTGAGACTTGGATTGGGTCTGGATGGTATTCATCCTTTTGGAATCAAGAGCACCTCATATAGTATATGGCCAGTGGTAGTGGTGAATTATAACATTCCAATACAAGCTTTGGATGAAAAGATAATCCTCTTAATAATTGTTGTCATTTGATAAGGATATTCTGCATTCTAAATAGTTCTATCTCGAGATTCCTATTATGAAGAAGTGGACTGGGATATACAAGGATACAATCAATACATGAGAGGATGAGAGAAGAACTTTGAGAAGAGCAAATAGATGCTTGCCATTTTCACCCGGCTTAGAACCCCTCCCGAATTTGATCAAAATAGAATGGCTTCGTAAGGCAATATCGATGGCATAAAAAAACAGAGAGATGATCACAAGAGAAGAGCATGAGTATGCACAAGGATGTGACCCTCAAGTAAGTATATTCTTCATCTCTGTCTCACGCTTCGATTGTTATATACCTTGTTTAATGCACTATACTAGATATTATGCTTTTGTCTCATGCTAGTACAAAAAATATAATACAATATGGTCAGAGGGAAGTCACTTTTTTATGGGGGGTGTGGATTCTAAAAGAAACACATTTAATTGTGGTGTGATGGAAACTTTTAAGCAAGAAAGTCGAAATGATACCAATTTCATAGAGGACGATCTTGAGTATTATGAAACTATTCAAGATATTCTTGAGGATGGGTTTAGAGTCTAGCTATCTTTGATACCAAATGGTTCAAGGTGATATATAGAGGTGCTCAAGACACAGTGAAGAAACATCCAAATGGGTTTTTTCAAATCGATTCCACCAAGTTTTGGAATGATGAGAAAGATACTTTCATACTACCTCAACACTGTTATGTTAGTAAACCCAACCAAACACATCGGTAAATGTTGATGTAGTATAATGAAAGTGTAACCCCTTTGCTTTATGATTTTATATTGTGTTTGAGGCTAATCAAATTGATCCAAAGTGGTAGTATATTATACAAGTTTTCCCTCATTCAAAACATATCTTTCAAGATCAAGATGTTGAGGCCGAATCTCTGGATGAGGTGCAAGTACTACCTCAAATCGGGTCATTGGAAGAAGAAGCTGATAAAAATGAAGAAAACAATTTAGAGGAGGCAATCAAGAGCACAAGGAACATCAATCCGAAGAAGATGATGAGTCACCTATCGATCATGACAATGCTTTATTGGATAATGATCGTGATATTGATATGGAACCCCATCTTTTCATTGAGCTTCCATTAGATATAGACATTGATGAAGCTACACAAATGGATCTATTATAAGATGGGATAGATTCATGATCTTGACATTGCTTTTGTAATTATTTTCCTTCAAAATATTTCAACTATCTTTTTTTTTTCAAACATGAGTTTTAGGGTTCTAATGGATGTTTTTTTAAAACTATCATCATTTTCTGTATGTATGTGACATGTATAACTTAAATTCAATATTCAACAATTCTTTGGAATTTTCAATCTTAGTATAGCAGCGAATTTTCGTTATTATAGTCGTTGCTCAGCAGCAAAGTTTCGCTGCTATGGTTTCGTTGTTATTATTGCTGCTGAGCAGCGACAAAATGCCCTGACATCCTGAAGGCATTAACATTGCTGGAACGCTGCTATGCTCCCGACATGTCGTAGTGCTATACACCCTCAAATTTGAAGCCTTCTCAGCCCTTCTTTGTGCATGGTATCCTCAACATAAATTCTCAACCCTTCTTCACACATGTTATCCTCCACAAAAAGGGATGAAAACTTTTACCCTCCTTCAAAGAAAAGCTCAATACTAATATGCCCTTTTTAATGAAAGCAAAGAAATGTGGTTAGTTTCTACCCTTGCAAATGAAATAATGGAGTCACCCAATGAAATCTTGGAGGCACCCATCGAATTTGAGTGCTGGGCCAGAGGTCGTTGGCACGTCTGTGATGTGTGCGTTATCACCTTACCCTATATGGGCCACATGCCTTGAAAAGTTGTGATCACCTTACCCTATATGGGCCACCTGCCTTGAAAAGTTGGATCAAAAGCACGCCATTCAGCATGCCAATCCAACGACAAGTGAACTGCTCTGTCTTCCACCACACATGATCGACAACCACACTCCAACTAGATTGCTTTTGAAGGCACCTCTAATATCTAGCCCATGATCTATCAGAGTAGGAGATCATTCATCCCTGCGAGGCAATCTGTTCAGTATAGTAGGATATTTCTTCTGATCTGATCAGGCTTAGCTAGGCTTGATCCGTTCCTTTAAGCGAAGCTCTACAGCAGCCAATTATTATCACCTTCAATGCATTAGCCTCCTGATTGTGTACTTAGTATTCTGCTTTAAAAAATCGACTACTGGGTGTCTACACACCTTCTTCTACAACAAGGGCGGGCAGCAACGTTGCTCATTCAAATCCTCTTGGTGTCTCCATGTCTTCTACAACCAGGGCGGACAGAAATGTTCCAGCTCTTGGGTTGCGCATCGGCTTCAATCTTCATCTACAATTGGGACGTGTGTCTACACGCCTTCTTCTACAACAGGGCGGACACCGTTGCCCTCTTGGTGTTTACAGGTCTTCTACAACAAGGACGGACAAATCGTTCATTTAAACCCTTTGTGGGTGTACCTCCATATATGTAGTCACGTGGGTGTTTACACAGCTTCTACAGTATGTGCCCCATCAACCGTGCTCACCTCTGTAAAAACATGTACCAGTTTTTAGGTGATGAAAACCTTGTGAGGTGAGAACTACCTCCCTCCATGTTGTAATGCCAAAGACAATCATAGACCTTTAAAAAATTTGCTTTATATGGTTGGCTCTCTCTCTCTCTCTCTCTCTCTCTCTCTCTCTCTCACACACACACACACACACACACACATGCACACACACTTGCGTGCATGTGCATCCCCCCACACACACGTATACATGCACACACTTGCGCCCACCCACACACAAATTCTAGTATCTTTAGAGTTTTTAGTCACCGAACGATGTAATTGGCTTTTACATGATATCGATTAGAAATGTTACTTAGCAATTTATTAACTCTAAATAATGACGTTCCAGTAAGGCACTTACAAAACTGCCCACGCAATCATATTTACCTTTGGAAATATTATTAGATTTTTCTAACAATTTCAAACCATCACAATTAATTTCAAAATAGGTGGATGTTGTAATAATGGAAGTAGAGGGAGAGATAATGCTTGTACTATTGCTTTGCAACATAGCGATCCATTGTCAAGATGGTGTCTCTAGATGTGTGTGTGTGTGTGTGTTTGCGGGTGGAGGGAAGGAAGATGTACTATTGCTTTGCAGCATAGCTATCCATTGTCATGATGGGGTCTCTAGATGTGTGTGTGCGTGTGTGTGTGTGTGTGTGTTTGCGGGTGGAGGGAAGGAAGATGTGCATCTACAAGGGAGGCACATGGACTTGTAACACTCCCTCCCTACCTCCCCTCCTCGGAAAAAGAAAAAAAAATCGCCCTTGGTGCCCTGGATATTTTGAGACTTGCATTGTGTGCATTGCCTTGGTTAGCGAGGCAACAAAAGTAGAGGCTTTGTCATAAGGTACTACCAATGTAGACGACATGTCTACATTATCAATGTTATTCCTTGGAGAGGTTACTCACTTGGATAAAGGGTAAGGTTGTGGGGAGGGTTACCCTTGCCATAGTAAGGCTCAAGCTATGTTGGTTACGATAGAGTATAAGAAGGGACAGTGGCTGCCATCGAGATTGAGGTTATGAAGTTAGAGGTGGGACCTTGTTCTTTTTCTAGTGAGGAATAGAGGTTCGCTGAGGAAGGGCCTCTGTTAGAGAAGGGATGTTTTTTGGTTTGAGGAGGAACCTTGTACCTTTTACGTGCAACATCAAACAAATCCTTCAGTGCCAGATTCTCTCTATCATAAAAATTTATCATCATCTCCGTGTTGTGAACCTTCAAGGTGATTGGATTACTTCTTAAGCATGGTTGCATTGGTAGGAATAATCCATTCCCATCTTGGAAATAAGACTACTTCAAAGATAAACTCAACCACAAATCACTATAGTTAAGGTGGTTAGTTTGCATGTTGAATGTATGCTCAAAGTACCCTATACACAGTAAATTCGTGTCCTACATGAAAGGAATTTGCTAAGGATGAGCTTATAGAGTAGGTTCACCTACTTACACCCATTATTATGAGCACATTACAGGTTAGAGCATCAAACTCTTTGAGATTATTCAATACTCAAGCGAGACAGAGGAAGCATGGAACAAAACTCTTCTACTTAACTCTATGCATAACCCAAGCAACCACGGTACCACTACCAATCTCGTAGAGGAAGGTTTTAAAAACCATATCAAGCAATAATAGTCATTTTACTGTAAAATAGTCATTTACTAAAAAATTCTCCTACAAGCATTCGAGATTATTTCTAGTCGGAATGGTGATCCTATCACTTTTGGCCTTGTAGCATGGAAAAATCCATTAAACACTCTCGTCTTTGACCTTGGTGATGGTACCCTATACATTGTCCATCCATCATAAATGCCTGACCATTAATGAATCAAGTTGCCAAATGGTTTAATTCTCTTATGCGAAGCCTAACCTTGGGCTTCAACCTTGATCCCATGTTGGCTATGAAGTTCTAAAAGGTTTTATGGGCTATGGAGACTTGTGCAAGCATGAAGTGGCTATGGCGTTGACTTATGGAAGGCTTTTTTGTCTATGTCAATATGCAAGGTTATATAGCTACAGAGACCTCTTTGATAAGGTCTCCTCTTTGATTCAAAGATTATAGGTGACAAAGAAAAAGTAGACAAAGAAGAAAGGAAAAGAAAGAGAAAGAGATAAAACTACTTCAAGAAAGAAAGTAGAGAGAAGATGAGAGGCATATTTAAACATGGTGTAGAGTGGAGAGAGAAACACATAGAGAGCAAAAAATGCAAGAAAAGGAAAAGGAAAAATGGTGCTTAGATTCTTTTCATATGAGGATTTATGGGATTGTCACTCCAAATGATGTGGGTGCACTTGTCTTGCCATCCTTACAATGCAAGAGTTTTCTTGACAGCTAGCTTCATTGTTAACTTGTAGTCATATTGAAGGAGGTGCCTAAGATATCCTCTTTGATTCCACGGTTGCATGTGAAATGAGGGAAAAAGCAGACAAAGAAGAAAGGAAAAGAAAGAGAAAAAGCAAAATCTATCGAATAAAGAAAGCAGAGACAAGATGAAAGGCACTGAGACCGAAACACAGAGAGTTGAGAGAAAGACACATAGAGAGGAAAAAGTACAAGAGCTAAAGAAAGAGACATAAAAGACACAATGAGGAAATATAGCTTGAGCGCCTTTAGCAAGCAAACATGACATGATCGAGAGAGCACATGTAACTGCATATTAAATATGGGATTCAAAAAAGAAACAAAAGGAAAAGGGAAACACTCAACTATAGAGACCTTAAGATGAACAGAAGCAAAACAAAAGAAACATTGAAGAGGAATGTCCAAAATACAAGGCCACCTTAACATTGGAGAAAATATATACATATAATTATAAACTTTAAAGAGAAAGAGAGAGAGAGAGACTTACAAACTATCTACCTTTACAATCTCAACTCAACTCTAACAAGAGTTAAGGATGAAATGTTATCATCGTTGGCCAAATGCAAGGTTAGTCTCACCATTGGCCTACATTCTACTCAAATCAAAACACATTTGAACATAAAGTGCCCACTCCCCCCCCCCCACAAAAAAAAAGAATGACCCAAACAAAAAGTGAGAGTTGTATGCATTAGGGGTTTTTTGGACTCAAAAAGGGACCCTCTAAGGGCTTCATGTCTCTTCCTTAAATCAAGGAAAAGCTCATAAGAAAATGTTAAACATTCTCACACACACACTCTCTCTCTCTTCTTTTAGAATCTTAAAGATCACATTTGGGAGACAAATAGTCAAATAGATTAAGCCATTTCTTTATTTTGAGAATGTCCATTTACAACAACACTACCCAAACCTCAGAATTTGAAAATCTCAAAAAGTGCTTGTTTATTTCAGTAAAAAGTGTAGGGTTCAAATGATGTGACTCCTCAAAAAGCTTGTGTGCTTTCACATATCTTAGGATTATACACTTCAAAAATATTTGAAAGATATCAAATTGGAGGAAAGAAAGCATAGATTCTATATCCTTAAGATATTGAAGGATAGTAAGGCATAGCTCAAAGGAGGCATGTTTCATGTAATTGTTTATTTAAGCAAAGGAATGTGCAATGTGTCTCCACCATACCTTATGTATGGTCTTCTGTTTTGTAAAGTACACATACACAGTACTAGAAAACAAGGTTTGAAATAAGCACCACTATTTTTGAAGAATGACACTTGGGTGATGCTGAATATTTCATGTGTAGAGCATGTGAATTTAGGAATAGATGGAACTAAGCATTAGATTTAATGCTTATGAGTTATTGTGTAATTCAAGCAAGCGTTGCTATTGTGTAATGTGTTTGAATCGACAACCTATAGGTTGGTGAGATTAACAAGCCTTGTGCTGGTAAGCCAATATGGCTAGATATGATGGCGGTGATTTTGTGTGAGCAATTACGGGAAGGTTTTTCCCTTCAGTATTTTGGCATTGGCGAGATAGCCAATGATTTTGGTATTTTGGATGTGGTATTTACTACAAGATATTTTTGTATTTCGTTAGCTACCCACTTTTGTTATACATGAGAGTGGACCTCTTAATTTGGTTACACGTGAATTAGCCCTTAGGAATTTATATGCATTTTTCCTTAGTGATTTGGTTATATAGGAATGCGAATGCAAACTTGATGTTAGCCTGACCTTAAGTCAATCTTGCTAAAGTATCGTGCTTCTTCACCAATAGAATTGGTGATGCCCATGGCCAACTGCTGAGCCTAATGAAGCCCCTCGTGTAGTAGTCATCAAGCTGATGCTCTACCTCACTCGCTTCATTAGTGCTATAAGCCTATGCGGAGGCTTACATTCTTGAGCACTTCAATGGACATTGTGCTTAGGGGGCAAACGAGATGGAAAGGCACTTGGAAATACATCATGAAATTCACGTAAAGATTTTGCAAACAATTAGAAACTTGTTGAGTGAGCTTAGGAAAAAATTTAGTTTGTTCATTATTATGCATAGCACTAACATGTTGTTCACATATGACAGAATTAAGAAATTCAATACTTAGGCTAGAATTAAAATCACCACCACTAGCATCATCATGAGACAAAACCGAAGGAGACATGTAATACAAAAAGAGATTTTCTATTTCATGAGCATGTACATGGTGGTCCACTTCAGCAGAAGAAATGAGTGGAGATGGGGGAACATCACGTTCACCGTGCAAATGTACTTGTTTACCATTGACCTCAAAATCAAAAGTATTATCTAGATAACTATGAGAAAGAGATGGTCCTAAATGAAACAACCATTCATGACCCAAAATAACATCACCTCTCATATTATGCATAACTTGAAAATACAACTGCATTTCATGTCCTTAAAGACTAAGTGGTACTTGCTTAACCATCGTGTCCCATACATGCTTATTAGCGGCCCATTAGTAAGAAATACCATGCATTTATACTCACTAGGGCTTTTTGGCAATTTTAAATTTTTAAGAAAGTGATAATTCAAAAAGTTGTGTAGCCCCATCGTCCTCAATCATGACACAAACTCTTTGTCTTTGATGTGTTCATGCATTCAAACCAAATCATAAGGCCCCAAAAGAGGGTGTCCACATCGTAGAGGTTACACAACACTCATGCATGGCATCAGTATGGCATACTTGAACTTTAGAAAACTTCTTGGAAGCTTTAAGTGGCAAGACTTGCAACGTGCACTACCTTACTCTCGTCCTTATATCGACATCTTTGCCACAATTCTTTGGATAATTCTATTTATTATCATGATTAGAGCATCCATACAAATAAAACATAATTTTTCCTTTTTAGCCCTCTCATAATCTTGCAGAGATAAGGGATCCCTTAGCCCCTTAGCCTTCTTAATCGCATCATTACTTTGTTTAGCCCCTTAGCCTTCTTAATCACATCATTACCTTGTTTAGCCCCTTCCATTTGTTCCCCTTCTTTGAACTACGGAATTCAGATGTTTCAACCCAAGGTGTCTTGGCCATGTGTTTCTTCTCAATATCATCATCAAAGATCTATGCACTTTTTATGGCCTCTTCCAAAGTTTTAGGATATTGAGTTTTAACCTTAGTTTTATATTCAATATATCTAAACCATGTAGAAAACCTCATACTTTTTGGAAGTCATCCAAGCCTTTGAGCTTGAGAATTATCTCGCAATACTTGGAAATATATTGGTTTAACACAAGATGTTCTAGCTTACAATTGTCCAAAGAATCCCAATTCCAATCCTTCTCGTCTCACGTAAGAATTCTTTTCGAAGAGTTTTTGAAAAGCAGCCCATGTCATAGGTTGATTGCTCTCACAAAGCATGATACCTACCTCAATCACACAAACAACATCAGAAGAATGTGTCAAAAGGCGCAAGTCCATTCACTTTTGTATAAAAAGTGTTCACTAAGTCTTTATTATGCTCTTTCTCTTCCTCAGCGGCGAAACACTAGAGGCTTCATGCTCTTGAGCATAGCTATCACTTCTTGACTCTTGAGCGTTTTGATGCCTTGAGTTGACCCCCCAGGAGTATATGCCCCTGGAGTATCAACTGGGACACTCCAAAACCCTGAACTAGTGACCAATTATTTAAGAGTCTCTTGTATGGTCTATAAAATTTTAGAAAGAACAAGTAAACTTTTCTCCATACGCATTGTGCGTGATTCTAGCCTTAAAGTATGTGCATGCAAATCCACAAATCCGTGATCACCCACATCTAGATCAACCATATTGGTATCCAAAGATGGATGACCACCATACTGCTGACCCTCGGAGTGCTCGAAATCTTCTGAGGTCATGGCAAGATAAAGATGAATACATGACCAAAACCAACTCATTTTGTCTGCATCGGTAGTATATTGTCTGGCGACCTTGCTAATAGACACCGCTTTCATCCCCTTGTTGTGTGCATTTGTAGAGAAATATCAAGCAATTTAAAAAGTCTTCTTCTTCAAGTATATTTGGATGTCTCTTTCTCTCCTTTCGTCGATACGAGAGAGAAAGACAGAGATCATTCCCTCCTTTCGGGGATATATGATAGAGAGAGAGAGAGAGAGATGATGTTTGTCCTTGATTTACTACCGAGACTGCTAGAAAACGAGAGAGATAGAGATGTCATTTCTCTGCACGAACAACTCTTTTTTTAATATATATTTTTTCCTTAAAAAAAAACTTGTCTGCCCATGGTCGGAAGGATGACCGCCTAACTACTGGCTATGTTGCTTTTGCAAAAAATAGCGCTATCGTCGGCAATTTGGGGCATTGCTATAATGGCCGTGTTTCTTGTGTGTTAAGAGCCGACTGGAGCCACCATCTGCTATTGAAGACGGTTGTATAATATGGCTGGTATATGCTGCTTGTTGCTGGCGGGTAATGGTGCAACAGCAGAAATATGGCTGGTATATGCAACACTACACTGGCGGCTTTGCAGTTGCTTTTGTGCATTGTAACTATGTCGTAACAACATTGTTGTTGTTTTGTGGGGCTTATGCAACGGCTTCTATTGATGAGGCAATCGTTATGGCCTACTTACGTGTTGTGAATCGTCGTCAATTGCTTGGTTTCTACTATGCGCCTTCTAACAGCCGTATGCGACGGTTGTTGGGCTACGTAAGGACTAAAAGTGATGGTTATTACACCGTATATCATGGCTATTGCACTCTTCCATGAAAGATGCAAAAAAGGCGAGGGAGAGAGAAACTGCAGTTAATTCTCCTCACGTTAACGATGTGCATAGCCAGTTGTGAGATTCTGCAGAGAAAGTGGAGCATGATGAAAGAACAATGCCCTGATACCACTGAAAGGTCTCCATTCACCTGCTAGAAGAGGATAGGGCAACTGTCCACCCGACCGTCACTAGATATAGGAACACTTGCCATCCACACATGTCTGGACTCCCCTAAACCGCCGGATTCTTGCCTAGTTCTATCAGTGTCCTAACATAGATGCAAAAGCCTAAATAGAGTTAGATGCAAGAGCTAGATGCAGGTCTTGGGAGGGGGTGAGACCTCGGTATATGTTACAGAACTAGAAGGTAACTCTTTGATCTCTTTAGTTGAAATTCATCATCTAGATAGTAAAAGATGCTAGGGGTGTCGAATTAGTGAGTCTACCTTTGGTCTGCATGATCTCCTCCAAGTTGAGGGATTTATAGGTGGCCATCGGGTGCGGATCTATTTGATAACGTCTCTACTCACAATTTCATTTCTTCACGTTTGATGTAGACACTCTGGATACAGTGTGGGATCAAACGGTGCCTAGACTGGAGGTCTAGATTCAAGACTATTGTTTAAGAGCAAGACGATAATGTTAGATTATTGGTCTCATAAGCTCTCTTTTTTTTTGTGATGGTGAATTGTATGTAATTGGGTTGTTGACTCCCTTGTGGACTTTGTGATGAAAACTTGACACGCACTGCTTCGACCAATAGAGCTTAATACATGCATAGACCTTTATGCAAGAAGCATGCATGCATTAAGCTCTATGCAAGCTTCCAACAAGCCTATATAAGCTCTATGCATAAGCTTCATGGAAGCATGCAAGAAGCCTACGCATAGATTTTGCAAGAATATTATGCAAGATCTATGCATAAGCTTCATGCAAGCTTGCAAGAAGCCTTTTCATAGAGCTTGCAAGAAGCTTATGCAATCTCTATGCATAAGCTTGCAAGAAACATATGCGTAGAGTTTGCAAGAAGCCTATGCAAGCTATATCCATGAGCTTCTTGCAAGGAAAAAAAAGCCTATAAAGCATGCTTTATCTACCCAACTCCCCATCTTGGGGCCTCCTGTATACAAGTCAAAAAAGAGAAAAAATAACAAAAGCAGCAAAGGTTTACATTCCATACCTGGAAGTGAAGAGATTATGTAAAAGATCTTAACCTACAAATACACATAACACAAGAAAACGAACAAGTGCAAATCAGACCATTAAGCTTTATGCATCTAGCTTAATGCAAGAAGCATTCATAGAGCTTTCATAGAGGTAAACCTACGCAAGAGCTTGCAACGCTATCCATAGAGCTTTCATACAGCTTGCATAGAGGTAAACCTAATCAAGAGGCTTCATAGGCTTCTTATAAATGCTATGCATAGGCTTCATAGGCTTCTTATAATTGCTATGCATAGGCTTCTTGCAAGTGTGTATGAAGCTTATGCAAGCTCTTTGCATAAGCTTCTTGCATAAACTCTATATAAGGAAAAAAAATCCTATACATCATGCTTTATCTACCCCCCTCCCCTTCTCAATGCCTCTTGTATACAAGTAAAAAAAGGAAAAAAGTAACAAAAGTAGCAAGGGTTTATGGTCCATACTTGGAAGTGAAGAGATTGTGTAAAGATCTTCACCTACAAATATATACAACACCACGAAACTAATAAGCACAAATTAGACCATTAAACTTTATGCATCTAGCTTAATGCAAGAAGCATGCATAGAGGTAAACCTAAGCAGGAGCTTGCAAGGCTATGCATAGAGGTAAACCTAATCAAGAGGCTTCATAGGCTTCTTACAATGGCTATGCATAGGCTTCTTGCAAGCTTCTATGAAGCTTATGCAAGCTCTATGCATAAGCTTCATGCAAGCTTGAAGAAGCGTATGCGTAGAGCTTACAAGAAGCCTATGCAATCTCTATGCATAAGCTTCATGCAAGCTTGCAAGAAGCCTATGCAAGCTCTCTTCATAAGCTTCATGTAAGCTTACAAGAAGCCTATGCATAGAGCTTGTGAGAAGATCTATGCATAAGCTTGCAAGAAGCCTATGCAAGCTCTAAGCACAAGAGCTTCTTGCATAAACTCTATATAAGGAAAAACCCTATGCAACATGCTTTATCTACCCACCTTCCCATCTCGGGGCTTATTGTATACAAGTAAAAAAAAGAGAGAAATAACAAAAGCAACAAGGGTTTACGGACCGTACCTGGAAGTGAAGAGATTGTGTCAAGATAGGCAAACCTGCAAATACACACAACACAAGCAAACCAACAAGAAAACCAGACCATTAAAAGAGCTCGGGAAGTTAAAGGAAACAAAGGCCCTTGCTTTTGACACCATTACCTTGTTTATTCAGAGAAGGATAAGAGAAGGAGGAGAAGAAAAAAAAACTTCAAAACAAAACACACACACACACACACACACACACAAACTAGTAAAGCCATGGCAACAAGGAGGGAAACATGAAAAAAAAGGAGGGGGTGAGGAGTCCACCTCTAGATCCATTTCTGTACTTCAAGAAATAGGAAAAATGGTCGTGCAACAGAGTTCTGTAATTTTTATGGGTGCACCGATATATACGCATTAGTATATACACCAGTAATAATTAAAATTATTTTCGGTGATTATACCAGAGAATATACCAGAGAATATACCGATGCTGATACCAACGCAGTCATCATCAATGCCCGTAATTTTTCACAAACTTTGAATTATTTTTCTTTTGCGTGCACCCGATTTACCACCACTTATACTGGCACCCATAATAGTCGCCCACTACCGACCATTCCCTTGTAGTGCAAGAACTCCTCATGCGTCAGATCTCGAGAAGGCTGGAGGTTCACACAAAAAATGTTAGTAAAAACATTGATAAGAGTGTTCATCAAACTTGGGTTTATGTTACTAATGCCCATTAAGCGTGAAACTCAAATGAATTAACAACATTTACTCAAAAAGACATAACAGCTTGAAAGGTATACACTTATATAAAGATACATGCGAGTTCATTCTATGAAGAACTACTAGTCCTCTTTGGGTCAATTAATGTACACATTACTCTTTTGTGCCTTGCTTTCATCTCCTTGTATGCCTCCTTCTTGGGTGAATTAATGTACACATTACTCTTTTGGGCCTTGCTTTGATGTCCTCGTATGGCTCCTTAATAAAAATATGATATGCATGCCATAGTCTTATGGTTTCTTTCCCAAACATGGAACATACTTTTTGTATATGAATCTACAGTCCCTCTTGCTTATCAATTCATTCTCAAATGCACTATATACCTCTCCTTAAATGACATACAAACAATATGTCTCTACTAACATTAGTGAGACTACACGATGACTTATTTATCTTCTCCATTACATTTGGATAGCACACACGCAGTTCAGCTTTGTTTGTTGTTTAACCAATGCATTAACAAGTGACTCATTTTCCCTCTAAAATGTGCCTATGGAATTGTTTGTGAGGATGGATTGATTTACTTAAAGTTGGGAAGAGAGCATGTTCCAATTTGGCCACATGCTGCAATCGTATCCCTAACTTGACCCTTTCAATGTCCCAGATTATTGCAAACAAGGCATCCCTTGACCCCCCGATGAGCTCATATTTTTTAGTCTCTAGTTGCCTAATGTGTTCTTATAGGATCAAAACTTGTTGGGCATTCTTTGTAGCCTTCTTTGAGCATAAAATTAGCTACTATCTCTAAGTCTATCTATCTAGACCACTTATTCCTTTTTCTTGCCCTTCCCTTCGTAGATTGGGCTATAGGAGACGTTGTCCTCTTTGAGTCATTGTTAGATTATGAAGTCATTTTACCAAGTGATACCCCTGAGTTTTAGATTTTCCTTTCTACCTTTGGCTTCAACGTACTTCTTTATAGTGGTTTGCGTGGTCTCTTTTAATAGTAGCTTCTTGGGAAATGGGGGGAGTTAGCGTTGATTAGTCACATTCTTTCTTGTAGGCGGCTAGTCTTAAACTTACCTCTCCATGGGCTCTACATGGATTTCTTGCCATAGTAGATAATTCTTGTGATTATCAGTCCTACACCGAGGTACTTCCCTCCGAGTGTGCGAGAGCATTTTTAATTCCCTACAAAAATATTATGTAGTAGAATTTTAAATTACAACCTCACCATCTTGTTCTCTATATGACCTATGTTGCTTTAGGAGTAGATTTAGCAGTACTACCCAGACTTAACTTGAGTGATCATGTTGGGCTTACACAAAGAAAAATAAGTGCATATGGCCTTGCCAAGCTTGATAAGTATTACACTTTGGTCTAGTGGGGCTTTGGGTTTTCGGTTGGGACAAATATAGTCGTTCTCATAGATTTAGCTACAATATTCTTGATGCATGGATGGACAACTCTTTGCAATATAAGGGCATTGTGCACCACTTCCATAGTGAGTTTGAGGATGACTCTTTATCCCCCCTTGCCCTAGATAAAATCTACTTGGAAGGCCTTTGTACTTTGCGCATATGAATTTATCGCTTGGAAGCATATCTTAAATAGTCCATTAACCGAGATTGTAGTCTAAAGAAGTCTAAGTGGCCCACCTTATGTAGTAGCCATCTGGCTTCAACATATTCAAGGATTACATGATGACATTCGTCTTATAGAGCCAATACATAATAATTCTTCTTTGTGTGACCATCCTTTACATGAAACTTCAACATACATCCCCCTCCTCACTCTAGTTTTTTGTCTAGAGGTAACCCACCTTATCCAAGTACTTGGTATGGAATGTAAGGATATCAGTAGCCTTTGATTTTTTGGTCTATAGGACCTATCTGTGTTGCTTGCTATAGTCATGGCTAAACAACTTGCTACACTTTACTATGTATATGTTGCGTGACCTTAGAGACCTTTGTATACACAAGAAATGCAATTGGAAATCACTTCTTTTGAAATGTTAGGCCTACATGCCTAAAGTACTATAGGCCTTCTATATAGAATTTTTACAGAGCTTTGATTATGGGGATGAGCTTGTTTCAACCCCGCAAAATGTGATCTCACACATAACCTGCACAACCCTAGGCCTTTTGATAAAATCTCCAACCATGTGATTCATTGGAACTTATTGAAATTTTCAATTTGCAAAGTGATGTTGTGTAGGTGAATATATTGAGGCAATCTAAGAGTCAGATGTAGATCTTCACATTGTAGTTCGATGCAATGCCTATGGGTTTGGCTATGCTCCCATTGACCATGAGGCTTATTCCTAAAAGTGCCACAGGATACCCTAGGCCTCCGAGTAATCCTTGGTGACACTAGCACCACCATGCCAGGTCAAGGTAAAAGTCCGTTGTACATTGCATTCATTTTGTTGCTTTTAAAATAGAGTCGCAACTTATTCATGGGCTTCTTCGGGTATCATTTCATTTTTTCTATGGGGCGATAGTGCTCATCAGTTATGGGCCATGGTCCTTCCTCTTGCTCTTCTAGATCAAGTTCAAATCTATGAGCCCTTAAATTTCCATTCATCTAATCTAGCAGTTGTTTGTAAGACCCCATCTAACCCATAAAGCAGAAGAGAGCATGCATGCCACTATAGAGAAGTGCGTTAAAGATAAAGGTAGAAAGAACTTGGTAATAACTTCAAAATTTAACAGACTTAGAGAGAACACCCTCTGTGCAACCCCAGTACACCCACAAGGGCAAGGGCAAGAAAAAGAAATAGGTAGTCTAGAAAGAACACCCTCTGTGCAACCCCAGTACACCCACAAGGGAAGGGCAAGAAAAAGAAATAGGTAGTCTAGAAAGATAGACCTAGTGACAAAATCTAAATACAAGCTCAAAGAAGGCTAAACACAAGCTTAAAGAAGTCTACAAAGAGTGCCCAACATGTGACCACAATGGAGCATGTTGTCTTCCTAACTTTTATCAAATCAACACATCCTCACAAAGACAAACAAAGACATTGGCACATTTTAGAGGGAAAAAGAGGTATTCCTTAATGTATTAGTTGAAGAATAGATTGAGAGATCAACCACGTGTGTGCTATCCAAATGTAATGGTAAAGATATAGGAGTTACGAAGAAGTTACAAGAAAGAGGGAGTATCGATTCATGTCCAAAAAGATGCTCTATATTTGGGAAGGAAACTATAAAACTATGGCATGGTTGTCATTTTTTGAGGAGGCATACAAGGAGACCAAAGAAAGGCCCAAAAGAGTTATGTGTACATTAATTGACCAAAGGAGGACTAGTAGTTCTTCAAAGAATGAATTCACATGTATCTCTATACAAGTGTCTCACAAGTGTGAAGATTTCAAGTCGTGTCTTTTTGTGTCATTATTGTTTGTGAATGCATTTGAGTTTCACACCTAACTAAAGAACATTAGGATCACAAATCCAAGTTTGAGGGACACCCTTATCAATGCTAATAACATTTTTCAGTGTAGACCTTGAGTATTCTTGAAATCCTTGACCCATGAGGAGTTCTTGGTGATAGATAAGGAAGAGCTAAATAATCTAAGGTAAAAACCCTATGGTTTTCCTTGGCGCATGGCTACTTTAGCACGCCTTATATTATAGGTGATATGTCATTCATGGATTTATGTTTATGTAAGACTGATTCTTCTGGCTTGAGAAAAACCTTATACTCTTGAATTATGAAAAGTTTGACTGTAACAAAACTTTAAAGAAGGTAAACCAAAAAGTCGCTAAACTAGAATAAAGGGGACTAATTGAAAAAAAAAACAATAGTAAAAAGAATCTCTAATAGAATGGCCATTGTGTTTTATTGCTACCATTCTCACCATGTATATGTGATGTAGGGTGTTGAATAAGATAGATGTGTGACACTTGAAAGACTAAAGTTGAAAGATAGGCACTACATGATCCTTGGAACAATACTTGTTTTGCTAGAAAAAGTGTAAATAAACACACACATATGTTGTGGCCGCACATAAGTGTCACCATGCATTTTTGTTGTTGACCATTTGGTTGAAAACAACCCAATCTTTTGACCATAGAAAATGAGCATAATGTGGGATGGTGACATTGGCGAGGGTTTATCACTTCAAATCTATTTTGGATCTCTTTGATAAACCTTTTAGGTGCCTGCCTCGTGAAGTCACTGAGAAAAAAAATGACAAACATGAGCACAACTTTGCCACCAAAAGCTAGCAAAGAAGAAGCTTACTAAATGTCTTTTGTGTGAATTCCTAACAATAATGGGCTTTTAAAAGATAAAAGATAATAAAATCTAGATTCGGGCACTAGGCCATGCTCTAGAGTCCACCCTCCACCACGTTGAGTCATGGTACCTAAAAAGATAGAGAAAGCACCAAAATACATGTAACTTGAGGTTAAGGCATCAGGAAGCTTGCAATCATCTTTCAACTTCCTTCCATAATAATCTAGATTCTATGACTTTACATCACATTTAGGCCCTAGACTAATGAGGCTAATGATTTCCATTACAATCATGTTGGGCTTCTCTCCAGGTTTATCTAAGCCCTTATGCCTTACACTAAGGTGATGTTTGGAAAAAAGAAGCCCAAATTTAATACAAAGGTGGGAATTTGATGCCCACAAGAGATGGCAATAGTGTCTTTGATTTTTGTGTTGTGAAGCCTAGCCTTGGCTTTAAATTTAATCCCATACTAGCTATAAAGTTCTAAAGGTTTTATGGGCTATGGATACTCATGCAAGCATGAAGTGGCTACTTAGACTTGTGGAAGACTTTTTTGTCTATGTGAATGTGAGAGGTTTTATGGCTATGGAGACATGTTTCATAAGATCTCCTCTTTGATTCCAAGGTTATAGGTGACAAAAGAGAGAAACTAGATGAAAAGAAAGAAAAAAATAAAAAACTACCTCAAGAAAGAGAGTAGAGAGAAGATGATAGGCACATTTAAACACAATATAGAGAGGAGGGATAAACACATAGAGAGAAAAAAAGTGCAAGGGAAATTTATGCGTTGATTCTTTTCATATGAGAGGGACTTTCACTCCAAATGCTATGGGTGCACTTGTCTGGCCATAGCTGTAAGGCAAGAGTTTTCTCGAGTCCTTTATAGAGCTAGCTTTGTTGCTAACTCATAGTCATAAAGGAGGCAACTAAGAAGGTTGGTCTCACTAGAATAGACATGTATATTGTTTTAAAAAACCATATCGAGCAATAATGGTCATTTGTTGCCCAAATTTATACAAAGGTGACATGTTGATGCCCACAACAAGAGATGGCAGAAGCGTCTCTTATTTTTATGTGAAGCCTAACCTTGGGCTTTAACCTTAATCCCATGTTGGCTATGAAGCTCTAAAAGGTTTTATGGGCTACGGAGACTCGTGCAAGCATGAAGTGGCTATGGCGTTGACTTATGGAAGGCTTTTTTGTCTATGTCAATACGCAAGGTTATATAGCTACGGAGACCTCTTTGATAAGGTCTCCTCTTTGATTCAAAAATTATAGGCAACAAAGAGAAAGTAGACAAAGAAGAAAGGAAAAGAAAGAGAAAGAGAGAGATAAAACTACCTCAAGAAAGGAAGTAGAGAGAAGATGAGAGGCATATTTAAACACTGTATAGAGAGGAGAGAGAAACACAGAGAGCAAAAAATGCAAGAAATGGAAAAGGAAAAATGGTGCTTAGATTCTTTTCATATGAGGCTCTATGGGACTTTCACTCCAAATGATGTGGGTGCACTTGTCTTGCCATCCTTACAATGCAAGAGTTTTCTTGACAGCTAGCATCATTGTTAACTTGTAGTCATATTGAAGGAGGTGGCTAAGATCTCCTCTTTGATTCCACGGTTGCATGTGAAATGAGGGAAAAAGCAGACAAAGAAGAAAGAGAAAAAGAAAAATCTATCGGATAAAGAAAGCAGAGACAAGATGAAAGGCACTGAGACCGAAACACAGAGAGTTGAGAGAAAGACACATAGAGAGGAAAAAGTACAAGACAAGCAATGGAATCACAACAGACAAGCAAGAAAGATAGAACGATAACATATTATGAGCACATTACAGGATAGAGCATCAAACTCTTTGACATTATTCAATACTCAAGCGAGACAGAGGAAGCATGGAAGAAAACTCTTCTACTTAACTCTATGCATAACACAAGCAACCACGGTACCACTAAAAAGCATATCAAGCAATAATAGTCAATTTACTGCAAAATAGTCATTTACTGCAAAAATTGTCTAGGAGGACGTAGACATGGCAGGCACGTGTGTCGTGGTCTGCGGGCAAGGGGGTAACGCGCTTCACAGCTGAAATATGCTCATCATACTCGACTACTAGTGGCAGAAGTCGCGGAGGCTCCTGCTGAGGTGGCTTACTGCCGACACCCACCAAATGCAAGAGGGGCTTATAGTGCAGGAATTGCAAGAGGGGCTTATAGTGCAGGAAGCGTGAGCAAGATATATAGAGTGCGTACTGCCGACAACCACCAAATGCAAGAGGGGCTTATAGTGCAGGAATTGCAAGAGGGGCTTATAGTGCAGGAAGCGTGAGCAAGATATATAGGCCGGTGTTGTCGATCGGTTAAATGATAGAGTGCGTGCTGCGGACAACCACCAAAGGCAAAAGTAGAGAGGTCCGAACTACAATCCACAGCGACTACTGTTCCAGCTGCAAGCCACCAGCTTTGTTGCCACGTCAGCTGCTGATTGAACCGTCTCCTCAAAGATTCCAGCTAGCCAAGCCCTTGTCATTCACAATGCCTAGTAGTACCACTACTGATCCCTACTTCTGGCATGTGCTACGGCAAGCCTTTATCAAGAGCCGTAGAGGCGTGCAATGAGAGATGGGGGACAAATATATTTGTGCCTCCCATCGCACAAGGTGGAGCTCATGATCAGTGGGGCAAAACCTCCAGGCTCCACTTTTACCTACTCTCGAGAGACAACCTCACATGGCTTCGAGACATAAAAGACACAATGAGGAAATATAGCTTGAGCGTCTTTAGCAAGCAAACACGACATGATCGAGAGAGCACATGTAACTGCATATTAAATATGGGATTAAGAAAAGAAACAAAAGGAAAAGGGAAACACTCAACTATAGAGACCTTAAGATTAACAGAAGCAAAAACAAAAGAAACATTGAAGAGGAACGTCCAAAATACAAGGCCACCTTAACATTGGAGAAAATATATACATATAATTATAAACTTTAAAGAGAGAGAGACTAGTTTTACCATTGGCCTACATTCTACTCAAATTAAAACACATTTGAACATAAAGTGCCCACCCCCCCCCAAAAAAAAAGAATCACTCAAACAAAAAGTGAGAGTTATATGCATTAGGGGGTTTTTGGACTCAAAAAGGGGCCCTCTAAGGGCTTCATGTCTCTTCCTTAAATCAAGGAAAAGCTCATAAGAAAATGCTAAAAAGTCTCACACACACTCTCTCTCTTCTTTTAGAATCTTGAAGATCACATTTGGGAGAAAAATAGTCAAATAGATCAAGCCATTTCTTTATTTTGATAATGTCCATTTACAACAACACTACCCAAACCTCAAAATTTGAAAATCTCAAAAAGTGCTTGTTTATTTCAGTAAAAAGTGTAGGGTTCAAATGATGTGACTCCTCAAAAAGCTTGTGTGCTTTCACATATCTTAGGATTATACACTTCAAAAATATTTGAAAGATATCAAATTGGAGGAAAGAAAGCATAGATTCTATATCCTTAAGATATTGAAGGATAGTAAGGCATAGCTCAAAGGAGGCATGTTTCATGTAATTGTTTATTTAAGCAAAGGAATGTGTAATGTCTCTCCACCATACCCTATGTATGGTGGTTTTTTTGGTAAACTACATGTACACAGTACTAGAAAACAAGGTTTGAAATGCCATTTTATATGCTTCTGGAAACACACACATAAAATTATTCTTGAAATCTTAATACTTATCATCTTTTGTTTGAAATCTTAATAGTAAAAGGTTTTAAATGATGAAATCTAGATTGGGCGCAAGGCCATGCTCTAGAGTCCACCCTCCACCACTTTGAGTCATGGTGTCTACCAAGATAGAGAAAACACTAAAATACATGTAACTTCAGGTTAAAGCATGCAATTAGCAAGATTGCAATCATTGTACAACATCCTTCCATAATAATCTAGATTTATGACCCCGAAGGGCCTTGAATGAAGAGGGCTATGAGTATTCTTCCAGTCATGTTGGGCCTTGAATGAAGAGGGCAATGAGTATTCTTCCAGTCTTTCAGTTACTTAAACCCTTAACCCTTATACTAAGCTGATGTTTGGAAAATGGAAGCCCAAATTTAATATAAAGGTGGCATTTTGATGCCCACAAAAGATGGCAAAAGTATGTCTAATTTTTCTTCAAAGTCTAATTTAAGTCCATACTAGCTATGAAGTTCTAAAAGATTTTATGGGATATGGAAGCTCTGTAAGCATGTAGTCATTTTACGGGGACTTATGGAAGGCTATTATGGCTTGTTTGTTGGTCCCTCTGTGGATAATTAGGGGATTCCTAATTACCACTATGTATGAAGCATGGCATTCGGGTAATTCTGAATATTCCATCTATAGATGTTACGGCTTGTCCGTCCATGCCTTTGTGAATAATTAGGGGATGCCTAATCACCACTATGTTTGAAGAATGGCACTTGCGTGATTTTGAATATTCCATGTGTAGAACATGTGAATTTAGGCATGGCTCGAACTAAGCGTTAGATCTAATGCTTATGTGTTGTTGTGTAATTCGCAGGTGTTGCTAATGTGTAATGTGTTTGAATTGACAACTTGTAGGTTGGTGAGATTAGCAAGCCTTGTGCTCGTAAGCGGCTATGGCTGGGATATGATGGCAATGATTTCGTGTGAGAAATTATAGGGAACGTTTTTCCCTTTAGTATTTTGGCTTTGGCAGGATAGCTAATGAATTTGGTATTTTGGCTATGGTATTCACTACGATATATTTTTGTGTTTGGTTAGCTGCCCACTTTTGTTATACATGGGAGTGGACCTATTAATTTGGTTACACATAAATTAGCCCTTGGGGTTTTATATGCATTTTTTCTTAGTGATTTGGATATATAGAAAGGGTTTATTTAAGCTTTTGGTAAAAGCAGCTCCTATTTCTATAGAGAGAAAGCCCATGCAAGAGTGTACAACTATTTTTGGCATGCTGGTTATTTTTGTGAATAAAGACATAAATACCCAAGATGTGGAAGTATGCCGACACTTCTTGGGGGAGGGGGGGAAGGGAGATCGCACCAATATCATGGTGAAGATGATGTGTATGCCTCTTTTCTATCTCATTTTTTAATGTTATTTTATGTGAAATCTTGTTAATTTCATTCAATTCTATGGTTTAGTTCTTGCTGTTTTGTGACTTCTGAATTATTCTTGAAAAAGTATTTCAGGTCCCTTGTAAGCGGTATTAGAGCATAGGGATCTTTGGGTTTGAAGAATCAGGGGAAGCTCACAAAAATCCAAAGGGTAAAGAGCATAGGGATCTTTAGGTATTAGAGCATAGGGATCTTTGGGTTTGAAGAATCAGGGGAAGCTCACAAAAATCCAAAGGGTAAAGAAGACAAAGATTCAAGAACTTATGGACAAAGAGTGGAAGGTTCATGGGAAATTTTTGAGCCACTAGATCAAGATTTGAATCAAGAGATAAGGTTTTAAGCCACCTTTATGCAAAAAACCACTCTTTTTGAAGACAAACCACCCTTCTTCTTCCAAAAACCAGCTTCATGAATCTTAATCCTCTACCTAATCCATATGTATGGATGATATAAACAATTCAAGAGGAGTATTACTCTAATCACATAATTGCTAGCACTTTGTATGCTCAAAATCCATAATCAAAGGTAGAGGCTTACCCATAAATCAAATTGAGGGAAAAGCGCTTATTGGTGATTATAAAGTAAAAAATAATTGTGGATTTAAATCTTTAACCAAGTTGAAGAGAAGCATGATCTTTGAGTTCATAATCAAGAAATAAAATCAAAAATTTCCCTCTCCCTTTCAGTGGGTGATGGCAATGAACATTGAATTCCTCAGCGCTGCCTGTGAGTTCTTCTTTTAGTGCACTTTGTGGGTTTTCGGATTGTTTAAAAAAGTAAGAGACATCAACAATATGGTACATAGACCACTAATGGCAATGAGGCTTATTTAAAAATCTCTTTACAAAGCTTTGGATAAAGCCTTTTTTTTTAAGCTTTAATTTCCAGAGTTTTTTTTAGAACAAAAATTATTTATTTTTATTTATTATTATAAGGGCTTAAAACTCCCTCTTATGTGAAGCTGTGCTACCGAACGACTGGAAAAGCTTTAGATTAAAGCTCAGCGAAATCTTTGTTTAAAGATTTAAAGTTTAAAAACATTTAACTTCAAAACTTAATTTATTCCCATGTAGTCCGTCTAATTAAGCATATTTATGCTTTAAAAGATTATATGATATAAGCTACAGATTTGTGGATTTGCATGCACATACTCTAATGCTAGAATCATGCATTAATGCATATTCAAAAAAAATTTCTTGTTCTTTCTCAAAGTTTATAGACCATACAAGAGACTCTTAAATAGTTGGTCACTAGTTCAGGGTTTTGGAGTGTCCCAATTGATACTCCAAGGGCATATACTCTTGGGGGGTCAACTCAAGACATCAAAATGCACGGGAATCAAGAAGTAGTAGCTATGCTCAAGAGCATGAAGCCTCTAGTGTTTCACGAGAAAGAGAAAGAGCGTAATAAAGACGTCGTGAACACTTTTTTACAAAAGTGAATGGACTTGCGCCTTTTGAAGCATTCTTCTGATGTTGTTTGTGCGCTTGAGGCAAGTATCATGTTTGAAGGCAAGGCCTAGAAGTGGTGGATGAGTCTCAGTGAGAGCGATTAACATACGACATGGGCTACTTTTCAAACACTCTTCGGAAAGAATTTTTAGCTAAGAACGAGAAGGATTGAAATTGGGATGCTTTGGACAATTGTACGCTGGAAGGTATTGTGTTGAACCAATATATTTCCAAGTATCGCGAGATAATTCTCAAGCTCAAAGGCTTCGATGACTTCCAAAAAGTATGAGGTTTTCTACGTGGTTTAGATATTGAATATTAAACTAAGCTTAAAACTCAATATCCTAGAACTTTGAAACACGCCATAAAATGTGCACAGATCTTCGATGATGAAATTGAGAAGAAACGCACGGCCAAGACACCTTCCGTAGTTCTAAGGGGAACAAATGAAAGGGACTAAACAAGGTAATGATGTGGTTAAGAAGGCTTAGGGGCCAAGGGGTCCCTTATCTCCACAAGATTATGAGAGAGCTAAAAGGAAAAGTTATGTTTTATTTCCAGGGAGACTCTAATCATGATAATAAACAGAATTGTCCAAAGAATTATGGCAAAGATGTCGATAAGGACGATAGT
This sequence comes from Cibotium barometz, assembly GCF_041138505.1. Taxonomy (NCBI): domain Eukaryota; kingdom Viridiplantae; phylum Streptophyta; class Polypodiopsida; order Cyatheales; family Cibotiaceae; genus Cibotium; species Cibotium barometz. The sequence continues at coordinate 38,078,987 of NC_141086.1, forward strand.
AAGGCTCTTGATAAAGGCTTGCTGTAGCACATGCCAAAAGTAGGGATCAGTAGTCGTACTACTAGGCATTTGTGAATGTGTTGTGTACAAGGCCTTGGCTTGGCTAGCTAGAATCAATGAAGAGATGGTTCAATCAGTAGGTGACACATGGCAACAAAGCTGGAATGGTTGCTGTGGATTGTAGTTATTAGGACCTCTCTACTTTTGCATTTGGTGGTTGTCGGTAGTACGAACTCTATCATTTAACCGATCGACAACATCGACCTATATATCTTGCTCACGCTTCCTGCACTATAAGCCCCTCGTGCAATTCCTGGCCGACCTTACCCTCTGCCCTTCTTTAACATGTCCACCCTCCCTAGCTAGTGTGCTTGAACACCTCAATATATATTCTTCTTACATGTCTTCAATTTCCCTAGTCTCTCATTTAAGTATAACCACCTCAACGCTCATCTTTTGGTCTGTTGCAATTGCCTCCAATGTGGGCAATCATCTTTCGTGCATCTACCTTACACCCGCCTCAGTCATTCACGGTAGGAGCAGCAGTAGAAGATCATTCATCAGAGTCGTGCATGCACTGGACGATCGCATGTGCAAGCTGGAGGAGCCATTGAAGGTGGCCGAGCTGATGCTAGAGTTCCCCAACCACTTCATAGTGGAGTATGATGAGCATATTTCAGTTGTGAAGAAGCACGTTACCCCCTTGCCGCCACACAGACCACGACACACATGCCTGCCATGTCTACGTCCTTCTACCCATGCACTCTATCATGAATAAAATGATCCCTTTTTCTTTATGGACTTACGGGTTTTTTAAAAAAATTAATAAACAAACCCTTCTATAAATGTATTTCTCTAAATTAGCCTTAAATTTTTAAATTAGAAAACCCCTTCATTTGGACTCAAGTGCTATACTTACATATGTGTTTCTCTCTTCTTTCTATTTTTAGGTGAACCCCCCGAGGTTTTTTTTCTGTGTGTTTCTCTCTCCTCTCTATACTGTGTTTGTGCCTCTCATATTCTCTTTGCTTTCTTTCTTGAGGACATTTTTTCTTTTTCACTTTCTTTTTTTTTCTTTCTTTGTCTACTTCTTTTCTATCACCTGTAACCTTGGAATTAATAAGGAGACCTTATCAAAAAGCTATCCATAGCCATGTAAAACCTAGCACATTGACATAGACCAAAAAGCCTTTAACACGGGACCTCAAATAATTTTTGAAGAATAATTCAAAACTCACCAAAACACCAAGAATTGAACCAAATTAACAAGATTGAGCATAATAAATAAAAAAACATAAGATAGAATAGACATCACCTTCAACACAATATTGGGTGCAATATGCCTCCTAAGAAGTGTCGGCATACTTCCACTTCTTGGGTATTTATGTCTTTATTGGGCCACTTAAATCTTACTCCACAAGGTTTATAATCGAGTAAGAAAAAAATATTTTTAATCCCAAGCTTCTTCACGGAGGCACAACTGAAACAAACCGCTAAAGGCCGAACTAATGGGAAAAGCCCATTAGAGAGCCCCCAAAAGTGAATTTTTAGAAGTAATATTTTTTTATAAAATTAATAAGCCATATTGGTATCCAAAGATGGATGACCACCATACTGCTGACCCTCGGAGTGCTCGGAATCTTTTGAGGTCATGGCAAGATGAAGATGAATACATGACCAAAACCGGCTCGTTTTGTTTGCATCGATAGTATATTGTCTAGCGACCTTGCTATAGACACCGCTCTCATCCCCTTGTGTGCAGATGTAGAGAAATATCGGACAATTTAAAAAGTCTTCTTCTTAAAGTATTTTTGGATGTCTCTTTCTCTCCTTTTGCCGATACGAGAGAGCTCTCACCGAAGTATCGGGATGAGCCCTTTCAAAACTCTGTATGGAAAACAAGATTGCTTAACTCCATTAACTTGGTCCGAAGATGTTGATATAATATTTGACTAGTTTGTAACCAGATTTTACATATAACCTTCATTAGAGAGATATATTTTATAGAGCATTAGAAGTCCTCAAACTCTGTAGTTTTGACTTTTCGCTAATTCCAAATAGATTGTAAGATATTACTCTCCCAAAGAGACCAGTTATTAGGCTTTGCCTTAGAAATTGCTATCAAGATTGACTATCTTATCTATATAGACCGGATGGACTAACTGTCAGGAACTTGCCAAACAAAAGAGAATCAAAGTACCAAAATTGCACACAATAATTCACAAATAAATGTTCAACTCTAAACAAAAAAGAGATTCAAACATATTAAACATAGACATGGAAATAAGCATGGAAGATAAACCATAGACTTGAAAACTCTACACAAAATAAACATCACCATCTACAACGATTGGGTTAAATCTCTCCCTCATGCGTGCTGGCTCCTTGTACGACATGAGTATATAATCATATATTACCAAAATAGCCCTTGAGCCAATTGTGAAGCTTTCTCTGAAAATAGGGCTCTTTTTACAAAAATAATCAATCCTTCTAGAGGATGTTCACACATATCTAGTGTGTACCAAAAATAATAGTGAAGCTCTAGCTCACACGCACTACACCCGTTGTCGGGCCATGGCACGCCTATGGGGTGAAACCATTAAATGCAAATCCAGATGCATGGGGTTAAGTGCCATGATGAGTCATTATATGATGCCTAAGTACATATGTTCATATTGTAAATGAGGTTCAATAAGATGAGCTGAGGCTGAGCCAGGACTCGAAGCCTCTGTACATGAGTGTGGTGTGAATTATGGAGTTTTATGCATATGGTGGACCTTGTAGTAGGGAACACCCTTCTTAACATGTATGGAAATGCAAAGGTTTGATGCCAGAAGACTTAAAGCTTGGAGAAAGTGAAAATGTTTTCCATCTCTTTGACAAAATGATAGGAGAAGGTATAAAGCCAAATTTGGTCACCTCCATTAGTGTACTTAATGCACTCTTGAGCACCATGCTTGCATTAATGATCTTCTTGGCCGTGCTGGCCAACTAGAGGAAGCAGTATTGATGATAAACAAGATGCGAGTCCATGTAGTGCAAGGTTGAGGTAATGAGAATGGAAAACAAGTAAAAGCCAGCTGGAATTGTTTATGCAAGGTGGCGGCGGGTGGCAGCATACGTGGTATAAAAAGGAATATTTTTTATTGGAAATTTCTGGATATTGTGCAAAATAGAAGCAAGCGCAGCCTTTTTAAATGGGAATCCCGAATCTTGGGCTGCAAAAGGTGGTGAGGCGCCGCTTTCCTTGCGGGGAAAAAGAGAAAAAACCAGAGTGTGAAGGGCGCGGGATATATCAGAGTTCGGGGTCTGCAAAAAAGAAGAAAACCAGTGCACTGGCTACCAGAGAATTTCAAATAAAAGATATATCGACTGTTCATAGCTTGTAGGTGCTAGAATTGAAGAGGGATTTGAGTACTACATTATGAAATGCTTTCAGCTTTTTCCACGTTTTCTCCATCGCGCAGTCTGCTGTGAAGCGACTTTTGAGATTAGCAAAAATAAAATCAAAGAGAAAATTCACTCGAAAACGTTCAGATAAGTGTTTTTTTTAACTACTTCTTTCGATTTAGAAAAAGGCGTATAACTCATAAATCCTTAAAGGATTTGGAAAATGAGTAGAAGGCTTTGGAGAAAAAGTTAAAGGTTTGGAACTTGGAGATTTGTGGGAAAAAGGTATCAAAATTACAGTAAGCCGAGGGAAGTTGGTTTCACTTCTACTCGATCCAATTTTGGAATTCATGAGCATGTTATAGTTATGCCGTATGCTTTCTTTTGTTTGTAAGATGTTAGAATTTAAAAGCAGGCTTTCAGGTGATAAAGAACATTTTGAAATGATGAATTTGATGACACTGGATGTATGGAATGTGAATGGTCACATGTATGTTGGAAATATTTGAAGGTCATGTTATGCCTACATGTGTTTGGCTTGAAGGATTTGGAAAAAGGAGCCAGTGAATCTATGCTTGGGAAGGGACAAGCAATACAATTTTGTGCAATCATCAGGATGAATTCAAGAATGTGTTGAGGTGAATTGATGCATATATATGTCATTAAAAATGGAGATGTCCTATACTCCTTGGGGAATTTTGTGTGTGAGTTTCCTTGTTAGATTTGGTACCTACTCTCACAGCTAGAAGTCTCGTACTTTCCTGGCTATACCGCACACGTCACGACAGCTCTTTGGTGAACCGACGTGAAACTGCTGGGGTGAGAGTGTGGTGAAATATACAGGGAAGCTATGGCTGAGAATTCTGAGGGTCAGGGGGTTCATTTTGACCCCGGAGTTATGCAGATGTTTCAGATGTTTACCATGTACATGCAACAGCAACAAGCTGCTGAGAGGGGACAAATTTCCACGACCAAAGCATTACAATCAATTGTGAAAAAGGTGGATCAATTTGATGGGAAGGATATCACAAAGTACCTGCCCAATTACATAAAGGAAATGGAGCTAAACAGGGTGACTGAGGAGGATATGGTTCGAAGTTTCGAGCTGGTATGTGTTCCTGAAATAAGAGAGCGCATAAGAGGATTGCAGACAGCACATGGTGGCAGAAATTGGGAGGAGTTCAAGCTTTCTTTAAAGGATGAATATTTCATGGAGGATTCTGAGCGAGTGACCAAACGAACTTTCTTGGAATGGGTCACAAAACCTAAAATGGGAATTTTTGCCACAGAATTGCTAAGAGAGTTTGAGAAGTGCTATGCCCAACTGTCAAGGATAGAGCGTACAACTTTGGATAGAGAAAAAACAGAGCTCTTCTTACAAGCAGCTGGGAAAGATCTCCAAGAGAAATTGGAAATCCTCCTTGAGGATAAGGATACAGAGCAGGGATTAAAGAGTGATTGGAATGATGTTGAGGATGCAGTCACCATGTTAGCAAAGCCGCAGCGGAGGAGGGATAAAATGGTGATGGACTCTGCAACTCCTATAACTGCTGTTACTCCTGAGAATCTACCAAAACCAGCTGCTACAATCCCAAAGGTATGGATGAGCTTATTAAGGGCATGCGGGACACTTAAAATTGAAGATGTCCAGGATTGAAGAAAAGGGGCTACCATTAGGGCAGGCTTCTATGTAGAGGCCTCAAAGTAAAGAAGGGTTTACATACAGATGCATATGGTGTGATGACCCAGAACATGCAAAGAAAGATTGTGCTACCTATAAAGAAGCTCTGAAAAATCAACTTGTGTTTTTCAAAGATGGGAAAATCCATCTTACAGAGACCGGTCTTCCATTGAGTACAAATTTTGGGAAAGGAGGGATGAAAAAGCTGGTTGAGGATATGGCTGCTAGTCATGCCATCTCTATGGTTGAGGCAGCAACCTATGGATTAAAGGCTGGTCAATCAAAGCAGGGATCTGAGAATGATGAAGATTATGAGAATGAAGACTTTTGGCCATCAACAATGGAATTAATTGCATCAAAGAAGGTGTCTAAGCAAGCTTTGCATGAGGCAGGTGACTGTATACGTCTTGAGACTGGCTGGGAGGAGCCTGTGGATTCTTTATCTGTTCATGCCTACATTGCTAAATGCCAGAATAATGAGGCACAGGTAGAGGAGAAGCGTAAAAGGGAAAATGAGGAAGGAGGGCCATCAAAAAGAGTTACACGTGGAAGTGAAAAGAAGGATCCTGGGCCATCATATATGCCTCCACTGCATAGCAAACCTCCACAGGAAGTATTAATGGAAGAAGTGCGAGCAAAAATGAAGCATGAGAAGGAGAAGGGTAAAGGGAAAAGTCCACTCTACAAGCTTCAATCTGATATTGAAGCTGCAATAGATCTCAAAAAGGTGCTTGAAGAGAGGATTCTAAACAGCAGGGTGGAATTTACACTAGGGGAAGTCTTGGGGATTGCAAAGAAAGAATTTCATGATGAGATAATTGATATTATAGGAAGAAAAAGGCAGTCCATAATTGAATCTATTCCATCACAAGGGGAGGCAAGCACTTCCAAGACTCATGGAGTACAGGTACAGCAAAAGGAAGAGAGAGAAAATGTGGTGGAATGTAATCACTCTGCTGATGGGGCACGACAAGTGCGCTTTGTAGAAGAGGATGATGAAAAAGAAGTTCTTACAAAGAGTCATTACTCCAGGAGCCATTGGGCAAGAGCAACTACTGAAACCCTTGTCAAGATAGGTGATTTGGAAGAGCCATATGTCGCTCTAATTGATCATGGGTCTGAAATAAATCTTATGGCTAAAAATCTCTACAATAAATGCAAGTGGCCAATGGATGTAGATCATGGGTGGATGATTAAAGCAGCTAATAACTCATCTGGAGAGCTTTATGCAGCATGTCCAAATGTAAGGGTAACTATAGGGGATGTGAAAGATGATCAGAACTTCTTTGTTCAGGAGATGTCATTGTATCCCCTCATCCTTGGGCAGCCCTACATTAGAGCTGTGAGGATGGAAACAAAGGTTTTGGACGATGGCTCGGCATATGCAAGAATAAGGAGTAAAGATGGCAAGAAAGCTGTTTAGTTCTTGACAGTTTGCATTAAGCATGAAAGGAATCGTGAGTCTCTTCGAGCACAGTCACTCCCAAAGATAAATAGAGAATTCATGAATTACAGGGAGATGAGGGATTTTGGCCAGGTGCCATTGTAAAGCGGGATTCCAATGGTACAAAGAAAAATGAGTTCTCGCAGGACTCAATCAATGTAAATAACTTTTCAGCAAATTTTCAGGGATTCTCTAGCTATGGGTCACTAGTCTTTGTAGAAAGCAAGGATTTGAAGCGTGGTATGCGTAGACATCTACAAAATGAACAAAAAAGTCTTGAGCAGTGTGGTCTTTTGGAGAGGAATGAGTTTATTTCAAGGGTGCTTGATGAGGTGTCATTTGTAGATACTATGGATGTGCTTTTTGATATGGGAAGAGCATGCTTACAGGGTGGAAATGAGATAATAGAGGTGTCATCTGTGGAGATGTATGATATAATCCAGGAATTTAAAAGGGTGGAATGTAAAAACATGAATTGCGAGATGGATGCTCATGTTGATACAAAGTACAAAACAGTTGCAAAGAAGGTGAAACCAGTTACCTTGCCTTTGCCACCAGGAAGCAAGGAGAAGATAGATGAAGCTTCTATGCAACCAAATCTTAGAGATCCGAAGAAAATTGGGCATAAGTTTACTCAAGAAACTCTAAAAGAGTTGAAGATTGGTGAGAAGGATTTTCTGTTGCCAGTTGAAAGGGAATGCTTTGAGGAGATGCTTATAAAACATGGGAAGGCCTTTGCTTTTCAGTCGCATGAGATAGGCTGTGTTGACCCAAGTGTAACAGCACCAATGGTGATCTTTACTGTTCCACATGTGCCCTGGAACCTGCGGCCAATTCCAGTACCAAAGGCTCTCTTGCCAAAGCTGATGGAATTACTAAAAGAAAAGATCAGGATGGGAATCTTGGAGCCATCATGTGCTCCATATTCCAACAGATGGTTTACTGTGCCAAAGAAAAATGGGACATTGCGCTTTATTCAAGACATGCAACCTGTAAACAAAGTCACAATCAGGAATGTGGGAGCAGGTCCGATTGTGGATGAGTTTGCAGAAGCATTTGCAGGAAAAGCTATATACTCTACGGGTGATCTCTATTCGGGATATGATCAGTTCCAGCTGGATATACAAAGCAGGGACTTGACCACAATGAGAACTCCTTTGGGATTAGTAAGGATGTGTACCTTACCAGAGGGAGCCACCAACTCGGTGGCATATATGATGAATGGAATGAATAAAGTCTTACGAGACTTCATACCACAAATAACTATGCCATTTCTGGATGATGTGCCAATAAAAGGCTGTGATGAGAAAGATAAAGATGGGGATTTGGATTCAAAAGGGTGCCGCAAGTTTGTGGCAAATCATATAAAGGATTGTGATATGATTCTATCCAGGCTTGAGGAAGTGAATCTTACTTTATCTGGGCTGAAATCAGTGTTTGGAGTTGGTGAAGTGCTAATAGTGGGACATCTTTGTAGTACTAGTGGACGCCGACCTTGTCCAGCCAAGATTGATGCAATACAAAGAATGAAAGAGACATGCATTAATGTTACAGAGCTGAGGAGATTTCTTGGAGCATGTGTCTTTTATGTTATTTGGATCCCACATTATGCACATGTAGCAGATCCTCTTTATCAACTTTTGAGAAAAAATCAAAAATTTGTGTGGAGTGCAGTACATATTAAAGCTATGCGGAAGCTGAAATGTTTGCTCCAATCATCACCTACTCTGAGAAAGGCAGATTATGAGTGTGGCAGGCCTGTGATTGTTACAGTTGATACTAGTCCTACTGGGATAGGATGGGCAGTAGGGCAAGATGATGAGGATAATCACAGGTATGTAATCAGATTTGGAGCAAAGGTATTAAGCTTTCGACAACGAAAGTATCCACAGATCAAGAGAGAGTTATGGGGAATAGTCACTGCTCTAAAATGTGAAAAAGAATATCTTATTGGGGCATCTGTACTTGTGGAAACAGATTGCTTGCCACTTCTTGGGATGATAGCAAGCTGTACCACTCCAGATATTGCTATGCTTAGGTGGATTGCCTATATCAAGTCACTAAATCCTGAGTTTGAGCATATTGCAGGAAAAGATAATCCAGTTGCAGATATGCTATCAAGAGCCAGGTATGAAGATGAGAAAGAGATGATTAGTGACATTGATGATGTGGGTACAAGGTTCTACACTACTGCATATGCAAAGGGGGACCATATTTGCCTATCAAATGCACTTGAGTCTTTTACTGAGGAAATGTATGAAGGAGATTGGTTGCTTATTGGTCAATACTTGAGTACTCTGACAAGACAGGGAAATTGGTCTGACTCAGAATTTAAGAGGATCCGCAGAAAAGCATATGGTTATTTCCTAAAGGATGGGTACCTCTGGAAGCATCCTAAGCAGAGAAATGCTATGCCACAGAGAGTCATATGTGATAAAGAGACTCAAGGAAAGCTTGTGAAAGAATTCCATGAGAGTCTCTGGGCTGGACATAGAAGTGTGTGGGCTACGTTTACCAAAATAAAGGAAAAATATTGGTGGAAAGGAATGTACAAGGATATTTCCCAATATGTGGAAACATGCATGGTATGTCAAATGTACTCAAATGTGCGACATCGTGATGGATTGCAACCAACCTACCCACCTGCCATGCACTACAAATGGGTAGTGGATCTAGTTACAATGCCTTTCAGATGCGGTATATAGCACTTGCAAGAGAAGATTTGACAAATCAGGTAGAGGGGCGTGCTCTTAGAACAAAGAGTACGGAAACAGTATGTAAATTTCTCTTGCAAGATGTGATTTGCCGGTATGGTTGTGTTGGGAAAATAACAGCTGATAGGGGTGAGCTAGATGTTGAAGAAGCAAGGGAATTCTTCTCTAGAATTGGTATCAAACTATCCCTAACATGTGCTTACAATCCTGAGGGCAATGGAAAAAGTGAGCGAGGACATCCTCCAATCATTAAAGCTTTGGCTAAGGCATGCAGAGAAAGAATGCGAGAGTGGCCAAAGCTGCTACCATATGCCTTGTGGGCTGACCGTACAACTCATAGCTCAGTGACAGGATACATGCCTGCAGAATTAATGTATGGTCAGAAGCCAGTGATGCCAGTTGAAGAAGTAGTTCTAACTTGGAATGTATTGCCCTGGGTGGAAGGATTGAGCAGAGATGACCTCCTTGCATTGCGAATAAGACAGTTGGAGAGGAGGCCTGAAGATGTAGAGCTTGCTAAAGCTCGCTTGAAAGATGCAAGGTTGAAAAATAAAGAAAGATTTGATAGAAGACACAGACTCCGGCCAAACCCTATTGAAGAAGGTGATTGGGTTCTAATGTATGATAGTAGCCTTGACAACCAATTCACTGTTCAAAGAAAATTTGCAAGAAGATGGTTTGGCCCTTACATTGTCAAGCATGTGCATGGAAATGCCACGTATACTCTGTGTGAGCTTGATGGAACAGAGATAAAGAATCTTGTGGCAAGCAAAAGAATCAAGATGTTTAAAACAAGGCATGATAGTGATCCTTTTGATTCATAGGAGACTCAGGATGAGAGGCTTGACAGTGGTAGTATGGATATGGTTGAAGAGGAAGAGGATGATCTTCCTGGTAATGTAGAAGATGAAGATGACATCCAGTTATATGTGGATCTTGATGATGATTTGGCACATACCAGAGGATGTGCAGGTTTAGAGGGGGTGGATGTCGGGCCATGGCACGCCTATGGTGTGAAACCATGCATATGAAACCATTAGATGCAAATCCAGATGCATGGGGTTAAGTGCCATGATGAGTCATTATATGATGCTTGAGTACATATGTTCATATTGTAAATGAGGTTCAATAAGATGAGCTGAGGCTGAGCCAGGACTCGAAGCCTCTGTACATGAGTGTGGTGTGAATTATGGAGTTTTATGCATATGGTGGACCTTGTAGTAGGGAACACCCTTCTTAACATGTATGGAAATGCAAAGGTTTGATGCCAGAAGACTTAAAGCTTGCAGAAAGTGAAAATGTTTTCCATCTCTTTGACAAAATGATGGGCTAGGTATACTTTGAGTCCATGAGTGAAGATTATGGCATTACCCCAACTCTTGAGCACCATGCTTGCATTAATGATCTTCTTGGCCGTGCTGGCCAACTAGAGGAAGCGGTATTGATGATAAACAAGATGCGAGTCCATGTAGTGCAAGGTTGAGGTAATGAGAATGGAAAACAAGTAAAAGCCAGCTGGAATTGTTTATGCAAGGTGGTGGGTGGCAGCATACGTGGTATAAAAAGGAATATTTTTTATTGGAAATTTTTGGATATTGTGCAAAATAGAAGCAAGCGCAACCTTTTTAAATGGGAATCCCGAATCTTGGGCTGCAAAAGGTGGTGAGGCACCGCTTTCCTTGCGGGGAAAAAGAGAAAAAACCAGAGTGTGAAGGGCGCGAGATATATCAGAGTTCGGGGTCTGCAAAAAAGAAGAAAACCAGTGCGCTGGCTACCAGAGAATTTCAAATAAAAGATATATCGACTGTTCATAGCTTGTAGGTGCTAGAATTGAAGAGGGATTTGAGTACTATATTATGAAATGCTTTCAGCTTTTTCCACGTTTTCTCCATCGCGCAGTCTGCTGTGAAGCGACTTTTGAGATTAGCAAAAATAAAATCAAAGAGAAAATTCACTCGAAAACGTTCAGATAAGTGTTTTTTTTTACTACTTCTTTCGATTTAGAAAAAGGCGTATAACTCATAAATCCTTAAAGGATTTGGAAAATGAGTAAAAGGCTTTGGAGAAAAAGTTAAAGGTTTGGAACTTGGAGATTTGTGGGAAAAAGGTATCAAAATTACATTAAGCCGAGGGAAGTTGGTTTCACTTCTACTCGATCCAATTTTGGAATTCATGAGCATGTTATAGTTATGCCGTATGCTTTCTTTTGTTTGTAAGATGTTAGAATTTAAAAGCAGGCTTTCAGGTGATAAAGAACATTTTGAAATGATGAATTTGATGACACTGGATGTATGGAATGTGAATGGTCACATGTATGTTGGAAATATTTGAAGGTCATGTTATGCCTACATGTGTTTGGCTTGAAGGATTTGGAAAAAGGAGCCAGTGAATCTATGCTTGGGAAGGGACAAGCAATACAATTTTGTGCAATCATCAGGATGAATTCAAGGATGTGTTGAGGTGAATTGATGCATATATATGTCATTAAAAATGGAGATGTCCTATACTCCTTGGGGAATTTTGTGTGTGAGTTTCCTTGTTAGATTTGGTACCTACTCTCACAGCTAGAAGTCTCGTACTTTCCTGGCTATACCGCACACGTCACGACACCGTGCACATCATTGTACATAAATATTTGAGTAAAAAGAAATGGCACGCAGCCAACCAAAAATAATAAAGTATAACTCATAAATGTCAAGGTGATGTAAACACGCATGCACATGACACAACCCGCGTGACACCTCGTTCGGTGACCCTCGAACGTGCAACACCTCATTTCGTGACCCTTGCACACGCATGCCTATGCGACACCTCGTTCGTTGACCCTCGCACAAGTACGATGCCTCATTTGTCATCCTCCTACTCATCATCTATACATCCCTCTTGCTCGGGTTATAAAATGTGAGTATCTCAAACAAGAAAGCGAAGTTAGTAAAAATAATTTCAACTATTTGCACATGATTTTTCTATAAAATTTCAAACTTAATTTAGCTCAATAAATAATTTTAAATATGAATTTCAATTAAATTTTAATTTTTAAAAAAATATCTTCTTGGCTTGAGTTGCAAAATGAGAATTTGAAAAACATTTCGAGAAAGCAATAATTTATATATATATATATATATTCAAAATAAAAGAAAAATGATGACAAATTGATACTTAGCTCGTAAAGCATCAAGTTAAGCATTAATAATTCTCCCGGAGTGTCTAAAAGCAATTTGGAATTTTTTTTCCAAAATAGTCGAAGTTGTTCGAAATCTTACTGTAATTTTTCAAGAATTTTCTGCACCTCTAACATTTTTGCAATTCTGAAATTTTCTTTTCTGGTTAAGTGTAGCTTGATTAAGCTTTTAAAACCCCACATCTTCATGTAATCGGTGCAGCGCATCTACGTGGGATAGAAGGAGAGCAGATGGATGCTGATTATAGAAATTGCTGATGTTGAAAGTCTTCAAAGGTTGAAAGTGGGTCTTGCGGTTTCTCATCATGGAGATTCCATCAATGCCGTTGGATCTGAGAGAGATGCACAGCTATAGAAAACCGCTTTTCATCTTCTAGGCATGGTTTTGCAAGGCTTCAAAAAGGCTTCAAAGTGGTTTTTGAAACCATACAAGTCTTAATCATTGGGATATGGCGTTTGTCTTTGGATTTATACCTTTTCCCTTTGATTTCTCCAAGACATCTATGCCTTCTCTTTGAGAGTGCTTGGCTTTGATACCACTATCAAGAACTTGCCACACAAAAGAGAATGAAAGTACCAAAACTGCACACAATAATCATGAATAAATATTCAACTCCGAATAAATAAGAGATTCAAACATATTTTACATAGACATGGAAATAAGCATGGAAGATAAACCATAGACTTGAAAATTGTGTGCAAAATAAACATCACCATCAACAAGGATTGGGTTAAATCTCCCCCTCATGTGTGCTAGCTCCTTGCACCTCATGAGTATTTAAGCATATATTACCAAAATAGCCCTTGAGCCAATCGTGAAGCTTTTTCCAAAAATAGGGTTGTTTCTACAAAAATAATCAATCCTTCTAGAGGATGTTCACACACACCTAGCGTGTACCAAAAATAATAGTGAAGCTCTAGCTCACACGCAATACACCCGTGCACATCAGTGTACACAAATATTCGAGTACAAATAAATGGCATGCAGCCAACCAAAAATAATGAAGTATAACTCATAAATGTCGAGGCGATGTAAACGCCCATGCACATGACAAAACCTGTGCGACACCTCGTTCGGTGAGCCTTACACACTCATACCTGTCATTCGGTGACCCTCGCACAAGTATAACACCTCATTCGGCATCCTCGTACTCATCACCTATAATCAACAAGTCAACATGTTAGGTGAGACAATCAAACACCAATATCCAAAACACTAGCATGCATACACATGGCATCACCAAATCACAACATACATAGCGCATAGACCCACAAAGCATATGCCAATCGCACTTACAATATAGTATTTAATATGACATCACACACGATACTAATTGCAAGCATGGTATAATGGTCGGACGTGCATCCTTGATAGACCATAGAGGGCCAGTAATGTAACACTAATGCATAAGCATAGTTAAGACTTAGCTATAGTGACTAGGGATGACCTGACTTGTTAGAACATGATAATTGATTTTGTGAAAAACAAGGATTTCCATGTGACTTAAAATATAAAGAGAAGTTAAAGATTGTTTAAATTAAAAACTTGTTTTATACTTGAAATTGATTGTGATTTATTTGAATATGCATGCCTTGAAAGATTATGGACTAGAGATGATTGTGAGATGATATGTATGAGTTATAAATGCTTCGTTTTGAGATGAATGATTGATATGCACGCTATGACTGATTAATATACACGTGTATGATGAGACTCGACATGAGATTTTGAGATTAGGGCCGGCCATCCTTAGAGAGGGAATGTCAAACAGATAATGTGATTTATGCCCTCTAGGAGCCATTTGGTAGAACCCAGAGTGGACGAGATTTACTAGAGGCATACGCAGGATAGCGATGTCCAGTGTGGAGGTTGGGTGGACGGGCATCGGAGAAAGCCCTAGATTGGCTAGATTTTGATCATTATGACTAACCATGTTGTCGAGCATGGTGATGATGATAGAATCTTGAGATAGACACATACATTGTGATTGATTGAGATGCTATGTTGTAATTGATAGAGATTTATATCATGTGAATGTTTGTTTGAGATTACATGATTCTTTCCTTATGTGATAAGAACCTTGGATATGGCTTGCATGCTTGTTTGCTATTTAAGAAGGTTTATTTGATTATATTGCTATATGTAGAAATAGAAGGATTAAGTGAGTTTAATATTTTCTTAGATTAAGCTGTACGATTAAGATATGGAAAGATTCAGGACCGTCACAGTTGGTATCAGAGCATAGTTTGTGTAGTCTACACTTAATTGCAGAAGTTGCATGTCTTGGGTGTGTGACACATATTATTTTCTATTTTTTATGATACAACCAAAAGTATCTTTTCTTTGAAAAAGCTTTTGCAAATTTTTTGTATAGTCACAAGATGGCTCACAAATCCATTTTATAATGAGAAGGAAAACTTATGCAGAATAAGAGACTATAGATGGGTCACATATTTGTTTCCAAAGATGATAGAAAAGGCGCGGCATGATTTCCATTGTGTACAAAAGGTGCATAAATTTTTTGAGCACAAAAAAAAGCTAACATCATGTGAGGTACCTGAGGGATTAACTACGGGAGATCAAAAAATAAGGCAAAGTACGCAAGAGAATGTATGTGGATTTTCAAGTAATGACAACACTAAGAGCAAGAGGAAAAGCTACTGCAACTATGGTCGAGGAGATTGAAGAATATGCACATGTCAATGCAACTCTACAAGAGTGTATGAGATGTTTGAGTGCAAAGCGGGGCACTTGGCTATTTTTGACACTTTTAAGCTGAAAACCCAACTTTGGCTTTTTTGAACGATCTCAAAAGGACCTTAGAACTCATTTTTAGAGAGCCATTAGAGAGATATATTTTATAGAAGTTCTAAAACTCTGTAGTTTTGACTTTTCTCTAATACCAAATAGATTGGAAGTTATTACTTTCCCAAAGAGACCAATTATTAGGCTTTGCCTTAGAAATTGCTATCAAGATTTGACTATCTTATCTATACAGACTGGATGGACTAATGCATAAGCATAGTTCTAACTTACCTATAGTGACTAGAGATGACCTTGCTCGTTAGAACATGATAATTGATTATGTTAAAAATAAGGAATCCCATGTTACTTAAAAGAAAAATAGAAGTTAAAGATTGTTTAAATTAAAAGCTTATTTTATAGTTGAAATTGATTGTGATTGATTTGAATACGCATGCCTTGAAAGATTGTTTAAATTAAAAGCTTGTTTTATAGTTGAAATTGATTGTGATTGATTTTATAGTTGAAATTGATTGTGATTGATTTGAATACGCATGCCTTGAAAGATTATGGATTAGAGATGATTGTGAGATGATATGTATGAGTTATGATTACTTTGTTTTGAGATGAATGATGCAACATGTATGGGGCTGATTAATATGCATGTGTATAATGAGACTTGACATGAGATTTTGAGATTCGGGCCGACCGTCCTTAGACAGGAAGCGCCAGACGACAGAGAATGTGATTTATTCCCTCTGGGAGCCATTTGGTAGAACCGAGAGTGGACGAGATTTACTAGAGGAATACCCGTGATAGCCACGATGTCCAGTGTGGAGTTTGGGTGGACGGGCATTGGAGAAAGCCCTAGATTGGCTGCATTTTGGTCATTATGACTAACCATGTTGTCGAGCATGGTGATGATGATAGAATCTTGAGATAGACACATACATTGTGATTGATTGAGATGCTATGCTATAATTGATAGAGATTTATATCATGTGAATGTTTGTTTGAGATTACATGATTCTTTGCTTATGTGATAAGAACCTTGGATATGGAATGCATGCTTGTTTGCTATTTGAGAAGGTTGATTTGATTGTATTGCTATGTAGAAATAGCACGATTAAGTGAGTTTAATGTTTGCTATTTGAGAAGGTTGATTTGATTGTATTGCTATGTAGAAATAGCACGATTAAGTGAGTTTAATGTTTTCTTAGATTAAATTGTACAATTAAGATATGGCTAGATTCAAGACCGTCACAGTTGGTATCAGAGCATAGTTTACGCAGTTTGTACTTAATTGCAGATATTGCAGGTCTTGGGTGATACATATTATTTTCTATTTTTTGTGACACAACCAAAAGTATCTTTTCTTTTAAAAAGCTTTTGTAAATTTTTTGTATAGTCACAAGATGGCTCACAAATCTATTTTATAATGAGGGGAAATTTTATGCAGAATAAGAGACTGCAGATGGGTAACACATAGTTATTCCCAATGATGATACAAAAGGTGCGCGTGATTTCTATTATGTACAAAAGGTTCATAAATCTTTTGAGTGCAAAAACAAGCCAGCATCATGTAAGGTACATGAGGGAAAAACTACAAGCGATCAAAAAATAAGGTAGAGTATGCAAGAGAATGTATGTGGATTTTCAAGTAATGACAACACTCGGAGCGAGAGAAAAAGCTATTGCAACTATGGATGAGGAGATTGAATAATACGCACATGTCAATGCCAGTGTTCAAGTAGGTAAGTCCAAAAACCAAGCTTCAAGTATTAAAATTCCTATCAAGATTACGAATAATATATTTCAAGTGTTGATTAACTCAGGAATCACTTATAGTTTTCAATCACCCACATGGTAAAAAAGTTGGAAATAACTGAATTTTACCAAAAGAATCGTATGCTAGAGAGTGCTTCAAGAAAGCAACAGACATGTAAGGAGGATGTTAAGAATATGTTTTTTGTTCATAGGCGACCTCAAGTCAAAAGCTGATTTTCCATGTGTTGGCTTTGGGAAGATATGATTAGACTTAGTTATAGTGACCTTGCTCATTAGAACATGATAATTGATTATGTTAAAATCAAGGATTCCCATTGACTTAAAAGATAAAGAGAATAAAGATTAAAAGCTTGTTTTGTACTTGAAATTGATTGTGATTGATTTGAATAGCATGCCTTGAAATATTATGGACTAGAGATGAGTGTGAGATGATATGTATGAGTTATGATTGCTTTGTTTTGAAATGAATGATTGATATGCACGCATATGACTGATTGATATATATGTGTATGATTAGACTCGACATGAGATTTTGAGATTCGGGCCCCACTACAAGAATGGTCTATACATAGCGACCCTCATATAAATATGAAGAAAATAGCGAGGGTCGCTTTCGTGGATGCTTATGCGACCTTTAAAATGCAGTTGTATATGCCACCATAGTAGCAACCCTAGCAAACTGGAAATGAGTGGTTTATGCATCGAAATTGAGATGCATAAGCCACCTTTTTTTGGGTCGTTTATGCATCGCGAATCTTTTAAAAAAAATAAAACGTGTATTCATTTTCTTCGCCCGTTTCGCTCGCACTGTAGCAGCTTCAAATGTTTGATTCGTCTCACAATCCCAAGCTCACGACGGCACGAGCAGCTTCCAACATTCGATTCGTCTCTCAATCCCAAGCTCACGGCGGCCAGGTAAGGTGTGTGTTGTTGGGGTATCGATTGCACCAAAAGGAAAGGCACAGTGTGTGGACAGCATGGTAGTTTTTAAGGAATTTTTCCAAGGCTTGTAGGCCAACAGCCTTCTGGACTGGCCGACCAGCTCCCTTCCTCACATTGTGGCAGCCTTGCAAGTAGATCACGTGGCCTTGAGGCACACAATTGAAATCTCCAAGAAGATGATAGGTAATCTAGATATCAATATCTTTTGATTCCCTTTACCACTATATCTCCCTATAAAACTCTAATTTTATAAAGAGCACTTCCTGCAAGTTTTTGAGGATGGATTCATTGTCAGCTCTAGATACCCTCATCGGAAGATCACATGCCATATTATCATCGGCCAATAAAGAGTATCATCCCACTATGTGTAGATTGAATCAGATTGAATTTGGCAGAGCAAAGGGCATTACTTGAGAGGCATAGTTATGCAAGGTACACAGTTAGGGAGGTGCAGATTGAGAAGCATTATATGTTCAGATGCCCACCCTATTTTTTGATTCAAGGGAGATTCCATTGTCTCAAGATGGATTCAACCCTCTCTCATAGGTTATACACTATAAGGAAAAGATGTGCTTGGGTCTGTACTTACTAGAGATTTTAACACCATCATGAGGTTGTGCTAGGATAGTACCTATGGAGTTAGATCCAATGAGATGCTTCTCATGTTTCCATTACATACGTCTTTCGATTATATATGCTTTGTCATTGGTTGTCAACCAGGCTCCATAAGGATAGAGGAGTCATAGAGATCATCAACTACATACTCGATCGTAGACTCCTTTAGCCTCCACTTGTGCAGGTAGTTCTTACTCTTTTGGCACCACTAACAATGTCGCACCATAAGAGGCTCAATATGTTTTTGATACTTTGAAAGAGGACTTCCATCAATCTTGCCAGGATTGGAGCAAGCCTGTTCCTCAGGTTACTTATAAATTGCAGCTACCATCTCTGGTACAACCGCTTAAGAAGCTTGCACAAACTGCGGTCATTATCTTCTTTCTGGGAAAGATACCATCTGCCAATGATGTTGCGCAATGGATTCAGTCTATCCTTGGTGGCTCTTTTGTGGAGGGGGTGTACTTTGCCTCCCGTGGGTTTTATGAAGTTCAATGGAGGTCTTTCAGTGGTATCAGAGCATTGTTTTTTCCTCATGCTCCACTTTCTTTGTGGAATCTCACAACTGGCTATGCACATCGTTAATGTGAGGAGAATTTTCTGGAGTTTCTCTCTCCCTTGCCTTCTTTGCATCTTTCATGGAAGAGTGCAATAGACACATGATATACGGTGCAATAACCATCACTTTTAGTCCTTACGTAGCCCAACAACCGTCGTATACGGCTGTTAGAAGGCGCACAAGAGGAACCAAGCCATTGATGATGATTCATAGCACGTATGTAGGCCATAACGACTGCATTTCAGCCGACACATAAGCCCCACGAAATAGCAACAATGTTGTTACGACATAGTTATGATGCACAAAAGCAACTGCACAGCTGCCAGTGTAGTGTTTCATATACTAGCCATATTTATGCTGTTGCACTATTATCGGCAACAAGCAATGTATAGTAGCCATATTATTCTACCATCTTCAATCGCTTAACACAAGAAACACAGCCATTACAGCAACACCACAAATTGCCAACGATAGCGCTGTTTTTTTGCAAAAGCAACATAGCTGGTAGGCGATCATCCTTTTGGCCATGGGAGACAAAAAAAATTTTTGAGGAAAAAATATATATTAAAAAAAAAAGGTTGTTCGTGCAAAGAAACAACATCTCTATCTCTCTCGTTTTCTAGCAGTTGTGGTAGTAATCAATGATAAACATCGTCTCTCTCTCTCTCTCTCTCTTTCATATATCCGAAAGGAGGGAATGATCTCTCTCTTTCTGTCTTGTATCAGTGAAAGGAGAGAAAGAGACTTCCAACAATACTTGAAGAAGAAATTCTTTTTAAATTTCTCGATATTTCTCTACAGACAGCTGCACACAACAATGGATGAGAGCGGCGTCTATAGCAAGGTCGCCAGACAATATATACTACCGAAACAAACAAAACGAGTTGGTTTTGGTCATGTATTCAGCTTTATCTTGCCATGACCTCAGAAGATTTTGAGCACTCCAAGGGTGAGCAGCATGATGGTCATCCATCTTTGGATACCAATATGGTTGATCTAGATGCGAGTGATCACGAATTTCTGGATTTGCATGCACACACTTTAATTCTAGAATCACGCACAACGCATATTGAGAAAAGTTTACTTGCTATTTCTCAAAGTTTACGGACCATACAAGAGACTCTTAAGCAACTCAATAGTTTAGGGTTTGGAGTGTCCCAGTTGATACTCCAGGGGCATCTACTCCTGAGGGGGTCAACTCAAGACATCGAAACACTCGGGAATCAGAAAGTTGTAGCTGTGCTCAAGAGCATGAAGCCTCTAGTGTTTCGCGAGGAAGAGAAAGAGCATAATAATGATGTAGTGAACACTTTTTTACAAAAGTGAATGGACTTGCACCTTTTTGAAGCATTCTTCTGATGTTGTTTGTGCACTTGAGGCAAGTAGCATGCTTGAAGGCAAGGCCTAGAAATAGTGGATGAGTCTTAGCAAGCGATCAACCTACGACATGGACTGCTTTTTCTGACACTCTTCAAAAAGAATTCTTACCTCTGAGAACGAGAAGGATTGGAATTGGGGAGAAAATTGTAAGCTAGAAGGTCTTGTGTTAAACCATTATATTTCCAAGTATCGCGAGATAATTCTCAAGCTCAAAGACTTGGATGAATTCCAAAAAGTATGAGGTTTTCTACGTGGTATAGATACTTAATATAAAACTTAGGTTAAAACTCAATATCCTATAACTTTGGAAGAGGCCATAAAAAGTACGTAGATCTTCGACGATGATAATATTGAGAAGAAATGAATGGCCAAGACACCTTGGGTTTGAACATCCGACTTCCGTAGTTCTAAGGGGAAAAAATGGAAGGGGCTAAACAAGGTAATGATGTGGTTAAGAAGGCTAAGGGGCGAAGGGGTCCCTTATCTGTACAAGATTATAAGAGAGATAAAAAGAAAAAATTATGTTTTATTTGCATGGATGCTCTGATCATGATAATAAACTGAATTGTCCAAAGAACTGTGGCAAAGGTGTCGATAAGGATAGGAGTAAGGTGGTGCACACGGTGCAAGTCTTGCCACTTAAAGCTTCCAAGAAGTTTTCTAAAGTTCAAGTATGCCATACTGATGCCATGCATGAGTGTTGTGTAACCTCTACGATGTGGATACCCTCTTTTAGGGCCTTATGATTTGATTTCAGTGCATGGACACATCAATGATGAAGAGTCTGTGTCATGATTTACGATGGGGCTACATAAAACTTTTTGAATTATTACTTGCTTAAAATTTTAAAATTGCCAAAAAACCCTACTGAGTATAAATACATGGTATCTCTTACTAATGGGCATGATAAGCATGTATGGGACACGATGGTTAAGCAAGTACCACTTAGTATTCAGGGACATTAAATGTAGTTATATTTTCAAGTTATGCATATTATGAGAGAGTTGATGTTATTTTGGGTTGTGAATGGTTGTTTCATTTAGCACCATTTCTTTCTCGTAGTTATCTAGATAAAACTTTTGAATTTAAGTTCAATGGTAAACAAGTGCATTTGCAAGGTGAACATATGTTCCCCCTTCTCCACTCATTTGTTTTGCTGAAGTGGACCGCCTCGTACTACATGCTCATGAAATAGAAAATCTCTTTTTGTTTTACATGTCTCCTTTAGTTTTGTCTCATGATAATGCTAGTGGTGGTGATTTTAATTCTAGTTTGAGTATTGAATCTCTCAATTCTGTCATGTGTGAACAACATGTTAGTGCTATGCATAATAATGAACAAACTAAATTTTTTCATAAGCTCACTCAACAAGTTTCTAATTCTTTGCAAAATCCCTACGTGAATTTCATGATGTATTTCCAAGTGCCTTGCCATCTAGTTTGCCCCCTAAGTAGCACAATGTCCACCATGCCATTGAAGTGCTCAAGGATATAAAGCTAGTCTGTCTGCATAGGCTTAGCGCTAATGAAGCCAGTGAGCTAGAGCATCAGCTTGATGATGAGTACCTTGCCAGGGGCTTCATTACGCTTAGCAATTCGCCATGGGCATCACCAATTTTCTTGGTGATGAAGAAGAAATATGGGTCCATGCATTTATGTGTGGACTATCGTGGTTTGAATGTATCATGATAAAGAATAAGTATCCATTACTCATGAGTTGAGGAGCTTTTTAATCAACTACGAGGTGCATAATACTTTAGCAAGATTGACTTAAGGTCAGGCTATCATCATGTTTGCATTCGCATGAAGGATTTGCCTAAAACAACTTTTTGTACTAGATTTGAGCATTATGAGTTTTTAGTTATGCCCTTTGGTATAACTAATGCTCCAGATACGTTTATGACTCTTATGGATAGCATCCTACATCCGTATCTTGGTCGATTTGTTGTAGTGCTTTTTTATGATATTTTGATCTTTAGTCGCACCAAGAAAGAGCATTTGCAACACTTATGATTAGCATTCAAATTGCTAAGAAAAAACGCACTCTAAGCTAAATAGGGAAATTGTGAGTTTTTTGCCTGAGAGATCCATTATTTGGGTCACGTTATCTCAGCAAATGGAAGTTATATGGATCCTATAAGAGTAGAGGCAGTCCTTAAGTGGCCTCATCAAACCAATTTGGAGGAATTGGAGATATTCATTGGAGTGGCACGGTTCTATCGCAAATTCATCCGAGATTATGCTAAGTTAGCGGTTTCCATGAGACGGACCAATTAAAGACTAAGGGTCACAATTTTGTTTGGGGGGTCCTTACCAAGAACAAAGTTTTGATCACCTTAAGGTTGCCATGGCTATCACACCTATGTTGGAAATGGTAGATCCTAATCAGCCGTTTGTGGTTGAAACAGATGCTAGTGACCATGTTGCGGAGGAAGACCTGTAGCTTTTGAGAGCAAGAAGTTGGATAGAGCTCAATGGAATTATTCTGCATATGAGCGTGAGCTTTATGCCATCAGTCACACTCTAGGCAAGTGGAGAAATTATCTCTACAATGCTAATTTTGAGATTGTCTTTGATCATGAGAGTATCAAATGGTTGATAAATCAAACTGATTTGAAAGCTCATAAAGCTCCGTGGGCAGAAATCCTCCAATAATTTAACTTTGAACTAAGGTATCGCAAAGGCCAATACAATGTCATGGGCTGATGCTTTAAGTCACATGCCTCAATTCAACTCATTGAGTTTCACAAATTTGAAAAATGAATTTTAAATACACTCAAAGGCAAATGTGAACATGATCAATCATATGCAAAGGTGTGGACATTTGTTACATGTAGGGATCCCTCTCACTCCGTTAACCAGTGCAGATGATAGTTCCATAGCCAGCTGTCCTATTTCTAGGGATAAGAAGAATTTTCCATCCATAATGGGTACTTGTTACACAAAGGAAGGGTGTGTGTACCCTTGGACTCTGACACTAAGTGTCAAATCTTTATGAGTGTCATGATAGTCTAAGTATAGGTCATCTTGCAATCAGGAAGACCTATGTCTTAGTGAGAAGGCAATTCTATTAGCCTCCTGGACTTCACAAGGACATCCAAGAATATGCTTTACATTATAAAAAATTCTAAGGCTAAGCTTCTTAAAATAGGCAGGCTATTACAACCATTAGAGATCCCTCATGGTAAATGGGAAAGCATCTCTATGGATTTTATTGTAGGTCTACCTACAACTAGTATAGGTCATGATGCCATTTGGGTTGTAGTGGACATGGTTACCAAGATGTGTTGGTTTATTGCAACTAAAACAACAGTGAAAATGCCAGATTTATGTTGGCTTTTCATTGATAATATCTATCAACTTTATGTGTGCTGCCAGTTAATATAGTCAGTGATAGAGACCGAAAGTTTAATAGTCGCTTTTGGTGAGCATTGTTCAAAACGTTGGACACAATGCTCAGTATGAGTATAAGTGAACACCCCCAAAGTGTGGTCAGACAAAAAGGGTCAACCAAGTACTCCAAGTGAGTAAACGGCAAATGAATTGGGAAGATTACTTATTACCAATTTTAGAATTTGCCTACAACAATGCCAATCATGTAGCTATAACCTTTAGTCCTTTCATGATTATGTATGGGTTTGAATCCCAATCTCGAGTAGTTGTGGGGTTAGCTACTAAAATAATTCAAAGGTTTAAGATTTTCTACAAGATCACAGCGATATACTAAAGATCGCTAAGGAAAATGTTAAACGGGCCCAAGATCATTACAAGCAATGCGGGATGAGGACCGTAGAGTGGCCGAATTTTAAAAGGGTGACCAAGTATTTCTCAAAGTTTGCTCAAGTTTGGAAACTCTGAAGACGGGAAAAGTTCCATAGTTGTCGCCTAGGTCTTGTGTACCTTTCACGATACTTAAGCATGTAGTTAGCTCTGCCGCCAGAACATTCCAAGGTTCACCCATATTTTTATATTAGTCATTATGTAAATGACTAGGAGAAGATGCCAATGTGGTGGATACAAGTGCTCTTGTAGATTTAATTGAGTCTCCCATATCACGAGACAAGCTAGAGCATATCTTGGATCTTCAAGAGAAGCAAACTCATCACAGAATTAGACAACAATGTCTAGTTAAGTGGAAGGATAGATTAGGAGAAGGTTCAACTTGGGAGGACGTTACTACTCTTAAGACCCGATATCCTACCTTTTTTTAAACAACAAAAAATCTTCCAAAATGGGCGAGTGGTGTGAGGATACCGGTAGGACTAGGTGGGAGTCGGCGAGCAGTTCAAGGGAGTCCGAACATGTGTGTACAGCCAAGGCTGTTTTAGCCAGCTAGGGTCCTGCGGTTGGGTGGAGAATTTTCCTATTATCTTCTAGAAGGTTCATGGAGGCCTTTCAATATAGCTCTATGCAGGATCTATGCATCACGCTCTTGCATCTAGCTAGATCTATGTAGGCTCTTGCATAAATGCTTAATGCATCTAGAAGGTTCATGGAGGCCTTTCAATATAGCTCTATGCAGGATCTATGCATCACGCTCTTGCATCTAGCTAGCTCTATGTAGGCTCTTGCATAAATGCTTAATGCATCTAGCTCTTACATGAAGGCTCTTGCAAACATGCTTAATGCATCTAGATTAATGTATCTATCTCTTCCATGCAGGCTCTTGCATACATGCTTTATACATCTAGCTCTTGCCTGCATTCTCTTATGTACATCTAGATTAATGCATCTATCTCTTCCATGCAGGCTCTTACGTACATGCTTAATGTAGGCTTAATGCAGGCTTTTTCATCTAGGTCTTGCATGCAAGCTTAATGTATCTTAATATAGTCCCTTAAATACATGATTAATGCATCTAGCTCTATGAATGCTTCTTGCATACATGCTTAATGCATCTAGCTTTCTGTAGGCTCTATGCATCAAGATTTATGCAGGCTCTATGCATACATGCTCTATGCATATAGCTCTATGTAGGCTCTTTCATCTAGCTCTATGTGAGCTCTATGCATGAGGCTCTTACATCTAGCTCTTGCATACATGCTTAATGCATCTAGCTCTATGTATGCATTAAGATTCTTGCATTAAGCTTTATGCATAATCCAATGCTTAAAGTTATGCAGCGTAAGCCTATTCTTAAGGCTTATGCATAAGCCTATTCTTAAGGCTTATGCATAAGGCCTATGCTTAAGGCTTATGGATAAGACTATGCTTAAGACTTATGCATAAGCTTAAGCACTATAGTCAAGCTCTATGCATAAGGCTCAAGCTTCGGCAAAGAGATTGAAGCTTATGCAAAGAGATTTAAGCTTCAATCCTATGCATAAGACTTAAGCGTATTGCAATGAACTAGCTATGACCAGTGAAAGCTTAAGCAATATAGTCAAGCTCTACGCATAAGGCTCAAGCTTCAGCAAAGAGATTGAAGCTTATGCAAAGAGATTTAAGCTTCAATCCTATGCATAAGACTTAAGCGTATTGCAAAGAGATTTAAGCTTCAATCCTATGCATAAGACTTAAGCGTATTGCATTGAACTAGCTATGACCAGTGAAAGCATGGAGTGATGACATGGGTGTAGGAGCACCATCCATCAGTAAGGAGAAGGGAAAGATTGCCATGAAAGTTGATTAGCTTGTAATTTAACTGCTATGAGTTAATCGCTCATGATTTTAAGTTATTCACATTGGCCTATACACCATGGCCCCCTTTTCACACATACTTATTAATATCCACCCTACTTGGCCTTTGGCCCATAAGCTTATATCACCACTTACACTTGGCGCTTTGGCCCAATACAACTTATGCTTGGCACTTGGCCTCATATGTACAACTTATGTCCAGCGCTTCATTACAAACCATCCCCACCCAAATCTGTTTGGTCCTCGAAACATGATCAAAGTAGGACCATAGTATGGATGGTTTGCATAAGCATCAACATGAATCACGTTATACTTCTACCAAATATATCTAAAAGAGCATGATGCAGGCCTTTGAGACCTCCAAAACTTCATGGAGTTCTCCCCAACACATTCACAATCATGGCTAAGAAGTATATATGTCAATTGTATCCATTTGAGCCTCTTTTATGCCTCATAACAGTAAGCTGTCTTTTACTATTTTGACTCAAGAATGCACTTTGGATGCATCAAAAAGGTGTTTCATCCCCTCTAATATAGAGGCAGGCTGCCATATTCCTTCATCTTGAGGTAAACCTTTCCACTTGACAAGTTATTCATGCAAAGTGTGGTTGGATAACACCTTCTTTCTCCGAACACCTTCTGGAGTATGTACTCTACCAAGCCATCTGAAAAGATGCAGGGGGGAAGAGAGCTTGAGCTCTTGCAAGCACACACACACACTCACAAAACCCTAATAGAGAACACACAAGGTGAGAGGCTGAAAATCTTCTTCTTTTCTCTACTCAACACTCAACACACCATATACAAGAATAAGAGTACACACAATATGAAAGGTACTCAACCAAATACATACACGGGTTCTCTATAGTGTGAACCCGACTAAAACGAGCTGGCGCTATAACTATGCCAGTCTCTAGAATGGCTGTCACACAGCCTGTCATCCCACTGGCCAAATATCACCCAAGATCTCACCAACCATGCCAGTGGTGTAAGTGTGGGGCCTATCCCCCAGGCGGGTCATCAGTGTCCACCGCCTCACTAGAGCTCGATATCTCAACACTCCCCCTCGAGCTCAACTCCATCTCATGTACACCAAGTGAAGCCCTGAATCGGCGGAGCTTCTCTGTACCCAATGCTTTGGTGAAAATGTCAGCTACCTGATCCTCTGTACTGACATAAACAAGATCAAGGTCTCCTGCCAAGACCTTCTCTCTGACGAAGTGGTAGTGGACCTCTATGTGCTTTGTACGAGCATGAAAGACTGGGTTCCTGGCCAACTGTATACTGCTAATGTTGTCACAGAAAATGACAACTTGTCTATCCACTGATAGACCCAAATCTGCAAGTAGCTTTCTCAACCAAGCTACCTCACATGCTGCCATAGCAGCTCCTCTGTACTCAGCCTCCGTACTCGATAGAGCAACCGTAGGCTGCTTCTTGCTGCTCCAAGTCACAGCAGCACTCCCCAAAGAAAACATAAAGCCACTGGTAGATCTTCTGTCTGAGATACTACCAGCCCAATCAGCATCTGTGTACCCATGTACACATATCTCTGTCCCAGTCTCATAGAATAGTCCACAATGCAAAGTAGACCTCACATACCTCAGTATGCATCTGACTGCATCCAAATGCGGTTTCTGTGGAACCTGCATAAACTGACTCACCAACCCAACAGCATAGCTCAAATCTGGTCTGGTGATCGTCATGTAGATCAAACTTCCTACTATGCTTCTGTACATAGTAGGATCCTCCAAGATCTATCCTAAATCTGCACTCAACTTGCCATTCTGATCCAATGGCACAGAAATAGGCTTACAGCCTGTCATACCATACTTGGACAACATGTCCAAGCCATACTGTCTTTGCAGTAATCCAATACCATGTGGTGACCTAATCACCTCAATGCCCAAGAAATATCTGAGCTCCCCCAGATCCTTCATCTCGAACTTCTGTCTAAGCAAGATCTTTACATCAAAGATCTCTGCATCATGGTCCCCCATAATGATCAAGTCATCTACATAGATGAAAACAAGCACAACCCCTCTATCACCATGTCTCACATACAATGAGAAATCTGCATTGGCTACATGAAAGCCAATAGTGACAAGATATTCAGAAATCTTGTCAGACCATGCTCTTGGTGCTTGCTTTAAGCCATACAAGGCTTTCTTCAACCTGCAAACATGCTCGGGGTGACCCACATCCTCATAACCAGGTGGCTGCAACATATACACCTCTTCTTGCAAATCCCCATGCAAGAATGCATTCTTTACATCCATCTGATGTAAAGACCATTGCTTTGATGCAGCCACTGCTATCACAACTCTCACCGTTGCCATCTTGGCAACTGGGCTGAAAGTTTCCTCATAATCAATCCCATATGTCTGCGCATATCCTTTGGCTACCAATCTAGCCTTGTACCTGTTTATGCTTCCATCACTGTTATGTTTAACTTTGTACACCCACTTGCAGCCAATGGCTTTCTTGCCTTCAGGCAATTGCACTAAATCCCAAGTTTCATTTCCATATAGTGCATTCATCTCCTCATCCATAGCTTTCTCCCAACACACATTTCCAACAGCCTCATCAATGCATGTGGGCTCTACAACCTGCACAACTTTTGCCATATATGCATAATGATGTGCCACATAACCATCATATGTAAATCTCTGCACAGGGTTCTTCACTCTCCCTGATCTTCGCAGCTTTTCATTCATGGCCTCCATAGCCTTCTTTACACCAGGTGTTCTCATAGCTGGGATCCCAAGCTCCTCATCAAGGCTCATATCTGAGCCACTAGACTCTCCATCAACGTGAGAATGCCCTGCAGAAATGTCAGGCATACCAAGGGGCTCAACCACTTTCTCTTTTCCTTTACGTGATGTAGTAATCACATTTGCAGGACTGGTATTATGATGCAGCCTGCTACTCCATGGTCTATCAACAGACCCACTAGATGAGGACTCTCCTGGTCCACTCAAAGACTGTGATTGCTGACCTGCATTCTGTGCAACCACACTTCCACTCACATCAGCCCCAACAGCTTCTTTTTCAGCAGCATACCAGCTGCTCATCTCATCAAAAACAACATCCCTGCTTACCCTCAATTCACGTGTAGCAGGGTTATAACACCTGTATCCCTTTTGCTCAAGGGAATATCCAATAAACACACATTTTTCAGCTTTCGGATCCAGCTTAGTTCTCAGCTCATCTGGCACATGCACATATGCAATGCATCCAAAAACTTTCAGATGAGACAAATCTGGTTTTCTGCCAGTAAACCTCTCCTCTGGAGTTACATCATGTATGGCTGCAGTTGGAGTCCTGTTCATGATGTATACTGCTGTAGAAACAGCCTCAGCCCAATAGCAATGCAGCATATTTTTCTCTTCCATCAATGCCCGCGCAATCTCAGCAATGTGCCTGTTTTTCCGCTCAGCAACTCCATTTTGCTGCGGAGTGTATCTGCATGTATACTGTCTCCGAATTCCATTCTTCTTCAAAAATTCAGAGAACTCATTGGAGAAGTACTCTCCCCCTCCATCTGACCTTAGGCACTTTACATATTTTCCTGTTTGCTTTTCAACCAAAACTCTGAAATTCTGAAAGTGAGTGAATACCTCACTCTTCTCCTTCATGAAATATACCCACACTTTCCTTGTGTGGTCATCAATGAAAGTGACATAGTACCTGCAGCCTCCCATAGAAACGGTCTTCGTAGGACCCCATACATCTGAATGCACAACATCTAGTGCATTTCTGCTCACATATCTGTTACGTGGAAACACATGCTTTGTTTGCTTCCCAAATTGGCATGCTTCACATATTTTCTGCATACCTTCCACTTTAAATTTTGGCAGCCCTGTCACAATTCCTTTTGTCTACATAGACTTCAATCTCTGCACATTTACATGTCCGATTCTTTTATGCCATATGTCTGTGTCTGCAACAACTCCTGAACCATTTGCAAACATCGCAGCACTCATTTCAGGCATGTCTACATCCAACGTAAACATTCTGCCCACTCTGTTGCCTTTTGCAACCAACCTGCACTTGTCTTTAAAGTCTTCGACATAACACCCATCAGGGTTAAACCTAACCTGCAAACCCTGCTCAATCATCTGGCCAACTGAAACCAGATTCTTTGTTATGTTCGGTACATGAAGTACATCTGCAAGGTACTTCACTTTGCCATCCTGCATAGACAATGGCACATCTCCAACGTGGGCAATTGGATGAGCAGTGTCATCCCCTGTTTCCACAAAACCTGGTCTTTCCGGGTTCTTCATCTCCTTGAACCACTCCCCATGACTCGTCATGTGGTTCGAAGCGCCTGAATCCACATACCATACATTATCTTTTTGTGCTGCATCAACATTTTCAGACATGGCATTCACAACATGCTGCATAACAAACAACCTTTCATTGTCCTCATTATTTCTGCTTGAGGATGCATAGTTGTTTTGCTGCACTTTCCCATTTTGCATGTCAGCCTGCTTCTTATAACATTCTGACTGCACATGTCCTGGCTTACCACAATAGTAGCATTCACGTGCATCATTATATTGCCTTTGCCAATTTCCACGGCCTCTTTGACTCCCCCTGCCTCTGAATTTGCCTCTTCCACCTGCGTGTTGTTGTTGTTGTTGATTTTGGGACTGTTGTTGCTGCTGCTGCTGCTGGCCATAATTCTGATTACCTGTTCGGCCACCTCCTTGACCACGTCCACGGCCTCCTCTACCTCGTCCTCTTCCTGAACTCGTGTAGAAGGCCTGTTGCTCTGAACTGTTTTTACTTTGTGAAGACTGTTGGTCTTCACCCAAGCTCTTCTCTTCGATAATCAGCATAGACACCAAATCTGTAAAGTTGGGAATGTTTTCCCGAGTCTGAATAGACGTCTTGAACGCCTTGTATTGTGGCCCGAGACCACGTAGACAGACTTCCACCTTGTCATCATCATCTACTGACACACCAATAGATGCAAGGGATTCCACAATACCCTTTATCTTCAGCGCATAGTCATTCACAGACATGCTCTTTTTCTCCACAGTATGAAGTTCATTCTTCAACTGTATCTTACGTGCCTTGGTATTTGTTTCATAAAGCTTTACCAAGGCACGCCTCCTTGGGGGACTTGGCATCCTGAATGTGCCCAATCATGGTGTCCTGTATACTAATGGAAAGCCAATACATTACTTTCCTGGCTCCTTGGTTCCAGTCTTTAAACTCTTTCACATCTGCAGCAGTCGGATTTATATCCGGTATCTCCGGTGCCTCTTCATGCTCACCTTCTATGTAGTCCCAATAACCTTTTCCCATCAGGAAATTCGTCAACCTGAACCTCCAAGCATGGAAGTTATTCTTATCCAGCTTCTCAGCCACAATTTGAGTTATCCCATCATTTGACATCTTGCCAAACACACAACTTTACCAGAAACTGCACTCTGGTTTTTCTGTACAAATGCTGTATTTTCTGCACAGCGGTACTGTAGTACTCTCAAATGTCACAACCAGTGACTTCAATGCACATACATACACCCAATGGCAACTGTAGACCTCTTTGCAGCACCCACAGTGTCTACACAGTCAATCTGTCTTCCTGCAGTTCTTAAAACAGAGTTCTGCAGAGAATCGATGACTTACCCGCAGTGCTCGAAATCGCCTGCTTTCTGAAAAACGGAGGTCCAGACGCGCCCGAAACGCGTTTTCGGCCTGAAAGATCAGTCCGAAGGACTACAGTCCGAAGGACTATATAGTTGCCCTATAGCTTTACTCCCGCGAAGAAAGCTCCTCAATCAGAGATCGTTTGCCGGTGCCTCCCGTAGAGCTCCCGACAAGGGTGTAGTCACCAACACAATAGGGAAGAGTAGTTGAAGCTCTTACTCTCGTACCGCTTCCTGTGGTTCTCTTGCTTGCAGCTCAGCCCTTAGCACGAACCAGGCTTTGATACCATGAAAAGATGCAGGGGGGAAGAGAGCTTGAGCTCTTGCAAGCACACACACACACTCACAAAACCCTAATAGAGAACACACAAGGTGAGAGGCTGAAAATCTTCTTCTTTTCTCTACTCAACACTCAACACACCATATACAAGAATAAGAGTACACACAATATGAAAGGTACTCAACCAAATACATACACGGGTTCTCTATAGTGTGAACCCGACTAAAACGAGCTGGCGCTATAACTATGCCAGTCTCTAGAATGGCTGTCACACAGCCTGTCATCCCACAGGCCGCATATCACCCAAGATCTCACCAACCATGCCAGTGGTGTAAGTGTGGGGCCTATCCCCCAGGCGGGTCATCAGTGTCCACCGCCTCACTAGAGCTCGATATCTCAACACCATCTTCACTCATGGGTGGAAGCTCATCCAATACTTGCACCTCCAGACCAACATATGCCTTCAAATGTGATACGTGAAAGACATCATGTATTCGTCCAGTAGATAGAAGTAGCAATTGACAAGCCACTTCACCAACTCTCATCAATACTTTGTATGGCCCATAATAACACTGTGCAAGCTTTGTGTTGGTACAATCTTTGAGAGATCCATGTCGAGTCTTAGGTATCCTCAAGAACACAAAGTCTCTTTCTTTGAATTCCAATGGCCTTCGATGAGCATCTTCATAATGCTTCATCTTCTCTTGAGACTTCTTGATGTTCTCTTTGCATGTTTACAAAAGGGTTTGCATTCTTTCCACTTCATCCCTTGCATGTGGATTTGCATTCTCTTGCTTGAATGCTACAATCGGTACATGCACCTTGTAGCCATACATAGCCTCAAAAGATTGAGCATAAAATAGCATAAAAACATGAGATAGAATAGACACTACCTTCAACACGATTTGGTGCCATCTCCCTCCCCCCCTCAAGAAGTGTCAGCATACTTCCACATCTTGGGTATTTATGTCTTTATTCACAAAAATAGGTTGCATGCCAAAAATAGTTGTATGCTCTTGCATGGGATTTCCCTTTACATAAAATAGGAGCTGCTTTTACCAAAAGATTAAAAAAACCCTTCCTATATAACCAAATCACTAAGGAAAAATGCCTATAAATCCCTAAGGACTAATTCACGTGCAACCAAATTAAGAGGTCCACTCCTATGTATAACAAAAGTGGGCAGCTAATGAAATACAAAAATATCTTGTACTAAATACCACATCCAAAATACCGGTCATTGGATGCCAAAATACTAAAGGGGAAAACCTTCCCGATAATTTCTCACGCGAAATCACTGCCATCATATCTAGCCATACCGGCTTATCAGCACAAGGCACGTTAATCTCACCAACCTACATACATAAGGTATGGTGGAGAGATGGCACATTCCTCCTTTGAGCTATTCCTTACTATCCTTCAATATCCACAGGATAAAGAATCTATGCTTTCTTCCCTTCAATTTAAAATCTTTCAATTATTTTTGAAGTGTATAATCCTAAGATATCTGAAAGCACACACAAGCTTTTGAGGAGTCACATCATTTGAACTCTACACTTTTTTCATATTTTCAAATTCGGAGGTTTGGGTACTGTTTTTGTACATGGATATATCAAAATAAAGAAATGGCTTAATCTATTAGATTATTTTTCTTCTAAATGTGATCTTTAAGATTCTAAAAGAAGAGAGAGTGTGTGTGTGAAAATTTTTTATTTTCTTGAGCTTTTCCTTGATTTAAGGAAGAGACATGAAGCCCTTAGAGGGCCCCTTTTTGAGTCCAAAAACCCCCTAATGCATATAACTCTCACTTTTCGTTTGGGTGATTCTTTTTGGGGGGGGGGAGGAGGGGGGCACTTTAAGTTCAAACGTGTTTTGATTTGAGTAGAATGTAGGCCAATGATTTCATCCTTAGCTCTTATTAGAGTTGAGTTGAGATTGTAAAGGTAGATAGTTTGTAAGTCTCTCTCTCTCTTTGTCTCTCTCTCTCTCTCTCTCTCTCTCTATAAAGTTTGTTAAGGTGGCCTTGTATTTTGGCCTTGTGCCCCAACCTACCTTCTCTCAAATATATTTGGAGGCACAAATATATTTGTCCCCCAACCTACCTTCTTTCATTGCACTCCTCTATAGCTTGTGTAAGATTCCTCCCCAGCCTCTCAAGATGTCCAGTATCTTCCCCTGTAATCAAATCCCTCTTTGGAAATATAAAAGATCTTGTTTCTACCAGTTTTGGCCTAGAGAGAGAAAATCTTCTAGAGAATGGTAATTCAATTTTTAAATATTTTTGGATAGAAAAATATCTCATCTTATTAAAATAAGTTCCCCTGAAACAGAAGTTCAAAAAGATTTTCAGAAGGTGCATTAGAAATTAAGTATAATCTGTTCAAGAGGCATTATCTTGGGGGTCAAGATTTTTTTGAAATTTTAAATTAAGGTTCCTATGGACCAATAAGATTCATCCAAATGTAGGGAGGAGATAAATAGAAGAAAAAAAGGAAAATCTCCCAAAAATGAGTAAATACTCACATAAGATGAAGAGTTGACTAAGGACAAGGTTAATAGTTAAAAAAGAGAGATATTTAGGTAAAATGCTGCATTTTTGACACCTCAGTATGGGGGAATTCCTCTCATGAAGGAGGCGCCTATTTCACATGCTTGAATGAGTTTTAAACTCCCAAATAATGAGATATTTTTATCTCTCTTATTTCAACTAGATCCAAAAAGTGGACTAAACTGACCCAAAAATGGTCAAAAATTGGTTAGAAGCTCACTTTTTCCTATAAATAGAAGCCTTCCCCTTTGTTGAAACTCAATAGTGTTTTGCACTGTTACCTTGCTTCTCCGAAGTGCCAAAAACTGTGAATTTTACTCATAATTCATTAGTTTTTGACCTTCCCTCTTCTAAAAGATTGGTGGCCACTCTTGTTTCAAATAAGAGTAGAATCCTCAAACCATCAAGCCAAAGGAAAGCTCTCAAATTATCCATGTAAGTTGGAGATTCTTCTCTTTTCTATTTCTTTTATGGTTTTTTTAATGATTTTTTTCTTCTCTAAATTGAATGGATGTTATGCCTCATTGAAAAAAGGCATTCCCCTCTCTTATTTAGTAAATCCAATCATTCATTATCCTAGATGATTGATTCTTGGATAAAATCAGGTTTTTCATAATGTTCTCTTAAATAAGAAGAAAATGTTTACACTAGAATGATTTATATACTCTTGGTGAACTTCTAATTAATTTCAGTAAGTTAAAAATTGAAAAATGGTCAGTCATACAAAGGAGGTTATGGCAAAAAATTTTAAAAATTTGTGAAATAAATTTCATCTTTTATTAATCAAAAAGAGTAATCCCCATCGTTAGAGTATTCTAAAAGTGTCATTTTCATTCATGCATAGAAAGATGCATATTGATTAATTTTCAATACAATTAGATTCTATGAAAGATACTTATTGATAATTTTTTTATTATGAAAGTGTTACTTTCTTCATTATGGATTTTTATGCATAAAATAATGCATAAAAGTATATTTTTTTATTACAGAAGAGTTACTTTCATCATATTGATTTTTATGCATAAAAGAATATTTTTTTATTATAAAAGTGTTACTTTTATCATTATTGATTTCTATGCATAAAAGTATGCATAAAAGAATATTTTTTTATTATAAAAGTGTTACTTTTATCATTATTGATTTCTATGCATAAAAGTATGCATAGAAAGAATATTTTTTTATTATAAAAGTGTTACTTTTATCATTATTGAATTCGATGCATAAAAGTATACATAAAAGAATATTTTTTTATTATAAAAGTGTTACTTTTATCATTATTGATTTCTATGCATAAAAGAATATTTTTTTATAAAAGTGTTACTTTTATCATTATTGATTTCTATGCATAAAAGTAAGCATAAAAGAATATTTTTTTATTATAAAAGTATTACTTTTATCATTATTGATTTCTATGCATAAAAGAATATTTTTATTATAAAAGTGTTACTTTTATCATAAATGATTTTTATGCATAAACATATGCATAAAAGATATATATTTTTATATTAAAATTGTGATTTTCATCATAAATGATTTTTTTGCATAAACATATGCATAAAAGATATATTTTTATATTAAAAGTGTGATTTTCATCATAAATAATTTTTATGCATAAACATATGCATAAAAGAAATTCTTTTATATTAAAAGAGTGATTTTCATCATAAATGATTTATATGCATAAACATATGCATAAAAGAAATTCTTTCATGATAAAAGAGTGATTTTCAACATAAAGGATTTTTAATGATGATAAAAGTGTGACTTTCATCAGAATTGGATTTATGCATAATTAGATGCATATAGAGTCTTTATAATTAAATAAGGGATCTCCTTAATCTTTTGTTTAATTTTCGTAAAAATTAGAAAAATGAATAAGTAGATAATCTGTGAGAAGAAATGCTACCGTTTCATATTCACTAAGATGGTAATGAGAAAATTCAATTAAACTATCGAAGTCGGAGATTGAGATAAATGATTATTTTATTCCTCATAAGAAATTCATGTTTTAGAAATCTGTAAGCAAATATTCATCGAATGAAATTTAGAAAAAGAGAAATTGAAATAGTACCATTTGAGAAAGATAGTTTAGGGAGAACCTTTCCAGATCCAAACTCTCATTCAGAACCTTTCCAAGACCTAATTCCTTCGTCAATGACGATATGCTCAGTTCAGAAAAAATGCACTCAAAACAGCCAGCGAATCTGAAACTAAGTTAAGACTTTTGATTTTGATGTGAGGATCAAGTTAACAGAATTTGAGAGATTCTGTTTGGAATTCAGACCTGGATCTAGAAGTATTGAGATGTGGATTTAAGATTATTCATGGTTTTCAAACAAAATCAAAATTGAAAACTTGCATAGAAACCCTGTATTCTTAAAGGACTGTCTTACGCCAGAATGCTGGAGGGAGCATTTGGCATATATGTTTATCTAAGGGAAGTTTGGTTGCAACAGCTGGCGGGGAGTATTCGAGGGACAGCTCACGCAGCAAAAACCTATCCAGGTCTTGACCAGCCTGGGTATGGTGAAAAATGGTGTGCTTTTCGGTACGATGGGTGAGAGCCGACGAAGTGCTAGGACACCTAAGGAGGATCTTGGAGGGTTCTGACCAGGCGATGCACGGGCTCGCGGTGCTTAGGACACCCATACGTATGTATATGTATGTTGATGAAATGATTATTGTAATCTGTTACTGGATCTCGTAAACTGACCAGTTGGTCCCAACAGAGAGTCCAGAGTGGTACTGTTTTTGTGAAACAAGGGATTGAATGGAAATTTTGAGTTATGAAATTTGTGATCATATGTGTTTTGTCAATGGATTTTTTTTTTATTAAAGTTTTAAAGAGGAGTGTGTGCATAAATGTTTTCTAAAGCTAAAGTTAAGAAAGGCATTTCAATTATGGGTGGGTGAGTACTTGTTTGGTTCTACCGATTCCAGTGGTAGGGTGGTGGCTAACCCATGGGCCGGATGGGGTTAGGTTGGAATCAGTCGAGTTTTAATAATCAAACTGAAAAATCTTAGGATTACGCTAGGATTTGAGTAGCTAATTAATTCCCTGATAAATTTCTCAATTGAGTGGATCAACGGCTGTGCCTGATCTTGATTAGGAAAAAAGCGTTGAAATTACTCAGATGATCAAATTATATCAGTGATAGTTTCCTTCTATCTGGTTTATTCAGGTGAAGGATAGTTTAGAATTGATCTCGTTAGAAAAATTCATTAAGAAAATTCAAAAAGGTGGAATCGTCCCCGCTTTTCGGGCATGGGAAATTTTTCCGGTTTCGATTTTTGGAGTGACCACCAGCCTAGTCTCGTGCCCGGACATTTGTGGGCAAGGCCTCGAGTGAGAAACCTTGCCCCGCGCATGAGGGGGTTGCTTCTGCTGTCAGCTATCAAGAGTCCGGTGCGCGGAAGGGGCAGAGGGATCTCACAGCTTGCCGTAGCACATGCCAGAATTAGGGAATGCGTTGTGTACAAGGGCTTGGCTAGCTAGAATCTTTGAGGAGAAGCAATCAATAGAGCTGACGTGGCAACAAAGCTGGTGGCTTGCAGCTAGAACAGTAGTCGTCGCTGTGGATTACATTACACACTCTATCATTTAACCGATGGACAACATGCTCTTTAACATGTCCACTCTCATATATCTAAAAGGAGGGAACGATCTCTCTCTTTCTCTCTCGTATTGGCGAAAGGAGAGAAAGAGACATCCAACAATACTTGAAGAAGAAGGCTTTTTAAATTGCTCGATATTTCTCTACAGTTGCACATAGCTAGGGGATGAGAGTGATGTCTATAGCAAGGGCGCCAGACAATATACTACCGACACAAACAAAACAAGCCGATTTTGGTCATGTATTCATCTTCATCTTGCCATGACCTCATAAGATTCCGAGCAATCCAAGGGTCAGCAGTATGGTGGTCATCCATCTTTGGATACTAATATGGTTGATCTAGATGTGGGTGATCACGAATTTGTGGATTTTCATGCACATACTTTAATGCTAGAATCATGCGCAACATGTATTTAGAAAAGTTTACTTGTTCTTTCTCAAAGTTTACAGACCATACAAGAGACTCTTAAACAGTTGGTCACTAGTTCAGGGTTTTGGAGTGTCCCGGTTGATACTCCAGGGGCATATACTCTGGGGGGTCAACTCAAGACATCGAAATGCTCTCACGAATCAGGAAGTGGTAGCTATGATCAAGAGCATGAAGCCTCTAGTGTTTCGAGGAAGAGAAAGAGCATAATAAATATGTAGTGAACACTTTTTTACAAAAGTGAATGGATGTGCACCTTTTGAAGCATTCTTCTGATGCTGTTTGTGTGCTTGTGAGGCAAGTATCATGCTTGAAGGCAAGGCCTAGAAGTGGTGGATGAGTCTCAATGAAAGCGATCATCCTATGACATGGGCTGCTTTTCAGACACTCTTTGGAAAGCATTATTACCTAAGAAGAACGAGAAGGATTAGAATTGGGATGCTTTGGACAATTGTAAGCTGGAAGGTCTTGTGTTGAACCAATATATTTCCAAGTATCGTGAGATAAATCTCAAGCTCAAAGGCTTGGATGACTTCCAAAAAGTATGAGGTTTTCTACGTGGTTTAGATATTGAATATAAAACTAAGGTTAAAACTCAATTTCCTAAAACCTTAGAAGAGGCCATAAAAAGTGCGCAGATCTTTGATGTTAATATTGAGAAGAAATGCACAGCCAAGACACCTTGGGCTGGAACATCCGACTTCCGTAGTTCTAAGGGGAACAAATGGAAGGGGCTAAACAAGATAATGATGTAGTTAAGAAGGCTAAGGGGCCAAGGGGTCCCTCATCTCCACAAGATTATGAGAGAGCTAAAAGGAAAAAAATATGTTTTATTTGCATGGATGCTCTAATCATGATGATAAACAGAATTGTCCAAAGAACTGTGGCAAAGATGTCGATAAGGACGAGAGTAAGGCGATGCACACAATGCAAGCCTTGCCACTTACAGATTCCAAGAAGTTTTCTAAAGTTCAAGTATGCCATACCAATGCCACGCATGAGTGTTGTGTAACCTGTATGATGTGGATACTCTCTTTTGGGGCCTTATGATTTGGTTTGAATGCATGGACACATCAACAACGACGAGAAGAGTTTGTGTCATGATTGACGATGGGGCTACAAATAACTTTTTGAATTATCACTTGCTTAAAAATTTAAAATTTCCAAAAAGCCCTAGTGAGTATAAATACATGGTATCTCTTACTAATGGGCATCTATGGGACACGATGGTTAAGCAAGTACAACTTAGTATTTAAGGACATGAAATGTAGTTATATTTTCAAGTTATGCATATTATGAGAGCTAATGTTATTTTGGGTCATCAATGGTTGTTTCATTTAAGACCATCTCTTTCTCATAGTTATCTAGATAATACTTTTGATTTTGAGGTCAATGGTAAACAAGTGCATTTGCAAGGTGAACGTGATGTTCCCCCATCTCCACTCATTTGTTCTGCTGAAGTGGACCGCCTTGTAAATGCTCATGATACTTTTGATTTTGAGGTCAATGGTGAACAAGTGCATTTGCAAGGTGAATGTGATGTTCCCCCATCTCCACTCATTTGTTTTGCTGAAGTGGACCGCCTTCTAAATGCTCATGAAATAGAAAATCTCTTTTTGTATTACATGTCTCCTTCAGTTTTGTCTCATGATGATGCTAGTGGTGGTGATTTTAATTCTAGTTTGAGTATTGAATTTCTCAATTCTGTGATATGTGAACATGTTAGTGCTATGCATAATAATGAACAAACTAATTTTTTTCCTAATCTCACTCAACAAGTTTCTAATTCTTTGCAAAATCATGAATTTCATGATGTATTTCCAAGTGCCTTGCCATCTAGTTTGCCCCCTAAGCACAATGTCTAGCGTGCCATTGAAGTGCTCAAGGATATAAAGCTAGTTTGCAAGCCTCCGCATAGGCTTAGCACTAATGAAGCAAGTGAGGTAGAGTCTCAGCTTGATGACTACCTCACCAACAAGGGCTTCATTAGGCTTAGCAATTCACCATGGGCATCACCAATTTTATTGGTGAAGAAGAAATATGGCGTTTATGTGTGGACTATCGTGGTTTGAATGTAATCACGATAAAGAATAAGTGTCCATTATCGCAAGTTGATGAGATTTTTGATCAACTGCAAGGAGCGCAATACTTTAGCAAGATTGACTTAAGGTCAGGCTATCATCAAGTTTGAATTTGCAGGAGGATGTGCTTAAGACAATTTTTTGTACCAGATTTGAGCATTATGAGTTTTTAGTTATGCCGTTTGGTATAGCTAATGCTCCAGCTACGTTTATGACTCTTATGGATAGCATCTTACATTCGTATCTTGGTCGATTCAT
Source organism: Cibotium barometz (assembly GCF_041138505.1). Classification (NCBI taxonomy): domain Eukaryota; kingdom Viridiplantae; phylum Streptophyta; class Polypodiopsida; order Cyatheales; family Cibotiaceae; genus Cibotium; species Cibotium barometz. The sequence continues at coordinate 38,119,934 of NC_141086.1, forward strand.
TGTAGTCTTTTTTGATGATATTTTGATCTTTAGTTGCACCAAGGAAGAGCATTTGCAACACTTATGATTAGCGTTCAAATTGCTAAGGAAAAATGCACTCTAAGAAGCTAAACAAGAAAACTGTGTTTTTGGCCTGAGAGATCCATTATTTGGGTCACATTATCTCGGCAGATGGAATTCAGATGGATCCTATAAAAGTAGAGATAGTCCTTAAGTGGCCTCATCCAACCAATTTGGTGGAATTGGAGATATTTATTGGATTGGCAGGGTTCTATTGCAAATTCATTTGAGATTATGCTAAGTTAGCGGTTCCCATGATGGACCAATTTAAGGCTAAAGGTCACAACTTTGTTTGGGGTCCTGACCAACAACAAAGTTTGGATCGCCTTGAGGTTGCCAAAGCTATCGCACCTATGTTGGAAATGGTAGATCTTAATCAACCGCCGTTTGTGGTTGAAACGGATGCTACTGACCATGCAATTGGTGATGTTCTTCTTCAAGGAGGAAGACCGGTAGCTTTTGAGAGGAGCAAGAAGTTGGATAAAGCTTAGTGGAATTATTTTGCATATGAGTGTTAGCTTTATCCCATCATTCACACTCTAGGAAAGTGGAGACATTATCTCTACAGTGCTAAGTTTGAGATTGTCTTTGATCATGAGAGTATCAAATGGTTGATAACTCAAACTGATTTGAAATCTCCTAAAGCTCGGTGTGGGCAGAAATCCTCCAAGAATTTGACTTTCAGCTAAGGTATCACAAAGGCCAATACAATGTCATGGCTGATTCTTTAAATCGCATGCCTCAATTCAACTCATTTAGTTTCACAAATTTGAAAAGTTAATTTTGGATACACTCAAAGGAAAGTGCGAACATGGTCAATCATATGCAAAGGTGTGGACATTTGTTACATGCAGGGATCCCTCCCAGTCCGTAGTAGTAGCGAGTGCAGAAGATAGTTCCACACCTAGCTCTCCTCTTTCTAGGGACAAGAAGAAACATTGATAATGGGTACATGTTACACAAAAGAAGAGTGTGTGTACCCTTGGACTCTGACACTAGGTGTCAAATCTTTATGAGTGTCATGATAGTCCAAGTATAGGTCATCTTGGAATCAGGAAGACCTATGCCTTAGTGAGAAGGTAATTCTATTAGCCTGGAATTCAAAAGGACATCCAAGAATATGGTTTACATTATAAAAAATTATAAGCCAATAAGGTTGAGCTTCTTAAAATAGGTAGGCTATTACAACCATTAGAGATCCGTAATGGTAAGTGGGAAAGTATCCCTATGGATTTTATTGTAGGTCTACCTACAACTAGTAGAGGTCATGATGCCATTTGGGTTGTAGTAGACATGGTTGCCAAGATGTCTTTGTATGGGTTTTAATCCCAATCTCCAGTGGTTGTGGCGTTAGTTACTAAAAGAATTCAAAGGTTTAATATTGTATACAAGATCATAACGATATGATAAAGATTGCTAAGGAAAATGTTAAACGGACCCAAGACCGTTACAAGCATTATTGCGAATGAAGTCCGGAGAGTGGTCACATTTGAACAAGGTGACCAAGTATTTCTCAAAGTTCCCTCAAGTTTGGAAACTTTGAAGACAGGCAAAGTGCCATAGCTGTCACCTAGGTATTGTGGACCTCTCACAATACAATAATTAAGCATGTAGGTGAAGTTGCCTACAAGTTAGCTCTACCAAAACATTCCAAGGCTCACCCAGATTTTCCTATTAGTTGTTGTGGAAATGACTAGGTGAAGATGCCAATGTGGTGGATACAAGTGCTCTTTTAGATTTAATTGAGTCTCCGATGTTACCAGACGAGCCAGAACACATCTTGGGTCTTCAAGAGAAGCAAACTCGTCACAGAATTAGACAACAATGTCTAGTTCAGTGAAAGGATAGACCGGGAGAAGGTTCAACTTGGGAGTACATTACTACTCTTAAGATCCGATATCCTACCTTTTTTTCGAGGACGAAAACTCTTCCAAAATGGGGGAGTAGTGTGAGGACAGTGGTAGGACTAGATGGGAGTTGGGCGATTCAATGGAGTCCGGACATGTGTGTGCAGCCAAGGCTATTTTAGCCAACTATGGTTCCTATATCCGGCGGTTGGGTGGACAATTTTCCTATTATCTTCTAGAAGGCTCATGGAGGCCTTTCAATATAGCTCTACGCAGGATCTATGCATCAGGCTCTTGCATCTAGCTCTATACATCTAGCTAGCTCTATGTGGGCTCTTGCGTACATGCTTACTTCATCTAGCTCTTACATGCAGGCTCTTGCATACATGCTTAATGCATCTAGATTAATGCATCTATCTCTTCCATGCAGGCTCTTGCATACATGCTTTATGCATCTAGCTCTTGCATGAAGGATCTTGCATACATGCTTAATGTATGCTTAATGCAAGCTTTTACATCTAGGTATTGCATGTAAGCTTAATGTAACTTAATATAGTGATTAATGCATCTAGCTCTATGCATGCTTCTTGCATACATGCTTAATGGATCTAGCTCTTACATGTAGCTCTATGCATCTAGCTTTATGCATGCTCTATGCATCAAGCTCTGTGCAAGCTCTATGCATACATGCTCTATGCATCAAGCTCTATGGTGCAGGCTCTATGCATCAAGCTCTATGCAAGCTCTATCTCTATGCATCAAGCTCTATGGTGCAGGCTCTATGCATACATGTTCTATGCATCAGGCTCTATGTAGGCTCTATGCATATATCTCTATGCATCAAGCTCTATTGTGCAGGCTCTATGCATATATCTCTATGCAGGCTCTTACATCTAGCTCTAGGTGGGCTCTATGCATGAGGCTCTTGCATCTAGCTCTATGTGGGCTCTATGCATGAGGCTCTTGCATACATGCTTAATGCATCAAGCTCTATGCATGCATTAAGCTTCTTGCATTAAACTTTATGCATAATCTTATGCTTAAGGTTATGCATAAGCCTATTCTTAAGGCTTATGCATAAGGCCTATGCTTAAGGCTTATGGATAAGACTATGCACTATAGTCAAGCTCTATGCATAAGGCTTAAGCTTAGGCAAAGAGATTGAAGCTTATGCATAGAGCTTTAAGCTTATGCAAAGAGATTTAAGCTTCAATCTTATGCATAAGACTTAAGCGTATTGTAATAAACTAATGACCATTGAAAGCATGGAGTGATGACATGGGTGTAGGAGAACCATCCATGAGCAAGGAGAAGGGCGAGATTGCCATGAAAGCTGATTAGCTTGTAATTTAACTAGTATGAGTTAATCATGATTAGCTATTCACATTGACCTATATACCATGGCCCTCTTTTCACACATACTTATTAATATCCACCGTACTTGGACTTTGGCCCATAGACAACTTATGCTTGCCCCTTGGCCTCATATGTACAACTTATGTCCACTGCTTCATTACAAGCCATCCCTAGCCAAATATGTTTCGTCCTCGAAACATGATTAAAGCAGAACCATGGTATGGATGGTTTGCATAAGAACCAACATGAATCATTTACACTTCTTTAACAAATATGTCTAAAAGAGCATGATTTGGGCCTTTGACACCTCCAAAACTTCATGAAATGCTCCCCAACACATTCCCAATCATGGCTAAGAAGTATATATGTCAATTGCATCCATTTGAACCTATTTTATGCTTCATAATAGTAAGGTGTCTTTTACTTTTTTCACTCAAGAATGCACCTCGGATGCATCAAAAAGGTTTTTCATCCCCTCTAACATAGAGGTGGGCTACCATATTGCTTCAACTTAAGGTAAACCTTTCTACTTGACAAGTTATTTACGCAAAGTGCGGTTGGATAACACCTTCTTTCTCCCAACACCTTCTTGAGTATGTACTCCACCATGCCATCTTCACTCATGGGTGGAAGCTCATCCAATACTTGCACCTCCCGACCAACATATGCCTTCAAATGTGATACGTGAAAGACATTGTGTATTCTTGTAGTAGATAGAAGTAGCAATTGATAAGCCACTTCACCAACTCTCCTCAATACTTTGTATGGCCCATAATAACAATGTGCAAGCTTTGTGTTAGTACTACCTTTAAGAGATCCATGTCGAGTCACTACAAGGAAAACTGACCGTAGGCGCGTTTATAGACGCATTTTGACAACGTGGTTTAAAATGTTGCGAGCGCATCTAAAATTGCATCTGTAGGTGCGTCTATAAGCGCGTCATGTATAGTTGCATTTTCTGCACATGCAACTGCATTTTTTGCACATGCAACTGTATTTTCTGCACATGCAACTGCATTTTCTGCACAGGTAGCTCTCTAGCTGTACTGGTGTTCTCCTTGCTCGATTGTATTGTTTGATGGAGATGATCCCTTCATCGTGAAGGTAATCCCATGTATCTCCTCTACTGTAGCATGCATGAGTATTATTCATAAAGCATTATGCATAAAGCTTATGCACAAACCTACAAAACAAATCCCCAGCACCCAAGGATGCAATAATAATAGAGGAAAGAGAGGAAAGATATGAAAGCACTTACCTCTTTTTAGTGATATTGAAAGAGAGGATTAGAAGACCTACAAAATAAACAAAAGGGTGAGAAAAATATTAGTAATGCATACATACAAAAGCTTATACAAGCTATGCCGCTATGCAAGCCTTATGCAAACTACGTCGCTATGCAAGCCTTATGCAAGCTATTATGCATAAAGCATGCATAAGGCCTCATGCATAAAGCAAGCATGAGGCCTTATGCAAAAAGCTTTAGGCATAAGGCTTTATGCATGAGGCCTTATACATAATAAAGCTTTAAGCATAATGCTTTATGCATGAGGCATAATGCATAAAGCATTATGCATAAGGCTTATGCATAAAGCACTATGCATGAGGCCTTAAGCATAAAACTATGCATGAGGCCTTATGCATAAAGCATGCATGAGGCCTTATGCATAAAGCCTATGCATAAAGCTATGCATGAGGCCTTATGCATAAAGCCTATGCATAAAGCTATGCATGAGGCTTATGCATAAAGCATGCATGTAAAGCTTATGCACAAACCTACAAAACAAATCCCCAGCACCCAAGGGTGCAATAATAATAGAGAAAAGATAGAAAAGCACTTACCTCTTTTTCATGATGTTGAAAGAGAGGATTAGAATACCTAAAAAACCAACAAAAGGTTGAGGAAAGGATTAGTAATGCACATACAAAACCTTTATGCTGCTATGCAAGCCTTATGCAAGCTATGATAAAGCTTTTGCATAAAGCATGCATGAGGCCTTATGCTTAAAGCATTATGCATGAGGCTTATGCATAAAGCATGCATGAGGCCTTATGCATAAAGCCTATGCATAAATCTATGCATGAGGCCTGATGCATAAAGCTATGCATGAGGCTTATGCATGCAAGCCACGCTAGCCTAGACTAAACTGTACCCTTGCACTATGCATTAAGCATGCATGCATAGAGTTTATTGGATGTATAGATTAAGCTCTATGTATGCATAAAGCTCTATGCATAGATCTTTATGCATGCATAGAGGTCTATGCATAGATCTTAATCTATGTATAGATCTCTATGCATTATGAATGCATGCATAGAGGTCTATGCATAGATCTCTATGAATTATGAATGCATGCATAGAGATTAATCTATGTATTAAGCTCTACGAATAGAGCTTAATGCATAGATTAATATCTATGATTAGAGCTATATTCATAGATTAAGCTCTATGCATAGAGGACCTACAAACAAAATCCCCTCTTTTTGATAGATAAAAATAGAGGAAAGAGAGGACAAAAAGATAAGAAAGAGAGGAAAGATAGGAAAGCACTTACCTCCTTTTGGTGATGTTGAAAGAGAAGATTAGAAGACCTATAAAACCAACAAAAGTGTGAGGAAAGGATTAGTAATTCATACATACAAGAACCTAATGCATACATAAAAAATCGAAAAGATTAAGCTCTATGCATAGATCTTAATGCGTACATAGAGCTCTATACATAGATACAAAAGTTTATGCAAGCTATGCCTCAATGCAAGCCTTATGCAAACTATGACGCTATGCTAAGCCTTATGCATAAAGCCTATGCATAAAGCTATGCATGAGGACTTATGCATAAAGCTTATGCGGCGCAAACCTACAAAACAAATGCCTAGCATCCAAGGGTGCCATAATAATAGAGGAAAGATAGAAAAGCACTTACCTCTTTTTCATGATGTTGAAAGAGAGGATTAGAGGACCTACAAAATGAACAAAAGGGTTAGGAAAGGATTAGTATTGCATACATACAAAAGCTTATGCAAGCTATGTCGCTATATGTAAGCCTTATGCAAACTATGCCGCTATGCAAGGTATGCTAAATCTTATGCATAAAGCATGCATGAGGCCTTATGCATAAAGCTTTAAGCATAAAGCTATGTATGAGTCCTTATGCATAAAGCTTATGCATAAAGAATGCATAAGGGCTTATTCATAAAGCCTATGCATGAAGCTATGCATGAGGCCTTATGCATAAAGCACTATGCAAGCCACGCTAGCCTAAACTAAACCATACCCAGGCACTATGCATTAAGCATGCATGCATAGAGGTATATACATAGAGCTTCCTCTATGCATAGATCTCTATGCATTATGAATGCATGCATAGAGCTTAATCCATGCATTAAGCTCTATGAATAGAGCTTAATACATAGATTAAGCTCTATGATTAGAGCTCTATTCATGCATTAAGCTTAATGAATAGAGCTTAATACATAGATTAAGCTCTATGATTAGAGCTCTATTCATAGATTAAGCTCTATGCATAGAGGACCTACAAAATAAAATCCCTCTTTTTGGTAGATAAAAATAGAGGAAAGAGAGGATAAAAAGATAGGAAAGGGAGGAAAGATAGGAAAGCACTTACCTGTTTTTGGTGATGTTGAAAGAGAAGATTGGAAGACCCACAAAACCAACAAAAGGGTGAGGAAAGGATTAGTAATACATACATACAAAAGCCCTAAGAACCTAATGCATACATACAATATTAAAAATATTAAGCTCTATGCATAGAGCTTAATGCATGCATAGAGCTAAATGCATAGAGCTTAATTCATGCATAGATATCTATGCATTATGAATGCATGCATAGAGCCTAATCTATGCATTAAGCTCTACGAATAGAGCTTAATGCATAGATTAAGCTCTATGATTATAGCTCTATTCATAGATTAAGCTCCATGATTAGAGCTCTATTCATAGATTAAGCTCCATGCATAGAGGACCTATAAAACAAAACCCCTCTTTTTGGTAGATAAAAATAGAGGAAAGAGAGGATAAAAAGATAGGAAAGTGAGGCAAGATAGGAAAGCACTTACCTTGTTTTGGTGATGTTGAAAGAGAAGATTAGAAGACCTACAAAACCAACAAAAGGGTGAGGAAAGGATTAGTAATGCATACATACAAAAGCCCTAAGTACCTAATGCATACATATAAAATCAAAAAGAGAGAAAAGCATTTACCTCTTTTTGGTGAAGTTGAAAGAGAGGATTATAAGACCTACAAAACAAAACAAAAAGTTGAGAAAAGAATTAGTAATACAAAATCCTAAAAGTGTGAATAGCATGGATACACAAGGAGGTTTAAGCATTATGCATAAGGAGGTTTAAGTATAAGCCTCTTATGCATAAGAGGCTTACGCATAAGAGGCCTCTTATGCATAAGAGGCCTCTTACGCATAAGAGGCCTCTTATGCATAAGCCTCTTAGGCTTATGCATAAGAAAGAGAGAGAGAGAGAGAGAGAGAGAGAGAGAAGAGAATACCATTAAAAAATTTTAAACATAAGAAGCTTATGCATGAGAGAGAGAGAAAGAGAGAGTGAAGAGAATACCAATCAAAAACCCTAATTCTAAACATACCATTCAAAAACTATGAATATATGAAGAGGTGGGAGAGACAAGTGGGATAGAGATTACCTTGTGAGGAATCATTCTTGGGAGGAGACTTGAGAGGAGACTTTGGTAAGGAGAGGACAAAGGGTGAGGTGCATCCAGAGTTACAGCACAAGGAGTAGAGGGGAGGGAAGCGAAAATAGTTGCGACGTCGACATGGGCGGGATTATTCAAAAAATTTTTAACAAAGCGTCTATACTCACATCTATAGGCGCGTCTATATCAGTATAGATGTGCTTATAGACACGCATATAGACACAACTATAGATGCGAGTATAGACGCACATATAGCCGTGTGAATAGCTGCGTAAACCCTGCCAAATCGCAAATTCGCCTATGGCCCCTCTCTCACTTCCATCTCTAGTTTGTGCATCAATGTTGCGCATCTATGTTCTCATTCTCTTGTAGTGATTCTTAGGTATCCTCAAGAACACAAAGTCTCCTTACCCACCACACTGGGAGATCATTCATTAGAATCATGCATGCACTTGCGTATGGCCCCTCTCTCACTTCCATCTCTCTCTAGTATGTGCATCAATGTTACATGTCTATGTTCTCATTCTCTTGTGCACTGACGATTGCACGTGCGAGGTGGAGGAGCCAATGAAGGTGGCCGAACTGATGCTGGAGTTCCCCAACCACTTCGTAGCGGAGTATGATGAGCATATTTCAGTTGTGAAGCGCGTTACCCCCTTGCCCACCACCACAGACCACGACACACCTGCCTGCCATGTCTACGTCCTCCTGCCCATGCACAAGCTCAACACCCGCTTGTCCACATAGGAGCTGGAGCACATGTCGATCATGCTGGCGTTCACGTCGGCAGCAGGCTCCACGATTGCTGCCACTAGTAGTCGAGTACCAGGTCACCGCCGTAGCAAGGTGATTCCTCTCTCCGACCACCAGTATGAGCAGGCAGAGAAAGGGCACACGCTAGTACAAAGCATCGCCAAAGGACGTTACTCTTTCCCAGATGTCGAGGAGCTACTAGAGGAGGAAGCTGCTCCAATTCTTGAGGTCCTGCAGGTCATGGACACCGAAACTGGACACCGTTGTGGAGTGCTCGTCTCTTTTCATGTGAACCATGTGAACACCCAAGGCCCTTGCAGAGAAAGCTAGGTGAATGAAGGATTGCGCTTTGAATGAAGGTTAAATGCCATGAAGAGATGCTCAGGCTTCACCCCCCAAATTTGAGCCGTAAAGGTTAAATGCAACAACAAGGGTTGTCACCAGTTTAGCCTGCTCCAAGTGTTGCATTGCAAGAAAGCCGGGTAGTGAAAGAACTTCCATATACAAGCTTTGCATCTCACAGTGTGGTGGGTAAGGATTGAACCCAAAGCCTTTTCGTACCTCCCTTGACCGACCCACCAGAATGACCGTGGGTTGTGGGCAAGCTCCAGAGTTGTGTCAAGAGAATTAAACCATTTGGCAACTTGATTCATTAATGGTCAGGCATTTATGATGCATGTAATTCACACAAAAGCCCATTAGTATTAGGAATTCACACAAAAGCCAATTAGTAAGCTTCTTCTTTGCTAGCTTTTGGTGGCAAAGTTGTGCTCATCTTTGTCATTGTTTTTCTCACTAACTTCATGAGGCAAGCACTTAAAAGAGTTATCAAAGAAATCCAAAATAGATTTGAAGTGATAGACCCTAGCCAATGTCACCATCCCGCATTATGCTCATTTTCTATGGTCAATACCATATTAGATAATTTGGGAAAAATCCCATTCCCATTTGAAAAATGGGAGCATGGTGAACTTGTCCACAAAACCCCCTCATGTGACATATCATCGGATCTTGAAGAGTAGAATCTAAATCTATGATCTCCGACAAATTTGGAGTTAGTATGTTTAAGATATGTCCAAAACTATATGGAGTAATTGATTCCCAAAATGTGAGATTTTTCCCAAATTACCTAATATTGACTTGGTCGAAAGATTGGGTTGTTTTCAACCAAAGTGTCAACAACAAAAATGCATGGTGATACTACCTATGTGTGGCCACAACATTTCTCACCAATGGGACAATAATGTGTGTTTATTTAGACTTTTTCTAGCAAAACAAGTATTGTTCCAAGGATCATGTAGTGCCTATCTATATGGGAGTAAACATGTGGCAATGGGTATCTAAGAATTGGGTATCAAAATGCCACCTCTGTATCAAATTTGGGCTTCTGTTTTCTAATAATCACCTTAGCATAGGGCTTAGGTAAAATTGAAGAAGCCCAAGATGACTATAAGGACAATCATTGGCATCTTTATTCTAGAGCCTTAAGGTGATGTGGTGTCTTGAATCTCAATCATTATGGAAGGAACTTGGAAGATGATTGCAAGCTTCCTGATGCCTTAACCTAAAGTGTCATGTATTTTAGTGCTTTCTCTATCTTTTAAGGCACCATGACTCAAAGCGGTGGATTTAGTTCCTAAATCTAGATTATATCTTTTAAAAGCCTATTACTATTAATATTTTACACAAAAGCTGATTAGTATTAAGGTTTCACACAGACTTATGTGTGTGTGGAGCTAGAAACGTACAAAATAACATTTCAATCTTGTGTTTCTAATGCTTTGTATATGTGGTTTTTTAAACAGACCATACACAAAGTATAGTTGAGAGATGACACATTCCTCTTCTTAAATAAATAATTGCAAAAAACATGCCTCCCTTGAGCTATGTCTTACTATCCTTCAATATTAAAAGGATAGAGAATCTATGCTTTCTTCCCACGAATTTGATATCTTCCAAATTTTTCTAAGGTATATAATCCTAACGTATGTGAAGGGGTTGTAACAAGCTTGTGATAGCACACAAGTGCTCCAAAACTATTTACCTTCTTAAGGAAGATCTCTCTACAAAGAAGAAAGTAACATTTAAGTCAATTCAGAAAGATAATAAATAATGTGTGATATATTTCCTTTGTGACTTTGTTTACTTTCAATAGAGATAAATACATTAGCTTCAACTCCATTTTGAACTCTTTCGTAGCTATCAACTTTAGTCTTTCAAGTGTCACAAATCTATCTTCATTATTTTCATATCATAGGGCAAAGATTGATCCAAGATCAATGAAATTCAACACCCTACATCCAATAAACATGGTGAGAATGGTAGCAATAAAACACAATGGCCATTCTATCAGAGATTCTTTTTACTATTGTATTTTTTTTCTTTTTAATTTTTTTCCTTTATTCTAGTGTAGTGACTTTTTGGTTTATCTTCTTTAAGTTTGTGTTACACACTCAAACTTTTCATAATTCAAGAGTATAAGATTTTTCTCAAGCCATAAGAATCGGATTGACATAAACATAAATCCATGAGTGACATATTACCTATAATATAAGGCATGCTAGCACTACAAGAGGCGGGGCCATTATCCACGCTTTTTTCGACGCTTTAGAACTAAGCATAAAATCCCCTAAACATCGAAATACCCATCTCAACCCTTGCCTTCACTCTCCTAGTCACATCTCCCCGCCAATGCATGACGTCCACCATGTGGTCCTTAGACTTGAAAAATCCGCACTCAGCATTGATTGCTGATACAAACATGCTCTGACCCCCCCACATGCTCGCAAAGTTTGGTCACCATCGGAGCATGTTTGGGTATGATGGTATGTAGAAGAGCGGGATTTTCTATGGTCTCTCAAGCACCAAGAGACTTGAAAAGTCCACACTACAAGCATGTGCGGGTGGGTTTTCCCCACATGGTTGCAAACTTTGGTCACCACCATGGGAGCATGGTTGGGTATGATGGTATGGTGAAGAGCGATATTTTCCATGGCCTCTCAAAGTACCAAGAGACTTGAAAAATCCGCACTCGGCATTGATTGCTAATACAAACATGCTCTCACCCCCCACATGCTTGCAAAGTTTGGTCACCATCGGAGCATGTTTGGGTATGATTGTATGTAGAAGAGCGGGATTTTCTATGGTCTCTCAAGCACCAAGAAACTTGAAAAGTCCACACAAGGTACTAATTGCTAACCCGCCGCCACATACTCCCAAAGTTTGGTCACCATGGAAGCATGTTTGGATGGAGAAGAGCCGAATTTTCCATGGCCTCTCAAGTACCAAGGAACTTGAATAATCCTCATCACTGGGCTCTAATTGCTAATCCAAACATGCTCCGATGGTGTCCAAAATTTTCAAGAATGTGGGGCAAGCCCCCCCCCACATGCTTGTTAAATTTGGCCACCATCGAAACATGTTTGTGTACGATGCTATGGTGAAGAGCCGGATTTTCCATGGCCTCTCAAAGCACCAAGAGACTTGAAAAATCCGCACTGGGCGCTAATTGCTAATCCAAACATACTCCAATGGTGACCAAAATTTGTGAGCATGTGGGGGTGGATCCCCCCCACATGCTTGCAAAGTTTGGTCACCATCTGAGCATGTTTGAGTACGATGGTATGGTGAAGAGCGGGATTTTGCATGGCCTCTCAAGCACCAAGAGGCCTAAAATTCCGCATTGGGCTGATTGCTGATCTAGACATGCTCCGATGGTGACCAAACTTTGCGAGCATGTGGGGGTGGGTTCCCCTTACATTCCCCCTTACATGTTTGCAAAGTTTGATCACTATCGGGGAATATTTGGATATGATGGTATGGAGAAGAGCGAGATTTTCCATGGCCTCTCAAGCACCAAGAGACTTGAAAAATTCGCACAGGGCACTAATTGCTAATCCAAACATGCTCCGACGGTGACCAAAATTTGCAAGCATGTGGAGGTGGGTCCTCCCCATATCTTGGAAATTTTGGTCAACATCGGAGAATGTTTGGGTAGTACGATGTTATGGTGAGGAGAAAGATTTTTATCCTCAAGCACCAAGAGACTTGAAAAATCTGCACTGGTCGATAATTGCTAACCTAAATATGCTCTGATATGGTGACCAAAATTTGTAAACATGTGCGGTGGACCCGCTCCCACATGCTCGCAATGTTTGGTCACCATCGAAGCATGTTTGGGTACGATGACATGGAGAAGAGCAGGATTTTCCATGGTCTCTCAAACACCAAGAGACTTGAAAAATCCGCATTGGTCACAAATTGCTAATCCAAACCTGCTTTGATGGTGATGAAACTTTGCGAGCATGTGGGGGGGACCATCAGAGCATGTGTGGGTATGATGGTATGGTGAACAGCAAGATTTTCCATGGCCTCTCAAGCACCAAGAGCCTTAAAAGATCCGCATTAGGCTGTAGTTGCTAATCCAAAATGATCCGATGGCTATGAAACCTTGCAAGCATGTGGGCTTGGGTCCCCCCCACATGGTTACAAAGCTTGGTCACTATCGGAGCATGTTTGGGTACGATGGTATGGTCAAGAGCGGGATTTTCCATGGCCTCTCAAGCACTAAGAGACTTGAAAAATCTGCATTGGATGCTAATTACTAATCCAAATATGCTTCGATGGTGACTAAACCTTGCGAGCATATGGGGTTGGGTCCCCCCCACATGTTAGCAAAGTTTTGTCAGGATTGGGGCATGTTTGGGTACGATGGTATGGAGAAGAGCGGGATTTTCCATGGCCTCTCAAGTACCAAGAGACTTGAAAACAATGCATGGGCGCTAATTGCTAACCCAAACAAGTTCCAACTGTGACTAAATTTTGCAAGAATGTGGGGGCGAGTCCTCCCCCATGCTTGCAATGTTTGGTCACCATCCGAGCATGTTTGTTTACGATGGTATGGTGAAGAGCGAGATTTTCCATGGCCTCTCAAGCACCAAGAGACATGAAAAATCCGAACATGGTGCGAACTGCTAACCCTAACATACTCCGAGTGGTGACCAAAATTTGTGACCAGGTGGGGGGGACCCGTCCCCACATGCTCGCAAAAGTTTGGTCACCATGGGTGCATGTTTGCGTACAATGACATCGAGAAGAGCGGGATTTTCCATGCCCTCTCAAGTACCAAGAGACTTGAAAAATCCACATTGGGCACTACTTACTAATACAAACATGCTCCGATGTGCTGACCAAACTTTGCGAACATGTTGGGGTGGGTATCCCCCACATGTGTGAAACGTTTGCTCACCATCGGAGCATGTTTGGGTACGATGGCATGGCGAAGAGCAAGATTTTACATGGCCTCTCAGGCACCAAGAGACGTGAGAAATCAGCATTGGGCGGTGCTACTTGGTAATCCAAATCCAAACATGCTCCGATGGTGACCAAAATTTGGGAGCATGTGGGGGGGACCCCCCCACATGCTCCCAAATTTTGGTCACCATCAGAGCATGTGGGGGGGACCCCCCCACATGCTCCCAAATTTTGGTCACCATCGGAGCATGTTTGGGTACGATGGTATGGAGAAGAGAGGGATTTTCCATGGCCTCTGAAGCCCTAAGAGACTTGAAAAATCTGCACAAGGTGCTAATTACTAATCCAAATGTTCTTTGATGGTGACGAGACTTTGCAAGCATGTGGGCTCACGTCCCCGACACATGCTTGTAAAGTTTGGTCACCATCCGAGCATGTTTGCGTACGATGGTATGGTGAAGAGCTGGATTTTCCATGGCCTCTCAACAAGCACTAAGAGACTTGATCTGCACTCGGCGATAATTGCTAATCCAAACATGCTCTGATGGTGAACAAACTTTGCGAGCGTGTGGGGTGGGTCCCCCCCACATGCTTGGAAATTTTGGTCACCATCAGAGCATGGTTGGATACGATTAAATGGAGAAGAGTGGGATTTTCCATGGCCTCTCAAGCACCAAGAGACTTGAAAAATTCGCATTGGGCGCTAATTGCTAATCCAAACATGTTGCAATGTTGACCAAGATTTTCTAGAATGTGGGGGCCGATCCCCCCCACATGCTTGTAAATTTTGGTCACCATTGGAGCATGTTTGGGTACGATGGTATGGAGAAGAGCGGGATTTTCCATGGCCTCTCAAGCACCAAGAGATTTGAAAAATCCACAAAGGACGCTAATTGCTAATCCAAATATGCTCTGATGGTGAAGAAACTTTGCAAACATGTGGGGGCCGGTCCCCCCCACATGCTTGCAAATTTTGGTCACCATCGGAGCATGTTTAGGTATGATGGTATGGTGAAGAGCGGGATTTTCCATGGCCTCTCAAGCATGAAGAGGCTTGCCAAATCCGCATTGGGAGCTAATTGCTGATCTAAACATACTCCGATGGTGACAAAATTTGCAAGCATGTGGGGGTGGTCCCCCCCACATGCTTGCAAAGTTTGTTTATTAGCGGAGCATGTTTGGGTATGATGGTATGGTGAAGAGCGGGATTTTCCATGGCCTCTCAAAGCACCAAGAGACTTGAAAAATCCGCATAGGGTGCTAATTGTCCGACATGCTCCCAAGGTTTGGTCACGTCCTAAGGTTTGATCACCACCATCGGAGCATGTTTGGGTACAATTGTATGGAGAAGAGCGGGATTTTCCATGGCCTCTGAAGCCCTAAGAGACTTGAAAAATCCGCACAAGGTACTAATTGCTAATCCAAATGTTCTTTGATGGTGACGAGACTTCGCAAGCATGTGGGCTCACGTCCCCGCCACATGCTTGTAAAGTTTGGTCACCATCCAAGCATGTTTGCATACAATGGTATGGTGAAGAGCCGGATTTTCCATGGCCTCTCAAGCACTAAGAGACTTGAGAAATCCACACTCGGCGATAATTGCTAATCCAAACATGCTCTGATGGTGACCAAACTTTGCGAGCGTGTGGGGTGGGTCCCCCCCACATGCTTGGAAATTTTGGTCACCATCGGAGCATGGCTGGATACGATTTTATGGAGAAGAGTGGGATTTTCCATGGGCCTCTCAAGCACTAGGAGACTTGAAAAATTCGCATTGGGCGCTAATTGCTAATCCAAACATGTTGCAATGGTGACCAAGATTTTCTAGAATGTGGGGGCCGGTGGAGCATGTTTGGGTACGATGGAATGGAGAAGAGCGGGATTTTCCATGGCCTCTCAAGCACCAAGAGATTTGAAAAATCCACAAAGGGCACTAATTGCTAATCCAAATATGCTCTGATGGTGAAGAAACTTTGCAAATATGTGGGGGGCGGTCTTCCCCACATGCTTGCAAATTTTGGTCACCATCGGATCATGTTTGGGTATGATGGCATGGTGAAGAGCGGGATTTTCCATGGCCTCTCAAGCACGAAGAGGCTTGCAAAATCCGCATTGGGAGCTATTTGCTGATCTAAACATGCTCCAATGGTGACAAAATTTGTAAGCATGTGGGGGTGGGTCCCCCCCACATGCTTGCAAAGTTTGTTCACCTAGCAGAGCATGTTTGGGTATGATGGTATATGGTGAAGAGCGGGATTTTCCATGGCCTCTCAAAGCACCAAGAGACTTGAAAAATCTCCATAGGGTGCTAATTGCCCCACATGCTCCCAAGGTTTGGTCACCATCGGAGCATGTTTGGGTACGATTGTATGGAGAAGAGCGGGATTTTCCATGGCCTCTGAAGCCCCAAGGGACTTGAAGAATCCACACAGGGTGCTAATTGCTAACCCCAACATTCTTCGATTGTGACCAGACTTTGCAAGCATGTGGGCTCAGGCCCCCCCCACATGCTTGCAAAATTTGGTCACCATCAGAGCATGTTTGGTTATGATGATGGTATGGTGAAGAGCCGGATTTTCCATGGCCTCTCAAGCACCAAGAGACTTGAGAAATCCGCACTGGGTGATAATTGCTAATCTAAACATGCTCCGATGGTGACCAAACTTTGCAAGCATGTGGGGTGAGTCCCCCCTACATGCTGACAAATTTTCGTCACCATCAGAGCATGGTTGGGTATGATGGTATGGAGAAGAGTGGGATTTTGCGTGGCCTCTCAAGCAGTAAGAGACTTGAAAAATCCTCACTCGCCTAATTTCTAATCCAAACATGCTCCAATGGTAACCAAAATTTGTGACCATGTGGGGCGGATCCCCCTCACATGCTTACAATTTTTAATCACCACCCTTGGAGCATGTTTCGGTATGATGATATGGAGAAAAGTGGGATTCTCCATGGCCTCTCAAGCACCAAGAGATTTGAAAAATCTATAAAGGGCGCTCATTACTAATCCGATATGCTCTCATGGTAAAGAAACTTTGCAAACATGTGGGGGATGGTCCCCCCCACATGCTCATAGATTTTGGTCACCACCAATCGAAGCATTTTTGGTTGTGATGGTATAGTGAAGAGCAGGATTTTCCATGGTCTCTCATGCACCAAGAGGCTAGAAAAATCTGTAGCTGATCAAACATGCCTCGATGGTGAACAAACTTTGCAAGCATGTGGGGGTGGGTCCCCCCCACATGCTTGCAGAGTTTGGTCACTATCGGAGCATGTTTGGGTACGATGGTATGGAGAAGAGCAAGATTTTCCATGGCCTCCCAAGCACCAAGAGACTTGACAAATCCGCATAGGGCACTAATTGCTAATCCAAACATGCTCCGATGGTGACCAAAATTTGCAAGCGCATGTGGGGACGAGTCCTCCCCACACACTTGCAAGGTTTGGTGAACATTAGAGCATGTTTGGGTACAATGGTAAGAGCGAGATTTTCCATGGCCTCTCAACCACCAAGAGACTTGAAAAATCCACACTGGGGCGCTCACTGCTAACACAGACATACTTTGATGGTGACCAAAATTTGCGCTCATATCCGAGGGAGCCACCCACACATTCTTGCGAAATTTGGCCACCCACCATCGAAGCATGTTTAGGTACGATGACATGGAGAAGAGCGGGATTTTCCATGGCCTGTCAAGCACCAAGAGACTTGAAAAATTTCGCACTCGGTGGTGATTGCTAATCCAAACATGCTGTAATGGTGACCACACTTTGCAAGCATGTAGGGGGGACCTACCCCCTATTGAGATTCAAGCATGTAGGGGGGACCTACCCCCTATTGAGATTCAAGCTCGATGTCAGTTTGTGCCAGTTGCACTATGTGGTGGCATTTTAGGTAGTAACATGTGTGACATAAATGACCGCGTCCAGCTAGTCATAGTGTGTGGACATTAGCTAGGGTTAGCAATGTGTGGACACAACACATGTAGTGTGTTGTAGATTATGGATTATGGCTTTATGCATTGTGTGGGAAGGGAGATGGCTTCCCTCTATGGCTAGGGTTTGATAATACATTAGGGTTTGCTCCTGTGTGTGTGTCTCCTCTCCCTCTACCTGTTTTTCATCATGGTATCAAAGCCTGGTACTCTCTATCAGGGTTTATGAGTGAGTGAGAGAAGAGGGAGAAGAAGCTGTGAAGAAAAGCTGTGAAGCTTGCCATTGGAGTTGTGGAGCTTGGAGCACACCGATTTTCATCAAATCTGAGAGCTTGGCCTACCGGGAAAGGACTACTAAACAGCCTTGAGCAGATTGCAGGTGCAAAAACACAAACAACAACAGATTTGAGTTGCCCAAAGCAAAGGAAAAATTCTATTTTGCAAGCTCTCCATTGAAGCTTGAGTGTGGTGAATGTATGAGGCAAATGAATGCAAATGAATGTATGAGGCAAATAGAGTGATAGTTGTTCATGCATTACGGATATCCCAAAGGGTCAGGTGTCCAGTTGTTGGCAGGTTGACATATCATGACTTTGCTATGCATTACACATATATGACCTCTTTGGTGAAGCATATGGAACCTACATGCTATACAGAAGCTATTAGGAAGCATGTATCGGAGAAGGCAATGGATGTTGAGATGGATGCATTGGTTCAAAATGAAACTTGAGATTTGGTTGCCTTACCACAAGGCAAAAATATCATTGGTTGCAAATGGGTTTATAAGGTGAAATGCAAATCAGATGGTTCCATTAAGCGCCATAAAGTGCGGTTGGTAGCTAAGGGGTATGCACAAACCCAAGGCTTGGACTATGATGAAACATTTAGTCCAGTTGCAAAGATGGGAACAGTGAGAGCAGTCATTGCTATGGCTGCAGAGCAAATGGTTGGGAAATGCATTAAATAGATGTGAAAAATGCATTTCTAAATGGTGATTTACAAGAGGAAGTTTATATGGCACAACCAGAAGGATATGTACACCCGAGGTACCCCACTCATGTATGCAGATTAAAGAAAGCATTATATGGTTTGAAGCAAGCACCTCGTGTGCTTGGAGTGATAAGATAAGCCGATATCTTATCTCCCTTGGATTTCAGGTTTCTTTAGCAGATTCTTCACTCTATGTCAAGAAAATAGATCATAGGATTGTCTTACTTGTCATCTATGTGGATGACTTGATTGTCACAGGAGATCATGCTACAGATGTTATGCATGTCAAGAAGGCATTGAGTGGACAGTTTGATATGAAAGACTTGGGTGAATTGAGATATTTTCTTGGGATTGAAGTGATCAAAGACCATGAAGGGACATGGTTAGTGCAACGCCAATATGCATTGGATATATTGGCAAAATATGGGTTGACAGGGTGTAAGCCAATGAGTACACCTTTGGAGCAGAATGTGAAGCTGCGGGCTGATTTTGGTGAAGAGTTGGATGATCCATCTATGTATAGAAAGATGGTTGGTACACGTCCAGATCTCAGTTATGCTATGGGGCTAGTAAGCCAATTTATGCAGAGCCCCAGAAAACCTCATTTGGATGCAGTGAGACACATTATGCGCTATGTAAAGAACACTGCACATTATGGTCTTCTTTATGAGCATGGTAACAGGTTGGATGTACATGGCTACACAAACGTAGATTGGGCAGGTAGCTCATATGACAGGAGGTCTACTAGTGGTTATGCCTTTACATTTGGAAGTGCAGTGGTGAGTTAGAGTAGCAAGAAGCAACCTACTGTTGCTTTATCTAGTACAGAGGCTGAATACAGGGATGCAGACATTGCTACATGTGAAGGAGTATGGTTAAAGAGTCTCTTGGCTGATTTGGGTGAGCCTATTGATGGCAAGGTTATCATTCATTGTGACAACATGAGCAGCATACAGTTGGTGAAGAGTTGGATGATCCATCTATGTATAGAAAGATGGTTGGTACACGTCCATATCTCAGTCATGCTATGGGGCTAGTAAGCCAATTTATGCAGAGTCCCAGAAAACCTCATTTGGATGCAGTGAGACACATTATGCGCTATGTAAAGACCACTGCACATTATGGTCTTCTTTATGAGCATGGTAATGGCTTGGATGTACATGGCTACACAAACATAGATTGGGCAAGTAGCTCATATGACAGGAGGTCTACTAGTGGTTATGCCTTTACATTTGGAAGTGCAGTGGTGAGTTAGAGTAGCAAGAAGCAACCTACTGTTGCTTTATCTAGTACTACAGAGGCTGAATACAGGGGTGCAGACATTGCTACATGTATGGTTAAAGAGTCTCTTGGCTGATTTGGGTGAGCCTATTGATGGCAAGGTTATCATTCATTGTGACAACATGAGCACCATACAGTTGGCCAAGAATCTAGTTTTTCATGCGCAGACCAAACACATAGAGGTCCACTATCATTTTGTCAGAGAGAAAGTGTTGGATGGTACAATGGATTTACAGTATGTGAAGACTGAAGAGCAAGTGGCCAACATCTTTAAAAAGCCACTTAGCAGGGAGAAGTTTGAGTACTTCCGTACTATGTTGGGAGTACATGGGATGAGCTTGAGGGGGAGTGTTGAGAGCTTTGATATAGCCCAAGCTTATCTACACCTTCATCTATGGCAGTACATCATGAGCTTGAGAGGGACTCTTAAGATTCAAGCTCGATGTCAGCTTGTGCCAGTTGCATTATGTGTTGGCATGTTAGGTAGTAACATGTGTGATACATAAATGACCGCATCCAGATGGTCATAGTGTGTGGACATTAGCTAGGGTTAGCAGTGTGTGGACACAACACATGT
This sequence comes from Cibotium barometz, assembly GCF_041138505.1. NCBI lineage: Eukaryota > Viridiplantae > Streptophyta > Polypodiopsida > Cyatheales > Cibotiaceae > Cibotium > Cibotium barometz. Next base: position 38,140,673 of record NC_141086.1, read on the forward strand.
AGTGTGTTGTACATGGGATGAGCTTGAGGGGGAGTGTTGAGAGCTTTGATATAGCCCAAGCTCATCTACACCTTCATCTATGGCAGTACATCATGAGCTTAAGAGGTACTCTTGAGATTCAAGCTCGATGTCAGCTTGTGCCAGTTGCACTGTGTGTTGGCATGTTAGGTAGTAACATGTGTGATACATAAATGACCGCATCCAGCTGGTCATAGTGTGTGGACATTAGCTAGGGTTAGCAGTGTGTGGACACAACACATGTAGTGTGTTGTAGATTATAGATTATGGCTAAATGCAGTGTGTGGGGGAAGGGAGATGGCTTCCCTCTATGGTTAGGGTTTGATAATACATTAGGGTTTGCTCCTGTGTGTGTGTCTCCTCTCCCTCTACCTATTTTTCGTCACCCCCCACATGCTCCCAAAGTTTGTCACCATCGGAGCATATTTGGGTGTACGATGGTATGAAGAAGAGCGGGATTTTCTATGGCCTCTCAGCACCCAGAGAATTGAAAAATCCACAAAGGGCCCTAATTGCTAATCTAAACATCCTTTGATGGTGACTAAACTTTGCAAGAATGTGGGGGCCGGCCCCCCCACATGCTTGCAAAGTTTGGTCACCATCGGAGCAAGTTTGGGTACAATGGTATGGTGAAGAGCAGGATTTGCCATGGCCTCTCAAGCACCAAGAGGCTTGAAAATTCCATATTGGGAGCTAATAGAGCTAATCCAGACATACTCCGATTGCGACCAAACTTTGGGAGCATGTGGGGATGCATCCACCCCACATGCTTGCAAAGTTTGATCACTATCGGAGCATGTTTGGGCATGATGGTATGGAGAAGAGCGGGATTTTCCATGGTCTCTCAAGCACCGAGACTTGACAAATCCGTGAAAAATCCGCACAGGGTGCTAATTGCTAATCCAAACATGCTCTAATAGTGACCAAAATTTGCAAGCATGTGAAGGCGGGTCCACCCCACATCTTGTAAAGTTTGGTCAACATTGGAGCATGTTTGGGTACGATGGTATGGTGAAGAGCAAGATTTTCCATCACCTCTCTCAAGCACTAACTGCTAATCTAAATATGATCCGATAATGATTAAAATTTGCACGCTTCTGCAATGGACCCACCCCAATATGCTCACAAAGTTTGGTAACCATCGGAGCATGTTTGGGTACGATGACATGGAGAAGAGCAGGATTTTCCATGGCCTCTCAAGCACCAAGAGACTTGAGAAATCCTCACTCGGTGGTAATTGGTAATCCAAACAGGCTTCGATGGTGACCAAACTTTGCGAGCATGTGGGGGTCCCAAAGTTTGTCACCATTGGAGCATGTTTGGCTATGATGGAGAAGAGCGGGATTTTCCATGGCCTCTCCAGTGCCAATTGACTTGAAAATTTGACAGTGGGTGCTAATTTCTAATCTAAACCTACTCTCATGGTGACTAGACTTTTCGAGCATGTGGGGGATACTTGCTGCCACACACTTGCAAAGTCTGGTCACCCATCAGTTTGGGTATGATGGTATGGTGAACAGTGAGATTTTCCATGGCCTCTCAAGCACCAAGAGCCTTAAAAACTTTGCACTGGGCTCTAATTGCTAATCCAAAATGATCCGATGGTGACCAAACCTTGCAAGCATATAGGGGAGGGTCTCCACAATATGCTTGCAAAGTTTGGTCACCATGGGAGTATGTTTGTGTATGATGGTATGGTAAAGAGCGGGATTTTCCATGGCCTCTCAAGCAGCAAGAGACTTGAAATCCGCATATTGGATGCTAATTGCTAATCCAAACATTCTCCGATGGTGACCAAACTTTGTGAGCATATGGGGTTGGGTCCCCCCCACATGCTTGCAAAGTTTGGTCACTATCAGAGCATGTTCGGGTTTGATGGTATGGAGAGGAGTGAGATTTTCCATGGCCTCTCAAGTACCAAGAGACTTGAAAAATCCGCACTGGGTGCTAATTGCTAATCCAAACATGCTCCAAAGGTGTTCAAACTTTGCAAGCATGTGCGAGAGGTACTCCTCACATGCTTGCACCATCTGAGCATGTTTGGGTACGATGGTATGGTAAAGAATGTCATTTTCCACGGCCTGTCAATCACCAAGAGACATGAGAAATCTAGACTGGGTTCTAACTGCTAACCCTAACATGCACCGATGGTAACTAAAATTTGTGACCATCTAGGGGGGACCCAACCCCACATGCTTGCAAAGTTTGGTCACCATGGGCGCATGTTTGGGTACGATGAAATGAAGAAGAGGGGGATTTTCCATGGCCTCTCAAGCACCAAGAGACTTGAAAAATCCACATTGGGCACTACTTGCTAATCCAAACATGTTCTGATGGTGACCAAACTTTGCAAGCATGTGGGAGCGGTCCCCCCCAGATGCTTGCAAAGTTTGGTCACCATTAGAGCATGTTTGGGCATGGTGACATGGAGAAGATCAAGATTTTACATTGCCTCTCAAGCACCAAGAGACGTGAGAAATCCGTATTGGTGTGGGCACTAATTGCTAATCCAAACATGCTCGATGGTGACCAAACTTTGCAAGCATGTGGGGGGGGACCGTTTCAATCAATCAATGGAAGAAGAATAATAATTCACACTTTTTCATTCACAATTCCTTTTAATACGAAAACACCCCCCCACATGCTCCCAAAGTTTGGTCACCATCGGGGAGCATGTTTGGGTATGATGGTATATGGAGAAGAGTAGCATTTTCCATGACCTCTAAAGCCCTAAGAGACTTGAAAAATCCGCACAAGGTGCTAATTGCTAATCCAAACATTCTTCGATGGTGACCACACTTTGCAAGCATGTGGGCCTGGGTCCTCCCCACGTGCTTGTAAAGTTTGGTCCCCATCGGAGCATGTTTGGGTACGATGGTATGGTGAAGAACCGGATTTTCCATGGCCTCTCAAGCACCAAGAGACTTGATGAGAAATCCGCACTGGACGATAATTGCCAATCCAAACATACTCCGATGGTGTCCAAGGTTTGCGAGCATGTGGGTTGGCTCCCCCCCACATGCTTGTAAATTTTGTTCACCATCGGAGCATGGTTGGGTACGATGGTATGGAGAAGAGCGGGAGTTTCCATGGCCTCTTAAGTACCAAGAGACTTGAAAAATCCGCACACCGGGTGCTAATTGCTAATCCAAACATGCTTCAATGATGATTAAACTTTGCAAGCATGTCAGGGTGGGTCCTCCCCACATGCTTGCAATGTTTGGTCACCATCCGAGCATGTTTGGTTACGATTGTATGGTGAAGAGCAGGATTTTCCATGGCCTCTCAAGCACCAAGAGACTTGAAAAACCAAACCTTGCGAGTATGTGGGGATGGGTCCCCCCCCCACGTGCTGGCAAAGTTTGGTCACCATTCAAAGTATGTTTGGGTACGATGGCATGAAGAAGAGCAAGATTTTACATGGCCTCTCAAGCACCAAGAGATGTGAAAAATCCACATAGGGCGCTAATTGCTAATTCAAACATGATCCGATGGTGACAAAACTTTGCAAGCATGTGGAGGGGACCTCATTGGAAAGACTACTAGTAGGGGGAAATAAGAAGTCTCGCTTTTTTATTTTGGGTTGTAGTGTGAAGTTTTATAACATATGGGTTTTAGGATGCATCCAATACTTTTATCCGCATGAACAACCGTCGGGATAAAAAACGATTCGTATTCAGAACTGGATTCTATTCCGATATATTTTTGTGAAATATTGCCACTATTAAGTACGGCTGCCTCTTTGATAGGCAAAAATCCCATGAATGAGGATGAGGATTGTGTAGCTACCACCTACTCCATTTGAATCATTTAAAGGGATGGATACAACGATGTGGCGGGACTTGTAAAGATGACTTCAGACCGCTTCCATACAGGCAAGGCTATACTATAAAGATGACTTGTAAAGATGACTTCGGACCGCTTCCATACAGGCAAGGCTATACTATACCATTAAGCTATTTTCGCCAGTGGCCAAAGATCTACGTCACTCCTATTGTGCTGCCGCTCAGTGTTCTCTCACTGTGCACTGGTGTGACATCCTAGACTTAACGAAATCAAATGGCACACTCGATGGAAGAGCTTTACAGGCGGTAGATTTAGATAAGTTAAATAGATGCCTAAAAATTAGGTTTGAATTTTTGATACATTTATTTCATCTTCATCAAAACTCGCTAAAAGATAAATGGAGTTCTCCAGGCTAGCGGGACTTAGGTATATCAAGTAATGCCATGAAAAACAATCGAAAGGACAATGATTCAATCCCCACATCTTTTCATCAAAAAGTGAAGCTTTTAAAAAAATCTTGAACCTCCATGAAAAGTAGTCCAAAGGTGAATGATTAAGTAATGCCTTGAAAAGCAACATATCACAATAAATTTATACATGTAGTCTCAAAAAGTCATGAATCTATACATGTAATCTCAAAAAGGCATGAATCTATACCAAAAGGAAGACCATAGCCATAATAAAAGTACAATGAAAGAACTAGAGTTCAACCTCATCTTCAAAGAACTAGAGTTCAACCTCATCTTCACTGAGGTCAACCCTTGCTAAAGTATCTATCTCAATGTCCATGCCTATATCCAAATCTACAAAGAGATCCATCCCACTAGAGAGGCAATATCATCATCTCCAATAGCACAATCACGATCTCCAATGGCATGATCACCATCAATGTTTTCCAAGTTATCTCCCTCCATAGTTGAGTTGACATGCTCCTCCATATGCTCAATGTGGGTGAATGTACTATAAATGGCTCTTGAAAGTGGTGAGATTGGGATTATATGCCACCATCTCCTATTGTCAATTATTGGTTGATACACAACCTATTCAAGCACACAAAGATACATCATACAAAAACATTACATCTCTACTATCTGTAAATGCATATATTGTAATTACCAATAATAATATGTACCTGTTTAAAATGTTGTGGTAGCACTAGAGTCCCATCCTTTCCTTGCCAAAACTTTGAAGAGTCAATGGTCACAAAGCCACTTACATGACACTTGATTGCTGCATTAGGACCTCTTTCCACCACATCCTTAAACCACTTGACATCCAAAATATATACAAAGAAGTTTTGAAAGTCAAGCTTAATGATATTTTGGATCAATCCACAATAATTATTTATGGCTCCATTGGCTCCCTCAAAGCTTGCAATTATCCCACAATCTTGGGTGTTCCTCTTCTCATCAATCCTTTGTGTGCAAAAATGATTATTCTCCGACCACAAAGCATTAAACATTGTGCACTATACCAAGATAAAAAAATATATAAATACCTCAAAATAAATTTTTGTAATTTTAACATACTAAAATATGATTGAGAACACAAGTTTGTTTACCTTTTGAAGCATCCTCGGGCATACTCCCACTCCTCCAATGTGATATGCATGTTTTCGTCTTGCGCCTCTCTCTCCATCTCCTCATGTAGCCAATATACATCAAGATCCTTGGGAAGTGATCATAGGTGCTCGGAGTATGGCACACTACGTCCATGGCGCTTACAGAATGCCAACCTTTCACTTTGTGCATGTATTATCTATCCGAGTAATTGCAACATGTGGATAACGAAGCTCCTCCTGGTTGGAGAGAAGATCAATCAGACAACGAAACCACAGAGATGTTATGTGGGCAAGGGGTCCCACTAAAGATAAGTGCTGAGGAGAGGGAAGCGCTTAGTACTTTTGTGGTGTATAACTCAGATTGCATGCAAAAATGGATTGACAAGCATGACAAAGAATGCAAAGAGAGAAACCAGAGAAGTAGGGCATCCAAAAAGGGTCGGAGTGTACCTCCAACGATGAGCCTAGAATGGTTGAATACACATATCAGAGAGATGCGAGGGCAGGGGTTTGAAAATCTCACGAGAAGAGTTTGAGCTTAGCCTAGGATGCGACACCATGGTAAGTTACTCCAATGTTATATTTTAATTTGAAAAATACTACATGTTTTTCTGGATTCTAACCATACATGTTCATGTGGTTCCCATGTGGTTTTAGGTCCGAGCTCACAGCAGCAACATGTGGGTGTGTGGTCAGCATCTCCGCGTCAAGAGGATTGATGATCTTCGTGTTACTCAGGACTCTTGCATCGTTGCGTCCTTTCATCAACTCTCTCGTGCAAGTGCTTGTGACACAAATTTGATTGAGGATGAGCTCGGCTACGTAGGGGATCTGGAGGGCATATACGAAATTAACTATCGTGTTATGAAACAGGTACGCATGATTCGTTTCAAAATATTATGCAAACCAAATGATTGAAATATTTAGCATCTTTGAGTAACAAGTTTATATACATTATAGTATTGTAGGTAATTTTGAAGGTGCGTTGGTTTCGAGCGGAGTACAAAGGAAAAAGGGCCACCTTGAGGCGCGAACAAAGCGGCTTCTGGTCCGTTGACTCATCGAAGCTCCTACGAGCAACCAAAGAGCCCTATCTCTTCCCGATGCATGCGCAACAAGCTTTCTTTTACAAAAATCCAACTGGCAATCCATGGTGGCAAATTGTTCATGTGAACCCTAGAAGCCGAAGATTGTTTGATACTACCTTTTCTACTGAGCGTGAAAATACACCACACACAACAATGACCTCTACAGAGCCCGACAATACACCAGACACAACAATGACCTCTATATCACATGGGCAAGGAGATACAATTCTTCGCATTAGAGAAGCAAATTTGATTTCACAAACAAATGTCACACCACCCTCAACGGATGATGAAGGGGATGATCTGGGTAAAGATTTATCGGATGATCTAGGAGAAGATCTACTAGAGGCTGACATTGAGAAAATCTCAGAATCCACCTCGAACAATGCTCCACTCCCTGATGGACTCCGCGTATGCCTAACAGAGATGGAACTTCAAGAGGCTATGGCTGACAATGACGAGGTGTTCTTAGAGATTGATATCTTTGGCGAGGCATAGTTTCCAATTGTTCATAAACAGCTTGGCTCATCAATTCAAAAGAAAATGGTAATGTGTTTCTATCTCAATATCCTTTTTTTTCATCGCTTGTTTTGATTGTACATGATACTAACTATAGGGTGGGGTGGTAGGGGGAGCCTCTTGGTCTTAGAGTGGCCTTATGCTGCTACTTAGGGGTTCGATTCCCCTTAGGCTCATGTTCTATAGTCATGAGTCCATGTACTGTGTGTGTGTGTGTTTTGTCTTACAGGCAAAAGTGTTGTGAAAAGAGCTGATCGTGAAGCTAATGCGCAATGAGCAGCTGACATGGCTAATGATGTAACTAACGATGCTGATGTGGCATCAAGAGCTGAGGTGGCAAATTAGCAACATCTAGTTAGGGAGTGCAAGCATCTAGTTAGCAAGGCTGGACTTGAGAGGTTTCCGAGACAAGTAGGGGAGAGAGGGTATAAAACTGCTCATACCCTTTATACCTACTTTATGCCAGAAAGAACTCGCTTCTGCTAGAAGAAGCTGGCCTTTTTGACCAGTAAAGCTGCCCTTTTCCTCAGATGGCGAGGAAGAGCTATGCACAAAAAGAAGAATTGGTGGGCTGATTTGTGTGTGTGTAAGTGCGAGAGTATGTGAACTTTCTAGAGAACGTTTCAGGTGTACATTCCAAACTTTCTTTATTTAATTTAACAATAATTCAACCATATTACTCAAAGAAAGAAGTAGACTTGAGTAACATAGCAAAGCAAATAATTGTACCATGCATTGTTTCGTCGATGCTTTAGAAGCGTTTGCATCTCATGCAATAGAGCGGTCTCGTCCCAACCAACACCGAACTCCTGCGCGAGGACTGCCAACACATATTTTGTGGGATCCCTGTTCCCACCACGCGATGGATTCGGGGTACTAGCAGCGGAAGTAGCACATCGGCGGCGCGGACCAGGGGTCTCACACTCGGGGCCTCGCCCACGGATATCCGGACAAGAGACTAATCCGTCGGTTTGTCCAAAACCGAAACCGGAAAAACTTCCTTTACCCGGAAAGCATGGGCGATTCCACCAGGATAACTCTTTACTCTAACGTAGTCAAGATCATTACGGATCAACTGATCTGACTGCACCTTTAACGGTACTTGGTCAAATCAAGGAAGAAACTTGCACTTGGATCATTGGGATCAACGCTTTTTTCCCCATCAAGAGGCACAGCCGTTGATTCCTATCCATAGAACAATTTCTATCCGGGATCTACTTCATCTATCGTAATAATAGAAATTAAATCTCGATTTACGGATCCATCAGTCCAGCCTAACCCCATCCGATCCCATGGGTTAGCCAACCGCCCAACCACTGTAGTGATGGGATCCAATTTGGAATTTGGTTAGGTTTTGTCCCGGGTACCAAGGAAAAGAGTTCCAAGGTCCCCTAGCCGAAAGTTCATGCAAACATAAAACTAGCCACACCACTTACACACCCAATATGAAAATTGCCTTTTTCTTAGCATCAGCTAACTTTAAAACAATCCTTTAATGAAACCATAGTACCACTGATCACAATCTTCCAATTTATCCAGTTGATTCATAATTTCTCATCATTCCTTCATCAGAGTATCTATGGCATCATTGGCAACTAGAACGCTCACCACCTGTCCACACAGAGGCCGTTTCCATAGTTCCTAGCCCATAATACTCGGCAATATAATCACTTATCAAGATGGACTCTCGTTGAAGATCAGCAAGATCAACCAACAGATCCATATAAAAGAGCCATGGACTCATCCGTTGAGGACCAGCAAGGTCAGTCAACCAGATCCATGCCCGGTTTCACAAAACAACTCTTACTCCTTGTTCCAATATCTTCCTCGACGCACGCGTGGGTATCCTAGGCGACCCAGAGCTCGAGCACCGTATGGTCAGCACCCTCTAGGATCCTTCGCAGGTGACCTAGCGCTTCACTCATAGGCCGCTTCCTTGGTCCCTCATCCACCGTACCGGAAGCTCACCATTTTAATCGAACCGAGGCTGGTCAAGACCTCGGTCGACCTTGCTACGCGAGACGTCCTCCATTGACTCTCCGTCAGCAGTTGCAACTTTATCAGTTAGGTCTCCACGACCTTAATCACAAGACGGTCAAAATGCTTCCCTAGCATTCTTGACATAAAACAGCCATTTACAAACAGCATTTACAAACAGTTTACAAATACAGTTTCTATATTAACTCTCATTTTTCCACATTATCCCTCATTAATCCACATTACTTATTCCACATTCCATGTATATGTGTACTCATCCAATCACCTCCTTTTCCATCTCTTCACTTCAGATTCCTTCACATCACATATCATATATTCACATCCATGTCCACATCCATACATCCACATCCACATCCACATTCACATCCATACATCCACATCTACATGCTTATCTCCATTTTCACATCCTCATTTATACATCCACATCCCATATCCACATTCATACATACACATCCATATCCACATCCACATCCACATCCACATTCACATCCATGCATCCACATCTACATGCTTACCTCCATTTTCACATCCTCATTTATACATCCACATCCCATATCCACATTCATACATACACATCCATACATCCACATCTACATCCACATACATACATACATCCACATCCACATTCCACATTCACATCTATACATCCACATCTACATTCACATTCACATACATCCACATCCACATTCCCATACATCCACATCTATACATCCACATTCCACATTCACATCTACATTCACATTCACATACATGCATCCACATCTACATGCTTACCTCCATTTTCACATCCTCATTTATACATCCACATCCCATATCCACATTCATACATACACATCCATACATCCACATCTACATCCACATACATACATACATCCACATCCACATTCCACATTCACATCTATACATCCACATCTACATTCACATTCACATACATCCACATCCACATTCCCATACATCCACATCTATACATCCACATTCCACATTCACATCTACATTCACATTCACATACATGCATCCACATCTACATGCTTACCTCCATTTTCACATCCTCATTTATACATCCACATCCCATATCCACATTCATACATACACATCCATACATCCACATCTACATCCACATACATACATACATCCACATCCACATTCCACATTCACATCTATACATCCACATCTACATCCACATTCACATACATCCACATCCACATTTCCATTCACATCTATACATCCACATCCATTCACATCTATACATCCACATCTACATCCACATTTACATCTATGCATATACATTTTCATGCATATATCCATTTTCATGTTCATACATCCACACTCCCATCTCCATATCCACACATCCACATACATACATCCATTTTCACATTCCCATTTATATAACCCCATATACCTTCACATCTAATCTTTTACATCACATCCATTCTCGCCCTATCACAACCCATATACATCTTATCCTATCACATACACTTCTTACCTCATCCCCCCATACACATCTTAATTCATCTTATCACATCCTAACTTATTTCATAAGCATCTTATCACCTCTTATCACACCTCTTATCACATCCTATCACTTTCCATACGCATCTTATCAATTCTTATCACATCTCATACACCTCTTATCACATCTTATCACCTTTCATATCTTTTTTTTTTAAAAAGAGAATTCTTTTATTTGATATAAGATTTCTCTACACATTTATTTATACATAAATTCCATTTAAGGAGACTAACACTTTCGAAATTAAAATCAATCTTTTATGCATCTTCTTATGCATGATTTCAATTTGGTAGGGAATTATACTTTTAGAATAAAAGAATTTCTCTTATGCATCTAAGTTAAGCATAAAATCCATTTATGAGGAAAATCATACTTTTAGTATAAAAAGAATATCTTTTATGCATACCTATATGCATGAAATCCAATATGATAAAAGTAACACTTTTGATATAAAAATTTTTCCTTTATGCATACTTCTATGCATGAAAATTAAAAATGATAAAAGTAACACTTTTGATATAAAAATTTTCCTTTATGCATACTTCTATGCATGAAAATTAAAAATGATAAAAGTAACACTTTTGATATAAAAATTTTCTTTTATGCATACTTTTATGTATGAAATAAAAATGATAAAAGTAACACTTTTGATATAAAAATTTATCCATTATGCATACTTCTATACATGAAAATAAAAATGGTAAAAATAACACTTTTGATATAAAAATTTATCCTTTATGCATACTTCTATGCATGAAAGTAAAAATGATAAAAGTAACACTTTTGATATAAAAATTTATCCATTATGCATACTTCTATGCATGAAAATAAAAATGGTAAAAATAACACTTTTGATATAAAAATTTATCCTTTATGCATAATATTAAAATTTAATTTCTCCATGATTATAATGAAATTCTTTCAATTAATCTAGGATGATGATTCCTAGAATATGGTAGGAAGTCCTCTTTTTATGCTTTGAATGAAAATTTTTTATGCATAATTTTTATAAAAATTTTGCCATAGCTCCGCTGCTATGACTGATAAATCTCAATTTTTCTAAGGGATAAAGCTTATCATTAAGGAAATAATTAAAATAATCTCTAATTGGATTATCAATCCATAATGGATTGAATCATTAATATACATAAACTAAAAGCATAGAAAAAAGCCATTAATTTGGCCTCAAGCATAGCTTAATCTTGGGTTAAGGAAAAGCTTTATGAAAAGCTTGATTTGGATTGAGAACGGTTCATGAGTATGACCATTTCTTGAGTGAGAGAGAGAATTTACATAAAAATAATTAGAATTTAAACATAAATGAAAATTAACTTCAATAGCATTATGTAACTCTTCACTACTATTCAAACTTCAATAGCATTAAAAAAAAAAACCATACCAATTAAACTTCTCAAGCTTGAGAGGGGTTGAGAAGAGAGAAACATTGAGAAATTATAGAAAGATCAATATTCACTAATTACCTTACAACTTGCTTGATTCTTTGTTCACGGTAGAGGCCCCCAACCAATCAATTGGTTAAGTATGTTGATGGAGCCACTAATGGGGATTGAAGAAAGAGGGAAGCTCCAAAAACTAGTGAATTATTAAATGAATTCACAGTTTCTGGCTTAGGTGGAGTAGAGTAACGATACATAAACACTATATATTTTTCAACAAGGGGGAGGCTTCTATTTATAGGAAAAATTGAGCTCCTAACCAAACAAACTGATTCTAGAATTTTCTAAATCAGTTTGGTCAATATTTGACCATTTTTAGGTTAGTTAAGCTAACTTTTTGGAACTAGACTTAAATGAGGAGAGAGGAGAGATGAAATATCTCAATTTTTATGAGTTTAAAACTCATTCAAGCATGTGAAATATGCACCTCCTTTAAAGAACTCCCTTTCCTTACATATGTCATATTTTTAATATTGCTCATAGTTTTTTACTAATAAACCTTGTACATTTTCAACTCTTCATCTTATGTGAAATATGCACCTCCTTTAAAGAACTCCCCTTCCTTACATATGTCATACTTTTAATATTGCTCATAATTTTTTTACTAATAAACCTTGTACATTTCCAACTCTTCATCTTATGTGAAATGTGCACCTCCTTTAAAGAACTCCCCTTCCTTACATATGTCATACTTTTAATATTGCTCATAATTTTTTTACTAATAAACCTTGTACATTTTCAACTCTTCATCTTATGTGAAATATGCACCTCCTTTAAAGAACTCCCCTTCCTTACATATGTCATACTTTTAATATTGCTCATAATTTTTTTACTAATAAACCTTGTACATTTTCAACTCTTCATCTTATGTGAAATATGCACCTCCTTTAAAGAACTCCTCTTCCTTACATATGTCATACTTTTAATATTGCTCATAAATTTTTACTAATAAACCTTGTACATTTTCAACTCTTCATCTTATGTGAGCATTTACTCATTTTTGGGTATTTTCTTTTTACAAGTTGGATTTATCTCCTCCCTACACATGGATTGATGCTATTGGTCCATAGGAACCTTAATTGGACCATAGTCTAAAGATTTCTGAAAATCTAGACCCTTAGGCTAAGGTTCTTTATAGCTATTTTCAATTAATTCCAATTGCACATTGGAAAATTCTTTTTGAATTTCTGTTTCAGGGGAACTCATCTGAATTAGAAGAGATATTTTTCTATCCAAAAATATTCATAATCTGAATATTCTCTCTCTAGAATATTTTTCTCTCTCTAGGCTAAAACAGATAGAAACAAGGTCTTTATATTTCTGAAGAGGGATTGATTACAGGGAAAGATACTAGACATCAAAAAGGGGGTGGGGGAGGAATCTTACATTCTACCCCACTTAAAAAACGCGAGATGTCCTCATCTCGCAAACTGGGATAATTTCGCAAGATGCACGAATTATGAGACTTAGAGAAAAATTTAAATCAGGATTAACCACCAAGAAAAAGTCTCAAAGAGAGCAAGATTCAAGATAAGAATAAGATTTAAACTTTATTCATTCTCGGAACTTATACAGTAAAGATAGAAGAACTCTTTACACTTCCATAAGCCCGTCCATCATATGATCACAAAAGCAGCACTCACAAGCTGCACAAGTATAGGGTAACTCATCTATGGGAATGATTCTGCTGGTTATTGCCGCACCTATCTTAGTGGTATGAGGTGATCTAACAAAAGGACCTCTGAGAGGCAAGCCAAAAATGGGGTAAAGGCATATCTTCTCATGAGGAAGAAAACACGCCAATAAGAAGACCCGCTTAGAAAACCCAGGATGCCTTGATCTCATGACGCAGTAGTATCGGGGACCCAAACCCAAGGCTTCAATAACCATGGCCAAGAGGACATTGTTGCGAAAGTGCTGCTGACCCCAGGGTGTTACCCTAGTTATGTCTTGATAGGTCCGCCATTTGGTCTGCGCTACAGAAGTTCCCAAGTGAGGGAAAAGTGAGCGCTCATACTGTTCTATAAAATCCTTCTTCACAGACTCACTTGCGTCTTGAAGGTGAGGAATCATTATGGATAAAACTAATTCTTGTTGCCAAGCCATGAAGGAGATTAGGAAGAAAGGAGATCGATGGGAGTAAGATTACTGTGAGCGACAAGTAAAAGTTACGACTTATATAAAGGAAGGAGCTAGCGTAACTTAGAAGCCAACGGTAGCTTGCCACTGAAGTTTTACCGTCTTTCCATGATTTGGGTTTGGCACAATTTTCTATAGAAGGCATTAAGAACTTTGAGATGAGGAGATAAAAGAAGTTCGTAAGTTAAATCACCTACTTTCTTTGGTCCACAATATCTGGGAGATAACTTCTTATACTTCCCAAGAGATAAAGAACTTCTTTTGGGTCGTACTCGAGACCAAAACCTTGATATCCAAAACATCGATTCTCACTTCTGAACTCGTTGTTCTGAATCCTTAAAACAGGTGGGACTCTTGAGAAGTATTCAGGAAAAAGGTTCTTCCTTTTTTAAACAGAATCTTTCTTTTATTTTAGAAAGGGAATAATTATAAGATAAAAAAGGGAGATGCTTACTCCTGTATACCTCGAAGGCTGGGGGAGAATCTTACATTCTACCCCACTTAAAAAGTGCGAGATGTCCTCATCTCATAAAGTAGAGGACAACTCTTTTTCTTAAGATCCAATTTTATTCTGGGGTTCCTTATATTCTGGTCAACCCAACAGAATACTGGGATAAATATCCCTTAGAACTCATCATTAAATAACAATTCATTCAGATCATATCATTCATATCTTTAACATGATAAAGGTCCATTAGACCGAAAAATTTCCTTCTGAGCATTCCTCCACGGGAATTTCAGTCAAGTAAGTTCTCAATTTGTCATCCCTTAACTTGATCTAACGGTCAAGTGTTAACAGTAGCAATTTGACAGCACAATCCACTAATCTCATAGTGATTTGCTGAATCATTTTCATCATTTATCATTACAGGGACTCGTCCCAATCATCCACCTTGTGGTTTCGCTCAGCTTATTACATTTCAATCCATTTTCATGGATCATCATTTTTCAATCAGAATCCAAATCAATTCATCGGTTTCCAAACAGAACTAAAAATCATATCAACCACATTCGAAATCATCATCTGGATAGCATTAACGCTTATAATTTCAAGTCTTAGATTTACTCGTATATACTGTCAGTAAAGAGCTGCAGTTATACTCTCGGTATATACGGTAGTCACGGCCCTTGGAATTATAAGGTAAATACCATCATGTCTAGGCCTCAAGCAAGTCAGGGATTCTATATAATTGCGGTACTTCCATCTGAAGACCCAATTACCAATTTACGAATTTCAGTTTGAATATCAAATTGTATGAATTATATCACACAATTACAACCTTTTTTGTGCTTCTTGATAAATTTTTGACATATTTGGTTTCTCAGTTGATCTTTATTAGCCAAATGCTCTGATACCAACTGTGGGATCCCTGTTCCCACCACGCGATGGATTCGGGGTACTAGCAGCGGAAGTAGCACATCGGCGGCGCGGACCAGGGGTCTCACACTCGGGGCCTCGCCCACGGATATCCGGACAAGAGACTAATCCGTCGGTTTGTCCAAAACCGAAACCGGAAAAACTTCCTTTACCCGGAAAGCATGGGCGATTCCACCAGGATAACTCTTTACTCTAACGTAGTCAAGATCATTACGGATCAACTGATCTGACTGCACCTTTAACGGTACTTGGTCAAATCAAGGAAGAAACTTGCACTTGGATCATTGGGATCAACGCTTTTTTCCCCATCAAGAGGCACAGCCGTTGATTCCTATCCATAGAACAATTTTTATCCGGGATCTACTTCATCTATCGTAATAATAGAAATTAAATCTCGATTTATGGATCCATCAGTCCAGCCTAACCCCATCCGATCCCATGGGTTAGCCAACCGCCCAACCACTGTAGTGATGGGATCCAATTTGGAATTTGGTTAGGTTTTGTCCCGGGTACCAAGGAAAAGAGTTCCAAGGCCCCCTAGCCGAAAGTTCATGCAAACATAAAACTAGCCACACCACTTACACACCCAATATGAAAATTGCCTTTTTCTTAGCATCAGCTAACTTTAAAACAATCCTTTAATGAAACCATAGTACCACTGATCACAATCTTCCAATTTATCCAGTTGATTCATAATTTCTCATCATTCCTTCATCAGAGTATCTATGGCATCATTGGTAACTAGAACGCTCACCACCTGTCCACACAGAGGCCGTTTCCATAGTTCCTAGCCCATAATACTCGGCAATATAATCACTTATCAAGATGGACTTTCGTTGAAGATCAGCAAGATCAACCAACAGATCCATATAAAAGAGCCATGGACTCATCCGTTGTGGACCAGCAAGGTCAGTCAACCAGATCCATGCCCGGTTTCACAAAACAACTCTTACTCCTTGTTCCAATATCTTCCTCGACGCACGCGTGGGTATCCTAGGCGACCCAGAGCTCGAGCACCGTATGGTCAGCACCCTCTAGGATCCTTCGCAGGTGACCTAGCGCTTCACTCATAGGCCGCTTCCTTGGTCCCTCATCCACCGTACCGGAAGCTCACCATTTTAATCGAACCGAGGCTGGTCAAGACCTCGGTCGACCTTGCTACGCGAGACGTCCTCCATTGACTCTCCGTCAGCAGTTGCAACTTTATCAGTTAGGTCTCCACGACCTTAATCACAAGACGGTCAAAATGCTTCCCTAGCATTCTTGACATAAAACAGCCATTTACAAACAGCATTTACAAACAGTTTACAAATACAGTTTCTATATTAACTCTCATTTTTCCACATTATCCCTCATTAATCCACATTACTTATTCCACATTCCATGTATATGTGTACTCATTCAATCACCTCCTTTTCCATCTCTTCACTTCAGATTCCTTCACATCACATATCATATATTCACATCCATGTCCACATCCATACATCCACATCCACATCCACATTCACATCCATACATCCACATCTACATGCTTATCTCCATTTTCACATCCTCATTTATACATCCACATCCCATATCCACATTCATACATACACATCCATATCCACATCCACATCCACATCCACATTCACATCCATGCATCCACATCTACATGCTTACCTCCATTTTCACATCCTCATTTATACATCCACATCCCATATCCACATTCATACATACACATCCATACATCCACATCTACATCCACATACATACATACATCCACATCCACATTCCACATTCACATCTATACATCCACATCTACATTCACATTCACATACATCCACATCCACATTCCCATACATCCACATCTATACATCCACATTCCACATTCACATCTACATTCACATTCACATACATGCATCCACATCTACATGCTTACCTCCATTTTCACATCCTCATTTATACATCCACATCCCATATCCACATTCATACATACACATCCATACATCCACATCTACATCCACATACATACATACATCCACATCCACATTCCACATTCACATCTATACATCCACATCTACATTCACATTCACATACATCCACATCCACATTCCCATACATCCACATCTATACATCCACATTCCACATTCACATCTACATTCACATTCACATACATGCATCCACATCTACATGCTTACCTCCATTTTCACATCCTCATTTATACATCCACATCCCATATCCACATTCATACATACACATCCATACATCCACATCTACATCCACATACATACATACATCCACATCCACATTCCACATTCACATCTATACATCCACATCTACATCCACATTCACATACATCCACATCCACATTTC
Source organism: Cibotium barometz (assembly GCF_041138505.1). Taxonomy (NCBI): domain Eukaryota; kingdom Viridiplantae; phylum Streptophyta; class Polypodiopsida; order Cyatheales; family Cibotiaceae; genus Cibotium; species Cibotium barometz. The sequence goes on from NC_141086.1 coordinate 38,158,479, forward strand.
CATTCACATCTATACATCCACATCCATTCACATCTATACATCCACATCTACATCCACATTTACATCTATGCATATACATTTTCATGCATATATCCATTTTCATGTTCATACATCCACACTCCCATCTCCATATCCACACATCCACATACATACATCCATTTTCACATTCCCATTTATATAACCCCATATACCTTCACATCTAATCTTTTACATCACATCCATTCTCGCCCTATCACAACCCATATACATCTTATCCTATCACATACACTTCTTACCTCATCCCCCCATACACATCTTAATTCATCTTATCACATCCTAACTTATTTCATAAGCATCTTATCACCTTTTATCACACCTCTTATCACATCCTATCACTTTCCATACGCATCTTATCAATTCTTATCACATCTCATACACCTCTTATCACATCTTATCACCTTTCATATCTTTTTTTTTAAAAAGAGAATTCTTTTATTTGATATAAGATTTCTCTACACATTTATTTATACATAAATTCCATTTAAGGAGACTAACACTTTCGAAATTAAAATCAATCTTTTATGCATCTTCTTATGCATGATTTCAATTTGGTAGGGAATTATACTTTTAGAATAAAAGAATTTCTCTTATGCATCTAAGTTAAGCATAAAATCCATTTATGAGGAAAATCATACTTTTAGTATAAAAAGAATATCTTTTATGCATACCTATATGCATGAAATCCAATATGATAAAAGTAACACTTTTGATATAAAAATTTTTCCTTTATGCATACTTCTATGCATGAAAATTAAAAATGATAAAAGTAACACTTTTGATATAAAAATTTTCCTTTATGCATACTTCTATGCATGAAAATTAAAAATGATAAAAGTAACACTTTTGATATAAAAATTTTCTTTTATGCATACTTTTATGTATGAAATAAAAATGATAAAAGTAACACTTTTGATATAAAAATTTATCCATTATGCATACTTCTATACATGAAAATAAAAATGATAAAAATAACACTTTTGATATAAAAATTTATCCTTTATGCATACTTCTATGCATGAAAGTAAAAATGATAAAAGTAACACTTTTGATATAAAAATTTATCCATTATGCATACTTCTATGCATGAAAATAAAAATGGTAAAAATAACACTTTTGATATAAAAATTTATCCTTTATGCATAATATTAAAATTCAATTTCTCCATGATTATAATGAAATTCTTTCAATTAATCTAGGATGATGATTCCTAGAATATGGTAGGAAGTCCTCTTTTTATGCTTTGAATGAAAATTTTTTATGCATAATTTTTATAAAAATTTTGCCATAGCTCCGCTGCTATGACTGATAAATCTCAATTTTTCTAAGGGATAAAGCTTATCATTAAGGAAATAATTAAAATAATCTCTAATTGGATTATCAATCCATAATGGATTGAATCATTAATATACATAAACTAAAAGCATAGAAAAAAGCCATTAATTTGGCCTCAAGCATAGCTTAATCTTGGGTTAAGGAAAAGCTTTATGAAAAGCTTGATTTGGATCGAGAACGGTTCATGAGTATGACCATTTCTTGAGTGAGAGAGAGAATTTACATAAAAATCATTAGAATTTAAACATAAATGAAAATTAACTTCAATAGCATTATGTAACTCTTCACTACTATTCAAACTTCAATAGTATTAAAAAAAAAAACCATACCAATTAAACTTCTCAAGCTTGAGAGGGGTTGAGAAGAGAGAAACATTGAGAAATTATAGAAAGATCAATATTCACTAATTACCTTACAACTTGCTTGATTCTTTGTTCACGGTAGAGGCCCCCAACCAATCAATTGGTTAAGTATGTTGATGGAGCCACTAATGGGGATTGAAGAAAGAGGGAAGCTCCAAAAACTAGTGAATTATTAAATGAATTCACAGTTTCTGGCTTAGGTGGAGTAGAGTAACGATGCATAAACACTATATATTTTTCAACAAGGGGGAGGCTTCTATTTATAGGAAAAATTGAGCTCCTAACCAAACAAACTGATTCTAGAATTTTCTAAATCAGTTTGGTCAATATTTGACCATTTTTAGGTCAGTTAAGCTAACTTTTTGGAACTAGACTTAAATGAGGAGAGAGGAGAGATGAAATATCTCAATTTTTATGAGTTTAAAACTCATTCAAGCATGTGAAATATGCACCTCCTTTAAAGAACTCCCTTTCCTTACATATGTCATATTTTTAATATTGCTCATAGTTTTTTACTAATAAACCTTGTACATTTTCAACTCTTCATCTTATGTGAAATATGCACCTCCTTTAAAGAACTCCCCTTCCTTACATATGTCATACTTTTAATATTGCTCATAATTTTTTTACTAATAAACCTTGTACATTTTCAACTCTTCATCTTATGTGAAATGTGCACCTCCTTTAAAGAACTCCCCTTCCTTACATATGTCATACTTTTAATATTGCTCATAATTTTTTTACTAATAAACCTTGTACATTTTCAACTCTTCATCTTATGTGAAATATGCACCTCCTTTAAAGAACTCCCCTTCCTTACATATGTCATACTTTTAATATTGCTCATAATTTTTTTACTAATAAACCTTGTACATTTTCAACTCTTCATCTTATGTGAAATATGCACCTCCTTTAAAGAACTCCTCTTCCTTACATATGTCATACTTTTAATATTGCTCATAATTTTTTACTAATAAACCTTGTACATTTTCAACTCTTCATCTTATGTGAGCATTTACTCATTTTTGGGTATTTTCTTTTTACAAGTTGGATTTATCTCCTCCCTACACATGGATTGATGCTATTGGTCCATAGGAACCTTAATTGGACCATAGTCTAAAGATTTCTGAAAATCTAGACCCTTAGGCTAAGGTTCTTTATAGCTATTTTCAATTAATTCCAATTGCACATTGGAAAATTCTTTTTGAATTTCTGTTTCAGGGGAACTCATCTGAATTAGAAGAGATATTTTTCTATCCAAAAATATTCATAATCTGAATATTCTCTCTCTAGAATATTTTTCTCTCTCTAGGCTAAAACAGATAGAAACAAGGTCTTTATATTTCTGAAGAGGGATTGATTACAGGGAAAGATACTAGACATCAAAAAGGGGGTGGGGGAGGAATCTTACATATTTCTTGTCATTATGATCTTGATCCCTACAATTTGAAAAAAAAAGTCACTTTAGTTAGATTTATCATTTTGATATCAATGTATACAGAGATTTTAAAAAAATACATGAAAGAATTGGACTTACCGCCAGTGGATGTGTATCTTGGGCATGTATGTGTGCACGAGCTCTCTCAAGCGACGACAGAAAAGTGCCCCACCGTCTACATACTGCACTCGCCCACTCTGATCCACCTAAGTGCTAATGGGCATCATGCCTGATAGCATGCGAAGCTCCGAGGTGGCAGGTGGAGGTGCAGAAGGAGGCACACATGGTGAAGGGACTGGTGATGGTGATGGCTGACTACTACTACTGCACAAAAAACACATATAATTTTTAAGATTCATTTTGGATGGTTTAATGAAAATTACACCTAGACAAGGAGTAGATTAATGCATACCTCGAACGGCGACGCCTCTATGCCAAGGGAGTGCCCTCGGCCCCTGTGTCAAAACACTGGGGCCCGGTGTCTGCGCTGCACCTGCGTCTGCACCAAAAGCGTATGCACGGGTTGGGGTGTGCCGCCACCTCCGGGAATAGGATCCCTCGAAGAGCCCTCCCCAAAGGCTACTGGCCGTACTAGTGTCGAGAGGTGAGTGATGATTAACTCAAGCTGGGGTACAGTCATGGCAGCGTACTCAATCATATCCTCCTGGTGGGGTGGACTCTCTGTCTACCGCCATTTGTCTCAAGATCCTCTTGATGACCATCAAGAGGGGAGCCTTTTCTTGCTCAGCCATAGCTATTTCAAGGAAAAAAAATTGTAGTCAACTCATGAGAAAGAGAGAGCCAATAGAGATCATGCGTAAAGGACAACACAGTTATGTGCTTGGGCAAGAACTAAGGAAGTGCTGAAAAAGCCAAGTACATGTCAACTTTTTTCTCGGAGGAAAAGTCGTGAAACCAAGGTGCACAGAGGCCAGCCAAAAGCTACTCTGCCTCTAGGTTATGCTCAAGTGATGCGTGGACTGCCCCTTTTATGTTCCCCTGCTACTCTCACTTTTATTTACAATATGCTCTAAAAATAAGAAGCATGTATTCTAAAAAAAACGTAGCTCTTTAGATCCCCACGCCTCAGCTGCCATGGTTGAGTCTGATGCTCATCATGTACATGATGTACATAGACTTCATGTTTACCATGTCCAAGAAGTACATGGTCTTCTTCCTCGCGCTCCAGCACTATAGCTGCTCTAGGTTCCAATTGTGCAAGATGCACCATGTGTACATGCTCTCTCTCAGTTCCATGTGTGCTGGCCCTTCATCCTGTATAAAAGATGTCACCAACCTGTATTAATCAAATTTAATACATACATTAAGGACAATTACCAGAAGAACCATGGATGGACACCAGAACCTCCTAAGCTATTTAGTGAGAGGTAGTCCTAAAGATATTGTAAGGCTCTGATATGAGCACAAGTACAGCGAGATGGTATGGCTACAAGTAGCTAGTGAAGGATAGATAAGTTCAATACCAGCTAGCTGTGGATTGCTACTATGGATTAACTCCTCGCAGCTTGCTACTACGGATTAACTCTTCTACAATTTCCTAAGTATGGAAACCTAAAGGCCACTAGGGCAGCCCATGTCCCTGAGGCATATGATAGAGAGAGAGAGAGAGAGAGAGAGCATAAGGGCTGGGAGTGCGTGTTAGAGCTAGATCTAGCCTACAAAGGAAATCGCACACCAAAACTAGCTAAGGTCATTTATATCAGCAGAAAGGCATATGCCAAAAGTGAATCACAGCTCTAAAAGTGAGGAGAAAGGCTCCTTTTGCTCAGCGCAAAAGGAAGGAGGCCAGCCAAGCTGAGAATCGCCTTTAGACACCCCCCCCCGGTCGGCCCCCCGGAGCCGTGCCCTCACGCCCCCCGGCTGGCCCCCCGCGGAGCCGTGCCCGAAAACCCCCCGGTCGGCCCCCCAGAGCCATGCCCGAACACCCTCCCCGACCGTTCCCCCGGAGCCGTGCCTGAACACCCCCCGGTCGGCCCCCCGGAGCCGTGCCCTCATGCCCCCCCGGCCATCGCGGTGCCGTGACCGAAAACCCTCCCCCAGCCCCCGCGGTGCCGTGCCCGAACACCCCTCGGCCGGCCCCCGCGGTGCCGTGCCCTCAACACCCTCCCCCGGCCCCCACGGAGCTGTGCCGTGCCGTCACCCCGGTGAGCCCGAACACCCTCCCTGGCCCCCGTGATGCCGTGCCCGAACACCCCCCGGAGCCGTGCCCTCACGCCCCCCCTCGGTCGGCCTCCCCGGAGCCGTGCCCCCTCGTGCCCTCACACCCTGGAGCCGTGCCCCCCCATGCCCTCACACCCTGGTGCCGTGCCCGACCGGCCCCCCCGAGCCGTGCCCTCACGCCCCCGGCCCCCGCCGCAGTGCCATGCCCGAACACCATCTCGGGCCCCCTCGGAGCCGTGCCCTCACGCCGCCGGCCCCCGCGGTGCCGTGCCCAAACACCCTCCCCGGCCCCGCCGGAGCCGTGCTCAAAAAACCCCCCGGTCGGTCCCCCGGAGCCGTGCCGTCACCCCCACCCCCCCGCGGTGCCGTGCCGTCGTGCCCCCCCTCGTGCCGCGCGGTGCCGTCATGCCCCGTAGCCCCCCCTCATGCCGTGCGGTGCCGTCATGCCCCGCAGCCCCCTCGGGTGCCGTGCCGTCATGCACCGTAGCCCCCCCTCCTCGTGCCGCGCGGTGCCGTCACGCCCCGCAGCCCCCCCGAGCCATGCCGTCGCACCCCCGCAGCCCGCCCCCCCCCGACGGTGCCGTGCCATCATGCCCTACAGCCCGCGGTCCCCCCCCCCGGTGATGCCGTGCCATCGCGCCCCCGCAACTCCCCCCGGGGCCGTGCCGTCATGCCCCATCAGCCCCCCCCTCGTGCCGCACGGTGCCGTCATGCCCCGCAGCCCGCAGCCCCCCCTCCCCCCCGGGCCGTGCCGTCACGCCCCCGCAGCCCCCCTTGTGCCGCGCGGTACCGTCATGCCCGCCCCGCAGCCCGCAGTAATCATGAGAACTGGGTTTAACTGTACGGAAGCGATTAACATGATGTCTGACTAAATGACTGATGGAATGAACATGATCTAAGGCTGGTTACCATGTAACGCTCTGATACCAATGTGACATGTGAGGCTTTGACCGTAGTAATCACAACCTTAGTCTAACTAAACTGCGCTTAATGATGTTTAAGAGATAGACAAATATGTGTCAATGCAATTAAGCTATATTAGATGATGAATGCGGTTACAATGAGATCCAAAGGGATCTATGCTGTCCTAGATGATGTCTACCCCTGGAAGAGAGGGAAACATGCTGAATAATGATGAAGGATGGCTGAAAGATGGCTGTCCCTGACACCAATGCTGAGTTCCACCACTTGTATGCTGGTATCCCTCTATGTAGGAGTTGGGAAGATGGCTGAATATGCTGATGCGTGGATGCGCTGCTGTTCCCAGCCCTCTTGGTGTAGAAACGCTGAAGGAACACACTGTTGGATGCTGAACTGTATCCCCCTTTGCTCCTAGGAAGGAAAACGTTGAAGAGATCCAGATGTCTATGCTGAAATGATGCGTTTCTTTATATATGGGGAATTGGTGCTGGTCGGCCAGCTTGGCTGCAGCAGTCGGCGAGCTCTGAATATGCTCACGACTGCCATTTAAATGCCATAAATGCTTTAAAGACTGGTCGGCTGACTTGAATGCTGTCGGCTGCCTCCACAAGCCCCAATGCTTTTGTCTGGATGGTTAATATGATGCTACAATGTTGAATCCAACCCATACCATGTGGTACATGCTGAAAACATTCATTTAAATGTCCATAAAATGCCTGATAAATCTTGATTAAATGCCTGATGATGCCATGCCATAAAAAATGCCATGTCACTGTACACCTGAATGGTGTGCACGTGACATTCCCTGCTGCTAAACTGTTGCTGGGTGGTATACCTGGCAACCTTCGACTCCTCTGTGATCCTTCTTCTCCAAACCGCTACCCCCTTCTGTATTCTGCTGTCGGGACCGAGGTCGTCTAGTACAGGAGTGAAATCCTTTGAGCCAAGACTCTATATACTGCGAGAACTGAACGGAAAATGCTGCTAAAACTGCTTGGAAATACCTGAGTCACCCCTGACCTGCCTGTGGAAACCTTTCACCTACCATCTCCGTTGTTCCTGAAGCTCTGAACCTCCTGAGGTGATGTTGGAGCAAACTTCTGTCTTCTGTGGAAGACAAACCCCCTGCTTGCTGCCAGTTGAAGCCCAAAACTTATGTCCTCCTTTGATGATGGATGTCATTCTTTCCTAGAGAGTTCATGGGTAAACATGTATGCCTTGCAGATGCAAGATGGACTGCTAAGATGATTGCTAAGATATCTGCTATATGCAAACCATGTGCAACCCTATATGCTGTGCAAGAATGCAGATGGATGGGTTATTAATGCATACCTAAGGGAAAATCCCTAAGGGTGGCTTGCAAGATTTTGAGAACTGGGTTTAACTGCGCGGAAGCGATTAACATGATGTCTGACTGAATGACTGATGGAATGACTGGTTACCTTGTAACGCTCTGATACCAATGTGACATGTGAGGCTTTGACCGTAGTAATCACAACCTTAGTCTAACTAAACTGCACTTAATGATGTTTGAGAGATAGACAAATATGTGTCAATGCAATGCAGCTATATTAGATGATGAATGCGGTTACAATGAGATCCAAAGGGATCTATGCTGTCCTAGATGATGTCTACCCCTGGAAGAGAGGAAAACATGCTGAATAATGATGAAGGATGGCTGTCCTGACTCCAATGCTGAGTTCCACCACTTGTATGTTGGTATCCCTCTATGTAGGAGTTGGGAAGATGGCTGAATATGCTGATGCTGGTATCCCTCTATGTAGGAGTTGGGAAGATGGCTGAATATGCTGATGCGTGGATGCACTGCTGTTCCCAGCCCTCTTGGTGTAGAAATGCTGAAGGAACACACTGTTGGATGCTGAATTGTATCCCCTTTGCTCCTAGGAAGGAAAACACTGAAGAGATCCAGATGTCTATGCTGAAATGATGCGTTTCTTTATATATGGGGAATTGGTGCTAGTCGGCTAGCTTGGCTACAGTCGGCCAGCGCTGAATATGCTCACGACTTCCATTTAAATGCCATAAATGGTTTAAAGGCTGGTCGGCTGACTTGAATGCTGTTGGCTGCCTCCACAAGCCCCAATGCTTTTGTCTAGATGGTTAATATGATGCTACAATGCTGAATCCAACCCATACCATGTGGTACATGCTGAAAACATAAAATGCCTAATAAATCCTGATTAAATGCCTGATGATGCCATGCCATAAAATAATGCCATGTCACTGGAAGCAGAAGTTTACGAGGCATAAACAGAGGCAAATTCACAAATATCACCATTGACATCACATTGAATCACCATCCATCTGCCATCACAATCATTGAAGGCAAGCTGGGGCTGCAGTTCATGTCTAACCAATATGCAAAGACCCGAGAAATGCTTAGTACCTGCATAGTGGATATCGTAGCCCCCAAAATAGCCAGCCTGGCTAGCCATAGAATGTTGGTTATGTTCTTGCAAACAGAGAATGTCCGGCTGCCTGGTTAAGACATAATTCCACACTAGCCTCCACTTAGAAGGATTGTAGAGGCCCTGTACATTAAGAGTGACACAATGGAGTTTGTCAAGCATGAGGATATATACAAAGGAGGAGACCAAGAATATACAACCAAAGAGTGCTTAAGCATCAGCCATCATGGGCTATAGCCCTTCCTTCCCTGGGTCAAAGGATAGCCCTTCCTCAGACTCCAAACAGGAATGTGTTTTTTGAGAATGGACCGTGGTTGTAGGGAGTCTCCCAAAAAGCCAAAAGTGTTTCCCAAAAAAAGAGTTAGGGAAACGAAGGCGAAGTAACATGGAAATTTTGCAGATGAGGGCCTTAGTGCTGGAGCACGTCCAAAACAAATGAGGCACCGTTTCAGAAGGGGCCATGCATACAAGAAGCAGATGCAATCCTTCGTTTAGCAAGAGTGACAACCACAGATAAGGAACCTGTAAGACAATGCCATAGGAAAAGCTTTTGCTTGAGAGGCAATTTACTCCTCCATAAATTGCGAAGATTCTTTCGCCACCAAGCAAGTGATTTTGTCATATGCCAAAGAGAATTAGCATGTGAATGGATCCATGGTGATGGCTGGAGGAAAGAGTATGTCATCCTAACCGTTAGGTTAGAAAGAATAATAGGACGAGAATTTGAGCCCACTGGGTGTAACTACCAATCCTGTAATCTGTCCCTGTTAGATAAAGGAGGGATGGGAAGAAAAGGCTGCAGCAGCAAGTCAGCAATTTTCCTCCGAATGAACCTGTGATGCATGGCTAGTGGATAGGAAGCCATAGCCTGAGGGAAGGAAAGCATTTGTCCAGTAGCATCAACATCATTTATGCACCTAATCCCCAATTTGCTGAGATTGTATGCCCGAATCGGCTCTTGCAGGGCCAATGGAGAATCAAAAACAGCACTCCAGTAAATGATTTCCTGCCGAAGGGAATTGGCATGAGACAAAAGGAAGGGTGCCCAATGAGCATGCAAAAGGACCTGTTTCCATCGCAAATAAGTGAAGTGGCAAAAGGGCAGCCTGCGATAGAACCTACAAATCTGCCCAAAATGACCTCCCAGTGATCAGTGATCCATGCACCATATGCAGAAGTGCGTAAGGCCGTGCACACGGTTGCAAGCATATGAGTCCATGGCTGCGTCTGACGAAAAAAGGTGAGTACGAGAGGAATTTTCCTTGCCAAGACATGATGCGCACAATATTCAGCACATTCAATCCACCATGCATCCTCGGGGAACAAACTTTTACCATCCGCATAAGTCTTAAAGCTTTAGCACAGAAGACTTTGTTTTTCATAATAGCTCCATAGCCTGAGACATGAAAGCAGAAGTGTCCTGAGAGGTCCAATGTATCAAAGGCAAATAGTACTGAACATAGGCCATGATAATCGACTGGACAATCCGGAGCCTAACATGGAGTGGCCAAGTGGAGAGCTTCCAGTAGTGGATCTTGGCATGAAGTTTGTCAAAAATCCACTTTAACTGTTGTTTCCTAGTGATGTACCAGCCAATAGGGTAACCAAGATGGCGGACCACATTATAGGGTTGCATAATGTGTCCGGGCCATAAAAGAACATGCCAATCATATAAATGCAGAGGTATGAGGTTGGATTTGTCAAAATTGACATGCAGGCCAGCAGCCATGCCATATATAGAGAGAGTGTCCATAAGAGTCTTCAACTGCTGTGGAGAATTATGCTGCATAAAGAAGGAGTCATCTACATATGCCTTAGCCATAAAGGGAGGGGCTCCAGGAATCTGAAGACTAATGAGAAGGTCCTGCGCGGTAAGATGATCCAAGTATCTGAGAAGTGGGTGAGTGGCAATGGCATATAAGAGGGCACTGGAGTGGACACCCTTGTCTGACCGAACGACCCAAGGACCAAGAATGAGAAAGGTGATTGCCAAGGATGCATTGGGCTATAGAGTCAGCATTCAGGCTGTAGATTACATTAGCCTCTTTTGGCCCGAATCCCATCTGAGCCATTGTCTGTGAGATAAAATCCCAGTTGACCGTGTCAAAAGCTTTAGCAAAGTCCACTTGCATAATAAAAACATCCTGGTCAGAATATTTTGCATACTCAATAGCCATGAGAGCATTGCCAATAGTATCATGGATCTGCCGCCTAGGAACAAAGCCATATTGCAAGGGATGTAGACCCTCATAAAGCACTTGCAACAGGCATCAATGTGATGGGCCTCCAATCCATGAGATGCTCACACAAATTCCGCTTGGGGATGAGTTTAACTATGCCATGCTTCCATGATTGGGGGAGTACTCCTATATGCCAAGCCTCATTAATCATTTGCAGGATAACACCTTTAAGGTCTTCCCAAAAGTGTAAGAAAAATTCCACTGTGAGGCCATCATACCCTGGTGCCTTACCAGTGCTGAGATGGGATAAGGCATCATCAAGCTCCACATCAGTGAAAGGCATATCAAATTTGAGAGCTTCCTGTGGGTTGAGAATGGGAAGAACATGCTATAAAAGAGTATCCCGAGCTTGTAATTTGTGCAAAGAAGTGGTAGAGCAGGGGGTGAAAACAGTTTCTGAAAATAAGAAAAGCATTCATGTTGGAGCTCTGAGAAAGACAGAGTCCATTCACCATCCAGTTTACGGACTCTGAGGCAAGAGGTCTTCCTCCTGTAAGCATGTAACCCTTGAAAGAAAGATTTTGAAGAGCAACCTTTATCCATGAATTGATTCATCCTTGCCTGAACCTGCCACTTGGCCAATTTTCGTTGGTCAATAGCTTGCAAGAGAGCTGTTGGACTGAGAGAGAGTGTCCATTTGTTGAGAGGAGAGGGGCTGCAATTGGGAATGTGCAGTCAAGGACTGAACTACTGCTTTGGCATGCTGAACTTTAGCTCTCCAGTCATGCATGAAATTACTCCCATATTCATGAATAGCATGCTGAAGCCTGTCCACAAGGCGTTGCCATGCAAAATTACAGTCATAATGGACATGGGCTGTAAGAGGAATTATGGCATATCGGATCAATTGTTGAAATTGTGCATGCTGCAGGTATCCTTTATTGATATGTTTCATCCGAATGGAATGTAAAGGCATGTCATCCCAAGGCTGCTAAACTGAATATTCGGCCATAAAGGAGCATGGTCAGAGAGACCAAGAGAGTGATCAACCTCAATATCAAGACTGAAATCTGTATATTGTTGAGCATGCAGTAAATACCATCTATCCAAGCGAGCCCAAAAGTTAGTAAAGGCATTATGATGATAGGTGTAGCCCAGTATTCCAGTGTGCATGGCTGTCCATAAATCTTGTGCATGTGTCGTTTCAGAAGGGATCATATGAGATCTATGAGTAGTGTTGTCTGATGGCATGGGAGAGTTATTAAAGTCTCCGCCAAGAAGAGCACAAGATCGCCATGGGTAAGAAGCAATTGCGACATGTGAGGCTTCGACCGTAGTAATCACAACCTTAGTCTAACTAAACTACACTTAATGATGTTTCAGAGATAGACAAATATGTGTCAATGCAATGCAACTATATTAGATGATGAATGCAGTTACAATGAGATCCAAAGGGATCTATGTTGTCCTAGATGATGTCTACCCCTGGAAGAGAGGGAAACATGCTGAATAATGATGAAGGATGGCTGTCCTGACTCCAATGCTGAGTTCCACCACTTGTATGCTGGTATCCCTCTATGTAGTTGGGAAGATGGCTAAATATGTTGATGCGTGGATGCGCTACTGTTCCCAACCCTCTTGGTGTAGAAACGCTGAAGGAACACACTGTTGGATGCTGAATTGTATCCCCCTTTGCTCCTAGGAAGGAAAACGCTGAAGAGATCCAGATGTCTATGTTGAAATGATGCGTTTCTTTATATATGGGAAATTGGTGCTCTGAATATGCTCACGACTGCCATTTATATGCCATAAATGCTTTAAAGGCCGGTCGGTTGGCTTGAATGCTGTCAGCTGCCTCCACAAGCTCGGGGGGGTTCACTATATGTAAATCCTCTATATCACGTGCGTTCAAGGCCTATTTAAAAAGTCCCTTATCTGTGAATTTTTTAGTGAATATAATATATCCTTTCCTATTCAAATCTGTAAATTTTTTTTAAAATACAATAAATAAATCCCCTTTGTAAATATATTTCTGTAAGTTTTAAATATTTAAAATGTCCTGTTGAACCCACGTGATACTTACATATTTATATGAGTGACCCCCCGAGTCCACAAGCCCCAATGCTTTTGTCTAGATGGTTAATATGATGCTACAATGCTGAATCCAACCCATACCATGTGGTACATGCTAAAAACATTCATTTAAATGTCCATAAAATGCCTGATAAATCCTGATTAAATGCCTGATGATGCCATGCCATAAAATAATGCCATGTCACTGTACACCTGAATGGTGTGCACGTGACATTCCTCGCTGCTATACCTGGCAACCTTCCATTCCTCTGTGATCCTTCTCCTCCGAACCGCTGCCCCCTTCTGTCTTCTGCTGCTGGGACTGAGGTCGTCTGCAGGAGTGAAATCCTTTGAGCCAAGACTCTATATACTGTGGGAACTGAATGGCAAATGCTGCTAAAACTGCTTGGAAATACCTGAGTCACCCCTGACCTGCTTGTGCAAACCTTTCACTTACCATCTCCGTCGTTCCTGAAGCTCTGAACCTCCTGAGGCGATGTTGGAGAAAACTTCCGTCTTTTGTGGAAGAGAAACCCCCTGCAGTTGAAGCCCAAAACTTATGTCCTCCTTTGATGATGGATGTCATTCTTTCCCAGAGAGTTCATGGGCAAACATGTATGCCTTGCAGATGCAAGATGGAGTGCTAAGATGACTTCTCAGATATCTGCTATGCAAACCATGTGCAACCCTATATGCTATGCAAGAATGCAGATGAATGGGTTACTAATGCATACCTAAGGGAAAATCCCTAAGGGTGGCTTGCAAGATTTTGAGAACTGGGCTTAACTGTGCGGAAGTGATTAACATGATGTCTGACTGAATGACTGATGGAATGAACCTGATCTAAGGCTGGTTACCCTGTAACGCTCTGATACCAATGTGGCATGTGAGACTTCGACCGTAGTAATCACAACCTTAGTCTAACTAAACTACACTTAATGATGTTTAAGAGATAGACAAATATGTGTCAATGCAATGATGTTTAAGAGATAGACAAATATGTGTCAATGCAATGCAGCTATATTAGATGATGAATGCGGTTACAATGAGATCCAAAGGCATCTATGCTATCCTAGATGATCTCTACCCCTGGAAGAGAGGGAAACATGCTAAATAATGATGAAGGATGGCTGAAAGATGGCTAACCTGACTCTAATGCTGAGTTCCACCACTTGTATGTTGGTATCCCTCTATGTAGAAAATGGGAAGATGGCTGAATATGCTGATGCGTGGATGCGCTACTGTTCCCAGCCCTCTTGGTGAAGAAACGCTGAAGGAACACACCGTTGGATGTTGAACTGTATCCCCTTCTGCTCCTAGGAAGGAAAACGCTGAAGAGATCCAGATGTCTATGCTGAAATGATGCGTTTCTTTATATATGGGGAATTGGTGCTAGTCGGCCAGCTTGGCTGCATCGGCCAGCTCTGAATATGCTCTCACGACTGCCATTTAAATGCCATAAATGCTTTAAAGGCTGGTCGGCTGACTTGAATGCTGTCGGCTGCCTCCACAAGCCCTAATGCTTTTGTCTAGATGGTTAATATGATGCTACAATGCTGAATCCAACCCATACCATGTGGTACATGCTGAAAACATTCATTTAAATGTCCATAAAATGCCTGATAAATCATGATTAAATGCCTATTGATGCCATGCCATAAAATAACGCCATGTCACTGTACACCTGAATGGTGTGCACGTGACATTCCCTGCTGCTAAACTGTTGCTGGGTGGTATACCTGGCAACCTTCGACTCCTCTGTGATCCTTCTCCTTCGAACCGCTGCCCCCTTCTTTCTTCTGCTGTGCCGGGACTGAGGTCATCTGCAGGAGTGAAATCCTTTGAGCCAAGACTCTATATACTGTGGGAACTGAATGGCAAATGCTGCTAAAACTGCTTGGAAATACCTGAGTCACCCCTGACCTGCTTGTGGAATCCTTTCACCTACCATCTCCGTCGTTCCTGAAGCTTTGAACCTCCTGAGGCGATGTTTGAGCAAACTTCCATCTTCTGTGAAAGAGAAACCCCCTGCTGCTGCTGCCAGTTGAAGCCCAAAACTTATGTCCTCCTTCGATGATGGATGTCATTCTTTTCCAGAGAGTTCATGGGCAAACATGTATGCGTTGCAGATGCAAGATGGACTGCTAAGATGACTGCTAAGATGGACTGCTAAGATATCTGCTATGCAAACCATGTGCAACCCTATATGCTGTGCAAGAATGCAGATGAATGGGTTACTAATGCATACCTAAGGCAAAATCCCTAAGGGTGGCCTGCAAGATTTTGAGAACTAGGTTTAATTGTGGAGAAGCGATTAACATGATGTCTGACTGAATGACTGATGGAATGAACATGATCTAAGGTTGGTTACCTTGTAACGCTCTGATACCAATGTGGCATGTGAGGCTTCAACCGTAGTAATCACAACCTTAGTCTAACTAAACTACACTTAATGATGTTTAAGAGATAGACAAATATGTGTCAATGCAATGCAGCTATATTAGATGATGAATGCGGTTACAATGAGATCCAAAAGGATCTATGTTGTCCTAGATGATGTCTACCCCTGGAAGAGAGGGAAACATGCTGAATAATGATGAAGGATGGCTGACTCCAATGCTGAGTTCCACCACTTGTATGCTGAGTTCCACCACTTGTATGCTGGTATCCCTCTATGTAGGAGTTGGGAAGATGGCTGAATATGCTGATGCTGGTATCCCTCTATGTAGGAGTTGGGAAGATGGCTGAATATGCTGATGCATGGATGCGCTGCTGTTCGCAGCCCTCTTGGTGTAGAAACGCTGAAGGAACACACTGTTGGATGCTAAACTGTATCCCCTTTTGCTCCTAGGAAGGAAAACGCTGAAGAGATCCAGATGTCTATGCTGAAATGATGCATTTCTTTATATATGGGGAATTGGTGCTGGTCGGCCAGCTTGGCTGTAGTCGGCCAGCTCTGAATATGCTCACGATTGCCATTTAAATGCCATAAATGCTTTAAAGGCTGGTCGGCTGACTTGAATGCTGTTGGCTGCCTCCACAAGCCCCAATGCTTTTGTCTAGATGGTTAATATGATGTTACAATGCTGAATCCAACCCATACCATGTGGTACATGCTGAAAACATTCATTTAAATGTCCATAAAATGCCTGATAAATCTTGATTAAATGCCTGATGATGCCATGCCATAAAATAATGTCATGTCACTGTACACCTGAATGGTGTGCACGTGACAGCAATGGCATGCCACATGGAAGCTTTGGAAGCAGAAGTTTGCGAGGCATAAACAGAGGCAAATTCCCAAATATCACCATTGACATCACATTGAATCACCATCCATCTGCCATCACAATCATTGAGAAGGCAAGCTGGGGGGCTGCAGTTCATGTCTAACCAATATGCAAAGACGCGAGAAATGCTTAGTACCTGCATAGTGGATATCGTAGCCCCCAAAATAGCCAGCCTGGCTAGCCATAGAATGTTGGTTATGTTCTTGCAAACAGAGAATGTCCGGCTGCCTGGTTAAGACATAATTCCACACTAGCCTCCACTTAGAAGGATTGTAGAGGCCCTGTACATTAAGAGTGACACAATGGAGTTTGTCAAGCACGAGGATATATACAAAGGAGGAGACCAAGAATATACAACCAAAGAGTGCTTAAGCATCAGCCATCATGGGCTATAGCCCTTCCTTCCCTGGGTCAAAGGATAGCCCTTCCTCAGACTCACAAACAGGAATGTGTTTTTTGAGAATGGACCGTGGTTATAGGGAGTCTGCCAAAAAGCCAAAAGTGTTTCCCAAAAAAAGAGTTAGGGAAACGAAGGCGAAGTAACATGGAAATTTTGCGGATGAAGGCCTTACTGCTGGAGCACGCCCAAAACAAATGAGGCACCGTTTCAGAAGGGGCCATGCATCGAAGACAAGAAGCAGATGCAATCCTTCGTTTAGCAAGAGTGACAACCACAGGTAAGGAACATCGAAGACAAGAAGCAGATGCAATCCTTCGTTGTCTTACAGGTAAGGAACCTGTAAGACAACGCCATAGGAAAAGCTTTTGCTTGAGAGGCAATTTACTCCTCCATAAATTGCAAAGATTCTTTCGCCACCAAGCAAGTGATTTTGTCATATGCCAAAGAGAATTAGCATGTGAATGAAGCCATGGTGATGGCTGGAGGAAAGAGTATGTCATCCTAACCGTTAGGTTAGAAAGAATAATAGGACGAGAATTTGAGCCCACCGGGTGTAACTGCCAATCCTGTTATCTGTCCCTGTGAGATAAAGGAGGGATGGGAAGAAAAGGCTGCAGCAAGTCAGCAATTTTCCTCCCAATGAACCTGTGATGCATGGCTAGTGGATAGGAAGCCATAGCCTGAGGGAAGGAAAGCATTTTGACCAGTAGCATCAACAACATCATTTATGCACCTAATCCCCAATTTGCTGAGATTGTATGTCCGAATCGGCTCTTGCAGGGCCAATGGAGAATCAAAAACAGCACTCCAGTAAATGCTTTCCTGCCGAAGGGAATTGGCATGAGACAAAAGGAAGGGTGCCCAATGAGCATGCAAAAGGACCTATTTCCATCGCAAATAAGTGAAGTGGCAAAAGGGCAGCCTGCGATAGAACCTACAAATCTGCCCAAAATGACCTCCCAGTGATCAGTGATCCATGCACCATGTGAGAAGTGCGTAAGGCCATGCACATGGTTGCAAGCATATGAGTCCATGGCTGCGTCTGACGAAAAAAGGTGAGTAGGAGAGGAATTTTCCTTGCCAAGACATGATGCGCACAATATTCAGCACATTCAATCCGCCATGCATCCTCGGGGAACAAACTTTTGCCATCCGCATAAGTCTTAAAGCTTTAGCACAGAAGACTTTGTTTTTCATAATAGCTCCATAGCCTGAGACATGAAAGCAGAAGTGTCCTGAGAGGTCCAATGTATCAAAGGCAAATAGTACTGAACATAGGCCATGATAATCGACTGGACAATCCGGAGCCTAACATGGAGTGGCCAAGTGGAGAGCTTCCAGTAGTGGATCTTGGCATGAAGTTTGTCAAAAATCCACTTTAACTGTTGTTTCCTAGTGATGTACCAGCCAATAGGGTAACCAAGATGGCGGACCACATCATAGGGTTGCATAATGTGTCCGAGCCATAAAAGAACATGCCAATCATATAAATGCAGAGGTATGAGGCTGGATTTGTCAAAATTGACATGCAGGCCAGCAGCCATGCCATATATAGAGAGAGTGTCCATAAGAGTCTTCAACTGCTGTCGAGAATTATGCTGCATAAAGAAGGAGTCATCTGCATATGCCTTAGCCATAAAGGGAGGGGCTCCAGGAATCTGAAGACCAATGAGAAGGTCCTACACGGTAAGATGATCCAAGTATCTGAGAAGTGGGTGAGTGGCAATGGCATATAAGAGGGCACTGAGTGGACACCCTTGTCTGACCGAACGACCCAAGGACCAAGAATGAGAAAGGTGATTGCCAAGGATGCATTGGGCTATAGAGTCAGCATTCAGGCAGTAGATGACATTAGCCTCTTTTGGCCTGAATCCCATCTGAGCCATTGTCTGTGAGATAAAATCCCAGTTGACCATGTCAAAAGCTTTAGCAAAGTCCACTTGCATAATAAAAACATCCTGGTCAGAATATTTTGCATACTCAATAGCCATGAGAGCATTGTCAATAGTATCATGGATCTGCCGCCTAGGAACAAAGCCATATTGCAAGGGATGTAGACCCTCATAAAGCACTTGCAACAGGCATCAATGTGATGGGCCTCCAATCCATGAGATGCTCACACAAATTCCGCTTGGAGATGAGTTTAACTATGCCATGCTTCCATGATTGGGGGAGTACTCCTGTATGCCAAGCCTCA
This sequence comes from Cibotium barometz, assembly GCF_041138505.1. Classification (NCBI taxonomy): domain Eukaryota; kingdom Viridiplantae; phylum Streptophyta; class Polypodiopsida; order Cyatheales; family Cibotiaceae; genus Cibotium; species Cibotium barometz. The sequence goes on from NC_141086.1 coordinate 38,177,321, forward strand.
TTAATCATTTGCAGGATAACATCTTTAAGGTCTTCCCAAAAGTGTAAGAAAAATTCCACCATGAGGCCATCATACCCTGGTGCCTTACCAGTGCTGAGATGGGACAAGGCATCATCAAGCTCCACATCAGTGAAAGGCATATCAAGTTTGAGAGCTTCCTGTGGGTTGAGAATGGGAAGAACATGCTGTAAAAGAGTATCCCGAGCTTGGAATTCGTGCAAAGAAGTGGTAGCAGGGGGTGCAAACAGTTTTTGCAAAATTACAGTCATAATTGACATGGGCTGTAAGAGGAATTATGGCATATCGGATCAATCGTTGAAATTGTGCATGTTGCAGGTATCCTTTATTGATATGTTTCATCCGAATGGAATGTAAAGGCATGTCTTCCCAGGGCTGCCAAACTGAATATTCAGCCATAAAGAAGCATGGTCAGAGAGACCAAGAGAGTGATCAACCTCAATATCAAGACTGAAATCTGTATATTGTTGAGCATGCAATAAATACCATCTATCCAAGCGAGCCCAGTAGTTAGTAAAGGCATTATGATGATAGGTGTAGCCCACTATTCCAGTGTGCATGGCTGTCCATAAATCTTGTGCATGTGTCGTGGTAACTCCTCCCATGATTGCTTTTCAGAAGGGATCATATGAGATCTATGAGTAGTGTTGTACGATGGAATGGGAGAGTTATTAAAGTCTCCGCCAAGAAGAGCACAAGATCGCCATGGGTAAGAAGAAATTGTGACATGTGAGGCTTCGACCATAGTAATCACAACCTTAGTCTAACTAAATTGCACTTAATGATGTTTAAGAGATAGACAAATATGTGTCAATGCAATGCAACTATATTAGATGATGAATGCGGTTACAATGAGATCCAAAGGGATCTATGTTGTCCTAGATGATGTCTACCCCTGGAAAAGAGGGAAACATGCTGAATAATGATAAAGGATGGCTGTCCTGACTCCAATGCTGAGTTCCACCACTTGTATGCTGGTATCCCTCTATGTAGGAGTTGGGAAGATGGCTGAATATGCTGATGCGTGGATGCACTGCTGTTCCCAGCCCTCTTGGTGTAGAAACGCTGAAGGAACACACTGTTGGATGCTGAACTGTATCCCCCTTTGCTCCTAGGAAGGAAAACGCTGAAGAGATCCAGATGTCTATGCTGAAATGATGCGTTTCTTTATATATGGGAAATTGGTGCTGGTCGGCCAGCTTGCAGTCGGCCAGCTCTGAATATGCTCACGACTGCCATTTAAATGCCATAAATGCTTTAAAGGTCGGTCGGCTGACTTGAATGCTGTCAGCTGCCTCCACAAGCCCCACTGCTTATGTCTAGATGGTTAATATGATGCTACAATGCTGAATCCAACCCATACCATGTGGTACATGCTGAAAACATTCATTTAAATGTCCATAAAATGCCTGATAAATCTTGATTAAATGCTTGATGATGCCATGCCATAAAATAATGCCATGTCACTGTACACCTGAATGGTGTGCACGTGACATTCCCCGCTGCTAAACTGTTGCTGGGTGGTATACCTGGCAACCTTCGACTCCTCTATGATCCTTCTCCTCCGAACCGCTGCCCCCTTCTGTCTTCTGCTGCCGGGACTGAGGTCGTCTGCAGGAGTGAAATCCTTTGAGCCAAGACTCTATATATTGTGGGAACTGAATGGCAAATGCTTCTAAAACTACTTGGAAATACCTGAGTCACCCCTGACCTGCCTGTGGAAAACTCACCTACCATGTCCGTCGTTCCTGAAGCTCTGAACCTCCTGAGGCGATGTTGGAGAAAACTTCCGTCTTTTGTGGAAGAGAAACCCCCTGCTGCTGCTGCCAGTTGAAGCCCAAAACTTATGTCCTCCGGGTGAGGGTAGGAGTATCTGTGTCCCACAAAACAAAATCTATTTACGATTCCCAGCAAGGCGAGGGGGGCAGATAACTTGGCCTAGTGCAGCGGCCAATCCTGGCAATTCTTCTCGCATATAGTCTAGGAAATTAACCACCTCCACCCAGACAGGACAATGATGTCGTATGAGACTTTGATAGTCCTTATTGGGGGACCATGGCATAGCATGTACCATTTTCCTGCCATAAAATAAAGGAGAAAATTTAAGCACACGCTCCTTCTACAAGGCATCGGTGCACTCATAAGCAAGAGACTATTGGGTCCAAGAATTTGGATAACAATGCCTCCAAAGTTGGGAAAGTGGCTTCGCAAATGCTAGCCATAGCTAAAGGAAAGGACAAAGGTAAAGTGAAAGAGAAGGCCCCTGATAATGATGGTTTTTTACAGCCCAAGAGGGTGTTGAGGCAAAGACCCCTTCAATCTCGCCACTAGGATGCATCTACTCCTACTCCAGGCCAAGCCTCTACCTCAGCCACTCCCCCGGTTCTTCTCAATTGAGGCAAAGACCCCTTCAATCTTGCCACTAGGATGCATCTACTCCTACTCCAGGCCAAGCCTCTACCTCAGCCACTCCCCCGGTTCTTCTCAATTGGGTTGGAGTTCTCAAAAAACACATTCCTGTTGTGAGTCTGAGGAAGGGCTATCCTTTGACCCAGGGAAGGAAGGGTTGCAGCCCATGATGGCTGATGCTTAAGCACTCTTTGGTTGTATATTCTTGGTCTCCTCCTTTGTATATATCCTCATGCTTGACAAACTCCATTGTGTCACTCTTAATGTACAGGGCCTCTGCAATCCTTCTAAGTGGAGGCTAGTGTGGAATTATGTTTTAACCAGGCAGCCGGACATAACCAACATTCTATGGCTGGCTAGGCTGGCTATTTTGGGGGCTATGATATCCACTATGCAGGTACTAAGAATTTCTCGGGTCTTTGCATATTGGTCAGACATGAACTGCAGCCCCAGCTTGCCTTCAATGATTGTGATGGCAGATGGATGGTGATTCAATGTGATGTCAATGGTGATATTTGGGAATTTGCCTCTATTTATGCCTCGCAAACTTCTACTTCTAGAGCTTCCTGTGGCATGCCGTTGCTTCTTACCCATGGCAATCTTGTGCTCTTCTTGGTGGAGACTTTAATAACTCTCCCATGCCATCAGACAACACTACTCATAGATCTCATATGATCCCTTCTGAAAAGCGATCATGGGAGGAGTTACTTACCACGACACATGCACAAGATTTATGGACAGCCATGCACACTGGAATAGTGGGCTACACCTATCATCATAATGCCTTTATTACTAACTACTGGGCTTGCTTGGATAGATGGTATTTACTGCATGCTCAACAATATACAGATTTTAGTCTTCATATTGAGGTTGGTCACTCTCTTGGTCTCTCTGACCATGCTCCTTTATGGCTGAATATTCAGTTTGGCAGCCCTGGGATGACATGCCTTTACATTCCATTCAGATGAAACATATCAATAAAGGATACCTATAGCATGCACAATTTCAACAATTGATCCGAAGTCACTAGATATAGGAATCCTTTCTGTCCACACATGTCTGGACTCCCCTAAGCCGCATGTAGTTCTATCAGTGTCCTAACATAGATGCAAGAGCCTACATAGAGTTAGATGCAAGAGCTACATGCAATGAGCTTAATACATGCATAGAACTTTATGCAAGAAGCATGGATGTATCAAGCTCTGTGCAGCTTGCACGAAGCCTATACAAGCTCTATGCATAAGCTTCATGTAATCATGCAAGAAGCCTACGCATAGATTTTGCAAGAATCTTATGCATAAGCTTCAATGCAAGCTTGCAAGAAGTCTTTTCATAGAGCTTGCAAGAAGCCTATGTACAAGCTCTATGCATAAGCTTACAAGAAACATATGCATAGAGTTTGCAAGAAGCCTATGCAAGCTCTATCCCCCATGAGCTTCTTGCAAAAAAACTCTATACAAGGAAAAAATGTCTATACAGCATGCTTTATCTACCCACCTCCCCATCTCGGGGCCTCTTGTATACAAGTAAAAAAAGAGAAAAAACAACAAAAGCAGCAAGGGTTTACATTCCATACCTGGAAGTGAAGAGATTGTGTAAAGATCTTGACCCACAAATACACATAACACAAGCAAACCAACAAGCACAAATCAGACCATTAAGCTTTATGCATCTAGCTTAATGCAAGAAGCATGCATAGAGCTTGCATAGAGGTAAACCTAATCAAGAGGCTTTATAGGCTTCTTTCGATGTCTATGCATAGGTTTCTTGCAAGTGTGTATGAAGCTTATGCAAGCTCTATTCATAAGCTTGTTTCATAAACTCTATACAAGGAAAAAAAATCCTATATATCATGCTTTATCTAACCCCCTCCCCTTCTCAATGCCTCTTGTATACAACTTAAAAAAGAGAAAAAACAACAAAAGCAGCAAGGGTTTACGGTCCATACCGGGAAGTGAAGAGATTGTGGAAAGATCTTTACCTACAAATTCACACAACACAAGGTAACCAAAAAGGCTTACAATAGAGGTAAACCTAAGCAAGACCTTGCAAGGCTATGCATAGAGCTTGCATAGGTTTCTTGCAAGCTTGCATGAAGCTTATGCATCAATGATTGCATAGGCTTCTTGTAAGCTCTATGCATAGGCTGTATGAAGCTAATGCAAGTTCTCTGCATAAGCTTCATGTAAGCTTGCAAGAAGCCTATGCATAGAGCTTACAAGAGGGCTATGCAATCTCTATGCATAAGCTTCATGCAAGCTTGCATGAATGCAAGCTCTATTCATAAGCTTCATGAAAGCTTACAAGAAGCCCATGCATAGAGCTTGCGAGAAGATCTACGCATAAGCTTGCAACAAGAAGCCTATGCAAGCTCTAAGCATGAGCTTCTTGCATAAACTCTATATGAGAAAAAAACCCTATACAACATGCTTTATCTACCCACCTTCCCATTTGGCCGCCTGTTGTATACAAGTAAAAAAAGAGAAAATAACAAAAGCAACAACGGTTTATGGACCATACTTGGAAGTTAAGAGATTGTGTAAAGATAGGCAAACCTGCAAATACACTCAACACAAGCAAACCAGCAAGAAAATCAGACCATTAATAGAGCTCGGGAATGCAAAAGAAACAAAGGCCCTTGCTTTTGACACCACTACCTTGTTTATTTAGAGAAGGTAAGAGAAAGAGAAGAAGAAAAAAACCTTCAAAACAAAACAAACACACACACACACACACACACACACAAATTAGTAAATCCATGGCAACAAGGAGGGAAACATGTATAAAAAAGGAGGGGGTAAGGAGTCTTCATCTCTGAATCCAACTCTGTACTTGAAGAAACATGAAAAATGGTCATGTAGTAGAGTTCTGTAATTTTTATGGGCGCCGATATATACGCATTGGTATACACACTAGTATTAATTAAAATTATTTTGGGCGATTATACCGGAGAATATACCGACGCTGATAACAGTGAAATTATCAATGCCCTAATTTTTCACAAATTTTGAATTTAAATTTTTTGCCTGCACCCAATTTACCACCACTTATACCGGCACCCGTAATAGTCGCCACTAGTACCAACCATTCCCAAAACAACTTGGGTTTATGTTACTAATGCTCATTAAGTGTGAAACTCAAATGAATCCACAAGCAACATTTACTCAAAAATACATAGCAGCTTGAAATTTATACACTTTTATAGAGATACATGGGAGTTCATTCTTTGAAGGACTACTAGTCCTCCTTTGGTCAATTAATGTACACATTACTCTTTTGTGCCTTGCTTTGGTCTCCTTGTATGCCTCCTTATTGGCTGAATTAATGTACACATTACTCTTTTCGGCCTTGCTTTGATGTCCTTGTATGGCTCCTCAATAAAAAAAATGATAGGCATGCCATAGTCTTATGGTTTCTTTCCCAAACATGGAACATACTTTTGTACATGAATCTACACTCCCTCTTGCTTATAAATTCATTCTCAAATGTACTATACACCTCTCCTTAAATGACAGACAATATGTCTCTGCTAACATTAGTGAGACTGCACGATAACTTATTTATCTTCTCCATTACATTTGGATAGCACACATGCGGTTCAGATTTGTTTGCTGTTTAACCAATGCATTAACAAGTGACTCATTTCCCCTCTAAACTGTGCCTATGGAATTGTTTGTGAGCATGGATTGATTTACTAAAAGTTGGGAAGAGAGCATGCTCCAATTTGGCCACATGTTGCAGTTGTATCCCTAACTTGACCCTTTCAATGTCCTAGACTATTGTAAACAAGGCATCCCTTGACCCCCCGGTAGATTGCGCTATAGGAGAGGTTGTCCTCTTTGAGTCATTGTTAGATTATGAAGTCATTACCAAGTGATGTACCCTTGATTTTTAGATTTTCCTTTCTACCTTTGTCTTCAACGTACTTCTTTATAGTGGTTTACATGGTCTCTTTTAATAGTAGATTCTTTGGAAGTGGGGGGAGTTAGCATTGATGAGTCACATTCTTTCTTGTAGGCGGCTAGTTTTAAAATTACCTCTCCATGGCCTCTACATGGATTTCTTGCCATAGTAGATAATTCTCATGATTGGCAGTCCTACACCGAGTTACTTTCCTCCCAGTTGGCAAGAGCATTTTTAATTGCCTATAAAAATATTATAAAGAATTTTAAAGTACAACCTCACCATCTTGTTCTCTATATGACCTCTATTGCTTTAGGAGTAGATTTAGGAGTACCCGGACTTAACTTGAGTGAACATGTTTGGCTTGCACAAAGAAAAATAAGTGCATATGGCCTTGGCAAGCTTGATAAGTACTACACATTGGTCTAGTGGGGCTTTGGGTTTTCGGTTGGGACAAATACAGACGTTCTCATAGCTTTAGCTACAATATTCTTGATGCATGGATGGACAATTGTTGGCAATATAAGGGCATTGTGCACCACTTCCATAGTGAGTTTGAGGATGACTCTTTATCCCCCCTTGCCCTAGATAAAATCTACTTGGAGGGCATTTTTTCTTTGCGCATATGAATTCTTGGAAGCATATCTTAAGTAGTCCATTAACCAAGATTGTAGTCTAAGGAAGTCTAAGTGGCCCACCTTCTATAGCAGCCATCTGGCTTCAACATCTTCAAGGATTACATGATGGAATTCTTCTTATAGAGCCAATTCATAATAAGTCTTTTCTATGTGACCATCCTTTACATGGAAGTCAACATACATCCCCCTCCTCACTCTAGTTTTTTGTCTAGAAGTAACCCACCTTTAATAGCAGCCATCTAGCTTTAACATCTTCAAGGATTACATGCTAGAATTATTCTTATAGAGCCAATTCATAATAAGTCTTGTCTATGTGACCATCCTTTACATGGAAGTCAACATACATCCCCCTCCTCACTCTAGTTTTTTGTCTAGAAGTAACCCACCTTATCCAAATACTTGGTATGGAATGTAAGGAGATAGCGTTTGATTTTTTGGTCTCTATGACCTAGCTATGTTACTTGCTATAGTCATGGCTAAACAGCTTGCTACACTTTACTATGTATATATTGTGTCACCTTAGCGACCTTTTGTATACACAAGAAATGCAATTGGAAATCAGTTCTTTTGAAATGTTAGGCCTACACGCCTAAAATTCTATAGACCTTCTGTAGAATTTTTACAGAGCTTTGATTATGGGATGAGATTGTTTCAACCCTGCAAAATGTGATCACACATAATCAGCACAACCCTAGGCTTGTTGATAAAATCTCCAACCATGCGATTCATGGGAGCGTATTGAAATTTTGAATTTGCAAAGTGACGTTGTGTAAGTGAATATCTTGAGGCAATCTATGAGTCAGATGGAGATCTGCACATTGTAGTTTGTTGATGCAATGCCTATGGGTTTGGCTATGTTCCCATTGACCATGAGGCTTATTCCTATAAGTGGCATAGGCTACCCCAGGCCTCCCAATAATCCTTGGTGACACTAGCACCACCATCCAAGGTCATGGTAAAAGTCCATTGTACATTGCATTCATTTTATTGCTTTTAAAATAGAGTCACAACTTATTCATGGGCTTCTTGGGGTATCATTTGGTTTTTTCTATGGAGGGAGAGTGCTCATCAATTATGGGCCATGGTCCTTCCTCTTCCTCTTCTAGATCAAGTTCAAATCTATAAGCCCTTAAATTTCCATTCATCCAAATCTAATAGTTGTTTGCAAGACCCCAGGTGAGCTGAAGACCCGAGGTGAAGACCATCCCCCTATAAGAAAGAAGCTGACCCATATAGGCTAACTCCCCCCACTTGCAAGCAAGCTAAGAGTGGAAGAGAGCATGCATACCACTATACAGAAGTGTGTTAAAGATAAAGGTAGAAAGAACTTGGTAATGAATTCAAAATTTGACAATGACTTATAGAGAACACCCTCTGTGCAACCCCAGTACTCACAAGGGAAGGGCAAGAAAAAGGAATAAGTGGTCTACGTAGATATACCTAGTGACAAAATCTAAATACAAGATCTAAACACAAGGTTAAAGAAGGCTACGAAGAATGCCCACATGTGGCAAAAATGGAGCATTCTCTCTTCCTAACTTTTATCAAATCAATATATCCTCAAAAAGATAAACAAAGCCATTGGCACATTTTAGAGGGAAAAGGAGTTATTCCTTAATGCATTAGTTGAAGAACAAATTGAGATCAACCACGTGTGTGCTATCCAAATGTAATGGTAAAGATACACTAGCTACATTGCAGTCTTTAATCTTATCAGAGACAAATGGTCTTTGATTTGGAGAGAGGTATATAGTGCATTTGGGAAAGAAGTTACAAGAAAGAAGAAGTATAGATGGCATGGTTGTCATTTTTTGAGGAGGCATACAAGGAGACCAAAGCAAGTCCCAAAAGAGTTACGTGTACATTAATTGACCCAAGGAGGACTAGTAGTTCTTCAAAGAATGAACTCACATGTATCTCTATACAAGTGTGGAGATTTCAAGTCATGTATTTTTGTGTCATTATTGTTTGTGAATTCATTTGAGTTTCACACCTAACTACTGAACATTAGTATCACATATCCAAGTTTGAGGACACCCTTATCAATGCTACTAATATTTTTGAGTGCAAACCTTGAGTATTCTTGAGATATTTAACCCCGGAGGAGTTCTTGGTGTGATAGATAAGGGAGAGATAAATAATCAAAGGTAAAAACCCTATCGATTACCTCGCATGGCTACTTAGCACGCCTTATATTATAGGTGATATGTTACTCATGGATTTATGTTTATGTCAAACTGATTCTTCTAGCTTGAGAAAAACCTTATACTCTTGAATTATGAAAAGTTTGAGTGTAGCATAGACTTAAAGAATGTAAACCAAAAAGTCGCTACACTAGAAGAAAGGGAAATAATTTAGAAGGAAAAAAAATACAATAGTAGAAAGAATCTTTGATAGAGTGGCCATTGTGTTTTATTGCTACCATTCTCACCATGTTTATGTGATGTAGGGTGTTGAATTTCATTGATCTTGGATCAATCTTTGCCCTATGCTATGAAAATAATAAAGATAGACGTATGACACTTGAAAGACTAAAGTTCATAGCTATGGAAGAATTGAGAATGGAGATGAAGCTAATGTGTTTATCTCTATTGGAAGTAAACAAAGTCACAAAGGAAATATATCACATGCCCTCATAGATTTAGAGTGTGGAGGGTAAAGCTTTTGTCAATTTACTCAAATGTGAATTGTATACATTATTTATTATCTTTGTGAATTGACTTAATTGTTACTTTCTTCTTTGTAGAGAGATCTTCCTTAATAAGGTAAATATTTTTGGAGCACTTGTGTGCTATCACAAGCTTGGTACAACCCCTTCACATACCTTAGGATTATATACCCCAGAAACATTTGAAAGATATCACATTGGTGGGAAGAAAGCATAGATTCTCTATCCTTTTAATATTGAAGGATAGTAAGACATAGCTAAAGGGAGGCATTTTTTTGTAATTATTTAGTTAAGAAGAGGAATGTGTCATCTCTCCACTATACATTGTGTATGGTCTATTTAAAAATCCAAATACAAAATATTAGAAGCACAAGATTGAAATGTTATTTTGTACGCTTCCAGCTCCACACACACATAATTTTTTGTGTGAAACCTTAATACTAATTAGCTTTGTGTAAAATATTAATAGTAATAGACTTTTAAAAGATATAATCTAGATTTGGGAACTAAATCCACCACTTTGAGTCATGGTGCCTAAAAAGATAGAGAAAGCACTAAAATACATGACACTTGAGGTTAAGGCATTAGGAAGCTTGCAATCATCTTCCAAGTTCCTTCCATAATGATTGAGATTCTATGACACCACATCACCTTAACGCCCTAGAATAAAGAGGCCGATGATTGCCCTTACCTAAGCCCTATGCTAAGGTGATTCTTGGAAAAAAGAAGCCCAAATTTGATACAACGGTAGCATTTTGATACCCAATTCTTGGATACCCATTGCCACATGTTTACTCCCATATAGATAGGCACTTGATCCTTGGAACAATACTTGTTTTGCTAGAAAAAGTGTAAATAAACACACACATTATTGTCCCATTGGTGAGATATGTTGTGGCCACACATAGGTATCACCATGCATTTTTGTTGTTGACCATTTGGTTGAAAACAGCCCAATCTTTCGACCATAGAAAATGAACATAATGTGGGATGGTGACATTGTCTAGGGTTTATCAACACTTCAAATCTATTTCGGATCTCTTTGATAAACCTTTGAAGTGCTTGCCTCGTGAAGTCAGTCACAGCAAAACAACGAGAAAGATGAGCACAACTTTGCCACCAAAAGCTAGCAAAGAAGAAGCTTACTAACTGGCTTTTGTGTGCATTCCTAATACTAACGGGCTTTTCAAAGATAAGAGAATAAAATCTAGATTCGGGCACTAGGCCATGCTCTAGAGTCCACCCTCTACCACTTTGAGTCACGGTGCCTAAAAAGATAGAGAAAGCACCAAAATACATGTAACTTGAGGTTAAGGCATTAGGAAGCTTGCAATCATCTTTCAAGTTTCTTCCATAATAATCTAGATTCTATGACTTTACATCATGTTAAGGCCCTAGACTAATGAGGCTGATGATTTCCATTACAATCATGTTGGGCTTCTCCAGGTTTATCTAAGCCCTTAAGCCCTACACTAAGGTGATGTTTGGAAAAAAGAAGCCCAAATTTAATACAAAGGTGGGAATTTGATGCCCACAAGAGATGCCAGAAGTGTCTCTAAATTTTGTGTTGTGAAGCCTAGCCTTGGCTTCAAATTTAATCCCATACTAGCTACAAAGTTCTAAAGGTTTTATGGGCTATGGATACTCATGCAAGCATGAAGTGGCTACGGAGACTTGTGGAAGGCTTCTTTGTCTATGTGAACGTGAAATGTATTATGGCTATGGAGACATGTTTCATACAATATCCTCTTTGATTCCAAGGTTATAGTAGGTGACAAAAGAGATAAACTAGACGAAAAGAAAGAGAAAAAGAAAAAACTACCTCAAGAAAGAGAGTAGAGAGAAGATGAGAGGCACATTTAAACACAATATAGATACGAGAGATAAACACATAGAGAGAAAAAAAGTGCAAGGAAAAATGATGCATTAATTCTTTTCATATGAGAGGGACTTTCACTCCAAATGCTATGGATGCACTTGTCTTGCCATGGCTATAAGGCAAGAGTTTTCTCGAGTCCTTTATAGAGATAGCTTCATTGCTAACTCATAGTTATAAAGGAGGCAACTAAGAGGGTTGGTCTCATTAGAATAGACATGTATATTGTTTTAAAAAACCATATCAAGCAATAATGGTCATATGTTGCCCAAATTTAATACAACGATGGCGTGTTAATGCCCACAAGAGATGGCAAAAGCGTCTCTAATTCTTATGTGATGCCTAACCTTGGGCTTTAACCTTAATCCCATGTTGGCTTCTATGAAGCTCTAAAAGGTTTTATGGGCTATGGAGACTCGTGCAAGCATGAAGTGGCTATGACATTAACTTATGGAAGGCTTTTTTATCTATGTCAATATGCAATGCTATATAGCTACGGAGACCTCTTTGATAAGGTCTCCTCTTTGATTCAAAGATTATAGGTGACAAAGAGAAAGTATACAAAGAAGAAAGGAAAAGAAAAAGAAAAATAAAAATCTACCTCAAGAAAGAAAGTTGAGAGAAGATGAGAGGCATATTTAAACACAGTATAGAGAGGAGAGAGAAACACAAAGAGAGCAAAAAATGCAAGCAAAGGAAAAGTAAAAATGGTGCTTAGATTCTTTTCATATGAGGCTCTATGGGACCTTCACTCCAAATGATGTGGGTGCACTTGTCTTGCCATCCTTACAATGCAGGAGCTTTCTTGAGAGCTAACTTCATTGTTAACTTGTAGTCATATTGAAGGAGGTGGCTAAGATCTCCTCTTTGATTCCAAGGTTGCATGTGAAATGAGGGAAAAAGCAGACAAAGAAGAAAGGAAAAGAAAAAGAAAAAGAAAAATCTATCCGATGAAGATAGCAACAAAAACAAGATGAGAGGCACTGAGACCGAAACACAGAGAGTTGAGAGAAAGACATATAGAGAGTTGAGAGAAAGACATATAGAGAGTTGAGAGAAAGACATATAGAGAGGAAGAAGTACAAAAGCTAAAGAAAGAGAAGAAAAACCTTGGTAGCAAATAAGAATCAAGGAAAATAAAAAATCTAGAAAAGGAATGAAGGAGAGGAGCACAAGATAGTTGGGAAATGGAATCAAAACAGACAAGCAAGAAAGATAGAACGATAACATATTATGAGCACATTACAGGTTAGAGCATCAAACTCTTTGAGATTATTCAAAACTCAAGCGAGACAGATGGAACAAAACTCTTCTACTCAACTCTATGCATAACACAAGCAACATAACATCTCGTAGAGGAAGGTTTTAAGAACCATATCAAGCAATAATAGTCTTCATTGGCTCCTCCAGCTCGCACGTGCGATCGTCGAGTGCATGCACGATTCTGATGAATGATCTGCTGCTGCTGCTACCGTGAGCGACTGAGGCGGGTGTAAGGTAGATGCACGAAAGATGATTGCCCATATTGGAGGCGGTTGCAACAGACCGGAAGATGAGCGTTGAGGTGGTTATACTTAAATGAGAGACTGGGGCAATTGAAGACAGGTCGGAAGAATATATATTGAGGTGCTCAAGCGAGGGAGGGTGGACGTGAGCAAGATATATAGGCCGGTGTTGTCGATCGGTGTTGCCAAGCCCTTGTACACAGCGCATTCACAATGCCTAGTAGTACCACTACTGATCCCTACTTCTGGCATGTGCTACGGCAAGCCTTTATCAAGAGCTGTAGAGGAGTGCAATGAGAGAAGGTAGGTTGGGGGACAAATATATTGGTGGAGCTCATGATCAGTGGGGCACAACCTCCAGGCTCCACTTTTACCTACTCTCGAGAGACAACCTCACATGGCTTCGAGACATAAAAGACACAATGAGGAAATATAGCTTGAGCGTCTTTAGCAAGCAAACACGACATGATCGAGCGGGCACATGTAACTGCATATAAAATTAATATGGGATTAAAAAAAGAAACAAAAGGACAGGAAAAGGGAAACACTCAACTATAGAGACCTTAAGATTAACATCACCAAAACAAAAGAAACATTGAAGGGGAACGTGCAAAATACAAGGCCACCTTAACATTGGAGAAAATATATACATATAATTATAAACTTTAAAGAGAGAGAGAGACAGAGACTTACAAACTATCTACCTTTACAATCTCAACTCAACTCTAATAAGAGTTAAGAATAAAATGTTATCATCGTTGGCCAAATGCGAAATTAGTTTTACCATTGGCCTACATTCTACTCAAATCAAAACACATTTGAACATAAAGTACCCACCCCCCCCCCCCCCCAAAAAAAAGAGAAAAAGAATCACCCAAACAAAAAGTGAGAGTTATATGCATTAGGGGGTTTTTGGACTCAAAAAGGGACCCTCTAAGGGCTTCATGTCTCTTCCTTAAATCAAGGAAAAGCTCATAAGAAAATGTTAAAAATTCTCACACACTCTCTCTCTCTTCTTTTAGAATCTTAAAAATCACATTTGGGAGAAAAATAGTCAAATAGATTAAGCCATTTCTTTATTTTGATAATGTCCATTTACAACAACACTACCCAAACCTCATAATTTGAAAATCTCAGAAAGTGTGCCGACATGATCCTATTTTCTTTGGAGCTAGGACATTTACAAAATTTTGGGTGCAGTATATGCCATTTGACATGATCCACTGTATCAATGGATATATGGGCATGAGCCAAACCGTGCATCATCTCCTCATGTGCAAAACCCTTTATGTGTGTATGATGATCCAAGATAACAATTTGATCATCCACATCATCATAGTACTACATCACTGAAAAATGAAGAGGTATCCTCACATGAAAGGTAAATGTTATCGTCTCTCAAATCATCATCTATGGCATCCCCAAGGTCTACAAGGTCATCCTCATAAACATGGTCTATCTCCATCAATAGTTCCTCTATGTGACCTACATCCGATAACAAATCTATCTCCAACAATATAGGATCTAAGGATATGTCTAGATCGAATGCAAATCTCTCAAGAGATCTATTGAAGCTCTATGCATAAGCTTCAATCTCTTTGCGTAAGCTTAAGCCTTATCCATAGAGCTTGACTATAGTGCTTAAGCTTATGCATAAGTCTTAAGCATAGTCTTATCCATAAGCCTTAAGCATAGGCCTTATGCAAAAGCCTCAAGAATAGGCTTATGCATAACCTTAAGTATAGGATTATGCATAAAGCTTAATTCAAGAAGCTTAATGCATACATAGAGCTAGATGAATTAAGCATGTATGCAAGAGCTAGATGCATAGAGCTACATGCAAGAGCTAGATGCATAGAGCTACATGCAAGAGCTACATGCATTAAGCATGTATGCAAGAAGCATGCATAGAGCTAGATGCATTATTCATGTATTGAAGAGACTGTGTTAAGCTACATTAAGCTTGCATGCAAGACCTAGATGCAAAAGCCTACATTAAGCCTACATTAAGCCTACATTAAGCCTGTATTAAGCCTACATTAAGCATGTATGCAAGAGCTAGATGCATAAAGCATGTATGCAAGATCCTGCATGGAAGAGATATATGCATTAATCTAGATGCATTAAGCATGGAAGAGATATATGCATTAATCTAGATGCATTAAGCATGTATGCAAGAGCTTGAATGTAAGAGCTAGATGCATTAAGCATGTATGCAAGAGCCCGCATAGATCTATCTAGATGTATAGAGCAAGATGCAAGAGCCTGATGCATAGATCCTGTATAGAGCTATATTGAAAGGCCTCCATGAACCTTCTAGAAGATAATAAGAAAATTCTCCACCCAACCGCCGGATATAGGAACCTTAGCGGCTGATAGCCTTGGCCGTTCACACATGTTCGGACTCCCTTGAACCGCCTGACTCCCACCTAGTCCTACCAGTGTCCCCACACTACTCCCCCATTTTGGAAGAGTTTTCGTCGTCAAAAGAAAGGTAGGGTATTGGGTATTAATAGTAGTAACGTCCTCCCAAGTTGTACCTTCTCCTGGTCTATCCTTCCACTAACTAGACATTGTTGTCTAATTTTGTGACGAGTTCTATTCTCTTGAAGATCCAAGATACACTCTAGCTCGTCTCGTAACACCGGAGACTTGATTAAATCTATAAGATCACTTGTATCCACCACAACAACAACTAATATGAAAATCTGGGTGAACCTTGGAATGTTCTGGCAGAGCTAACTTGTAGGCACCTTCACCTACATGCTTAAGTATTGTTAAAGGTACACAATACCTAGGCGACAGCTATGGCACCTTCACCTACATGCTTAAGTATTATTAAAGGTACATAATACCTAGGCGACAGCTATGGCACTTTGCTCCTCTTCAAAGTTTCCAATTTCCAAGGAACTTTGAGAAATACATGGTAACCTTTTTCAAATGTGACCACTCTGCAGTCTTCATTTGCAATAATGCTTCTAAACGATCTTGGGCCCATTTAACATTTTCCTTAGCGATCTTTAGCATATCGTTATGATCTTGTAGAAGATCTTAAACCTTTGAATTATTTTAGTAGCTAACCTAATAGCTACTATAGATTGGGATTAAAACCCATACATAAGCATGAAAGGACTAAAGGTTATAGCTACATGATTGGCATTGTTGTAGGCAAATTCTAAAATTGGTAAGTAATCTTCCCAATTCGTTTGCCATTTACTCACATATGCTCTTAGCATACCTTCGAGTACTTGGGTGACCCTTTTTATCTGACCACACTTTGGGGGTGGTCAGTTGTACTTATATTGAGCATTGTGTCCAAGCTTTTGAACAATGCTCACCAAAAGCGACTATTAAACTTCTGGTCTCTATCACTGACTATATTAGCTGGGGATGCCCATAAAGTTGATAGATATTATCAATGAAAAGCCAAGATAAATATGGCATTTTCACTATTGTTTTAGTTGGAATAAAACAAGACATCTTGGTAACCATGTCCACTACAACCTAGATGGCATCATGACCTCAACTAGTTGTAGGTAGACCTACAATAAAAACCATAGAGATGCTTTCCCACCTACCATCAGGGATCTCTAATGGTTGTAATAGCCTACCTATTTTAAGAAGCTTAGTCTACCTATTTTAAGAAGCTTAGCCTCTACACTTGCTACTACGGAGTGGGAAGGATCCCTGCATGTAACAAATGTCCACACCTTTGCATATGATTTATCATGTTCGCATTTTCCTTTTAGTGTATCTAAAATTAACTTTTTAACTCAATGAGGGGTTGTTGCAAGATCAGGGTGTCCAGTTTTATCCAGTTTATGCTGGACTGGGACAATGCTTGGAGAGCAAATTTTGGGGTGCAAGGTACTTAAAAATGAGATCAAGAAAATAATAGAAAATACGCTTACCCTTAAATTAATCCAATATAACTTAAATTAATATAAATTAGTCTAATTAATCAAAATTAATCAAAAATATGATGAAATGATAAACAAATGATCTTTCCATACTTAGAGTGATCCAAATTATTTTTCCATAGATGCACCATTACAAGTACACTAGTCCCTATAGGTTTTAGATGATTCACATCAAAAATGTAATTTTACTAATTAGATTTTTAATATTTGCAGGCCTTCTGATAGTCTGGAAGAATTTTGAAAAAGAGATCATTGAAAAATCCAACCATTGGATTTGCAATTTTTACTAACCACCACATTCTACTAATGTCTCAGTATCTACCCACTCTTTTGATCTACAAGATTGAGGATTTTAAGTGGTAGCTATTGTGGGTACAAAAAGTGGAGTATATTATAACACTTTAAAGACCTTGAAATATTTAAAGAAAATAGACAAATATCTTAAAAGTTTCTTGAAAAATCAAGTTAAGCTCCATATTATGTGAAGATCTAAGGTACAAAGTGGGAATCTCATATGAGTTTCTATGTAAAAGATATTAGCATTTTATGGAATCAATTCAAATTTGGAACAGGGTGTATACATTGACTTTGTACCTAAGAAAATGAGGACTTTTGACTATATAATGCTTAATCAAATTATGCAACTATGTTTCCAACTTTGAATATGATGTTCCAAAAAAAGAACTTGAAACGAAATTCCTTCATTTACTAGAAGAGATTAGCCACTAAAGGTAAACAAATGCCTGTTTTTTTACTGTTTATAGGGTGCTTGAGTGGACAAAATTGGGCACCCTGATCTTGCAACCACCCTGAGTTGAATTAAGGCATGCGACTGAAAGCATCAGCCACCATGACATTGTATTGGTCTTTGATACCTTAGTTGAAAGTCAAATTCTTGGACGATTTCTACCCACCGAGCTTTACAAGTTTTCAAATCAGTTTGATTTATCAACCATTTGATACTCGCATGATCAAAGACAATCTCAAACTTAGCACTTTAGAGATAATGTCTCCACTTACCTAGAGTGTGAATGATGGCATGAAGCTGACGCTCATATATGTAGAATAATTCCATTAAGCTCTATCCAACTTCTTGATCTCAAAAGCTAACGGTCTTCCTCCTTGAAGAAGAACATCACCAACTACATGGTTATTAGCATCCGTTTCTACCATAAACGGGTGATTATGATCTACCATTTCCAACAGAGGTGCGATAGCTATGGCAACCTGAAGGCAATCGAAACTTTGTGGTTGGTCACGACCCCAAACAAAATTGTGACCCTTAGTCTTTAATTGGTCGATCATGGGAACCACTAACTTAGCATAATAATAGAACCCTACCAATCCAATGAATATCTCCAATTCCTCCAAATTTGTCGGATGAGGCCACTTAAAGACTGCCTCTACTCTTATATGATCCATCTGAATTCCATTTGCCGAGATGATGTGACCCAAATAATGGATCTCTTAAGCAAAAAACTCACAATTTAGAGTGCATTTTTCCTTAGCAATTTGAATGCTAATCATAAGTGTTAAAAATGCTCTTCCTTGGTGCGACAAAGATCAAAATATCATCAAAAAATACTACAACGAATCGACCAAGATACGGATGTAGGACGCTATCCATAAGAGTCATAAACGTATCTGGAGCATTAGTTATACCAAACGGCATAACTAAAAACTCATAATGCTTAAATCTGGTACAAAAAGTTGTTTTACGCACATCCTCCAGTGAATGCAAACTTGATGATAGCCTGACCTTAAATCAATCTTGCTAAAGTATCGTGCACCTCGCAGTCGATCAAAAAGCTCATCAAACTTACAGTAATGGATACTTATTCTTTATCGTGATTGCATTCAAACCACGATAGTCCATGCATAAATGCATGGACCCATATATCTTCTTCACCAGTAAAATTGGTGATGCCCATGGCGAATTGCTAAGCGTAATGAAGCCCCTGGCGAGGTACTCATCAAGCTGACACTCTACCTCACTGGCTTCATAAGCGCTAAGCCTATGCGGAGGCTTGTAGACTAGATTTATATCCTTGAGCACTTCAATGGCATGCTAGACATTGTGCTTCGAGGGCAAACCAGACGGCAAGGCACTTGGAAATACATCATGAAATTAACGTAAAGATTTTGTAAAGAATTAGAAACTTGTTGAGTGAGCTTAGGAAAAAATTTAGTTTGTTCTTTATTATGCACAGCACTAACATGTTCACACATGACAGAATTGAGAGATTCAATACTCAAACTAGAATTAAAATCACCACCACTAGCATCATCATGAGACCAAATTGAAGGAGACATGTAATACAAATAGAGATTCAATACTCAAACTAGAATTAAAATCACCACCACTAGCATCATCATGAGACCAAATTGAAGGAGACATGTAATACAAATAGAGATTTTCTATTTCATGAGCATGTACGAGGCAGTCCACTTCAATAGAACAAATGAGTGGAGATGGGGGAACATCACGTTCACCTTGCAAATGCACTTGTTTAGCATTGACCTCAAAATCAAAAGTATTATCTAGATAACTATGAGAAAGAGATGGTCCTAAACGAAACAACCATTCACGACCCAAAATAACATCAGCTCTCATAACATGCATAACTTGAAAATATAACAGCATTTCATGTCCCTAAATACTGTGGTACTTGCTTAACCATCGTGTCCCATGCATGCTTATCATGCCCATTAGTAAGAGATACCATGTATTTATACTCACTAGGGCTTCTTGGAAATTTTAAATTTTTAACCAAGTGATAACTCAAAAAGTTATGTGTACCCCATTGTCAATCATGACACAAACTCTTCCTCGTTGATGTCTCCATGCATTCAAACCAAATCATAAGGCCAAAAAAGAGGGTATCCACATTGTAGAGGTTACACAACACTCATGCGTGGCATCGGTATGGCATACTTGAACTTTAGAAAACTTCTTGGAAGCTTTAAGTGGCAAGACTTGCACTCTGTGCACCGCCTTACTCCCGTCCTTATCAACATCTTTGCCACAATTCTTTAAAAATTCTCTTTATTATCATGATCAAAGCATCCATGCAAATAAAACATAATTTTTCCATTTTGGTTCTCTCATAATCTTGCAGACATAAGGGACCCCTTGGCCCCTTGCCTTCTCAACCACATCACTACCTTGTTTAGTCCCTTCCATTTGTTTCCCTTAAAACTATGGAAGTTGGATGTTCCAACCCAAGGTGTCTTGGCCATACAATTCTTCTCAATATTACCATCGAAGATTGAGTTTTAACCTTAGTTTTATATTTAGTATCTACACCACGTAGAAAACCTCATACTTTTTGGAAGTCATCCAAGCCTTTGAGCTTGAGAATTATCTCGCGATACTTGGAAATATATTGGCTCAACATAAGACCTTCCAGCTTACAATTGTCCAAAGCATCCTAATTCCAATCCTTCTCGTTCTCTCAGGTAAGAATTCTTTCCGAAGAGTGTTTAAAAAGCATCCCATGTCGTAGGTTGATTGCTCTTGCTGAGACTCATCCACCACTTTTAGGCATTGACTTCAAGCGTGATACTTGCCTCAAGCACACAAACAACATCAGAAGAATGCCTCAAAAGGTGCATGTCCATTCACTTTTGTAAAAAAGTGTTCACTACGTCTTTATTATGCTATTTCTCTTCCTTGCAAAACACTAGAGGCTTCATGCTCTTGATCATAGCTACCACTTCTTGATTCCCGAGCGTTTTGATGTCTTGAGTTGACCCTCCAAGAGTATATGCCCCTGGAGTATCAACCGGGACACTCCAAAACCTTGAACTAGTGACCAAGTATTTAAGAGTCTCTTGTATGATCTGTAAACTTTGAGAAAGAACAAGTAAATGTTTCTCAATACGCATTGTGTGTAATTCTAGCATTAAAGTATGTGCATGCAAATCCACAAATCTGCGATCACCCACATCTAGATCAACCATATTGGTATCCAAAGATGGATGACCACAATACTGCTGACCCTCAGAGTGCTCGGAATATTCTGAGGTCATGGCAAGATGAAGATGAATACATGACCAAAACTGGCTCATTTTGTTTGCATTAGTAGTATATTGTCTGGCGACCTTGGTATAGACACCGCTCTCATCCCCTTGATGTGTGTAGCCATAGAGAAATATCGAGCAATTTAAAAAGTCTTCTTCTTCAAGTATTTTTGGATGTCTCTTTCTCTCCTTTTGCTGATACGAGAGAGATCGTTCCCTCCTTTTGGATATATGAGAGAGAGAGAGAGAGAGAGAGAGAGAGAGAGAGAGAGAGAGAATGTTTGTCCTTGATTACTTCCCATGACTACTAGAAAAACGAGAGAGATAGAGATGTTGTTTCTCTGCACGAAAAACCCTTTTTTTAATAGATATATTTTCCTTTAAAAAAAACTTATCTGCCCATGGCCGAAAGCATGACTGCCTATTGGCTATGTTGCTTTTGCAAAAAAAAGTGTTATCGCCTCTGCAATTTGTGGCATTGTCGTAATGGCCATGTTTCTTGTGTTAAGCGTCGACTAGAGCCACGGTTGGCTATTGAAGACGGTTGTATAATATGGCTGGTATACACTGCTTGTTGCCAATAATTGTGCAACAACAAAAATATGGCTGGTATATGCAACACTACACTGCTTGTTGCCAATAATTGTGCAACAACAGAAATATGGCTGGTATATGCAACACTACACTGGCGGCTCCGGAGTTGCTTTTGTGCATCGTAACTATGTCGTAAAACAACATTGTTGCTGTTTTGTGGGGCTTATGCACCGATTGCTATTGATGATGTAGTAGCCGTTATGGCCTACTTTCTTACGTGTTGTGAATCGTTGTCAATGGCTTGGTTTCTATTTTGCACCTTCCAACAGCCGTATACGACGGTTGTTGGGCTACATAAGGACTAAAAGTGATGGTTATTTCACCGTATATCATGGCTATTGCACTCTTCCATGAAAGATGCAAACAAGGAGAGGGAGAGAGAAAGTGCCGTAAATTCTCATCATGTTCACTATGTGCATAGCTAGTTGTGAGATTCCGCAAAGAACGTGGAGCATGAGGAAAGAAAAATGCTCTGATACCACTGAGAGTTCTCCATTCACCTGCTAGAAGAGAATAGGGCAACTCCGACGGTCGTTAGATATAGGAACCCTTGCCGTCCACACATGTCCGGACTCCCCTGAACCGCTCGACTCTCACCTAGTTCTATCGGTGTCCTAACATAGATGCAAGAGCTTGCATAGAGTTAGATGCAAGAGCTACATGCAAAGAGCTTAATACATGCATAGACCTTTATGCAAGATGCATGCATGCATTAAGCTCTATGCAAGCTTGCAAGAAGCCTATACAAGCCTTATGCATAAGCTTCATGCAAGCATGCAAGAAGCCTACACATAGATTTTGCAAGAATCTTATGCAAACTCTATGCATAAGCTTCATGCACGCTTGAAAGAAGCCTTTTCATAGAGCTTGCAAGAAGCTTATGCAAGCTCTATGCATAAGCTTGCAAGAATCATATGCATAGAGTTAGCAAGAAGCCTATGCAAGCTCTATCCGTGAGCTTCTTGCAAAAAACTCTATACAAGGAAAAAAAAGCCTATACAACATGTTTTATCTACCCACCTCCCCATCTCAAGGCCTTTTGTATACAAGTAAAAAAAGAGAAAAAACAACAAAAGCAGCAAGGGTTTACATTCCATCCTTGGAAGTGAAGAGATTGTATAAAGATCTTGACCTACAAATACACATAACACAAGCAAACCAACAAGTGCAAATCATACCATTAAGCTTTATGCATCTAGCTTAATGATGCAAGAAGTATTCATAGAGCTTGCATAGAGGTAAACCTAAGCAAGAGCTTGCAAGGCTATACATAGAGCTTGCATAGAGGTAAATCTAATCAAGAGGCTTCATAGGCTTCTTATAATGGCTATGCATAGGCTTCTTGCAAGTGTGTATGAAGCTTATGGAAGCTCTATGCATAAGCTTCTTGCATAAACTCTATACACGGAAAAAAAAGCCTATACATCATGCATTATCTACCCCCCTCCCCTTCTCAATGCCTCAAAAACAACAAAAGCAGCAAGGGTTTATGGTCCATACCTGGAAGTGAAGAGATTGTGTAAAGATCTTGACCTACGAATACACAGAACACAAGGAAACCAACAAGCGCAAATCAGACCATTAAACTTCATGCATCTAGATTAATGCAAGAAGCATGCATACACGTAAACCTAAGCTTGCATAGAGGTTTCATAGAAGGCTTGCATAGAGGTAAACCTAATCAAGAGCTTGCAAGGCTATGCATAGAGCTTGCATAGAGGTAAACCTAATCAAGAGGCTTCATAGGCTTCTTACAATGGCTATGCGTAGGCTTCATGCAAACTTGCAAGAAGCCTATGCGTAAAGCTCACAAGAAGCCTATGCAATCTCTATGCAGCATAAGCTTCATGCAAGCTTACTAGAAGCCTATGCAAGCTCTATGCGTAAGCTTCATGTAAGCTTACAAGAAGCCTATGCATAGAGCTTCATGCAAGCTTACTAGAAGCCTATGCAAGCTCTATGCGTAAGCTTCATGTAAGCTTACAAGAAGCCTATGCATAGAGCTTGTGAGAAGATCTATGCATAAGCTTGCAAGAAGCCTATGCAAGCTCTAAGCATGAGCTTCTGCATAAACTCTATATAAAGAAAAACCCTATACAACATACTTTATCTACCCACCTTCCCATCTCGAGGCCTGTTGTATACAAGTAAAAAAAGAGAAAAACAACAAAAGCAGCAAGGGTTTACGGACCATACCTGGAAGTGAAGAGATTGTGTAAAGATAGGCAAACCTCCAAATAACACAACACAAGCAAACCAACAAGAAAATTAGACCATTAATAGGCTCACGAAGGCAAAGGAAACAAAGTCCCTTGATTTTGACACCATAACCTTGTTTATTTAGAGAAGGATAAGAGAAGGAGAAGAAGAAAAAAAACCTTCAAAACAAAACAAACACATACACACACACACACACACACACACACACACTAATTAGTAAAGCCATGGCAACGAGGAGGGAAACATGAAAAAAAAGATGGGGTGAGGAGTCTTCACCTCTAAATCCAACTCTGTACTTCAAGAAACATGAAAAATGGTCGTGCAAGAGAGTTCTGTAATTTTTATGGGCGTCGATATATACGCATTGGTATACACACAAGTAATAATTAAAAATTATTTTTGGAGTTTCGCCAAGTGCAAAGAAGACCTCGGCTATCTGTTTGTGGTCAGATGCAGAGAAGTCCAGCAAAGGAGACGCTAGTGATGACAGAAGAGTGGTTTGCTTTGTCACCTATGGTGGCTGGTAGCAAGAAAGAGGGAGTATAGCAGTCGGCGAGCAGGTTTGTTGTGTGTAGCTGCACAGAGCTAGCTGAGCAGAGAGAGAGAGAGTGTGTGCGTGTGGTTTTTGTGGGTTACTGCCTCCTCGTGTCTTAGGGCAAGGGTGTTGGTTTTGTTGATTAGCTGTGGCTGGTGTCTGGTGATGCCAGAGAGTTTTTTTTGGGGTTTAGCTCATAGTAGCGAGCAACCATTTCAATGTCCCAGATTATTGCAAACAAGGCATCCCTTAACCCCCCGCCGGTGAGCTCATATTTTTGAGTCTCTAGTTGCCTAATGTGTTCTTATAGAATCAGAACTTGTTCGGCATTCTTTGTAGCCTTCTTTAAGCATAAAATTACCTACTATCTCTAGGTCTATCTATCTAGACCGCTTATTCCTTTTTCTTGCCCTTCCCTTTGTAGATTGGGCTATAGGAGGGGTTGTCCTCTTTGAGTCATTGTTAGATTATGAAGTCATTACCAAGTGATACTATTGAGTTTTAGATTTTCCTTTCTACCTTTGGCTTCAACGTACTTCTTTATAGTGGTTTGTGTGGTCTCCTTTAATAGTAGCTTCTTTGGAAGTGGGGGGAGTTAGCATTGATAAGTCACATTCTTTCTTGTAGGCGGTTGGTCTTAAACTTACCTCTCCCTAGGCTCTACATGGATTTCTTGCTATAGTAGATAATTCTCATGATTAGCAGTCCTACACCCGCAATTGGGAGGTACTTCCCTCCCAATTGCGAGAGCATTTTTAATTCCTTATAAAAATATTATGTAGAATTTTAAATTACAACCTCACCATCTTGTTCTCTATATGACCTATGTTGCTTTAGGAGTAGATTTAGGAGTACCCAGACTTAACTAACTTGAGTGAACATGTTTGGCTTGCACAAAGAAAAATAAGTGCATATGGCCTTGGCAAGCTTAATAAGTACTACACTTTGGTCTAGTGGGGCTTTGGGTTTTCGGTTGGGACAAATATAGTCATTTTCGGATGGACAACTCTTTGCAATATACGGGCATTGTGCACCACTTCCATAGTGAGTTTGAGGATGACTCTTTATCCCACCTTGCCCTAGATAAAATCTACTTGGAAGGCCTTTGTTCTTTGCGCATATGAATTCATCGCTTGAAATCATATCTTAAGTAGTCCATTAACCAAGATTGTAGTCTAAAGAAGTCTAAGTGGCTCAAGCACACTAGCTAGGGAGGGTGGACGTGTTAAAGAAGGGCAGAAGGTAAGGTCGGCTAGGAATTGCAAGAGGGGCTTATAGTGCAGGAAGCGTGAGCAAGATATATAGGCCATCCTTACAATGCAAGAGCTTCATTGTTAACTTGTAGTCATATTGAAGGAGGTGGCGAAGATCTCCTCGTTGATTCAAAGGTTGCATGTGAAATGAGGGAGAAAGCAGACAAAGTTGAAAGGAAAAGAAAGAGAAAAAGAAAAATCTATCTGATAAAAGAAAGCAGAGACAAGATGAGAGGCATTGAGACCGAAACACAGAGAGTAGAAAGACACAGAGAGGAAAAAGTACAAGAGCTAAAGAAAGAGAAGAAAAACCTTGGTAGCAAATAAGAATCAAGACAAATAAAAAATGTAAAAAGGAATGAAGGAGAGGAGCACAAGGTCGTGGGGAAATGGAATCAAAACAGACAAGCAAGAAAGATAGAACGATAACATATTATGTACAGCATCAAACTCTTTGAGATTATTCAATACTCAAGCGAGACAGAGAAAACATGGAACAAGACTCTTCTACTCAACTCTATGCATAACACAAGCAACCACGACCAATCTCGTAGAGGAAGGTTTTAAAAACCATATCAAGCAATAATAGTCATTTACTGCAAAAATTGTCTCCTACAAGCATTCGAGATTATTTCGAGTCGGAATGGTGATCGTATCACTTTTGGCCTTGTACATGGAAAAATCCATTCAACACTGTCGTCTTTGACCTTGGTGATGGTACCCTATACATTGTTCATCCATCATAAATGCCTGACCATTAATGAATCAAGTTGCCAACTTGTTTAATTCTCTTGACACAACCCACGGTCATTCTGGTGGGTTCAATGTTCAATCTTCACCCACCACACTGTGAGATGCAAAGCCTGTATATGGAATTCCTTTTACTACCTGGCTTTCTTGCAATGCAGGCTAAACCGCTGACAACCCTTGTTGTTGCAATCTTTACGTGAGGGGTGAAGCCTCAGCATCTCTTCATGTCATTTAACCCCACATCAAAGCGGGATCCTTCATTCACCTGGCTGTCTCATAGCTTCATGCAAGGCCTTGGGTGTTCACGTGGTTCACACGAAAAGAGGCGAGCACTCCATGACCTGCAGGACCTCAAGAATTGGAGCAGCTTCCTCCTCGACATCTGGGAAAGAGTGACGTTCTTTGGCGATGCTTTGTACTAGCGTGTGCCCTTTCTCTGCCTGCTCATACGGGTGGTCGGAGAGAGGAATCACCTCGCTACGGCGGTGACCTGGTACTCGACTACTAGTGGCAGAAGTCGCGGAGGCTGCTGCTGACGTGAAAGCCAGCATGGTCGAAATGTGCTCCAGCTCCTGTGTGGACAGGCGGGTGTTGAGCCTGTGCATGGGCAGGAGGACGTAGACATGGCAGGCATGTGTGTCGTGGTCTGCGCGCAAGGGGGTAACGCGCTTCACAGCTGAAATATGCTCATCATACTCCGCTACGAAGTGGTTGGGGAACTCCAGCATCAGCTCGGCCACCTTCATTGGCTCCTCCAGCTCGCACGTGCGATCGTCGAGTGCATCCACGATTCTGATGAATGATCTGCGACTGCGGCGGGTGTAAGGTAGATGCACGAAAGATGATTGAGGCGGTTGCAACACACCCGAAGATGAGCTTTGAGGTGGTTATACTTAAATGAGAGACTGGGGCAATTGAAGACAGGTGAGATTGAGGTAGACGAGGAATTGCAAGAGGGGCTTATAGTGCAGGAAGCGTGAGCAAGATATATAGGCCGGTGTTGTCGATCGGTTAAATGATAGAGTGCGTGCTGCGGACAACCACAGCGACGCCCCAGGATGCTTCAAAAGGTAAACGAACTTGTGTTCTCAATCATATTTTAGTATGTTAAAATTGTAAAAATTTATTTTGAGGTATTTATAAATTTTTTTATCTTGGTAGAGTGCACAATGTTTAATGCTTTGTGGTCGGAGGGTAATCATTTTTGCACACAAAGGATTGATGAGAAGAGGAACACCTAAGATTGTGGGGTAATTGCAAGCTTTGAGGGAGCCAATGGAGCCATGGATAATTATTGTGGATTGATCCAAAATATCATTAAGCTTGACTTTCGAAGCTTCTTTGTATATATTCTGGATATCAAGTGGTTTAAGGATGTGGTGGAAAGAGGTCCTAATGCAACAATCAAGCATCATGTAAGTGGCTTTGTGACCATTGACTCTACAAAGTTTTGGCAAGGAAAGGATGGGAATCTAGTGCTACCACAACATTTTGAAGAGGTACATATAATTATTGGTAATTACAATATATGCATTTACAGATAGTAGAGATGTAATTTTTTCGTATGATGTACCTTTGTGCTTGAATAGGTTGTGTATCAAACCAATAATTGACAATAGGAGATGGTGGCATATAATCCCAATCTCACCACTTTCAAGAGCCATTTATAGTACATTCACCCACATTGAGCATAGGGAGGAGCATGTCAACTCAACTATGGAGGAAGATAGCTTGGAAAACATTCATGATGATCGTGCCATTGGAGATCATGATTGTGCTATTGGAGATGATGATATTGCCTCTCATAGTGATGATTCTAGTAGTGGGATGGATCTCTTTGTAGATTTGGATATAGGCATGGACATTGGGATAGATACAGGAGAAAACCTTGTGTAGAGAGGCAAGCACCACTTTATATAAGGAATGTTCATACTCTATACTTCAAGAAAGCTTGCAGCTATTAAACTTGCAAACAAATTATGGATGGAGTGATGGAAGTGTCATAAGTCTTCTCAGGTAAAATCCAATCATTATATTCTGTTAAATAGAAAATATCTCTTGCTTTATATACTCTCCTTGTAGATATTTTGACATATGATTTCTTGTGTTATATTGTAGGCTTCTCAAGAAGATTCTTTCCCTTCAAAATCTATTGTCTGACACACGAGATGGGTCTCGTAAATTTCTCTCTATGCTAGGTATGCATTATACAAAAATACACGCATGTCCCAATGATTGCATGCTATTTAGAAAGGTTAATAAAGATGTAACACAATGTCTACAATGTGGAGAGAGCATATATAGAGATAATTTGCAAGGAGACAAAACTCCTCAAAAGCTATTGAGAGACTTCCCTATCATTCCTCACATCCACATGTTTAGATATAAGGGAATTGCAGAACTCATTACATGGCATACAACTCATCGCTCAACCGATGGCATCATGAGGATCGTAGCTCATTCACCGGTGTGGAAACATGTGGAGCATCAATGGCAATAATTTAAAGATGAGCCCTGTCACTTACGTCTTGGCTTAGGTATGGATGATGTTAAACCATTTGGCTTTAAGTCCACATCATAGTCTACTTGGCCTATTTTATTGGTGAATTACAATCTACAATCTCCCTCCATAGCTGAAAATTAATGAATGACATATCATGCTTTCTCTCCTTATACTAAGCAAATACAAGCAAATACAAGCAAATACAAGGTGGCAACATGGATGTGTACCTCGAGCCTTTGATTGAGAAGCTTAAGAAACTATGGCAAGATATCAAAGTGTATGATGTCTCAAGGCTAAAAAATAGGCGTGATATAGAGGTGAAAGGAGTTTTGCTTTGGACAATGCATGAATATCATGGGTTCTCAAAGTGCTCAAGTAGATACTTGAACTTTATAACTTTAAACTTTTCTTACTCTACGTCTCAATCATCTCAATTTTAAAATAGGTTTGGCAACCTCAAGACATCATGCATGTCCGATTTGTGGACCATCACTTATTTTTGAAAGACCCTCTACACTAAAGAAGGTAGTGTATAACAAACATCATTGATTTCTCCGTCCTTCAAATCCCTAGTATGTGCCACATGATGTCTCAAGACTTGTGAGATGAGAGGTAGGGATTGATTTGAGGCATGGACGAGTATTTAATATTTGGTATTCTCATGCAATCACAAGTTATGTATAATAAATAGTACACATGATTGCTATGTATGTAGGTACATATCCTTAAAGGAGATAGATCCTATATCCATTGATATGACTCATCTCAAGGACGTAGTGTATATGATTGAGGAAACTTTTCCTAAAATAATTCTCACTAGTCAATTACATCTTGTGCTGCATTTGGTTGAATGAAGTGGAACTTTGTAATATAAGTTCGATGGATATTTTTCTTGAAAGGTTCATAAAAACCTTAAAGGACTTTGTGAGACAAAGAGCAAGGCCAAAAGCAACCAAGGTACAATATGGTCAGAGGGAAGGCACTTTTTCATGGGGGTGTGGATTCTATTTATGCCCTCTGGGATACATTTGGTAGAACCCATAGTGGATGAGATTTACTAGAGGCATACCCAGGATAGCCACGACGTCGAGAGTGGTGGTTGGGTGGATGAGCATTAGAGAAAGGCCCTATTGGCTAGATCTTTTGTTGGTGATTCTATCTATGATTTTTCTTAGATTTTTGTATTGACGAATAATACTGTTACTTTGGATTTTTCAAACAAATACGATTTGTTGAAAAACTCTTCGTTTTTCTGAAGTATGAGTGATTTTGTTTTTTGTAAGATTTGGAACATTTTGTGTTAGAATATAGAACAAAATTTGGCTACATTTCAGATGGTCATTTGTTGCCCAAATTTAATACAAAGGTCGCATGTTGATGCCCACAAGAGATGGCAAAAGCATCTCTAACTTTTATGTGAAGCCTAACCTTTTGCTTCAACCTTAATCCCATGTTGGCTATGAAGCTCTAAAAGGTCATATGGGCTATGGAGACTCGTGCAAGCATGTAGTGGCTATGGTGTTGACTTATGGAGGGCGTTTTTGTCTATGTCAATATGCAAGGTTATATAGCTACGGAGACCTCTTTTATAAGAACTCCTCTTTGATTCAAATATTATAGGTGACAAAGAGAAAGTAGACAAAGAAGAAAGGAAAAGAAAGAGAACAAGCAAAAACTACCTCAAGAAAGAAAGTAGAGAGAAGATGAGAGGCATATTTAAACACAATATAGAGAGAAGAGAGAAACACATAGAGAGCAAAAAATGAAAGAAAAGGAAAGGAAAAAATGGTGCTTAGATTCTTTTCATATGAGACTCTATGGGACTTTCACTCCAAATGATGTGGGAGCACTTGTCTTGCCATCCTTACAATGCAAGAGTTTTCTTGAGAGCTAGCTTCATTGTTAACTTGTAGTCATATTGAAGGAGGTGCCTAAGATATCCTCTTTGATTCCAAGGTTCCATGTGAAATGAGGGAAAAAGGAGACAAAGAAAAAAGGAAAAGAAAGAGAAAAAGAAAAATCTATCCGATAAAGAAAGTAGAGACAAGATGAGAGGCACTGAGACCGAAACACAGAGAGTTGAGAGAAAGATACATAGAGAGAAAAAGTACAAGAGCTAAAGAAAGAGAAGAAAAACCTTGGTAGAAAATAAGAATAAAGACAAATAAAAAATCTAGAAAAGGAATGAAGGAGAGGAGCACAAGTTAGTGGGGAAATGGAATCAAAACAGACAAGCAAGAAAGATAGAACGATAACATATTATGAGCACATTATAGGTTAGAGCATCAAACTCTTTGAGATTATTCAATACTCAAGCGAGACAGAGGAAGCATGGAACAAAACTTTGCTACTTAACTCTATGCATAACCCAAGCAACCACGGTACCACTACCAATCTCGTAGAGGACGGTTTTAAAAACCATATCAAGCAATAATAGTCATTTTACTGTAAAATAGTCATTTACTAAAAAATTCTCCTGCAAGCATTCAAGATTATTTCTAGTCGGAATGGTGACCTATTACTTTTGGCCTTGTAGCATGGAAAAATCCATTAAACACTGT
The DNA here is from genome assembly GCF_041138505.1 of Cibotium barometz. Lineage (NCBI taxonomy): Eukaryota > Viridiplantae > Streptophyta > Polypodiopsida > Cyatheales > Cibotiaceae > Cibotium > Cibotium barometz. Next base: position 38,208,697 of record NC_141086.1, read on the forward strand.
CATCTTTAACCTTGGTGATGGTACCCTATACATTGTCCATCCATCATTCATAAATGCCTAACCATTAATGAATCAAGTTGCCAAATGGTTTAATTCTCTTATGCGAAGCCTAACCTTGGGCTTCAACCTTAATCCCATGTTGGCTATGAAGTTCTAAAAGGTTTTATGGGCTGTGGAGACTCGTGCAAGCATGAAGTGGCTATGGCATTGACTTATGAAAGGCTTTTTTGTCTATGTCAATATGCAAGGTTATATAGCTACGGAGACCTCTTTGATAAGGTCTCCTCTCTTTGATTCAAAGATTATAGGTGACAAAGAAAAAGTAGACAAAGAAGAAAGGAAAAGGAAAAGAAAGAGAAAGAGATAAAACTACCTCAAGAAAGAAAGTAGAGAGAAGATGAGAGGCATATTTAAACACGGTATAGAGAGGAGAGAGAAACACATAGAGAGCAAAAAATGCAAGAAAAGGAAAAGGAAAAATGGTGCTTAGATTCTTTTCATATGAGGCTTTATGGGACTGTCACTCTAAATGATGTGGGTGCACTTGTCTTGCCATCCTTACAATGCAAGAGTTTTCTTGACAGCTAGCTTCATTATTAACTTGTAGTCATTGAAGGAGGTGCCTAAGATATCCTCTTTGATTCCACAGTTGCATGTGAAATGAGGGAAAATGCAGACAAAGAAGAAAGGAAAAGAAAGAGAAAAAGTAAAATCTATCGGATAAAGAAAGCAAAGACAAGATGAAAGGCACTGAGACCGAAACACAGAGAGTTGAGAGAAAGATACATAGAGAGAAAAAGTACAAGAGCTAAAGAAAGAGAAGAAAAACCTTGGTAGAAAATAATAATAAAGACAAATAAAAAATCTAGAAAAGGAATGAAGGAGAGGAGCACAAGTTAGTGGGGAAATGGAATCAAAACAGACAAGCAAGAAAGATAGAATGATAACATATTATGAGCACATTATAGGTTAGAGCATCAAACTCTTTGAGATTATTCAATACTCAAGCGAGATAGAGGAAGCATGGAACAAAACTCTTCTACTTAACTCTATGCATAACCCAAGCAACCACGGTACCACTACCAATCTCGTAGAGGAAGGTTTTAACAACCATATCAAGCAATAATAGTCATTTTACTGTAAAATAGTCATTTACTAAAAAATTCTCCTGCAAGCATTCAAGATTATTTCTAGTCGGAATGGTGACCCTATTACTTTTGGCCTTGTAGCATGGAAAAATCCATTAAACACTGTCGTCTTTGACCTTGGTGATGGTACCCTATACATTGTGCATCCATCATAAATGCCTGACCATTAATGAATCAAGTTGCCAAATGGTTTAATTCTCTTATGCGAAGCCTAACCTTGGGCTTCAACCTTAATCCCATGTTGGCTATGAAGTTCTAAAAGGTTTTATGGGCTATGGAGACTCGTGCAAGCATGAAGTGGCTATGGCATTGACTTATGAAAGGCTTTTTTGTCTATGTCAATATGCAAGGTTATATAGCTACAGAGACCTCTTTGATAAGGTCTCCTCTCTTTGATTCAAAGATTATAGGTGACAAAGAAAAAGTAGACAAAGAAGAAAGGAAAAGGAAAAGAAAGAGAAAGAGATAAAACTACCTCAAGAAAGAAAGTAGAGAGAAGATGAGAGGCATATTTAAACACGGTATAGAGAGGAGAGAGAAACACATAGAGAGCAAAAAATGCAAGAAAAGGAAAAGGAAAAATTGTGCTTAGATTCTTTTCATATGAGGCTTTATGGGACTGTCACTCCAAATGATGTGGGTGCATTTGTCTTGCCATCCTTACAATGCAAGAGTTTTCTTGACAGCTAGCTTCATTGTTAACTTATAGTCATTGAAGGAGGTGCCTAAGATATCCTCTTTGATTCCACGGTTGCATGTGAAATGAGAGAAAATGTAGACAAAGAAGAAAGGAATAGAAAGAGAAAAAGAAAAATCTATCGGATAAAGAAAGCAAAGACAAGATGAAAGGCACTGAGACCGAAACACAGAGAGTTGAGAGAAAGACACATAGAGAGGAAAAAGTACAAGAGAGTTGAGAGAAAGACACATAGAGAGGAAAAAGTACAAGAGCTAAAGATAGAGACATAAAAGACACAATGAGGAAATATAGCTTGAGCGTCTTTAGCAAGCAAACACGACATGATCGAGAGAGCACATGTAACTGCATATTAAATATGGGATTAAAAAAAGAAACAAAAGGAAAAGGGAAACACTCAACTATAGAGACCTTAAGATGAACAGAAGCAAAACAAAAGAAACATTGAAGAGGAACGTCCAAAATACAAGGCCACCTTAACATTGGAGAAAATATATACATATAATTATAAAGGATGAAATGTTATCATCGTTGGCCAAATGCGAGGTTAGTTTCACCATTGGCCTACATTCTACTCAAATCAAAACACATTTGAACATAAAGTGCCCACTCCCCCCCCCAAAAAAAAGAATGACCCAAACAAAAAGTGAGAGTTGTATGCATTAGGGGTTTTTTGGACTCAAAAAGGGACCCTCTAAGGGCTTCATGTCTCTTCCTTAAATCAAGGAAAAGCTCATAAGAAAATGTTAAACATTCTCACACACACACTCTCTCTCTCTTCTTTTAGAATCTTAAAGATCACATTTGGGAGATAAATATTCAAATAGATTAAGCCATTTCTTTATTTTGAGAATGTCCATTTACAACAACACTACCCAAACCTCATAATTTGAAAATCTCAAAAAGTGCTTGTTTATTTCAGTAAAAAGTGTAGGGTTTAAATGATGTGACTCCTCAAAAAGTGTAGGGTTTAAATGATGTGACTCCTCAAAAAGCTTGTGTGCTTTCACATATCTTAGGATTATACACTTCAAAAATATCTTAGGATTATACACTTCAAAAATATTTGAAAGATATTAAATTGGAGGAAAGAAAGCATAGATTCTATATCCTTCGGATATTGAAGGATAGTAAGGCATAGCTCAAAGGAGGCATGTTTCATGTAAATGTTTATTTAAGCAAAGGAATGTGCAATGTGTCTCCACCATACCTTATGTATGGTCTTTTGTTTTGTAAAGTACACGTACACAGTACTAGAAAACAAGGTTTGAAATAATCACCACTATGTTTGAAGAATGGCACTTGGGTGATGCTGAATATTTCATGTGTAGAACATGTGAATTTAGGAATGGATGGAAGTAAGCGTTAGATTTAATGCTTATGAGTTATTGTGTAATTCAAGCAAGCGTTGCTATTGTGTAATGTGTTTGAATCGACAACCTATAGGTTGGTGAGATTAACGAGCCTTGTGCTGGTAAGCCAATATGGCTAGATATGATGGCGGTGATTTTGTGTGAGTAATTATCGGGAAGGTTTTTCCCTTCAGTATTTTGGCATTGGCGAGATAGCCAATGATTTTGGTATTTTGGATGTGGTATTTACTACAAGATATTTTTGTATTTCGTTAGCTACCCACTTTTGTTATACATGGGAGTGGACCTCGTAATTTGGTTACACGTGAATTAGCCCTTAGGAATTTATATGCATTTTTCCTTTGTGATTTGGTTATATAGGAAGGGTGTTTTTAATCTTTTGGTAAAAGCAGCTCCTATTTTATGTAAAGGGAAATCCCATGCAAGAGCGTACAACTATTTTTGGCATGCAGCCTACTTTTGTGAATATGAAGTCCCAAGATGTGGAAGTATGCCGACACTTTCTGAGGGTGGGGGAGGGGGTGGGGGAGGGAGATCACACCAATATCGTGTTGAAGGTGATGTCTATTCAATCTCATGTTTTTATGCTATTTTATGCTCAATCTTTTGAGGCTATGTATGGCTACAAGGTGCATGTACCGATCGTAGCATTCAAGCAAGAGAATGCAATCCACATGCAAGTGATGAAGTGGAAAGAACGCAAACTCTTTTGTAAACATGCAAAGAGAACATCAAGAATGCAAACTCTTTTGTAAACATGCAAAGAGAACATCAAGAAGTCTCAAGAGAAGATGAAGCATTATGAAGATGCTCATCAAAGGCCATTGGAATTCAAAGAAGGAGACTTTGTGTTCGTGAGGATACCTAAGACTCGACGAGTCGACATGGATCTCTCAAAGCTAGTACCAACACAAATCTTGCACATTGTTATTATGGGCCATACAAAATATTTAGGAGAGTTGGTGAAGTCGCTTATCAATTGCTAATTTTATCTATTACAAGGATACACGATGTCTTTCACGTATCACATTTGAAGGCATATGTTGGTCTGGAGGTGCAAGTATTGGATGAGCTTCCACCCATGAGTGAAGATGGCATGGTGGAGTACATACTCGAGAAGGTGTTGGGAGAAAGAAGGTGTTATCCAACCACACTTTGTATGAATAACTTGTCAAGTGGAAAGGTTTACCTCAAGATGAAGCAATATGGTAGCCTAATGTTAGAGGCGATGAAACACCTTTTTGATGCATCTGCGGCATCATCATAAGAAGTACAGAAGGGATGTTGGCGGTGTTGGGGGTCATTCAACCATTGTTCTTCCCCCAACCTTGCCGCCACCAGTTTCTTCACCTAGTATATCCATTGGGAAACAAACTCTTGGGACATGAATGTTCTTTCTTGTAACAACCTTGTAACTAAATCTTGCCAACGGGTAGTACCCATGTAGATGTAAAAAGGAAAAAGGGGAGCTATACAAGATACGGGAGAGAGGAGAGAGTGTATACAATGATTGTTGATGTAATGCTCCATTCTCTATACTTTGCAAGTCTAATTGATTTCTAGTATGTGTTAATACTTTTTATCTAGATATGTCTTCTAAAGTGGAGTCTTGGTTTAGTGTCATTCCTATCCAGATGTGACTTCTATCTGGAAACAGAATCAGGAGCCACATCAAGAATCCTATCAGATGTAGGAACTAACCTCTCTCACACGACTAACTCCATTAGCTTTGGCAGATTGCCGACGAAATGCGCTAGCATTAGCTTATCATGTTAGGCACAGTTTCTTTAGTCGTGTCTCCTCTGGAGCCGACTAAAGTGCCGGGTCTTAACTAGACACTGACACTTTTGGTGATCATGCTAGGGAAATGGTATGCTAGGTATGGGAGTAGAGAGATAGAGGCTAGTATAGGTTAAGTTCTGCAAAGTCAGTAGAGTAAATTATGCAAAAGAATCCCAGAAAGAAATCACACACTAACTAGTGTCAGGAATGCTAACTAGAGAGTCATAAGAGCATAATGGAGCAGGCATGGAGAATGAAGGAAGCTCAAATAGGGAAATGCGGTACTGATGTGTAGATAGGTTGAAGCTATAGAATAAGAAGCACCATTACACCATCCAAGAAGATTAGCAGACGGGATTCCATAGTCAGAAAGACTGATTTTTCAGAACAATTAAGGAATCAAGAAGAAGATCATGAGGAACCAGATGGGATTCCACAACAGCTCAAAATATTGAATCCGAAACCACTAAGAAATCATGAAGAAGATCACGAGGAGCTACCAAACAAGAGGCACGAAGAAGATCATGAGAAACTACCAAATAGGAGGCAGGAAGCTTGGGAAGGGGAAGAACCAGCAGGGGCATGATGTCCCTCAAGTACATAAAATTCAAAGGCAAGAGTGAGGAGGATCCATATGCCCACATCTTTGCCTTTGAAACCACGTTCTAGGTAAACAAAGCTTCTCCTTTGGGACAAAAGACAGAGCATTTTGCTTCAACGTTGGAGTGGAAAAGCCACCAGCTAGTATGCCCATTATAGTCTTGAGCACTTCCAGAAATTGGAAGAGATCAAGAAGGCTTTCCTAAAAAGATTCAAGAAAGATAAGACCATAACGGAGGTATTGGAAAAGCTGTACAGGATGACACAAAAAAAGAGGCCAACACAAGACTACACAACCGAATTCAAAGCAATGCTGATGGACCTGGACTAGCCCAACCATCCCCCTCCAGTCACACTAAGCGAGTGGTTCATGAGAGGACTCAAGGAAAAGCTCCAGACAACAGTAGCCTCATAGGACCTAGAAGCCTTGACCTTGGAACAAGTGGTGGCAGGAGCTGCCAGAGTTAAAGGAGTCATGAAGCAAAAAAGCAAAGACTCCAAGAAGAAGAAGAAGGACAAGAGAAAGAAGAGAGAGGAAGAAACCTTGGAATCTCATTCCAGAGGAGACACCTCAGATTCAGAATTCGATCAGGAGTCAGATGCCAAAGAGAGGAAGCCTTTGAAAAAGAAAGGCTGGAAGCAGGCAGAGAGTTTAGGAAGAACTAAGGGCTGCCCTAGGCAAGATTGCCGAAGGATATGCAGGATCCAGACTCAAACGAGATGACAAGTGCATGAGGTGCAACAATCAAGGGTACACAAAAGAGGAGTGCCAGTTAAGAGGCATACAACAAGTGTGCACCATATGTGGAAGGGACAATCACTATCCAAAGAAATGTTACTATCACACGTGAAATAGTAACCCAATGGTGGTGGAAAGGCAACAGGAGTAAGCCCCCACTATTAACCAAGTCACCACATGACCTCAAATCAATAGACCATATGGAAGAGGTGGAAAATTTGGGGGAGGTGGAAGATTCACAAGGGGAGCCATATTTATGCACCATCAGCAAAACTAAAGGAGGCAACACCAAAACAGAGGTAAGCCTAGCAAGAAATGATGTGGCTATTAATATACTAAAAGTGGACCATGAGGCAAGGAAGGAACAGGAGGAGCCATCAGAATTTATGGTTGATCTCAAGGACTTGTCAAAATGCCGATAGACAGAACTGCCAAAGCGGGAAATGGAAAGGAAACCAGAACAGTGGGCAGGGCAACAGAAGGTTCGGGGAACAGATCACTAAGTTAGTGCAAAGTACACAAGGAATGGTGAGGATGATGTAGGGAAGTCCACCCCCTGGGAGAGTATCCTATGGAAAATCTAGACATGAAAAAGTTGATCAAGGAAAATGAAGAGATTAGTGCAAGAAAGAAGCCGATGCCAAACCACCAATTAGGGCCAAGTACATCCCAAAGCAACAGAAGCGTCCGAACAAAACAAGAAAAGAAAGGAAATATGAAGGAGTCCAGACAGGAATACTGATGACAAGAGGGATTCAGGGATAGGAAAGAGAAGAAATGGAGAAAGAAAGAAGGATGTATAGAAGTCAAGGCATGCCAGAGCTGGTGAGGAGCAAAGCAGTAAGGAATATGACTTGTGGGAGGATCTCACCAAGACAAAATTCAACATTACGTTAGATCAAATGTTGAATATGGTTCCCAATTATAAGCAAAAGTTGCTTCAAGCTATAGTGCCAAATGAGAATCTAGCAAGTGCCATTGCAAGATCTGGAACACCTTGCAGTAGTTGAATGTTCAAATGTGGAGACAATCCAGGACTATGATATGTCTGTTCCAGAAGTATCCATTGGGATCAAAGGTGACACAGTGAGAAGAGTCATCTGGATGGAGGGTCAGGGGTAAATATAATATCACATAGCCTGTCTAAAAAGCTAGGGATTACAGACATGCATCCTACCCCATTCCAAATTTGCATAGTTGACGAGAGAAGGGTCCGACCTATCGAGATAATCAGAGGGGAACAAATAAAAGTAGCACGACGTAGTGTGCAACCGAGAAAATTATTGTCGCCCAAAACAACCTGCTAAAAGTGTCACTAGCCATGCTAGTCTATGTACGCCTCCCATTGCCACCACTCTGCTCGCTTCTGTATAGTCCTACGCTGTCGACCTCACCTCCACCTATGCACATCGCTGTCAACATCAGCATTAGCCCATGGCTCTACTGCAGCAAGCGGTAGCTGGTCTGCTCTACTGAAGCTGAGCCACCTGGTCTGGTTGCTCTTGGCTAGCTGGTAGACTTTGCTGACCTAGTCACTTGGCTAGTCTTGCTAGTTGGTTTGCCTATTTGTTTTCCCAATGTAGGTGTCTAGGGGAGCATGTCTTGGATGCCCTAAGGAGAGCCATTATGAGCTTCATGCCTTGCAAACCCCAACTGTCTCAGGCCCCAAAATGGGTACTTTCTACAATCGCACAGATATCAACATTCCTCTTCCACACAGAGGCAGGGCACACCCTAGAAAAACAAGAGAACTCAAATAAACAAATTAAGGAAAACAAGATAAGGCTTATCTTTTTCCAAGTTCAGTCACATGCGAATAAGTGAGAGAGGACTACACCGGCTATGATACCAATGTTACATTGTCGTAATAGCCACCATAGCCAAAGAGGGCCAAGAGCTCTAGTCACCACCACCGAGCCATAGAGGAAAATGTAGATGACACCACACTTCCGGGCACTTATAGGGGCCTACCTACTCATAAGCCTACCCAACTGCCCAAGTGCTCCGACTATATTTTTCCTAATTTGATGCTTTTCCAGAGACATGCACGAAGCATAAGTACCAGAAATCCACGAACTTCTCTAACAGAAATGGGAGTTGGCCATTCCACACCAGCTTCTTGTGCTATACTCAGCTTGGCTTTTGTGCAACACCAAGGTGTCCCCAGCCTGCTTAGGCATGTGTGCATCCTATATATGCACAATCATAGAGCCTATCACACTAAGAGAAAAATAATATAGCAGCTTTTTGGCTCTTTCGTGCCATTAATGCACTTGAAGCCCAACTTTATCCATGGCATGAATATGATCTCATAACCTTCAAACTATGGGTGTAAGTAGGTGAACCTACTCTATAAGCTCATCCTTAGCAAATTCCTTTCATGTAGGACACGAATTTACCATGTATGGGGTACTTTGAGCATACATTCAACATGCAAACTAACCACCTTAACTATAGTTGTTTGTGGTTGAGTTTATCTTTGAAGTAGTCTTATTTCCAAGATGGGAATGGATTATTCCTACCAATGCAGCCCTGCTTAAGAAGTAATCCAATCACCTTGAAGGTTCACAACACGGAGATGATGATAAATTTTTATGATAGAGAGAATCTAACATTAAAGGATTTGTATGATGCTGCACGTAAAAGGTACAAGGCTCCTCCTCAAACCGAAAAACATCCCTTCTCTAATAGAGGCCCTTCTTCAGCAAACCTCTATTCCTCACACTAGAAAAAGAACAAGGTCCCACCTCTAACTTCATAACCTCAATCTCGATGGCAGCCACTTTGGACTGTCCCTTGAGCCTTACTATGGCAAGGGTAACCCTCCCCACAACCCTAGTACCCTTTATCCAAGTGAGTAACCTCTCCAAGGAATAACATTGATATTGTAGACATGTCATCTACATTGGTAGTACCTTATGACAAAGCCTCTACTTTTGTTGCCTCGCTAACCAAGGCAATGCACACAATGCAAGTCTCAAGATTTTTTTTCTTTTTCCGAGGAGGGGAGGTAGGGAGGGAGTGTTGCAAGTCCATGTGCCTCCCTTGTAGATTGCACATCTTCCTTGCCTCCACCCCCAAACACACACACACTCACACACACACACACACACATCTAGAGACACCATCTTGACAATGCATAGCTATGTTAACAATAGTACAAGCATTATCTCTCCCTCTACTTCCATTATTACGACATCCACCTATTTTGAAATTAATTGTGATGGTTTGAAATTGTTAGAAAATCTAATAATATTTCCAAATGTAAATATGATTGCGTGGGCAGTTTTGTAAGTGGCTTACTGGAACGTCATTATTTAGAGTTAATAAATTGCTAAGTAACATTTCTAATCGATATCATGTAAATTCCAATTACATCATCAGGTGACTAAAAACTCTAAAGATACTAGAATTTGTGTGTGGGTGGGCGGGGGATGCACATGCATGTGTGTGTGTGCATGTATACGTGTCTGTGTGGGGGGATGCACATGCATGCAAGTGTGTGTGCATGTGTGTGTGTGTGTGTGTGTGAGACAGAGAGAGAGAGAGAGAGAGAGCCAACCATACAAAGCAAATTTTTTAAAGGTCTATGATTGTCTTTGGCATTACAACATGGAGGGAGGTAGTTCTCACCTCACAAGGTTTTGATCACCTAAAAACTGGTACATGTTTTTACAGATGTGAGCACGGTTGATGGGGCACATACTGTAGAAGCTGTGTAAACACCCACGTGACTACATATATGGAGGTCGTGTGGTACACCCACAAAGGGTTTAAATGAACAATTTGTCCGCCCTGGTTGTAGAAGACCTGTAAACACCAAGAGGGCAACGGTGTCCGCCCTGCTGTAGAAGAAGGCGTGTAGACACACGTCCCAATTGTAGATGAAGATTGAAGCCGATGCGCAACCCAAGAGCTGGAACATTTCTGTCCGCCCTGGTTGTAGAAGCCATGGATTTGAATGAGCAACGTTGCTGCCCGCCCTTGCTGTAGAAGAAGGTGTGTAGACACCTAAGTTGTCGATGAAGGCTGAAGCCGATGTACATGTGCGCGGTGGAACTCTTCGGCCTTAGGACTGGATGAAGGCCTTGCTAAAAATTTGTAGAACATGCAGGAAAGCTATCTCTTCTTCATCATACAGTGAAGGCTGAGAATGTGAGAGGCGAGCTCTCAATGATGGTCTCCAGCTTGGGAGCCCATAACTTGGATCTCGTGAGTAGCATGTACTGCTTCTGATGGGAGGTTAATGCTTCTGCGTCATCTTGCTGTAAGAGCTGCGGGGTGCTATCTATGCTGCCATTCTCCTCAGCATCCTTACACGGCTGATGCTCAGATGAGAGCAGAGAATCTTGCACACAAATAGAAGCCTGGAGATCGAGGGGGGTAACTTTTGCACTTGTGATCACGCCACGCTTCGGAGGTTTAGAAGCCTTTGCAGCTGCAGAACAAGTAGAATGAAGAAGTTTCGCAAAAGAGCCCAACTCCTCGGAAGCCACGCGTGTGGCTAATCCATTGAAGGTGATAATAATTGGCTGCTGTAGAGCTTCGCTTAAAGGAACGGAGCAAGCCTAGCTAAGCTTGATCAGATCAGAAGAAATATCCTACTACACTGAACAGATTGCCTCGCAGGGATGAATGATCTCCTACTCTGATAGATCATGGGCTAGATATTAGAGGTGCCTTCAAAAGCAATCTAGTTGGAGTGTGGTTGTCGATCATGTGTGGTGGAAGACAGAGCAGGTCACTTGTCGTTGGATTGGCACGCTGAATGGCGTGCTTTTGATCCAACTTTTCAAGGCAGGTGGCCCAGACAGCAGGCGAAGGTGATCACAACTTTTCAAGGCATGTGGCCCATATAGGGTAAGGTGATAACGCACACATCACAGACGTGCCAACGACCTCTGGCCCAGCACTCAAATTCGATGGGTGCCTCCAAGATTTCATTGGGTGACTCCATTATTTCATTTGCAAGGGTAGAAACCAACCACATTTCTTTGCTTTCATTAAAAAGGGCATATTAGGTAACGTTTTAGTATTGAGCTTTTCTTTGAAGGAGGGTAAAAGTTTTCATCCCTTTTTGTGGAGGATAACATGTGTGAAGAACGGTTGAGAATTTATGTTGAGGATACCATGCGCAAAGAAAGGCTGAGAAGGCTTCAAATTTAAGGGTGTATAGCACTACGACATGTCAGAGCATAGCAGTGGTCCAGCAATGTTATTGCCTTCAGGATGTCAGGGCATTTTGTCGCTGCTCAGCAGCAATAATAACAACGAAACCATAGCAGTGAAACTTCGCTGCTCAGCAGCAATAATAACAACGAAACCATAGCAGTGAAACTTCGCTGCTGAGCAACGACTATAGTAACAAAATTATTGCTGCTCAGCAGCAATAATAACAACGAAACCATAGCAGTGAAACTTCACTGCTGAGCAACGACTATAGTAACGAAATTTCACTGCTATACTGAGATTTAAAATTCCAAAGAATTGTTAAATATTGAATTTAAGTTATACATGTCACATATATACAGAAAATGATGATAGTTTTAAAAAAACATCCATTAGAACCCTAAAACCCACGTTTGAAAAAAAAAAGATAGTTGAAATATTTTGAAGGAAAATAATTACAAAAGCAATGTCAAGATCATGAATCAATCCCATCTTGTAATAGATCCATTTGTGTAGCTTCATCAACGTCTATATCTAATGGAAGTTCAATGAAAAGATGGGATTCCATATCAATATCACTATAATTATCCAATAAAGCATGATCGACAGGTGACTCATCATCTTCTTCGGATTGATGTTCCTCGTGCTCTTGATCGCCTCCTCTAAATTGTTTTCTTCATTTTTATCAGCTTCTTCTTCTAATGACTCGATTTGAGGTAGTACTTGCACCTCATCCAGAGATTCGGCCTCAACATCTTGATCTTGAAAGATATGTTTTGAATGAGGGAAAACTTGTATAATATATATACTATCACTTTGGATCAATTTGATCGGCCTCAAACACAATATAAAATCATACAGCGAAGGGGTTACACTTTCATTATACTACATCAACATTTATCGATGTGATTGGTTGGGTTACTAACATAACAGTGTTGAGGTAGTATGAAAGTATCTTTCTCATCATTCCAAAACTTGGTGGAATCGATTTGAAAAAACCCATTTGGATGTTTCTTCATTGTGTCTTGAGCACCTCTATATATCACCTTGAACCATTTGACATCAAAGATGGATAGACTCTAAACCGACCTCAAGAATATCTTGAATAGTTTCATAATACTCAAGATCGTCCTCTATGAAATTGGTATCATTTTGACTTTCTTGCTTAAAAGTTTCCATCACACCACAATTAAATGTTTCTTTGAGAATCCACACCCTCCATGAAAAAGTGCCTTCCCTCTGACCATATTGTATTATATAGTTTGTACTAGCATTAGACAAAAGCATAATATCTAGTATAGTGCATTAAACAAGGTATATAACAATCAAAGCATGAGACAAAGATGAAGAATATGTACTTACTTGCAGAGGGTCACATCCTTGTGCATACTCATGCTCTTCTCTTGTGATCATCTCTCTATATTTTTATGCCATCGATATTGCCTTACGAAGCCATTCTATTTTGATCACATTTGGGACGGGTTCTAAGCCACGCGAAAATGGCAAGCGTCTATTTGCTCTTCTCAAAGTTCTTCTCTCATCCTCTCATGTATTGATTGTATCCTTGTATATCCCAATCCACTTCTCCATAATAGGACTATTTAGAATGCAAAATATATTTACCTTTTGGCATAATGCTTCATCCAATCTTTTTTACCTTTCTTTTCCTTGTGGCACATTAGTGATTAGTCGGTCATCCTCCTCATTGCTCCACAGTTGTGGCATGGAAAGATTTATGCGAGAGTGATGTTTTGAGGTATACACAAGAGACTCTTACACCAACCATCCCTTATCCATGGTTGCTTCTGGCCTTGCTCTTTGTCTCACAAAGTCCTTTAAGGTTTTCATGAACCTTTCAAGAAAAATATCCATCGAACTTAAACAACACCACAAAGTTCCACTTCATCAACCAAATGCACCACAAGATGTAATTGGCTAGTGAGAATTGTTTTAGGAAAAGTTTCCTCAATCATACACACTAATCCTTGAGATGAGTCATATCAATGGATATAGGATCTATCTCCTTTAAGGATATGTACCTACATACATAGCAATCATGTGTACTATCACTACAAGGGATCGGGCTCATACCCGCGCTGCTAGCCGCTAAAAATGACTTGTGAAAAAAAAGTAACGGGCCCGTATATCAGTGCGTGTATCACCGCGGCCAGAGACATGCGTGTAAAAGCACGTGTATAGAAGCAGTTAGACGTGCTGATACGAGGGCGTATACACGCGTTTTGTCAGTTTAGCTGCGCTTAGACGCGCTGATACAAGGGTGTATACACGCGTTTTGACAATTTAGCTGCGCTTATACACGTGCATTTCACAGAGTATCCGCGTATATACACGAGACTTTTGACAGAGTTGACGCGTCTATACACGCGAACAGAGAGCAAAAAAAAATCCAGAGAGTGCTATTTGATGCTGTTCCAGCATTCCAGCACCCAATAACACTCTCTGGATTATTTTTTTGGGGTGCATTGCACCATCCACGAGGAAGATTTAAGACAAGAACGACATGAATGCATACATTGTCAATACACGATTCAAGACAGACATGAATGCAATACTATCAATTCACGATTCAATATTACTATCAAAATTTTATGTGTACACATATATATAAGAGAGTCCATATGTCGAAGTAGCCCATGGCTTCAGTTACAAAAATATATATACAACCACATCCTCAATATGGAATGTGATACTATAAGTCTGAGTACTACTCAGACCCAGATGATGACTTGCTGCTCCCTCCATGATCAGATGAGCTCACATCGGTCGGAATGTTCGATGAGTAATGCTCACGTCCACCCTCTGCAGTGGCGGCGGGTGGATCATCAGCAGGTGCAGCAGCAGCAGCTTGTGCGTGTTCAAGTAATATATAGTATATAAGTATATATATATGTAATTCAATAAACCAAAATCATTCATTTAGAGTTTTCAAGTACCTGTCGACCGTATGGTCTCATGGCCATCTCAGACTGCGTGTCCGTAATACGTCCCTCGGCTTTGAAGAGGGCCCACGTGTCACGTCTGCTATGCCGGCAAGCATACCTAGTATCGTGGGCTGTGGGCTTCCTCCCCGTAACCCGTCCCTGTATCATAATCAACATAATTTGTAAGATTAAAACAATCATAGAATCAATGAATTAAGTAAACAATCAAATAAAGTGGTAAGATACTTATTACAAACTCTGCCTCCCATGACTCAACGCCGCCAGATCCGAAATGCGAAGATCCAATGGTCTCCATCTGGATCCGTCGTGCCTCCACATGCTGCCTGCTCTTCACACCACCCTCTGCTTGTTTCTTTGCCTCCTTTCACTCGCGTTTGTGTGCAGTGGCAGGTTTCTCGGCAGGATAGCCACCCGCAGCTACATTTAGCCCATCATCGTACGCGAGTTTCTTAAGGTGAGATCTTTTATTACTTAAGATCTCCCTTATTCGCGTCCTTCCCCATACATCCGAGAATGTCGCATGTGGGGGATTGGGGTACCGACTATGTACAGCATCTATCACCTCCCCAACTAATTGGCTATTTTGATCTTTAAATCTAATAAAATAATTTCTATACAAGTTTGATACTGCCCCACGCATGTACTCCATTACCTTTTTCCCCCTCACATCCATCACTATCCCGCCCCTATCCCGTCACATCATAGCAGATCACTCTCTCCCCCTCTCTCACCTCCTCCTCATCCTCACTGTCTCCTATAACTCTTCTCCCTCTATCTCCTCTCTCACCGCGTGCCCTACTACCTCCCCCACCAAAGCACCTGCAGCATCCGCCACTCCCACTCTTCCTATTGCGGCGTTTGCTCTCCTCTGTACTGCGGGTGGAGTCACGACTGGGGGATTGTCTACGTGACTATGGCTGTGAGAGAGTACGTGATGGTGGCTGTGAGCCCTGACGTGACGATGCCTGGGAGGGTGTGCGTGAGTGTGTCTGGTATGGGCTCCTCGGTGGGCGTGGAAGAGGAGAAGTTGCCTGCCAACTCGTCAGACTCGCAGGCATAGATGGCAACGGAGTGACATGGATACTCGGGGGCCAGGTATAGATACCAGGCAATCCAGGAGGGGGATGGGCATACATGTACTCTGTAAGCTCAACTAGACCAGGATGGCACCCAAAATCATTTAGCATCTCCATCATCCAAGTGCTGTACGCAAATGGATCGGATGAAGAACCTGGATCCATAAAGAATCTGCAAAAATAAAAGTATATACATGATTGCATCAAAGTACAAATGCAAGCTAGCACATATGATTTTGTGAAGGCAAGAACCTTGATCCATAAAGAATCTGCAAAAATAAAAGTATATACATGATTGCATCAAAGCACAAATGCAAGCTAGCACATATGATTTTGTGAAGGCAAGCCATATGCAGATGGGATCATCTCTCTGAAGAACCTGGATCGCAAGCATAGGTGAAACACAGTCGCGTGTATACACCCGTCCAAAAATGCATGTATATGCGCGTGAACGTCTGCGCAAACAGGATACACGTAGACATACACGCGTTCCTACACGCGGCCTGCGCAAAAAAAAAATTGAAAGCGACCGACCTCCGACAAATTGTCCTTATAAAAAAAGCCCACTGTCACAATCGTTCACAAAAGTACTACCAGAGAAGGAAAAGGACGGAGACAAACGCATAAAGGAAAGAGACAATAGCATAAACAAATGGAACAAAAGAGATAGGACAAAGGACAAACTGACTCACCTCTGAAAAAGTGAGTCTTCTTTTTGGCTGGTTTCCTTCACCCGTGTGTGCTCCTTGTCTGCTCCTTGCACTTAGGTTTAGTGCTCTGTTGGAAGAGGCAGCGACGAAGGAGAGCAAATCTTAGTTTGAAAATGTTTATTTGGAGAAGGCGGGTTATTTTAGGTATAGACAGGTCATCGCACAGCGCGTGTATGTTTGCGTTTATAATAAATCAACCACGTTTGTACACGCGATTTTTAGGATGTAGCCGCATTTATACACGCGATTTCCAGGATGTAGCCACGTTTATACACGCGATTTTAAGGATGTAGACGCGCTGATACACGCAATTTTAAGGATATAGATGCGCTGTTACACGCGATTTATAGAAATTTTTATACTTTCATTAAAAACTGATTATGATTTTGTGTTTGCTCTTTTGTACATAGGATGTCATCAACCTCCTCAAGTAGTTCTGGTAAACGAGACAATGTTAGCGTATGGGAGGACTTGCGGGTCGCAGGACGTATGCATCAAGCTTAGCCACGAGAGGAGGGTGGGCACGTTCGTCTTCCGCCTGCACCATGGATTATATCAAAGAAAGAGGAGAAGCAGGTAAAGCAGGCCATCACCACTTTGCGTACTCCCACTGGATGCATGAGATCATTGAAGGGAGCCTTTACAACAACCACTAAGAAAAGAGGCATTGAGCAACTATATGGGTTGAAGTCCCACGATTGGCACAAGATGCTCCAAGTAAGTGTTTTCCAAGTCTCAGTTCATACTACCTACTAGCATCGACCATTGTGCAAATAAGAGTTTGAAAAAATGTATTTATAAGATGGGCGAGCTTGTGAGGTATGTAAAACCCATGTCAGATCACCCTTCATTATACCTTGCAAAATGAACGTGCATGAGGTATAACGTACTATTCATTTATTTTTTAGATATGTTAGTTCCAAAGCAATTGATCTAGCCACGTTGGATGATGCGCGTGTTATGGCAGTGGAGGTGGTTTGTTTGGTAGAGGAGACTTTTCCGCGAACCATTCTCACAAGTCTACATCTCATTGTGCATTTAGTGGATGAAATTGCTTTATGTGGCACTATGCATGCACGTCGGATGATCTTCCTAGAGCGCTTCATGCAGATGGGTTACAAGATATGAGGATGCAAAGACAAAAAGGCAAGCAGAAAGAGCTCTCTTTCAAAGGAAACATGGCTCTCGTAAGGCGTACCCTAAGAATCTAGCAACACTTCTGAATGATATCCATGTTGATTGGTTGCATGAGGAAATGGAGAGAGCAGAGAGCGGCGAGGGGCTGCATATCACGACGGAAGAATGGGAGTATGCACGAGGATGCATGTTAAAGGTACATAGAACTAATGTTTTGCATTAGTTGTAAGTGATTTGCTTTTAATATTTATTCACATTGCTTACACAAATATTACTTCTATTTTGGTCCAGTGCACTATGTTCAATGCTATATGGTGTGAAGGCAAGCGTTTTCGAACACAAAGAATTGATGAAAAGAGGAATACACAAGATTGCGGTGTCATTAGTAGCTTTGAGGGAGCTAATGGAAAAATGGATGATTATTGTAGCACAATCCAAGACATATTTAGGCTTGACTTTCGTTGCTTCTTTGTGTATGTTTTGGATGTCAAATGGCAAATGAACGTGGTGGAAAAAGGGCCTAATGCAACGATAAAACGCCATGCAAGTGGCTATGTAACTATTGACTCTACAAAGTTTTGGCAAACAAAGAAAGATAGGCTCGTATTGCCACAACAATGTGAGCAAGTATGCATTTTTTTACTAATGTGTTTCATGTACATATATATCTAAGCTCGCGTACCCCTTGACTTTTGATATGCTAATTAATTACTGCAGTATGTGTATTTTAGTAGGTTATCTAAATGGTGGTACGTCATCCCTATTACACCACGTTCCAAAGTGATGTATAATACATTCACTTATATGGAGCATATGGAGGATGTAACAAGCCGCAATGAAGATGATGTCGAACATGCCAATGAAGATGTTGTGATCGATGATCAAGAAATAAGAGATGATCATGATAATGAGGATGAGCGTGCCATTTTTCATGATCATGAGAATGACCCTATCATTGAGAATGATGGTGATGTTGATGAGGATGATCAAGACATCGATACCATTATCAATGGACAGAATATCGATAGTGGAATAAATTTAATCGTAGCCTTACAAATTGATCAAATGGATATTGATGTTGATCATTTGGTAAGGATGGATCTTATTGAAGATGAGATCAAACCCTAACCAATCCATCACTGTATCATTCTGAATTGATGACATTTCTATTGTATATGTCTTTTAATTATCATCTCATGATTTATTTTTGAATATATTTCATTGTTGTAAATGCATGTAGTGGGATTGTGTAATGATATATACTGTAATGTACTATGAGATGGTTTAAAGAAAATAGTTTTTAATTTTGTAAAGGAATGGAGTTTTTCTTTATAAAAATCTCGCGTGTATATACACGCGCTGATACACGCGTTGCTGGAACCAGTATACACGCGAATTTAGATGCCAATATACACACGAAGGTAGATGCGTTTCTGAAACTTCAATACATGTAAATTTAGATGCCAATATACACGCGTCCGATACTACTCATATACATGCACGACCATACATGCGCCCGTAACTTATCGTGTGTATTGAACGCGTGTATGGCAGTAGTGTCTTGTAGTGTATTTATCAGACCAATAATCTAACATTATCGTCTTGCTCTTAAACAATAGTCTTGAATCTAGACCTCCAGCCTAGGCACCATTTGATCCCACATTTGATCCCACACTATATCCAGAGTGTCTGCATCAAACATGAAGAAATGAAATTGTTAGTAGAGACATTATCAAACAGATCCGCACCCGATGGCCACCTATAAATCCCTCAACTTGGAGGAGATCATGCAGACCAAAGGTAGACTCACACTAATTCGACACCCCTAGCAACTACTACTATCTAGATGATGAATTTCACCTAAAGAGATAAAAGAGTTACTTTGTAGTTCTATAACATATACCGAGGTCTCACCCCCAATACCTGCATCTAGCTCGTGCATCTAACTCTGTTTAGGCTTTTGCATCTATGTTAGGACACTGATAGAACTAGGTGAGAGTCGAGCGGTTCAAGGGAGTCCGGACATGTGTGGACGGCAAGCGTTCCTATATCTAGTGAGATGGTCGGTTGGAAAGTTGCTCTATCCTCTTCTAGCAAGTGAATGGATACCTTTCAGTGGTATCAGAGCATTCTTCTTTCATCATGCTCCACTTTCTGTGCAGAATCTCACAACTGGCTATGCACATCGTTAACGTGAGGAGAATTAACTGTAGTTTCTCTCTCCCTCGCCTTGTTTGCATCTTTCATGGAAGAGTGCAATAGCCATGATATACGATGTAATAACCATCACTTTTAGTCCTTACGTAGCCCAGTAACTGTCGTATACGGCTGTTAGAAGACACATAGTAGAAACCAAGCAATTGACGATGATTCACAACACGTAAGTAGGCCATAACGGCTGCCTCATCAATAGAAGCCGTTGCATAAGCCCCACAAAACAACAACAATGTTGTTACGACATAGTTACGATGCACAAAAGCAACTGCAAAGCCGCCAGTGTAGTGTTGCATATACCAGCCATATTTCTGCTATTGCACCATTACCCGACAACAAGTAGCATATACCAGCCATATTATACAACCATCTTCAATAGCAGATGGTGGCTCCAGTCGGCTCTTAACACACAAGAAACACGGCCATGACAGCAACGCCATAAATTACCGACGATAGCGCTATTTTTTGCAAAAGCAACATAGCCGATAGGCGATCATCCTTCCGGCCATGGGCAGACAAGTTTTTTTTTTAAGGGAAAAATATATATTAAAAAAAGGATTGTTCGTGCAGAGAAACATCATCTCTATCTCTCTGGTTTCTAGCATCGTGGGCAGTAAATCAAGGACAAATGTCATCTCTCTCTCTCTCATATATCCAAAAAGACGGAATGATCTCTCTCTTTCTCTCTCGTATCGGCGTATCGGCGAAAGGAGAGAAAGAGACATCCAAAAATACTTGAAAAAGAAGACTTTTGAAATTGCTCAATATTTCTCTACAAATTGCACACAACAAGGGGATGAGAGCGGTGTCTATTAGCAAGGTCGCCAAACAATATACTATCGATGCAGACATAATGAGCTGGTTTTGGTCATGTATTCATCTTTATCTTGCCATGACCTCAAAAGATTTCGAGCACTCCGAGGGTCAGCAGTATGGTGGTCATCCATCTTTGGATACCAATATGGTTGATGTAGATGTGGGTGATCACTGTTCTTTCTAAAATTTTATAGACCATACAAGAGACTCTTAAATAGTTGGTCACTAGTTTAGGGTTTTGGAGTGTCCCGGTTGATACTCTAGGGGCATATACTCCTGGGGGGTCAACTCAAGACATCAAAATGCTCGAGAGTCAACTATGCTCAAGAGCATGAAGCCTCTAGTGTTTTGCCGAGAAAGAGAAAGAGCATAATAAAGACTTAGTGAACACTTTTTTACAAAAGTGAATGGAATTACGCCTTTTGAAGCATTCTTCTGATGATGTTTGTGTGATTGAGGCAGCATGCTTGAAGGCAAGGCCTAGAAGTGGTGGATGAGTCTCAAAGCGAGAGCGATCAACCTACGACATGGGATGCTTTTCAGACACTCTTCGAAAAGAATTCTTACGTGAGACGAGAAGGATTGGAATTGGGATGCTTTGGACAATTGTAAGCTGGAACGTCTTGTGTTAAACCAATATCTTTCTAAGTATCGCGAGATAATTCTCAAGCTCAAAGGCTTGGATGACTTCCAAAAAGTATGAGGTTTTCTACGTGGTTTAGATATATTGAATATAAAACTAAGGATAAAACTCAATATCCTAAAACTTTGGAAGAGGCCATAAAAAGTGCATAGATCTTATATTATGCAATTGAGAAGAAACGCACGGCCAAGACACCTTGGGATTAAACATCCAACTTCCGTAGTTCAAAAAAGGGGAACAAATGGAAGGGGCTAAACAAGGTAATGATGCGGTTAAGAAGGCTAAGGGGATAAGGGGTCCCTTATCTCTGCAAGATTATGAGAGAGCTAAAAAAGAAAAATTATGTTTTATTTGCATGGATGCTCTAATCATGATAATAAACAGAATTGTCCAAAGAATTGTGGCAAAGATGTCGATAAGGACGAGAGTAACGCAGTGCACGTTGCAAGTCTTGCCACTTAAAGCTTCCAAGAAGTTTTCTAAAGTTCAAGTATGCCATACTGATGCCACGCATGAGTGTTGTGTAACCTCTATGATGTGGATACCCTCTTTTGGGGCCTTATGATTTGGTTTGAATGCATGGACACATCAAAGACGAAGAGTTTGTGTCATGATTGAGGACAATGGGGCTACAACACTACTTTTTGAGTTATCACTTGCTTAAAAATTTAAAATTGCCAAAAAGCCCTAGTGAGTATACATACATGGTATTTCTTACTAATGGGCCGCTAGTAAGCATGTATGGGACACGATGGTTAAGCAAGTACCACTTAGTATTTAAGGACATGAAATGCACTTGTATTTTCAAGTTATGCATATTATGAGAGCTGATGTTATTTTGGGTCATGAATGGTTGTTTCATTTAGGACCATCTCTTTCTCATAGTTATCTAGATAATACTTTTGATTTTGAGGTCAATGGTAAACAGGTACATTTGCACGGTGAACGTGATGTTCCCCCATGTCTACTCATTTGTTCTGCTGAAGTGGACCACCATCATGTACATGCTCATGAAATAGAAAATCTCTTTTTGTATTACATGTCTCCTTCAGTTTTGTCTCATGATGATGTTAGCGGTGGTGATTTTAATTCTAGTCTAAGTATTGAATTTCTTAATTCTGTCATATGTGAACAACATGTTAGTGCTATGCATAATAATGAACAAACTAAATTTTTTCCTAAGCTCACTCAACAAGTTTCTAATCGTTTGCAAAATCTTTACATGAATTGCATGATGTATTTCCAAGTG
This sequence comes from Cibotium barometz, assembly GCF_041138505.1. Classification (NCBI taxonomy): domain Eukaryota; kingdom Viridiplantae; phylum Streptophyta; class Polypodiopsida; order Cyatheales; family Cibotiaceae; genus Cibotium; species Cibotium barometz. The sequence goes on from NC_141086.1 coordinate 38,231,013, forward strand.
CCTTTCCATCTGGTTTGCCCCCTAAGCACAATGTCCAGCATGCCATTGAAGTGCTCAAGGATATAAAGCTAGTCTGCAAGCCTCCGCATAGGCTTAGCACTAATGAAGCGAGTGAGGTAGAGCGTCAGCTTGATGACTACTGCACCGACGAGGGCTTCATTAGGCTCAGGAATTCGCCATGGGCATCACCAATTTTATTGGTGAAGAAGAAATATGGGTCCATGCGTTTACGCGTGGACTATCGTGGTTTGAATGTGATCAGGATAAAGAATAAGTATCCATTACCGCGAGTTGATGAGCTTTTTGAAAGGTGCACAATACTTTAGCAAGATTGACTTAAGGTCAGGCTAACATCAAGTTTGCATTCGTATGGAGGATGTGCCTAAGATAGCTTTTTGTTTTAGATTTGAGCATTATGAGTTTTTAGTTATGTCGTTTGGTATAACTAATGCTCCAGCTAGGTTTATGACTCTTATGGCATCTTACATCTGTATCTTGATCGACTCGTTGTAGTATTTTTAGATGATATTTTGATCTTTAGTCGCACCAAGGAAGAGAATTTGCAACACTTCTACATAGCGTTCAAATTGCTAAGGAAAAACGTACTCTAAGATAAACATGAAAATTTTGAGTTTTTTGCCTCACATTATCTCGGTAGATGGAATTCAGATTGATCCTATAAAAGTAGAGGCGGTCCTTAAGTGACCCCATCCAACAAATTTGGAGGAATCGAAGATACTCTTTGGATTGGCAGGGTTCTATCGCAAATTCATTTCGAGATTATGCTAAGTTAGCGGTTCCCATGACGGACCAATTAAAGGCTAAGGGTCACAACTTTGTTTGGGGTCTTGACCAACAACAAAGTTTCAATCACCTTATGGTTGCCATAGCTATCGTACATTGTGTTGGAAATGGTAGATCCTAATTAACCATTTGTGGTTGAAACGGATGCTAGTGACCATGTAGTTGGTGACGTTCTTCTTCAAGGAGGAAGACCAATAGCTTTTGAGAGCAAGAAGTTGGATAGAGCTCAGTGGAATTATTCTGCATATGAGTGTGAGCTTTATGCCATCATTCACACTCTAGGCAAGTGGAGACATTATCTCTACAGTGCTAATTTGAGATTGTCTTTGATCATGAGAGTATTAAATGGTTGATAACTCAAACTGATTTGAAAGCTCGTAAAGCTCGGTGGGCAAAAATCCTCCAAGAATTTGACTTTCAACTAAGGTTTCACAAAGATGAATACAATGTCATGGGTGATGCTTTAAGTCGCATGCCTCAATTCAACTCATTGAGTTTCACAAAGTTGAAAAGAGAATTTTAATATACACTCAAAGGCAAGTGCGAACATGATCAATCATATGCAAAGGTGTGGACATTTGTTACACACAAGGATTGCTCCCACTCCATAGTAGTGAGTGCTTCAGATGATAGTTCCACACCTAGCTCTCCTCTTTCTAGGGACAAGAAGGATTTTTCCATCAATAATCAAAGGCAAGTGCGAACATGATCAATCATATGCAAAGGTGTGGACATTTGTTACACACAAGGATTGCTCCCACTCCATAGTAGTGAGTGCTTCAGATGATAGTTCCACACCTAGCTCTCCTCTTTCTAGGGACAAGAAGGATTTTTCTAGGCAAGTGCGAACATGATCAATCATATGCAAAGGTGTGGACATTTGTTACACACAAGGATTGCTCCCACTCCATAGTAGTGAGTGCTTCAGATGATAGTTCCACACCTAGCTCTCCTCTTTCTAGGGACAAGAAGGATTTTTCCATCAATAATGGGTACTTGTTACACAAAGGAAGAGTGTGTGTACCCTTGGACTCTGACACTAGGTGTCAAATCTTTTTGAGTATCATGATAGTATAGGTCATCCTGGAATCAGGAAGACCTATGCCTTAGTGAGAAGGAAATTCTATTAGCTTGGACTTCACAAGGACATCTAAAAAAAAAATTACTTTATAAAAAATTCTAGGTCAATAAGAATGAGCTTCTTAAAATAGGCAGGCTATTACAACCATTAGAGATCCGTGATGGTGGTAAGTGGGAAAGCATCTCTATGGATTTTACTATAGGTCTACCTACAACTAGTAGAGGTCATGATGCCATCTGGGTTGTAGTGGACATGGTTACCAAGATGTCTCAGTTTATTCCAAGTAAAACAACACTAGAATTTGCCTACAACAATCCCAATCATGTAGCTATAACCTTTAGTCCTTTCATGCTTATGTATGGGTTTTAATCCCAATCTCTAGTAGTTGTGGGGTTACCTACTAAAAGAATTCAAAGGTTTAATATTTTCTAGCTCTATGCATGCATTAAGGTTCTTGCATTAAGCTTTATGCATAATCATATGCTTAAGGTTATGCATAAGCCTATTCTTAAGGCTTATGCATAAGGCCTATGCATAAGGCCTATGTTTAAGGCTTATGGATAAGACTATGCTTAAGACTTATGCATAAGCTTAAGCACTATAGTTAAGCTCTATGCATAAGGCTTAAGCACTATAGTCAAGCTCTATGCATAAGCTTAAGACTTATGCATAAGCTTAAGCACTATAGTCAAGCTCTATGCATAAGGCTTAAGCTTAGGCAGCAAAGAGATTGAAGCTTATTCATAGAGCTTCAAGCCTATGCAAAGAGATTTAAGCTTCAATCTTTTGCATAAGACTTAAGAGTATTGCAATAAACTAGCATGACCACTGAAAGCATGGAGTGATGACATGGGTGTAGGAGCACCATCCCCATGAGCAAGGAGAAGGGAAATATTTCCATGAAAGCTGATTAGCTTGTAATTTAACTACTATGAGTTAATCATGATTAGCAAGGAGAAGGGAAATATTTCCATGAAAGCCGATTAGCTTGTAATTTAATTACTATGAGTTAATCATGATTAGCTATTCACATTGGCCTATATACCATGGCCCCCTTTTCACACATACTTATAAATATCCACCCTACTTGGCCTTTGGCCCATAAGGTTATGTCCCCACTTACACTTGGCCCTTTGGCCCAATACAACTTATGCTTGGCCCTTGGCCTCATATGTACAACTTATGTCCACCGCTTCATTACAAACCATCCCCACCCCAAATATGTTTTGTCCTCGAAACATGATCAAAGTAGAACCATAGTATGGATGGTTTGCATAAGCATCAACATAAATCACTTTACACTTCTTTAACAAATATGTCTAAAAGAGCATGATTTGGGCCTTTGAGACCTCCAAAACTTCATGAAATGCTTCCCAACACATTCACAATCATGGCTAAGAAGTATATATGTCAAGTGCATCCATTTGAACCTCTTTTATGCCTCATAACAGTAAGCTATGTTTTACTCTTTTGACTCAAGAATGCACCTCGGATGTATCAAAAAGGTGTTTCATCCCCTCTAACATAGAGGTAGGCTACCATATTTCTTCATCTTGAGGTAAACCTTTCCACTTGATAAGTTATTCACGCAAAGTGTGGTTGGATAACACTTTCTTTCTCCCAACACCTTCTCGAGTATGTACTCCACCATGCCATCTTCACTCATGGGTGGAAGCTCATCCAATACTTGCACCTCTAGACCAACATATGCCTTCAACAAATGTGATACGTGAAAGACATTGTGTAATATTATAATAGACAGAATTAGCAATAATTGATAAGCCACTTCACCAACTCTCCTAAATATTTTGTATGGCCCATAATAACAGTGTGCAAGCTTTGTGTTGGTACTACCTTTAAGAGATCCATGTCAAGTCTTAGGTATCCTCAAGAACACAAAGTCTCCTTCTTTGAATTCCAATGGCCTTCGATGAGCATCTTCATAATGCTTCATCTTCTCTTGAGACTTCTTGATGTTCTCTTTGCATGTTTACAAAAGAGTTTGCATTCTTTCCTCATCCCCTGCATATGGATTGCATTCTCTTGCTTGAATGCTACGATCGGTACATGCACCTTGTAGCCATACATAGCCTCAAAAGATTGAGCATAAAATAGCATAAAAACATGAGATAGAATAGACATCACCTTCAACACGATATTGGTGTGATCTCCCTCCCCCCTCCCCCACCCCCAGAAAGTGTCGGCATACTTCCACATCTTGGGTATTTATGTCTTTATTCACAAAAATAGGCTGCATGCCAAAAATAATTGTACGCTCTTGCATGGGATTTTCCTTTACATAAAATAGGAGCTGCTTTTACCAAAAGATTTAAAACACCCTTCCTATATAACCAAATCACTAAGGAAAAATGCATATAAATTCCTAAGGGCTAATTCACGTGTAACCAAATTAAGAGAGGTCCACTCCCATGTATAACAAAAGTGGATAGCTAACGAAATACAAAAATATCTTGTAGTAAATACCACATCCAAAATACCAAAATCATTGGCTATCTCGCCAATGATTTAAGGGCTAATTCACGTGTAACCAAATTAAGAGGTCCACTCCCATGTATAACAAAAGTGGATAGCTAACGAAATACAAAAATATCTTGTAGTAAATACCACATCCAAAATACTAAAATCATTGGCTATCTCGCCAACGCCAAAATACTGAAGGGAAAAACCTTCTCGATAATTGCTCACACGAAATCACCGCCATCATATCTAGCCATACCGGCTTACCAGCACAAGGCTCATTAATCTCACCAACCTACAGGTTGTCGATTCAAAGGCATTACACAGTAGCAACGCTTGCTTAAATTACATAAGCATTAAATCTAATGCTTATTTCCATCCATTCCTACATTCACATGTTCTACACATGAAATATTCAGAATCATCCAAGTGCCATTCTTCAAACATAGTGGTGATTATGCATCTCCAATCATTCACAGAGGTATGGATGGACAAGCCGTAACATCTACAGATGGAAATTTGGAATCACCCAAATGCCAAGCTTCCAACATACTGGTAATTAGGAATCCCCTAATTGTCCACAGAGGGACCGACGGACAAGCCATAATAGCCTTCCACAAGTCCCCATAATGACTGATTGGTTACATAGTCTCCATAGCCCAAAAAATCTTTTAGAACTTCATAGCTACTATGGGCTTAAATTTGAAGCCCAAGAGGAGGGTTTGTTGAAAAATTAGAGATGCTTTTTCCATCTTTTGTGGGCATCAAAATGCCACCTTTATATTAAATTTGGGGTTCCATTTTCCAAAAATCACCTTAGTATAAGGGTTAAGGGTTTAAGTAAATCTAAAGAAGTCCAACATGATTGGTAGAATAATCATCACCCTCTTCATTCTAGGCCCTTTGGGGTCACAGAATCTAGAATATTATGGAAGGACGTTGGACGATGATTGCAATCTTGCTAATGCTTTAAATTGAAGCTACATGTATTTTAGTGCTTTCTCTATCTTGGTAGACACCATGACTCAAAGTGGTGAAGGGTGGACTCTAGAGCATGACCTAGTGTCCTAATCTAGATTTCATCGTTTAAAAGCCTATTAGCATTAAGATTTCACACAAAATTTGATACGTATTAAGATTTTAAACAAAAATTTATGTGTGTGTTTCCAGAAGCATATAAAATAGCATTTCAAACCTTGTTTTCTAGTACTGTGTACGTGTACTTTACAAAACAAAAGACCATACATAAGGTATGGTGGAGACACATTGCACATTCCTTTGCTTAAATAAACAATTACATGAAACATGCCTCGTTTGAGCTATGCCTTACTATCCTTCAATATCCGAAGGATATAGAATCTATGCTTTCTTTCCTCCAATTTGATATCTTGCCACTTAAAGCTTCCAAGAAGTTTTCCAAGAAGTTTTCTAAAGTTCAAGTATGCCATACTGATGCCACACATGAGTGTTGTGTAACCTCTATGATGTGGATACCCTCTTTTGGGGCCTTATGATTTGGTTTGAATGCATGGACACATCAAAAAGACGAAGAGTTTGTGTCATGATTGAGGACAATGGGGCTACAACACTACTTTTTGAATTATCACTTGCTTAAAAATTTAAAATTGCCAAAATGCCCTAGTGAGTATACATACATGGTATTTCTTACTAATGGGCCGCTAGTAAGCATGTATGGGACACGATGGTTAAGCACGTACCACTTAGTATTTAAGGACATGAAATGCACTTGTATTTTCAAGTTATGCATATTATGAGAGCTGATGTTATTTTGGGTCATGAATGGTTGTTTCATTTAGGACCATCTCTTTCTCATAGTTATCTAGATAATACTTTTGATTTTGAGGTCAATGGTAAATAGGTACATTTGCACGGTGAACGTGATGTTCCCCCATCTCCACTCATTTGTTCTGCTGAAGTGGACCACCATCATGTACATGCTCATGAAATAGAAAATCTCTTTTTGTATTACATGTCTCCTTCAGTTTTGTCTCATGATGATGTTAGCGGTGGTGATTTTAATTCTAGTCTAAGTATTGAATTTCTTAATTCTGTCATATGTGAACAACATGTTAGTGCTATGCATAATAATGAACAAACTAAATTTTTTCCTAAGCTCACTCAACAAGTTTCTAATCGTTTGCAAAATTTTTACATGAATTTCATGATGTATTTCCAAGTGCCGTTCCGTCTAGTTTGCCCCCTAAGCACAATGTCAGAGCATGCCATTGAAGTGCTCAAGGATATAAAGCTAGTCTGCAAGCCTCCGCATAGGCTTAGCACTAATGAAGCGAGTGAGGTAGAGCGTCAGCTTGATGACTACTGCACCGGGGGCTTCATTAGGCTCAGCCATTCGCCATATTTCTTCTTCACCAATTTTAGTGGTGAAGAAGAAATATGGGTCCATGCATTTACGCGTGGACTATCGTGGTTTGAATGTAATCAGGATAAAGAATAAGTATTACCGCGAGTTGATGAGCTTTTTGATCAATTGCAAGGTGCGCAATACTTTAGCAAGATTGACTTAAGGTCAAACTAACATCAAGTTTGCATTCACATGGAGGATGTGCCTAAGATAGCTTTTTGTTTTAGATTTGAGCATTATGAGTTTTTAGTTATGCCGTTTGGTATAACTAATGCTCCAGCTATGTTTATGACTCTTATGGCATCTTACATTTGTATCTTGATCGTTTTGTTGTAGTATTTTTAGATGATATTTGGATCTTTAGTCGCACCAAGGAAGAGAATTTGCAACACTTCTACATAGCGTTCAAATTGCTAAGGAAAAACGTACTCTAAGATAAACATGAAAATTTTGAGTTTTTTGCCTGAGAGATCTATTATTTGTCTCACATTATCTCGGTAGATGGAATTCAAATCGATCCTATAAAAGTAGAGGCGGTCCTTAAGTAGCCTCATCCAACCAATTTGGAGGAATCGAAGATACTCTTTGGATTGGCAGGGTTCTATAGCAAATTCATTTCGAGATTATGCTAAGTTAGCGGTTCCCATGACGGACCAATTAAAGGCTAAGGGTCACAACTTTGTTTGGGGTCTTGACCAACAACAAAGTTTCGATCACCTTATGGTTGCCATAGCTATCGCACATTGTGTTGGAAATGGTAGATCCTAATTAACCATTTGTGGTTGAAACGGATGCTAGTGACCATGTAGTTGGTGACGTTCTTCTTCAAGGAGGAAGACCAATAGCTTTTGAGAGCAAGAAGTTGGATAGAGCTCAGTGGAATTATTCTACATATGAGTGTGAGCTTTATGCCATCATTCACACTCTAGGCAAGTGGAGACATTATCTCTACAGTGCTAAGTTTGAGATTGTCTTTGATCATGAGAGTATCAAATGGTTGATAACTCAAACTGATTTGAAAGCTCGTAAAGCTCGGTGGGCAGAAATCCTCCAAGAATTTGACTTTCAACTAAGGTTTTACAAAGACCAATACAATGTCATGGGTGATGCTTTAAGTCGCATGCCTCAATTCAACTCATTGAGTTTCACAAAGTTGAAAAGAGAATTTTAATATACACTCAAAGGCAAGTGCGAACATGATCAATCATATGCAAAGGTGTGGACATTTGTTACACACAAGGATTGCTCCCACTCCATAGTAGCGAGTGCTGCAGATGATAGTTCCACACCTAGCTCTCCTCTTTGTAGGGACAAGAAGGATTTTTCCATCAATAATGGGTACTTGTTACACAAAGGAAGAGTGTGTGTACCCTTGGACTCTGACACTAGGTGTCAAATCTTTATGAGTATCATGATAGTCCAAGTATAGGTCATCCTGGAATCAGGAAGACCTATGCCTTAGTGAGAAGGAAATTCTATTAGCTTGGACTTCACAAGGACATCTAAAAATATTTTTTACTTTATAAAAAATTCTAGGTCAATAAGGCTGAGCTTCTTAAAATAGGCAGGCTATTACAACCATTAGAGATCCCTGATGGTGGTAAGTGGGAAAGCATCTCTATGGATTTTACTATAGGTCTACCTACAACTAGTAGAGGTCATGATGCCATCTGGGTTGTAGTGGACATGGTTACCAAGATGTCTCAGTTTATTCCAAGTAAAACAACACTAGAATTTGCCTACAACAATGCCAATCATGTAGCTATAACCTTTAGTCCTTTCATGCTTATGTATGGGTTTTAATCCCAGTCTCTAGTAGTTGTGGGGTTTCCTACTAAAAGAATTCAAAGGTTTAATATTTTCTAGCTCTATGCATGCATTAAGGTTCTTGCATTAAGCTTTATGCATAATCATATGCTTAAGGTTATGCATAAGCCTATTCTTAAGGCTTATGCATAAGGCCTATGTTTAAGGCTTATGGATAAGACTATGCTTAAGACTTATTCATAAGCTTAAGCACTATAGTCAAGCTCTATGCATAAGGCTTAAGCTTAGGCAGCAAAGAGATTGAAGCTTATTCATAGAGCTTCAAGCCTATGCAAAGAGATTTAAGCTTCAATCTTTTGCATAAGACTTAAGCGTATTGCAATAAACTAGCATGACCACTGAAAGCATGGAGTGATGACATGGGTGTAGGAGCACCATCCCCATGAGCAAGGAGAAGGGAAATATTTCCATGAAAGCTGATTAGCTTGTAATTTAACTACTATGAGTTAATCATGATTAGCTATTCACATTGGCCTATATACCATGGCCCCCTTTTCACACATACTTATAAATATGCACCCTACTTGGCCTTTGGCCCATAAGCTTATGTCCCCACTTACACTTGGCCCTTTGGCCCAATATAACTTATGCTTGGCCCTTGGCCTTATATGTACAACTTATGTCCACCGCTTCATTACAAATCATCCCCACCCAAATATGTTTTGTCCTCGAAACATGATCAAAGTAGAACCATAGTATGGATGGTTTGCATAAGCATCAACATAAATCACTTTACACTTCTTTAACAAATATGTCTAAAAGAGCATGATTTGGGCCTTTGAGACCTCCAAAACTTCATGATTTGCTCCCCAACACATTCACAATCATGGCTAAGAAGTATATATGTTAAGTGCATCCATTTGAACCTCTTTTATGCCTCATAACAGTAAGCTATGTTTTACTCTTTTGACTCAAGAATGCACCTCGGATGTATCAAAAAGATGTTTCATCCCCTCTAACATAGAGGTAGGCTACCATATTGCTTCATCTTGAGGTAAACCTTTCCACTTGACAAGTTATTCACGCAAAGTGTGGTTGGATAACACCTTCTTTCTCCCAACACCTTCTCAAGTATGTACTCCACCATGCCATCTTCACTCATGGGTGGAAGCTCATCCAATACTTGCACCTCCAGACCAACATATGCCTTCAACAAATGTGATACGTGAAAGACATTGTGTAATATTATAATAGACAGAATTAGCAATAGTTGATAAGCCACTTCACCAACTCTCCTAAATATTTTGTATGGCCCATAATAACAGTGTGCAAGCTTTGTGTTGGTACTACTTTTAACAGATCCATGTCGAGTCTTAGGTATCCTCAAGAACACAAAGTCTCCTTCTTTGAATTCCAATCCTTCGATGAGCATCTTCATAATGCTTCATCTTCTCTTGAAACTTCTTGATGTTCACTTTGCATGTTTACAAAAGAGTTTGCATTCTTTCCTCATCCCTTGCATATGGATTGCATTCTCTTGCTTGAATGCTACGATCGGTACATGCACCTTGTAGCCATACATAGCCTCAAAAGATTGAGCGTAAAATAGCATAAAAACATGAGATAGAATAGACATCACCTTCAACACGATATTGGTGTGATCTCCCTCCCCCCTCCCCCACCCCCAGAAAGTGTCGGCATACTTCCACATCTTGGGTATTTATGTCTTTATTCACAAAAATAGGCTGCATGCCAAAATTAATTGTACGCTCTTGCATGGGATTTTCCTTTACATAAAATAGGAGCTACTTTTACCAAAAAGATTAAAAACATCCTTCCTATATAACGAAATCACCAAGGAAAAATGCATATAAATTCCTAAGGGCTAATTCACGTGTAACCAAATTAAGAGAGGTCCACTCCCATGTATAACAAAAGTGGACAGCTAACGAAATACAAAAATATCTTGTAGTAAATACCACATCCAAAATACCAAAATCATTGGCTATCTCGCCAATGATTTAAGGGCTAATTCACGTGTAACCAAATTAAGAGGTCCACTCCCATGTATAACAAAAGTGGACAGCTAACGAAAAACAAAAATATCTTGTAGTAAATACCACATCCAAAATACCAAAATCATTGGCTATCTCGCCAACGCCAAAATACTGAAGGGAAAAACCTTCTCGATAATCGCTCACACGAAATCACCGCCATCATATCCAGCCATACCGGCTTACTAGCACAAGGCTCATTAATCTCATCAACCTACAGGTTGTCGATTCAAAGGCATTACACAGTAGCAACGCTTGCTTAAATTACATAATAACTCATAAGCATTAAATCTAATGCTTAGTTCCATCCATTCCTAAATTCACATGTTCTACACATGAAATATTCAGAATCATCCAAGTGCCATTCTTCAAACATAGTGGTGATTATGCATCTCCAATCATTCACAGAGGTATGGATGGACAAGCCGTAACATCTATAGATGGAAATTTGGAATCACCCAAATGCCAAGCTTCCAACATACTGGTAATTAGGAATGGGACCAACGGACAAGCCATAATATATTGCCTTCCACAAGTCCCCATAATGACTGCATGGTTACATAGTTTCCATAGCTCAAAAAATCTTTTAGAACTTCATAGCTAGTATGGGCTTAAATTTGAAGCCCAAGAGGAGGGTTTGCTAAAAAATTAGAGATGCTTTTTCCATCTTTTGTGGGCATCAAAATGCCACCTTTATATTAAATTTGGGCTTTCATTTTCCAAAAATCACCTTAGTATAAGGGTTAAGGGTTTAAGTAAACCTAAGGAAGTCCAACATGATTGGAAGAATAATCATCACCCTCTTCATTCTAGGCCCTTTGGGGTCACAGACTCTGGAATATTATGGAAGGACGTTGGACGATGATTGCAATCTTGCTAATGCTTTAAATTGAAGTTACATGTATTTTAGTGCTTTCTCTATCTTGGTAGACACCATGACTCAAAGTGGTGAAGGGTGGACTCTAGAGCATGACCTAGTGTCCTAATCTAGATTTCATCGTTTAAAAGCCTATTAGCATTAAGATTTCACACAAAATCTGATACGTATTAAGATTTCAAACAAAAATTTATGTGTGTGTTTCCAGAAGCATATAAAATAGCATTTCAAACCTTGTTTTCTAGTACTGTGTATGTGTACTTTACAAAACAAAAGACCATACATAAGGTATGGTGGAGACACATTGCACATTCCTTTGCTTAAATAAACAATTACATGAAACATGCCTCGTTTGAGCTATGCCTTACTATCCTTCAATATCCGAAGGATATAGAATCTATGCTTTCTTTCCTCCAATTTGATATCTTTCAAATATTTTTGAAGTGTATAATCCTAAGATATGTGAAAGCATACAAGCTTTTTGAGGAGTCACATCATTTGAACCCTACACTTTTTACTGAAATAAACAAGCACTTTTTGAGATTTTCAAATTCTGAGGTTTGGGTACTGTTGTTGTAAATGGACATTATCAAAATAAAGAAATGGCTTAATCTATTTGACTATTTTTCTCCCGAATGTGATCTTTAAGATTCTAAAAGAAGAGAGAGAGTGTGTGTGAGAATGTTTAACATTTTTTTATGAGCTTTTCCTTGATTTAAGGAAGAGACATGAAGCCCTTAGAGGGCCTCTTTTTGAGTCCAAAAACCCCTAGTGCATATAACTCTCACTTTTTGTTTGGCCGATTCTTTTCTTTTTTTTGAGGGGGAGGGGGAGGGGGGGGGGCCGTGGGCACTTTATGTTCAAATGTGTTTTGATTTGAGTAGAATGTAGGCCAATGGTAAAACTAACGTCGCATTTGACCAACGATGATAACATTTCATCCTTAACTCTTATAAGAGTTGAGTTGAGATTGTAAAGGTAGATAGTTTGTAGGTCTCTCTCTCTCTCTCTCTCTCTTAAGTTTATAAGGTTAAGGTGGCCTTGTATTTTGGACGTTCCTCTTCAATGTTTCTTTTGTTTTTGCTTCTGTTAATCTTAAGGTCTCTATAGTTGAGTGTTTCCCTTTTCCTTTTGTTTCTTTTCTTAATCCCATATTTAATATGCAGTTACATGTGCTCTCTCGGCAGTACGCACTCTATCATTTAACCGATCGACAACACCGGCCTATATATCTTGCTCACGCTTCCTGCACTATAAGCCCCTCTTGCATTTGGTGGTTGTCGGCAGTACGCACTCTATATATCTTGCTCACGCTTCCTGCACTATAAGCCCCTCTTGCAATTCCTGGCCGACCTTACCCTCTGCCCTTCTTTAACACGTCCACCCTCCCTAGCTAGTGTGCTTGAGCACCTCAATATATATATATTCTTCTCACCTGTCTTCAATTGCTCCAGTCTCTCATTTAAGTATAACCACCTCAACGCTCGTCTTCCGGTCTGTTGCAACCGCCTCCAATATGGGCAATCATCTTTCGTGCATCTACCTTACACCCGCCTCAATCGCTCACGGTAGCAGCAGCAGCAGATCATTCATCAGAATCGTGCATGCACTCGACGATCGCACGTGCAAGCTGGAGGAGCCAATGAAGGTGGCCGAGCTGATGCTGGAGTTCCCCAACCACTTCGTAGCGGAGTATGATGAGCATATTTCAGCTGTGAAGCGCGTTACCCCCTTGCCCGCAGACCACGACACACGTGCCTGCCATGTCTACGTCCTCCTGCCCATGCACAGGCTCAACACCCGCCTGTCCACACAGGAGCTGGAGCACATTTCGACCATGCTGGCTTTCACGTCGGCAGCAGCCTCCGCGACTTCTGCCACTAGTAGTCGAGTACCAGGTCATCGCCGTAGCAAGGTGATTCCTCTCTCCGACCACCAGTATGAGCAGGCAGAGAAAGGGCACACGCTAGTACAAAGCATCGCCAAAGGACGTCACTCTTTCTCAGATGTCAAGGAGCTACTAGAGGAGGAAGCTGCTCCAATTGCAAGAGAGCAACCACCACTGCACTACATGTTGAGGTCCTGCAGGTCACGGACACCGAAACTGGACACCATTGTCGAGTGCTCGCCTCTTTTCGTGTAAACCACGTGAACACCCAAGGCCCTTGCATGAATCTATGAGAAAGCCAGGTTAATGACGGATCCCGCTTTGATGTGGGGTTAAATGCCATGTCGAAGAGATGCTGAGGCTTCACCCCTCAAATTTGAGCCGTAAAGATTGCAACAACAAGGGTTGTCACCGGTTTAGCGTGCTGCAAGTGTTGCATTGCAAGAAAGCCAGCTAGTGAAAGAAATTCCATATACAGGCTTTGCATCTCACAGTGTGGTGGGTAAGGATTGAACCCAAAGCCTTTTCGTACCTCCCCTAACCAACCCACCAGAATGACCGTTCGTTGTGGGCAAGCTCCAGAGTTGTGTCAAGATAATTAAACCATTTGGCAACTTGATTCATTAATGGTTAGGCATTTATGATGGATGGACAATGTATAGGGTACCATCACCAAGGTCAAACACGACAGTGTTTAATGGATTTTTCCATGCTACAAGGCCAAAAGTGATAGGATCACCATTCCGACTCGAAATAATCTCGAATGCTTGTAGGAGACAATTTTTGCAGTAAAATGACTATTATTGCTTGATATGGTTTTTAAAACCTTCCTCTACGAGATTGGTAGTGCTAACGTGGTTGCTTGTGTTATGCATAGAGTTAAGTAGAAGAGTTTTGTTCCATGCTTCCTCTGTCTCGCTTGAGTATTGAATAATCTCAAAGAGTTTAATACTCTAACCTGTAATGTGCTCATAATATGTTATCGTTCTATCTTTCTTGCTTGTCTGTTTTGATTCCATTGCTTGTCTTGTACTTTTTCCTCTCTATGTGTCTTTCTCTCAACTCTCTGTGTTTCGGTCTCAGTGCCTTTCATCTTGTCTCTGCTTTCTTTATCCGATAGATTTTTCTTTTTCTCTTTCTTTTCCTTTCTTCTTTGTCTGCTTTTTCCCTCATTTCACGTGGAATCAAAGAGGAGATCTTAGCCACCTCCTTCAATATGACTACAAGTTAACAATGAAGCTAGCTGTCAAGAAAACTCTTGCATTGTAAGGATGGCAAGACAAGTGCACCCACATCATTTGGAGTGAAAGTCCCATAGAGCCTCATATGAAAAGAATCTAAGCACCATTTTTCCTTTTCCTTTTCTTGCATTTTTTGCTCTCTATGTGTTTCTCTCTCCTCTCTATACCGTGTTTAAATATGCCTCTCATCTTCTCTCTACTTTCTTTCTTGAGGTAGTTTTATCTCTTTCTCTTTCTTTTCCTTTCTTCTTTGTCTACTTTCTCTTTGTCACCTATAATCTTTGAATCAAAGAGGAGACCTTATCAAAGAGGTCTCCGTAGCTATATAACCTTGCATATTGACATAGATAAAAAAGCCTTCCATAAGTCAACGCCATAGCCACTTCATGCTTGCACGAGTCTCCAATAGCTTATAAAACCTTTTAGAACTTCATAGCCAACATGGGACTTAGAGACGCTTTTGCCATCTCTTGTGGGCATGAACATGCCACCTTTGTATTAAATTTGGGCAACAAATGACCATTATTGCTCGATATGGTTTTTTAAAACAATATACATGTCTATTCTAATGAGGAGAACCTTCTTAGTTACCTCCCTTATGACTATGAGTTAGCAATGAAGGTAGCTCCACTTTTTTTCTCTCTATGTGTGGATCCCTCCTCTCTATATTGTGTTTAAATGTGTCTATCATCTTCTCTCTACTCTAGCCAATGTCACCATCCCACATTATGCTCATTTTCTATGGTCGAAATATTGGGTTGTTTTCAACCAAATAATCAACAACAAAAATGCATGGTGATACCTAAGTGCAGCCACAATATATCTTACCAATGGGTCAATAATGTTTGATTATTTACACTTTTTCTAGCAAAACAAGTATTGCTCGAAGGATCATGTACTGCCTATCAATATGGGAGTAAACATGTGGCAACGGGTATCCAAGAATTGGGTATCAGAATGCCACCTTTGTATCAAATTTAGGTTTCTTTTTTCCAGTAATCACCTTAGCATAGGGCTTAGGTAAAATTGAAGAAGCCCAAGATGATTGTAAGGACAATCATCAGCCTCTTTATTCTAGGGCCTTTGGTGATGTGGTGTCATAGAATCTCAATCATTATGGAAGGAGCTTGGAAGATGATTGCAAGCTTCCTAATGCCTTAACCTCAAGTGTCATGTATTTTAGTGCTTTCTCTATCTTTCTAGTAGGCACCATGACTCAAAGTGGTGGATTTAGTTCCCAAATCTCGATTATATCTTTTAAAAGCCTATTACTATTAATATTTTACACAAAAGCTGATTAGTATTAAGGTTTCACACAAAAAAATATGTGTGTGTGGAGCTAGAAGCGTACAAAATAACATTTCAATCTTGTGTTTCTAATACTTTGTATGCGGTTTTTTAAACAGACCATACACAAAGTATAGTGGAGAGATGACACATTCCTCTTCCTAAATAAATAACTACAAAAAACATGCCTCCCTTGAGCTATGTCTTACTGTCCTTCAATATTAAAATGATAAAGAATCTATGCTTTCTTCCCATGAATTTGATGTCTTCCAAATATTTCTGAGGTATATAATCCTAAGGTATGTGAATGGTTTGTACCAAGCTTGTGATAGCATGCTTATTTCGACTGTCATTTAGATGTTGTTTTTGACGAAGCAGGAAACTTTCGACGTTGTTTTCGACAGATGCAGGAAACTTTCGACGCGTGTAGGTATTAAACTTTTTTTGGCATAATGGTGCATCCAGTTGTAGCCGGCACCCAAATCTCGACCTCCACACCCGTCAAATAAGGACCAAATTGAACTTACATATACTATTGCTGGTCCACCTTATAATCAAGGTCTGGCACAGGTCTTACTCTCATCAATGCAACCTGGCTAGCCTCTTCGCCTTCCTTTCCTCCTAAATCTGAATGCCCATTGGCACCTTGTTAAAAGGTAGTCTAAATTTATGAAATGACTTTTGGGATTCGATGATGAAACGCAAACTACAGGCTTATGTGGAGGAGGGAGCTAACTCAGTGTAAGGTCCCTCCCAAGCCATGTATGTATGTGTCTCTTTTAATATAGAATTCAATAAGGAAAGAGAGTGTAATTAGAGAAGAGTGAGACAACAAGGCTAGAAACATTAGGAAAGTGTTAGAATAAAAATATTAGCTCCAAAAATCCTAAAAGAAATAAGAACATAAGAATAGTTCTATTAAGAGATAAGAACATTAGGAAAGTGTTAGAATAAAAATATTAGCTCCAAAAATCCTAAAAGAAATAAGAATAGTTCTATTAATAAGAGATAAGTATTCCCAAAAATAGAATTTCGAGTTTAGGTGATAAGAGGTCATATTTAGAGTACTTTTACACATTTAGAGTCCACGCATACTAAAAATGTGGAAAAACAATGCGTTTCTAAATATGGCGTGTTTGTGGCTATATACAGACGTTTTTGCTTATTCTGCCCACGTAGGCTTGTAGACCACATGCCTTCCCGTTCGTTTGACTGGTTATACGACTATATTCTGAGTTTTTATTTGAGAGTTATGGTCGAAACAGTTTGCTGTTTCTGTCAGCGTCTCTACATAGAGAAAACTGTGAGAAGGCAGCAAGTAGCCTCAAGGTAATCCTAGAGTTTGAGATGTATATATCCCTTCATTCTTATCTAATATCTTAGAAAAGAAGCTTATATCTCTATGGTCTTTCGAAGGAAGAGACCAAAACTCCATAGCTTTTCTTGTAGAGAAAGAATAGTAGACCATAGTCCTGTAAGAAAAGGCTATTTTGCCATAGACCTTAGAAAGAGAGAAGAGTCACAGTATGAGTAAGAGAAAATAAAGCTTGGAGATTATTGGATGATTTCAATCAAAAGACAAGGTATTAGAAGACTCTATTCTCATATGTCAAGTTCTAAAGCTCTTGTTAATACGAGCAAAGACAACGATAAACGACAAATTTCTATAAGGTATATACATATTTTGTTTTTCAATTATATATCATTCTTAGGGGTTGAGGTATGGCCCCGGCTTCTCTATTGATTGTTATAGTGATCTATTTGATTAATTTACCATTTAAAGTTTGTATTCTTTTAAACAACAGCATATGCCTTAATAAAGAATGTCTTATCGCAATCTCAAGTTGAAATGCTAAAATCTGTGTGAGAAAAAGATTATTTTCTTAAGAAGGTAATATGGATTCTAGTCCTATGGTTTAGTGAGTAAATGGATTGTTATCTTGGTTAAATTAAGGTACAGGTACAACTTCTCCCTGCCTTGATGCTGCCCCGTTCTTGTGCTTGTATAGCCGGACGGCGGAGACGTTAGTAAGGCCCGGAGTTGGCCCATGGTATCCCTCATACCATTGGGAGAATGAGGTTTGCCGATTGAGGCGAGTGATTATGATGCTACCTAGTTCTGAGGGCCCAGGCTAGTGCGGTGAATTAGCCCACCCTAGTGCGCAGACATCCCTCTGAGGGGTGGGAGGATCGAGCGATGGAGCCTGAGAGGGCGACAGGCCGGCTTGAGTCCTCGCCAGTGGCCGACGATGAGGTGTATGGTCCCGTAGGGTTTTGCCCAGCATGTAGAAGCTGGAAGGCCGAATTCTAGATCATCGGCAGTATAAAGGAAAAGAATAAGAGAGCCGGTTTGGCTTGTATGAAATTGATTCATGTTTAAACTTTGTTTTTATAAATCTTGTCTTTGGTATGATTGTATTGTAGAAAAAGGCTGTTTTAACAAACCTTGTGAAAAGGGCCTTAATTAAGGAACATGTTTATTTATGTCAAACAGTGTGGTAGGATTAATTAGAAAATAAATTGACACGTGAGTAGGGTGGAAAGTGGGAGGATGGAATGCCCCGACGGCACCATCCTACGGACGGGTGGACCCGATTAGTCGGGTAGCTTTCCAACAGATTAAGTGAAAGCCCTACGCTAGATAAATAGGTTGGCTGCAATGCAAAATGAATATGATGCTATAATGAAGAATGGTACATGGTCTTTGTGTGATTTGCCTATTGGTAAAAAGGCCATTGGATGTAAGTGGGTTTTTAAGTTGAAACGAAAGCTAGATGGCAGTGTTGATCGCTATAAGGCTAGGCTTGTTGCAAAGGGTTATGCTCAAGAAAAGGGCATTGATTTTGATGAGACCTTTGCTCCCACTTGTCGTATGACTACCATTCGTAGCATTTGTGCATTAGCAGCTCATAATGGTTGGAATGTACATCCGTTGGACATCAAGACTGCATTCTTGAATGGAGATTTGCATGAGGAGGTGTATGTATCGCAACCTCGTGGTTTTGTTCAAAGAGGGTAGGAAAACAAAGTGTGCAGGTTGAAAAAGGCTTTATATGGTTTAAAGCAAGCTCCACGAGCTTGGTATGAAAAGATACATGCATATTTGACTGCACATGGTTTTTAGAATAGTCCAACAGAAAGCACTTTGTATGTTAAACGTGTGGATGGTGTACATCTAATCATTGCTCTCTATGTCGATGACATGCTGCTCACAGGACCAAATGAAAGTCATATTGCTGATTTTAAGTCTGATTTGAATGCCTCTTTTGAGATGTCAGATTTGGGGCAATTGCATCATTATTTGGGGATACAATTTAAGCAGTGTGATGGAGGTATTGCTTTGTGTCCGACAAAGTATATTGAGACATTGTTGCGGAGATTTAGCCTTGAAGACTGCAAGCCTATTGCTACTCCAATGGAGACAGGTTTGAAGTTGAGTCTTCATGATGCTGGAGATCACTTTGATGTCACACTCTATCAGACAGCTGTTGGTTGCCTCATTTATGTATGCATTACGAGGCCGGACATTCAGTTTGCAGTCTCACAGGTGAGCAGGTTTATGCATAGCCCAGGGTCTCAGCATTGGAAGGCAGTTAAACGCATCTTTCGCTACTTGAGTGGCACCATACATCTTGGGTTATCCCAAGGGGGGATCGTTGCCGCCAGATTTACATGCTTTTTCGGACTCAGATTGGGCTCGTTGCTATGACACAAGAGTGTCCACAAGTGGTTTTTGTTTTATGCTCGGTAGCTCATGCATATCTTGGTTGAGCAAGAAGCAACCTACTGTGGCCACTTCTAGTTGTGAAGCTGAGTACAGGGCAGCTTTCACAGCTACGGTTGAGTGTGTGTGGCTCAGACGGCTTATGGCTGATTTGGGTGTTGGCTACCACCTCTATCTACACTGACAGTCAGAGCGCATTGGCAGTTGCGAGAAACCCAGTTTTTTATACTCGCACAAAGCACATTGAGGTTCTCGGGCAACTCTATTCTAGAAGACTAGGCCAGCGGCGGCTGTGTCTTGCATGGATGAGGAAAAAAGCGTTGCCTCTAGAAATCAAGTCTTGTAGTTGCCCAATTTATGTGATCAATTACCTTATGGGTGATTTGATTTTAGAAGACCACACTCCCCCTGTGGGATAGAACTAGGTCTTACCTATGAATCGTATCCTTGAATCTCTGTATGGTCAAGGTGTCGATGAGTAGGAAATTTTCTCTAAGATAAGACTTAGTGGACTATCTTAAGTGTTTCCCCTATTTGTGGAAGGGGAGAACCTTACAAGTGGTATCAGAGCCGATCTTAGTTCCTAGGATTTGTTTTTCAAAGGAACTGCTGTCAAGGGATTAAAACAAGTGATTGTTTATCATATGAGGATGAATCAATCATCTCTATTGGCCATAGAAGTGATTTGAATATCCTCATATGTTGAGACAATCATCTTATGAAATTGTGCTTGTATCTTGGGGGTGCACACGCAAGATATTTGTACAATAAATTTGAGAAATGAGATTGGGGAGAAAACCTTTTGTGAGGAAAACATAGGGTGATCAAATTAACAAACTAGTGAGAGACTGAATGACTAGAAGGATAGACCGAAACTTTTTTTAGAGAAATTTTTAGAATATCTCATTAATTTGTGTATTATAAATTATTAAGATTATAACTCCATTAAGATTTGAATAGTTGACATGTGAATGCCATCCATTGGATGCTTTACACTAGGACGATCATCCAAGATCTAGAACCCATCTGAGACAACATGAATCTCGGATGTGTAATTCCGAAAGGATCATGCTCTTAGATGTGTTAATCCCTAGATACTAGGTGTGTAATTTTCAGAAAACTAATCATCTCAGATATGTCAATCCTGATAATCTTTGGATGTGTCAATCCCAAGGCACCAGATGTGTAATTCTCAAGAAAATGAAGATCTCAGATATATTAATCCTGACTGCCTTCAAATGTGGTGCTATGATAAGTATTTGATAGTTTTGAACTTTTAATGGATATAATGAAAGAAGCAAGCTCACCCTTGCTCGCGTCTAAAAATCGTGAGAAATGCCAAATTAGTTGGAAGCATTGTTGTCAATCTAACCATTGGAGCTAAAAAGTTAGAAGCATTGTTGTCAATCTAACCACTGGAGCTAGAATCAGTTTATAAGATGCCATGAAAGTACACCTTCGTGAAAGGTTTTGTCCTCTAAGATTTCGAGAGGATAAAATGAACGAATTTTTGGAGCTAACCCAAGAAGGAAAGACCCTAAAAGAATACCACCAAACTTTTGTTAAACTTCTCTGATTTGATCTAGAGATGGATGAGGTAACTCTTCTCCATCGATTCATTTGGAAGCTTAATCTACCTTTGAATAACCTCATCAAGAATGTGAAACCATCCTCTATTTTAGAAGCCATAATTATAGCCAGAGACTGTGATAAAGTTTTTTTATATAGAAAGTATCAAGAAGGACATGAGTCCTTTCATGTTAATCAAGAAGAGGTCTCCTAATTCAAGAGAAACATCAAGCCCACCCCTGGCTATAAGGAATCATGAGCTAGAGCAAAAATTAGGTCAACAAATAGGGATAGCTGGGTTAAAGATAACCGAATTCAACAAGTATTTCTATGAGTAAATAGAAGAGGATTGATGCAAGATTCATGTGAAGTAATGTGCATGATGAATAGAGGTATTCTACAAGACGATACTAAAATTATGAAATTGCTATCATAGGTTAGATTGCGTAAAGAATTGATTTCCTTACGTTTTTCCATGATAATTTGTTAAGTACCATATTACATGGGGGTATAGAATAAGGAATTTGAAGGTTCATACCATATGAGAGGTATATGGATACATGAAATTAGAATAATAAAGACCTTTTGGAGGCACAACAAAACGATCCAAGCACATGAAATAAACGTATCTTTAAGAACAATATTTAGATAAAAGAAGATTTTTACCTAGTGGAGACACCACTTTTAAAGAGACAGGAGGATTTACTTAGATACTACCCTGGCTCGCGAGATGAGGATATCTCGAATCTTTTAAGTGGGGGAGATTGTAAGGTCCCTCCCAAGCCATGTATGTATGTGTCTCTTTTAATATAGAATTCAATAAGGAAAGAGAGTGTAATTAGAGAAGAGTGAGACAACAAGGCTAGAAACATTAGAAAAGTGTTAGAATAAAAATATTAGGTCCAAAAATCCTAAAAGAAATAAGAACATAAGAATAGTTCTATTAAGAGATAAGAACATTAGAAAAGTGTTAGAATAAAAATATTAGCTCCAAAAATCCTAAAAGAAATAAGAATAGTTCTATTAATAAGAGATAAGTATTCCCAAAAATAGAATTTCGAGTTTAGGTGATAAGAGGTCATATTTAGAGTACTTTTACACATTTAGAGTCCATGCATACTAAAAATGTGGAAAAACAATGCCTTTCTAAAGATGGCGTGTTTGTGGCTATATACAGACGTTTTTGCTTATTCTTCCCGCGCTAGCTTGTAGACCACATGCCTTCCCATTCTTTTGTCTGGTTATACACCTATATTCTGAGTTTTTATTTGAGAGTTATGGTCGAAACAGTTTGCTATTTCTGTCAGGGTCTCTATATAGAGAAAACTGTGAGAAGGCAGCAAGTAGCCTCGAGGTAATCCTAGAGTTTGAGATGTATATATCCCTTCATTCTTATCTAATATCTTAGAAAAGAAGCTTATATTTCTATGGTCTTTCAAAGGAAGAGACCAAAACTCCATAGCTTTTCTTGTAGAGAAAGAATAGTAGACCATAGTCCTGTAAGAGAAGGCTATTTTGCCATAGACCTTAGAAAGAGAGAAGAGTCACAGTATGAGTAAGAGAAGATAAAGTTTGGAGATTATTGGATGATTTCAATCAAAAGACAAGGTATTAGAAGACTCTATTCTCATATGTCAAGTTCTAAAGCTCTTGTTAATACGAGCAAAGACAACGATAAATGACAAATTTCTATAAGGTATATACATATTTTGTTTTTCAATTATATATCATTCTTAGGGGTTGAGGTATGGCCCCGGCTTCTCTATTGATTGTTATAGTGATCTATTTGATTGATTTACCATTTAAAGTTTGTATTCTTTTAAACAACAGCATATGCCTTAATAAAGAATGTCTTATCGCAATCTCAAGTTGAAATGCTAAAATCTGTGTGAGAAAAAGATTATTTTCTTAAGAAGGTAATATGGATTCTAGTTCTATGGTTTAGTAAGTAAATGGATTGTTATCTTGGTTAAATTAAGGTACAGGTACAACTTCTCTCTGCCTTGATGCTGCCCCGTTCTTGTGCTTGTATAGCCGGACGGCGGAGACGTTAGTAAGGCCCGGAGTTGGCCCATGGTATCCCTCATACCATTGGGAGAATGAGGTTTGCCGATTGAGGCGAGTGATTATGATGCTACCTAGTTCTGAGGGCCCAGGCTAGTGCGGTGAATTAGCCCACCCTAGTGCGCAGACATCCCTCTGAGGGGCGGGAGGATCGAGCGATGGAGTCTGAGAGGGCGACAGGCCGGCTTGAGTCCTCGCCAGTGGCCGACGATGAGGTGTATGGTCCCGTAGGGTTTTGCCCAGCATGTAGAAGCTGGAAGGCCGAATTCTAGATCATCGGCAGTATAAAGGAAAAGAATAAGAGAGCCGGTTTGGCTTGTATGAAATTGATTCATGTTTAAACTTTGTTTTTATAAATCTTGTCTTTGGTATGATTGTATTGTAGAAAAAGGCTGTTTTAACAAACCTTGTGAAAAGGGCCTTAATTAAGGAACATGTTTATTTATGTCAAACAGTGTGGTAGGAATAATTAGAAAATAAATTGACGCGTGAGTAGGGTGGAAAGTGGGAGGATGGAATGCCCCGACGGACGGGTGGACCCGATTAGTCGGGTAGCTTTCCAACAGATTAAGTGAAAGCCCTACGCTAGATAAATAGGTTCTCGGGCAACTCTATTCTAGAAGACTAGGCCAGCGGCTGTGCCTTACATGGATGAGGAAAAAAGCGTTGCCTCTAGAAATCAAGTCTTGTAGTTGCCCATTTTATGTGATCAATTACCCTATGGGTGATTTGATTTTAGAAGACCACACTCTCCCTGCGGGATAGAACTAGGTCTTACCTATGAATCGTATCCTTGAATCTCTGTATGGTCAAGGTGTCGATGAGTAGGAAATTTTCTCTAAGATAAGACTTAGTGGACTATCTTAAGTGTTTCCCCTATTTGTGGAAGGGGGGAACCTTACAAGTGGTATCAGAGCCGATCTTAGTTCCTAGGATTTGTTTTTCAAAGGTTAACTGCTTTCAAGGGATTAAAACAAGTGATTGTTTATCATATGAGGATGAATCAATCATCTCTATTGGCCATAGAAGTGATTTGAATATCCTCATATGTTGAAACAATCATCTTATGAAATTGTGCTTGTATCTTGGGAGTGCACACGCAAGATATTTGTACAATAAATATGAGGAATGAGATTGGGGAGAAAACCTTTTGTGAGGAAAACATAGGGTGATCAAATTAAGAAACTAGTGAGAGACTGAATGACTAGAAGGATAGACCGAAACTTTGTTTAGAGAAATTTTTAGAATATCTCATTAATTTGTGTATTATAAATTATTAAGATTATAACTCCATTAAGATTTGAATAGTTGACATGTGAATGCCATCCATTGGATGCTTTACACTAGGACGATCATCCAAGATCTAGAACCCATCTGAGACAACATGAATCTCGGATGTGTAATTCCGAAAGGATCATGCTCTTAGATGTGTTAATCCCTAGATACTAGGTGTGTAATTTTCAGAAAACTAATCATCTCAGATATGTCAATCCTGATAATCTTTGGATGTGTCAATCCCAAGGCACCAGATGTGTAATTCTCAAGAAAATGAAGATCTCAGATATATTAATCCTGACTGCCTTCAAATGTGGTGCTATGATAAGTATTTGATAGTTTTGAACTTTTAATGGATATAATGAAAGAAGCAAGCTCACCCTTGCTCGCGTCTAAAAATCGTAAGAAATGCCAAATTAGTTGGAAGCATTGTTGTCAATCTAACCATTGGAGCTAAAAAGTTAGAAGCATTGTTGTCAATCTAACCACTGGAGCTAGAATCAGTTTATAAGATGCCATGAAAGTACACCTTCGTGAAAGGTTTTGTCCTCTAAGATTTCGAGAGGATAAAATGAATGAATTTTTGGAGCTAACCCAAGAAGGAAAGACCCTAAAAGAATACCACCAAACTTTTGTTAAACTTCTCTGATTTGATCTAGAGATGGATGAGGTAACTCTTCTCCATCGATTCATTTGGAAGCTTAATCTACCTTTGAATAACCTCATCAAGAATGTGAAACCATCCTCTATTTCAGAAGCCATAATTATAGCCAGAGACTGTGATAAAGTTTTTTTATATAGAAAGTATCAAGAAGGACATGAGTTCTTTCATGTTAATCAAGAAGAGGTCTCCTAATTCAAGAGAAACATCAAGCCCACCCCTGGCTATAAGGAATCATGAGCTAGAGCAAAAATTAGGTCAACAAATAGGGATAGCTGGGTTAAAGATAACCGAATTCAACAAGTATTTCTATGAGTAAATAGAAGAGGATTGATGCAAGATTCATGTGAAGTAATGTGCATGATGAATAGAGGTATTCTACAAGACGATACTAAAATTATGAAATTGCTATCATAGGTTAGATTGCGTAAAGAAATAATTTCCTTACGTTTTTCCATGATAATTTGTTAAGTACCATATTACATGGGGGTATAGAATAAGGAATTTGAAGGTTCATACCATATGAGAGGTATATGGATACATGAAATTAGAATAATAAAGACCTTTTGGAGGCACAACAAAACGATCCAAGCACATGAAATAAACGTATCTTTAAGAACAATATTTACATAAAAGAAGATTTTTACCTAGTGGAGACACCACTTTTAAAGAGACAGGAGGATTTACTTAGATACTGCCCTGGCTCGCGAGATGAGGACATCTCGAATCTTTTAAGTGGAGGAGATTGTAAGGTCCCTCCCAAGCCATGTATGTATGTGTCTCTTTTAATATAGAATTCAATAAGGAAAGAGAGTGTAATTAGAGAAGAGTGAGACAACAAGGCTAGAAACATTAGAAAAGTGTTAGAATAAAAATATTAGGTCCAAAAATCCTAAAAGAAATAAGAACATAAGAATAGTTCTATTAAGAGATAAGAACATTAGAAAAGTGTTAGAATAAAAATATTACCTCCAAAAATCCTAAAAGAAATAAGAATAGTTCTATTAATAAGAGATAAGTATTCCCAAAAATAGAATTTCGAGTTTAGGTGATAAGAGGTCATATTTAGAGTACTTTTACACATTTAGAGTCCATGCATACTAAAAATGTGGAAAAACAATGTCTTTCTAAAGATGGCGTGTTTGTGGCTATATACAGACGTTCTTGCTTATTCTGCCCGCGCTAGCGTGTAGACCACATGCCTTCCCATTCTTTTGACTGGTTATACACCTATATTCTGAGTTTTTATTTGATAGTTACGGTCGAAACAGTTTGCTATTTCTGTCAGGGTCTCTACATAGAGAAAACTGTGAGAAGGCAGCAAGTAGCCTCGAGGTAATCCTAGAGTTTGAGATGTATATATCCCTTCATTCTTATCTAATATCTTAGAAAAGAAGCTTATATTTCTATGGTCTTTCAAAGGAAGAGACCAAAACTCCATAGCTTTTCTTGTAGAGAAAGAATAGTAGACCATAGTCCTGTAAGAGAAGGCTATTTTGCCATAGACCTTAGAAAGAGAGAAGAGTCACAGTATGAGTAAGAGAAGATAAAGTTTGGAGATTATTGGATGATTTCAATCAAAAGACAAGGTATTAGAAGACTCTATTCTCATATGTCAAGTTCTAAAGCTCTTGTTAATACGAGCAAAGACAACGATAAATGACAAATTTCTATAAGGTATATACATATTTTGTTTTTCAATTATATATCATTCTTAGGGGTTGAGGTATGGCCCCGGCTTCTCTATTGATTGTTATAGTGATCTATTTGATTGATTTACCATTTAAAGTTTGTATTCTTTTAAACAACAGCATATGCCTTAATAAAGAATGTCTTATCGCAATCTCAAGTTGAAATGCTAAAATCTGTGTGAGAAAAAGATTATTTTCTTAAGAAGGTAATATGGATTCTAGTTCTATGGTTTAGTAAGTAAATGGATTGTTATCTTGGTTAAATTAAGGTACAGGTACAACTTCTCTCTGCCTTGATGCTGCCCCGTTCTTGTGCTTGTATAGCCGGACGGCGGAGACGTTAGTAAGGCCCGGAGTTGGCCCATGGTATCCCTCATACCATTGGGAGAATGAGGTTTGCCGATTGAGGCGAGTGATTATGATGCTACCTAGTTCTGAGGGCCCAGGCTAGTGCGGTGAATTAGCCCACCCTAGTGCGCAGACATCCCTCTGAGGGGCGGGAGGATCGAGCGATGGAGTCTGAGAGGGCGACATGCCGGCTTGAGTCCTCGCCAGTGGCCGACGATGAGGTGTATGGTCCCGTAGGGTTTTGCCCAGCATGTAGAAGCTGGAAGGCCGAATTCTAGATCATTGGCAGTATAAAGGAAAAGAATAAGAGAGCCGGTTTGGCTTGTATGAAATTGATTCATGTTTAAACTTTGTTTTTATAAATCTTGTCTTTGGTATGATTGTATTGTAGAAAAAGGCTGTTTTAACAAACCTTTTGAAAAGGGCCTTAATTAAGGAACATGTTTATTTATGTCAAACAGTGTGGTAGGAATAATTAGAAAATAAATTGACGCGTGAGTAGGGTGGAAAGTGGGAGGATGGAATGCCCCGACGGCACCGTCCTACGGACGGGTGGACCCGATTAGTCGGGTAGCTTTCCAACAGATTAAGTGAAAGCCCTACGCTAGATAAATAGGTTCTCGGGCAACTCTATTCTAGAAGACTAGGCCAGCGGCTGTGCCTTACATGGATGAGGAAAAAAGCGTTGCCTCTAGAAATCAAGTCTTGTAGTTGCCCAATTTATGTGATCAATTACCCTATGGGTGATTTGATTTTAGAAGACCACACTCCCCCTGCGGGATAGAACTAGGTCTTACCTATGAATCGTATCCTTGAATCTCTGTATGGTCAAGGTGTCGATGAGTAGGAAATTTTCTCTAAGATAAGACTTAGTGGACTATCTTAAGTGTTTCCCCTATTTGTGGAAGGGGGGAACCTTACAAGTGGTATCAGAGCCGATCTTAGTTCCTAGGATTTGTTTTTCAAAGGTTAACTGCTGTCAAGGGATTAAAACAAGTGATTGTTTATCATATGAGGATGAACCAATCATCTCTATTGGCCATAGAAGTGATTTGAATATCCTCATATGTTGAAACAATCATCTTATGAAATTGTGCTTGTATCTTGGGGGTGCACACGCAAGATATTTGTACAATAAATTTGAGAAATGAGATTGGGGAGAAAACCTTTTGTGAGGAAAACATAGGGTGATCAAATTAAGAAACTAGTGAGAGACTGAATGACTAGAAGGATAGACCGAAACTTTGTTTAGAGAAATTTTTAGAATATCTCATTAATTTGTGTATTATAAATTATTAAGATTATAACTCCATTAAGATTTGAATAGTTGACATATGAATGCCATCCATTGGATGCTTTACACTAGGACGATCATCCAAGATCTAGAACCCATCTGAGACAACATGAATCTCGGATGTGTAATTCCGAAAGGATCATGCTCTTAGATGTGTTAATCCCTAGATACTAGGTGTGTAATTTTCAAAAACTAATCATCTCAGATATGTCAATCCTTATAATCTTTGGATGTGTCAATCCCAATTCACCAGATGTGTAATTCTCAAGAAAATGAAGATCTCAGATGTATTAATCCTGACTGCCTTCAAATGTGGTGCTATGATAAGTATTTGATAGTTTTGAACTTTTAATGGATATAATGAAAGAAGCAAGCTCACCCTTGCTCGCGTCTAAAAATCGTAAGAAATGCCAAATTAGTTGGAAGCATTGTTGTCAATCTAACCATTGGAGCTAAAAAGTTAGAAGCATTGTTATCAATCTAACCACTGGAGCTAGAATCAGTTTATAAGATGCCATGAAAGTACACCTTCGTGAAAGGTTTTGTCCTCTAAGATTTCGAGAGGATAAAATGAACGAATTTTTAGAGCTAACCCAAGAAGGAAAGACCCTAAAAGAATACCACCAAACTTTTGTTAAACTTATCTGATTTGATCTAGAGATGGATAAGGTAACTCTTCTCCATCGATTCATTTGGAAGCTTAATCTACCTTTGAATAACCTCATCAAGAATGTGAAACCATCCTCTATTTCAGAAGCCATAATTATAGCCAGAGACTGTGATAAAGTTTTTTTATATAGAAAGTATCAAGAAGGACATGAGTCCTTTCATGTTAATCAAGAAGAGGTCTTCTAATTCAAGAGAAACGTCAAGCGCACCCCTCGCTATAAGGAATCATGAGCTAGAGCAAAAATTAGGTCAAGAAATAGGGATAGCTGGGTTAAAGATAACCGAATTCAACAAGTATTTCTATGAGTAAATAGAAGAGGATTGGTGCAAGATTCATGTGAAGTAATGTGCATGATGAATAGAGGTATTCTACAAGACGATACTAAAATTATGAAATTGCTATCATAGGTTAGATTGCGTAAAGAATTGATTTTCTTACGTTTTTCCATGATAATTTGTTAAGTACCATATTACATGGGGGTATAGAATAAGGAATTCGAAGATTCATACCATATGAGAGGTATATGGATACATGAAATTAGAATAATAAAGACCTTTTGGAGGCACAACAAAACGATCCAAGCACATGAAATAAACGTATCTTTAAGAACAATATTTAGATAAAAGAAGATTTTTACCTAGTGGAGACACCACTTTTAAAGAGACAGGAGGATTTACTTAGATACTACCCTCGCTCGCGAGATGAGGACATCTCGAATCTTTTAAGTGGGGGAGATTGTAAGGTCCCTCCCAAGCCATGTATGTATGTGTCTCTTTTAATATAGAATTCAATAAGGAAAGAGAGTGTAATTAGAGAAGAGTGAGACAACAAGGCTAGAAACATTAGGAAAGTGTTAGAATAAAAATATTAGCTCCAAAAATCCTAAAAGAAATAAGAACATAAGAATAGTTCTATTAAGAGATAAGAACATTAGGAAAGTGTTAGAATAAAAATATTAGCTCCAAAAATCCTAAAAGAAATAAGAATAGTTCTATTAATAAGAGATAAGTATTCCCAAAAATAGAATTTCGAGTTTAGGTGATAAGAGGTCATATTTAGAGTACTTTTACACATTTAGAGTCCATGCAGGTACGATGGCATGGAGGAAAGCGGGATTTTCCATGGCCTCTCAAGCACCAAGAGACTTGAAGAATCTGCACTGGACGCTAATTTTGCTGATCTTAAAATTCTCCAATAAAGACCAAAATTTGCAAGCATGTGGGGGCGGG
This sequence comes from Cibotium barometz, assembly GCF_041138505.1. Classification (NCBI taxonomy): domain Eukaryota; kingdom Viridiplantae; phylum Streptophyta; class Polypodiopsida; order Cyatheales; family Cibotiaceae; genus Cibotium; species Cibotium barometz. The sequence goes on from NC_141086.1 coordinate 38,261,398, forward strand.
TCCTCCCAATATCTTGTAAAGTTTGGTCAACATTGAAGCATGTTTGGGTACGATGGTATGGAGAAGAGTAAGATTTTCCATGGCCTCTAAAGAACCAAGAGACTTAAAAACTCTGCACAGGGCGGTAACCAAGATTTTCCATGGCCTCTAAAGAACCAAGAGACTTAAAAACTCTGCACAGGGCGGTAACTGCTAACCTAAAAATGCTCTGATGGTGACCAAAATTTGGGAGCATGTGTGGGGACCTGCCCCCACATGCTCGCAAAGTTTGGTAACCATCGGAGCATGTTTGGCTACAATGACATGGAGAAGAGCGGAATTTTTCATGGCCTCTCAAGCATCAAGAGACTTGAAAAATCCACACTGGGAAATAATCACTAATCCAAACATGCTCTGATGTTGACCAAACTTTGGGAGCATGTGGGGGGGGGACCTGCCCCCACATGCTCCCAAAGCTGGTCACCACATCGGAGCATGTTTGGCTACGATGACATGGAAAAGAGCGGGATTTTCCATGGCCTCTCAAGCACCAAGAGACTTGAAAACTCTGCACTGGGCACTAATTGCTAATCCAAACATGCTCTGATGTTACCAAACTTTTCAAGCATGTGGGGGGGCACAAAGTTTGGTCACCATCATCGGAGTATATTTGGGTATAATGATATGGTGAGCAACGGGAGTTTCCATGGCCTCTCAAGCACCAAGAGCGTTAAAAAATCCAAAATGCTCTAATTACTAATTGTTGCTAATCCAAAATTCTCCGATGGAGACCAAACCTTGCAAGCATGTGGGGGAGGGTCTTCCCACATGCTTGCAAAGTTTGGTCACCATTGAAGCATGTTTGGGTACGATGGTATGGTGAAGAGGAGGATTTTCCATGGCCTCTCAAGCACCAAGACTTGAAAAATCGGCATTGGATGCTAATTTCTAATCCAAACATGCTCCGATGGTGACCAAACTTTGCGAGCATATGGGGTTGGTTTTCCCCCACATGCTTGGAAGGTTTGGTTACTATCGGAGCGTGTTTAGGTACGATGGGATCAAATGGATGTGAAAAATGCATTTCTAAATGGTGATTTACAAGAGGAAGTTTATATGGGACAACCAGAAGGATATGTACACCCGAGGTACCCCACTCATGTATGCAGATTAAAGAAAGCATTGGGTGGTTGCAGGATCAGGGTGCCCAGTTTTGTCCACTCAGGCACCCTGTAAATAGTAAAAAAACAGGCATTTATTTACCTTTAGTGGCCAATCTATCCTAGCTAACGAAGGAATTTCCTTTCAAGTTCTCTTGTTGGAACGTCACATGCAAAGTTGGGAATATAGTTGCATAATATAATTAAGCATTAGATAGTTAAAAGTCCTCATTTCCTTAGGTACAAGCTCAATGTATACACCATGTCCCAAATTTGGGCTGGTTCCATAAAATGCTAATATCTTTCACATAAAAACTCATATGAGATTTCCACTTTGCATCTTAGATCTTCACATAATATAGAGCTTAACTTGATTTTTTGAGAAATTTTTAAGCTATTTGTCTCTTTTCTTTAAATATTTCAAGGTCTTTAAAGTGTTATAATATATGCCACTTTTTGCACCCACAATAACTACCACTTAAAAATGCATAATCTTGTAGATCAAAAGAGTGGTAGATAGTGAGACATTGGTAGAATGTGGTGGTTAGTCAAAATTTCAAATCCAATGGTTCGATTTTTAATGATCTCTTTTCTAAAATTCTTCCAGGCTATCAGAAGGCCTACAAATACTAATAATCTAATTAGTAAAATTACATTTTTGATGTAAATCATCTAAAACCTATAGGGACTAGTGTACTTATATTGGTGCATCTATGGAAAAAAAATTAGATCACTCTAAGTATGGAAAGATCATTTTTTTAATTGTTTTATCATATTTTTGGTTAATTTTGATAAATTAGACTAATTTATATTAATTTAAGTTATATTGGGGGTAATTTCGAGTGTATGTATATTTTCTATTAGTTTCTTGATCTCGTTTGAAGTACCTTTCCTCCCCAAATTTGTTGTCCAAGAATTGTCCCAGTCCAGCATAAACTGGACAAAACTGGACACCCTGATCTTGCAACAACCCCATTATATGGTTTGAAGCAAGCACCTCGTGCTTGGAGTGATAAGATAAGCCGATATCTTATCTCCCTTGGATTTCAGGTTTCTTCAGCAGATTCTTCACTCTATGTCAAGAAAACAGATCATAGGATTGTCTTACTTGTCATCTATATGGATGACTTGATTGTCATAGGAGATCATGCTACAGATGTTATGCATGTCAAGGCATTGAGTGGACAATTTGATATGAAAGACTTAGGTGAATTGAGATATTTTCTTGGGATTGAAGTGATCAAAGACCATGCAGGGACATGGTTAGTGCAACGATAATATGCATTGGATATATTGGCAAAATATGGGTTGAGAGGGTGTAAGCCAATGAGTACACCTTTGGAGCAGAATGTGAAGCTGCGGGCTGATTTTGGTGGGCTGATTTTGGTGAAGAGTTGGATGATCCATCTATGTATAGAAAGATGGTTGGTACACGCCCAGATCTCAGTTATGCTATGGGGCTAGTAAGCCAATTTATACAGAGCCCCAGAAAACGTCATTTGGATACAGTGCGACACATTATGCGCTATGTAAAGACCACTGCACATTATGGTCTTCTTTATGAGCATGGTAACGGCTTGGATGTACATGGCTACACAAATGCAGATTGGGCAGGTAGCTCGTATGACAGGAGGTCTACTAGTGGTTATGCCTTTACATTTGGAAGTGCAGTGGTGAGTTAGAGTAGCAAGAAGCAACCTACTGTTGCTTTATCTAGTACTACAGAGGCTAAATACAGGGGTGCAGCCATTGCTACATGTGAAGGAGTATGGTTAAAGAGTCTCTTGGCTAATTTGGGTGAGCCTATTGATGGCAAGGTTATCATTCATTGTGACAACATGAGCAGCATACAGTTGGCCAAGAATCTAGTTTTTCATGTGCAGACCAGACACATAGAGGTCCACTGTCATTTTGTCAGAGAGAAAGTGTTGGATGCTACAATGGATTTGCAGTATGTGAAGACTGAAGAGCAGGTGGCCAACATCTTTAAAAAGCCACTTAGAAGAGAGAAGTTTGAGTACTTCCGTACTATGTTGGGAGTACATGGGATGAGCTTGAGGGGGAGTGTTGAGAGCTTTAATATAGCCCAAGCTCATCTACACCTTCATCTATGGCAGTACATCATGAGCTTGAGAGGGACTCTTGAGATTTAAGCTCGATGTCAGCTTGTGCCAGTTGCACTATGTGCTGGCATGTTAGGTAGTAACATGTGTGAGACATAAATGACCGCATCCAGCTGGTCATAGTGTATGGACATTAGCTAGGGTTAGCAATGTGTGGACACAACACATGTAGTGTGTTGTAGATTATAGATTATGGCTAAATGCATTGTGTGGGGGAAGGGAGATGGCTTCTCTCTATGGTTAGGGTTTGATAATACATTAAGGTTTGCTCCTGCGTGTGTGTCTCCTCTCCCTCTACCTGTTTTTCATCACCCCCCACATGCTCCCAAAGTTTGTCACCATCGGAGCATATTTGGGTACGATGGTATGAAGAAAAGCGGGATTTTCTATGGCCTCTCAAGCACCCAGAGAATTGAAAAATCCATAAAGGGCCCTAATTGCTAATCTAAACATCCTCTGATGGTGACTAAACTTTGCAAGAATGTGGGGGCCGGTCCCCCCCACATGCTTTGCAAAGTTTGATCACCATCGGAGCAGGTTTGGGTACAATGATATGGTGAAGAGCGGGATTTTCCATGGCCTCTCAAGCACCAAGAGGCTTGAAAATTCCGTATCGGGAGCTAAAAGAGCTAATCTAGACATACTCCGATTGTGACCAAACTTTGGGAGCATGTGGGGATGCGTCCACCCCACATGCTTGCAAAGTTTGATCACTATCGGAGCATGTTTGGGTATGGTGGTATGGAGAAGAGCGGGATTTTCCATGGCCTCTCAAGCACCGAGACTTGAAAAATCCCCACAGGGCGCTAATTGCTAATCCAAACATGCTCCGATGGTGACCAAAATTTGCAAGCATGTGAAGGTGGGTCCACCCCACATCTTGTAAAGTTTGGTCAACATTGGAGCATGTTTGGGTACGATGGTATGGTGAAGAGCAAGATTTTCCATTGCCTCTCTCAAGCACTAACTGCTAATCTAAATATGATCCGATAATGATCAAAATTTGCAAGCTTGTGCAGTGGACCCACCCCAATATGCTCACAAAGTTTGGTCACCATCGGAGCATGTTTGGGTACGATGACATGGAGAAGAGCGGTAAAGCACCAAGAGACTTGAGAAATCCTCACTCGGCAGTAATTGGTAATCCAAACATGTTCGGATGGTGACCAAACTTTGCGAGCATGTGGGGGGGACCTGCCCTCCATGCTCCCAAAGTTTGTCACCATTGAAGCATGTTTGGCAACGATGGAGAAGAGCGGGATTTTCCATGGCCTCTCCAGCACCAATTGACTTGAAAATTTGATAGTGGGCACTAACTTCTAATCTAAGCCTACTCTCATGGTGACCAGACTTTCTGAGCATGTGGGGGATACTTGCTGCCACACACTTGCAAAGTCTAGTCACCCATCGGAGCATGTTTGGGTATGATGGTATGGCAACAGTGGGATTTTCCATGGCCTCTCAAGCACCAAGAGCCTTAAAAACTTTGCACTGGGCTCTAATTGCTAATCCAAAATGCTCCGATGGTGACCAAACCTTGCAAGCATATAGGGGAGGGTCTCCACAACATGCTTGCAAAGTTTGGTCACCATCGGGGAGTATGTTTGGGTACGATGGTATGGTAAAAAGCGAGATTTTCCATGGCCTCTCAAAGCACCAAGAGACTTGAAATCTGCATATTGGATGCTAATTGCTAATCCAAACATTCTCCGATGGAGACCAAACTTTGTGAGCATATGGGGTTGGGTCCCTCCCACATGGGGTTGGGTCCCTCCCACATGGGGTTGGGTCCCTCCCACATGCTTGCAAAGTTTGGTCACTATCAGAGCATGTTCAGGTTTGATGGTATGGAGAGGAGTGAGATTTTCCATGGCCTCTCAAGTACCAAGAGACTTGAAAAATCTGCACTGGGCGCTAATTGCTAATCCAAACTTGCTCCAAAGGTGTTCAAACTTTGCAAGCATGTGCGAGAGGTACTCCTCACATGCTTGCACCATCTGAGCATGTTTGGGTGTGATGGTATATTCTACCACCGAAGTATGATGTCTTTGTTACGGCACCAAACACCCAGGTAAGAGTACCATCTCTTTTTTTGAAGAATTTATTGCTAGGCTATTTGATAAAGGAGATGTGGTTCAAGACCCGTGATGTTGGCGACATCGAATTCACGTGGTCAATGTAAAAGGCAAAGATGAGGCTACTTTAGAAGACAAGAAGAAGAAGCCCAAGAGGAAGGAGTTTTCTTGTACGTGCTACTACTGTGACAAGAAGGGTCACATAGAGACTGTAGGGGTTGATGAGAAGAATGGCACCATAAAGACTTCATGTAAGGAAAAGGGGTCAGCCAACAATGCCCAATCTTGGTTGGAGCTCTGGGTTGCAAATAAAAAGGTATATGCATCTTCTCAGGCTCCAGTTGTTAACTATTCATGGATTGTAGATAGTGGGGCATCTCGACATGTAACCAAAAAAAAAGAACTGGTATAGTTCTTGGTAGCCTTTATAGGAATCCATCAATGTTATCATCGGTAATAATACTAAATGTGTAGCCTAGCCAAAGGGTCTGGAACTATCTCATTTGTGGCAGCTACATGTGAAGAAAAAAAGTTGTTTGATGTGCTCTATGTGCCTTAAATAAAGAGAAACCTACTCTCAACTGCTGCAATAACAGATCGTGGCCTTGAATTATTATGCTTCAAGAAAACAGGACCAGAGATTCTAGATTCTGTGTGATGGGAAGAATGTTTGCGAAGCTGTGTGGAATAATAATTTGTACGAGCTAAGTTCTCTCTTACAATTATTTGCAGACAAGGGCACAAGCAAACTTTGGCATGAGCGATTTGGTCACATAAGATTTGGTATGCTAAAGGAGATGCAAACAATGAGAATGGTGGAAACTTTACCTACATTTGCATAGTTGAAGGAACCATGTGAAGCTTGTATGATGGGCAACAAGCAAATAGAAGGCATTTCCACAAGAGAGCAAGAATTGAACAAAGTCTCCTCTAGAACTAGAACATGCTGATCTTTGTGGTAAGATGTCTATTGTTGCATTTGGGGGATCTTCTTACTTTACACTATTAGTTGATAATTATAGTAGGAAGATGTGGATTTATTTCCTTCGTGATAAGGCTGAAGCCTTTGGCAAGTTTAAACAGTGGCATAAATTTGTAGAGACTAAGACATGATAGAGGGTGAAGAAGTTCCACACGGATTGAGGAGGAGAATTCACTTCAGGTGAATTCAGTGAATATTGCAAGGACCATGGCATCAAGTGCCATCTCACTGTTGCACATACACCTCAACAAAATGGAGTTGTGGAAAGCCGCAACTACATAGTCATAGAAATGGCAAGGTGCATGATGAAAGGGAAACGGTTACCAAACTCTTTCTAGGTTGAGGCAGTCAACACTCTAGTTTACATTCTCAATAGATCCTACACAAAGCTGCTCAAAGGAATCACACCTTGTGAGGCCTATTCGGGTAAGAAGCCTTCATGTTTTCATTTTTGACATTTGAGTGTGAATGTTACATGCATATACCAAATGCAAATAGAACTAAATTTGCTGCCAAAACCACGAAATGTAGCTTCCTTGGATATACTACAGACTCAAAGGCATATCGCCTATTTTATCCAAAGGCTAAGAAGATAATGGTCAGCCAAGATGTGGTGTTTGTGGAGCATCCACATTCAATGGAGGATAGGGATCCAACCACTTTATAATCAAATGGAGAAATAATCCACCATGTGCCCAGCCCAAGCAATAGAATTCTGAAGGAGGAGGAGTTTTTAGATGATGATGAAGACGCTCAAGAATCACACGAGCGTGCCCCTGCACACCTAAAGGACAACCACTTCCTACATGGGTAAGGTAGCTCTTTGATGATCGCAAACCCCCCACTTGATGTTGCAGAAACTTTAGCAGGTGGCTTATGTAGATCAAAGAGAATAGAGAAGTGGAGAAGGTCTTCTGAACACATTGTTAATATGGCCTTCATGTGGCTAAGATAATGGATTTAGTTAAGGAGCACACAAATGTAGAATAAGCTTTGACAGATCCAAAGTGGAAGGCATAGATGTAGTCAAAGTATGACAACATCATCAAAATTAACACTTGGGAGATGATTGATCGGCTACCAAAACGAGAGGTAATTTCCACCAAGTGGGTGTGGAAAGCTATGTATAAATCCGATGTTTGATTGGAGAAACACACAGCTAGCCTAGTTACACATGGTTTTTCACAAGTTGAAGGTTCTGATGTCAGTGAAACCTTTGCCCCAATAGCTCGAATGACAACTATTCACACAGTGCTTGCCTTGGCTGCTAATAAGAAGTGGCTATTTTTTCAAATGGATGTAAAATCATCTTTTAAAAATGGACATCTCAAGGAGGAGGTGTATGTTGCTCAGCCGCCAAGGTTTGAGTTATTCGAATCATAAAATAAGTTTTGCACATTGAAGGTGAAACAAGCCCCGAGGGCATGATACCAACGAATAGATACTTTTTTAAAAAATATTGGTTTTTCTAGAAGTGCATCAATGATGCTATTTTGTATGTACTCAAAAAGGATGAAAAATATGGGATAGTTATCCTCTATGTGGACGACTTGATTATCACTTGTTTGCGAGACCATGAAGACTTAATTTAGCAAACACGAGAAAGGCTTGGCTCTGAGTTTGAGATGACATACTTGGGGCTCTTGCATTATTGTTTTGGGATCGAGATTTGGTAAGAGTCTGACGAGAACTTCATTTCTCAGTAGAAGTATGCAACAAAGACCTTGAAGGCATTTGGTATAACATACTACAAGCCAATAAGTACACCAATGGAGGTAAACTCTTGGCTTTCTTCTAAGGACACTTCACCCCCTTAGTTGACATGAAGATGTACAGGAAGCTCGTTGTTGGGAGTTTGATTTTCTTGTGCAATACTTGACCATACATTTGCTATACTGTTGGTGTGTTGAGCACGTTCTCCAAAAAACCATCAGAAAGTCATTAGAATGCACTAATGCGTGTGCTTAGGTACATCAAAGGTACCATTGAGTATGGAATTACATACATGTTTGGTGACTCCTTAGTGGGATATTGTGACTCTAGGATAGGGTTGCAGATCGTGGCACAAGAAAGTTAGTTTTTGGGTATTGCTTCTCACTTAGATTTGGTGTGTTCTCTTGGATTAGAAAGAAGCAACCCACAATGGAACTTTCTTCAACTATAGCAAAGTGTACAAGGTCGCTTGTTTTCCTGCTTGTGAGGCAGTATGATTGAGGAGGATTCTAGCAGATATGGGAGTTTGAGTAACGTCATCCCACGACCTTACGATGTGACAATCATAGTTGTATGGCCATTCCAAAGAACCATATGTTTCATGCTCGCACAAAGCACATAAAGATTTAGTATCATTATGTGCAAGGCTGATTGAGTATGAGATTGTGGGCTGGAGTAATATTCTATGGAGCATAATTGTGCTCACATCTTCACCAAATCTCTTTGGAAAGACCATCTCACTCGACATCTTCATGGACTTAGCATTGAGCCAAGAAACACTTAATTCATCTTCGGGTGGACATTGAGGGTGGGTGTTATTATACATTCAATGCCCGCCTCTTAGCATGTATCATTGATGTATGTTGCACATTTGTACGACCCCCATTATGATGAGAAGAAGCCATTGGTGCACAATTATTTAGTGGGAACCCCAACTTAATTACTCGAAGGGGTCGTAGTTGTGACCATTGATAATTAAGAGTTGATGAAGGGTACAAACATTAGTCTGGGCCCGAAAAGGTATAGGGAATATTCCCTCATATACTAATTTCATCATTAGTGCGCAGTGTTAAGAGTTGATGAAGGGTACAAACATTAGTCTGGGCCCGAAAAGGTATAGGGAATATTCCCTCAGATACTAATTTCATCATTAGTGGGCAGTGGTTAGTTGGGAAACATTATATGAATACGTGGGCGGTGAGCCTTGTGTCAATGCATTGTAGCCGCCCATGTCTTGGACATGTCCACCGCACTACCTGCTGCACAGCACTATAAATAGACATAGTTGGCACAAGCAAAGTGTTAAAACCCTAAGATCTCTCTAGATAATTTTTATGCATAAACATGCATAAATTAGGTATAAACTCATCCACCCGACCACCCCCGAGCCCAAGGGATGCACACATGAATTATAAATGAAACACATCATATCTCTACCTTGATGTCCCAGATGTCCCATACCATCAAGAGGTATAACTCCAATCCAATAGCATGTAGCTATAGTGTGAAATGGTAGGTGAGTAGTTATGATCCTCGATAACACAAGAGAGCATAACATAACCTAGCCTCAAGCTACCATCAAGTGACCATACGCTAAGCCTCAAGATAACATAGCCTTGGCCTCCAAGCCCCCAATCCTCCAAGCCTCCCTTGAGTGTGCCCCATGCCCCTATTATATAGGAGGGCCCTCAAGTGACTCTTGACTCTCCATTCCCCATGTGTGACCCTTGGATGCCTGAACCTAACCTTAATCCTTAAGGTTAGTCCTAACCCATGCTCCACTAGAGCTTGTTCCCATGCGCCCATGCTCACAAGCCTAATGTAGGTTAGCCTCCTAGTATATACACATATAATGTGTATATAACATAATTCCCCTCTCTTAAAACATTGTTGCAATGAGAAAAGAAGGAGAACTTCACTGAGGAACAATATCAAGTGACTCCCAAGTCGAATCCTCTATTTCCCTATCTTTCCACCTAATTTTAACCTTGGGGCTTAGTCAACTACAAAGTTTCCTTTCCCTGAATTCAAGTACCTTATCAGGTTTATGTGGAACATAGAATAATTCTTTGAATTCAACGAGCTCTTGAGGAGTAACTGTGCTATCCTCACCTCCTAGTTTCCCTTTCAATCTATTGATATAAAAGACTCCATGAACTCTAACATGTGGAAGTAGTTTTTTAGTTCATACGCAATCGTGCGAATCTGATGTATAACTCAAAATTGACCACAATATCTAGGAGATAAATTCGAGCATTTTCCTTTGACAAAGTCTGAAAATCTTTAGGAACTTTTAAATAAACCAACTGTCTTGGTTCAAAAGACCAAATTGAGCGTCCTCTATCCAGCATAGAACCGTGCCCTACCCCTGAGCACTCTTGATAGAAATCCGAGCTTCAGTCAGAATTTCCTGCATATCACGCAAGAAATCCCTCGATGCATCAAGCTCGATGTCGTTATTAAGACCGACATCAATAGGTGCCCTGGGTTGATACCCATACATAAGCATGAACGGACTAAAATCAATAGGTGCCCTAGGTTGATACCCATACATAAGCATGAATGGACTAAAATCAATAGCCGTATATCTAAAGCTGTTAGAGGCAAATTCCATCATTGGAAGATATTTTTCCTAATTTGATGCTTTTCAAGAGACATGCACGAAGCATAAGTCCCAGAAATCCATGAACTTCTTTAATAGAAATGGGAGTTGGCCATTCCACACCAGCTTCTTGTGCTATACTCAGCTTGGCTTTTTGTGCAACACCAAGGTGTCCCCAGCCTCCTTAGGCATGTGTGCATCCTATATATGCACAATCATAGAGCCTATCACACTAAGAGAAAAATAATATAGCAGCTTTTTGGCTCTTCGTGCCATTAATGCACTTGAAGCCCAACTTTATCCATGGCATGGATATGATCTCATAACCTTCAAACTATGGGTGTCAGTAGGTGAACCTACTCTATAAGCTCATCCTTATCAAATTCCTTTCATGTAGGACACGAATTTACCATGTATGGGGTACTTTGAGCATATATTCAACATGCAAACTAACCACCTTAACTATAGTGGTTTGTGGTTGAAGTAGTCTTATTTCTAAGATGGGAATGGATTTTTCCTACCAATGCTGCCATGCTTAAGAAGTAATCCAATCACCTTGAAGGTTCACAACACGGAGATGATGATAAATTTTTATGATAGAGAGAATCTAACACTGAAGGATTTGTATGATGCTGCACGTAAAAGGTACAAGGCTCCTCCTCAAACCGAAAAACATCCCTTCTCTAACAGAGGCCCTTCTTCAGCAAACCTCTATTCCTCACACTAGAAAAAGAACAAGGTCCCACCTCTAACTTCATAACCTCAATCTCGATAGCAGCCACTTTGGAGTGTCCCTTCTTATACTCTGTCGTCACCAACTACATAGCTTGAGCCTTACTATGGCAAGGGTAACCCTCCCCACAACCTTAGTACCCTTTATCCAAGTGAGTAACCTCTCCAAGGAATAACATTGATAATGTAGACATGTCGTCTACATTGGTAGTACCTTATGACAAAGCCTCTACTTTTGTTGCCTCGCTAACCAAGGCAATGCACACAATGCAAGTCTCAAAATACCTAGGGCACCAAGGGCGATTTTTTTTTCTTTTTCCGAGGAGGGGAGGTAGGGAGGGAGTGTTGCAAGTCCATGTGCCTCCCTTGTAGATTGCACATCTTCCTTCCCTCCACCCCCAAACACACACACACACACACACACACACACACACATCTAGAGACACCATCTTGACAATGCATAGCTATGTTGCAAAACAATAGTACAAGCATTATCTCTCCCTCTACTTCCATTATTACCACATCCACCTATTTTGAAATTAATTGTGATGGTTTGAAATTGTTAGAAAACCTAATAATATTTCCAAAGGTAAATATGATTGCGTGGGCAGTTTTGTAAGTGGCTTACTGGAACGTCATTATTTAGAGTTAATAAATTGCTAAGTAACATTTCTAATCGATATCATGTAAATGCCAATTACATCATCAGGTGACTAAAAACTCTAAAGATACTAGAATTTGTGTGTGGGTGGGTGGGGGATGCACATGCATGCAAGTGTGTGTGCATGTATACGTGTCTGTGTGGGGGGATGCACATGCATGCAAGTGCATGTGCATGTGTGTGTGTGTGTGTGTGTGTGTGTGTGTGAGTGTGTGTGTGTGTGTGTGTGAGAGAGAGAGAGAGAGAGAGAGAGAGCCAACCATACAAAGCAAATTTTTTAAAGGTCTATGATTGTCTTTGGCATTACAACATGGAGGGAGGTAGTTCTCACCTCACAAGGTTTTGATCAACTAAAAACTGGTACATGTTTTTAGAGAGGTGAGCACGGTTGATGGGGCACATACTGTAGAAGCTGTGTAAACACCCACGTGACTACATATATGGAGGTCGTGTGGTACACCCACAAAGGGTTTAAATGAACAATTTGTCCGCCCTTGTTGTAGAAGACCTGTAAACACCAAGAGGGCAACGGTGTCCGCCCTGCTGTAGAAGAAGGCGTGTAGACACACGTCCCAATTGTAGATGAAGATTGAAGCCGATGCGCAACCCAAGAGCTGGAACATTTCTGTCCGCCCTTGTTGAATGAGCAACGTTGCTACCCGCCCTTGTTGTAGAAGAAGGTGTGTAGACACCCAGTTGTCGATGAAGGCTGAAGCCGATGTACATGTGCGAGGTGGAACTCTTCGGCCTTAGGACTGGATGAAGGCCTTGCTAAAAATTTGTAGAACATGCAGGAAAGCTATCTCTTCTTCATCATACAGTGAAGGCTGAGAATGTGAGAGGCGAGCTCTCACTGATGGTCTCCAGCTTGGGAGCCCATAACTTGTACTGCTTCTGATGGGAGGTTAATGCTTCTGCGTCATCTTGCTGTAAGAGCTGCGGGGTGCTATCTATGCTGCCATTCTCCTCAGCATCCTTACACGGCTGATGCTCAGATGAGAGCAGAGAATCTTGCACACAAATAGAAGCGTGGAGATCGAGGGGGGTAACTTTTGCACTTGTGATCACGCCACGCTTCGGAGGTTTCACCATGGCCTCTCAAGCACCAAGAGACTTGAAAAATCCGCACAAGGTACTAATTGCTAATCCAAACATGCTCTAATGGTGACCGAAAATTGCAATCATGTGGAGGCAGGTCCTCCCCACATCTTGTAAAGTTTGGTCAACATCGGAGCATGTTGGGGTACGATGTTATGGTTTAGAGCAAAATTTTCCATGGCCTCTCAAGCACCAAGAGACTTAAAAAATATGTACTGGTCGATAACTCCTAACCTAAATATGCTCTGATGGTGACCAAAATTTGCAAGCATGTGCGGTGGACCCGCCCGTACATGCTCGCAATGTTTGGTTACTCGAAGCATGTTTGGGTACGATGACATGGAGAAGAGCGGGATTTTCCATGGCCTCTCAAGCACCAAGAAACTTGAAAAATCTGCACTGGGAGGTAATTGCTAATCCAAACATGTTCGGATGGTGAGTATACTTTGCAAGAATGCGGGGGGGGACCTGCTCCCAAAGTTTGTCACCAACGGAGCATGTTTGCTATGAATACATGGAGAAGAGCGGGATTTTCCATGGCCTCTCAAGCACCAAGAGACTAGAAAAATCTACACTGGGCCAAAATTGCTAATCCAAACTTGCTCTGCTGTGGTGACCAAACTTTGCGAGCATGTGGGGGGGGCACCCCTACATGCTTGCAAAGTTTGGTCACCATCGGAGCATGTTTGGGTATGATGGTATGGTGAACAACGGGATTTTCCATGGACTCTCAAGCCTGAAGAGCCTTAAAAGATCCGCACACTAGGCTCTAATTGCTAATCCAAAATTCTCCGAAATTCTCCGATGGTGACCAAACCTTGCAAGCATGTGGGCTCAGGTCCCCCCCACATGCTTGCAAAGTTTGGTCACTATCTTAGCATGTTTCTAGGTATGATGGTAAGGAGAAGAGCGGGATTTTCCATGGCGTCTCAAGGACTAAGAGACTTGAAACATCAGCACTGGGTGCTGATTGCTAATCCAAACATGCTCTGCTAGGGTGACCAAACTTTACAAGCATGTGCGAATGGGTTCTTCCCACATGGTTGCAAACTTTGGTCACCACCATGGGAGCATGGTTGGGTATGATGGTATGGTGAAGAGCGAGAATTTCCATGGCCTCTCAAGTACCAAGAGACTTAAAAAATCCGCACTCGGCATTGATTGCTAATACAAACATGCTCTGACCCCCCACATACTCGCAAAGTTTGGTCACCATCGGAGCATGTTTGGGTATGATGGTATGTAGAAGAGCGGGATTTTCTATGGTCTCTCAAGCACCAAGAGACTTGAAAAGTCCACACTACAAGCATGTGCGGGTGGGTTTTCCCCACATGGTTGCAAACTTTGGTCACCACCATGGGAGCATGGTTGGGCACAATGGTATGGTGAGAAGAGCGATATTTTCCATGGCCTCTCAAGTACCAAGAGACTTGAAAAATCTGCACTCGGCATTGATTGCTAATACAAACATGCTCTGACCACCCCACATGCTAGCAAAGTTTGGTCACCATCGGAGCATGTTTGGGTATGATGGTATGTAGAAGAACGGGATTTTCTATGGTCTCTCAAGCACCAAGAGACTTGAAAAGTCCACACTAGGTACTAATTGCTAACTCGCTGCCACATACTCCCGAAGTTTGGTCACCATGGAAGCATGTTTGGGTACGATGGTATGGAGAAGAGCCGGATTTTCCATGGCCTCTCAAGTACCAAGGGACTTGAATATTCCTCACTGGGCTCTAATTGCTAATCCAAACATGCTCTGATGGTGACCAAAATTTTCAAGAATGTGGCGGCGGCAGGTCCCCCCCACATGCTTGTTAAATTTGGCCACCATCAAAACATGTTTACGTACGATGCTATGGTGAAGAGCCGGATTTTCCATGGCCTCTCAAGCACCAAGAGACTTGAAAAATCCGCACTGGGCGCTAATTGCTAATCCAAACATACTCCAATGGTGAACAAAATTTGTGAGCATGTGGGGGTGGATCCCCCCCAAATGCTTGCAAATTTTGGTCACCATCGGAGCATGTTTGGGTATGATGGTATGGAGAAGAGCAGGATTTTCCATGGCCTCTCAAGCACCAAGAGATTGAAAAATCTGCTAGGGCGCTAATTGCTTATACAAACATGCTCCGCTGGTGGCCAAACTTTGCAAGCATGTGGGGACCGATCCCCCCCACATGCTTGCAAAGTTTGGTCACCATCTGAGCATGTTTGAGTACGATGGTATGGTGAAGAGCGGGATTTTGCATGGCCTCTCAAGCACCAAGAGGCCTAAAAGTTTTGCATTGGGAGCTGATTGCTGATCTAGACATGCTCTGATGGTTACCAAACTTTGTGAGCATGTGGGGGTGGGTCCCCCTTACATTCCCCCTTACATTTTTGCAAAGTTTGATCACTATCAGGGAATGTTTGGATATGATGGTATGGAGAAGAGCGGGATTTTCCATGGCCTCTCAAGCACCAAGAGACTTGAAAAATTTGCACAGGGCACTAATTGCTAATCCAAACATGCTCTGACGGTGACCAAAATTTGCAAGCATGTGGAGGTGGGTCCTTCCCACATCTTGGAAATTTTGGTCAACATCGGAGAATGTTTGGGTATGATGTTATGGTGAGGAGCAAGATTTTTATCCTCAAGCACCAAGAGACTTAAAAAATCTGCATTGGTCGATAATTGCTAACCTAAATATGCTCCGATGGTGACCAAAATTTGCAAACATGTGCGGTGGACCCGCCCCCACATGCTCGCAATGTTTGGTCACCATCAAAGCATGTTTGGGTACGATGACATGGAGAAGAGTTGGATTTTCCATGGCCTCTCAAACACCAAGACACTTGAAAAATCCGCATTGGTCACAAATTGCTAATCCAAACCTGCTTTGATGGTGATGAAACTTTGCGACCATGTGGGGGGGACCATCAGAGCATGTTTGGGTATGATGGTATGGTGAACAGCAAGATTTTCCATGGCCTCTCAAGCACCAAGAGCCTTAAAAGATCCGCACTAGGCTGCAGTTGCTAATCCAAAATGCTCCGATGGTTACGAAACCTTGCAAGCACGTGGGCTCGGGTCCCCCCCCACATGGTTGCAAAGCTTGGTCACCATCGGAGCATGTTTGGGTATGATGGTATGGTCAAGAGTAGGATTTTCCATGGCCTCTCAAGCATGGATGCTAATTACTAATCCAAACATGCTTCGATGTGGTGACCAAATCTTGCGAGCATATAGGGTTGGGTCCCCCCCACATGTTTGCAAAGTTTTGTCAGGATTGGGGCATGTTTGGGTATGATGGTATGGAGAAGAGCGGGATTTTCCATGGCCTCTCCAGTACCAAGAGACTTGAAAAAAATGCATGAGCGCCAATTGCTAACCCAAACAAGCTCCAACTGTGACCAAATTTTGCAAGAATGTGGGGGCGGGTCCTCCCCCCATGCTTGCAATGTTTGGTCACCATCCGAGCATGGTTGTTTACGATGGTATGGTGAAGAGCGAGATTTTCCATGGCCTCTCAAGCACCAAGAGACATGAAAAATCCAAACTTGGTGCGAACTACTAACCCTAACATACTCCGATGGTGACCAAATCTTGTGACCAGGTGGGGGGGACCCGTCCCCACATGCTCGCAAAGTTTGGTCACCATGGATACATGTTTGCGTACAATGACATCGAGAAGAGCGGTATTTTCCATGGCCTCTCAAGCACCAAGAGACTTGAAAAATCCACATTGGGCACTACTTACTAATACAAACATGCTCCGATGCTGACCAAACTTTGCGATCATGTTGGGGTGGATACCCCCCACATGTGTGAAAAGTTTGGTCACCATCGGGTATGATGGCATGGCGAAGAGCAAGATTTTACATGGCCTCTCAAGCACCAAGAGACGTGAGGAATCAGCATTGGGCAGTGCTACTTGGTTATCCAAACATGCTCCGAGGACCGATGGTGACCAAAATTTGAGAGCATGTGGGGGGGACTCCCCCACATGCTCCAAAATTTTGGTCACCATCAGAGCATGTGGGGGGACTCCCCCACATGCTCCCAAATTTTGGTCACCTTCAGAGCATGTGGGGGGGACCCCCACATGCTCCCAAATTTTGGTCACCTTCAGAGCATGTGGGGACCCCCCCACATGCTCCCAAATTTAGGGTCACCATCAGAGCATATATGGGTACGATGGTATGGAGAAGAGAAGGATTTTCCATGGTCTCTAAAGCCCTAAGAGACTTGAAAAATCTGCACAAGGTGCTAATTGCTAATCCAAATGTTCTTTGATGGCGGTGACGAGACTTTGCAAGCATGTGGGCTCACGTCCCCGCCACATGCTTGCAAAGTTTGGTCACCATCTGAGCATGTTTGCGTACGATGGTATGGTGAAGAGCCGGATTTTCCATGGCCTCTCAAGCACTAAGAGACTTGAGAAATCCGCACTCGGCGATAATTTCGAATCCAAACATGCTCTGATGGTAACCAAACTTTGCGAGCGTGTGGGGTGGGT
Source organism: Cibotium barometz (assembly GCF_041138505.1). Taxonomy (NCBI): domain Eukaryota; kingdom Viridiplantae; phylum Streptophyta; class Polypodiopsida; order Cyatheales; family Cibotiaceae; genus Cibotium; species Cibotium barometz. Next base: position 38,279,028 of record NC_141086.1, read on the forward strand.
CCCCCCCACATGCTTGGAAATTTTGGTCACCATCGCAGCATGGTTGGATATGATTGTATGGAGAAGAGTGGGATTTTCCATGGCCTCTCAAGCACCAAGAGACTTGAAAAATTCGCAATGGGCGCTAATTGCTAATCCAAACATGTTGCAATGGTGACCAAGATTTTTTAGAATGTGGGGGCCAATCCCCCCCACATGCTTGTAAATTTTGGTCACCATTGGAGCATGTTTGGGTACGATGGTATGGAGAAGAGCGGGATTTTCCATGGCCTCTCAAGCACCAAGAGACTTGAAAAATCCGCAAAGGACGCTAATTGCTAATCCAAATATGCTCTGATGGTGAAGAAACTTTGCAAACATGTGGGGGCCGGTCCCCCCCACATGCTTGCAAATTTTGGTCACCATCGGAGTACGTTTGGGTATGATGGTATGGTGAAGAGCGGGATTTTCCATGGCCTCTCAAGCATGAAGAGACTTGCGAAATCGGCATTGGGAGCTAATTGCTGATCTAAACATGCTCCGATGGTGACAAAATTTGCAAGCATGTGGGGGTGGGTCCCCTCCATATGCTTGCAAAGTTTGTTCACTAGCGGAGCATGTTTGGGTATGATGGTATGGTGAAGAGCGGGATTTTCCATGGCCTCTCAAAGCACCAAGAGACTTGAAAAATTCGCATAGGGTGCTAATCGCCCCACATGCTTCCAAGGTTTGGTCACCTCCCAAGGTTTGATCACCACCATCGGAGCATGTTTGGGTACGATTGTATGGAGAAGAGCGGGATTTTCTATGGCCTCTGAAGCCCTAAGAGACTTGAAAAATCCACACAAGGTGCTATTTGCTAATCCAAATGTTCTTTGATGGTGACGAGACTTTGCAAGCATGTGGGCTCACGTCCCCGCCACATGCTTGTTATAAAGTTTGGTCACCATCCGAGCATGTTTGCATACGATGGTATGGTGAAGAGCCAGATTTTCCATGGCCTCTCAAGCACTAAGAGACTTGGGAAATCCGTACTCGACGATAATTGCTAATCCAAACATGCTCTGATGGTGACCAAACTTTGCGAGCGTGTGGGGTGGGTCTCCCCCACATGCTTGGAAATTTTGGTCACCGTCGGAGCATGGTGGATATGATTTTATGGAGAAGAGTGGGATTTTCCATGGCCTCTCAAGCACCAAGAGACTTGAAAAATTTGCATTGGGCGCTAATTGCTAATCCAAACATGTTACAATGGTGACCAAGATTTTCTAGAATGAGCGGGATTTTCCATGGCCTCTCAAAGCACCAAGAGACTTGAAAAATCCGCATAGGGCGCTAATTGCCCCACATGCTCCCAAGGTTTGGTCACCTCCCAAGGTTTGATCACCACCATCGGAGCATGTTTGGGTACGATTGTATGGAGAAGAGCGGGATTTTCTATGGCCTCTGAAGCCCTAAGAGACTTGAAAAATCCGCACAAGGTGCTATTTGCTAATCCAAATGTTCTTTGATGGTGAGGAGACTTTGTAAGCATGTGGGCTCACGTCCCCGCCACATGCTTGTTGTAAAGTTTGGTCACCATCCGAGCCTGTTTGCATACGATGGTATGGTGAAGAGCCGGAATTTCCATGGCCTCTCAAGCACTAAGAGACTTGAGAAATCCGCACTCCGCGATAATTGCTAATCCAAACATGCTCTGATGGGGGGTGACCAAACTTTGCGAGTGTGTGGGGTGGGTCCCCCCCACATGCTTGGAAATTTTGGTCACCGTCGGAGCATGGTTGGATATGATTTTATGGAGAAGAGTGGGATTTTCCATGGCCTCTCAAGCACCACGAGACTTGAAAAATTTGCAATGGGCGCTAATTGCTAATCCAAACATGTTGAAATGGTGACCAAGATTTTTCAGAATGTGGGGGCCGATCCCCCCCACATGTTTGTAAATTTTGGTCACCATTGGAGTATGTTTGGGTACGATGGTATGGAGAAGAGCGGGATTTTCCATGGCCTCTCAAGCACCAAGAGATTTGAAAAATCCGCAAAGGGTGCTAATTGCTAATCCAAATATGCTCTGATTGTGAAGAAACTTTGCAAACATGTGGGGGCCGGTCCCTTCCACATGCTTGCAAATTTTGGTCACCATCGGAGCATGTTTGGGTATGATGGTATGGTGAAGAGCGGGATTTTCCATGGCCTCTCAAGCATGAAGAGGCTTGCGAAATCCGCATTGGGAGCTAATTGCTGATCTAAACATGCTCTGATGGTGACAAAATTTGCATGCATGTGGGGGTGGGTCCCCCCCATATGCTTGCAAAGTTTATTCACTAGCGGAGCATGTTTGGGTATGATGGTATATGGTGAAGAGCGGGATTTTCCATGGCCTCTGAAAGCACCAAGAGACTTGAAAAATCCGCATAGGGCGCTAATTGCCCCACATGCTCCCAAGGTTTGGTCACCATCGGAGCATGTTTGGGTACGATTGTATAGAGAAGAGCGGGATTTTCCATGGCCTCTAAAGCCCCAAGGGACTTGAAGAATCCACACAGGGTGCTAATGGCTAACCCCAACATTCTTCGATTGTGACCAGACTTTGCAAGCATGTGGGCTCAGGTCCCCCCCACATGCTTGCAAAATTTGGTCACCATCGGAGCATGTTTGGTTATGATGGTATGGTGAAGAGCCGGATTTTCCATGGCCTCTGAAGCACCAAGAGACTTGAGAAATCCGCACTGGGTGATAATTGCTAATCTAAACATGCTCCGATGGTGACCAAACTTTGCGAGCATTTGGGTTGAGACCTCCCTACATGCTTGCAAATTTTGGTCACCATCAGAGCATGGTTGGCTGTGATGGTAATGAGAAAAGTGGGATTTTGCATGGCCTCTCAAGCAGCAAGAGACTTGAAAAATCCTCACTGGCCACTAATTGCTAATCCAAACATGCTCCAATGGTAACCAAAATTTATGACCATGTGGGGGCCGATCCCCCTCACATGCTTACAATTTTTAATCACCATTGGTGTTTGGGTATGATGGTATGGAGAAGAGCGGGATTCTCCATGGCCTCTCAAGCACCAAGAGATTTGAGAAATCTGTAAAGGGCACTTATTACTAATCCAACATGCTCTTATGGTAAAGAAACTTTGCAAACATGTGGGGGATGGTCCCCCCCATATGCTCACAAATTTTGGTCACCATCGGAGCATTTTTGGGTATGATGGTGTAGTGAAGAGCGGGATTTTCCATGGTCTCTCATGCACCAAGAGGCTAGAAAAATTTGTAGCTGATCTAACATGCCTTGATGGTGAACAAACTTTGCAAGCATGTGGGGGTGGGTCCCCCCCACATGCTTGCAAAGTTTGGTCACTATCGGAGCATGTTTGGGTATGATGGTATGGAGAAGAGCAAGATTTTCCATGGCCTCCCCAGCACCAAGAGACTTGACAAATCCGCATAGGGCACTAATTGCTAATCCAAACATGCTCCAATGGTGACCAAAATTTGCAAGCATGTGGGGACGAGTCCTCCCCACACACTTGCAAGGTTTGGTGAACATTGGAGCATGTTTGGGTACAATGGTAAGAGCGAGATTTTCCATGGCCTCTCAACCACCAAGAGACTTGAAAAATCCACACTGGGGCGCTCACTGCCTGCTAACACAGACATACTTTGATGGTGACCAAAATTTGCGCTCATGTGTCCGAGGGAGCCACCCACACATTCTTGCAAAATTTGGCCACCCACCACCATCGAAGCATGTTTAGGTACGATGACATGGAGAAGAGCGGGATTTTCCATGGCCTGTCAAGCACCAAGAGACTTGAAAATTTTTGCACTTGGTGGTGATTGCTAATCCAAACATGCTCTAATGGTGACCACACTTTGCAAGCATGTAGGGGGGACCTACCCCCTGTTGAGATTCAAGCTCGATGTCAGTTTGTGCGAGTTGCACTATGTGGTGGCATGTTATGTAGTAACATGTGTAAGACATAAATGATGGCATCCAGCTGGTCATAGTGTGTGGACATTAGCTAGGGTTAGCAATGTGTGGACACAACACATGTAGTGTGTTGTAGATTATGGATTATGGCTTTATGCATTGTGTGGGAAGGGAGATGGCTTCCCTCTATGGTTAGGGTTTGATAATACATTAGGTTTTGCTCCTCTCTGTGTGTCTCCTCTCCCTCTACCTGTTTTTCAGGAGCTTGGAGCACATCGATTTTCATCAAATCTGAGAGCTTGGCCTACCGGGTAAGGACTACTAAACATCCTTGAGCAGATTGCAGGTGCAAAAACACAAACAACAACAGATTTGAGTTGCCCAAAGCAAAGGAAAAATTTTGTTTTGCAAGCTCTCCATTGAAGCTTGAGTGTGGTGAATGTATGAGGCAAATGAATGGAAATGAATGTACGAGGCAAATGGATGCAAATCTGACAAAGAATCATGTATCTGGCAAATGGGAATGTATTGGCAACTCATGTGCAATCCCTACATTGAATTTGGAACAAAGTTGATGTATATTAGTGAGTGGAAATTCATTGGTTTGAAGCCCTCACAAAAACAGAGAAGTGATGTCCATTGTGGATGAAATTAAAGCTAGTTTTTTACAAAAATCACTACATTGATGGATTGGCACATGCCTAGGTGTGTTGGTCATCTAATTATACCTTCAATTACCATTATAAACTTGTCAAATCACCTCAGGAGCAGGGAGCGCAGCCTATAGGGAAGAAACAGAGCAGTTTTCTCATCTGTTTAAAAAGTGGAGGCCAAATTCTACTTGGTTGATTGATTAAATTCAAATTTTGCTTAGCAATTATGTGATACACATACTTGAGGAGGTTGCTATATAATTGGTTGAAGCAATTATGCAATATGGAGCTGATTAAACAGGCTGTCTATAGTGATTAGTGAAATAAAGGGTGATTAATCGGCTAATTACTCTCTCAACTTAAACAATTGGTCTAATTCCTTTTACATGGAGTTAGTAGACATCATTTCTACGCTAATGAATGCCTGGTCTCTCAATTTGGACAAGAATCAAAGAAATTAGAGCACTTTTACTACTGGTTTTTATTGGTTTTATTGGTTTTTCTCAAAATAGAGAAGGGGATTTGATATTTTTGGTATGTACGCACCTTGGTTGGTGTTGATATGCAACATTGAGCTTGTTTAGGTGTCAATGTAAGTTATCTACACTTGATTGAACCTTTACATTGCAATTTGAAGCCTTGAAAAGCGTGCTAGAATAGGGTACTTTGGACTGCGTATGCCAGTTCCATTTGAATGCAATCAGTTTGATTTTCTACATCAACAGTGAAGTTCGTCAAGTACTTTGGAGTATCTGGAACACTTATTAGAGTGTGGTTGAGCTGAGGAAGGCTCATTTATAGATTTGGACATGTGCGGAAGATGCATTTGCATTGAGCAAATATGTCAGACAACCCAGTACAGATTGTGGGTGAGAAGTTGGATAGAAAGAACTTCTAGGCATAGAAGTACAAGATTAAAAGCTTTCTAAAAGGAAAAGGGTTTTGGAACCTTGTTACAAGTACGGAGCTAGAGCCAAAACTACCCTGATGACAACCTACAAAACAACAGGTTGTAGCTCATAAGCAATGGTCAGAGAGAGCATACAAAGTTTTGCATTACTTGTCTAATGTATCTTCATACATATACAGGATGCTGATGAGAATCCCAAGGATGCATGGGATACATTGGTAAAGCTGTTTGATACAGATACTAGTGCTCGTAAGCTATTGTCTCAGTTGAGACAATAGATTCATAATGTGAAGTGCAAAGGAAGGAGTATCCATGATTATGTACAAGAGATAAAGAAGTATGCTGATGCATTGGCAACTATCAATGCCCCCATGCCTGATGATGATTTGGTAGACATTGCCATGCGTGGTCTTGGCAAGGAGTACAAGTCTTTTGATACATCTATCTCTGTTCGGAGTACAGGTTTACCAAATTTTGATGAGTTGTTTTCTCTCTTGCTTGTTGAGGAAATCAAACTTAGTGACTCTTTTCATGATGCATCTACTAGCCATGATGATAATGGCAGAAATCATGCTTTCTATTCACAAAGGGGATTTAGAGGCAGGGGGAGATTCGCATCATGAGGCCGTGGTAATGGTTGTGGATGGCAGGACACGTCACCACAATAGATTTTTCAACCTTCATATGGTGCCAGAGGTGGTCGTGGATATATATACACCTCTCAGAGAGGCAAAGGCAATCCTCGTGGAGAGGCAAAGGTAATCCTCATGCAGAGGAGGACGTTGGCAAGGCCAACAAACATCTATGCAAAATGTGGAATGCCATTACTGTGGGAAATTTGGTCATATGACAGGTGATTGTTTCCGCAAACAAAATGATTTGAGAGGGGGTAGAGCACAACATGGTGGACATTATGCACAACATGGTGGAAATTACGCAAATGGTGGAAATTTTGCATCAAGCAGTAATGATGGCAGTGCAAATCACTTGTTTGATGTAAGATTCCTCCCCAGCCTCTCAAAATGTCCAGCATCTTCCCCTGTAATCAATCCCTCTTCATAAATATAAAAGACTTGTTTCTAACTGTTTTAACCTAGAGAGAGAAAATAATCTAGAGAGAGAATATTCAGATTTTTAATATTTTTGGATAGAAAATTATCTCATCTTATTAAAATAAGTTCCCCTGAAACAGAAATTCAAAAAGAACTTTCCAATGTGCAATTGGAATTAATTGGAAATGCGTATAAAGGACCTTAGCCTAAGGGTCTAGATTTTCAGAAATTTTTGGATTATGGTCCAATTAAGGTTCCTATGGGCCAATAGCATCAATCCATGTGTAGGGAGGAGATAAATCCAATTTTGTAAAAGAAGATACCCAAAAATGAGTAAATGCTCACATAAGATGAAGAGTTGAAAATGTACAAGGTTTATTAGTAAAAAAACTATGAGCAATATTAAAAATATGAGATATTTTGGGTATAATGATTTCATATTGACACTATGTAAGGAAGGGGAGTTCTTTAAAGGAGGTGCATATTTCACATAAGATGAAGAGTTGAAAATGTACAAGGTTTATTAGTAAAAAACTATGAGCAATATTAAAAATATGAGATATTTTGGGTATAATGATTCTATTTTGACACATATGTAAGGAAGGGGAGTTCTTTAAAGGAGGTGCATATTTCACATGCTTGAATGAGTTTTAAACTCATAAAAATTGAGATATTCCATCTCTCCTCTCTCCTAATTCAAGTCTAGTTACAAAAAGTTAGCTCAACTGACCTAAAAATGGTCAAAAATTGACCAAACTGAGTTGAAAAATTCTAGAATCAGTTTGTTTGGTTAGGAGCTCAATTTTTCCTATAAATAGAAGCCTCCCCTTGTTGAAAAAAAATATATAGTGTTTATGCATCGTTACTCTACTCCACCTAAGCCAAGAACTGTGAATTCATTAATAATTCACTAGTTTTTGGAGCTTCCCTCTTTCTTCAATCCCCATTGGTGGCTCCATCAACATACTTAACCAATTGATTGGTTGGGGGCCTCTACCGTGAACAAAGAATCAAGCAATTTGTAAGGTAATTAGTGAATATTGATCTTTCCTATAATTTCTCAATGTTTCTCTCTTCTCAACCCTCTCAAACTTGAGAAGCTTAATTGGTATGGTATAGTAGTGAAGAGTTACATAATTTGATGAATGCTATTGAAGTTAAGTAATTAATGTTAGTAAAGAATTACATAAATTTTCATTTATGCTTAATTCTAATGGTTTTTATGTAATTTCTCTCTCTCACTCAAGAAATGGTCATACTCATGACCCATTCTCAATCCAAATGAAGCTTTTCATAAAGTTTTTCCTTAACCCAAGATTAAGCTATGCTTGAGGCCAAATTAATGGTTTTTTTCTATGCTTTTAGTTTATGTATATTGATGATTCAATCCATTATGGATTAATGATCCAATTAGAGATCATTTTAGTTATTTTCTTAATGATAAGCTTTATCCCTTAGAAAAATTGAGATGTATCAGTCATAGCAGTGGAGCTATGGCAAAATTTTTATAAAAATTATGCATAAAATAATTTCATTCAAAGCATAAAAAGAGGACTTCCTACTATATTCTAGGAATTATCATCCTAGATTAATTGAAAGAATTTCATTATAATCATGGAGAAATTGAATTTTTATATTATGCATAAAGGATAAATTTTTATATCAAAAGTGTTACTTTTACCATTTTTATTTTCATGCATAGAAGTATGCATAATGGATAAATTTCTATATCAAAAGTGTTACTTTTATTATTTTTATTTTCATGCATAGAAGTATGCATAATGGATAAATTTTTATATCAAAAGTGTTACTTTTACCATTTTTATTTTCATGCATAGAAGTATGCATAATGGATAAATTTTTATATCAAAAGTGTTACTTTTATTATTTTTATTTTCATGCATAGAAGTATGCATAATGGATAAATTTTTATATCAAAAGTGTTACTTTTATCATTTTTATTTTCATGCATAGAAGTATGCATAAAGGATAAATTTTTATATCAAAAGTGTTACTTTTATCATTTTTATTTCATGCATAGAAGTATGCATAATGGATAAATTTTTATATCAAAAGTGTTACTTTTATCATAATTGAATTTCATGCATAAAGGTATGCATAAAAGTTTTTTATTTTATTATAAAAGTGTGACTTTTATCATAATTGAATTTCATGCATAGAGGTATGCATAAAAGTTGATTATTTTTTTGTAAGAGTGTTACTTTTATCATATTGGATTTCATGCATAGAGGTATGCATAAAAGATATTCTTTTTATACTAAAAGTGTGATTTTCATCATAAATGGATTTTATGCATAACTTAGATGCATAAGAGAAATTCTTTTATTCTAAAAGTGTAATTCCTACCAAATTGAATTTATGCATAAGAAGATGCATAAAAGATTGATTTTAATTTCGAAAGTGTTAGTCTCCTTAAATGGAATTTATGCATAAATAAATGTGTAGAGAAATCTTATATCAAATATAAGAATTCTCTTAAAAAAGATATGAAATGTGATAAGATGTGATAAGAGGTGTATGAGATGTGATAAGATTTGATAAGATGCGTATGGAAAGTGATAGGATGTGATAAGAGATGTATGAGATGTGAAAAGATGTGATAAGATGTATATGAGATGTGATATAATGTGTTAAGATGAGTTAGGATGTGTTAAGATGTATATGGGATGTGTTAGGACAAGAATGGATGTAATATGGTTGTATGAATGTGATGTGGATGTATACATGTAGATGTATATGTATGAATGTGAATGTGGATGTGGATGTGGATGTATGGATGTAGATACGGATGTGGATGTATGTATGTGAATGTGGATGTATGAATGAGGATGTGAAAATGGATGTATGCATGTGAATGTGGATGTATGAATATGAATGTGGATGTGTGGATGTGGAAATGGAGGTATGGATGTATGAATGTGGATGTGGATGTATGCATGTAGATGCGTATGTATGAATGTGAAATTGGATGTATGATGTGGATGTACGAACATGGATATGTATGTAGAATAATGAATATGAAGGTGTATGTGAGATAATGTGAAGTCTATATGAGTGAATGGATGAGAACGAGTACACATTGAATGGAATGTGGAATAAGTAATGTGGTCCGAGAGTGGATAATATGGAAAGACAAGAGTTCGTTATAGAAACCGTATTTTGTGACTGTTTGTAAATGACTGTTTTATGTCAAGAATGCTGGAGAAGCATTTTGACCGTCTTGAGGATTAAGGTGTATGTGAGATAATGTGTAGTCTATATGAGTGAATGGATGAGAACGAGTACACATTGAATGGAATGTGGAATAAGTAATGTGGTCCGAGAGTGGATAATATGGAAAGACAAGAGTTCGTTATAGAAACCGTATTTTGTGACTGTTTGTAAATGAATGTCAAGAATGCTAGAGAAGCATTTTGACCGTCTTGAGAATTAAGGTCATGAAGACCGAACTGATAAAGTTGCAACTGCTGTGACGGAGAGTCAATGGAGGATGTCTCGCGTAGCAAGGTCGATCGAGGTCTTGACCAGCCTCAGTTCGATTTAAATGGTGAGCTTCCGGTACAGTGGATGAGGGACCAAGGAAGCGGCCTATGAGTGAAGCGCTAGGTCACCTGTGAAGGATCCTAGAGGGTGCTGACCATACGGTGCTCGGACTCTGGGTCGCCGAAGATACCCACACGTGCGTCGTGGAATATATTGGAACAAGGAGTAAGAGTTGTTTTCTGAAACCGGGCATGGATCTGGTTGATTGACCTTGCTAGTCCTCAACGGATGAGTCAATGGCTCTTTTATATGGATCTGTGGGTTGATCTAGCTGATCTTCCACGGAGATTCCATTCTATTATATGAATATATTGCCGGTTACTATGAGCTAGGAACTATGGAAAAGGCCCCTGAGCGAACAGGTGGTGAGCGTTCTGGTTGCCAATGATGCCATAAGTATACCGATGAATGAATGACTGGAAATAAGGATTCAACCAGAGACTTTGAGGATTGTCATCAGTGACATAATGGTTTTATTAAAGAATTGTTTTAAAGCTAGTTGATGCTAAGAAAAAGGCAATTTCATATTGGGTGTGTAAGTGGTGTGACTAGTTTTATGTTTGCATGAACTTCGGGCTAGGGGGCCTTGGAACTCTTTTCCTTGGTACCCGGGACAAAACCTAACCAAATTCTTAATTGGATCCCATCACTACAGTGGTTGGCTAGCCCATGGGACTGGATGGGGTTAGGCTGGACTGATGGATCCGTAAATCGAGATTTAATTTCTATTATTACGATAGATGAAGTAAATCCCGGATAGAAATTGTTCTATGGATAGGAATCAACGGCTGTGCCTCTTGATGGGGAAAAAAGCGTTGATCCCAATGATCCAAGTGCAAGTTTCTTCCTTGATTTGACCAAGTACCGTTAAAGGTGTAGTCAGATCAGTTGATCCGTAATGATCTTGACTACCTTAGAGTAAAGAGTTATCCTGGTGGAATCGCCCATGCTTTCCGGGTAAAGGAAGTTTTTTCGGTTTCGGTTTTGGACAAACCGACGGATTAGTCTCTTGTCCGGATATCCATGGGCGAGGCCCCGAGTGTGAGACCCCTACCCGCGCACGATGTGCTACTTTCGCTGCTAGTAACCCGAATCCGTTGCGCGGTGGGGACAGGGATCTCACATTTGACACACATGAAACATGTCGTGGGATCTATGATGACAAATGGTGACAATGATGACACTTGGTATATGGACTCTGGAGCATCAAACCATATGACTTGTCATGGCGAATAGTTTGAACATATGAAGCCTATGGATGTGAAAGGCTATGTGGAGACTCGAGATGATACCCAACATGCTATCACACATGTTGGAAAGTGTACCATTGGTTATGCACAATGGTGAAACAAAGTCTATGATAGATGTATTGTATGTGCCTTCTATTACAAAAAGTTTGTATGTGCCTTCTATTACAAAAAGTTTGGCCTCAATTGGTCAAATGGTGGAACAAGGTTTACAGGTTCGTTTCAACAACGAGCATGTATGCTTCGTTGAGGATTTCAAAAATGGATGTAGAGTCATTGCCAAAGGCAAGAAAGAAGGCAGGTTATTTAAGTTGGATGCTGGGATTCCTGAGTTGAAATCAGCCATGTTCTCTAAAAGCCAAAATGTGATACAGGACATTGACATGTGGCATAAAAAGATTGGACATGTGAACATACAAAGGTTAAAGAACATACAGGCAAGAGGCATTGTAAGTGGGCTGCCTAGATTCAAGTATGATGGAAATATGCATGTCTGTGATGCTTGACAGTTCGGAAAGCAAGCTAGGTTGCCATTTCCTAAAGAAGGCAACATGAGTAGTAGGCCACTTGATATAGTTCATAGTGATGTATGGGATCCTGGTTGAGATTCAAGCTCGATGTCAGTGTGTGCCAGGTATGCTATGTGCTGGCATGTTAGGTAGCAACATGTGTGAGACATAAATGACCGCGTCCAACTGGTCATAGTGTGTGGACATTAGCTAGGGTTAGATGTGTGTGGACATAACTCATAGTGTGTTGTGTGTATTATGGATTTTGGCTTTATGCATTGTGTGAGAAGGGAGATGGCTTCCCTCTATGCTTAGGGTTTGCAATATACATTAGGATTTGCTCCTGTGTGCGTGTCTCCTCTCCCTCTACCTATTTTTCAACATGGTAGCCTGGTGCTCTCTATTAGGGTTTATGAGTGAGTGAGAGAAGAGGGAGAAGAAGCTGTGAAGCTTGCCATTGATGCTGTGAAGCTTGGAGCACACCGATTACTATCAGATCTGAGAGTTTGGCCTATCGGGGTTTTTGGAAGCTTTCCATTGAAGCATGGAAGCGGTGATGTATGGTGAAATACATGAAAATCTGGCAAAGAAATATGTATGTGACAAGCAATAATGTATTGGCAACTCATGTACAAGCCCTACACTGATTATGGAGCATTTTTGATGCATTTGAATGAGTGAAATTTACTGGTTTTTGAGCTCTCACAAAACAGAGAAAAGGAAGCCAAATTTTGATGCATTTGGAGCAAGTTTTTGGCAAAAATGAGAGCATTGATGGATTGCACACTTGCCTAGGTGTGTTGGGCATCTATTTACATCATCAATTAGCACTTAAATCACTCCTAAATCCCCCTACAGCAGGCGGCGCAGGCTGGACAGAGAAATAGAGTACTTTTTTTCATTTATTTGATAGGTGGAGGACTCAAATCAATAGTGGTGAGTGATTACTTCCAAAATTGACTTAGTAATTAGTTGCTACATACACTTGAGAAGGAGGCTACATGATTGGATTGATCAACTATCATCTATGGAGCTGGAAATGAGCTGATTAAACAGGGTGTCTACTAGTTGTGCAGAAAAATAGAGTGTGATTAATTGACTAATTACTCATTGGTCTTAAACAATTGGTCTAATTCCTTTTACATGGAGTTAGTGGACATCATTGCTAAGCTAATGAATGCCTGGTTGCTCAATTTGGACAAAGATTGAAGAAATTAGAGCAAAATTACTACTGGTTTTTTTGGTTTTCCTCAAAACAGAGAAAGGGGTTTGACAAAATTGATATGTATGCATGTTGGTTTGTGTTGATAATCAACATTGAGGTTGTTTAGGTGTCAATTCAAGTTACCCACACTTGATTGAACCACTACATTGTAATTTGGAGCCTTGAAAAGCGCATCAAAACAGGGTATCTTGGACTGTGTGAGCCAGTTCATTTTGGATGCATACAAGTTGATTTTCTACATCAAAATTGAAGTTTGTGGAATACTTTGGAGTATCTGGAACACTCATTAGAGTGTTTTTGAGCTAAGGAAGGCTCGTTTACAGATTTGGAATTGTGCGGAAGCTGTATTTGCATTGAGCAATATGTCGGATAATCTAGTACAGATTGTTGGTGAAAAGCTGAATAGGAAGAACTTCCTGGCATGGAAGTACATGATCAAAAGTTTTCTGAAGGGAAAAGGTTTTTGGAATCTCATTACAGGTGCTGAGCCAGAGCCAGAACTACCCCGACAACCTACACAGCAGCAGCAGGTTATAGCTCATAAGCAATGGTCAGAAAGAGCATTCAAAGTGTTGCATTATTTGTCTATATGTATTTTGGATGCTATGCTCATACACATACATGATGCTAAGAATCCCAAGGATGCATGGGATACATTGGTGAAGTTGTTTGACACTAGTGCTCGCAAGTCTCAGTTGCGACAACAGATACATAATGTGAAGCGGAATAGAAGAAGCATCCATGATTATGTACAAGAGATAAAGAAGTTTGCAGATGCATTGGCAACAATCAATGCCCCCATGCCTGATGATGATTTGGTAGACATTACCTTGCGTGGTCTTGGCAAGGAGTATAAATCTTTTGATACATCCATCTCGGTTCGGAGTACAGGTTTACCAGACTTTGATGAGTTGGTTTCACTCTTGCTTGTTGAGGAAATCAAACTCAGTGATTCATTTCAGGATGCATCTACTAGCCATGATGATAATGGCAAAAATCAGGCTTTCTATTCCCAAAGAGAATTTAGAGGCAGGGGGAGATTCGCATCACGTGGCCATGGTAATGGTCGTGGATGGCAAGACAAGTCACCACAACAGAATTTTCAGCCTTCATATGGTGCTAGAGGTGGTGTTACAATCCACAAACTAGGCAAATGGTTATCTCACGAGCTGATGTGGTGTTTGATGAGCTTGCTAGTTGGTACAAAGCAAAGGATGAGGGTGTCATTGAGTCACTTGAAGCTGATGTGCCTGTGAACTTGCCACAGCAAGTTTTAGTTCTACTTCTATATCTGGGCTAGCAGAGGCTGAGAGTAGTACTGTACGTCCATGGTCAGGACGTTTGAGGCATGAGAGTGTGAGCACTAGGAGTAGTGCTATGGATAAAGGAAAGAAGAAGGTTGAAGGAATTGGAATTACAGGTTATGAGTCATCAAGTTCAGAGAGTTTGGATGAGGATCTTGGCATACCTGTTTTACGCACACCTAGTGCAAGGCAGGATAGATATGTGCCACCACATGCTAGAGTGATGGGTGTTCAGTGATCCGCATGCATTGCGGAGATCCCAAAGGGTCAGATATCCAGTTAACAGGTTGACATACCGTGATTTTGCTATGCATTATGCATATATGACATCTTTGGTGAAGCACGTGGAACCTACATGCTATACAGAAGCTATTGGAAAGCATGTATGGGAGAAAGCAATGGATGTTGAGATGGACGCATTGGTTCTACTTGTCATCTATGTGGATGACTTGATTATCACAGGTGATCATGGTACAAATGTGATGCATGTCAAGAAAGCATTGAGTGGGCAATTTGACATGAAAGAATTGGGTGAGTTGAGATACTTTCTTGGAATTGAAGTGATCAAACACCATGCAAGTACATGGTTAGTGTAACGCCAATATGCATTGGATATGTTGGCAAAATATGGCATGACAGGGTGGAAGCCTATGAGTACACCTTTGGAGTAGAATGTGAAGCTGCGGGCTGATTTTGGTGAGGAGTTGGATGATCCATCTATGTACATAAAGATGATTGGTAGTCTCATTTACATGACTATCACACGCCTAGATTTGAGTTATGCTGTGGGGCTGGTAAGCCAATTTATGTAGAGTCCCAGAAAACCTCATTTGGATGCAGTGAGATGCATTATGCGATATGTAAAGACCACTGCACATTATGGTCTTCTATATGAGAATGGTAAAGGCTTGGATATACATGGCTACACAGATGTTGATTGGGCAGGTAGCTCATATGACAGGAGGTCTACTAGTGGTTATGCCTTTACACTTGAAAGTGTCGTGGTGGTGAGTTGGAGTAGCAAGAAGCAACCTACAGTTGCTTTATCTAGTACAGAGGCTGAATACCGACGTGCAGCCATTGCTACTTGTGAAGGAATTTGGTTAAATAGTCTCTTGGCAGATTTGGGTGAGCCTATTTGATGGCAAAGTTGTCATTCATTGTGACAACATGAGCAGTATACAGCTGGCAAAGAATCCAGTGTTTCATGCGCAGACCAAACACATAGAGGTCCATTATCACTTTGTCAGAGAGAAGGTGCTAGATGGTACAGTGGATCTACAGTATGTGAAGACTGACGAGCAGGTGGCAGACATCTTTACAAAGCCACTTAGCAGGGAGAAGTTTGAGTACTTCCGTACTATGTTGGGAGTACATGGGATGAGCTTGAGAGGGAGTGTTGAGACCCTTGATATCCCAAGCTCATCTACATCTTCATAAATGGCAGTACATCTCATGAGCTTGAGAGGGGCTGTTGAGATTCAAGCTCGATGTCAGTGTTATGCTATGTGCTGGCATGTTAGGTAGCAGCATGTGTGAGACATAAATGACCGCGTCCAGCTGGTCATAGTGTGTGGACATTAGCTAGGGTTAGATGTGTGTGGACACAACTCATAGTGTGTTGTGTGTATTATGGATTATGGCTTTATGCATTGTGTGAGAAGGGAGATGGCTTTCCTCTATGGTTAGGGTTTGCAATAAACATTAGGATTTGCTCCTGTGTGTGTGTCTCCTCTCCCTCTACCTATTTTTCAACAATCTTGCACTTGAGATAGTTTGGAAAGCAAGCTAGGTTGCCATTTCCTAAAGAAGGCAACATGAGTAGTAGGCCACTTGAGATAGTTCATAGTGATGTATGGGATCCTGCACAAAACTAGTCCATTAAAGGCAGCTTGTATTATGTGATTTTCATTGATGATTTCAGCAGCAGAATGACTTGGATTTACTTTCTCAGAGAGAAAAGTAAAGTGTTGGGAAAGTTTATGGACTTCAAAGCTTTTGCAGAGAAGCAATATGGCTCTTGGATAAAATGTTTGAGGACAGATGGAGATGGTTAATACACCTCACATGCTTTTGAGAATTTCTTGAGAGAAAGCATGGCATAAGAAGGCAGTTAACTTGCAGGTACACACCTCAACAAAATGGTGTTGCTGAGAGGAATAATAGAGTCATTTGTGATGTGGCTAGGGCAATGCTCAATGAAAAGAGCATGCCAAACTATTATTGGGTAGAAGCGTGTGCCACCGCGGTGTATGTACTTAACAAGACACCCACAGCAGCCATACATGGAAGTACGCCAGAGATGCGGCTTATAGGTTTTAGGCCAGACATTGGACACCTCAAAGTGTTTGGTTGCATAGCTTATGTGCATGTGCCTGATGAGAGAAGGAGAAAGTTGGATCCTAAGGTAGAAAAGTGCATTTTTGTTGGGTATGCACAGGATCGCAAGGTATATAAATGTTACAATCCACAAACTAGGCAAGTGGTTATCTCACGAGATGTGGTGTTTGATGAACTTGCTAGTTGGTACAAGGCAAAGGATCAGGGTGTCATTGATTTCGTTAATGCTGCTATTCATGTGAACTTGCCCCACAAGGCAAGTTCTATTTCTATGTCTAGGCCAGCAGAGTCTGAGAGTAGCACTATACCTCCATGGTCAGGATGCTTGAGACATGAGAGTGTGAGCACTGGGAGTAGTGCTGTGGATAAAGGAAAAAAGAAGGTTGAAGGAATTGGCATTACAGGTTATGAGTCATCAAGTTCAGAAAGTTTCGATGAGGAACTTGGCATACAAGGTTTATGCACACCAAGTGCAAGGCAGGATAGATATGTGCCTCCACATGCTAGAGTGATAGGTGTTCAGAGTGATCCGCATGCATTGCGGAGATCCCAAAGGGTCAGGTATCCAGTCTCGACAGGTTGACATATCATGACTTTGCTATGCATTACACATATATGACCTCTTTGGTGAAGCATGTGGAGCCTACATGCTATACAGAAGCTATTAGGAAGCATGTATGGGAGAAGGCAATGGATGTTGAGATGGATGCATTGGTTCAAAATGAAACTTGAGATTTGGTTGCCTTACCTTAAGGCAAAAATGTCATTGGTTGCAAATGGGTTTATAAGGTGAAATGCAAATCAGATGGTTCCATTAAGCACCATAAAGTGCGGTTGGTAGCTAAGGGGTATGTACAAACTCAAGGCTTGGACTATGATGAAACATTTAGTCCAGTTGCAAAGATGGGAATAGTGAGAGCAGTCATTGCTATGGCTGCAGAGCAAATGGTTGGGAAATGCATCAAATGGATGTGAAAAATGCATTTCTAAATGGTGATTTACAAGAGGAAGTTTATATGGCACAACGAGAAGGATATGTACACCCGAGGTACCCCACTCATGTATGCAGATTAAAGAAAGCATTATATGGTTTGAAGCAAGCACCTCGTGCTTGGAGTGATAAGATAAGCTGATTTCTTATCTCCCTTGGATTTCAGGTTTCTTCAGCAGATTCCTCACTCTATGTCAAGAAAATAGATCATAGGATTGTCTTACTTGTCATCTATGTGGATGACTTGATTGTCATAGGAGATCATGCTACAGATATTATGCATGTCAAGAAGGCATTGAGTGGACAGTTTGATATGAAAGACTTGGGTGAATTGAGATATTTTCTTGGGATTGAAGTGATCAAAGACCATGTAGGGACATGGTTAGTGCAACGCCAATATGCATTGGATATATTGGCAAAATATGGGTTGACAGGGTGTAAGCCAATGAGTACACCTTTGGAGCAGAATGTGAAGCTACGGCCTGATTTTGGTGAAGAGTTGGATGATCCATCTATGTATAGAAAGATGGTTGGTACACGCCCAGATCTCAGTTATGCTATGGGGCTAGTAAGCCAATTTATGCAGAGCCCCATAAAACCTCATTTGGATGCAGTGCGACACATTATGCGCTATGTAAAGACCACTGCACATTATGGTCTTCTTTATGAGCATGGTAACGGCTTGGATATACATGGCTACACAAACGCAGATTAGGCAGGTAGCTCGTATGACAGGAGGTCTAGTAGTGGTTATGCCTTTACATTTGGAAGTGCAGTGGTGAGTTAGAGTAGCAAGAAGCAACCTACTGTTGCTTTATCTAGTACAGAGGCTAAATACAGGGGTGCAGCCATTGCTACATGTGAAGGAGTATGGTTAAAGAGTCTCTTGGCTAATTTGGGTGAGCTTATTGATGGCAAGGTTATCATTCATTGTGACAACATGAGCAGCATACAGTTGGCCAAGAATATAGTTTTTCATGCGCAGACCAGACACATAGAGGTCCACTGTCATTCTGTCAGAGAGAAAGTGTTGGATGGTACAATGGATTTGCAGTATGTGAAGACTGAAGAGCAGGTGGCCAACATCTTTAAAAAGCCACTTAGCCAGGAGAAGTTTGAGTACTTCTGTACTATGTTGGGAGTACATGGGATGAGCTTGAGGGGGAGTGTTGAGAGCTTTAATATAGCCCAAGCTCATCTACACCTTCATCTACGGCAGTACATCATGAGCTTGAGAGGGACTCTTGAGATTTAAGCTCGATGTCAGCTTGTAAGATTCTCCCCCAGCCTTCGAGGTATACAGGAGTAAGAATCTCCCTTTCTGATCTTATAATTATTCTCTCTCTAAAATAAAAGAAAGATTCTGTTTTAAAAAAGGAAGAACCTTTTCCCTGAATACTTCTCAAGAGTCCCACCTGTTTTAAGAATTCAGAACAATGAGTTCAGAAGTGAGAATCGATGTTTTGGATATCAAGGTTTTGGTCTTCATTCGAGTACGACCCAAAAGAAGTTCTTTATCTCTTGGGAAGTATAAGAAGTTATCTCCCAGATATTGTGGACCAAAGAAAGTAGGTGATTTAGCTTACAAACTTCTTTTATCTCCTCATCTCAAAGTTTTGAATGCCTTCTATACAAAAATGTGCCAAACCCAAATCATGGAAAGACGGTAAAACTTCAGCGGCAAGTTACCATTGGCTTCTAAGTTATGCTAGCTCCTTCCTTTATATAAGTCGTAACTTTTACTTGTCGTTCACAGTAATCTTACTCCCATCGATCTCCTTTCTTTCTTAATCTCCTTCATGGCTTGGCAACAAGAATTAGTTTTATCCATAATGATTCCTCACGTTCAAGACGCAAGTGAGTCTGTGAAGAAGGATTTTATAGAACAGTATGAGCGCTCACTTTTCCCTCACTTGGGAACTTCTGTAGCTCAAACCAAATGGCGGACCTATCAAGACATAACTAGGGTAACACCCTGGGGTCAGCAGCACTTTCGTAACAATGTCCGCTTAGCCATGGTTATTGAAGCTTTGGGTTTGGGTCCCCGATACTACTGCGTCATGAGATCAAGGCATCTTGGGTTTTCTGAGCGGGTCTTCTTACTGGCGTGTTTTCTTCCTCATGAGAAGATATGCCTTTACCCCGTTTTTGGCTTGCCTCTCAGAGGTCCTTTTGTTAGATCACCTCATACCACTGAGATAGGTGCGGCAATAACCAACAGAATTATTCCCATAGATGAGTTACCTTAAACTTGTGCAGCTTGTGAGTGCTGCTTTTGTGACCATATGATGGACGGGCTTATGGAAGTGTAAAGAGTTCTTCTATCTTTACTGTATAAGTTCCGAGAATGAATAAAGTTTAAATCTTGTTCTTATCTTGCTCTCTTTGAGACTTTTCTTGGTGGTTAATCTTGATTAAAATTTTTCTCTAAGTCTCATATTCGCGCATCTTGCGAAATTACCCTAGTTTGCGAGATGAGGACATCTCGCGTTTTTTAAGTGGGGTAGAATGTAAGATTCCTCCCCCACCCCCTTTTTGATGTCTAGTATCTGTCCCTGTAATCAATGCCTCTTCAGAAATATAAAGACCTTGTTTCTAACTATTTTAACCTAGAGAGAGAATATTTAGATTTTGAATATTTTTGGATAGAAAAATATCTCTTATAATTAAGATGAATTCCCTTGAAACAGAAATTCAAAAAGAATTTTCCAATGTGCAATTGGAATTAATTGGAAATGTGTATAAAGGACCTTAGCCTAAGGGTCTAATTTTTAGAAATTTTTAGATTATGGTCCAATTAAGGTTCCTATGGGCCAATAGCATCAATCCATGTGTAGAGAGGAGATAAATCCAATTTGTAAAAGAAGATACCCAAAAATGAGTAAATGCTCATATAAGATGAAGAGTTGAAAATGTACAAGGTTTATTAGTAAAAAAATATGAGCAATATTAAAAATATGAGATATTTTGGGTATCCAAAAATGAGTAAATGCTCACATAAGATGAAGAGTTAAAAATGTACAAGGTTTATTAGTAAAAAATATGAGCAATATTAAAAATATGAGATATTTTGGGTATAATGATTCCATTTTTACACATATGTAAGGAAGAGGAGTTCTTTAAAGGAGGTGCATATTTCACATAAGATGAAGAGTTGAAAATGTACAAGGTTTATTAGTAAAAAAACTATGACACATATGTAAGGAAGAGGAGTTCTTTAAAGGAGGTGCATATTTCACATAAGATGAAGAGTTGAAAATGTACAAGGTTTATTAGTAAAAAACTATGAGCGATATAAAAAATATGAGATATTTGGGTATAATGATTCCATTTTGACACATATGTAAGGAAGGGGAGTTCTTTAAAGGAGGTGCATATTTCACAATAAGTTTTAAACTCATAAAAATTGAGATATTTTATCTCTCCTCTCTCCTCATTCAAGTCTAGTTCCAAAAAGTTAGCTTAACTGACCTAAAAATGGTCAAAAATTGACCAAACTGATTTGGAAAATTCTAGAATCAGTTTGTTTGGTTAGGAGCTCAATTTTTCCTATAAATAGAAACCTACCCCTTGTTGAAAAATATATAGTGTTTATGCATCGTTACTCTACTCCACCTAAGCCAAGAACTGTGAATTCATTAATAATTCACTAGTTTTTAGAGCTTCCCTCTTTCCTCAATCCCCATTGGTGGCTCCATCAACATACTTAACCAATTGATTGGTTGGGGGCCTCTACCGTGAACAAAGAATCAAGCAATTTGTAAGGTAATTAGTGAAATTTGATCATTTTCTATAATTTCTCAATGTTTCTCTCTTCTCAACCCCTCTCAAGCTTGAGACGCTTAATTAGAATGGTTTTTGAATGTTATTGAAGTTAATTGATGAATGGTAGTGAAATACATAATTTGATGAATGCTATTGAAGTTAATTGATTAATGATAGTTAAGAATTACATAAATTTCTATTTATGCTTAATTCAAATGGTTTTTATGAAATTTCTCTCTCTCACTCAAGAAATGGTCATACTCATGACCCATTCTCAATCCAAATGAAGCTTTTCATAAAGCTTTTCCTTAATCTAAGATTAATCTATACTTGAGGTCAAATTAATGGCTTTTTTATATGCTTTTAGTTTATGTATTTCATGAATATTAATGATTCAATCCATGATGGATTATTGATCCAATTAGGGATCATTCTAATTAATTCTTAATGATAAGCTTTATCCCTTAGAAAAAATTGAGATTTATCAGTCATAGCAGCGGAGCTATGGCAAAATTTTTATAAAAATTAAGCATAAAATAATTTCATTCAAAGTATGAAAAGAGGACTTCCTACCATATTCTAGGAATTATCATCCTAGATTAATTGAAGATATTCATAGAGAAATTGATTTTTATATTATACATAATTGATTTTCATGCATAGAGGTATGCATAATAGATTATTATTTTAACATAAAAGTGTTACTTTTATCATAATTAGATTTCATGCATAAAGATTATTATTTTAATGTAAAAGTGTTACTTTTAGCACAATTGAATTTCATGCATAGAAGTATGCATAAGAGTTGATTATTTTATTATAAAAGTGTTACTTTTAGCACAATTGAATTTCATGCATAGAAGTATGCATAAGAGTTTATTATTTTATTATAAAAGTGTTACTTTTATCATAATTGAATTTCATGCATAGAAGTGTGCATAAGAGTTGATTATTTTATTGTAAAAGTGTAACTTTTATCATAATTGAATTTCATGCATAGAGGTATGCATAAAAGTTGATTATTTTATTATAAAAGTGTGACTTTTATTATATTTGAATTTCATGCATAAAGGTATGCATAAAAGTTGATTATTTTATTTTAAAAGTGTGACTTTTATTATATTTGGATTTCATGCAAAGAGGTATGCATAAAAGATATTCTTTTATACTAAAAGTGTGATTTTCATCATAAATGGATTTTATGCATAACTTAGATGCATAAGAGAAATTCTTTTATTCTAAAAGTGTAATTCCTACCAAATTGAATTTATGCATAAGAAGATGCATAAAAGATTGATTTTTACTTCGAAAGTATTAATCTCCTTAAATAGAATTTATGCATAAATAAATGTGTAAAGAAATCTTATATCAAATATAAGAATTCTCTTGTATTCTATAAATAGATATGAGATGTGATAGGATGTGATAAGAGGTGTATAAGATGTGACAAAAGGTGATAAGATGCTTATGAAATAAGTTATGAGATGATAATATGAATTAAGATTTGATAAGATGTGTATGGGATGAGGTAAGAAGTGTATGTGATATATAAGATGTATATGGGTTGTGATAGGGCGAGAATGGATGTGATGTAAAAGATTAGATGTGAAGGCATATGGGGTTATATGAATGGGAATGTGGAAATGGATGTATGTATGTGGATGTGTGGATGTGGAGATGGGAGTGTGGATGTGGAGATGGGAGTGTGGATGTATGAATGTGGAAAGGGATGTATGCATAAAGATGTTTATGTATAGATGTGAATGTGGATGTAGATGTGGCTGTATAGATGTGAATGTGAATGTGGAATGTGGATGTATGTATGTATGTGGATGTAGATGTGGATGTATAGATGTGAATGGATGTGGATGTATGTGAATGTGGATGTAGATGTGGATGTATAGATGTGAATGTGGATGTAGATGTGGCTGTATAGATGTGAATGTGGAATGTGGATGTGGATGTATGTATGTATGTGGATGTAGATGTGGATGTATAGATGTGAATGGGAATGTGGATGTGGATGTATGTATGTATGTGGATGTGGATGTATGAATGAGGACGTGATAGTAGATGTATGCATGTGGATGTAGATGTATGGATGTGGATATGGATGTGTATGTATGAATGTGGATGTATAAATGAGGATGTGAAAATGGAGGTAAGCATGTAGATGTGAATGTGGATGTGGATGTGTATATATGAATGTGGATATGGGATGTGGATGTATAAATGAGGATGTGAAAATGGAGGTAAGCATGTAGATGTGGATGTATGGATGTGAATGTGGATGTGGATGTGGATGTGGATGTATGGATGTGAATGTGGATGTGGATGTGGATGTATGGATGTGGATATATGATATGTGATGTGAAGGAATCTGAAGTGAAGAGATGGAAAATGATGTGATTGGATGAGTACACATATAAATGGAATGTGGAATAAGTAATGTGGATTAATGAGGGATAATGTGGAAAAATGAGAGTTAATATAGAAATTGTATTTGTAAACTGTTTGTAAATGCTATTTGTAAATGGCTGTTTTATGTCAAGAATGCTGGGGAAGCATTTTGACCGTCTTGTGATTAAGGTCGTGGAGACCTAACTGATAAAGTTGCAACTGCTGACGGAGAGTCAATGGAGGACGTCTCGCGTAGCAAGGTCGACCGAGGTCTTGACCAGCCTCGGTTCGATTAAAATGGTGAGCTTCCAGTACGGTGGATGAGGGACCAAGGAAGCGGCCTATGAGAGAGCGCTACGTCACCTGCGAAGGATCCTAGAGGGTGCTGACCATACGGTGCTCGGGCTCTGGGTCGCCTAGGATACCCACGCGTGCGTCAAGGAAGATATTGGAACAAGGAGTAATAGTTGTTTTCTGAAACCGGGCATGGATCTGGTTGATTGACCTTGCTGGTCTTCAATGGATGAGTCCATGGCTCTTTTTATGGATCTGTTGGTTGATCTTGCTGATCTTCAACGAGAGTCCATCTTGATTTTTATAAGTGATTATATTGCCGAGTATTATGGGCTAGGAACTATTGAAAAGGCCCTTGAGTGGACAGGTGGTGAGCGTTCTAGTTGCCAATGATGCCATAGATACTCTGATGAAGGAATGATGGGAAATTATGAATCAACCGGATAAATTGGAAGATTGTGATCAGTGGTACTATGGTTTCATTAAAGAATTGTTTTAAAGTTAGCTGATGCTAAGAAAAAGGCAATTTCATATTGGGTGTGTAAGTGGTGTGGCTAGTTTTATGTTTGCATGAACTTCCGGCTAGGGGGCCTTGGAACTCTTTTCCTTGGTACCCGGGACAAAACCTAACCAAATTCCAAATTGGATCCCATCACTACAGTGGTTGGGCGGTTGGCTAACCCATGGGATTGGATGGGGTTAGGCTGGACTGATGGATCCATAAATCGAGACTCAACTTTTGTTATTACGATAGATAAAGTAAATCCCGGACAGTAATTGTTCTATGGATAGGAATCAACGGCTGTGCCTCTTGAATGGGGAAAAAAGCGTTGATCCCAATGATCCAAGTGCAAGTTTCTTCCTTGATCCGACCAAATATCTTATAGATGCAATTAGATCAGTTTGATCAGAAATGATCTTGACTACGTTAGAGTAAAAAGTTGTCCTGGTGGAATCGCCCGTGCTTTCCGGTAAAGGAAGTTTTTTCGGGTTTAGTTTTGGAACAACCGACGGATTAGTCTCTTATCTGGATATCCGTGGGTGAGGCCTCGAGTGTGGGACCCCTGTCCCGCGCAAGAATTGCTACTTCCACTGCTAGTACCCCGAATCCGTTGCTCGGTGGGAACAGGGATCTCACACAGCTTGTGCCAGTTGCACTATGTGCTGGCATGTTAGGTAGTAACATGTGTGAGACATAAATGACCGCATCCAGCTGGTCATAGTGTGTGGACATTAGCTAGGGTTAGCAGTGTGTGGACACAACACATGTAGTGTGTTGTAGATTATAGATTATGGCTAAATGCATTGTGTGGGGGAAGGGAGATGGCTTCCCTCTATGGTTAGGGTTTGATAATACATTAAGGTTTGCTCCTGTGTGTGTGTCTCCTCTCCCTCTACCTGTTTTTCATCACCCCCCACATGCTCCCAAAGTTTGTCACCATCGGAGCATATTTGGGTACGATGGTATGAAGAAGAGCGGGATTTTCTATGGCCTCTCAAGCACCCAGAGAACTGAAAAATCCACAAAGGGCCCTAATTGCTAATCTAAACATCCTCTGATGGTGACTAAACTTTGCAAGAATGTGGGGGCCGGTCCCCCCCACATGCTTGCAAAGTTTGGTCACCATTGGAGTAGGTTTGGGTACAATGGTATGGTGAAGAACGGGATTTGCCATGGCCTCTCAAGCACCAAGAGGCTTGAAAATTCTGTATTGGGAGCTAATATAGCTAATCCACACATACTTCAATTGTGACCAAACTTTGGGAGCATGTGGGGATGCGTCCACCCCACATGCTTGCAAAGTTTGATCACTATCGGAGCATGTTGGGGTATGATGGTATGGAGAAGAGCGGGATTTTCCATGGCCTCTCAAGCACCGAGACTTGAAAAATCCACACATGGCGCTAATTGCTAATCCAAACATGCTCCGATGGTGATCAAAATTTGCAAGCATGTGAAGGCGGGTCCACCCCACATCTTGTAAAGTTTGGTCAACATTGGAGCATGTTTGGGTGTACGATGAAGAGCAAGATTTTCCATCGCCTCTCTCAAGCACTAACTGCTAATCTAAATATGATCTGATAATGATCAAAATTTGCAAGCTTGTGCAGTGGACCCACCCCAATATGCTCACAAAGTTTGGTCACCATCGGAGCATGTTTGGGTACGATGACATGGAGAAGAGCGGGATTTTCCATGGCCTCTCAAGTACCAAGAGACTTGAGAAATCCTCACTCAGCGGTAATTGGTAATCCAAGAGACTTGAGAAATCCTCACTCAGCGGTAATTGGTAATCCAAACATGCTTCGATGGTGACCAAACTTTGCGAGCATGTGGGGGGACCTACCCCCCATGCTCCCAAAGTTTGTCACCCCATTGGAGCATGTTTGGCTATGATGGAGAAGAGCGGGATTTTCCATGGCCTCTCCAGTGCCAATTGACTTGAAAATTCGACAGTGGGCGCTAATTTCTTATCTAAGCCTACTCTCATGGTGACCAGACTTTCCGAGCATGTGGGGGATACTTGCTGCCACACACTTGCAAAGTCTGGTCACCCATGGGAGCATGTTTGGGTACGATGGTATGGTGAACAGTGGGATTTTCCATGGCCTCTGAAGCACCAAGAGCCTTAAAAACTTTGCACTGGGCTGTAATTGCTAATCCAAAATGCTCCGATGGTGACCAAACCTTGCAAGCATATAGGGGAGGGTCTCCACAACATGCTTGCAAAGTTTGGTTACCATCGGAGTATGTTTGGGTACGATGGTATGGTAAAAAGCGGGATTTTCCATGGCCTCTCAAAGCACCAAGAGACTTGAAATCCGCATATTGGATGCTAATTGCTAATCCAAACATTCTCCGATGGTGACCAAACTTTGTGAGCATATGGGGTTGGGTCCCCCCCATATGTTTGCAAAGTTTGGTCACTATCAGAGCATGTTCGGGTTTGATGGTATGGTTTTGCAAGCATGTGCGAGAGGTACTCCTCACATGCTTGCACCATCTGAGCATGTTTGGGTGCAACGGTATGGTAAAGAATGTCATTTTCCATGGCCTCTCAAGAACCAAGAGACATGAGAAATCTGGACTGGGTTCTAACTGCTAACCCTAACATGCACCGATGGTAACTAAAATTTGTGACCATCTAGGAGGGACCTGACCCCACATGCTTGCAAAGTTTGGTCAGCATGGGCGCATGTTTGGGTACGATGAAATGGATAAGAGCGGGATTTTCCATGGCCTCTCAAGCACCAAGAGACTTGAAAAATCCACACTGTGCACTACTTGCTAATCCAAACATGTTCTGGTGGTGACCAAACTTTGCGAGCATGTGGGAGCGGGTCCCCGCCAGATGCTTGCAAAGTTTGGTCACCATTAGAGCATGTTTGGGTATGGTGACATGGAGAAAAGTAAGATTTTACATTGCCTCTCAAGCACCAAGAGACGTGAGAAATCCGCATTGGGCACTAATTGCTAATCCAAACATGTTCTAGTGGTGACCAAACTTTGCGAGCATGTGGGAGCGGGTCCCTGCCAGATGCTTGCAAAGTTTGGTCACCATTAGAGCATGTTTGGGTATGGTGACATGGAGAAGAGCAAGATTTTACATTGCCTCTCAAGCACCAAGAGACGTGAGAAATCCGCATTGGGCACTAATTGCTAATCCAAACATGCTCGATGGTGACCAAACTTTGCAAGCATGGGGGGGGGACCGTTTCAATCAATCAATGGAAGAAGAATAATAATTCGTGCTTTTTCATTCACAATTCCTTTTATTACGTAAACACCCCCCCCCACATGCTCCCAAAGTTTGGTCACCATCGGGGAGCATGTTTGGGTATGATGGTATATGGAGAAGAGCAGCATTTTCCATGACCTCTAAAGCCCCAAGAGACTTTGAAAAATCCGCACAGGGTGCTAATTGCTAATCCAAACGTTCTTCGATGGCTGACCACACTTTGCAAGCATGTGGGCTCGGGTCCTCCCCATGTGCTTGCAAAGTTTGGTCCCCATCGGAGCATGTTTGGGTATGATGGTATGGTGAAGAACCGGATTTTCCATGGCCTCTCAAGCACCAAGAGACTTGATGAGAAATCCGCACTCGGTGATAATTGCCAATCCAAACATACTCCGATGGTGTCCAAGGTTTGCAAGCATGTGGGTTGGCTTCCCCCCACATGCTTGGAAATTTTGTTCACCATCAGAGCATGGTTGGGTACGATGGTATGGAGAAGAGCGGGAGTTTCCATGGCCTCTTAAGTACCAAGAGACTTGAAAAATCCACACATCGGGTGTTAATTGCTAATCCAAACATGCATTAATGATGACTAAACTTTGCAAGCATGTCAAGGTGGGTCCTCCCCACATGCTTGCAATGTTTGGTCACCATCTGAGCATGTTTGGGTATGATGGTATGGTGAAGAGTAAGATTTTCCATGGCCTCTCAAGCACCAAGAGACTTGAAAAACCAAACCTTGCGAGCATGTGGGGGTGGGTCTCCCCCACGTGCTGGCAAAGTTTGGTCACCATTTGGAGCATGCTTGGGTATGATGGCATGAAGAAGAGCAAGATTTTACATGGCCTCTCAAGCACTAAGAGACATGAAAAATCCACATAGGGCGCTAATTGCTAATTCAAACATGATCCGATGGTGACAAAACTTTGCGAGCATGTGGGGGGGACTCATTGGAAAGACTACTAGTAGGGGGAAATAAGAAGTCTCGCCTTTTTATTTTGGGTTGTAGTGTGAAGTTTTATAACATATGGTTTTTAGGATGCTCCAATACTTTTATCCGCATGAACAACTGTCGGGGTAAAAAACGATTCGTATTCAAAACTGGATTCTATTCCGATATATTTTTGTGAAATATTGCCACTATTAAGTACGGCTGCCTCTTTGATCGGCAAAAACCCCATGAATGAGGCTGAGGATTCTGTAGCTATCGCCTACTCCATTTGAATCATTTAAGGGATGGATACAACGACGTGGCGGGACTTGTAAAGATGACTTCGGACCGCTTCCATATAGGCAAGGCTATACTATACCATTAAGCTATTTCCGCCAGTGGTCGGCGGCCAAAGGTTTACGTCACTCCTGTTGTGCTGCCGCTTAGTGTTCTCTCACTGTGTCTCTCACTGTGCACTGGTGTGACATCCTAGACTTAACGAAATCAAATGGCACACTCGATGGAAGAGCTTTACAAGTGGTGGATTTAGATAAGTTAGATAGATGCTTAAAAATTAGGTTTGAATTTTTGATACATTTATTTCATCTTCATCATTTTTTATCCGAGGCCTCCTACCCGCATTAGGAGTAAAACTCGCTAAAAGACAAATGGAGTTCTCAAGGCTAGCGGGACTTAGGTATATCAAGTAATGCAAAGGCCTAGGTATATCAAAGTAATGCCATGAAAAACAATCGAAAGGACAATGATTCAATCCCCACATCTTTTCATCAAAAAGTGAAGCTTTTAAAAAAAATCTTGAACCTCCATGAAAAGCAGTCCAAAGGTGAATGATTAAGTAATGCCTTGAAAAGCAACATATCACAATAAATTTATACATGTAATCTCAAAAAGTCATGAATCTATACATGTAATCTCAAAAAGTCATGAATCTATACCAAAAGGAAGACCATAGCCATAATAAAAGTACAATGAAAGAACTACAGTTCAACCTCATCTTCAAAGAACTAGAGTTCAACCTCATCTTCAATGAGGTCAACCCTTGCTAAAGTATCTATCTCAATGTCCATGCCTATATCCAAATCTATAAAGAGATCCATCCCACTACTAGAATCATCACTATGAGAGGCAATATCATCATCTCCAATAGCACAATCATGATCTCCAATGGCACGATCATCATCAATGTTTTCCAAGCTATCTCCCTCCATAGTTGAGTTGACATGCTCCTCCATATGCTCAATGTGGGTGAATGTACTATAAATAGCTCTTGAAAGTGGTGAGATTGGGATTATATGCCACCATCTCCTATTGTCAATTATTGGTTGATACACAACCTATTCAAGCACACAAAGATACATCATACAAAAACATTACATCTCTACTATCTGTAAATGCATATATTGTAATCACCAATAATTATATATACCTGTTTAAAATGTTGTGGTAGCACTAGAGTCCCATCCTTTCCTTGCCAAAACTTTGTAGTAGAGTCAATGGTCACAAAGCCACTTACATGACGCTTGATTGCTGCATTAGGACCTCTTTCCATCACATCCTTAAACCACTTGACATCCAAAATATATACAAAGAAGTTTTGAAAGTCAAGCTTAATGATATTTTGGATCAATCCACAATAATTATTTATGGCTCCATTGGCTCCCTCAAAGCTTGCAATTACCCCACAATCTTGGGTGTTCCTCTTCTCATCAATCCTTTGTGTGCAAAAATGATTATTCTCCGACCATAAAGCATTAAACATTGTGCACTATACCAAGATAAAAAAAATATAAATACCTCAAAATAAATTTTTGTAATTTTAACATACTAAAATATGATTGAGAACACAAGTCTGTTTACCTTTTGAAGCATCCTCGGGCATACTCTCGGGCATACTCCCACTCCTCCAATGTGATATGCATGTTTTCGTCTTGCGCCTCTCTCTCCATCTCCTCATGTTGCCAATATACATCAAGATCCTTGGGAAGTTATCATAGGTGCTCGGAGTATGGCACACTACGTCCACGGTGCTTACAGAATGCCAACCTTTCACTTTGTCTTCTTGCCTTTTCATCTTCATACTTTGCCACCCATCTTCTCATCACATCACTATTAAGCACACAAAAGGTATTAAGCTTACTATGCATCTCTGTATCCATGGCTTTGGTCTTTTCCTCTCCTTGAGGAACATGAGAGGTCATCCTCAAGTCTTCTTCATTGCTCCATAGGCGAGGGAGAGAGGGATCCACTTTGACAAGGTAATCTAAGATATAAACAAGTGATTCTTGTACCAACCAACCCTCAGCCATACTACCTTCTCGTTTTGCATTTTGCCTTACAAAATCCTTCAAGGTCTTCATGAAATTCTTAAGAAAGAACATCCATCGAGCATGCACAGTGCCACATATGGCAATCTGATCAATTAAATGAACCATAGGTCCATAAGATGTAGTTGGCTATGCATAAGCTTTATGCGTAGCTTTATGCTTTAGGCCTTATTCATAAAACTATGCATAAGGCCTCATGCTTAAGGCCTTATGCATAATGCTTCATGCATAAGCCTCATGCATAAGCTTTATGCTTAGTGCTTTATTATAAGGCCTTATGGTTAAGGCCTTATGCACAGTGCTTTATGCATAAGGCCTCATGCTTAAGGCCTTATGCATAAGCTTTATGCATAAGGCCTAATGCATAATGCTTTATGCAAGGCTTGCATAACGGCTTGCTTAACGCATAGTGCCAGGAATGAGATGATTCTCGGCTTGCATAACGGCTTACATACTTTCTAAATATTTGTTTATTTTTTATGTTTTGAAGAATGAGATGATTCCCAAGGTCAATTGACTTAAAGAGCCGGGAAGTCTTCATTTCATAATATTTTTTTAATATTTTCTTTGTTTGTATATGTGGCCTGGGTCCTCGTCCTCTTGTCCCACAGACCCACGGACCCATAGGTTGAGTCTCTCATTGAGTCTCAACA
Organism: Cibotium barometz; assembly: GCF_041138505.1. NCBI lineage: Eukaryota > Viridiplantae > Streptophyta > Polypodiopsida > Cyatheales > Cibotiaceae > Cibotium > Cibotium barometz. The sequence goes on from NC_141086.1 coordinate 38,310,866, forward strand.
ACGGTTTGCTAGGGAGGTAGAGGGCATCTTTGGCTATACTCCCACCCCCAAGCACTTGTTTTGGCAGCCTATGCAACAGGCACCCCTTTACCATCAGGTCCACACCCACAGCCCAACACAGTCCCTTGCTAGGCACTTTACTCTTGCTAGGCACTTCACCTGCCTTTACATTCACCCCTCATCCGTCAGCCCTAGTTAGTGCTTATGCATCTCCTACACGTGCACCTTTAGGAGATGTGACACCTCACAGTCATCATGGCTCTCATGAGAGTGGCAGTCATCGTCGTAGGGAGGGTAGTCGTGGAGATAGTGGCGGTCGTATCTCACACTACACTAGCACTAAGAGTGGAGGTATAGGAGATAGAGGATGCCTAGGGCAGTGCTTTGGGGGTGGGGATAGTTCTTCAGAGTCACCACCACATCATGGTGATATATCATATTATGATATCACAGATGTGGGCGGCATAGTTCATGACTCTCGTGGGAAGGAGATTGTAAACTACTTGTGCCAAGTAGTTTTTTCACACTATAATGACTGCTTTATATATTTTTAGCATTAAAGGGAGAGCCTAGTGGATGATTCCATTAAAGCTGTCCACAAGAAGTATCCTAATCCTCACAACCAAAGGTTTTTAACGGTAGATAGGCGCAACACAAAATCAAAGACATACTTAAGAATAGGAGGTCTCTAGTAAGGAGACATGCAAAGGAGGAGAAAGCCCGAATAGATGCCAGTCAAAATGGACACAGCAAGCCATCTACTGCTCATCATAAGGGCGAGTGGAAGAAAGCCAAGAAGGAGGTCCTAGAAGGAGTAGTGAACAAGAAACAAAGAGAAGAGCGACGAATATAAATAGAGCGATATGGATCGTCGCACTTGGGATCTAGAGGGCGTGCATCATGGGAGGCCGAGTTTGTATGTATAGTGCAACTTCATGTCTTTTCTTTGTATTTTCTCTATTTGAGTTGTGTTATAATGTTTGTCTTCTGATGTAGCAGCTACCATCAATTGCCATAGAGGAGATACATGGGATTACCTTCACGATGAAGGGATCGTCTCCGACAAACAATACAATCGAGCAAGGAGAACACCAATGTAGGTAATACTTTTTATTTTTATTTACAAAACATATTTCGACCATTATAATACTTTCTATTTTTATTTATATATATCTTTACTTTGTGTAGGCACAAAGTGGACAAGAAGGAGGAAAAGATGACTCGGAGAGTGATGACTCCTCCGAGTAGTTTTCCTTGTAGTTTTTCTTCATGTATAGTTTTGGTTTATGCAACTATGTTTCTTTTTCAAGCCTCATGTGGCTACAATCATGTATGGACAATTTCTTGGATATAAGATGAAAATTTTCATCTTCTTTATGTATCTATGTTTTTATTCAAGCCTTATGTGGCTACGATCATGTATGGAGAAATTTTAAGATATAAAATGTAATTTCTCATCTTCTTAAATCAATATTGGAAGTGTGTTCACAAATCTTTTTGTGCATATCTATCTTTAATTTAAGTTTTTATGTTGATATCTTTGCTGATCTTGATTCGTCTATGTACAAGTAAGCAAAACCTTAAACCAGAGAGCTGCCTATGGAAAAAATTTAGTTGCATGTGTAGACAATGAAGCTATACATCTGCACAGGCAACTCTCTGGATTTTTTTAAATTCAAGAGCGCATCTATAAGCGCATCAATTTATGTGTCTATATACGCATCTTTATGCACGTCTATAAGCGTGTTTATAATAGAGGCTATAAAGGTGTCTGTTTATGTGTCTATATGTGCGTGTTTATATCATTATAGACGTGCATATAGATGCAAAAATAGACGCGTATCTGTAGGTATGACAAGCTTGGTACAACCCATTCACATACCTTAGGATTATATACCTCAGAAATATTTGGAAGACATCAAATTCATGGGAAGAAAGCATACATTCTTTATTCTTTTAATATTGAAGGACAGTAAGACATAGCTCAAGGGAGGCATGTTTTTTGTAGTTATTTATTTAGGAAGAGGAATGTGTCATCTCTCCACTATACTTTGTGTATGGTCTGTTTAAAAAACCGCATACAAAGTATTAGAAACACAAGATTGAAATGTTACTTTGTACGTTTCTAGCTCCACACACACATATTTTCTTGTGTGAAACCTTAATACTAATCAGTTTTTGTGTAAAATATTAATAGTAATAGGCTTTTAAAAGATATAATCTAGAGTTGGGAACTAAATCCACCACTTTGAGTCATGGTGCCTAGAAAGATAGAGAAAGCACTAAAATACATGACACTTGAGGTTAAGGCATTAGGAAGCTTGCAATCATCTTCCAAGCTCCTTCCATAATGATTGAGATTCTATGACACCAAATCACCATAAGGCCCCAGAATAAAGAGAACGATGATTGTCCTTACAATCATCTTGGGCTTCTTCAATTTTACCTAAGCCCTATGCTAAGGTGATTACTGGAAAAAAGAAACCCAATTTGATACAAAGGTGGCATTTTGATACCCAATTCTTGGATACCCATTGCCACATGTTTACTCCCATATTGATACGCAGTACCCTAGGGAAGAGAGAAGATGATAGACACATTTAAACACAATATAGAGAGGAGGGATACACACATAGAGAGAAAAAAAGTGCAAGGAAAAATGATGCGTTGATTTTTTTCATATGAGAGGGACTTTCACTCCAAATGCTGTGGGTACACTTGTCCTACGATGGTTGTAAGGCAAGAGATTTCTTGAGTCCTATATAGAGCTAACTAAGGTTCTCCTCATTAGAATAGACATGTATATTGTTTTAAAAAACCATATCGAGCAATAATGGTCATTTGTTGCCCAAATTTAATACAAAGGTGGCATGTTCATGCCCACAAGAGATGGCATGTTCATGCCCACAAGAGATGGCAAAAGCGTCTCTAAGTCCCATGTTGGCTATGAAGTTCTAAAAGGTTTTATAAGCTATTGGAGACTCGTCCAAGCATGAAGTGGCTATGGCGTTGACTTATGGAAGGCTTTTTTATCTATGTCAATATGCAAGGTTATTTAGCTACGGAGATCTCTTTGATAAGGTCTCCTCTTTGATTCAAAGATTATAGGTGAGAAAGAGAAAGTAGACAAAAAAGAAAGGAAAAGAAAGAGAGAGATAAAACTACCTCAAGAAAGAAAGTAGAGAGAAGATGAGAGGCATATTTAAACACAGTATAGAGAGGAGAGAGAAACACATAGAGAGCAAAAAATGCAAGAAAAGGAAAAGGAAAAATGGTGCTTAGATTCTTTTCATATGAGGCTCTATGGGACTTTCACTCCAAATGATGTGGGTGCACTTGTCTTGCCATCCTTACAATGCAAGAGTTTTCTTGACAGCTAGCTTCATTGTTAACTTGTAGTCATATTAAAGGAGGTGGCTAAGATCTCCTCTTTGATTCCACGTGAAATGAGGAAAAAAGCAGACAAAGAAGAAAGGAAAAGAAAGAGAAAAAGAAAAATCTATCGAATAAAGAAAGCAGACACAAGATGAAAGGCACTGAAACCAAAACACAAAGAGTTGAGAGAAAGACACATAGAGAGGAAAAAGTACAAGACAAGAAATGGAATCAAAACAGACAAGCAAGAAAGATAGAACGATAACATATTATGAGCACATTACAGGTTAGAGCATTAAACTCTTTGTGGATGCACTCTTGCCTTACAGCCATGGCAAGACAAGTGCATCCACAGCATTTGGAGTAAAAGTCTCTCTCATATGAAAAGAATCAACGCATCATTTTTCCTTGCACTTTTTTTCTCTCTATGTGTTTATCTCTCTAAGATTGGTGGTGGTTGCTTGTGTTATGCATAGAGTTGAGTAGAAGAGTTTTGTTCCATGCTTCCTCTGTCTCGCTTGAGTATTGAATAATCTCAAAGAGTTTGATGTTGTAACCTACAATGTGCTCATAATATGTTATCGTTCTATCTTTCTTGCTTGTCTGTTTTGATTCTGTTTCCCCACTATCTTGTGCTCCTCTCCTTCATTCCTTTTCTAGATTTTTTATTTGTCTTGATCCTTATTTGCTTCTACCAAGGTTTTTCTTCTCTTTCTTTAGCTCTTGTACTTTTTTCTCTCTATGTGTCTTTCTCTCAACTCTCTCTGTTTCGGTCTCAGTGCCTCTCATCTTGTCTCTGCTTTTTTTATTGGATAGATTTTTCTTTTTCTCTTTCTTTTCCTTTCTACTTTGTCTGCTTTTTACCTCATTTCACATGCAACCTTGGAATCAAAGAGGAGATCTTCGCCACCTCCTTCAATATGACTACAAGTTAACAATGAAGCTAGCTCTCAAGAAAACTCTTGCATTGTAAGGATGGCCTATATATCTTGCGCTTCTTGCACTATAAGCCCCTCTTGCAATTCCTGGCCGACCTTAACCTCTGCCCTTCTGTAACACGTCCACCCTCCCTAGCTAGTGTGCTTGAGTCACTTAGACTTCTTTAGACTACAATCGTTGTTAGTGGACTACTTAAGATATACTTCCAAGCGATGAATTAATATGCGCAAAGAACAAAGGCCTTCCAAGTAGATTTTATCTAGGGCAAGGGGGGATAAAGAGTCATTCTCAAACTCACTATGGAAGTGGTGCACAATGGCCTTATATTGCAAAGAGTTGTCCATTCATGCATCAAGAATATTATAGCTAAATCTATGAGAATGACTTTATTTGTCCCAACCGAAAACCCAAAGCCCCACTAGACCAAAGTGTAGTACTTATCAAGCTTGCCAAGGCCATATGCACTTATTTTTTTTGTGCAAGCCAAACATGTTCACTCAAGTTAGTTAAGTTTGGGTACTCCTAAATCTACTCCTAAAGCAACATAGGTCATATAGAGAACAAGATGGTGAGGTTGTAATTTAAAATTCTACATAATATTTTTATAGGGAATTAAAAATGCTCTCGCAATTGGGAGGGAAGTACCTCGGTATAAGATTGCTAATCATGAGAATTATCTACTATAGCAAGAAATCCATTTAGAACCCATTGAGAGGTAAGTTCAAGACCAGCCACCTATAAGAAAAAATGTGACTAATCAATGCTAACTCCCCCCACTTCCAAAAGAAGCTACTATTAAAGGAGACCATGCAAACCCCTATAAAGCACTACGTTGAAGCCAAAGGTAAGTTCAAGACCAGCCACCTATAAGAAAGAATGTGACTAATCAATGCTAACTCCCCCCACTTCCAAAAGAAGCTACTATTAAAGGAGACCATGCAAACCCCTATAAAGCACTACGTTGAAGCCAAAGGTAGAAAGGAAAATCTAAAACTCAAGAGTATCACTTTATAATGACTTCATAATCTAACAATGACTGAAAGAGGACAACCTCTCCTATAGCCCAATCTACGAAGGGAAGGGCAAGAAAAAGGAATAAGTGGTCTAGATAGATAGACCTAGAGATAGTAGCTTACTTTATGCTTAAAGAAAGCTACAAAGAATGCCCAACAAGTTTTGATTCTATAAGAACACATTAGGCAACTAGAGACTTAAAAATATGAGCTCACTAGTGTTGAAATTTGAGCATTGTGATGAGCTATGCTGGATCAAACACTAGAATCAACATCATTAAAAAAGTGATTAGTAAATAATTAAGATAATGGATAATTAACAAATGGATTAATGTAGGCATGGATACTCAAAAACCAGCAAGCAAATTCTCATTAGGGCAATGCCTCAATTTATAGAGTTTACATCAAGCATCAAATCCCATTGATTTCTCCATGATTCACTCCACCTCTTTTCCCTGATTCTCTCCACCTCTTCACTTTTCCCAGAATATCTCCGAGAATATCTCCACACTTCCTAAATCTTCTCATGATACCCTTTATTCTCTCCGAGTAGATTCTTCTCACCTTTTCACAGGTTCTTTCACATTTACATCTTCTCTTTTACAGCCTCTAACCAAGGGCTTGTTCCCGCACACACCCTATTCACTTGTATTTTTAACACCTCCCCTCAAGTGAATACTCCTAGTACACCTAGACCCTATACCAAGTTTGCCTCTCCTTACTTGGTAGTCCGCGACCAGTGTCTACTCCTCCCCTCAAGTTATCTTAGCACACCTGGACCCTGTATCAAGTTTCTTTCTTACTTGACAGCCCGCGACCAGTGCCTCAAGTCCCTAAACTCCATAGTCCTTGACACTCTCTCTCTCTCTCTATGTGTCCAAGGCTACTATAAGTGCCCGTGACCTTGACTAAAGTGCTCACACATACATCTACCACATGGCCTACATCATTGGTGGCTCAGAGGTGGTTTTACTTTGTTGGGGCAGGTTACATTGGGTTGTGGGGTCTCTCTCTCTCTCTCTCTCAGAGATTTTCACATGGCTCCTCACTCTTTGGAGCCTCACATCTTCTCTTGTCTTCAGTCTTCTTGTCGTGGTAGCTTCTCTTCTCGTGTCCATGTCTTCCTTCAATGCTTCCTTTAGATTTTCTTGGTGTGGATCTTCCTGTTGGAAAGAGATATTCTTCTTCTTTCATGGCTGGGGCCATAAGCTCGTCCGTCAGGTCTTCTTGCTCCATGTGAGCAACATGTTTCAATGTTTTGCTGACAGATTCTTTGGGCTTTTGATGTTCATCTTGTATCATTATGCAATGCAAACCCAAATTTATGCGGGAGGTCTTACCTCTTGCCTTATTCTGGACAAGGGCAGTGTCTGATCCCATATTTACACTGATGTAATGTGCCCAATACATAATGCGTGTAGCATTCATTCTCATGCACATTCCCAAATGCAACTCTGGCTGTGAATAATATTGATTTTGAGTAAGATTTATAGGCATTAACCAAGGGTTAAATGCAAAATGATGATTATCACAAATTTATCAGCACAATTTTCCCAGAAATTACATTAAATCAAGGGTAACCAATTTGTACGGAATGGTTGGAGTATCAAACCAACTCCGAATTGCAATCTGAAGTTATAGGGATCTGTATCAGATACCTAATGGTTAATTTGAACCCTCAATTGCACCAAAATATAGTGATTAGCACTGATTAATCACTGATTAGCAAATTAATCCACTATTTTGTGTGCAAAAAACAGAGTATGCGGGGAGTCCAGATCTGGTGCCTTAGACTTCAAGAGATCAAATTATTTCAAAGGCATCAATAGCAATGAGTCTAGTAGAGGATTAAGCCAAGAAACACAAGATTTGACCAAATATTGAAAGCTTAATCTCTGTTTTACCAAAGTCACCTGCAGATTTGATGAAGAGCTTGGATCTCACTGTAGACTTGATGAAATTGAATTCTATCTTCACCAGCTTGTAGAGCATACTTGAAAACACCTTGGGCTAGGAGGAATTAGAGACCTTTGATTTGTGGAAGCTGCAATGTCAAAAAATCCTCAGAAAAAAGGTGCCGGCGAAATTCTTGATTTCTCCTAAACGCCTTGGCAGTTTGCTACGCCGTTTTGATGGGCTTGGAGGCAAGTGGGTTGGCTACCATATGCTGGAAGGGTTTGCCCTAATTTTATGTGTGCAAGGTGAATGAGATCCTCCACTGGCTGGGGGTGAAGGGGTGAAGTGAAAAATAACTAAAATTTTGATTATTTTCTAATTATCTCTAATCCTAATTAATTAGATAATAGGCTCATAAATCTAATGGATTCTAGGCATGGCTCTGATACCATGTTGAAATTTGAGCATTGTGATGAGCTATGGTGGATCAAACACTAGAATCAATATCATTAACAAAGTTATTAGCAAATAATTAAGACATAATTAGTGGATAATTAACAAATAGATTAATGTAGGCATGGATACTCAAAAACCAGCAAATTCTCATTAGGGCAATGCCTCAATTTATAGAGTTTACACCAAGCATCAAATCCCATTGATTTTTCCATGATTCACTCCACCTCTTTTCCCTGATTCTCTCCACCTCTTCACTTTTTCCAGAATATCTCCACACTTCCTAAATCTTCTCATGCTACCCTTTATTCTCTCCGAGTAGATTCTTCTCATCTTTTCATAGGTTCTTTCACATTTACATCTTCTCTTTTATAGCCTTTAACCAAGGGCTTGTTCCCGCACACACCCTATTCACCTCTATTTATAACCACCAGGGGGTTAAGGGATTCCTTGTTTGTAATAATCTGGGACATTGAAAGGGTCGAGTTAGGGATCTGATTGCAGCATGTGGCCAAATTGGAACATGCTCTCTTCCCAACTTTTAGTAAATCAATCCATCCTCACAAACAATTCCATAGGCACATTTTAGAGGGAAAATGAGTCACTTGTTAATGCATTGGTTAAACAACAAACAAAGCTGAACCGCGTGTGTGCTATTCAAATGTAATGGAGAAGATAAATAAGTCATCGTGCAGTCTCACTAATGTTAGGAGAGACATATTGTTTGACATTTAAGGAGAGGTATATAGTGCATTTGAGAATTAATTTATAAGCAAGAGGGAGTGTAGATTTATGTACAAAAGTATGTTCCATGTTTGGGAAAGAAACCATAAGACTATGGCATGCCTATCATTTTTTTTTGAGGAGCCATACAAGGACATCAAAGCAAGGCCCAAAAGTGTAATGTGTACATTAATTGACCCAAGAAGGAGGCATACAAGGAGACCAAAGCAAGGCGCAAAAGAGTAATGTCTACATTAATTGACCCAAGGAGGACTAGTAGTTCTTCAAAGAATGAACTCGCATGTATCTCTATATAAGTGTATAACTTTCAAGCTGTTATGTCTTTTTGAGTAAATGTTGTTTGTGAATTCATTTGAGTTTCACGCTTTTAATAAGCATTAGTAACATAAAACCAATTTTGAGGAACACTCTTATCAATGCTACTAACATTTTTTAGTGTGAACCTCTAGCCTTCTTGAGATCTATACCAACACCCATGATAGTCGCCACGAGTACCGACCATTCCCTTCTAGTGCAAGCACTCCTCAAAGTTTGTGAAAAATTACAGGCATTGATAACTGCGCTGGTATCAGCGTGTCGGTATATTCTCTAATATAATTGTCGAAAATAATTTTAATTATTATTGGTGTGTATACCAATGCGTATATATCGACGCCCCTAAAAATTACAGAACTCTCTTGCACGACCATTTTTCATGTTTCTTGAAGTACAGAGTTGGATTTAGAGGTGAAGACTTCTTAGTCCCTCCTTTTTTTCATGTTTCCCTCCTTGTTGCCATGGCTTTACTAATGTGTGTGTGTGTGTGTGTGTTTGTTTTGTTTTGAAGGTTTTTTTCTTGTTCTCCTTCTCTTATCCTTCTCTGAATAAACAAGATAATGGTGTCAAAAGCAAGGAAATTTGTTTCCTTTACCTTCTCGAGCCTATTAATGGTTTGATTTTCTTGTTGGTTTTGCTTGTGTTGTGTGTATTTGCAGGTTTTCCTATCTTTACACAATCTCGTCACTTCTAGGTATGGTCCGTAAATCCTTGCTGCTTTTGTTGTTTTTCTCTTTTTTTACTTGTATACGATAGGCCCCGAGATGGGAAGGTGGGTAGATAAAGCATGTTGTATAGGGTTTTTTCTTTATATAGAGTTTATGAAAGAAGCGCATGTTTAGAGCTTGCATAGGCTTCTTGCAAGCTTATGCATAGATCTTCTCGCAAGCTCTATGCATAGATCTTCTCGCAAGCTCTATGCATAGGCTTCTTGTAAGCTTACATGAAGCTTACGCATAGAGCTTGCATAGGCTTCTCGTGCAAGCTTGCATGAAGCTTATGCATAGAGATCGCATAAGCCTCTTGTAAGCTCTATGCATGAAGCTTATGCATAGAGATTGCATAAGCCTCTTGTAAGCTCTACGCATAGGCTTCTTGCAAGCTTGCATGAAGCCTATGCATAGAGCTTGCATAAGCTTCATACAAGATTGCAAGAATCCAATGCATAGCCATTGTAAGAAGCCTATGAAGCCTCTTGATTAGGTTTACCTCTATGCAAGCTCTATGCATACCCTTCCAAGCTCTTGCTTAGGTTTACCTCTATGCAAGCCTTCTATGAGACCTCTGTGCAAGCTTAGGTTTACCTGTATGCATGCTTCTTGCATGAAGCTAGATGCATGAAGTTTAATGGTCTGATTTGTGCTTGTTGGTTTCCTTGTGTTGTGTGTATTCGTAGGTCAAGATCTTTACACAATCTCTTCACTTCCAAGTATGGACCATAAACCCTTGCTGCTTTTGTTGTTTTTTATCTTTTTTTACTTGTATACAAAAGGCATTGATAAGGAGAGGGAGGTATATAAAGCATGATGTATAGGCTTTTGTTTCCTTGTACAGAGTTTATGCAAGAAGCTTATGCATAGAGCTTGCATAAGCTTCATACACACTTGCAAGAAGCCTATGCATAGCCATTATAAGAAGCCTTTGAACCCTCTTGATTAGGTTTACCTCTATGCAAGCTCTATGAATGCTTCTTGCATCATTAAGCTAGATGCATAAAGCTTAATAGTGTTATTTGTAATTTTTGGTTTGCTTGTGTTATGTGTATTTGCAGGTCAAGATCTTTATACAATCTCTTCACTTCCAGGTATGGAATGTAAAACCTTACTGCTTTTGTTGTTTTTTTCTCTTTTTTTACTTGTATATAGAAGAGGCCCCGAGATGGGGAGGTGGGTAGATAAAGCATGTTGTATAGGCTTTTTTATATAGAGTTTTTGCAAGAAGCTCATGGATAGAGCTTGCATAAGCTTCTTGCAAAACTCTATGTATATGTTTCTTGCAAGCTTATGCATAGAGCTTGCATAAGCTTCTTGCAAGCTCTATGAAAAGGCTTCTTGCAAGCTTGCATAAGATTCTTGCAAAATCTAGGCTTCTTCCATGCTTGCATAAAGCTTATGCATAGAGCTTGTATAGACTTCTTGCAAGCTTGCACAGAGCTTAATGCATGCATGCTTCTTGCATAAAGGTCTATGCATGTATTAAGCTCTATGTATCTAGCTCTTGAATCTATGCAGGCTCTTGCGTCTATGTTAGGACACCGAGAGTCGGGCGGTTTAGGGGAGTCCGGACATGTGTGGACGGTAAGGGTTCCTATATCTAGCAATGGTCAGGTGGAGAGTTGCCCTATTCTCTTCTAGCAGGTGAATGGAGACCTTTCAGTGGTATTAGAGAATTGTTTTTTCCTCATGCTCCACTTTCTCTACGGAATCTCACAACTAGCTATGCACATCGTTAATGTGAGGAGAATTTACTACAGTTTCTCTCTCCCTCACCATGTTTGCATCTTTCATGGAAGAGTGCAATAGCCATGATATACCGTGCAATAACCATCACTTTTAGTCCTTACGTAGCCAACAACCATTGTGCGTATACGACTGTTGGAAGGTGCATAGTAGAAACCAAGCCATTGATGATGATTCACAACACATAAGTAGGCCATAATGGCTACATCATCAATAGCAGCCGATGTATAAGCCTCACAAAATAGCAACAATGTTGTTTTATGACATAGTTATGATGCACAAAAGCAACTGCAGAGCCGCCAGTGTAGTGTTGCATATACCAGCCATATTTTTGCTGTTGCACAATTACTGTAGTGTATACTAGCCATATTATACAACCATCTTCAATAGCCGACGGTGGCTCCAGTCGGCGCTTAACACAAGAAACATGGCCATTACGACAACGCCACAAATTGCTGACGAGACGGTAGCACTGTGTTTTGCAAAGGCAACATATCTGGTAGGTTGTCATCCTTCCAGCCATGGACAGATAAGTTTTTTTTAAAAGGAAAAAATATATATTTAAAAAAGGGTTGTTCGTGTAGCGAAACAACATCTCTATCTCTCTTGCGACATATGATGGATATATAGCCCATCATTATGCTTACATGGTAAAAGCAATACAAGAGGTTGAGCCCACTTTCATTGAGCAGGTAATTGGAAATAAGAAATGGGAAGATGCCATGGACGAAGATATGGCAGCATTGGATGCAAATGCAACATGGGAGTTAGTGCCTTTCCCTAAGGAAAAGAAGGCAATTGGATGTAAGTGGGTGTATAAAGTCAAGCACAATGCTGATGGTTCAGTGAGCAAGTATAAGGCAAGATTGGTTACCAAGGGCTATGCACAGACTTATGGCATAGACTATGAGGAGACATTTAGCCCGGTTGTAATAATGGCAACCGTGAGAGCTGTCATTACTATGGCTGTAGCAGCAAAGGGTTGATCTTTACATCAAATGGATGTAAAGAATGCTTTCTTGCATGGTGATTTGCAAGAGGAAGTGTACATGATGCAGCCACCATGTTATGAGAGGGGTGCACATCCAGATTTTGTGTGCAAGTTATGCAAAGCCTTGTATGGATTGAAGCAGGCACCAAGAGCATGGTCAAACAAGATCGGGGAGTATCTTGTTACCATTAGATTTCAGATATCCAATGCAGATTTTTCATTATATGTGAAAAAGACAGATAGAGGGATCATGCTATTAGTCATATATGTGGATGGCTTAATTATCACTGGTGATAGTGATGTAGACATACATGATGTCAAGATGCTTTTGAAGCAAAAGTTTGAGATGAAGGATTTGGGTGAGCTACGATATTTCTTGGGCATAGAGGTGGTGAGATCACCTCATAGAATTTTGGTATTGCAAAGGCAGTATGGCTTGGACATGTTGTCCAAGTATGGTATGACAGGATAGAAGCCTATTTGCCAAATGAGAATCTAGCAGGTGCCATTGCAAGATCTGGAACACCTTGCAGTAGTTGAATATTCAAATGTGGAGACAATCCAGGACTATGATATGTCTGTTCCAAAAGTATCCATTGGGATCAAAGGTGACACACTAAGAAGAGTCATCTGGATGGAGGGTCAGGGGTAAATATAATATCACATAGCCTGGCTAAAAAGCTAGGGATTACTGACATGCATCCTGCCCCATTCCAAATTTGCATGGTTGACGAGAGAAGGGTCCGACCTATCGAGATAATTAGAGGGGAACAAATAAAAGTAGCACGACATAGTGTGCAACCGAGAAAATCGTTGTCGCCCAAAACAACCTGCTAAAAGTGTCACTAGCCATGCTAGTCTCTGTACGCCTCCCATTGCTACCACTCTGCTAGCTTCTGTATAGTCCTACGCAGTCGACCTCACCTCCACCTATGCACATCGCTGTCAACATCAGCATTAGCCCATGGCTCTACTGCAGCAAGAGCTAGCTGGTCTGCTACCGAAGCTGAGCCACCTGGTCTGGTTGCTCTTGGCTAGCTGGTAGACTTTGCTGACCAGTCACTTGGCTAGTCTTGCTAGTTGGTTTGCCTATTTGTTTTCCCAATGTAGCTGTCTAGGGGAGCATGTCTTGGATGCCCTAAGGAGAGCCATTATGAGCTTCATGCCTTGCAAACCCCAACTGTCTCAGGCCCCAAAATGGGTACTTTCTACAATCGCACACATATCAACATTCCTCTTCCCACACAGAGGCAGGGCACACCCTAGAAAAACAAGAGAACTCAAATAAACAAATTAAGGAAAACAAGATAAGGCTTATCTTTTTCGAAGTTCAGTCATATGCGAATAAGTGAGAGAGGACTACATCGGCTATGATACCAATGTTACATTGTCGTAATAGCCACCATAGCCAAAGAGGGCCAAGAGCTCTAGTCACCACCACTGAGCCATAGAGGAGAATGTAGATAACACCACACTTCCGGGCACTTATAGGGGCCTACCTACTCATAAGCCTACCCAACTGCCCAAGTGCTCCGACTATATTTTTCCTAATTCGATGCTTTTCCAGAGACATGCACGAAGCATAAGTCCCAAAAATCCACAAACTTCTCTAACAGAAATGGGAGTTGGCCATTCCACACCAGCTTCTTGTGCTATACTCAGCTTGGCTTTTTGTGCAACACCAAGGTGTCCCCAGCCTCCTTAGGCATGTGTGCATCCTATATATGCACAATCATAGAGCCTATCACACTAGGAGAAAAATAATATAGTAGCTTTTTGGCTCTTTCGTGCCATTAATGCACTTGAAGCCCAACTTTATCCATGGCATGAATATGATCTCATAACCTTCAAACTATGGGTGTAAGTAGGTGAACCTACTCTATAAGCTCATCCTTAGCAAATTCCTTTCATGTAGGACACGAATTTACCATGTATGGGGTACTTTGAGCATACATTCAACATGCAAACTAACCACCTTAACTATAGTGGTTTGTGGTTGAGTTTATCTTTGAAGTAGTCTTATTTCCAAGATGGGAATGGATTATTCCTACCAATGCAGCCATGCTTAAGAAGTAATCCAATCACCTTGAAGGTTCACAACACGGAGATGATGATAAATTTTTATGATAGAGAGAATCTAACACTAAAGGATTTGTATGATGCTACACGTAAAAGGTACAAGGCTCCTCCTCAAACCGAAAAACATCCCTTCTCTAATAGAGGCCCTTCTTCAGCAAACCTCTATTCCTCACACTAGAAAAAGAACAAGGTCCCACCTCTAACTTCATAACCTCAATCTCGATAGCAGCCACTTTGGACTGTCCCTTCTTATACTCTGTCGTCACCAACAACATAGCTTGAGCCTTACTATGGCAAGGGTAACCCACCCCACAACCTTAGTACCCTTTATCCAAGTGAGTAACCTCTCCAAGGAATAACATTGATAATGTAGACATGTCGTCTACATTGGTAGTACCTTATGACAAAGCCTCTACTTTTGTTGCCTCGCTAACCAAGGCAATGCACATAATGCAAGTCTCAAAATACCTAGGGCACCAAGGGCGATTTTTTTTTCTTTTTCCGAGGAGGGGAGGTAGGGAGGGAGTGTTGCAAGTCCATGTGCCTCCCTTGTAGATTGCACATCTTCCTTCCCTCCACCCCCAAACACACACACACACACACACATCTAGAGACACCATCTTGACAATGCATAGCTATGTTGCAAAACAATAGTACAAGCATTATCTCTCCCTCTACTTCCATTATTACGACATCCACCTATTTTGAAATTAATTGTGATGGTTTGAAATTGTTAGAAAATCTAATAATATTTCCAAAGGTAAATATGATTGCGTGGGCAGTTTTGTAAGTGGCTTACTGGAACGTCATTATTTAGAGTTAATAAATTGCTAAGTAACATTTCTAATCGATATCATGTAAATTCCAATTACATCATCAGGTGACTAAAAACTCTAAAGATACTAGAATTTGTGTGTGGGTGGGCGGGGGATGCACATGCATGTGTGTGTGTGCATGTATACGTGTCTGTGTGGGGGGATGCACATGCATGCAAGTGTGTGTGCATGTGTGTGTGTGTGTGTGTGTGTTTGTGTGTGTGTGTGTGAGAGAGAGAGAGAGAGAGAGAGAGAGAGAGCCAACCATACAAAGCAAATTTTTTAAAGGTCTATGATTGTCTTTGGCATTACAACATGGAGGGAGGTAGTTCTCACCTCACAAGGTTTTGATCACCTAAAAACTGGTACATGTTTTTACAGATGTGAGCACGGTTGATGGGGCACATACTGTAGAAGCTTTGTAAACACCCACGTGACTACATATATGGAGGTCGTGTGGTACACCCACAAAGGGTTTAAATGAACAATTTGTCCGCCCTTGTTGTAGAAGACCTGTAAACACCAAGAGGGCAACGGTGTCCGCCCTGCTGTAGAAGAAGGCGTGTAGACACACGTCCCAATTGTAGATGAAGATTGAAGCCGATGCGCAACCCAAGAGCTGGAACATTTCTGTCCGCCCTGGTTGTAGAAGACATGGATTTGAATGAGCAACGTTGCTGCCCGCCCTTGCTGTAGAAGAAGGTGTGTAGACACCTAAGTTGTCGATGAAGGCTGAAGCCGATGTACATGTGTGGATGGAACTCTTCGGCCTTAGGACTGGAACATGCAGAACATGCAGGAAAGCTATCTCTTCTTCATCATACAGTGAAGGCTGAGAATGTGAGAGGCGAGCTCTCACTGATGGTCTCCAGCTTGGGAGCCCATAACTTGGATCTCGTGAGTAGCATGTACTGCTTCTGATGGGAGGTTAATGCTTCTGCGTCATCTTGCTGTAAGAGCTGCGGGGTGCTATCTATGCTGCCATTCTCCTCAGCATCCTTACACGGCTGATGCTCAGATGAGAGCAGAGGATCTTGCACACAAATAGAAGCGTGGAGATCGAGGGGGGTAACTTTTGCACTTGTGATCACGCCACGCTTCGGAGGTTTAGAAGCCTTTGCAGCTGCAGAACAAGTAGAATGAAGAAGTTTTGCAAAAGAGCCCAACTCCTCGGAAGCCACGCGTGTGTGCAACCTGTGCATGGGGAAGAGGACGTACACACGGCCGGGCTTGGCTTCATCGTCTGCAGCCAAGGGGGCGGCGCGCTTGCCTCCTACTAATTGACCATCCGACTGGCAAACCTTTTCAAACTCGGCCACGAAATGGCCGGGGAACTCCAGCATCAGCTCGGCCACCTGCATGGGCGCCCCGCCCAACACCAGCACCTGGCCTTTCACAGAGTGCACCACTTTGATTACTGATACGATTTTTGATGTCGCAGCGTAGGTGCAGAGGCAGACACAGGAGAGGTAGTTCCCCATGATAATATTGCTAGCTTGGCAGGTTAGGCAGATTTTTTAAAAGCAGAATACGAAGTACACAATCAGGAGGCTAATGCATTGAAGGTGATAATAATTGGCTGCTGTAGAGCTTCGCTTAAAGGAACGGAGCAAGCCTAGCTAAGCTTGATCAGATCAGAAGAAATATCCTACTATACTGAACAGATTGCCTCGCAGGGATGAATGATCTCCTACTCTGATAGATCATGGGCTAGATATTAGAGGTGCCTTCAAAAGCAATCTAGTTGGAGTGTGGTTGTCGATCATGTGTGGTGGAAGACAGAGCAGTTCACTTGTCGTTGGATTGGCATGCTGAATGGCGTGCTTTTGATCCAACTTTTCAAGGCAGGTGGCCCATATAGGGTAAGGTGATCACAACTTTTCATGGCATGTGGCCCATATAGGGTAAGGTGATAACGCACACATCACAGACGTGCCAACGACCTCTGGCCCAGCACTCAAATTCGATGGGTGCCTCCAAGATTTCATTGGGTGACT
The DNA here is from genome assembly GCF_041138505.1 of Cibotium barometz. Lineage (NCBI taxonomy): Eukaryota > Viridiplantae > Streptophyta > Polypodiopsida > Cyatheales > Cibotiaceae > Cibotium > Cibotium barometz. Next base: position 38,327,942 of record NC_141086.1, read on the forward strand.
CCATTATTTCATTTGCAAGGGTAGAAACTAACCACATTTCTTTGCTTTCATTAAAAAGGGCATATTAGGTAACGTTTTAGTATTGAGCTTTTCTTTGAAGGAGGGTAAAAGTTTTCATCCCTTTTTGTGGAGGATAACATGTGTGAAGAACGGTTGAGAATTTATGTTGAGGATACCATGCACAAAGAAAGGCTGAGAAGGTTTCAAATTTGAGGGTGTATAGCACTACGACATGTCGGAGCATAGCAGCGGTCCAGCAATGTTATTGCCTTCAGGATGTCAGGGCATTTTGTCGCTGCTCAGCAGCAATAATAACAACGAAACCATAGCAGTGAAACTTCGCTGCTGTGAGCAACGACTATAGTAACGAAATTTCGCTGCTATACTGAGATTGAAAATTCCAAAGAATTGTTAAATATTGAATTTAAGTTATACATGTCACATATATACAGAAAATGATGATAGTTTTAAAAAAACATCCATTAGAACCCTAAAACCCACGTTTGAAAAAAAAAATTAGTTGAAATATTTTGAAGGAAAATAATTACAAAAGCAATGTCAAGATCATGAATCAATCCCATCTTGTAATAGATCCATTTGTGTAGCTTCATCAACGTCTATATCTAATGGAAGCTCAATGAAAAGATGGGATTCCATATTAATATCGCTATCATTATCCAATAAAGCATGATCGACAGGTGACTCATCATCTTCTTCGGATTGATGTTCCTCGTGCTCTTGATCGCCTCCTCTAAATTGTTTTCTTCATTTTTATCAGCTTCTTCTTCTAATGACTCGATTTGAGGTAGTACTTGCACCTCATCCAGAGATTCGGCCTCAACATCTTGCTCTTCAAAAATATGTTTTGAATGAGGGAAAACTTGTATAATATATATACTATCACTTTGGATCAATTTGATCGGCCTCAAACACAATATAAAATCATACAGCAAAGGGGTTACACTTTAATTATACTACATCAACATTTATCGATGTGATTGGTTGGGTTACTAACATAACAATGTTGAGATAGTATGAAAGTATCTTTCTCATCATTCCAAAACTTGGTGACCCATTTGGATGTTTCTTCATTGTGTCTTGAGCACCTCTATATATCACCTTGAACCATTTGACATCAAAGATGGATAGACTCTAAACCGACCTCAAGAATATCTTGAATAGTTTCATAATACTCAAGATTGTCCTCTATGAAATTGGTATCATTTTGACTTTCTTGCTTAAAAGTTTCCATCACACCACAATTAAATGTGTTTCTTTGAAAATCCACACCCTCCATGAAAAGTGCCTTCCCTCTGACCATATTGTATTATATAGTTTGTACTAGCATTAGACAAAAGCATAATATCTAGTATAGTGCATTAAACAAGGTATATAACAATCAAAGCATGAGACAAAGATGAAGAATATACTTACTTGCAGAGGGTCACATCCTTGTGCATACTCATGCTCTTCTCTTGTGATCATCTCTCTGTATTTTTATGCCATCGATATTGCCTTACGAAGCCATTCTATTTTGATCACATTTGGGACGGGTTCTAAGCCACGCGAAAATGGCAAGCGTCTATTTGCTCTTCTCAAAGTTCTTCTCTCATCCTCTCATGTATTGATTGTATCCTTATATATCCCAATCCACTTCTCCATAACAGGACTATTTAGAATGCAAAATATATTTACTTTTGGCATAATGCTTCATCCAATCTTTTTTACCTTTCTTTTCCTTGTGGCACATTAGTGATTAGTCGGTCATCCTCCTCATTGCTCCACAGTTGTGGCATGGATAGATCTATGCGAGAGTGATGTTTTGAGGTATACACAAGAGACTCTTACACCAACCATCCCTTATCCATGGTTGCTTCTGGCCTTGCTCTTTGTCTCACAAAGTCCTTTAAGGTTTTCATGAACCTTTCAAGAAAAATATCCATCGAACTTAAACAACACCACAAAGTTCCACTTCATCAACCAAATGTACCACAAGATGTAATTGGCTAGTGAGAATTGTTTTAGGAAAAGCTTCCTCAATCATACACACTACATCCTTGAGATGAGTCATATCAATGGATATAGGATCTATCTCCTTAAGGATATGTACCTACATACATAGCAATCATGTGTACTATCACTACAAGGGATCGGGCTCATACCCGCGCTCCTAGCCGCTAAAAATGACTTGTGGAAAAAAAGTAACGGGCCCGTGTATCAGCGCGTGTATCATCGCGGCCAGAGACATGCGTGTAAAAGCACGTGTATAGAAGCAGTTAGATGCGCTAACACGAGGGCGTATACACGCGTTTTGTCAGTTTAGCTACGCTTAGACGCGCTGATACGAGGGTGTATACATGCGTTTTGTCAGTTTAGCTGCGCTTATACACACACGCATTTCACAGAGTATCCGCGTATATACACGAGACTTTTGGCAGAGTTGACGCGTCTATACACGCGAACAGAGAGCAAAAAAAATAATCCAGAGAGTGCTATTTGGTACCTGAATGCTGTTCCAGCATTCCAGCACCCAATAACACTCTGGATTTTTTTTTGGGTACATTGCACCATCCACGAGGAAGATTTAAGACAAGAACGACATGAATGCATACATTGTCAATACACGATTCAAGACAGACATGAATGCAATACTATCAATTCACGATTCAATATTACTATCAAAATTTTATGTGTACACATATATACAAGGGAGTCCATATGTCGAAGTAGCCCATGGCTTCAGTTACAAAAATATATATACAACCACATCCTCAATATGGAATGTGATACTATAAGTTTGAGTACTACTCAGACCCAGATGATGACTTGCTGCTCCCTCCATGATCAGATGAGCTCACATCGGTCGGAATGTTCGATGAGTAGTGCTCACGTCCACCCTCTGCAGTGGCGGCGGGTGGATCATCAGCAGGTGCAGCAACAGCTTGTGCGTGTTCAAGTAATATATAGTATATAAGTATATATATATGTAATTCAATAAACCAAAATCATTCGTTTCGAGTTTTCAAGTACCTGTCGACCGTATGGTCTCATGGCCATCTCAAACTGCGCATCCGTAATACGTTCCTCGGCTCTGAAGAGGGCCCACGTGTCACGTCTGCTATGCCGGCGAGCATACCCAGTATCGTGGGCTGTGGGCTTCCTCCCCGTAACCCGTTGCTGTATCATAATCAACATAATTTGTAAGATTAAAACAATCATAGAATCAATGAATTAAGTAAACAATCAAATAAAGTGGTAAGATACTTATTACAAACTCTGCCTCCCATGACTCGACGCTGCTAGATCCGAAATGCGAAGATCCAATGGTCTCCATCTGGATCCGTCGTGCCTCCACATGCTGCTTGCTCTTCACGCCACCCTCTGCTCATTTCTTTGCCTCCTTCCACTCGCGTTTGTGCGCAGTGGCAGGTTTCTCGGCAGGATAGCCACCCGTAGCTACATGTAGTCCATCATCGTACGCGAGTTTCTTAAGGTGAGATCTTTTATTACTTAAGATCTCCCTTATTCGCATCCTTCCCCATACATCCGAGAATGTCGCATGTGGGGGATTGGGGTACCGACTATGTACAACATCTATCACCTCCCCAACTAATTGGCTATTTTGATCTTTAAATCTAATAAAACAATTTCACATTGCATCGAACTACAATGTGAAGATCTACATCTGACTCTTAGATTGACTCAATATATTCACCTACACAACATCACTTTGCAAATTGAAAATTTCAATAAGCTCCAATTAATCACATGATTGGAGATTTTATCAACAACAGGCCTAGGGTTGTGTAGGTTATGTGTGAGATCACATTTTGCGGGGTTGAAATGAGCTCATCCCCATAATCAAAGCTCTGTAAAAATTCTATAGAAGGCCTAACATTTCAAAAGAAGTGATTTCCAATTGCATTTCTTGTGTATACAAAGGTCGCTAAGGTCACACAACATATACATAACATATACATAGTAAAGTGTAGCAAGTTGTTTAGCCATGACTATAGCAAGCAACACAGCTAGGTCATATAGATCAAAAAATCAAAGGCTACTCATCTCCTTACATTCCATACCAAGTACTTGGATAAGGTGGGTTGCCTCTAGACAAAAAACTAGAGTGAGGAGGGGGATGTATGTTGAAGTTTCATGTAAAGGATGGTCACACAAACAAGAATTATTATGTATTGGCTCTATAAGAAGAATGTCACCATGTAATCCTTGAAGATGTTGAAGCCAGATGACTACTACAGAAGGTGGGCCACTTAGACTTCTTTAGACTACAATCTTGGTTAATGGACTGTTTAAGATATGCAAGCTGGAACGTCTTGTGTTAAACCAATATATTTCTAAGTATCGCGAGATAATTTTCAAGCTCAAAGGCTTGGATGACTTCCAAAAAGTATGAGGTTTTCTATGTGGTTTAGATATATTGAATATAAAACTCAATATCCTAAAACTTTGGAAGAGGCCATAAAAAGTGCATAGATCTTCGATGATGATATTGAGAAGAAACGCACGGCCAAGACACCTTGGGATTAAACATCCGACTTCCATAGTTCAAAAAAGGGGAACAAATGGAACGGGCTAAAAAAGGTAATGATGCGGTTAAGAAGGCTAAGGGGATAAGGGGTCCCTTATCTCTGCAAGATTATGAGAGAGCTAAAAAGGAAAAATTATGTTTTATTTGCATGGATGCTCTAATCATGATAATAAATAGAATTGTCCAAAGAACTATGGCAAAGATGTCGATAAGGACGAGAGTAACGCAGTGCACGTTGCAAGTCTTGCCACTTAAAGCTTCCAAGAAGTTTTCCAAGAAGTTTTCTAAAGTTCAAGTATGCCATACTGATGCCACACATGAGTGTTGTGTAACCTCTATGATGTGGATACCCTCTTTTGGGGCCTTATGATTTGGTTTGAATGCATGGACACATCAAAGACGAAGAGTTTGTGTCATGATTGAGGACGATGGGGCTACAACACTACTTTTTGAATTATCACTTGCTTAAAAATTTAAAATTGCCAAAATGCCCTAGTGAGTATACATACATGGTATTTCTTACTAATGGGCCGCTAGTAAGCATGTATGGGACACGATGGTTAAGCAAGTACCACTTAGTATTTAAGGACATGAAATGCAGTTGTATTTTCAAGTTATGCATATTATGAGAGCTGATGTTATTTTGGGTCATGAATGGTTGTTTCATTTAGGACCATCTCTTTCTCATAGTTATCTCGATAATACTTTTGATTTTGAGGTCAATGGTAAATAGGTACATTTGCATGGTGAACGTGATGTTCCCCCATCTCCACTCATTTGTTCTGCTGAAGTGGACCACCATCATGTACATGCTCATGAAATAGAAAATCTCTTTTTGTATTACATGTCTCCTTCAGTTTTGTCTCATGATGATGTTAGCGGTGGTGATTTTAATTCTAGTCTAAGTATTGAATTTCTTAATTCTGTCATATGTGAACAACATGTTAGTGCTATGCATAATAATGAACAAACTAAATTTTTTCCTAAGCTCACTCAACAAGTTTCTAATCGTTTGCAAAATTTTTACATGAATTTCATGATGTATTTCCAAGTGCCGTTCCGTCTGGTTTGCCCCCTAAGCACAATGTCCAGCATGCCATTGAAGTGCTCAAGGATATAAAGCTAGTCTGCAAGCCTCCGCATAGGCTTAGTACTAATGAAGCGAGTGAGGTAGAGCGTCAGCTTGATGACTACTGCACCGGGGGCTTCATTAGGCTCAGCCATTCGCCATATTTCTTCTTCACCAATTTTAGTGGTGAAGAAGAAATATGGGTCCATGCATTTATGCGTGGACTATCCTGGTTTGAATGTAATCAGGATAAAGAATAAGTATCCATTACTGTGAGTTGATGAGCTTTTTGATCAATTGCAAGGTGCGCAATACTTTAGCAAGATTGACTTAAGGTCAGACTAACATCAAGTTTGCATTCACATGGAGGATGTGCCTAAGATAGCTTTTTGTTTTAGATTTGAGCATTATGAGTTTTTAGTTATGCCGTTTGGTATAACTAATGCTCCAGCTATGTTTATGACTCTTATGGCCTCTTACATTTGTATCTTGATCGTTTTGTTGTAGTATTTTTAGATGATATTTTGATCTTTAGTCGCACCAAGGAAGAGAATTTGCAACACTTCTACATAGCATTCAAATTGCTAAGGAAAAACGTACTCTAAGATAAACATGAAAATTTTGAGTTTTTTGCCTGAGAGATCCATTATTTGGCTCACATTATCTCGGTAGATGGAATTCAGATGGATCCTAAAAAAGTAGAGGCGGTCCTTAAGTGGCCTCATCCAACCAATTTGGAGGAATCGAAGATACTCTTTGGATTGGTAGGGTTCTATCGCAAATTCATTTCGAGATTATGCTAAGTTAGCGGTTCCCATGACGGACCAATTAAAGGCTAAGGGTCACAACTTTGTTTGGGGTCTTGACCAACAACAAAGTTTCGATCACCTTATGGTTGCCATAGCTATCGCACATGTGTTGGAAATGGTAGATCCTAATCAACCATTTGTGGTTGAAACGGATGCTAGTGACCATGTAGTTGGTGATGTTCTTCTTCAAGGAGGAAGACCAATAGCTTTTGAGAGCAAGAAGTTGGATAGAGCTCAGTGGAATTATTCTACATATGAGTGTGAGCTTTATGCCATCATTCACACTCTAGGCAAGTGGAGACATTATCTCTACAGTGCTAAGTTTGAGATTGTCTTTGATCATGAGAGTATCAAATGGTTGATAACTCAAACTGATTTGAAAGCTCGTAAAGCTCAGTGGGCAGAAATCCTCCAAGAATTTGACTTTCAACTAAGGTTTCACAAAGACCAATACAATGTCATGGGTGATGCTTTAAGTCGCATGCCTCAATTCAACTCATTGAGTTTCACAAAGTTGAAAAGAGAATTTTAATATACACTCAAAGGTAAGTGCGAACATGATCAATCATATGCAAAGGTGTGGACATTTGTTACACACAAGGATTGCTCCCACTCCATAGTAGCGAGTGCTGCAGATGATAGTTCCACACCTAGCTCTCCTCTTTCTAGGGACAAGAAGGATTTTTCCATCAATAATGGGTACTTGTTACACAAAGGAAGAGTGTGTGTACCCTTGGACTCTGACACTAGGTGTCAAATCTTTATGAGTATCATGATAGTCCAAGTATAGGTCATCCTGGAATCAGGAAGACCTATGCCTTAGTGAGAAGGAAATTCTATTAGCTTGGACTTCACAAGGACATCTAAAAATATTTTTTACTTTATAAAAAATTCTAGGTCAATAAGGCTGAGCTTCTTAAAATAGGCAGGCTATTACAACCATTAGAGATCCCTGATGGTGGTAAGTGAGAAAGCATCTCTATGGATTTTACTGTAGGTCTACCTCAAACTAGTAGAGGTCATGATGCCATCTGGGTTGTAGTGGACATGGTTACCAAGATGTCTCAGTTTATTCCAAGTAAAACAACACTAGAATTTGCCTACAACAATGCCAATCATGTAGCTATAACCTTTAGTCCTTTCATGCTTATGTATGGGTTTTAATCCCAATCTCTAGTAGTTGTGGGGTTACCTACTAAAAGAATTCAAAGGTTTAATATTTTCTAGCTCTATGCATGCATTAAGGTTCTTGCATTAAGCTTTATGCATAATCATATGCTTAAGGTTATGCATAAGCCTATTCTTAAGGCTTATGCATAAGGCCTATGCATAAGGCCTGTGTTTAAGGCTTATGGATAAGACTATGCTTAAGACTTATTCATAAGCTTAAGCACTATAGTCAAGCTCTATGCATAAGGCTTAAGCTTAGGCAGCAAAGAGATTGAAGCTTATTCATAGAGCTTCAAGCCTATGCAAAGAGATTTAAGCTTCAATCTTTTGCATAAGACTTAAGCGTATTGCAATAAACTACCATGACCACTGAAAGCATGGAGTGATGACATGGGTGTAGGAGCACCATCCCCATGAGCAAGGAGAAGGGAAATATTTCCATGAAAGCTGATTAGCTTGTAATTTAACTAGTATGAGTTAATCATGATTAGCTATTCACATTGGCCTATATACCATGGCCCCCTTTTCACACATACTTATAAATATCCACCCTACTTGGCGTTTGGCCCATAAGCTTATGTCCCCACTTACACTTGGCCCTTTGGCCCAATACAACTTATGCTTGGCCCTTGGCCTCATATGTACAACTTATGTCCACCGCTTCATTACAAACCATCCCCACCTAAATATGTTTTGTCCTCGAAACATGATCAAAGTAGAACCATAGTATGGATGGTTTGCATAAGCATCAACATAAATCACTTTACACTTCTTTAACAAATATGTCTAAAAGAGCATGATTTGGGCCTTTGAGACCTCCAAAGCTTCATGATTTGCTCCCCAACACATTCACAATCATGGCTAAGAAGTATATATGTCAAGTGCATCCATTTGAACCTCTTTTATGCCTCATAACAGTAAGCTATGTTTTACTCTTTTGACTCAAGAATGCACCTCGGATGTATAAAAAAGATGTTTCATCCCCTCTAATATAGAGGTAGGCTACCATATTGCTTCATCTTGAGGTAAACCTTTCCACTTGACAAGTTATTCACGCAAAGTGTGGTTGGATAACACCTTCTTTCTCCCAACACCTTCTCAAGTATGTACTCCACCATGCCATCTTCACTCATGGGTGGAAGCTCATCCAATACTTGCACCTCCAGACCAACATATGCCTTCAACAAATGTGATACGTGAAAGACATTGTGTAATATTATAATAGATAGAATTAGCAATAATTGATAAGCCACTTCACCAACTCTCCTAAATATTTTGTATGGCCCATAATAACAGTGTGCAAGCTTTGTGTTGGTACTACCTTTAAGAGATCCATGTCGAGTCTTAGGTATCCTCAAGAACACAAAGTCTCCTTCTTTGAATTCCAATGGCCTTCGATGAGCATCTTCATAATGCTTCATCTTCTCTTGAAACTTCTTGATGTTCTCTTTGCATGTTTACAAAAGAGTTTGCATTCTTTCCTCATCCCTTGCATATGGATTGCATTCTCTTGCTTGAATGCTACGATCGGTACATGCACCTTGTAGCCATACATAGCCTCAAAAGATTGAGCATAAAATAGCATAAAAACATGAGATAGAATAGACATCACCTTCAACACGATATTGGTGTGATCTCCCTCCCCCCTCCCCCACCCCCAGAAAGTGTCGGCATACTTCCACATCTTGGGTATTTATGTCTTTATTCACAAAAATAGGCTGCATGCCAAAATTAATTGTATGCTCTTGCATGGGATTTTCCTTTACATAAAATAGGAGCTACTTTTACTAAAAAGATTAAAAACATCCTTCCTATATAACGAAATCACTAAGGAAAAATGCATATAAATTCCTAAGGGCTAATTCACGTGTAACCAAATTAAGAGAGGTCCACTCCCATGTATAACAAAAGTAGACAGCTAACGAAATACAAAAATATCTTGTAGTAAATACCACATCCAAAATACCAAAATCATTGGCTATCTCGCCAATGATTTAAGGGCTAATTCACGTGTAACCAAATTAAGAGGTCCACTCCCATGTATAACAAAAGTGGACAGCTAATGAAAAACAAAAATATCTTGTAGTAAATACCACATCCAAAATACCAAAATCATTGGCTATCTCGCCAACGCCAAAATACTGAAGGGAAAAACCTTCTCGATAATTGCTCACACGAAATCACCGCCATCATATCCAGTCATACCGGCTTACCAGCACAAGGCTCATTAATCCCATCAACCTACAGGTTGTCGATTCAAAGGCATTACACAGTAGCAACGCTTGCTTAAATTACATAATAACTCATAAGCATTAAATCTAATGCTTAGTTCCATCCATTCCTAAATTCACATGTTCTACACATGAAATATTCAGAATCATCCAAGTGCCATTCCTCAAACATAGTGGTGATTATGCATCTCCAATCATTCACAGAGGTATGGATGGACAAGCCGTAACATCTACAGATGGAAATTTGGAATCACCCAAATGCCAAGCTTCCAACATACTGGTAATTAGGAATGGGACCAACGGACAAGCCATAATATATTGCCTTCCACAAGTCCCCATAATGACTGCATGGTTACATAGTTTCCATAGCTCAAAAAATCTTTTAGAACTTCATAGCTAGTATGGGCTTAAATTTGAAGCCCAAGAGGAGGGTTTGCTAAAAAATTAGAGATGCTTTTTCCATCTTTTGTGGGCATCAAAATGCCACCTTTATATTAAATTTGGGCTTTCATTTTCCAAAAATCACCTTAGTATAAGGGTTAAGGGTTTAAGTAAACCTAAGGAAGTCCAACATGATTGGAAGAATAATCATCACCCTCTTCATTCTAGGCCCTTTGGGGTCACAGACTCTGGAATATTATGGAAGGACGTTGGACGATGATTGCAATCTTGCTAATGCTTTAAATTGAAGTTACATGTATTTTAGTGCTTTCTCTATCTTGGTAGACACCATGACTCAAAGTGGTGAAGGGTGGACTCTAGAGCATGACCTAGTGTCCTAATCTAGATTTCATCGTTTAAAAGCCTATTAGCATTAAGATTTCACACAAAATCTGATACGTATTAAGATTTCAAACAAAAATTTATGTGTGTGTTTCCAGAAGCATATAAAATAGCATTTCAAACCTTGTTTTCTAGTACTGTGTATGTGTACTTTACAAAACAAAAGACCATACATAAGGTATGGTGGAGACACATTGCACATTCCTTTGCTTAAATAAACAATTACATGAAACATGCCTCGTTTGAGCTATGCCTTACTATCCTTCAATATCCGAAGGATATAGAATCTATGCTTTCTTTCCTCCAATTTGATATCTTTCAAATATTTTTGAAGTGTATAATCCTAAGATATGTGAAAGCATACAAGCTTTTTGAGGAGTCACATCATTTGAACCCTACACTTTTTACTGAAATAAACAAGCACTTTTTGAGATTTTCAAATTCTGAGGTTTGGGTACTGTTGTTGTAAATGGACATTATCAAAATAAAGAAATGGCTTAATCTATTTGACTATTTTTCTCCCGAATGTGATCTTTAAGATTCTAAAAGAAGAGAGAGAGTGTGTGTGAGAATGTTTAACATTTTTTTATGAGCTTTTCCTTGATTTAAGGAAGAGACATGAAGCCCTTAGAGGGCCTCTTTTTGAGTCCAAAAACCCCTAGTGCATATAACTCTCACTTTTTGTTTGGCCGATTCTTTTCTTTTTTTTGAGGGGGAGGGGGAGGGGGGGGGGCCGTGGGCACTTTATGTTCAAATGTGTTTTGATTTGAGTAGAATGTAGGCCAATGGTAAAACTAACGTCGCATTTGACCAACGATGATAACATTTCATCCTTAACTCTTATAAGAGTTGAGTTGAGATTGTAAAGGTAGATAGTTTGTAGGTCTCTCTCTCTCTCTCTCTCTCTTAAGTTTATAAGGTTAAGGTGGCCTTGTATTTTGGACGTTCCTCTTCAATGTTTCTTTTGTTTTTGCTTCTGTTAATCTTAAGGTCTCTATAGTTGAGTGTTTCCCTTTTCCTTTTGTTTCTTTTCTTAATCCCATATTTAATATGCAGTTACATGTGCTCTCTCGGCAGTACGCACTCTATCATTTAACCGATCGACAACACCGGCCTATATATCTTGCTCACGCTTCCTGCACTATAAGCCCCTCTTGCATTTGGTGGTTGTCGGCAGTACGCACTCTATATATCTTGCTCACGCTTCCTGCACTATAAGCCCCTCTTGCAATTCCTGGCCGACCTTACCCTCTGCCCTTCTTTAACACGTCCACCCTCCCTAGCTAGTGTGCTTGAGCACCTCAATATATATATATTCTTCTCACCTGTCTTCAATTGCTCCAGTCTCTCATTTAAGTATAACCACCTCAACGCTCGTCTTCCGGTCTGTTGCAACCGCCTCCAATATGGGCAATCATCTTTCGTGCATCTACCTTACACCCGCCTCAATCGCTCACGGTAGCAGCAGCAGCAGATCATTCATCAGAATCGTGCATGCACTCGACGATCGCACGTGCAAGCTGGAGGAGCCAATGAAGGTGGCCGAGCTGATGCTGGAGTTCCCCAACCACTTCGTAGCGGAGTATGATGAGCATATTTCAGCTGTGAAGCGCGTTACCCCCTTGCCCGCAGACCACGACACACGTGCCTGCCATGTCTACGTCCTCCTGCCCATGCACAGGCTCAACACCCGCCTGTCCACACAGGAGCTGGAGCACATTTCGACCATGCTGGCTTTCACGTCGGCAGCAGCCTCCGCGACTTCTGCCACTAGTAGTCGAGTACCAGGTCATCGCCGTAGCAAGGTGATTCCTCTCTCCGACCACCAGTATGAGCAGGCAGAGAAAGGGCACACGCTAGTACAAAGCATCGCCAAAGGACGTCACTCTTTCTCAGATGTCAAGGAGCTACTAGAGGAGGAAGCTGCTCCAATTGCAAGAGAGCAACCACCACTGCAAGAGAGCAACCACCACTGCACTACATGTTGAGGTCCTGCAGGTCACGGACACCGAAACTGGACACCATTGTCGAGTGCTCGCCTCTTTTCGTGTAAACCACGTGAACACCCAAGGCCCTTGCATGAATCTATGAGAAAGCCAGGTTAATGACGGATCCCGCTTTGATGTGGGGTTAAATGCCATGTCGAAGAGATGCTGAGGCTTCACCCCTCAAATTTGAGCCGTAAAGATTGCAACAACAAGGGTTGTCACCGGTTTAGCGTGCTGCAAGTGTTGCATTGCAAGAAAGCCAGCTAGTGAAAGAAATTCCATATACAGGCTTTGCATCTCACAGTGTGGTGGGTAAGGATTGAACCCAAAGCCTTTTCGTACCTCCCCTAACCAACCCACCAGAATGACCGTTCGTTGTGGGCAAGCTCCAGAGTTGTGTCAAGATAATTAAACCATTTGGCAACTTGATTCATTAATGGTTAGGCATTTATGATGGATGGACAATGTATAGGGTACCATCACCAAGGTCAAACACGACAGTGTTTAATGGATTTTTCCATGCTACAAGGCCAAAAGTGATAGGATCACCATTCCGACTCAAAATAATCTTGAATGCTTGTAGGAGACAATTTTTGCAGTAAAATGACTATTATTGCTTGATATGGTTTTTAAAACCTTCCTCTACGAGATTGGTAGTGCTAACGTGGTTGCTTGTGTTATGCATAGAGTTAAGTAGAAGAGTTTTGTTCCATGCTTCCTCTGTCTCGCTTGAGTATTGAATAATCTCAAAGAGTTTAATGCTCTAACCTGTAATGTGCTCATAATATGTTATCGTTCTATCTTTCTTGCTTGTCTGTTTTGATTCCATTGCTTGTCTTGTACTTTTTCCTCTCTATGTGTCTTTCTCTCAACTCTCTGTGTTTCGGTCTCAGTGCCTTTCATCTTGTCTCTGCTTTCTTTATCCGATAGATTTTTCTTTTTCTCTTTCTTTTCCTTTCTTCTTTGTCTGCTTTTTCCCTCATTTCACGTGGAATCAAATAGGAGATCTTAGCCACCTCCTTCAATATGACTACAAGTTAACAATGAAGCTAGCTGTCAAGAAAACTCTTGCATTGTAAGGATGGCAAGACAAGTGCACCCACATCATTTGGAGTGAAAGTCCCATAGAGCCTCATATGAAAAGAATCTAAGCACCATTTTTCTTTTTCCTTTTCTTGCATTTTTTGCTCTCTATGTGTTTCTCTCTCCTCTCTATACTGTGTTTAAATATGCCTCTCATCTTCTCTCTACTTTCTTTCTTGAGGTAGTTTTATCTCTTTCTCTTTCTTTTCCTTTCTTCTTTGTCTACTTTCTTTTTGTCACCTATAATCTCTGAATCAAAGAGGAGACCTTATCAAAGAGGTCTCCGTAGCTATATAACCTTGCATATTGACATAGATAAAAAAGCCTTCCATAAGTCAACGCCATAGCCACTTCATGCTTGCACGAGTCTCCAATAGCTTATAAAACCTTTTAGAACTTCATAGCCAACATGGGACTTAGAGACGCTTTTGCCATCTCTTGTGGGCATGAACATGCCACCTTTGTATTAAATTTGGGCAACAAATGACCATTATTGCTCGATATGGTTTTTTAAAACAATATACATGTCTATTCTAATGAGGAGAACCTTCTTAGTTTTACCTCCCTTATGACTATGAGTTAGCAATGAAGCTAGCTCTATAAAGGACTCGAGAAAACTCTTGCCTTACAACCATCCTAGGACAAGTGTACCCACAGCATTTGGAGTGAAAGTCCCTCTCATATGAAAAGAATCAATGCATCATTTTTCCTTGCACTTTTTTTCTCTCTATGTGTGTATCCCTCCTCTCTATATTGTGTTTAAATGTGTCTATCATCTTCTCTCTACTCTAGCCAATGTCACCATCCCACATTATGCTCATTTTCTATGGTCGAAAGATTGGGTTGTTTTCAACCAAATAATCAACAACAAAAATGCATGGTGATACCTAAGTGCAGCCACAATATATCTTACCAATGGGACAATAATGTTTGATTATTTACACTTTTTCTAGCAAAACAAGTATTGCTCGAAGGATCATGTACTGCCTATCAATATGGGAGTAAACATGTGGCAATGGGTATCCAAGAATTGGGTATCAAAATGCCACCTTTGTATCAAATTTGGGTTTCTTTTTTCCAGTAATCACCTTAGCATAGGGCTTAGGTAAAATTGAAGAAGCCCAAGATGATTGTAAGGACAATCATCGGCCTCTTTATTCTAGGGCCTTATGGTGATGTGGTGTCATAGAATCTCAATCATTATGGACGGAGCTTGGAAGATGATTGCAAGCTTCCTAATGCCTTAACCTCAAGTGTCATGTATTTTAGTGCTTTCTCTATCTTTCTAGTAGGCACCATGACTCAAAGTGGTGGATTTAGTTCCCAAATCTAGATTATATCTTTTAAAAGCCTATTACTATTAATATTTTACACAAAAGCTGATTAGTATTAAGGTTTCACACAAAAAAATATGTGTGTGTGGAGCTAGAAGCGTACAAAATAAAATTTCAATCTTGTGTCTCTAATACTTTGTATGTGGTTTTTTAAACAGACCATACACAAAGTATAGTGGAGAGATGACACATTCCTCTTCCTAAATAAATAACTACAAAAAACATGCCTCCCTTGAGCTATGTCTTACTGTCCTTCAATATTAAAAGGATGAAGAATCTATGCTTTCTTCCCATGAATTTGATGTCTTCCAAATATTTCTGAGGTATATAATCCTAAGGTATGTGAATGGGTTGTACCAAGCTTATGATAGCACGCTTATTTCGACTGTCATTTAGACGCTGTTTTTGACGGATGCATGAAACTTTTGACGTTGTTTTCGACAGATGTAGGAAACTTTCGACGCGTGTAGGTATTAAACTTTTTTTGGCATAATGGTGCATCCAGCTGTATAGCCGGCACCCAAATCTCGACCTCCACACCCGTCAAATAAGGACCAAATTGAACTTACATATACTATTGCTAGTCCACCTTATAATCAAGGTCTGGCACAGCTCTTACTCTCATCAATGCAACCTGGCTAGCCTCTTCGCCTTCCTTCCCTCCTAAATCTGAATTCCCATTGGCACCTTGTTAAAAGGTAGTCTAAATTTATGAAATGACTTCTAGGATTCGATGATGGAACGCAAACTCCAGGTTTATGTGGAGGAGGGAGCTAACTCAGATTCCTTGGATGAATTTGAGCCCCATCTGATCTCCAGACTTACTCCATCACCACTACCCACAACCTAAAGATGCACCAACAATTCCTGTAAATGCGCTAGGCCACTACTTTGAAGGTGATGAAACCAACTCAGCCTTGCCCATTTCCTATAACAGACATGTGGTCAAAGGCATCCTCGATGGAGGTGCTATCATAAGCATCCTCACAAGAACATGCTTAAAAAAATGGGGCTAACCACGCCTTGATCTCACCACATTGGTGATCAAGCTTGCAGATGGGAAATCTACAAAACCCTTGGGCCTAGTGCATGATCTTAAGGTAAACGTCACTGACATGACATTCCACCTCACATTTGTAGTCATGGACTCTCATAATGCCGCATATGACAACATCTTGGGTAGACCCTTCATGTGACAAACACAACTGATCCATGACTGGGATACACATCATGTTTACCTCTGTAAATGGTCTCAATTGCTCAAAGTCAATTTATATACCTGGCACTCACATCCCATGGACAAAGCTCCCTTTGCCTGAAGACTATGTGACCACCGCCAGGAGCAACAAGCTCTTTGTTTGCGATGCTTGTCTCATCAAGCCCTTGATGACACGCAGGTGTCATGCATGATCGCTTCTGTCAATAGTGATAAAGTTGACCACACGACTGGCTGAAAATCCTTGCTACACTTGACACCCTCCCAAATCGCAAACTTAGCACACACTTCATGCTTCCAAATGGCCAAACCCGTCATGAACCCTACAAAGCCATTGCCTCGCTTAACACCCAGAGTGTAAGTGTAGCTCCACAACATGAAACAACCACCCTTAGGGCCTGGATAGATTTCCCATTGTAGCTAGATGCACCATGCCAAATTTATAGAGTACCAAAGGCAAATGTACTCTGATGTGAAGAACGAAGAGAATTTGTTGAAAAAGTAAGAGAGAGAGTGTCATAACGGTTTCGACATTACAAAGTAGGTACACAATTTACACTAGTGCAAACAATGGCCAAATTATATTGTAAGATGTGAAATTTACATATCAAGCTTTGACGAGATAAGCCAAAATTTAAATTTACATTTCAACCTTTGACGCGAGATAAGCCAAAATTTGCATACAATCTATACAAGCTCAAAGAAAGATGTGGGCTGACCAAAATGTGTATGTACAAGGGGAAAGACATGCACAAGGCCACTCTATGTGGAGCCCTCACGATCAGGCATTGGTCCCTGCAAAAACCATGCAAGATGCTTTTTTTGGTATACCAAAACAATGATCTAGCTTGACAAGGCAAAGCAAGTATACAAATCATAAGGTTAAGGCTTGCCGCACTTACCATATCTACAATGCGCCCCCAATTGAGGTTGGTGCCTTCTCGCTCAAGCTTCTCTAAAAGAAAGTATGTGTTATGGCGGTGAGCAATGTCCTCCTCTTCTCTCGTTGCACCACTTGATTCTAAAAGTACCAAAACAATAAGATAAGTGTTGATACTTACAAAGTAGACATGACATCAAATGAATCATACAAGAAGATAAATGTTGATACTTACAAAGTAAACATGGAATGCGCCCCAACTGCCGCTTCCAAGGTGAGAGCTTCCTATGCTCTCCATTTGGGATTTGGCTGCATCCTCTTGTTGCTTGTGGTGTTGGGGATTTCGAGCATGCTTTTGCCTCTCCTCATTCCAATCCTCGGTGCTCATGTACCAAGGCTTTTCAACCCTTGCCCTCACTCTCCTAGTCACATCTCCCCGCCAATGCATGACGTCCACCATGTGGTCCTTTATCCACCTTATGGGGATGACATCACTATCGCCGGTCGGCTTGTACTCTTCCTTGATTTTATTTATGACTCTATCTTTCTTGTCTTTATTCAACTTTGGCCATAAAGTCATAAAGTCATTTGCAAGGACAATGATCGTAGCTATCCCGGGTATGCCTCTAGTAAATCTCGTCCACTCTGGGTTCTACCAAATGTCTCCCAGAGGGCATAAATCACATTCTCTATCTGGCGTTCCCTGTCTAAGGACGGCTGGCCCGAATCTCAAAATCTCATGTCGAGTCTCATCATACACATGCATATCAATCAGTCATACGCGTGCATACCAATCATTGGTATGAAAACAAAGCACTCATAACTCATACATATCATCACACAATCATCTCTAGTCCATAATCTTTCAAGGCATGCATATTCAAATCAATCACACAATCAATTTCAAGTATAAAACAAGCTTTTAATTTAAACAATCTTTAACTTCTCTTTATCTTTCAAGACACATGGGAATCCTTGTTTTTATGATAATCAATTATCATGTTCTAACGATCGAGGTCATCTCTATTCACGATAGCTAAGTCTTAACTATGCTTATGCATTAGTCCATCCGGTCTATGTAGATAAGATAGTGAATCTTGATAGCAATTCTAAGGCAAAGCCTAATAACTAGTCTTTGGTCACCATCGGAGCATTTTTGGGTACGATGGTATGGAGAAGCGGGATTTTCCATGGCCTCTCAAGCACCAAGAGACTTGAAAAATCTGCACTGGATGCTAATTGCTGATCTTAAAATTCTCCAATAAAGACCAAAATTTGCAAGCATGTGGGGGCGGGTCCTCCCAATATCTTGTAAAGTTTGGTCAACATTGAAGCATGTTTGGGTACGATGGTATGGAGAAGAGCAAGATTTTCCATGGCCTCTAAAGAACCAAGAGACTTAAAAACTTTGCACAGGGCGGTAACTGCTAACCTAAAAATTCTCTGATTGTGACCAAAATTTGGGAGCATGTGTGGGGGACCCGCCCCCACATGCTCGCAAAGTTGGTAACCATCGGAGCATGTTTGGCTACAATGACATGGAGAAGAGCGAAATTTTCATGGCCTCTCAAGCATCAAGAGACTTGAAAAATCCACACTGGGAAATAATCGCTAATCCAAACACACTCTGATGGTGACCAAACTTTGGGAGCATGTGGGGGGGGACCTGCCCCCACATGCTTCCAAAGCTAGTCACCACATCGGAGCATGTTTGGCTACGATGACATGGAAAAGAGCGGGATTTTCTATGGCCTCTCAAGCACCAAGAGACTTGAAAACTCTGCACTGGGCACTAATTGCTAATCCAAACATGCTCTGATGTTACCAAACTTTGCAAGCATGTGGGGGGGCACAAAGTTTGGTCACCATCATCGAAGTATATTTGGGTATAATGATATGGTGAGCAGCGGGAGTTTCCATGGCCTCTCAAGCACCAAGAGCGTTAAAAAATCCAAAATGCTCTAATTGCTAATTGTTGCTAAACCAAAATTCTTTGATGGAGACCAAACCTTGCAAGCATGTGGGGGAGGGTCTTCCCACATGCTTGCAAAGTTTGGTCACCATTGAAGCATGTTTGGGTACGATGGTATGGTGAAGAGGAGGATTTTCCATGGCCTCTCAAGCACCAAGACTTGAAAAATCGGCATTGGATGCTATTTTCTAATCCAAACATGCTCCGATGGTGACTAAACTTTGCAAGCATATGGGGTTGGTTTTCCCCCACATGCTGGAAGGTTTGGTTACTATCGGAGCGTGTTTAGGTACGATGGGATGGAGAAGAGTGTGATTTTCCATGGCCTCTCAAGTACCAAGAGACTTGAAAAATCCACAGTGGGCGCTAATTGCTAATCCAAACATGCTCTGATGGTGACAAAACTTTGCAATCTCCCCACATGCTTGCAAAGTTTGGTCACCAGCGGAGTATGTTTGGGTACGATGGTATAGTTGAGCGGGATTTCCTATGGCCTCTCAAGCACCAAGAGACTAGAAAAATCTGCAATGGGCATTAATTGCTAATCCAAATAGGTTCCGATTGTTATCAAACTTTGTGACCATGTGGGGGTGGGTCCCCCCTACATGCTCGTCGCAAAGTTTGGTCACCATCGGAGCATGTTTGGGTATGATGGTATGTAGAAGAGTGGGATTCTCAATGGCCTCTCAAGCACCAAGAGACTTGAAAAGTCTACACTAGGTGCTAATTGCTAACCCGCCCCCACATACTCCCAAAGTTTAGTCATCATCGAAGCATGTTTGGGTACGATGGAATGGAGAAGAGCGGGATTTTCCATGGCCTCTCAAGCACTAAGGGACTTGAAAAATGTGCACTCGACACTAATTGCTAATCCAAACATGCTCTAATGGTGACAAAACTTTGCAAGAATGTGGGGGCGGTTCCTCCCCCACATGCTTTGCAAAGTTTGGTCACCAAAGGAGCATGTTTAGGTATGATGGTATGGTAAAGAGTGGGATTTTTCATGGCCTCTCAAGCACGAAGAGGCTTGCTAATTGTTGATCCAGAATATGCTTCGATGGTGACCAAACTTTGCGAGCATGTGGGGGTGGTTTCCCCCACATGTTTACAAAGTTCGATCACTATCTCGCAGCATGTTTGGGTATGATGGTATGGATAAGAGCGGGGTTCACCATGGCCTCTCAAGCACCAAGAGACTTGAAAAATCCGCACAAGATACTAATTGCTAATCCAAACATGCTCCAATGGTGACCAAAAATTGCAAGCATGTGGAGGCAGGTCCTCCCCACATCTTGTAAAGTTTGGTCAACATCGGAGCATGTTGGGGTACGATGTTATGGTTTAGAGCAAGATTTTCCATGGCCTCTCAAGCACCAAGAGACTTAAAAAATATATACTGGTCGATAACTGCTAACCTAAATATGCTCTGATGGTGACCAAAATTTGCAAACATGTGCGGTGGACCCGCCTGTACATGCTCGCAATGTTTGGTCACCATCGAAGCATGTTTGGGTAGTACGATGACATGGAGAAGAGCGGGATTTTCCATGGCCTCTCAAGCACCAAGAGACTTGAAAAATCTGCACTGGGAGGTACTTGCTAATCCAAACGTGCTCGGATGGTGAGTATACTTTGCGAGAATGTAGGAGGGACCTGCCCCCACATGCTCCCAAAGTTTGTCACCATCGGAGCATGTTTGCTATCATGAATACATGGAGAAGAGCGGGATTTTCCATGGCCTCTCAAGCACCAAGAGACTGGAAAAATCTACACTAGGTCAAAATTGCTAATCCAAACCTGCTCTACTGTGGTGACCAAACTTTGCGAGCATGTGGGGGGCACCCCTACATGCTTGTTTGCAAAGTTTGGTCACCATCGGAGCATGTTTGGATATGATGGTATGGTGAACAACGGGATTTTTCATGGCCTCTCAAGCCTCAAGAGCCTTAAAAGATCCGCACACTAGGCTCTAATTGCTAATCCAAAATTCTCCCATGGTGACCAAACCTTGCAAGCATGTGGGCTCAGGTCCCCCCCACATGCTTATTGCAAAGTTTGGTCACTATCTTAGCATGTTTGGGTATGATGGTAAGGAGAAGAGCGGGATTTTCCATGGCGTCTCAAGGACTAAGAGACTTGAAACATCAGCACTAGGTGCTGATTACTAATCCAAACATGCTCTGCTGTGGTGACCAAACTTTGCAAGCATGTGCGAGCAGGTTCTCCTCACATGGTTGCAAACTTTGGTCACCACCATGGGAGCATGGTTGGGTACGATGGTATGGTGAAGAGCGAGAATTTCCATGGCCTCTCAAGTACCAAGAGACTTAAAAAAATCGCACTCCGCATTAATACAAACATGCTCTTACCCCCCCACATGCTCGCAAAGTTTGGTCACCATCGGAGCATGTTTGGGTATGATGGTATGTAGAAGAGCGGGATTATCTATGGTCTCTCAAGCACCAAGAGACTTGAAAAGTCCAAACTACAATCATGTGCGGGTGGGTTTTCCCCACATGGTTGCAAACTTTGGTCACCACCATGGGAGCATGGTTGGGTACGATGGTATGGTGAAGAGCGATATTTTCCATGGCCTCTCAAGTACCAAGAGACTTTAAAAATCTGCACTCGGCATTGATTGCTAATACAAACATGCTCTGACCCCCCCACATGCTCGCAAAGTTTGGTCACCATCGGAGCATGTTTGGGTATGATGGTATGTAGAAGAGCGGGATTCGCTATGGTCTCTCAAGCACCAAGAGACTTGAAAAGTCCACACTAGGTACTAATTGCTAACCCGCCGCCACATACTCCCAAAGTTTGGTCACCATGGAAGCATGTTTGGGTACGATGGTATGGAGAAGAGCCGGATTTTCCATGGCCTCTCAAGTACCAAGGAACTTGAATATTCCTCTCACTGGGCTCTAATTGCTAATCCAAACATGCTCCGATGGTGACCAAAATTTTCAAGAATGTGGCAGCAGGTCCCCCCCACATGCTTGTTAAATTTGGCCACCATCGAAACATGTTTGCGTATGATGCTATGGAGAAGAGCCGGATTTTCCATGGCCTCTCAAGCACCAAGAGACTTGAAAAGTCCGCACTGGGCGCTAATTGCTAATCCAAACATACTCCAATGGTGACCAAAATTTGTGAGCATGTGAGGGTGGATTCCCCCCCACATGCTTGCAAATTTTGGTCACCATCGGAGCATGTTTGGGTATGATGGTATGGAGAAGAGTAGGATTTTCCATGGCCTCTCAAGCACCAAGAGATTGAAAAATCTGCTAGGGTGCTAATTGCTTATACAAACATGCTCCGATGGTGACCAAACTTTGCAAAGCATGTGGGGACCGGTCCCCCCCACATGCTTGCAAAGTTTGGTCACCATCTGAGCATGTTTGAGTACGATGGTATGGTGAAGAGCGGGATTTTGCAGGGCCTCTCAAGCACCAAGAGGTCTAAAAATTCCGCATTGGGAGTTGATTCTTGATCTAGACATGCTCCGATGGTGACCAAACTTTGCGAGCATGTGGGGGTAGGTCCCCCTTACATTCCCCCTTACATGTTTGCAAAGTTTGATCACTATCAGGGAATGTTTGGATATGATGGTATGGAGAAGAGCGGGATTTTCCATAGCCTCTCAAGCACCAAGAGACTTGAAAAATTCGCACAGGGCACTAATTGCTAATCCAAACATGCTCCGATGGTGACCAAAATTTGCAAGCATGTGGAGGTGGGTCCTCCCCACATCTTGGAAATTTTGGTCAACATCGGAGAATGTTTGGGTATGATGTTATGGTGAGGAGTAAGATTTTTATCCTCAAGCACCAAGAGACTTAAAAAATCTGCACTGGTCCATAATTGCTAACCTAAATATACTCCGATGGTGACCAAAATTTGCAAACATGTGCGGTGGACCTGCCCCCACATGCTCGCAATGTTTGGTCACCATCAAGTTTGGGTACGATGACATGGAGAAGATCAGGATTTTCCATGGCCTCTCAAACACCAAGACACTTGAAAAATCCGCATTGGTCACAAATTGCTAATCCAAACCTGCTTTGATGGTGATGAAACTTTGCGAGCATGTGGGGGGGACCATCAGAGCATGTTTGGGTATGATGGTATGGTGAACAGTAAGATTTTCCATGGCCTCTCAAGCACCAAGAGCCTTAAAAGATCCGCACTAGGCTGTAGTTGCTAATCTAAAATGCTCCAATGGTTACGAAACCTTGCAAGCATGTGGGCTCGGGTCCCCTCCACATGGTTGTTGCAAAGCTTGGTCACCATCGGAGCATGTTTGGGTACGATGGTATGGTCAAGAGCGGGATTTTCCATGGCCTCTCAAGCACTAAGAGACTTGAAAATTTGTGACCAAAATTTGTGACCAGGTGGGGGGGACCCGTCCCCACATGCTCGCAAAGTTTGGTCACCATGGGCGCATGTTTGCATATAATGATATCGAGAAGAGTGGTATTTTCCATGGCCTCTCAAGCACCAAGAGACTTGAAAAATCCATATTGGGCACTACTTACGAATACAAACATGCTCCGATGCTGACCAAACTTTGCGATCATGTTGGGGTGGGTACCTCCCACATGTTGGGGTGGGTACCCCCCACATGTGTGAAAAGTTTGGTCACCATCGGGTATGATGGCATGGCGAAGAGCAAGATTTTACATGGCCTCTCAAGCACCAAGAGACGTGAGAAATCAGCATTGGGCGGTGCTACTTGGTAATCCAAACATGCTCCGATAGTGACCAAAATTTGGGAGCATGTGGGGGGGACTCCCCCACATCTCCCAAATTTTGGTCACCATCAGACCATGTGGGGGGACTTCCCCACATGCTCCCAAATTTTGGTCACCATCAGAGCATGTGGGGGGGACCCCCCCACATGCTCCCAAATTTTGGTCACCATCGGAGCATGTTTGGGTACGATGGTATGGAGAAGAGAGGGATTTTCCATGGCCTCTGAAGCCCTAAGAGACTTGAAAAATCCGCACAAGGTGCTAATTGCTAATCCAAATGTTCTTTGATGGTGACGAGACTTTGCAAGCATGTGGGCTCACGTCCCCGCCACATGCTTGTAAAGTTTGGTCACCATCCGAGCATGTTTGCGTACGATGGTATGGTGAAGAGCCGGATTTTCCATGGCCTCTCAAGCATTAAGAGACTTGAGAAATCCGCACTCGGTGATAATTTCTAATCCAAACATGCTCTGATGGTGACCAAATTTTGGGAGCGTGTGGGGGGTGGGTCCCCCCCACATGCTTGGAAATTTTAGTCACCATCGGAGCATGGTTGGATATGATTGTATAGAGAAGAGTGGGATTTTCCATGGCCTCTCAAGCACCAAGAGACTTGAAAAATTTGCATTGGGTGCTAATTGCTAATCCAAACATGTTACAATGGTGACCAAGATTTTCTAG
Organism: Cibotium barometz; assembly: GCF_041138505.1. Lineage (NCBI taxonomy): Eukaryota > Viridiplantae > Streptophyta > Polypodiopsida > Cyatheales > Cibotiaceae > Cibotium > Cibotium barometz. The sequence goes on from NC_141086.1 coordinate 38,352,461, forward strand.
AATGTGGATCCCCCCCACATGCTTGTAAATTTTGGTCACCATTGGAGCATGTTTGTGTACGATGGTATGGAGAAGAGTGGGATTTTCCATGGCCTCTCAAGCACCAAGAGATTTGAAAAATCTGCAGAAAAATTTGCATTGGGCGCTAATTGCTAATCCAAACATGTTGCAATGGTGACCAAGATTTTCTAGAATGTGGATCCCCCCCACATGCTTGTAAATTTTGGTCACCATTGGAGCATGTTTGTGTACGATGGTATGAAGAAGAGCGGGATTTTCCATGGCCTCTCAAGCACCAAGAGATTTAAAAAATCTGCAAAGGACGCTAATTGCTAATCCAAATATGCTCTGATGGTGAAGAAACTTTGCAAACATGTGGGGGCCAATCCCCCCCACATGCTTGCAAATTTTGGTCACCATCGGAGCATGTTTGGGTATGATGGTATGGTGAAGAGCAGGATTTTCCATGGCCTCTCAAGCATGAAGAGGCTTGCGAAGTCCGCATTGGGAGCTGATTGCTGATCTAAACATGCTCTGATGGTGACAAAATTTGCAAGCATGTGGGGATGGGTCCCCTCCACATGCTTGCAAAGTTTGTTCACTAGCGAAGCATGTTTGAGTATGATGGTATGGTGAAGAGCGGGATTTTCCATGGCCTCTCAAAGCACCAAGAGACTTGAAAAATCCGCATAGGGCGCTAATTGCCCCACATGCTCCCAAGGTTTGGTCACCTCCCAAGGTTTGATCACCACCATCGGAGCATGTTTGGGTACGATTGTTTGGAGAAGAGCGGGATTCTCTATGGCCTCTGAAGCCCTAAGAGACATGAAAAATCCGCACAAGGTGCTATTTGCTAATCCAAATGTTCTTTGATGGTGACGAGACTTTTCAAGCATGTGGGCTCACGTCCCCGCCACATGCTTGTTGTAAAGTTTGGTCACCATCCGAGCATGTTTGCATACGATGGTATGGTGAAGAGCCAGATTTTCCATGGCCTCTCAAGCACTAAGAGACTTGAAAAAATCGCACTCGGCGATAATTGCTAATCCAAACATACTCTAATGGTGACCAAACTTTGCGAGCATGTGGGGTGGGTCCCCCCCCACATGCTTGGAAATTTTGGTCACCGTCGGAGCATGGTTGGATATGATTTTATGAAGAAGAGTGGGATTTTCCATGGCCTCTCAAGCACCAAGAGACTTGAAAAATTCGCATTAGGCCGCGCTAATTGCTAATCCAAACATGTTGCAATGGTGACCAAGATTTTCTAGAATGTGGGGGCCGATCCCCCCCACATGCTTGTAAATTTTGGTCACCAGTGGAGTATGTTTGGGTACGATGGTATGGAGAAGAGCGGGATTTTCCATGGCCTCTCAAGCACCAAGAGATTTGAAAAATCCACAAAGGGCGCTAATTGCTAATCCAAATATGCTCTGATGGTGAAGAAACTTTGCAAACATGTGGGGGATGGTCCCCCCCACATGCTTGCAAATTTTGGTCACCATCGGAGCATTTTTGGGTATGATGGTATGGTGAAGAGCGGGATTTTTCATGGCCTCTCAAGCACGAAGAGGCTTGCGAAATCCGCATTGGGAGCTAATTGCTGATCTAAACATGCTCTGATGGTAACAAAATTTGCAAGCATGTGGGGGTGGGTCCCCCCCATATGCTTGCAAAGTTTGCTCACTAGCGGAGCATGTTTGGGTATGATGGTATATGGTGAAGAGCGGGATTTTCCATGGCCTCTCAAAGCACCAAGAGACTAGGGCGCTAATTGCCCCACATGCTCCCAAGGTTTGGTCACCATCAGAGCATGTTTGGGTATGATTGTATGGAGAAGAGCGGGATTTTCCATGGCCTCTGAAGCCCCAAGCAGGGATTTCACTAATGTAAACGAGAACATGTGAACATGTTAATAACATATGTTAATAACACAAAAAATCTTGTGATCACATGTTATATTCACAAAGCTTTCACAAGGGCCTAAAAAATTTATCTTTGTCAGGCATAAAAAATCTTCTTAGGTGGCCACTGACGTGCTATTATGTGAAGATGGTAACATGAGAACATGTGAATAGCTTTGTGTAGCCAAGCTTTTAAGGGGTTCCCAAATGGCAAGTGACCTGTTATTTTGTGAACGGTAACATGAGAACATGTGAATAACTTGTTCACATGTGTTATTATCACAAAAAATCTTGTGATCACGTGAATATTAAATCCCTGGCCCCAAGGGACTTAAAGAATCCACACAGGGTGCTAATTGCTAACCCCAACATTCTTCGATTGTGACCAGACTTTGCAAGCATGTGGGCTCAGGTCCCCCCCACATGTTTGCAAAATTTGGTCACCATCGGAGCATGTTTGGTTATGATGGTATGGTGAAGAGCCATGGCCTCTCAAGCACCAAGAGACTTGAGAAATACGCACTGGGCAATAATTGCTAATCTAAACATGCTCCAATGGTGACCAAACTTTGCGAGAATGTGGGGTGAGACCCCCCTACATGCTTGCAAATTTTGGTCACCATCAAAGCATGGTTGGGTATGATGGTATGGAGAAGAGTGGGATTTTGCATGGCCTCTCAAGCAGCAAGAGACTTGAAAAATCCTCACTGGCCACTAATTGCTAATCCAAACACGCTCCAATGGTAACCAAAATTTGTGACCATGTGGGGGCCGATCCCCCTCACATGCTTATAATTTTTAATCACCATTGGAGCATGTTTGGGTATGATGGTATGGAGAAGAGCGGGATTCTCCATGGCCTCTCAAGAACCAAGAGATTTGAAAAATCTGTAAAGGGCGCTCATTACTAATCCAACATGCTCTCATGGTAAAGAAACTTTGCAAACATGTGGGGGATGGTCTCCCCCACATGCTCACAGATTTTGGTCACCATCGGAGCATTTTTGGGTATGATGGTATAGTGTGAAGAGCGGGATTTTCCATGGTCTCTCATGCACCAAGAGGCTAGAAAAATCTGTAGCTGATCTAACATGCCTCGATGGTGAACAAACTTTGCAAGCATGTGGGGTTGAGTCTCCCCCACATGCTTGCAAAGTTTGGTCACTATCGGAGCATGTGTTGGGTACGATGGTATGGAGAAGGGCAAGATTTTCCATGGCCTCCCAAGCACCAAGAGACTTGACAAGTCCGCATAGGGCACTAATTTCTAATCCAAACATGCTCCGATGGTGACCAAAATTTTTAAGCATGTGGGGACGAGTCCTCCCCACACACTTGCAAGGTTTGGTGAACATTGGAGCATGTTTGGGTACAATGGTAAGAGCGAGATTTTCCATGGCCTCTCAACCACCAAGAGACTTGAAAAATCCACACTGGGGCGCTCACTGCCTGCTAATACAGACATACTTTGATGGTGACCAAAATTTGTGCTCATGTGTCCGAGGGAGCCACCCACACATTCTTGCAAAATGTGGCCACCCACCATCGAAGCATGTTTAGGTACAATGACATGGAGAAGAGCGGGATTTTCCATGGCCTACTGTCAAGCACCAAGAGACTTGAAAAAACTCGCACTCGGTGGTGATTGCTAATCCAAACATGCTCTAATGGTGACCACACTTTGCAAGCTTGTACGGGGGACCTACCCCCTGTTAAGATTCAAGCTCGATGTCAGTTTGTGCCAGTTGCACTATGTGGTGGCATGTTAGGTAGTAACATGTGTGAGACATAAATGACCGCATCCAGCTGGTCATAGTGTGTGGACATTATAGCTAGGGTTAGCAATGTGTGGACACAACACATGTAGTGTGTTGTAGATTATGGATTATGGCTTTATGCATTGTGTGGGAAGGGAGATGGCTTCCCTCTATGGTTAGGGTTTGATAATACATTAGGGTTTGCTCTTGTGTGTGTGTCTCCTCTCCCTCTACCTATTTTTCAGGAGCTTGGAGCACATCAATTTTCATCAAATCTGAGAGCTTGGCCTACCGGGTAAGGACTACTAAAGATCCTTGAGCAGATTGCAAGTGTAAAAACACAAACAAAAACAGATTTGAGTTGCCCAAAGCAAAGGAAAAATTCTATTTTGCAAGCTCTCCATTGAAGCTTGAGTGTGGTGAATGTATGAGGCAAATGGATGCAAATGAATGTATGAGGCAAATGGATGCAAATCTGACAAAGAATCATGTATCTGGCAAATGGGAATGTATTGGCAACTCATGTGCAATCCCTACATTGAATTTGGAGCAAAGTTGATGCATATTAGTGAGTGGAAATTCACTGGTTTGAAGCCCTCACAAAAACAGAGAAGTGATGTCCATTGTGGATGAAATTAAAGCTAGTTTTTTGTAAAAATCACTACATTGATGGATTGGGCACATGCCTAGTGTGTTGGGCATCTAATTATACCTTCAATTACCATTATAAACTTGTCAAATCACGTCAGGAGCAGGGAGCACAGCCTATAGGGAAGAAACAGAGCAGGTTTCTCATCTGTTTGAAAAGTGGAGGCCAAATTCTACTCGGTTGATTGATTAAATTCAGATTTTGCTTAGCAATTAAGTGATACACATACTTGAGGAGGTTGCTATATGATTGGTTGAAGAATTTATGCATTATGGAGCTGATTAAACAGGCTGTCTATAGTGATTAGTGAAATAGAGGGTGATTAATCGGCTAATTACTCTCTCAACTTAAACAATTGGTCTAATTCATTTTACATGGAGTTAGTAGACATCATTTCTAAGCTAATGAATGCCTGGTCTCTCAATTTGGACAAGAATCAAAGGAATTAGAGCACTTTTACTACTGGTTTTTATTGGTTTTATTGGTTTTTCTCAAAACAGAGAAGGGGATTTGATATTTTTGGTATGTATGCACCTTGGTTGGTGTTGATATGCAACATTGAGCTTGTGTAGGTGTCAATGTAAGTTATCTACACTTGATTGAACCAGTACATTGCAATTTGAAGCCTTGAAAAGCGTGCCAGAATAGGGTACTTTGGACTGCGTATGCCAGTTCCATTTGAATGCAATCAGTTTAATTTTCTACATCAACAGTGAAGTTTGTCGAGTACTTTGGAGTATCTGGAACACTTATTAGAGTGTGGTTGAGCTGAGGAAGGCTCATTTATAGATTTGGACATGTGCGGAAGGTGCATTTGCATTGAGCAAATATGTCAGACAACCCAGTACAGATTGTGGGTGAGAAGTTGGATAGAAAGAACTTCTAGGCATGGAAGTACAGGATTAAAAGCTTTCTGAAAGGAAAAGGGTTTTGGAACCTTGTTACAAGTGCAGAGCTAGAGCCAAAACTACCCTGATGACAACCTACAGAACAACAGGTTGTAGCTCATAAGCAATGGTCAGAGAGAGCATACAAAGTTTTGCATTACTTGTCTAATGTATCTCGGATGCTATACTCATACATATACAGGATGCTAAGAATCCCAAGGATGCATGGGATACATTGGTAAAGCTGTTTGATACAGATACTAGTGCTCGTAAGCTATTGCCTCGGTTGAGACAATAGATTCATAATGTGAAGTACAAAGGAAGGAGTATCCATGATTATGTACAAGAGATAAAGAAGTATGCAGATGCATTGGCAACTATCAATGCCCCCATGCCTGATGATGATTTGGTAGACATTACCTTGCGTGGTCTTAGGAGTACAAGTCTTTTGATACATCTATCTCTATTCGGAGTACAGGTTTACCAAATTTTGATGAGTTGTTTTCTCTCTTGCTTGTTGAGGAAATCAAACTTAGTGACTCTTTTCATGATGCATCTACTAGCCATGATGATAATGGCAGAAATCATGCTTTCTATTCACAAAGGGGATCTAGAGGCAGGGAGAGATTTGCATCATGAGGCTGTGGTAATGGTCGTGGATGGCAGGACACATCACCACAATAGATTTTTCAACCTTCATATGGTGCCAGGATATACACCTCTCAGAGTGGCAGAGGTAATCCTCGTGGAGAGGAGGACGTTGGCAAGGCCAACAAACATCTATGCAAAATGTGGAATGCCATTACTATGGAAAATTTGGTCATATGACACGTAATTGTTTCCGCAAACAAAATGATTTGAGAGGGGGTAGAGCACAACATGGTGGACATTATGTACAACATGGTGGAAATTATGCAAATGGTGGAAATTTTGCATGAAGCGGTAATGATGGCAGCGCAAATCACTTGTTTGACACACATGAAACATGTCATGGGATCTATGATGACAAATGGTGACAATGATGACACTTGGTATATGGACTTAGTATATGGACTCTGGAGCATCAAACCATATGAATTGTCATGGCGAATAATTTGAACATATGAAGCCTATGGATGTGAAAGGCTATGTGGAGACTGGAGATGATACCCAACATGCTATCACACATGTTGGAAGTGTACCATTGGTTATGCACAATGGTGAAACAAAGTCTATGGTGGCAGATGTATTGTATGTGCCTTCTATTACAAAAAGTCAGTTGGTCCAATGGTGTGGAACAAGGTTTATAGGTTCGTTTCAACAACGAGCATGGATGCTTCGTTGAGGATTTCAAAAATGGATGTAGAGTCATTGCCAAAGGCAAGAAAGAAGGCAGGTTATTTAAGTTAGATGCTGGGATTCTTGAGTTGAAATCAGCCATGTTCTCTAAAAGCTGAAATGTGGTACATGACATTGACATGTGGCATAAAAAGATTTGACATGTGAACATACAAAGCTTAAAGAACATACAGGCAAGAGGCATTGTAAGTGGGCTGCCTAGATTCAAGTATGATGGAAATATGCATGTTTGTGATGCTTGCCAGTTCGGAAAGCAAGCTAGGTTACCATTTCCTGAAGAAGGCAACATGAGTAGCAGGCCACTTGAGATAGTTTATAGTGATGTATGGGATCCTTGTTGAGACTCATAGTGTGTTGTGTGTATTATGGATTATGGCTTTATGCATTGTGTGAGAAGGGAAATGGCTTCCCTCTATGGTTAGGGTTTGCAATATACATTAGGATTTGCTCCTGTGTGTGTATCTCCTCTCCCTCTACCTATTTTTCAACATGGTATCAGAGCCTGGTGCTCTCTATTAGGGTTTATGAGTGAGTGAGAGAAGAGGGAGAAGAAGCTATGAAGCTTGGAGCACACCGATTACTATCAAATCTGAGAGCTTGGCATTGATGCTGTGAAGCTTGGAGCACACCGAGAACACCGATTACTATCAAATCTGAGAGCTTGGCCTACCGGGTAAGGTATTCTAAACATCCTTGAGCGGATTGCAGGTGATTCAGACAAAAACAAAGCAAATTAGGCCCAAAGCAAAGGAAATTTCTGGTTTTTGGAAGCTTTCCATTGAAGCTTGGAAGCGGTGATGTATGGTGAAATACATGCAAATCTGGCATGCAAATCTGGCAAAGAAATATGTATGTGACAAGCAAGAATGTATTGGAAACTCATGAGCCCTACACTGATTTTGGAGCATTTTTGATGCATTTGAATGAGTGAAATTTACTGGTTTTTGAGCTCTCACAAAACAGAGAAAAGGAAGCCAAATTTTGATGCATTTGGAGCAAGTTTTTGGTAAAAATGAGAGCATTGATGGATTGCACACTTGCCTAGGTGTGTTGGGTACCTATTTACATCATCAATTAGCACTTAAATCACTCCTAAATCCCCCTACAGCAGGTGGCGCAGGCTGGACAGAGAAACAGAGTACTTTTTTTCATTTATTTGATAGGTGGAGGACTCAAATCAACAGTGGTGAGTGATTACTTCCAAAATTGACTTAGTAATTAGTTGCTACATACACTTGAGAAGCAGGCCACATGATTGGATTGATCAATTATCATCTATGGAGCTGGAAATGAGCTGATTAAACAGGGTGTCTACTGGTTGTTTGCAGAAAAACAGAGTGTGATTAATCGACTAATTACTCACTTGTCTTAAACAACTGGTCTAATTCCTTTTACATGGAGTTAGTGGACATCATTGCTAAGCTAATGAATGACTGGTTGCTCAATTTGGACAAAGATTGAAGAAATTAGAGTAAAATTACTACTGGTTTTTTTGGTTTTTCTCAAAACAGAGAAAGGGGTTTGACAAAATTGATATGTATGCATGTTGGTTGGTGTTGATACTCAACATTGAGGTTGGTGTCAATTCAAGTTACCCACACTTGATTGAACCGCTACATTGTAATTTGGAGCCTTGGAAAGTGCATCAAAATAGGGTATCTTGGACTGTGTGAGCCAGTTCATTTTGGATGCATACAGGTTGATTTTCTACATCAAAATTGAAGTTTGTGGAATACTTTGGAGTATCTAGAACACTCATTAGAGTGTGTTTGAGCTGAGTAAGGCTCGTTTACAGATTTGGAATTGTGTGGAAGGTGTATTTGCATTGAGAAATATGTCGGATAATCCAGTACAGATTGTTGGATAGGAAGAGCTTCCAGGCATGGAAGTACAGGATCAAAAGTTTTCTGAAGGGAAAAGGTTTTTGGAATCTCATTATAGGTGCTAAGCTAGAGCTCATTACAGGTGCTAAGCCAGAGCTGGATAGGAAGAGAAAAGGTTTTCTGAAGGGAAAAGGTTTTTTGGAATCTCATTACAGGTGCTAAGCCAGAGCTGGATAGGAAGAGCTTCCAGGCATGGAAGTACAGGATCAAAAGTTTTCTGAAGGGAAAAGGTTTTTGGAATCTCATTACAGGTGCTGAGCCAGAGCCGGAACTACCCCGACAACCTACACAGCAGCAGGTTATAGCTCATAAGCAATGGTCAGAAAGAGCATTCAAAGTGTTGCATTATCTGTCTATATGTATTTTGGATGCTATGCTCATACACATACATGATGCTGAGAATCCCAAGGATGCATGGAATACATTGGTGAAGTTGTTTGATATAGACACTAGTGCTCGCAAGTCTCAGTTGTTGCGGGCGACAACAGATACATAATGTGAAGTGGAATAGAAGAAGCATCCATGATTATGTACAAGAGATAAAGAAGTTTGCAGATGCATTGGCAACAATCAATGCCCCCATGTCTGATGATGATTTGGTAGACATTACCTTGTGTGCTCTTGGCAAGGAATATAAATCTTTTGATACATCCATCTCGGTTCAGAGTACAGGTTTACGAGACTTTGATGAGTTGGTTTCACTCTTGCTTGTTGAGGAAATCAAACTCAGTGATTCATTTCAGGATGCATCTACTAGCCATGATGATAATGGCAAAAATCAGGCTTTCTATTCCCAAAGAGAATTTAGAGGCAAGGGGAGATTCGCATCACGTGGCCATGGTAATGGTCGTGGATGGCAGGACAGGTCACCACAACAGAATTTTCAGCCTTCATATGGTGCTAGAGGTGGTCGTGGATATACACCTCAGAGAGGCAGAGGTAATCCTCGTGGTAGAGGACGTTCGCAAGGCCAACAAACATCTATGCAAGATGTGGAATGCCATTACTGTGGGAAATTTGGTCATATGGCATGTGATTGTTTCCGCAAACAAAATAATTTGAGAGGGGGTAGAGCACAACGTGGTGGACATTATGGTGGAAATTATGCACAACATGGTGGTGGAAATTATGCATCAAGCAGTAATGATGGCAGTGCAAATCACTTGTTTGCCATGAAACATGTTGTGGGATCTATGATGACAAATGCTAAGAATGATGACACTTGGTATATGGACTCTGGAGCATCAAACCATATGACTTGTCATGGTGAATGGTTTGAGCATATGAAGCCTGTGGATGTGAAAGGCTATGTGGAGACAGGAGATGATACTCAGCATGCCATTACACATGTTGGAAGTGTACCATTGGTTATGCACAATGGTCAACAAACAAAATCTATGTCAGATGTATTGTATGTGCCTTCTATCACAAAAAGCTTGGCCTCAGTTTGTTAAATGGTGGAACAGGGATTACAGGTTCGTTTCAATGAGCATGGTTGCTTCGTTGAGGATTTCAAACATGGATGTAGAGTCATTACTAAAGGCAAGAAAGAAGATAGGTTGTTTCAGCTGGATGCTGGGATCCCTGAGTTAAAATCAGCCATGTTCTCTAAAAGTAGAAATGTGGTACAAGACATTGATATGTGGCATAAGAGGATTGTACATGTCAATATACAAAGATTAAAGAACATGCAGGCAAGAGGCATTGTTAGTGGGCTGCCTAGATTCAAGTATGATGGGAATATGCATGTTTGTGAAGCCTCTCAGTTTGGAAAGCAGGCAAGGTTGCGGTTTCCTAGAGAAGGAAACATGAGTAGCAAGCCACTTGAGATAGTACATAGCGATGTATGGGGTCTTGCACAAAACCCATCCATTAAAGGCAGTTTATATTATGTGACATTCATTGATGATTTCAGCAGAATGACATGGATATACTTTCTCAGAGAGAAAAGTGAAGTGTTGGAAAAGTTTATGGATTTCAAAGCTTTTGCAAAGAAGCAATATGGTTCTTGGATTAAATGTTTGAGGACAGATGGAGGTGGTGAATACACCTCAAATGCTTTTGAGCATTTCTTGAGAAAGCATGGTATAAGAAGGCAATTGACTTGCAGGTATACACCTCAGCAAAATGGTGTGGCTGAGAGAAAGAATAGAGTCATTTGTGAAGTGGTCAGGGCAATGCTCAATGAAAAGAGCATGCCAGATTATTATTGGGCAGAAGCTTGTGCTACCTCGATGTATATACTTAATAAGACACCTACAACAGCCATACATGGAAGTACGCCAGAGATGCGGCTTACTGGTTTTAGGCCAGACATTGGACACCTCAAAGTTTTTGGTTGCATAGCTTATGTACATGTGCCTGACGAGAGAAGGAGGAAGTCGGATCCTAAGGCAGAAAAGTGTGTGTTTGTTGGATATGCATAGGATCGCAAGGCATATAAATGTTACAATCCACAAACTAGGCAAGTGGTTATCTCACGAGATGTGGTGTTTGATGAGCTTTCTAGTTGGTACAAAGCAAAGGATGAGGGTGTCATTGAGTCACTTGAAGCTGATGTGCCTGTGAACTTGCCACAAGCAAGTTCTAGTTCTACTTCTATGTCTGGGCCAGGAGAGGCTGAGAGTAGTACTGTACGTCCATGGTCAGGACGTTTGAGGCATGAGAGTGTGAGCACTGGGAGTAGTGCTATGGATAAAGGAAAGAAGAAGGTTGAAGGAATTGGAATTACAGGTTATGAGTCATCAAGCTCAGAGAGTTTGGATGAGGAGCTTGGCATACCTGTTTTACGCACACTTGGTGCAAGGCAGGATAGATATGTGCCACCACATGCTAGAGTGACAGGTGTTCAGAGTGATCTACATGCATTGCGGAGATCCCAAAGGGTCAGATATCCAGTTGACAGGTTGACATACTGTGATTTTGCTATGCATTATGCATATATGACGTCTTTGGTGAAGCATGTGGAACCTACATGCTATACAAGAAGCTATTGGAAAGCATGTATGGGAGAAAGCAATGGATGTTGAGATGGACGCATTGGTTCATAATGACACATGGGATTTGGTTGCATTACCACCACAGGACAAAAATGTCATTGGTTGTAAATGGGTTTACAAAGTGAAGTGCAAGTCAGATGGTTCCATTGAGCAACATAAAGCAAGATTGGTAGCTAAGGGTTATGCACAAACCCAAGGTTTGGACTATGATGAAACATTTAGTCCAGTGGCAAAGATGGGAACAGTGAGAGCAGTCATTGCTATGGCTACAGCTAATGGTTGGGAAATACATCAAATGGATGTCAAAAATGCATTTCTAAATGGTGATCTACAAGAGGAAGTGTATATGGCACAACCAGAAGGTTATATACACCCAAAGTATCCACTCATATATGCAGACTGAAGAAAGCTTTATATGGTTTGAAGCAAGCACCTCGTGCTTGGAGTGATAAGATGAGCAGATATCTTATCTCCCTTGGATTTCAGATTTCTACAGCAGATTCTTCACTCTATGTGAAGAAAACAGATCATGGGATTGTTCTACTTGTCATCTATGTGGATGACTTGATTATCACAGGTGATCATGGTACAGATGTGATGCATATCAAGAAAGCATTGAGTGGGCAATTTGACATGAAAGACTTGGGTGAGTTGAGATACTTTCTTGGAATTGAAGTGATCAAAGACCATGCAGGTACATGGTTAGTGCAACGCCAATATGCATTGGATATGTTGGCAAAATATGGCATGACAGGGTGTAAGCCTATGAGTACACCTTTGGAGTAGAATGTGAAGTTGCGGGCTGATTTTGGTGAGGAGTTGGATGATCCATCTATATACAGAAAGATGGTTGGTAGTCTCATTTACATGACTATCACACGCCCAGATTTGAGTTATGCTGTGGGGCTAGTAAGCCAATTTATGTAGAGTCCCAGAAAACCTCATTTGGATGCAATGAGACGCATTATGCGATATGTAAAGACCACTGCACATTATGGTCTTCTATATGAGAATGGTAAAGGCTTGGATATACATGGCTACACAGATGCTCATATGTAAGCGATATGTAAAGACCACTGCACATTATGGTCTTCTATATGAGAATGGTAAAGGCTTGGATATACATGGCTACACAGATGCTCATTGGGCAGGTAGCTCATATGACAGGAGGTCTACTAGTGGTTATGCCTTCTATATGTAAAGACCACTGCACATTATGGTCTTCTATATGAGAATGGTAAAGGCTTGGATATACATGGCTACACAGATGCTCATTGGGCAGGTAGCTCATATGACAGGAGGTCTACTAGTGGTTATGCCTTTACACTTGAAAGTGTCATGGTGAGTTGGAGTAGCAAACAACCTACAGTTGCTTTATCTAGTACAGAGGCTGAATACAGAGGTGCAGCCATTGCTACTTGTGAAGGAATTTGGTTAAAGAGTCTCTTGGCAGATTTGGGTGAGCCTATTGATGGCAAAGATGTCATTAATTGTGACAACATGAGCAGTATACAGCTGGCAAAGAATCCAGTGTTTCATGCACAGACCAAACACATAGAGGTCCATTATCACTTTGTCAGAGAGAAGGTGCTAGATGGTACAGTGGATCTACAGTATGTGAAGACTGACGAGCAGGTGGCAGATGTCAGGCGTTTTTCTGAAAGGTGTTTTGGGTCCGTGTACATATGGGATGCATGGTTTGCGAATAAACTTTGCCTTGAATGCCCTGGCAAATGTACAGAGCGAATGGCTTTGCAGTGAGCTAGTACATGTGTGTTGTTTTTTTCGGGAGCAGGTGCTTGAGATTGGAAGTTTTTTTATTACAGCAGTATGGTGTGCGGGTGGTTACGAAATGCAGGGCGCCGACCGATTCGAAAGAGAGCCGCCTTTGGAGCATGGGCAATGGTCGTGTTTGGGTAAGTTCTTGCATCCGTTTTGGAAAGTCATGTGGGCGCCGCACGTGCAGGTGAAGCAAGGTAAAGAAAAGTTGGTGGTGGCCATCATTGAAGCTTTAAAAAAATATATCAAAAATGATATCCACGTGGCTAGCTTGTAGGAGACCACATGGAGGTTTATCTCGCTGCCAGCGTGAGGTTCAAGAAGGTTGGCGAAGCGTGGACACGAGGAAGAAGTGGAGTCAGGTTGTAAAAAGGAAGTTGGCGGCCTTGTGCGAGGGGGCTCTCAGGGAAGTGAAGGCCTGGCTCTGGTGAGTCTGCAGAGAGACGTAGACAAGGTGAGAGTGTTGCCGCCTTGTGGGAGAGAGCCTGGAGCGTACGACTAGAGGGTGGCTTTTTGCTCGGGTGATCGTGCAGAGGCTGACGAGTAGGCACTGCAGAGGGCCACGCGAGAGCTGGGGAGCCGCCTTGGTGATGAGAAGCGTTGGGTACATCAACGAAAGAGGTAGCAGCTGCTGCAGGCACTACAGAGAGGGAGCCGCCAGAAGGAGTTGCCGGTGACAGTGAAGAGAGTGTGGCCTTTTGTTTGTTGTGTGTGGCTAGGTGCAGCCCACCACAGCACACGGGGATGCTTCTCTTGGAGCCACAGTGCAGCAGGGCAAGGGAGTAGCGTGGATAGCTGGCTGGTGAGGGATTGTAAGGAAGCCGTCTCAGGTGTGGCTGGCGACAGTCAGGTGAACAGGTCTGGTGGACAGTGTGGATGTGTGCAGCAAAAGAAGAGAGGGGATAGAGTGAAGCGGTGAAGGAGGGTTGCTGGTGGGGCACCCTCTGAAGAGAAAGAGTGCCTTGGGTGTTTTGTGTTGGCTGTAGAGGTGCTGATGTGTGGGCTGGAGACAGGTGAAACTCACCTACGACACTTGGCAGGCAACAGCAGCTGGACAAAGAAGAGTAGCCGGGCTACAGAGGATGTTGAGGGTTGCTAGTGGGGCGCCCTCTAAAGAGAAGCAGAGACCGAGAGAGAGGCTTGGTTGTCAAATGCAAGGGTGGATTCCCTTGGCAGTAAATCCAGGCCAGAGTCTTGGTTTTTGGTGAAATTGCTGAGTTTGTACAGTGTGGATGGTGCTGTGTATGTTTTTTGCTGAATGATCATTTGTCTATCGTGGTTTTGAGCTATCTTTCTGGTGTGGGTGGGTGGTGAAGTGTGAGAAGTGTTCCAGCCGGTGGCTAGTGGTGCCCCCATTGTTGTGGTGTTTACCAAAGTTTGGGAGGTGAAGGGCTATAGAGGCATGGTCTTTTTTCTTTTTTCACCTCAAAGCAGACATATTTACAAAGCCACTTAGCAGGGAGAAGTTTAAGTACTTCCGTACTATGTTGGGAGTACATGGGATGAGCTTGAGGGGGAGTGTTGAGACCCTTGATATCCCAAGCTCATCTACATCTTCATCTATGGCAGTACATCATGAGCTTGAGAGGGGCTGTTGAGATTCAAGCTCGATGTTAGTGTGTGCCAGTTATGCTATGTGCTGGCATGTTAGGTAGCAGCATGTGTGAGACATAAATGACCACGTCCAGCTGGTCATAGTGTGTGGACATTAGCTAGGGTTAGATGTGTGTGGACACAACTCATAGTGTGTTGTGTGTATTATGGATTATGGATTTATGCATTGTGTGAGAAGGGAGATGGCTTTCCTCTATGGTTAGGGTTTGCAATATACATTAGGATCTGCTCCTATGTGTGTGTCTCCTCTCCCTCTACCTATTTTTCAACAATCCTGCACTTGACATAGTTTGGAAAGCAAGCTAGGTTGCCATTTCCTAAAGAAGGCAACATGAGTAGCAAGCCACTTGAGATAGTTCATAGTGATGTATGGGATCCTGCACAAAACTAATCCATTAAAGGCAGCTTGTATTATGTGACATTCATTGATGATTTCAGCAGAGCAGAATGACTTGGATTTACTTTCTCAGAGAGAAAAGTGAAGTGTTGGGAAAGTTTATGGACTTCAGAGAAGCAATATGCCTCTTGGATAAAATGTTTGAGGACAGATAGAGGTGGTGAATACACCTCACATGCTTTTGAGAATTTCTTGAGAAAGCATGGGATAAGAAGGCAATTAACTTGCATGTACACACCTCAACAAAATGGTGTTGCTGAGAGGAAGAATAGAGTCATTTATGATGTGGCTAGGGCAATGCTCAATGAAAAGAGCATGCTAGACTATTATTGGGTAGAAGCGTGTGCCACTATGGTGTATGTACTTAATAAGACACCCACAGCAGCCATACATGGAAGTACGCCAGAGATGCGGCTTACAGGTTTTAGGCCAGACATTGGACACCTCAAAGTGTTTGGTTGCATAGCTTATGTGCATGTGCCTGATGAGAGAAGGAGAAAGTTGGATCCTAAAATAGAAAAGTGCATTTTTGTTGGATATGCACAGGATCGCAAGGCATATAAATGTTACAATCCACAAACTAGGCAAGTGGTTATCTCACGAGATGTGGTGTTTGATAAACTTGCTAGTTGGTACAAGGCAAAGGATGAGGGTGTCATTGATTCCGTTAATGCTGATGTTCATGTGAACTTGCCACAAGGCAAGTTCTATTTCTATGTCTGGGCCAGCAGAGTCTGAGAGTAGCACTATACATCCATGGTCAGGATGCTTGAGACATGAGAGTAGCACTATACATCCATGGTCAGGATGCTTGAGACATGAGAGTGTGAGCACTAGGAGTAGTGCTGTGGATAAAGGGAAAAAGAAGGTTGAAGGAATTGGCATTACAGGTTATGAGTCATCAAGTTCAAAAAGTTTGGATGAAGAACTTGGCATACCAGGTTTACGCACACCAGGTGCAAGGCAGGATAGATATGTGCCTCCACATGCTAGAGTGATAGATGTTCAGAGTGATCCGCATGCATTGCAGAGATCCCAAAGGGTCAGGTATCCAGTCGACAGGTTGACATATCATGACTTTGTTATGCATTACACATATATGACCTCTTTGGTGAAGCATGTGGAACCTACATGCTATATAGAAGCTATTCGGAAGCATGTATGGGAGAAGGCAATGGATGTTGAGATGGATGCATTGGTTGAAAATGAAACTTGAGATTTGGTTGCCTTACCACAAGGCAAAAATGTCATTGGTTGCAAATGGGTTTGTAAGGTGAAATGCAAATCAGATGGTTCCATTAAGCACCATAAAGTGCGGTTGGTAGCTAAGGGGTATGCACAAACCCAAGGCTTAGACTATGATGAAACATTTAGTCCAGTTGCAAAGATGGGAACAGTGAGAGCAGTCATTGCTATGGCTGTAGAGCAAATGGTTGGGAAATGCATCAAATGGATGTGAAAAATGCATTTCTAAATGGTGATTTACAAGAGGAAGTTTATATGGCAAAACCAGAACGATATGTGCACCTGAGGTACCCCACTCATGTTTGCAGATTAAAGAAAGCATTATATGGTTTGAAGCAAGCACCTCGTGCTTGGAGTGATAAGATAAGCCGATATATTATCTCCCTTGGATTTCAGGTTTCTTCAGCAGATTCTTCACTCTATGTCAAGAAAACAGATCATAGGATTGTCTTACTTGTCATCTATGTGGATGACTTGATTGTCATAGGAGATCATGCTACAGATGTTATGCATGTCAAGAAGGCATTGAGTGGACAATTTGATATGAAAGATTTGGGTGAATTGAGATATTTTCTTGGGATTGAAGTGATCAAAGACCATGCAGGGACATGGTTAGTGCAATGCCAATATGCATTGGACATATTGGCAAAATATGGGTTGATAGGGTGTAAGCCAATGAGTACACCTTTGGAGCAGAATGTGAAGCTGCAGGCTGATTTTGGTGAAGAGTTGGATGATCCATCTATGTATAGAAAGATGGTTGGTACACACCTAGATCTCAGTTATGCTATGGGGCTAGTAAGCCAATTTATGCAGAGCCCCAAAAAACCTCATTTGGATGCAGTGCGACACATTATGCGCTATGTAAAGACCACTGCACATTATGGTCTTCTTTATGAGCATGGTAACGGCTTGGATGTACATGGCTATACAAACGCAGATTGGGCAGGTAGCTCGTATGACAGGAGGTCTACTAGTGGTTATGCCTTTACATTTGGAAGTGCAGTGGTGAGTTAGAGTAGCAAGAAGTAACCTACTGTTGCTTTATCTAGTACAGAGGCTAAATACAGGGGTGGAGCCATTGCTACATGTGAAGGAGTATGGTTAAAGAGTCTCTTGGCTAATTTGGGTGAGCCTATTGATGGCAAGGTTATCATTCATTGTGACAACATGAGCAGCCTACAGTTGGCCAAGAATCTAGTTTTTCATGCGCAGACCAGACACATAGAGGTCCATTGTCATTTTGTCGTCAGAGAGAAAGTGTTGGATGGTACAATGGATTTGCAGTATGTGAAGACTGAAGAGCAGGTGGCCAACATCTTTTAAAAGCCACTTAGAAGGAAGAAGTTTGAGTACTTCCGTACTATGTTGGGAGTACATGGGATGAGCTTGAGGGAGAGTGTTGAGAGCTTTAATATAGCCCAAGCTCATCTACACCTTCATCTACTTCCGTACTATGTTGGGAGTACATGGGATGAGCTTGAGGGAGAGTGTTGAGAGCTTTAATATAGCCCAAGCTCATCTACACCTTCATCTATGGCAGTACATCATGATCTTGAGAGGGACTCTTGAGATTCAAGCTCGATGTCAGCTTGTGCCAGTTGCACTATGTGCTGGCATGGTAGTAACATGTGTGAGACATAAATGACACAGCTGGTCATAGTGTGTGGACATTAGCTAGTGTTAGCAGTGTGTTGTAGATTATAGATTATGGCTAAATGCATTGTGTGGGGGAAGGGAGATGGCTTCCCTCTATGGTTAGGGTTTGATAATACATTAAGGTTTGCTCCTGTGTGTGTGTCTCCTCTCCCTCTACCTGTTTTTCATCACCCCCCACATGCTCCCAAAGTTTGTCACCATGGAGCATATTTGGGTACGATGGTATGAAGAAGAGCAGGATTTTCTATGGCCTCTCAAGCACCCAGAGAATTGAAAAATCCACAAAGGGCCCTAATTGCTAATCTAAACATCCTCTGATGGTGACTAAACTTTGCAAGAATGTGGGGGCTGGTCCCCCCCACATGCTTTGCAAAGTTTGGTCACCATCCGAGCAGGTTTGGGTACAATGGTATGGTGAAGAGCGGGATTTTCCATGGCCTCTCAAGCACCAAGAGGCTTGAAAATTCCGTATTGGGAGCTAATAGAGCTAATCCAGACATACTCCGATTGTGACCAAACTTTGGGAACATGTGGGGATGCGTCCACCCCACATGCTTGCAAAGTTTGATCACTATCGGAGCATGTTTGGGTATGATGGTATGGAGAAGAGCGGGATTTTCCATGGCCTCTCAAGCACCGAGACTTGAAAAATCCACACAGGGCGCTAATTGCTAATCCAAACATGCTCTGATGGTGACCAAAATTTGCAAGCATGTGAAGGCGGGTCCACCCCACATCTTGTAAAGTTTGGTCAAGATTGGAGCATGTTTGGGTACGATGGTATGGTGAAGAGCAAGATTTTCCATCGCCTCTCTCAAGCACTAACTGCTAATCTAAATATGATCCGATAATGATCAAAATTTGCAAGCTTGTGCAGTGGACCCACCACAATATGCTCACAAAGTTTGGTCACCATCGGAGCATGTTTGGGTACGATGACATCGAGAAGAGCGGGATTTTCCATGGCCTCTCAAGCACTAAGAGACTTGAGAAATCCTCACTCGGCGGTAATTGGTAATCCAAACATGCTCCGATGGTACCAAACTTTGCGAGCATGTGGGGGGACCTGCCCCCCCATGCTCCCAAAGTTTGTCACCATTGGAGCATGTTTGGCTACGATGGAGAAGAGCGGGATTTTCCATGGCCTCTCCAGCGCCAATTAACTTGGGCGCTAATTTCTAATCTAAGCCTACTCTCATGGTGACCAGACTTTCCGAGCATATGGGGGATACTTAGTGCCACACACTTGCAAAGTCTGGTCACCCATCGGAGCATGTTTGGGTATGATGGTATGGTGAACAGTGGGATTTTCCATGGCCTCTCAAGCACCAAGAGCCTTAAAAACTTTGCACTAGGCTCTAATTGCTAATCCAAAATGCTCCGATGGTGACCAAACCTTGCAAGCATATAGGGGAGGGTCTCCACAACATGCTTGCAAAGTTTGGTCACCATCGGAGTATGTTTGGGTATGATGGTATGGTAAAAAGCGAGATTTTCCATGGCCTCTCAAAGCACCAAGAGACTTGAAATCCGCATATTGGATGCTAATTGCTAATCCAAACATTCTCCGATGGTGACCAAACTTTGTGAGCATATGGGGTTGGGTCCCTCCCACATGCTTGCAAAGTTTGGTCACTATTAGAGCATATTCGGGTTTGATGGTATGGAGAGGAGTGAGATTTTCCATGGCCTCTCAAGTACCAAGAGACTTGAAAAAGTGGCACTAGGCGCTAATTGCTAATCCAAACATGCTCCAAAGGTGTTCAAACTTTGCAAGCATGTGCGAGAGGTACTCCTCACATGCTTGCACCATCTGAGTATGTTTGGGTGTGACGGTATGGTAAAGAATGTCATTTTCCATGGCCTCTCAAGCACCAAGAGACATGAGAAATCCGGATTGGGTTCTAACTGCTAACCCTAACATGCACCGATGGTAACTAAAATTTGCGACCATCTGGGGGGGACCCGACCCCACATGCTTGCAAAGTTTGGTCACCATGGGCGCATGTATGGGTACGATGAAATGGAGAAGAGCGGGATTTTCCATGGCCTCTCAAGCACCAAGAGACTTGAAAAATCCACAGTTGGCACTACTTGCTAATCCAAACATCTTCTGATGGGGTGACAAAACTTTGCGAGCATGTGGGGGCCGGTCCCCGCCAGATGCTTGCAAAGTTTGGTCACCATTAGAGCATGTCTGGGTATGGTGGCATGGAGAAGAGCAAGATTTTATATTGCCTCTCAAGCACCAAGAGACGTGAGAAATTCGCATTGGGCACTAATTGCTAATCCAAACATGTTCGATGGTGACCAAACTTTGCAAGCATGTGGGGGGGGACCGTTTCAATCAATCAATGGAAGAAGAAGAATAATTCGCGCTTTTTCATTCACAATTCCTTTTATTACGTAAACACCCCCCCACATGCTCCCAAAGTTTGGCAAAGCTGAACGCGAGGGAGGGGAATCAGTGAGAGACTTTATAAGTCGATTGAAGCATCTAAATTCTCGCTGCATCTATATACGCATTTATATGCACGTCTATAAGCGTGTTTATAATAGAGGCTATAAAGGTGTCTGTTTATGTGTCTATATGTGCTTGTTTATATCATTATAGACGTGCATATAGACGCAAAAATAGACACGTATCTGTAGGTATGACAAGCTTGGTACAACCCATTCACATACCTTAGGATTATATACCTCAGAAATATTTGGAAGACATCAAATTCATGGGAAGAAAGCATAGATTCTTTATCCTTTTAATATTGAAGGACAGTAAGACATAGCTCAAGGGAGGCATGTTTTTTGTAGTTATTTATTTAGGAAGAGGAATGTGTCATCTCTCCACTATACTTTGTGTATGGTGTGTTTAAAAAACCGCATACAAAGTATTAGAAACACAAGATTGAAATGTTATTTTGTACGCTTGTAGCTCCACACACACATATTTTTTTGTGTGGAACCTTAATACTAATCAGCTTTTGTGTAAAATATTAATAGTAATAGGCTTTTAAAAGATATAATCTAGAGTTAGGAGCTAAATCCACCACTTTGAGTCATGGTGACTAGAAAGATAGAGAAAGCACTAAAATACATGATACTTGAGGTTAAGGCATTAGGAAGCTTGCAATCATCTTCCAAGCTCCTTCCATAATGATTGAGATTCTATGACACCACATCACCATAAGGCCCTAGAATAAAGAGGCCGATGATTGTCCTTACAATCATCTTGGGCTTCTTCAATTTTACCTAAGCCCTATGCTAAGGTGATTATTGGAAAAAAGAAACCCAAATTTGATACAAAGCTGGCATTTTGATACCCAATTCTTGGATACCCGTTGCCACATGTTTACTCCCATATTGATAGGCAGTACATGATCCTTCGAGCAATACTTGTTTTGCTAGAAAAAGCGTAAATAATTAAACATTATTGTCCCATTGGTAAGATATATTGTGGCTGCACTTAGGTATCACCATGCATTTTTGTTGTTGACCATTTGGTTGAAAACAACCCAATCTTTTGACCATAGAAAATGAGCATAATGTGGGATGGTGACATTGGCTAGAGTAGAGAGAAGATGATAGACACCTTTAAACACAATATAGAGAGGAGGGATACACACATAGAGAGAAAAAAAGTGCAAGGAAAAATGATGCGTTGATTCTTTTCATATGAGAGGGACTTTCACTCCAAATGCTGTGGGTACACTTGTCCTACGATGGTTGTAAGGCAAGAGATTTATCAAGTCCTTTATAGAGCTAACTAAGAAGGTTCTCCTCATTAGAATAGACATGTATATTGTTTTAAAAAACCATATCGAGAAATTGTTGCCCAAATTTAATACAAAGGTGGCATGTTCATGCCCACAAAGAGATGGCAAAAGCGTCTCTAAGTCCCATGTTGGCTATGAAGTTCTAAAAGGTTTTATAAGCTATTGGAGACTCGTGCAAGCATGAAGTGGCTATGCCGTTGACTTATGGAAGGCTTTTTTATCTATGTCAATATGCAAGGTTATATAGCTATGGAGACCTCTTTGATAAGGTCTCCTCTTTGATTCAAAGATTATAGGTGACAAAGAGAAAGTAGACAAAAAAGAAAGGAAAAGAAAGAGAAAGAGATAAAACTACCTCAAGAAAGAAAGTAGAGAGAAGATGAGAGGCATATTTAAACACGGTATAGAGAGGAGAGAGAAACACAATGTAGAGAGCAATTTATGCACCATCAGCAAAACTAAAGGAGGCAACGCCAAAACAGAGGTAATCCTAGCAAGAAATGATGTGGCTTTTAATATACTAAAAGTGGACCATGAGGTAATCCTAGCAAGAAATGATGTGGCTTTTAATATACTAAAAGTGGACCATGAGGCAAGGAAGGAACAGGAGGAGCCATCAGAATTTATGGTTGATCTCAAGGACTTGTCAAAATGGCGATAGACAGAACTGCCAAAGCGGGAAATGGAAAGGAAACCAGAATAGTGGGCAGGGCAACAAAAGGTTCGGGAACAGATCACTAAGTTAGTGCAAAGTACACAAGGAATGGTGAGGATGATGTAGGGAAGTCCACCCCCTGGGAGGGTATCCTATGGAAAATCTAGACATGAAAAAGTTGATCAAGGAAAATGAAGAGATTAGTGCAAGAAAGAAGCCGATGCCAAACCACCAGTTAGGGCCAAGTACATCCGAGAGCAACAGAAGCGTCCGGACAAAACAAGAAAAGAAAGGAAATATGAAGGAGTCCAGACAAGAATACTGATGACAAGAGGGAGTCAGGGATAGGAAAGAGAAGAAAAGGAGAAAGAAAGAAGGATGTATAGAAGTCAAGGCATGCCAGAGCTGGTGAGGAGCAAAGCAGTAAGGAATATGACTTGTGGGAGGATCTCACCAAGACAAAATTCAACATTACGTTAGATCAAATGTTGAATATGGTTCCCAATTATAAGCAAAAGTTGCTTCAAGCTATAGTGCCAAATGAGAATCTAGTAGGTGCCATTGCAAGATCTGGAACACCTTGCAATAGTTGAATGTTCAAATGCGGAGACAATCCAGGACTATGATATGTCTGTTCCAGAAGTATCCATTGGGATCAAAGGTGACACAGTGAGAAGAGTCATCTGGATGGAGGGTCAGGGGTAAATATTATATCACATAGCCTGGCTAAAAAGCTAGGGATTACTGACATGCATCCTGCCCCATTCCAAATTTGCATGGTTGACGAGAGAAGGGTCTGACCTATCGAGATAATCAGAGGGGAACAAATAAAAGTAGCACGGCGTAGTGTGCAACCGAGAAAATTGTTGTCGCCCAAAACAACCTACTAAAAGTGTCACTAGCCATGCTAGTCTATGTATGCCTCCCATTGCCACCACTCTCCTAGCTTCTGTATAGTCCTACGCTGTCGACCTCACCTCCACCTATGCACATCGCTGTCAACAGCATTAGCCCATGGCTCTACTATAGCAAGCGCTAGCTGGTCTGCTACCGAAGCTGAGCCACCTGGTCTCGTTGCTCTTGGCTAGCTGGTAGACTTTGCTGACCTAGTCACTTGGCTAGTCTTGCTAGTTAGTTTGCCTATTTGTTTTCCCAATGTAGGTGTCTAGGGGAGCATGTCTTGGATGCCCTAAGGAGAGCCATTATGAGCTTCATGCCTTGCAAACCCCAGCTATCTCAGGCCCCAAAATGGGTACTTTCTACAATCGCACACATATCAACATTCCTCTTCCACACAGAGGCAAGGCACACCCTAGAAAAACAAGAGAACTCAAATAAACAAATTAGGGAAAACAAGATAAGGCTTATCTTGTTCGAAGTTCAGTCACATGCGAATAAGTCAGAGAGGACTACACCGGCTATGATACCAATGTTACATTGTCGTAATAGCCACCATAGCCAAAGAGGGCCAAGAGCTCTAGTCACCACCACTGAGCCATAGAGGAGAATGTAGATAACACCACACTTCCGGGCACTTATAGGGGCCTACCTACTCATAAGCCTACCCAACCGCCCAAGTGCTCCGACTTGAGCGCCCTCACTCCTAGACCCGAGATGCACCCACCGTCCGCACTCCGGCATATGGACTA
Organism: Cibotium barometz; assembly: GCF_041138505.1. Classification (NCBI taxonomy): domain Eukaryota; kingdom Viridiplantae; phylum Streptophyta; class Polypodiopsida; order Cyatheales; family Cibotiaceae; genus Cibotium; species Cibotium barometz. The sequence goes on from NC_141086.1 coordinate 38,376,649, forward strand.
TGCATCCGGTCGAGCTACCATGTGCTATTACAAGCTACTTGACACTTTCATTGATTCCTTGTTGCTGGATGCAGTAGTAGATCATAAAACATATTCTTTTCAGGATGGATCTAGTTGGTACAGCCAGGTGTGCGAACGGCCCAAGAAGATAAGGAAAAGACAGCTTCTATAATTGAATGTGGAGCATTTTCCTCCAATGTGATGACATTCAGGCTGAAAAATGATCTTGCTACATTCCAAAGGATGCTTTAGGAAATATTCTATGAATATCTGACCACCTTAATGATGTGAGGGTGTTTGTGGACGACTTTAGTGTGTTTGGAAAGAAAGAAGAAAACATAACACACCTCACAATGTTCTTGGAAAAGTGCAGGAAGGATAGACTAAGCCTAAATCTAGCCAAGTGTGCATTTGTGGTAGCTAATGGATCTCTCTTGGGATATATAGTGTTTGTGGAAGGGTTGGTTGTGGCTCTGGCCAAAGTTGCTCTATCATTTTTGTGAAGCTACACCCACCCAAAAATGCCAAAGAGCTTGCAAGAATCGTAGCGCTAATCAAGTGGCACAATAGATTCATGAGGTTTCCATTTAACATGGCAATGCCCTTGTACAGCCTGCTGAAGAATAATATATCTAGTTCGAATCCAATGAGAGACATTCCGGAATGGCAACAAGAATATGCTATCAGGCAGTAGCTCCTGTCCTCTAGCAGCCCAACTAAGACCTAGTGTTACATGTGTTTGTCAACGCCTGTGATGTAGACCATTGGCAGTGCTCTGATGCAAGGAGCACAGACAGGATGGTAGAGAGGAGTCTACTATGCATGGAGGAGGTTATCCAAAACCAAAAAAGAATGAGAAAATGTCATGTTTTTTGAAAAAAACAAAGCGAACGCACGACTTCCAAGCGTTGAGCTTGTCGCGCAAAAAGCAAGCACACAAGGAGGGCTTTTTCGGCATTGTTGAATGCACTGCCTATATATGCCTTCTCCACATTAGTTTCCCATGACAGGATACACAGCTGAGGCGGCAATGAAAACTTGGACATCACCATTTTTCCTTTGTTGGTTCACAAAAATCTATGGAGGCCACTTAGCTGAGCCATTTCATGCATTGCTTACTAGAGCAGGCCCACCGGTAAGGTCAAAAGCATGCCCACAGAGAAGGAGCCACTAGGAATGATTTAATCCATCAAGAAGTTCAAGCACAGTACTTGCTGGGTAAGATGTTTGAATTTGATGTAGATCACAAAGCTTTCTTGTACCTAATAAACAAACCAGACTTGGCAGGTAAGTTAGCCAAATGGATGCTCTTATTGCAAGAATTTGAGTTCAAGATAAGGCACAACCCCGAGAACAAGCATGCAGTGGAAGACTTCCTCTCAAGACTAGAAACATGGGAAGAACCAAAAGGGGTGGAGGATGATTTTCGAGATGTGCAGCTTTCCCTCATAGAAGGAGAAATACCTAGCTGGTACAATGACATGCTGCAATTCCGGTTTGTTGACTTGTCCTTTTTGGAGTAAGATGCCAAATGAAGGGAAAAGGTGTCCAGAAGGGAATCAGAATCCTGATCCACAGATGGTTCAGAAACCAAAATCTGGAGTAAGATGCCAAATGAAGGGGAAAGGTGTCTAGAAGGGAATCAAAATCCTGATCCACAGATGGTTCAGAAACCAAAATCTGAGTCCACCCAGAAACAAGAAGAAGGACAGGATTCTGGAGAAATTAAAAATGGTAAAGCAAATAGCCCAAAATTAGACTCCCCATGTGCAAATATGATAATGGCATGTATGGATACTGAGGAGCCAGATGGATGTAGGCAAGAAAGTTGACATTGCTGATAAAAAAGGGGTTCATGGGACGTGAAAAGAAACTCCTCACATAACCAACACATGTTCTTATCCCAACCATTAATAACCTTGTGAATAGTGCGTATTGCATTGATGATTGGGTAGCGAGGAGGATATGGGAAAATCTGGACAAGATGAAGAAATTATGGCCACCCTCAAGGAAGGTGAAGACACAATGGCCAAGTGCTTCTCCATTAAAATCCTAGTTTCCAAAGCACATTTCAAAAATTCTTTATGCGTGCTTGATTCCCTCTTTGCTAAACTCTATTTTCCTCACCTTCTCTTACTACTCAGCCCCTGCATTCTCAAAACAAGAACCACGGTGCTAGATTTTGAGCCTCTATCCTCCACATTATATACAAGGAAGTGGATAGGCATGTTGAATGGCTGGAGAGGATGGGGCTAAAGGAGTTCGTTGAGCTACCCTTGGAGGAGCTACAATAGAACTACAAGGCCACGGAGCAGCTGGAGCTGCAGAAGTCCAATGCATCACATGACCCTATTTATTGACTTCCAAGGAGGGAGATTATAGTTCACTACTATCATCATAGAAGAGTTTTTTTCCACGCTTCCTATGTCTTTCTTGAGTATTGAATGATCTCAAGGAGTTTGATGCTCCAACTTGTAATGTGCTCATAATATGTTATACTTCTATCTTTCTTGCTTGTCTCTTGCTTCCATTTTCCCACTATCTTGTGCTTCTCTCTCATTCTTTTTCCTAGACTTTTGATTTGTCTTGATTTTTTTTTTTGGCTACTTTTTTCTTCTCTTTCTTCAACTCTCTCTCCCCTCCATGTATTTCGATCTCAGTGCCTCTCATCTTTTCTCTGCTTTCTTTCCTGAGGTAGAATTCTCATTTTCTCTTTCTTTTCATTTCTTATTTGTCTATTTTCTCCCTCATTTCACTTGTAACCTCATTACTCCATGATGAGTGGATGACTACGTACAGGATTTAGAGACCTCCATACTATAATTGGGGTGAGCCAGGAAGCTTCACATGAGGAAGAAATGCCTCCCTCAATTGCACATGAATTCCATGAAAATTTGGGCATGGATGAGATGATTGAAGAATTCTTTGAGAAAGAAGAAGAGGAGTCGCCTGAAACCACACTTGATAAAGATCATTTGCGACCAACAGCACAATCGTTCCACCGCCGATGGTGGCAGGATGGGGGTCCCTATGGATTCACCGACATGGCAACACATAGAAGAGGAGTAGTCGAAATTCAAGGACAAGCCACGTCACTTTACAAATTGTATTGGGTATGGATGGATTCAATACATTTGGTCTCAAATCCACATCATGGGACACATGGCCAGTAACCCTCTTGCAAATCTAGTTTGTCTTTCCCATTGTTTATTTTCTTATTGAGACTTCTCATTAGCTTCACTATCGTCGATAGTTTATTTGAGTATTTAACTTAATGCTCACTAATTTTCTTATTCAAACTGCTTTTTTTATTACCGTGGAAATTATAATACCCCCTCTTTTCTTGGCCCTTACCTTGGCCCTCTAAGATAACACACTTTGTATTCTAACTATGAGTTGCCCCGGATTGTTTTAACTAAGGGATCTTGAAGAAATAAACCATAGAGGAGCTACCGTGAGTCTCTCTCACATCATCGAGAGATTTACATATTGAAGAAATAAACCATACAGGAGCTGAATTGAGTCTCTCTCACATCATCATCGAGAGATTTACATATTGAAAGTGATTGTGTCCCCACTACTTAATCATTTGACAAGGAGGTGCTATAGCCAGCTCATGATTCTGTCTTTGGTATTGGGTCTTGAAATTACACAAGTTGTACGCCTTAGGTGTCCATTCTCAGTACTAAGTCTATCCTTTCATACTAACCATGAATGGTTCATTTTGTTACGTGTTCCCGATTCATTATAAATCACCCAAGTTGAGTCCCACTTACCTGAGGAAGTACACTAGATAGAGGTGTATAATGAGAGAGATATTTTCCAAATACTTTCCAGTGTAAAAATCCAATCATAATACATCTATATAATAAGACTGTTCTATTTTTTTAAAATCACTCAGTACCATAGTATTGTATCTCAAAACCAATTGGGGTCCATTTAACTCAATAACGGGAGTTTTGAATTTTTTAAATACACGATTACAAGAAGGAAGGAAATGCTATAAAGGTTACCTGTGTTGTTCTAGTTTTATAACAACGTCTTGGACGTGTCCCTGCACTACCTGTAGCACTATAAATGGACATAGTTAGCACAAGCAAATGCATCCAATGCTTGTGAGCATATATTCCTTATACTCTTAGTACACCCACCATCCAGAATCTGTCTAGATTGCCATCTAAGCTCTACGCTAGAGTGCATGGGTGGACAACACCATCATATTATACCTATCTCTTGTTTGGTATAATAAAAAATTTAAAATTCTCTTCATTCTCTCTATTGCATTATCTAGTGTACTTTCTCTTGCTGTATTTGTTTCCACTGTGCCATATTCCTACATGGTATCAGAGTTGTAGGTGCTCTTAGTAGCAATAATAGTCTAGTCTTTCTTTGCATAGAAGTAGCTTGGAGTGATGTCTACTTTAGGGTCCGGTGCTTCTGTTGCTATTGCTATTCCAGTGCTACGCATATGTCCACCTACCTTCATTGAAGGCAAGTAAGATGAAAAAAATTACACTCTTTGGAAGTTCAAAATATGCCATCATTGCTTCCTATGAGCTGCTGGAGACCATTCTAGGAATGGACTAAGAAGAACTGGTGGAAACCATTGACCCCAGTGATAACACAAGAATGATTCCACCAAATGCTTCTGTTCTTCGAGAATGGAAGCAGCACAATGCAGATGCACTTTATGCCATTGCTACGAGTGTAAGTGATTATGTTCTTATTGTGATTCAACACACAACCAAGGCATCCATGGCTTGGACCATATTGAGAAATCAATACGAGACCCGGAATCAGACCAAGATTCAAGACCTAGAGAATCAGCTTCCTGCTGAAAAGTTTACTGAAGGAGAGGTTGCAGAAGTGTTTATCTCTTGGATCAAAAATCTATGAGACCAAATTGCTGCTGTGGGAATAAAAAAGACCAGCAAAGAGTTAGCTCTAAGATGCATCCGAATTCTACCACCGAAGTATGATGTCTTTGTTACGGCACTAAACACCCAGGTAAGAGTACCATCTCTTTTTTTGAAGAATTTATTGCTAGGCTATTTGATAAGAAGATGTGGTTCAAGACCCGTGATGTTGGCGACATCGCATTCACGTGGTCAATGTAAAAGGCAAAGGTGAGGCTACTTTAGAAGACAAGAAGAAGAAGCCCAAGAGGAAGGAGTTTTCTTGTACGTGCTACTACTGTGACAAGAAGGGTCACATATAGAGACTGTAGGTTGATGAGAAGAATGGCACCATAAAGACTTCATGTAAGGAGAAGGGGTCAGCCAACAATGCCCAATCTTGGTTGGAGCTCTGGGTTGCAAATAAAAAGGTATGTGCATCTTCTCAGGCTCCAGTTGTTGTTAACTATTCATGGATTTTAGATAGTGGGGCATCTCGACATGTAACCCAAAAAAGGGACTGGTATAGTTCTTGGTAGCCTTTATAGGAATCCATCAATGTTATCATCGGTAATAATACTAAATGTGTAGCCTAGCCAAAGGGTCTGGAACTATCTCATTTGTGGCAGCTACATGTGAAGAAAAAAAGTTGTTTGATGTGCTCTATGTGCCTTAAATAAGGAGAAACCTACTCTCAATTGCTGCAATAATAGATCGTGGCCTTGAATTATTATGCTTCAAGAAAACATGACCAGAGATTCTAGGTGCTGTGTGACAGAAAGAATGTTTGCGAAGCTGTGTGGAGGAATAATAATTTGTATGAGCTAAGTTCTCTCTTACAATTATTTGCAGACAAGGGCACAAGCAAACTTTGGCATGAGCGATTTGGTCACAAAGGATTTGGTATGCTAAAGGAGATGCAAACAATGAGAATGGTGGAAACTTTACCTGCATTTGCATAGTTTAAGGAACCATGTGAAGCTTGTATGATGGGCAAGCAAATAGAAGGCATTTCCACAAGAGAGTAACAATTGAGCAAAGTCTCCTCTAGAACTAGAACATGCTGATCTTTGTGGTAAGATGTCTATTGTTGCATTGGGGGCATCTTCTTACTTTACACTATTAGGTGATGATTACAGTAGGAAGATGTGGATTTAGTTCCTCCGTGATAAGGCTGAAGCCTTTGGCAAGTTTAAACAGTGGCATAAATTTGTGGAGACTAAGACATGATAGAGGGTGAAGAACCTCCACAGGGATTGAGGAGGAGAATTCACTTTAGGTGAATTCAGTGAATATTGCAAGGACCATGGCATCAAGTGCCATCTCACTGTTGCACATACACCTCAACAAAATGGAGTTGTGGAAAGCCGCAACTACATAGTCATAGAAATGGCAAGGTGCATGATGAAAGGGAAACGGTTACCAAACTCTTTCTAGGTTGAAGCAGTCAACACTCTAGTTTACATTCTCAATAGATCCTACGCAAAGCTGCTCAAAGGAATCACACCATGTGAGGCCTATTCGGGTAAGAAGCCTTCACGTTTTCATTTTTGAACATTTGAGTGTGAATGTTACATGCATATACCAAATGCAAATAGAACTAAGTTTGCTGCCAAAACCAAGAAATGTAGCTTCGTTGGATATACTACAGACTTAAAGGCATATCGCCTATTTTATCCAAAGGCTAAGAAGATAATGGTCAGCCAAGATGTGGTGTTTGTGGAGCATCCACATTCAATGGAGGATAGGGATCCAACCACTTTATAATCAAATGGAGAAATAATCCACCATGTGCCCAGCCCAAGCAGTAAAATTCTGAAGGAGGAGGAGTTTTTAGATGATGAAGACGCTCAAAAATCACACGAGCGTGCCCCTGCACCTAAAGGACAACCACTTCCTACATGGGTAAGGTAGCTCTTTGATGATCGTGAACCCCCCACTTGATGTTGCAGAAACTTTAGCAGGTGGCTTATGTAGATCAAAGAGAATAGAGAAGCAGAGAAGGTCTTCTGAACACATTGTTAATATGGCCTTAATGTGGCTAAGATAATGGATTTAGTTAAGGAGCACACAAATGTAGAATAAGCTTTGACAGATCCAAAGTGGAAGGCATAGATGTAGTCAAAGTATGACAACATCATCAAAATTAACACTTGGGAGATGATTGATCGGCTACCAAAACGAGAGGTAATTTCCACCAAGTGGGTGTGGAAAGCTATGTTTGATTGGAGAAATACAAAGCTAGCCTAGTTACACATGGTTTTTCACAAGTTGAAGGTTTTGATGTCAGTGAAACCTTTGCCTCAATAGCTCGAATGACAACTATTCACACAATGCTTGCCTTGGCTGCTAAGAAGTGGCTATTTTTTCAAATGGATGTAAATACATCTTTTATAAATGGACATCTCAAGGAGGAGGTGTATGTTGCTCAGCCACCAAGGTTTGAGTTGTCCGAATCATAAAATAAGTTTTGCACATTGAAGGTGAAACAAGCCTCGAGGGCATGATACCAACGAATAGATACTTTTTTTAAAAATATTGGTTTTTCTAGAAGTGCATCAATGATGCTATTTTATATGTACTAAAAAAGGATGGAAAATATGGGATAGTTATTCTCTATGTGGACGACTTGATTATCACTTGCGAGACCCTTGCGAGACCATGAAGACTTAATTTAGCAAACACGAGAAAGGCTTGGCTCTGAGTTTGAGATGACATACTTGGGGCTCTTGCATTATTGTTTTGGGATCGAGATTTGGTAGGAGTCTGACGAGAACTTCATTTCTCAGCAGAAGTATGCAACAAAGACCTTGAAGGCATTTGGTATGATAGACTACAAGCCAATAAGTACACCGATGGAGGTACACTCTTGGCTTTCTTCTAAGACACTTCACCCTTAGTTGACATGAAGATGTACAGGAAGCTCGTTGTTGGGAGTTTGATTTTCTTGTGCAATACTTGACCAAACATTTGCTATACTGTTGGTGTGTTGAGCACGTTCTCCAAAAAACCAACAGAAAGTCATTAGAATGTAGTAATGCGTGTGCTTAGGTACATCAAAGGTACCATTGAGTATGGAATTACATACATGTCTGGTGACTCCTTAGTGGGATATTGTGACTCTAGGATAGGGTTGCAGATTGTGGCACAAGAAAGTTAGTTTTTGGATATTGCTTCTCACTTAGATTTGGTGTGTTCTCTTGGATTAGAAAGAAGCAACCCACAATGGAACTTTCTTCAACTATAGCAAAATGTACAAGGTCGCTTGTTTTCCTGCTGAGGCAGTATGGTTGAGGAGGATTCTAGCAGATATGGGAGTTTGAGTAACGTCATCCCACGACCTTACAATGTGACAATCATAGTTGTATGGCCATTCCAAAGAACCGTATGTTTCATGCTCGCACAAAGCACATAAAGATTTAGTATCATTATGTGCAAGGCTGATTGCGTATGAGATTGTGGAGCTGGAGTAATATTCTATGGAGCATAGTTGTACTGACATCTTCACCAAATATCTTTGGAAAGACCATCTCACTCGACATCTTCATGGACTTAGCATTGGGCCAAGAAACACTTAATTCATCTTCGGGTGGACATTGAGGGTGGGTGTTAGTATACGTTAAATGCCCGCCTCTCAGCATGTATCTCACATTGATGTATGGTGCACATTTGTATGACCCCCATTAGGATGAGAAGAAGCCATTGGTGCACAATTATTTAGTGGGAACCCCAACTTAATTACTCGAAGGGGTCGTAGTTGTGACCGTTGATGGTTAAGAGTTGATGAAGGGTACAAACATTAGTCTGGGCCTGAAAAGGTATAGGGAATATTCCCTCAGATACTAATTTCATCATTAGTGGGCGGTGGTTAGTTGGGAAACATTATGAATACGTGGGCTGTGAGCCGTGTGTCAATGCAATGTAGCCGCCCATGTCTTGGACATGTCCACACCGCACTACCTACTGCGTAGCACTATAAATGGACATAGTTGGCACAAGCAAAGTGTTAAAACCCTAGGATCTCTCTAGATAATTGTTATGCATAAACATGCATAAATCAGGCATAAACTCATCCACCCAACCACCCCCGAGCCCAAGGGATGCACACATGAATTATAAATGAAACACATCATACCTCGACCTTGATGTCCCATACCATCAAGAGGTATAACTCCAATCCAATAGCATGTAACTATAGTGTGAAATGGTAGGTGAGTAGTTATGATCCTCTACAACACAAGAGAGCATAACATAACCTAGCCTCAAGCTAACATCAAGTGACCATAGGCTAAGCCTCAAGATAACATAGCCTTGGCCTCCAAGCCTCCCTTGAGTGTGCCCCATGCCCCTATTATATAGGAGGGCCCTCAAGTGACTCTTGACTCTCCATTTCCCATGTGTGACCCTTGGATTCCTGAACCTAACCTTAATCCTTAAGGTTAGTCCTAACCCATGCTCCACTAGAGCTTGTTCCCATGCGCCCATGCTCACAAGCCTAATGTGGGTTAGCCTCCTAGTATATGCACATATAATGTGGATATAACATACTTCTCCTCTCTTAAAACATTGCACTCTTGCAATGAAAAGAAGGAAAACTTCACTGAGGAACAATATCAAGTGACTCCCAAGTCGAATACTCTATTTCCCTATCTTTCCACCTAATTTTAACCTCAGGGATTAGTCAACTACAAAGTTTCCTTTCCCTGAATTCAAGTATCTTATCAGGTTTATGTGGAACATAGAATAATTCTTCGACTTCAGCGAGTTCTTGAGGAGTAACTGTGTTATCCTTACCTCCTAGTTTCCCTTTCAATCTATTGATATAAAAGACTCCATGAACTCTAACATGTGGAGGTAGTTTTTTAGTTCATACGCACCCGTGTGAATCTGATGTATATCTCAAAATTAACCACAATATCTAGGAGATAAATTTGAGCATTTTCCTTTTGACAAAGTCTGAAAATCTTTAGGAACTTTTAAATAAACCAACGCTCTTAGTTCAAAAGACCAAATTGAGTGTCCTCTATCCAGCATAGAACCGTGCCGTACCCCTGAGCACTCTTGATAGAAATCCGAGCTTCAGTCAGCATTTCTTGCATATCACGCAAGAAATCCCTCGATGCATCAAGCTTGATGTTCTTAAGACCAACATCAATAGGTGCCCTGGGTTGATACCCATACATAAGCATGCATGGACTAAAATCAATAGCCGTATATCTAAAGCTGTTAGAGGCAAATTCCATCATTGGAAGATATTTTTCCTAATTTGATGCTTTTCTAGAGACATGCACGAAGCACAAGTCCCAGAAATCCACGAACTTCTCTAACAGAAATGGGAGTTGGCCATTCCACACCAGCTTCTTGTGCTATACTCAGCTTGGCTTTTTGTGCAACACCAAGGTGTCCCCAGCCTCCTTAGGCATGTGTGCATCCTATGTATGCACAATCATAGAGCCTATCACACTAAGAGAAAAATAATATAGTAGCTTTTTGGCTCTTTCGTGCCATTAATGCGCACTTGAAGCCCAACTTTATCCATGGCATGAATATGATCTCATAACCTTCAAACTATGGGTGTAAGTAGGTGAACCTACTCTATAAGCTCATCCTTATCAAATTCCTTTCATGTAGGACACGAATTTACCATGTATGGGGTACTTTGAGCATACATTCAACATGCAAACTAACCACCTTAACTATAGTAGTTTGTGGTTGAGTTTATCTTTGAAGTAGTCTTATTTCCAAGATGGGAATGGATTATTCCTACCAATGCAACCATGCTTAAGAAGTAATCCAATCACCTTGAAGGTTCACAATACGGAGATGATGATAAATTTTTATGATAGAGAGAATCTAACACTGAAGGATTTGTATGATGCTGCACGTAAAAGGTACAAGGCTCCTCCTCAAACCGAAAAACATCCCTTCTCTACTACAGAGGCCCTTCTTCAACAAACCTCTATTCCTCACACTAGAAAAAGAACAAGGTCCCACCTCTAACTTCATAACCTCAATCTCGATAGCAGCCACTTTGGACTGTCCCTTCTTATACTCTGTCGTCACCAACAACATAGCTTGAGCCTTACTATGGCAAGGGTAACCCTCCCCACAACCTTAGTACCCTTTATCCAAGTGAGTAACCTCTCCAAGGAATAACATTGATAATGTAGACATGTCGTCTACATTGGTAGTACCTTATGACAAAGCCTCTACTTTTGTTGCCTCGCTAACCAAGGCAATGCACACAATGCAAGTCTCAAAATACCCAGGGCACCAAGGGCGATTTTTTTTTCTTTTTCCAAGGAGGGGAGGGAGGGAGGGAGTGTTGCAAGTCCATGTGCCTCCCTTGTAGATGCACATCTTCCTTCCCTCCACCCCCAAACACACACACACACACACATCTAGAGACACCATCTTGACAATGCATAGCTATGTTGCAAAACAATAGTACAAGCATTATCTCTCCCTCTACTTCCATTATTACGACATCCACCTATTTTGAAATTAATTGTGATGGTTTGAAATTGTTAGAAAATCTAATAATATTTCCAAAGGTAAATATGATTGCGTGGGCAGTTTTGTAAGTGGCTTACTGGAACGTCATTATTTAGAGTTAATAAATTGCTAAGTAACATTTCTAATCGATATCATGTAAAGGCCAATTACATCATTAGGTGACTAAAAACTCTAAAGATACTAGAATTTGTGTGTGGGTGGGCGGGGGGATGCACATGCATGCAAGTGTGTGTGCATGTATACGTGTCTGTGTGGGGGGATGCACATGCATGCAAGGGTGTGTGTGTGTGTGTGTGTGTGTGAGAGAGAGAGAGAGAGAGAGAGAGAGAGAGCGCCAACCATACAAAGCAAATTTTTTAAAGGTCTATGATTGTCTTTGGCATTACAACATGGAGGGAGGTAGTTCTCACCTCACAAGGTTTTGATCACCTAAAGGCGTGTAGACACACGTAGATGAAGATTGAAGCCGATGCGCAACCCAAGAGCTGGAACATTTCTGTCCGCCCTGGTTGTAGAAGACATGGAGACACCAAGAGGATTTGAATGAGCAACGTTGCTGCCCGCCCTTGTTGTAGAAGAAGGTGTGTAGACACCCAGTAGTCGATTTTTTAAAGCAGAATACTAAGTACACAATCAGGAGGCTAATGCATTGAAGGTGATAATAATTGGCTGCTGTAGAGCTTCGCTTAAAGGAACGGAGCAAGCCTAGCTAAGCTTGATCAGATCAGAAGAAATATCCTACTATACTGAACAGATTGCCTCGCAGGGATGAATGATCTCCTACTCTGATAGATCATGGGCTAGATATTAGAGGTGCCTTCAAAAGCAATCTAGTTGGAGTGTGGTTGTCGATCATGTGTGGTGGAAGACAGAGCAGTTCACTTGTCGTTGGATTGGCATGCTGAATGGCGTGCTTTTGATCCAACTTTTCAAGGCAGGTGGCCCAGACAGCAGGCGAAGGTGATCACAACTTTTCAAGGCATGTGGCCCACACATCACAGACGATAACGACAAATTCGATGGGTGCCTCCAAGATTTCATTGGGTGACTCCATTATTTCATTTGCAAGGGTAGAAACTAACCACATTATTTCATTTGCAAGGGTAGAAACTAACCACATTTCTTTGCTTTCATTAAAAAGGGCATATTAGGTAACGTTTTAGTATTGAGCTTTTCTTTGAAGGAGGGTAAAAGTTTTCATCCCTTTTTGTGGAGGATAACATGTGTGAAGAACGGTTGAGAATTTATGTTGAAGATACCATGCGCAAAGAAGGGCTGAGAAGGCTTCGAATTTGAGGGTGTATAGCACTACGACATGTCGGGAGCATAGCAGCGTTCCAGCAATGTTATTGCCTTCAGGATGTCAGGGCATTTTGTCGTTGCTCAGCAGCAATAATAACAACGAAACCATAGCAGCGAAACTTCGGTGCTGAGCAACGACTATAGTAACGAAATTTCGCTGCTATACTGAGATTTAAAATTCCAAAGAATTGTTGAAAAGTTATACATGTCACATATATACAAAAAATGATGATAGTTTTTAAAAAAACATCCATTAGAACCCTAAAACCCACGTTTGAAAAAAAAAAGATAGTTGAAATATTTTGAAGGAAAATAATTACAAAAGCAATGTCAAGATCATGAATCTATCCCATCTTGTAATAGATCCATTTGTGTAGCTTCATCAACGTCTATATCTAATGGAAGCTCAATGAAAAGATGGGGTTCCATATCAATATCACTATCATTATCCAATAAAGCATTCTCATGATCGACAGGTGACTCATCATCTTCTTCGGATCGATGTTCCTCGTGCTCTTGATCGCCTCCTCTAAATTGTTTTCTTCATTTTTATTAGCTTCTTCTTCTAATGACTCAATTTGAGGTAGTACTTGCACCTCATCCAGAGATTCGGCCTCAACATCTTGATCTTGAAAGATATGTTTTGAATGAGGGAAAACTTGTATAATATATACACTACCACTTTGGATCAATTTGATCGGCCTCAAACACAATATAAAATCATACAGCAAAGGGGTTACACTTTAATTATACTACATCAACATTTATCGATGTGATTGGTTGGGTTACTAACATTTATCGATGTGATTGGTTGGATTACTAACATAACAGTGTTGAGGTAGTATGAAAGTATCTTTCTCATCATTCCAAAACTTGGTGGCATGGATTTGAAAAAACCCATTTGGATGTTTCTTCATTGTGTCTTGAGCACCTCTATATATCACCTTGAACCATTTGACATCAAAGATGGCTAGACTCTAAACCCGACCTCAAGAATATCTTGAATAGTTTGATAATACTCAAGATCGTCCTCTATGAAATTGGTATCATTTTGACTTTCTTGCTTAAAAGTTTCCATCACACCATAATTAAATGTGTTTCTTTGAGAATCCACACCCTCCATGAAAAAGTGCCTTCCCTCTGACCATATTGTATTATATAGTTTGTACTAGCATTAGACAAAAGTATAATATCTAGTGTAGTGCATTAAACAAGGTATATAACAATCAAAGCATGAGACAAAGATGAAGAATATACTTACTTGCAGAGGGTCACATCCTTGTGCATACTCATGAGCACTCTTCTCTTGTGATCATCTCCTTGTATTTTTATGCCATCGATATTGCCTTACGAAGCCATTCTATTTTTCTTATGCATAAAGCTATGCATGAGGTCTTATGCATAAAGCTTAGCATGAGGCTTATGTGCATAAAGCTTAAAGCATAAGGTATAAAGCTTATGCATAAGGCATGAAGCTTAAGCATAAGGCCTTAAGCATAAAGCATAAAGCTTATGCACAAAGCTTAAAGCATAAGGCATAAAGCCCATGCATAAGTCTTATGCATAAAACATAAAGCTTAAGCATAAGGCCTTAAGCATAAAGCATAAAGCTTATGGCTTATGCATAAAGCTTAAAGCATAAGGCATAAAGCTTATGCATAAGGCTTATGCATAAAGCTTAAGCATGAGGCCTTATGCATAAAGGATGCATGAGAATTATGCATAAAACATAAAGCTTAAGCATAAGGCCTTAAGCATAAAGCATAAAGCTTATGGCTTATGCATAAACCTTAAAGCATAAGGCATAAAGCTTATGCATAAGGCTTATGCATAAGGCTTTAAGCATGAGGCCTTTTGCATAAAGGATGCATGAGAATTATGCATAAAGCATAAGGCCTTAAGCATGAGGCATTATGCATACAGCATGCATGAGCATTATGCATAAAGCTTATGGGTAAACCTATAAAACGAATCCCCAGCACCCAAGGGTGCAATAATAATAGAGGAAAGATACGAAAGCACTTACCTCTTTTTCGTGATGTTGAAAGAGAGGATAAGAGGACCTACAAAACCAACAAAAGGGTGAGCAAAAGATTAGTAATGCATTGTAGAGCGGTTCTCTCTACCATGCAATATAGTGCTCATAGAGTACTACCGATCAACAAATGTATTAAGAAACACAATGTCAATCCGAGGACTCGACCCGATTAGTGCATGAAGGCTTATCCCATGAGTTCACATACACAAACCACCACTTGACGATTCAACCATTCAACACCTCAATCAATCTCTCAATTCCTTAAATCCACTACACTAATCAAGACAACAAGCAATGCATAGCAATCTCTTAATCCCATTCAAACATTGATTAAATCTTAGCTTTCCCTAATGCTTGCAAATCCATAAGCGTGCATCTGCTAACCCACAAGCTTAAGCAAGCAGAGAATGTAACATTCACAAACCCACAAGCTCAAAGAGAGAGTGGAGAGACGGAAAACTCTCTCACTTGTAGCAAGAGTAGCATGATCCACGTGTAGCTCAATCCAATGGGATTTGCCTCCCTTTCGGAGCTAGGGATTCAACCCGTACCGGTGCACAAAAGCTTATCCACAAATGGAGAGAATGCTAAGAATACTACTACTATTGACATAGACTTAACACACACACAAGCTCAATCTTGCCATTGCTCACTCACTCATCATCCCACTCATTCATGCATCCAATACAAGAAGAAAGCTAAGCTAATGCATACACAAGCTCAAAGCATACTTCATTCTCAAGCACTTACTTCCCTAGCATGCACACAAACCTTGAAGCTATCAACAAAGAAACATGCACACTAGAGAATAGACATGAGAAGAGAGACAAACATCAACTCATTGCACTGAATTAAAAAAAGAGTATTGCTCATATAATAATGTAGATGGGGAGAGAGAAGAGCTTGCACCTCTATGGAAAAAGAGGGAGAGCTAGTCTCAAGAGAGCTCAAACATGAGTTTAGCCCAATGTGTCCCTAAGCTCTCAAATGAGCCACTTTTTATACAAAAACTCTAAAACTCCCAAAAGTTCCCATGTGGGATTATTATCAAGCCCACTCCCACACTCATCTACAACTTGGAACTCTTTACAAGAGCCCTAAATAAGAATGTCACTTGTTTTCCTGCTTGTATCTTTTTGTTACATCCTTGCATTGATCTCCACTCGTCACGCAACACTCAATGGAGAGACGGAAAACTCTCTCACTTGTAGCAAGAGTAGCATGATCCACGTCTAGCTCAATCCAATGGGATTTGCATCCCTTTCGGAGCTAGGGATTCAACCCGTACACCGGTGCACAAAAGCTATCCACAAATGGAGAGAATGCTAAGAATACTACTACTATTGACATAGACTAAACACACACACAAGATCAACAAAAAAACAAAAAAGAAAAACAAAAAAAACCAAAAAAATTTGACCTTATGCACTTGCGGTCGGGACGTCACATAGACACTGCCATAGGGCCTAGGGCACCTTCTAGAGTACCTATGCAGGAAAGTGGGACCCAATCGATAGGAAATTTGGCAGATATTGCTGAAACCTTTTTTGAATCCCAATCTGATACCCTTTCCAGAACAACTAGCTCATTGTCCATGGACAATCTAGGATCATCAAATAGTCATCCCTTAGCCCCAAATAGGACACCCACAAGATCTCTTAATCCATTTGAAGCCGACACCATGGGGTTACCACTCAATGTGAGACTTCAATATGTCTACACGAATGCTCAAGGAGCTGAGATCTTTAGGGATCCACAACAACGGTATCTTGTTAAGATCGCAGAATTTTTCTCAGAACTTGATAGAGCACCTCTAGTTAATGACCAGGGTAACATGTACATGGGTGGAGATGGTGTTCACTCTACGAAGTCACCTATCATCCAGAGAATGTAGACAAATTAGGGAAGCTCTCTTAAAGCGAGTTCTTAGACTTATCAAAGCTTTCGAGAGCAAGGGAGTCTAGAGATGATTGGCTCATTGAGCCGGACATGCTTGGACCATCCAATGCCTAGTCCTCAAAGCCATCCATAGATGATTTACTTCTTGTAGATCTAAATTTGGAAAGGGATAGGAAAGGCAAGAGCAAAATGGATCAGGGGGCTGAGAACCAATGGGAGTTTGTATGACAAATTCCAGTGACAAAGGTCTTTCAGGATGACCCACTTCAAGAGGTCTATAAGGACTCTTTAGAAGGATATTATGCCACAACTAGATTGCCAGAGCTAGATCTTCCTCTAGCACTTGTGGTGGTAGTCGAGAAGCTTGTAGGACACACGAACCGAATCGTTGATAAATGGGCCAATGAATACCGAACCTTAGATTGGAAGGAGATTCGGGAGCTCACGTGGAAAGGACAACCATTATTCATGGAAGTGTTCTCAACAAATACAGCTAAACACCAGGAGAGAGAGCCTTTCTTGGAGAAACTGTTACTCCTCCCCTAAGAAGAGAGTTCACTAGAGAGGGACCCTCAACATCAAAGTGGACCACTGCAAGTAGCCCAACTCTAGCACCAAGATATTATCCTACACCAAAAGTGCGATCACAGATCACACCACAACAATGTTTCTCTCACTATGACAATCGGAGGGTAGGGGAGCCAACTCGGCCTCCCTTAAATGCACCTCCTGAAATGCGGGTAACAAGATCTTTGGTGAGGCAGGTAATAGGGGACCCACACCAATATGGGATGTATGTGGACCATCTTACCAAAGAGAGGAACAATTCCCACTGAGAGTAAGAGGCCGTAGGCCCTATGATGAGTATTCAAGACAAGTAAGGCCATCAACTCTTCAGAAACTGGAAGAAGTACGAAGGGTCGGGAGATCCATATGACCATGTAGCAGCATTTAGGCAAGCAATTCGAGCTGAGCAAGTGGCTGACAAGCATACGCAAATTGAAGGATTTGGGCTCACTCTTGAGGAAAAGGCCCTTGCTTGGTTTCAGGCACTAGAGGCTTTAGACAAATCTTCTTTACGAGTTCGAGAAGAGATATTCATTGCTGCTTTTGGGGATTCACTGACACGGTAGCAAACATTTACTCTTTCAAGCAAGGCGAGATTGAGACTATTAGAGATTGTGTAAATAGGATGAAGCAGTACATTAATCATTGCCCAGAAGACGAGAAGCCCACCCAGAGTTGATTAATTTCTCTGTTCTTAAAAGGACTCAAAAATTCAACACTGCATACACATCTCTATGCAAAGAAGCATACAAATTTCAATGAGTGTTGCCATGATGCTATGGATTTCACAGATAACTTCAAATTCCAAGATGGTTCTGGCCCTGAGGTGCAACCGAGGGATCAGTGGGGTGATGACCAAAGTTCAGGGTCTAGTGCGTTAGTAAATCCAGACCAGATAGCTAACCTAGTACTAAGGAGATTGGGACAAACCTATCGCCCACCCATGTAGCCACAACAACAGCAGCAGCGAATGAGGAGTGTACTGCCTACAGGTCCTCATCTTTGTGGAGCATGTGGCGGTAACCATAAAACTGAAGAATGTAATACCTTTTCTCCTCTAGTCACAAACCAACCCACAAAGAAGTGGTGCCAGGCACCACACAAGAATGTACTCGCATTGCAAGAATGAGACAGGAGCGTGAGCAGCAAAGGGGTGGAGTGACTCCACAAATGCATCAACAGTATACTAATTTTAAACGTAAGCCACCGATGGCACAAGAGCAAGCACGACCTGTTCTTGGAGCTCAACCTCCTGCTCCTGGGACTGCTCCTGTGAGGGTTGTTGACTACGACAATTCAAATATGTGTAGGGACTTGGTAAACCTAGGCTATGTGGAGGAGGAATATGCATCATATTCATCCAAGGAAAATCTCTTTGAAAGTCCCGCATATCCAAGCCAAGCACTGGAGGCTCAACCAGGGGAACAAAATTCTTTGATGTTGCTAGGCGGCTACCAACCTAGGACTCCAGGCCCCTCAAGTCAATGGCAGCAAAGGAAAGTAGAAGCCAAACTAATGGGCCCTTGTTATGAGTGTGGAGAACCCCATTGGGCTCGTGATTGTCCACATCGCTCAAGGCAAGCAGCTCGATCCAATACAACAGTACCAGAGTTTCCACCAATTGAAAGATATTGTCTAGGGTGTTGTGTAGAACACTTCCCAAAGGATTGTTTATTGAAACCACATGAGGAAGGCACCTCTCAACCAAAGGTCTCACTCAACCTTGTAGGGGCAGTTCCATCGCCACCTTCATCAGAGAATGAGGATGTCGTGCCACTTAGAGTCATGACTAGATCACAGACACGAAATGCCGAAATGCAAACTGATGAGACACCTCGAACTAGGGATGCAAAGGCAAATCTAGTGGACAAGACCCTACATTCCAATAGAAAAAAGACCACTAGGAGGAAAAAGAACCGCAACAAGCGAACTAAAAGTGCATCCACTAGTTCTCAAGAAGTCTCTAAACAAAACATGAAGGATCAAGCTTTTAGATCCCAAGAAGTGCATGAGGAGCATCAACCTCAACCTGGGCCTAGTGCTAAACAAGATGAGGCTAGTACAACCGAGGATAGTTCTGGGGGTTCTGTTTTTGTGGATAAGGTGAACGAGACTCTAGATGCCATCATTGATGCTCATAGAAGTTGCATTGCAGCTTTATCTGAGCTACCCAAGAAGCTTCAAGAATACCCAAACCCTCGTGAGGAGAAGATCAATCTAGCTGTACATCAGCAACTCATTAGGGAAGCTCAATCAATACTTGAGGGCCCACCTCCTATCCCTCGCGGGGCCCAACCTCTCTTAAGCCAACATTAGAAACCATACCAGAAGTGTCATCAAGTCGGGAAATGAAAAGTGAGCTCATCTCACAAGCTCATAGTAGTGAGAAGTCTGCACCAATTGCCACCCCATTGAAAGAAGGTATTCTGCCACCACCTAGCCTTGTCTTCCCATGCAATGATGAA
Organism: Cibotium barometz; assembly: GCF_041138505.1. Classification (NCBI taxonomy): domain Eukaryota; kingdom Viridiplantae; phylum Streptophyta; class Polypodiopsida; order Cyatheales; family Cibotiaceae; genus Cibotium; species Cibotium barometz. The sequence continues at coordinate 38,396,331 of NC_141086.1, forward strand.
GTTATTAATGCTAACGAGGACATGGCGAATGAGATGTGGGTAGCAGTTCATGAGAAAGTTAATGAGAATATGTCCTCTATTATTTCACCTCCATTCTCTGAGGTGGATTTTACCAGGAGCACAGAAAACAACTTTAGACGCCCAAGCATCCAGGAGGAAGTTCAAACAATTGTTTCTCCTAGAAGTAAGCTTACAATGAAAACCTTACCATCATATTTGGGAGAATATGAGAACTGTTCTCAAACCTTGAGGATACCCTCCATGCATAAAAGGTTGACAAAGGAGATGGATATGGGTATCGTGCAAGCTATTTTGTCAGCACCAGTGGCTTGTACCTTACCTTTGCTTGATTTGATAAAGCTTCGACCTGAGTTGTGGAATGATATTGCCACATGTTTGTCAGAGCAGGTATTGCTACAAAAGGGTCACCATCATTGTACTATACACCCTAAGACAAAGCATGTTATGCCAGTTCCTATCAACAAAGTAGGAAAATTTTGTGAGGACGATCAGGGAAATGCTACCCTCCCATTAGAAGTGCGAAAAGTAGCTTCAACTGCAATACTTGATAGTGGTGCAGGAGTGGGCATTGTGACAAGGTCCATTTGGAAAAAGTGGGGTAAACCAGCTATTAGGAGTACCAGGATGCGCTTGCAGCTAGTAGATGGAAGCTTAGAACATTCCCTTGGGCTGCTTGAGAACATATTGGTCACCACATGTGGGATTGAATATGAGCACACCTTTGCAGTAGTGGATTTTGGAAAACATCCAAACTATGAAGTGATATTGGGTAGACCATTCATGCGACAATTTCAAATGACTCAAGATTGGGGATACAATTATTTGTACCTCCGACATGATTCTGTCATCACAAGGGTCAACCTAAAGAATCACTCATATCGTGATGTAACAAGGTCTCCAATAGATGAGTTTAATTCTGCTTCATCTGAGGGCTCAAGAGTTACATTGTCAGATGGGCAAGAAGATCTATGGATGTGTGGAGCCTCATGTAGGGATTTCAACACTGAGAGACTTAAGGGTAATCGAAGTGTATCAGATGAGGCATACATTCCACAACCCTTCCCTGAGCACTTAATTGATCCACTAGAATGGAGTCATGTCCTTGCAACATTATCGACATGTGCTTTACCTAAGCCAATTCAATTTTGTGACTCAGATGGATATGACATTATTCCTATACGAATGGTACAACCACGTGACCTTCTAGATGTTTTGTACTATGGGGATGCATCCACAACAGCACTGCATGTAAGGAAGTCTCAGTGGAGGATTTAACACTCGAATCTGCTAATGATGCTGATAAGAAAGATGGATGGGAGTCTGATTTTGATAATGATGTGATAATCCCTGAGGAAGAGTTAGGAAAGGCACGCCTACTCTTGAGAGGAAGGGAGGTTCAAGTAGAGATCCCTCGAAGATGACCTAAACATAAATGCTGTAAGAGCCATAAGAGAATCCGTAAACAAGATGAGAGGGAACGACATGAGAGACTACAAAAAGAAAAGGAGGAGTTTAAGAATGAACACTCTCGACCACCACCTCACTTCTCAGGAAAGAATGGATATCTATACTATGTCCACGCACAAGATAGTATCAAAGACCGAGTAAAACGATCAGATGGATTCCAACCAGGAGAAAAGCTAAAAATTGTTAGCAAAAATCACAAAAAAACGAAGAAACAAAAACCAAAACTCAAGTCTAAAACCGATTCAAAAGAGAATGTCGGAAGTGCAAAGAAAACGGTTGAACAAAAAAATCTGATGCAAGATTGCAACAGAGAGCTCAAAACCACATGGTCTTCAATGAGTGAAGACTCAAGTGGACAAGAACAAGGTCTCAATGTTCCCCCCAACTTCACATAGTACACTCTTCAAGATCGGAAGATTGTTCTTCAACAGCCCATGCGACAAAAGCCAAGCATGCCAGGGGTTTCATATGATGGTCTAGAAGATGCAAAAAAAATTGATATCGCTAAGCCAGGAGAAGAGCCTCGCTATGTGTGGATTACCACAGACTTGTCCTTAGATGAGGAGAAGTTATTAATTCAAACAATAAAGGAGTATCGCGATGTTTTTGCTTGGAGTTATAAAGACCTCAAAGGAGTTGATCCAAGCATATGTCAGCATACAATTCCATTGCGAGAGGATGCAAAGCCTTCCAAGCAACGTCCTTATACTTACAATGAGAATTTCGCACGAAAGATAAAAGAAGAAATAGACAAGCTCTTAGAGGCAGAATTTATCTATGAGATTCAACACACTGAATGGGTCTCCCCTATTGTAGTGGTGCCCAAGAAAAATGCAAAACTTCGAGTATGTGTAAACCTCAAGAAGGTAAATGCAGCTACTGTACGTGATCATTACCCACTTCCAATCACGGATCATGTTCTGGAACGAGTTGCAGGGAAAAAGGCATATAGTTTCTTGGATGGATTCTCCGGTTACAATCAAGTGTCAATTGATCCAAAGGATCAACACAAGACAGCCTTTGCTACTGAAGATGGCATCTTTGCCTATCGTGTTATGCCATTTGGTCTAACAAATGCACCAGGAACCTTTTAGCGGTTAATGAGTCATGTATTCAAGGAGTACCTTAGGCAATTTCTTGAGATCTTCATGGATGATTTATGTGTTCACTCACAAGAGCGTGATGATCATATCGAACACCTCAGACTTGTGTTTCAAAAGTGTCAAGTTTATCGTATATACTTGAATCCTGACAAGTGCAAATTCATGGTAAGACAAGGAAAAATTTTGGACCATATTGTTTCTCACAATGGGATTTCAACAGATATGGATAAAATTGATGTCATTGTCTCATTACCTCGGCCTATCAACCCTAAAGGGGTACAAACATTCATGGGACATTGTGGCTATTATCGTCGATTCATCTACATGTACGCTGTCCTAGCCAGACCATTGTATGCTCTTCTTGTAAAGTTTAATTGGACTGATGAGTGTGAGGAATCCTTTGAAGCAAGCATTAGTGACTGCACCCATCTTACGGGCACCAAATTGGAACCAAATCTTTCATGTCCATATTGATGCTTCAAACTTTGCAATTGGATGTATTTTGGCTCAATCAGGAGAACATAATAAGGATTTCCCAATCTCATATGCTAGTCGACAGTTGAACAATGCTGAGAAGAATTATACCACAACAGCAAGAGAAGGTTTGTCCATGATATATGCAGTAAAAAAGTTTCACCATTACCTATTGGCAAACAAATTCATATTTTTTATGGACCATCAAGCATTGCTTTATTTGGTGAATAAGCCTTCTGCAACTCGAAGGATTGTGAGGTGGTTTATCATCCTTCTTGAGTTTGATTTTGAAGTGGCAGTCCGAAAAGGAACAACTCATCTTAGGGCAGATCATTTGTCTCGAATCACCTCTAGTGAAGCTCCTTTGGGGTGTGGATGATGATATGTTAGATTCAACACTTTTCCTTGTAGAGACAGCTCCTAAATGGTCTGAATCCATCTTAGAAATTTTGACAAGTGGGCAGATACAACTAGCGGGTCCTAATGTGGACCTATGGCGACCATTCAAGTTAATCTCAGGGAGATTATATCGTCAGGGTAATGATGGAGTGTTGCGGCTTATACCTAACCCTGATCAATATGAGGAGATCTTGGAATGGGCACATGCGGGTATTGGTGGAATCCATGCATCAGCTACTACTTGTGTGCGACGTATATCTCAGGATGGGCAATGGTGGCCTACCATGCATGCGGATGCTGAAAAATTTATTCGTAATCCATGCATCAGCTACTACTTGTGTGCGACGTATATCTCAGGATGGGCAATGGTGGCCTACCATGCATGCGGATGCTGAAAAATTTGTTCGTAACTGTGCTTCATGTCAAATTCAACAGCGAATTCATAATGTCACATTATTCCAAATTTCAACTACAAAGTAAATATTAGATAAAATGGAAAAAATCCCTCAAAATGGAAATGTATTTAAAAAATTTATTTTGGCCATAACTTGAACATGCAAACTCCAAATTTGTCGGACAAAGTAGATCTAGATTCTACTTTTCAAGCTCTTTCCAATGATATGTCACATGAATATGTTTTGACAAACTTTTGGATGAGTTTACCATACCCCCACTTTTTTCATGGGAATGGGATTTTTTCCACTTTATCTAATATTGACTTTACACCAAGTTGGAGTAAGTATATTGTGGACTATCTTCAGCATGGTCATACTGATTAAAAAATTCCTAGATATCGAAAGCATGCTATTGAAGTTGAAGCGACAAACTATATACTGATAGAGGGCCAACTCTACAAGAGGGGCAAGGATGGCAACTTACGCATGTGTGTATGTGAAGCTGACTACTTGAAAATCTTGACTCATGCACATGCAGGTGTTGGGGGTGGACACTTTTCAGGCAATACCACAGCTAAGTTGATTAGGTGGTCTGGGCTTTGGTGGCCAACCTTACAAATGGATGCCAAAGAATATGTAAAACGTTGTGACGATTGTCAAAGGACCAAACCTCCCATCACAAAGGACAATATGCCATTGTGGCCTATGTTAAGCACACGTGCTTTTGCAAAATGGGGTATTGATTTTATCGGTCCCATTAAACCTCCAGCTCGTCACACGCATGCCGAATATATTATAGTCGCAACTGACTATTTGACCAAATGGGTAGAGGCAAAGGCTATAGTTAAAAATGATGCCAGAACCACAGCCAAGTTCTTGTATGAGTACGTGTTTACACGCTATGGCTTACCTATTGAAATCGTTAGTGATCAAGGTGTGCACTTTGTGAATGAGGTCATAGAGTTTTTGCTTCAAGAATTTATGGTAATTCACAAGCGTTCTGCACCCTATCATCCCCAGACCAATGGACAAGCTGAGAGTACTAACAAGATTCTCTGTACAGCACTCACAAAGATTGTTGAGGGACATAGGACTGATTGGGAGCAAAACTTGCACTCAGTTCTTTGGGCATATAGGACAGCCTATAAAACATCTATGGGAACAACCCCATTTGAGCTTGCTTTTGGGCTAGATGCAATTCTTCCCATTGAATTTCTTGTACCTACTCTACGAGTTGCTAAACAATTGGACTGGACTCATGAGCTTTCACAACGCATTGATGAATTGGAAAAGCTTGATGAGACACGCTTATTGGTGGTAATGGGTATGTATACTGAGAAGAGGAGACAAAAGCAATGGTATGATAGAAATGTAACAACTAGCCGATTCAAAAAAGGGGACCTTGTGCTCTTGTACACACTTAAGAAGCATAAGCGAAAGCTCAAGAAACGTGGCCTAGGACCGTTTGTGATTAATGAGCTTACTCCAAGTGGTGCAGTGCGTTTAGAGACACTAGAAGGTGAGCAAATGCCTAACTTCATTAATGGAAGTCGTCTCAAGAAATACAATGAACCATTAACTGAAGCCATGCTTCAACAAATGCATGCTGCACACACACGGAAAGAAGCACATGACCTACTTAAATGTCAGGCTCAAGAAGAGGCTAAAGCTAGAGTTGCAAAAGCCAAGGAGTGTCGCAAGGCTTCTATGTTGGCCTTACAGTTGGCTATTGATGAACAATATATCGATCCTTTCAATATTCAAGTGTGTCTTCATCTTCATGAGACTACCTACTTTGTCTCTGCTTTAATTGACTCTGGTGCAGATTATAATGTTCTTTCGTTTGACACATGGATAGCCATGGGACAACCAACACTTGTGCACATTCCTATTGACTTACGAAGCTTCTCAGGTGAAGAAAATCCTGTAGAGGGAAAATGTGTCATTATGATGTCCATTTAGGATCACCAGATGTCAGTTCCCTTTTATGTGGCAAGTAAGTCCAAGGCAGTGGTAGAGGCTGTTCTCGGTCGATCATGGTTAAGTGCTACCAATTGTTCATTAGATTGGAAGAATAGATAATACAAATTGCAAATTGATTCTGATTGCATCTTGGGATTTGGTACTCCACGAGCTTTATCATGTCAAAAGGGTGGTGTTTCTACCTTACACAACCCACTTTCAAAATCTGCTCTTGAAGCTCCACCACAAATGATGTGGATAATTAATGAGTCCTCAAGTGAGGGCCATGGCTGGCATGTTCCAACTACTCTAGTCACTGCTCAAAGAAGGCCAGGCAAGAAGGAATTATCAATTTGGCTACCCAAAGATGCGTACAAACTTGTACCATCTAGCCTAGTTGCTAAGCCTCCTAAAAAGCACATCTTTTCCTAAAAAGCACATCTTTTCCAAGCATAAACCTCAGATTGTTACTCATTGGGTCCCAAAGAATGTTCTTAAGAACAAGGCTATTATGAGGGTGCAAGAGAACTTTGGCTTCCTAAATGCCATGGTTTACTAGGGGTAAAAGAGTGTATCTCAATAAGATTCCAAAAGCCACCCTTGGTTTTCCATATCAGTGGGTGCAAAAGAAATCAACACAACCTCTTCAAGATAGGATAGGTGGTTGTGATAGCACCTACGAATCTCCTCGTGTGGTTGACCTTCCCAAAACATGTATTGAAACACTAGTTGTCCCAATTTCTCCTTGTTACACAATTCCACCATCAACTTGTGTACCTAAGACAAATCCAACTTTACATGAGTCTAATTTGAGCATAGATACTAGCACTTCAATGCCTAAATCCTCTTATGTTGCTCAAATTCCTCGACAATTGCTAACCTTCCCACCTCTTAAGAAGGACATACCCAAAACCAAAGATAAGGCATTAACACTACAATTGAAGCTCTTTGGTAGATCAGTGTTTGAATAGTCTCACATTTACTAATGTGGTTCCTTATGCCTTTAGAGGATTGTGTTCTTTTTGAGATGATCTTATCTACAATGTTTTTGATTGGGATTATAATGATGGATATGAGTGTTTCTAAATTTCATTGTTCTACGACCAGATACCTCCTGATGGATACTTGGCGAGATACATGTCCACCATGCATTGACCCTGATAGTACTCAACCTGAACATCGCGGGGGTTATAGTGCTTCTCCTTTTCAAACTCATTCTAGGTACTTTTATGCTCCCTTAGGTGAAAATTGCTGTGGACATCACTTTGTCACTTTATTCTATCAACAGCATCACCCATTTTCACATTGTCAAGAGTGTGCACGACTTGTATTAGCAGAAGCTTCACACATTTGTTGGATATGCCGCTCTTACTTTAGACAATATGGCACGGGCTTAATGAAACAAATTGTGGGAATTACACCCAATGCCATAACCTTCTTAATGTGAGAATACCAGAACGAGAACCAAATCAACGTAGATTACCTGAGGAGGTTCAAGCACAACAATAGAGGGATACATGCATAAATGACTTGCAACCACCTATCTTGCAAGCCCTCCTTCCCCAAGCCTCAACATGTCAATATTGGATCACCTATGAGTACCTATATTGAGCAGTTCCAAAATCAAAATTGTCTGCTTAACCTTCCCATAGAACCAATGCCATATTTTAGCGAGGAAGCACTCCTTCCTCTACCACCTTCTCTAGAGGCCGGTTTTTGTACAGGGTTGTCCTTGCATCCTGAAGTGATTGATACCATCTTTCCAGTAGAAGTGGACACGGATCCACCACCAGTGCAAGGGTAAGCTCATCGACTTCACAATAAGATCAACAAGCCAAGGCACTTTTCTCCCACTGGGTTTTTTCCCTCGGCTATATTCGGTGATTGGCACCAATAACAAATTTTATTCCTTTCTTTTCTTTTCTTGTTTGTTAATAAACATTTTGCAGAGATCTCAGCTAAACAAGAGCATACAAACACGCCCCAATAGTCCACCTACCGTGCACACAAATTAGGAAGGGGGAGACATGCAATGCCTACAAAGAGCAAAGAGAAGCAATCTGCACAACATCAGCAATGCATCAATGCAAACGCACAACATCAACTAGCACTACAACAGGTGTATTCAAATCATAATCTTTTGTTCTTTATGTGCTTTTAACTTTTAGATACATTGTTTGCATGTTCACACACAGTTGGCTGGTTTTAGTTTTAAATTAGTTGTTAAAATGTGGTGAGTGATTTCTAGATTCTTAGAGGACTTAGTAGAAGGTATTTCTATTTGAAGACGGTGTAGGATATATACCAACAGAGTATGCCAAGTTCTTATGCTCTCGAAGTATATTAGTTATCCCTAGTGGTAGCTACCTCTTAAGTATTTTCACCTAAGGGAACATAAAAGTACCTAGAATGAGTTTGAAAAGGAGGAGCACTATAACCCCCGCGATGTTCAGGTGGAGTACTATCAGGGTCAATGCATGGTGGACATGTATCTCGCCAAGTATCCATCAGGAGGTATCTGGTCATAGAACAATGAAATTTAGAAACACTCATATCCATCATTACAATCCTAATCAAAAACATTGTAGATAAGATTATCTCAAAAAGAACACAATCCTCTAAAGGCATAAGGAACCACATTAGTAAATGTGAGACTATTCAAACACTGATCTACCAAAGAGCTTCAATTGTAGTGTTAATGCCTTATCTTTGGTTTTGGGTATGTCCTTCTTAAGAGGTGGGAAGGTTAGCAATTGTCGAGGAATTTGAGCAAGATAAGAGGATTTAGGCATTGAAGTGCTAGAATCTATGCTCAAAGGAGCCTCATGTAAAGTTGGATTTGTCTTAGGTACACAATTTGATGGTGGAATTGTGTAACAAGGAGAAATTGGGACAACTAGTGTCAATACATGTTTTGGGAAGGTCAACACAAGGAGATTTGTAGGTGCTATCACAACCACCTATCCTAAGGAAATCAACACAAGGAGATTTGTAGGTGCTATCACAACCACCTATCCTATCTTGAAGAGGTTGTGTTGATTTCCTTTGCACCCACTGATATGGAAAACCAAGGGTGGCTTTTGGAATCTTATTGATACACTCTTTTACCCCTAGCAAACCATGGCATTTGGGAAGCCAAAGTGCTGTTGCACCCTCATAACAGCCTTGTGCTTTAAGAACATGCTTTGGGACCCAACGAGTAATAATCTGAGGTTTAGGCTTGGAAAAGATGTGCTTTTTAGGAGGCTTAGCAACTAGGCTAGATGGTACAAGTTTGTATGCATCTTTGGGTAGCGAAATTGATAATTCCTTCTTGCCTGGCCTTCTTTGAGCAGTGACTAGAGTAGTTGGAACATGCCAGCCATGGCCTTCACTTGAGGACTCATCGATTATCCACATCATTTGTGTTGGAGCTTCAAGAGCAGATTTTGAAAGTGGGTTGTGTAAGGAAGAAACACCACCCTTTTGACATGATAAAGCTCGTGGAGTAGCTGATCCCAAGATGCAATCAGAATCAATTTGCAATTTATATTGTCTATTCTTCCAATCTAAAGAACAATTGGTAGCACTTAACCATGATCGACCGAGAACAGCCTCTACCACTGCCTTGGACTTACTTGCCACATAAAAGGGAACTGACATCTGGTGATCCTGAATGGACATCATAATGACACATTTTCCCTCTATAGGGTTATCTTCACCTGAGAAGCTTCGTAAGTCAACAGGAATGTGCACAAGTGTTGGTTGTCCCAAAGCTATCCATATGTCAAATGAGAGAACATTATAATGTGCACCAGAGTCAATTGAAGCAGATACAAAGTAGGTAGTCTCATGAAGATGAAGACGCACTTGAATATTGAAAGGATTGACATATCAGTATCCAATTGTAAGGTCATCATAGAAGCCTTGCGACGCTTTAGTCTCTTCTTGAGCCTGACGTTTAAGTAGGTCATGTGCTTCTTTCCATGTGTATGGAGCATGCATTTGTTGAAGCATGGCTTCAGTTAATGGTTCATTGTATTTCTTGAGACGACTTCCATTAATGTAGTTAGTTATTTGCTCACCTTCTAGTGTCTCTTAATGCACTGCATCGCTTGGAGTAAGCTCATTAATCACAAACGGTCCTAGGCCGCATTTCTTGAGCTTTCTCTTATGCTTCTTAGTGTGTACAAGAGCACAAGGTCCCCTTTTTTGAATCGGCCAGTTGTTACATTTCTATCATACCATTGCTTTTGTCTCCTCTTCTTGGCATACATCCCCATTACCGCCAATAAGCGGGTCTCATCAAGCTTTTCCAATTCATCAATGCATTGTGAAAGCTCATGACCAGTCCAGTCCAATTGTTTAGCAACTCGTAGAGTAGGTACAATAAATTCAATGGGAAGAATTGCATCTAGCCCAAAAGCAAGCTCAAATGGGATTGTGCCCACAGATGTTTTATAGGCTGTCCTATATGCCCAAAGAACTGAGTGCAACTTTTGCTCCCAATCAGTCCTATGTCCCTCAACAATCTTTGTGAGTGCTGTACAGAGAATCTTGTTAGTACTCTCAGCTTGTCCATTGGTCTAGGGATGATAGGGTGCAGAACGCTTGTGAATTACCATAAATTCTTGAAGCAAAAACTCTATGACCTCATTCACAAAGTGCACACCTTGATCACTAATGATTTCAATAGGTAAGCCATAACGTGTAAACACGTACTCATACAAGAACTTGGTTGTGGTTCTGGCATCATTTTTAACTGTAGCCTTTGCCTCTACCCATTTGGTCAAATAGTCCGTTTTTGCGACTATAATATATTCGGCATGCGTGTGACGAGCTCGAGGTTTAATGGGACCGACAAAATCAATACTCCATTTTGCAAAAACACGTGTGCTTAACATAGGCCGCAATGGCATATTGTCCTTTGTGATGGGAGGTTTGGTCCTTTGACAATCGTCACAACGTTTTACATATTCTTCGGCATCCATTAGTAAGGTTGGCCACCAAAGCCCAGACCACCTAATCAACTTAGCTGTGGTATTGCCCGAAAAGTGTCCACCCCCAACACTTGCATGTGCATGAGTCAAGATTTTCAAGTAGTCAGCTTCACATACACACATGCGTAAGTTGCCATCCTTGCCCCTCTTGTAGAGTTGGCCCTCTATCAGCATATAGTTTGCCGCTTCAACTTCAATAGCATGCTTTCGATATTTAGGAATTTTTTGATCAGTATGACCATGCTGAAGATAGTCCACAATATACTTACTCCAACTTGGTGTAGTTGAAATTTGGAATAATGTGACATTATGAATTGGCTGTTGAATTTGACATGAAGCACAGTTACGAACAAATTTTTCAGCATCCGCATGCATGGTAGGCCACCATTGCCCATCCTGAGATATACGTTGCACACAAGTAGTAGCTGATGCATGGATTCCACTGATACCCGCATGTGCTCATTCCAAGATCTCCTCATATTGGTCAGGGTTAGGTATAAGCCGCAACACTCCATCATTACCCTGACGATATAATCTCCTTGAGATTAACTTGAATGGTCGCCATAGGTCCACATTAGGACCTGCTAGTTGTCAAAATTTCTAAGATGGATTCAGACCATTTAGGAGCTATCTCTACAAGGAAAAGTGTTGAATCTAACATATCATCATCCACACCCACAAGAGCTTCGCCAGAGGTGATTCGAGACAAATGATCTACCCTAAGATGAGTTGTTCCTTTTCGGACTGCCACTTCAAAATCAAACTCAAAAAGGATGATAAACCACCTCACAATCCTTCCAGTTGCACAAGGCTTATTCACCAAGTATAGCAATGCTTGATGGTCCACAAAAAATATGAATTTGTTTGCCAAAAGGTAATGGCGAAACTTTTTCACTGCATATATCATGGACAAACCTTCTCTTTCTGTTGTGGTATAATTCTTCTCAGCATTGTTCAACTGTCGACTAGCATATGAGATTGAAAAAACCTTATTATGTTCTCCCGATTGAGCCAAAATAGTACATCCAATTGCAAAGTTTGAAGCATCAATATGGACATGAAAGATTTGGTTCCAATCTGGTGCCTGTAAGATGGGTGCAGTCACTAATGCTTGCTTCAAAGGATTCCTCACACTCATCAGTCCAATTAAACTTTACAAGAAGAGCATACAATGGTCTGGCTAGGACAGCGTACATGTAGATGAATCGACGATAATAGCCACAATGTCCCATGAATGTTTGTACCCCTTTAGGGTTGATAGGCCGAGGCAATGAGACAATGACATCAATTTTATCCATATCTACTGAAATCCCATTGCGAGAAACAATATGGCCCAAAATTTTCCCTTGTCTTACCATGAATTTGCACTTGTCAAGATTCAAGCATATACGATAAACTTGACACTTTTGAAACACAAGTCTGAGGTGTTCTATATGATCATCACGCTCTTGTGAGTGAACACATAAATCATCCATGAAGATCTCAAGAAATTGCCTAAGGTACTCCTTGAATACATGACTCATTAATCGCTGTAAGGTTGCTGGTGCATTTGTTAGACCAAATGGCATAACACGATAGGCAAAGATGCCATCTTGAGTAGCAAAGGCTGTCTTATGTTGATCCTTTGGATCAATTGACACTTGATTGTAACCGGAGAATCCATCCAAGAAACTATATGCCTTTTTCCCTGCAACTCGTTCCAGAACCTGATCAGTGATTGGAAGTGGGTAATGATCACGTACAGTAGTTGGAAGTGGGTAATGATCACGTACAGTAGTTGCATTTACCTTCTTGAGGTTTACACGTACTCAAAGTTTTCCATTTTTCTTGGGCACCACTACAATAGGGGAGACCCATTCAGTGTGTTCAATCTCATAGATAAATTCTGCCTGTAAGAGCTTGTCTATTTCTTCTTTTATCTTTCGTGCAAAATTCGCATTGTAAGTATAAGGACGTTGCTTGGAAGGCTTTGCATCCTCTCGTAATGGAGTTGTATGCTGACATATGCTTGGATCAACTCCTTTGAGGTCTTTATAACTCCAAGCAAAAACATCGCGATACTCCTTTATTGTTTGAATTAATAACTTCTCCTCATCAAAGGACAAGTCTGTGGCAATCCACACATAGCGAGGCTCTTCTCCTGGCTTAGCGATATCAATTTTTTTTGCATCTTCTGGGCCATCATATGAAACCCCTGGCACACTTGGTTTTTGTCGCATGGGTTGTTGAAGAACAATCTTCCGATCTTGAAGAGTGTATTGTGTGAAGTTGGGGGGAACATTGAGACCTTGTTCTTGTCCACTTGAGTCTTCACTCATTGAAGACCATGCGGTTTTGAGCTCTCTGTTGCAATCTTGCATCAGATTTTTTTGTTCAACCGTTATCTTTGCACTTCCGACACTCTCTTTTGAATCGGTTTTAGACTTGAGTTTTGGTTTTTGTTTCTTCGTTTTTTTGCGATTTTTGCTAACAGTTTTTAGCTTTTCTCCTGGTTGGAATCCATCTGATCGTTTTACTTGGTCTTTGATACTATCTTGTGCTTGGACATAGTATAGATATCCGTTCTTTCCTGAGAAGTGAGGTGGTGGTCGAGAGTGTTCATTCTTAAACTCCTCCTTTTTTTTTTGTAGTGTCTCTCGTCGTTCCCTCTCATCTTGTTTATGGATTCTCTTATGGCTCTTACAGCATTTACGTTTAGGTCGGCTTCGAGGGATCTCTACTTGAACCTCCCTTCCTCTCAAGAGTAGGCGTGCCTTTCCTAACTCTTCCTCAGGGATTATCACATCATTATCAAAATTAGAGTCCCATCCATCTTCCTTATCAGCATCATTAGTAGCAGATTCGAGTGTTAAATCCTCCACCGAGACTTCCTCTACATGCAGTGCTGTTGTGGATGCATCCCCATAGTACAAAATATCTAGAAGGTCACGTGGTTGTACCATTCGTATAGGAATAATGTCATATCCATCTGAGTCTAAACACTACAAGACAATGCTGCCATACACGCGTTTCATACACGCGATAAATTACGAACGCGTGTATGGTCGCACTTGTATTTGAATAGAATCGGGCGCGTGTATTTTAGCATTTAAGTTCGCGTGTATGTTTGCATTTATCAACGCGTGTATAAACGCGTTTATATACACGCAGTAATACACGCATCTATACACGATAATATTCACGGGGTAATACTCGCTATTATACACGGATAAATACAAGCTACTATACACGGATTAATACACGCATGGCAGAGAAAAACTGAAGAAAAACTGAATTCCTTTACAAAATTAAAAACTATTTTCCTTAAACCATCTCATAGTACATTACAGTATACATCATTACACAATCCCACTACATGCATTTACAACAATGAAATATATTCAAAAATAAATCATGCATATGAGATAATAGAAATGTCATCAATTTAGAACATACAGTGACGGACTGGTTAGGGTTCGATCTCATCTTCAATAAGATCCATCCTTGCCAAACGATCAACATCAATATCCATTTGATCAATTGGTAAGGCTACGATTAAATTTATTCCACTATCGATATTCTGTACTCCATTGATAATGGTATCGATGTCCGGATCATCCTCATCAACATCACCATCATCCTCAATGGTAGGGTCATTCTCATGATCATGAGAAATGGCATGCTCATCCTCATTATCATGATCATCTCTTATTTCTTGATCATCGGCATGTTCGACATCATCTTCATTGCGGCTTGTTACATCCTCCATATGCTCCGTATCAGTGAATGTATTATACATCACTTTGGAACGTGGTGCAATAGGGATGACGTACCACCATTTGATGTCATGCACCATTGGTACATAGATAACCTACTCAAATACACACAGTACAGTAATTAATTAGCATATCAAAAGTCAAGGGGTACGCGAGCTTAGATATATATGTACATGAAACACATTAGTAAAAAATTGCATACCTGCTCACATTGTTGTGGCAATACGAGCCTATCTTTCTTTGTTTGCCAGAACTTTGTAGAGTCAATAGTTACATATCCACTTGCATGGCGTTTTATCGTTGCATCAGGCCCTTTTTCCACCACGTTCATTTGCCATTTGACATCCAAAACATACACAAAGAAGCGACGAAAGTCAAGCCTAAATATGTCTTGGATTATGCCACAATAATCATCCATTTTTCCATTAGCTCCCTCAAAGCTACTAATGACACCGCAATCTTGTGTATTTCTCTTTTCATCAATTCTTTGTGTTCGAAAATGCTTGCCTTCACACCATATAGCATTGAACATAGTGCACTGGACCAAAATAGAAGCAATATTTGTGTAAGCAATGTGAATAAATATTAAAAGCAAATCACTTACAACTAATGCAAAACATTAGTTCTATGTACCTTTGACATGCATCCTCGTGCATACTCCCATTCTTCCGCCGTGATATGCAGCCCCTCGTCGCTCTCTGCTCTCTCCATTTCCTCATGCAACCAATCAACATGGATATCATTCGGAAGTGTTGCTAGATGCTTAGGGTACGCCTTCCGAGAGCCATGTTGCCTCCGAAAGAGAGCTCTTTCTACTTGCCTTTTTGTCTTTGCATCCTCATATCTTGTAACCCATCTGCTCATCACATCACTATTAAGGATACAAGTGAAATTAAGATCATCAATCAATGTTCAGTCAATTACTTTACTCTGTCCTTTTCCTTGAGGCACAATAGAGGTCATCCTCAAGTCCTCTTCATTGCTCCATAGTCGTGGCAAAGAGGTGTCCACCTGACCAAGAAATTCTGAAATATATACAAGAGACTCTTGTATCAACCAACCCTCGGCCATGCTTCCTTCAGGCCTTGCACTTTGCCTCACAAAGTCTTTTAAGGTCTTCATGAAGCGCTCTAGGAAGAACATCCAGCGTGCATGCACAGTACCACATAAAGCAATTTCGTCCACTAAATGCACAATGAGATGTAGTTGACTTGTGAGAATGGTTCGCGGAAAAGTCTCCTCTACCAAACAAACCACCTCCACTGCCATAACACGCGCATCATCCAACGTGGCTAGATCAATTGCTTTGGAACTAACATATCTGAAAAATAAATAAATAGTACGTTATACCTCATGCACGTTCATTTTGCAAGGTATAATGAAGGGTGATCTGAGCATGGGTTTTACATACCTCACAAGCTCGCCCATCTTATAAATACATTTTTTCAAACTCTTATTTGCACAATGGTCGATGCTAGTAGGTAGTATGAGTTGCGCACATAAGAGCACATTTATGGTTTATGGCATTATAAAATTTAATTTCAACGTACGTACAAGACTTGGAAAACACTTACTTGAAGCATCTTGTGCCAATTGTGGGACTTCAACCCATATAGTTGCTCAACGCCTCTTTTCTTAGTGGTTGTAAAGGCTCCCTTCAATGATCTCATGCATCCAGTGGGAGTACGCAAAGTGGTGATGGCCTGCTTTACCTGCTTCTCCTCTTTCTTTGATATAATCCATGGTGCAGGCGTGCGGAAGACGAACGTGCCCACCCACCTCTCGTGGCCAAGCTTGACGCATACGTCCTGCGATCCGCAAGTCCTCACGTACGCTAACATTGTCTCGTTTACCAGTAATATGTTCCCAAATACCAGATCCCACATTCTTGAAGATGTGCATGGGATCAAGAAGATGGTTGATCTTAAGATGGGTCCAATATGGCAGCCGAAAAAAAATGGAGTACCTGCACAAGGGATTGCTCTATGTGACCTTTAATCCAATTAGAGACTACACAAAACAAGATTGAAAAAACATCACTATACCTGTTCATGCCATCTGGAGGAAGAATAGTTGTAGACTCCCAAATACGCTTCCAATCTTTTGCACGAAGTGTTTGTGGAGGAATGTTACTCTTACTAGCAACATATTTAGGATGATCTGAGGGGAGAAATCGATGATGATTATCGAATATAGTCTTACACAAACCATCAGCATACTCATGTACTAACGAAGGGCCACAAACAGAACATGCATGTTTACCCGATGTTTTCAAACCTGTTAAAATATAAATAAAAGTTAGAATAATAAAGTCAAACCGTCTAATTAATATATATAGCCAATAGTAATAGAGTAGGGAGGTAATTAGAATTCTTACCAGAACAATCGCTGTATCCTGAAAAGTCATGCATTGTCTACATCAACACTGCTTTTAAGTCGAAGTGTCGAGAGGAGGGAGGCCTACTAATGTCCACCACCGCAACACCTCTCCATAGTTCCTCCAACTCATCAATCAGTGGTTCAAGATAAACATCCATATGCTTGACTTTATGTTTCCCTGGAATTAGAAGGGATAACATAAGATGTCCCTTCTTGATCGCCATTGATGGTGGAAGGTTGTAATTCACCAACACAACTGGCCACACGCTGTATGCGGTGCTTTTGAAACCAAATGGATTCACTCCATCCATACCCAGGCCAAGTCTCAAGTTTCTGGGCTCTGTTTTAAAGCTGGGCCACTCATCTTCAATATGCTTCCAAGCAGGAGTGTCTGCGGGAATTCTCCACATGCCATCATCCGATCGATGTGAGGAATGCCATGACATGAGCTCTGCTATGGATTTGCACTTGAACATGTGTTTGATGCGAGGAATTATAGGAAAGTGTCGCAAGACTTTACGAGGTATATCAAAACTCTTCATATCTGTTCTGTACCTTGCTTCACCACAAGTGGGACAATGTAGAGCCTCCTTATGCGTCCCACGAAAGAGAATGCAATCATTGACGCATGCATGTATTTTATCATAATCCAGTCCTCCAAGAGATGTCACATAGCGCCTCGCTATGTCTCTTGAGGTGGGTAGTTTATTTTCCTTTGGAAGCATGTTTGATAATAGCCTGCATCCAATATCATCAATTATAATTAGTCTTAAATCCTAAACCTTAAACCACTAATTCAAATTTGTAAGTTAGAATGCTTACTTCAACAATGCGTCAAGACTTGCATTGCTCCATCCATAAACTGTTTGTATATTAAGTAGTTCAAGTGAAGCACGTAAAACTGAGAATGTGCACCCTTCAAACACCGGTGTCGATGAAGCCTTATAAAGATGCTCTTGTTCCATATCATCGTCGTCCATACCTTTGGGATCATCCTTAAAAAGATTCCGCACCATATCATCAAGCACCTCCTCTTCCACAACTTCGTGGGGTGCAGGGCTATTGTCATCCCTTTCCCACTCATCTCTGACAATAGATCCCGAAGCTCCAGCATCATCTCGTCGACGCTTTACGTGCTCTCATCGCGCGTAGGGTACCATGTTAGGGTGTGGTACTGCATCCTGCTTCAATTTATCAAATTATATGTTACAACTCTATTAATTTAATTTGGATACCATGAGTCATTTGAATACCATCAATTTACATCTACTCACCTCTAAACCTGTTTGATTCCATTCTCCATACATGGAGATGTGATTCAAGGTAATTCGACGTGCTCGTACAATGCATCCTTGACATCGATTACACATACATTTGATCCGTTGTCCCAACCACACATCGCGATTACGATGACGCATTGTCTCATCTTCCCCAGAACTGCTTGAAGAGGTTGATGACATCCTGTGTACAAATCAGAAAACACAAAATCATTATATGTTTTTAATGAAAGCACAAAAATCGCGTGTATTAACGCGGCTATTTCCTAAAAATAGCGTGTATTAACGCGGCTACTTCCTAAAAATCGCGTGTATTAACGCGGGTAATTTCTGCAAAACGCGTGTATAAACGCAGCTAAAATATCATACACGCGAATATACACGCGTTTATAAACGCGAATATAAACGCGACGGTATGTTTAAACTAAAAATAGCCCGCCTTCCCCAAATATAGATTTTGAACTAAGAAATCAACAGTGCATGCGTTTTCGCCTGTTTTTGCCTCTTCCAATAGCAAGGAGGGAGCAGAGAAAGGAGCACACACACGGGAGAAGGAGGGAGCAGAGAAGGAGCAGAGAAGACTCACTTTTTCAGAGGTGAGTCACTTTGTCTTGTGCCTTGTCTCTTTCGTCAGATTTGTTTATTTTGCTCTTTGCTCTTTGGGTTTGTCCTTTTGCACACGATTGGGTTACTGCATCCTGACAGGGGCGACAATGGTTGGTCCTTTTATAAGGACACTCTGTCTTTGTCGGGGGTCGGTCTTTTCGAAAAAAAAATTTCGCAGGTCACGTGTAGAAACGCGTGTAAAAGCGTGTGTAACCTGTCTGCAGAGTCTGTTCACGCGGATATACACGCGTTTCTGGACGGGTGTATACACGCGTTTTTTGACGGGTGTATACACGCGTTTCTGCAGGAGACTGCGGCGTTTCAGATTTCATGATTTGCAGGCAACTGACTTGAATGATGATATTTATGTGAGTCAAGAGACAGCCCATGATGTACATGAAGATGTTTGTTGCAGGTTCTTTATAGATATTCTAGGTTCTTCATCCGATCCATTTGCGTACAGCAATTGGCTGATGGAAATGCTAAATCATTTTGGGTGCCAACCTGGTCCGGTTGAGCTTACAGAGTATATGTATGCCCATCCCCCTCCTTCCCTGCCTGGTGTCTATACCCCTACCGCGAGTATCCAGGGCACTCCAGTGCCGTCTATTCCTCCGAGTCCGACGAGATGGCATGCAGCTTCTCCTCTTCCACGTCCACCGAGGAGACATACCTCGTCCCAGACACACTCACGTACACCCTCACAGCCACCACCACGTGCTCCCTCAGAGCCACCGTCACGTAGACAATCCCCCAGTCGTGACTCCACCCGCAGCAGTAGGAAGAGTGGGAGTGGAGGATGCGGCGCGGGTGCTTTGGTGGTGGGGGAGGTGGGGGAGGTGGGGGAGGTAGTAGGGCACGCGGTGAGAGAGGAGATAGAGAGAGAAGAGTTAGAGGAGACAGTTCGGAAGAGGAGGAGATGAGAGAGATAGAGAGAGTGGTCTGCTATGATGTGACGGATAGGGGCGGGATAGTGATGGATGCCAGGGGGAGGGAGGTAATGGAGTACATGCATGGGGTAGTATCAAACTCATATAGAAATTATTTTATTAAATTTAAAGATCAAAATAGCCGATTAGTTGGGGAGGTGATAGAGGCTGTACATAGTCGGTACCCCAATCCCCCACATGCTACATTCTCGGATGTATGGGGAAGGACGCGAATAAGGGAGATCTTAAGTAATAAAAGATCTCACCTTAAAAAACTCGCGTATGATGACCGGCTAAATGTAGCTGCGGGTGGCTATCCTGCCGAGAAACCTGCCACCACTGCGCACAAACGCGAGTGGAAGGAGGCAAAGAAACGAGCAGAGGGTGGCATGAAGAGCAGGCAGCATGTGGAGGCACGACGGATCCAGATGGAGACCATTGGATCTTCGCATTTCGGATCTGGTGGCGTCGAGTCATGGGAGGCAGAGTTCGTAAGTATCCTGCCACTTTATTTGATTGTTTACTTAATTCATTGATTCTATGATTGTTTTAATCTTACAAATTGTGTTGATTATGATACAACGACGGGTTACGGGGAGGAAGCCCACAACCCACGATACTGCGTATGCTCACCGGCATAGCAGACGTGACACGTGGGCCATCTTCAGAGCAGAGGGACGTATTACGGACGCGCAGTTTGAGATGGCCATGAGACCATACGGTCGACAGGTACTTGAAAATTCGTAACGAATAGTTTTGGTTTATTGAATTGCATATATATATACTTATATACTATATATTACTTGAACAGGCACAAGCTGCTGATGATCCACCGGCCGCCGCTGCAGAGGGTGGACGTGAGCACTACTCCTCGGACATTCCGACCGATGTGAGCTCATCTGAGCATGGAGGGAGCACCGAGTCATCATCTGGGTCTGAGTAGTATTCAGACTTATAGTATCACATTCCATATTGAGGATGTGATTGTATATATTTTTTTGTAAACTCAAGCCATGGGCTACTTCGAGATATGGACTCCCTTGTATACATGTATGAAATTTTGATAGTAATATTGAATTGATTGATCGATAGTATTACATTCATGTCTGTCTTGAATCGTGTAATGACAATATATGCATTCATGTCGTTCTTGTCTTAATCTCCCTCGTGCATATGTTCTTCGTGGATGGTCTAATGGGATGGTCTAATGCACAAAAAAAAAAAACTAGAGAGTGCTATTGGGTGCTGGAATGCTGGAACAGTATTCAGGCACCAAATAGCACTCTCTGGATTTTTTTTTTTGCTCTCTTTTCGCGTGTATAAACGCGTCAGAACTGCTAAAACTCGCGTGTATCTACGCGGATACTCTGGAAAATACGCGTGTATTAATGCGTATAAACTGGTAATTACGCGTGTATAAGCGCATCTAAATTAAAGAAACGCGTGTATAGACGCAGGTATAAACGCGTCTGGGACATTTGAACTGAACAAGATGCGGCTATACACCCGTGTATAAGCGTGTCTAAAATAAGAAAAAGCGTGTATAGCCGCGTGCATCAACGCGTCTATAAAAAGAACGCGGCTACACACCCGTGTATACGCGCGTCTGAGTGGTGCTATACACGCGCTTTTACACGCATGTCTCTAGCCGCGATGATACACGCGCTGATACACGGGCCCGCTACTTTTTTTCACAAGTCATTTTTAGCGGCTAGGAGCGCGGGTATGAGCCCGATCCCTTGTAGTGAAAAATTGAATTGGCTTAGGTAAAGCACATGTCGATAATGTTGCAAGGACATGACTCCATTCTAGTGGATCAATTAAATGCTCAGGGAAGGGTTGTGAAATGTATGCCTCATCTGATACACTTCGACGATTACCCTTAAGTCTCTCAGTGTTGAAATCCCTACATGAGGCTCCACACATCCAGAGATCTTCTCGCCCATCTGACAATGTAACTCTTGAGCCCTGAGATGAAGCAGAATCAAACTCATCTATTGGAGACCTTGTTACATCACGATATGAGTGATTCTTTAGGTTGATCCTTGTGATGACAGAATCATGTCGGAGGTACAAATAATTGTATCCCCAATCTTGAATCATTCAAAATTGTCGCATGAATGGTCTACCCAATATCACTTCATAGTTTGGATATTTTCCAAAATCCACTACTGCAAAGGTGTGCTCATATTCAATCCCACATGTGGTGACCAATATGTTCTCAAGTAGCCTAAGGGGATGTTCTAAGCTTCCATCTGCTAGCTGCAAATGCATCCTGGTACACCTAATAGCTGGTTTGCCCCACTTTTCCCAAATGGACCTTGTCACAATGCCCACTCCTGCACCACTATCAAGTATTGCAGTTGAAGCTACTTTTCGCACTTCTAATGGGAGGGTAGCATTTCCCTGATCGTCCTCACAAAATTTTCCTACTTTGTTGATAGGAACTGGCATAACATGCTTTGTCTCAGGGTGTATAGTACAATGATGGTGAACCTTTTGTAGTAATACCTGCTCTGACAAACATGTGGCAATATCATTCCACAACTCAGGTCGAAGCTTTATCAAATCAAGCAAAGGTAAGGTACAAGCCATTGGTGCTGACAAAATAGCTTGCACGATACCCATATCCATCTCCTTTGTCAACCTTTTATGCATGGAGGGTATCCTCAAGGTTTGAGAACAGTTCTCATATTCTCCCAAATATGATGGTAAGGTTTTCATTGTATGCTTACTTCTAGGAGAAACAATTGTTTGAACTTCCTCCTGGATGCTTGGGCGTCTAGAGTTGTTTTCTGTGACCCTGGTAAAATCCACCTCAGAGAATAGAGGTGAAATAATAGAGGACATATTCTCATTAACTTTCTCATGAACTGCTGCCCACATCTCATTTGCCATGTCCTCGTTAGCATCAATAACTACATCATTGCATGGGAAGACAAGGCTAGGTGGTGGCAGAATACCTTCTTTCAATGGGGTGGCAATTGTTGCAGACTTCTCGCTATGAGATTGTGAGATGAGCTCACTTTTCATTTCCTGACTTGATGACACTTCTGGTATGGTTTCTAATGTTGGCTTAAGAGAGGTTGGGCCCCGAGGGATAGGTGGAGGTGGACCCTCAAGTATTGATTGAGCTTCCCTAATGAGTTGCTGATGTACAGCTAGATTGATCTTCTCCTCACGAGGGTTTGGGTATTCTTGAAGCTTCTTGGGTAGCTAAGATAAAGCTGCAATGCGACTTCTATGAGCATCAATGATGGCATCTAGAGTCTCGTTCACCTTATCCACAAAAACAGAACCCCCAGAACTATCCTCGATCGTACTAGCCTCATCTTGTTTAGCACTAGGCCCAGGTTGAGGTTGATGCTCCTCATGCACTTCTTGGGATGTAAAAGCTTGATCCTTCATGTTTTGTTTAGAGACTTCTTGAGAACTAGTGGATGCACTTTTAGTTCGCTTGTTGCGGTTCTTTTTCCTCCTAGTGGTCTTTTTTCTATTGGAATGTAGGGTCTTGTCCACTAGATTTGCCTTTGCATCCCTAGTTCGAGGTGTCTCATCAGTCTGCATTTCGGCATTTCGTGTCTATGATCTAGTCATGACTCTAAGTGTGGCACGACATTCTCATTCTCAGATGAAGGTGGCGATGGAACTGCCCCTACAAGGTTGAGTGAGACCTTTGGTTGAGAGGTGCCTTCCTCACGTGGTTTCAGCAAACAATCCTTTGGGAAGTGTTCTACACAACACCCTAGACAATATCTTTCAATTGGTGGAAACTGTGGTACTGTTGTATTGGATCGAGCTGCTTGCCTTGAGCGATGTGGACAATCACGAGCCCAATGGGGTTCTCCGCACTCATAACAGGGGCCCATTAGTTTGGCTTCTACTTTCCTTTACTGCCATTGACCTGAGGGCCTCGAGTCCTAGGTTGGTAGCCGCCTAGCAACATCAAAGAATTTTGTTCCCCTGGTTGAGCCTCCCCTGTGCTTGGCTTGGATATGCGGGACTTTCAAAGAGATTTTCCTTGGATGAATATGATGCATATTCCTCCTCCACATAGCCTAGGTTTACCAAGTCCCTACATATATTTGAATTGCCGTAGTCACCAACCCTCACAGGAGCAGTCCCAGGAGCAGGAGGTTGAGCTCCAAGAACAGGTCGTGCTTGCTCTTGTGCCATCGGTGGCTTACGTTCAAAATTAGTATACTATTGATGCATTTGTGGAGTCACTCCACCCCTTTGCTGCTCACGCTCCTGTCTCATTCTTGCAATGCGAGTACATTCCTGTGTGGTGTGGGTAAAGTTTCAAGCACAGGCCTGGCACCACTTCTTTGTGGGTTGGTTTATGACTAGAGGAGAAAAGGTATTACATTCTTCAGTTTTATGGTTACCGCCACATGCTCCACAAAGATGAGGACCTGTAGGCAGTACACTCCTCATTCGTTTGCTGCTGTTGTTGTGGCTGCATGGGTGGGCGATAGGTTTGTCCCAATCTCCTTAGTACTAGGTTAGCTATCTGGTCTGGATTTACTAACGCACTAGACCCTGAACTTTGGTCATCACCCCACTGATCCCTAGGTTGCACCTCAGGGCCAGAACCATCTTGGAATTTGAAGTTATCTGTGAAATCCATAGCATCATGGCAACACTCATTGAAATTTGTATGCTTCTTTGCATAGAGATGTGTATGCAGTGTTGAATTTTTGAGTCCTTTTAAGAAGAGAGAAATTAATCGACTCTGGGTGGGCTTCTCATCTTCTGGGCAACGATTAATGTACTGCTTCATCCTATTTACACAATCTCTAACACTCTCAGTCTCGCCTTGCTTGAAAGAGTAGATGTTTGCTACCGTGTCATGTTGAATCCCCATCAAGGAAAAAGCAGCAATGAATCTCTCTTCCAGAACTCGTAAAGAAGATTTGTCTGAAGTGGCTGAAACCAAGCAAGGGCCTTTCCCTCAAGAGTGAGCCCAAATTCTTCAATTTGCGTATGCTTGTCAGCCACTTGCTCAGCTCGAACTGCTTGCCTAAATGCTGCTACATGGTCATATGGATCTCTCGACCCTTCATACTTCTTTACTAGTTTCTGAAGAGTTGATGGCCTTACTTGTCTTGAATACTCATCATAGGGCCTACGGCCTATTACCTGCCTCACCAACCCCCTCCAAAGATCTTGTTACCCGCATTTCAGGAGGTGTATTTAAGGGAGGCCGAGTTGGCTCCCCTACCCTCCGATTGTCATAGTGAGAGAAACGTTGTTGTGGTGTGATCTGTGGTCGCACTTTTGGTGTAGGATAATATCTTGGTGCTAGAGTTGGGCTACTTGCAGTGGTCCACTTTGATGTTGAGGGTCCCTCTCTAGTGAACTCTCTTAGGGGAGGAGCAACAGTTTCTCCAAGAAAGGCTGTCTCTCCTGGTTTAGCTGTATTTGTTGAGAACACTTCCATGAATAATGGTTGTCCTTTCCACGTGAGCTCCCGAATCTCCTTCCAATCTAAGGTTCGGTATTCATTGGCCCATTTATCAACGATTCGGTTCATGTGTCCTGCAAGCTTCTCGACTACAGTGACACGAAGTTGGGGTTTGGACTTTGGTCACTTCTCAAAATCAAAACACACTTGTATGAAACCTCACAACCTCCTCACCTCCCTTTCTCTCCCTAGATTAAGATAAAGATATACACATCAAAGGTGAGATCATAATTCATGGAAGGAAAGATGAAAGGCTCCGGAGAAGCAAGAATTTCAGCCAGCCTTGCAGCTCCAAA
The DNA here is from genome assembly GCF_041138505.1 of Cibotium barometz. Taxonomy (NCBI): domain Eukaryota; kingdom Viridiplantae; phylum Streptophyta; class Polypodiopsida; order Cyatheales; family Cibotiaceae; genus Cibotium; species Cibotium barometz. The sequence goes on from NC_141086.1 coordinate 38,421,840, forward strand.
CAAGAGGGCGATTCTTTGTTGGAAGAAAATCTTCCGACTCAGGATTATGTGAACGGAAACATACGGGGAATATTGGTAAGGTTCATCCGTTCAAATTGGGCGATTTGGACAGAACATATTAAGGAAAATGAATATGGCAATTACTTACAAAAGGATAAGAAACATGGGGTTTGCCTTTTGATAAGGGATTAGGAGGAATTAATCATGATTAAGAAGAAAGAATGGCCAAAAAGCCAAAAAAACAGAGATACACAGAGAATTACAGTTTTAAATCCATAAAGACTGTGCAATAGAGGATCACATAGATGCGTAGAGCTTGAAGAGAGCTTCGCGCCTATATAAAAACTTTCAAAAACGGGCAACCGAGCGAAAAGTTATGAGCATTTTAGTGCAAGACTATAAAACTGCCAAAATTCTATAAAAATAGAGATACACAGAGAATTGCAGTTTTAAATCCATATAGGCTGTGCAAGAGATGATTACATAGGTGCGTAGAGCTTGAAGAGAGCTTCGCGTCCATATAAAAACTTTCAAAAACGGACAACCGAGCGAAAAGTTATGAGCATTTTACTACAAGACTATAAAACTGCCAAAATTCGCCTAGAAATTAGCAACTTTGGGAGAAATTCTAATTATCAATGAAGTAAGGGATTAAGAAATTAGTTACATGAGTGGAAAGAGCATAGAAAGAGCTTCCTAGCCATATGATCAATTTAAGAAACCAACACCCGAGTGATGAGTAAATTTGGGTATTGGACCACAAAAACTGCACTTCTCTCTCTTTGCATGAAACCTCAATTTTCACATAGCCTCTTGCCTTTCATCTCCTTCATGATTCAAGCTAGAGGGTAAGGGTTAACATTGCTCAGCAGACAATCGTAAAGATTTACCTATGGTCCCCAAAGTCTTTTCATATGCTCATTACCGCTAAAACCATTGGTACCTCCAAAGGAGGGCGGCAATAAGGCAAGGGCTACCTTGAGAAGTCACAGGCCCGCCAAGATAATAACTCCTTATCCCACTTACCATGAATCATCAAAGAGGTCCAAAATTGGGTTAAGCATGAGAAGCTACTGCTAAATGAGACATTCACATGTAAAGAGAGTGTTTGAATAGGGGTTTGAAAGAGAATGGCAATGACACAAAATGCTCAATTAAGGAGGCTCATTCCTTGATTTGAAAGGGAGAGGAGGGCTCCTTTTATAGGTGGAGAATCACCCTCTCTTCCATTGTTACAAATTACAACATAAAAATCTTCAACCCTTCAGTGACATAAGGGTAGATGTCACCATCAATTGTCCTCTTAGGCTAAGTCTTCTATTGATTATTAAATTGAGGACTTTTTGACTTTGAGAGTGTGATGAGATAATAGCCAAGCCTAAGTGGCGTGTAGGTGGAGATCCCACTTACACATGGCGGAATTCTCCTCTTCCATGTAGGCATTCTAGAAGAATCTTTCCCAATTATGCACCTACACACACTCCTCCACATGCCTTCCACACTCCCCACCTTGTTGCCTTATGGTGAATACCATATTAATAATACAATTAAAATCCATGTGAGCATGAAGGCCCACTTTTATTTTCCACATCACTAGCCTATCTACCATACCAAAGTATTTATCAAGCATACTTGTGGCATTTACAATGTGTGTACCCTAAATCAAGTAAAACCATTATATTTGAAGATAGAACGCTATTATCGAGGTAGCCGCCAAGCCGCCGCATCACCACGCCGTTATTCCATTGTGGGCGCCGCAATCTTCTTGGACAAGCTTCCACCTTATTACCATTGAAAAACCATCAAAATATGCACAAAATTGACAATGAAAGATATCAATTTTTCACGTCACACTACCACCACAAGTGCTAGAGGAAGATCTAGCTCTGGCAATCTAGTTGTGGCATAATATCCTTCTAAAGAGTCCTTATAGACCTCTTGAAGTGGGTCATCCTGTAAGACCTTTGTCACTGGAATTTGTCGTACAAACTCCCATTGGTTCTCAGCCCCCTGATCCATTTTGCTCTTGTCTTTCCTATCCCTTTCCAAATTTAGATCTACAAGAAGTAAATCATCTTTGGATATCTTTGAGGACTGGGCATTGGATGGTCCAAGCATGTCCGGCTCAATGAGCCAATCATCTCTAGACTCCCTTACTCTGGAAAGCTTTGATAAGTCTAAGAACTCGCTTTTAGAGAGCTCCCCTAATTTGTCTACATTCTCTGGATGATAGGTGACTTTGTAGCGAACACCATCTCCACCCATGTACATGTTACCCTGGTCATTGACTAGAGGTGCTCTATCAAGTTCTGAGAAAAATTATGCGATCTTAACAAGATACCGTTGTTGTGGATTCCTAAAGATCTCAGCTCCTTGAGCATTCGTGTAGACATATTGGAGTCTCACATTGAGTGTTAACCCTATGATGTCGGCTTCAAATGGATTAAAAGATCTTGTGGGTGTCCTATTTGGGGCTAAGGGATGACTATTTGACGGCCCTAGATTGTCCATGGACAATGAGCTAGTTGTTCTGGAAAGGGTATCAGATTGGGATTCGGAAAAGGTTTCAGCAATATCTGCCAAATTTCCTACCGATTGGGTCCCACTTTCCTGCATAGGTACTCTAGAAGGTGCCCTAGGCCCTATGGCAGTGTCTATGTGACGTCCCGACCGCAAGTGCATAAGGTCAAATTTTTTTTGTTTTTTTAATATATATATATATATATATATATATATATATATATATTTATGTATATATATATTTTTAAACTCTACCTAACCACTAAATGCAACTATCAAGAATAGGTGTGTAAATACCTATCATATTTTTTTAATTTTTTTTATTTTTTATTTTTTACTAATTACACAAAAATACTAATTATGCACAAAATTACAAAAAGTTAAAAAAAATGCAAGTTACACTAATTATGTCAAAAATTTACAGACAACCCAAGATCCTACCAAGCATTCCACATGGCTGTAGACACGTCATGTCTCGATTCACTTGTATATATTTTTTAGGGCATGATTTTTGTAAATTTTTTATTAATCCTAGCACCTAGCCCATACTTACCACTAGGGATAACTAATATACTTCGAGAGCATAAGAACTTGGCATACTCCGTTGGTATATATCCTACACCGTCTTCAAATAGAAATACCTTCTACTAAGTCCTCTAAGAATCTAGAAATCACTCACCACATTTTAACACCTAATTTAAAACTTAAACCAGCCAACTGTGTGTGAACATGCAAACAATGTATCCAAAAGTTAAAAGCACATAAAGAACAAAAGATTATGATTTGAATACACCTATTGTAGTGCTCGTTGATGTTGTGCGTTTGCATTGATGCATTGCTGATGTTGTGCAGATTGCTTCTCTTTGCTCTTTGTAGGCATTGCATGTCTCCCCCCTTTCTAATTTGTGTGCACGGTAGGTGGACTATTGGGGTGTGTTTGTATGCTCTTGTTTAGCTGAGATCTCTGCAAAATGTTTATTAACAAACAAGAAAAGAAAAGAAAGGAATAAAATTTGTTATTGGTGCCAATCACCGAATATAGCCGAGGAAAAAAACCCAGTGGGACACTACAAGACAATGCTGCCATACACGCGTTTCATACACATGATAAATTACGAGCGCGTGTATGGTCGCGCATGTATTTGGGCGCATGTATTTGGGCGCGTGCCAATCACCGACTATAGCCGAGGAAAAAAACCCAGTGGGACACTACAAGACAATGCTGCCATACACGCGTTTCATACACGTGATAAATTACGAGCGCGTGTATGGTCGCGCATGTATTTGGACGCGTGTATTTTGGCATTTAAATTCGTGTGTATATTTACATTTATCAGCGCGTGTATCAGTGCGTTTATATACACGCATCAATACACGCTGCCATACACACATTAATACATGCTTGGTAAAGAAAAACTGAAAAAAAACTGAATTCCTTTACAAAATTAAGAACTATTTTCTTTAAACCATCTCATAGTACATTATAGTATATATCATTACACAATCCCACTACATGCATTTACAACAATGAAATATATTCAAAAATGGAACCAATCAACATGGATATCATTCGGAAGTGTTGCTAGATGCTTAGGGTACGCCTTACGAGAGCCATGTTGCCTCTGAAAGAGAGCTCTTTCTGCTTACCTTTTTGTCTTTGCATCCTCATATCTTGTAACCCATCTGCTCATCACATCACTATTAAGGATGCAAGTGAAATTGAGATCATCAATCAATGTTCTGTCAATTACTTTACTCTGTCCTTTTCCTTGAGGCACAATAGAGGTCATCCTCAAGTCCTCTTCATTGCTCCATAGTCGTGGCAAAGAGTTGTCCACCTGACCAAGAAATTTTGAAATATATACAAGAGACTCTTGTATCAACCAACCCTCGGCCATGCTTCCTTGAGGCCTTGCACTTTGTAAGATTCCTCCCCCAAACCCCTTTTTGATGTCTAGTATCTTCTTCTATAATCAATCCCTCTTCAGAAATATAAAAGACTTGTTTCTAACTGTTTTAACCTAGAGAGAGAAAATATTCTAGAGAGAGAATATTCAGATTTTTAATATTTTTAGATAGAAAATTATCTCATCTTATTAAAATAAGTTCCCCTGAAACAGAAATTCAAAAAAGAACTTTCCAATGTGCAATTGGAATTAATTAGAAATGTGTATAAAGGACCTTAGTCTAAGGGTCTAGATTTTCAGAAATTTTTGGATTATGGTCCAATTAAGGTTCCTATGGGCCAATAGCATCAATCCATGTGTAGGGAGGAGATAAATCCAATTTGAAAAAGAAGATATCCAAAAATGAGTAAATGCTCACATAAGATGAAGAGTTGAAAATGTACAAGGTTTATTAGTAAAAAAATTATGAGCAATATTAAAAGTATGACATATGTAAGGAAGAGGAGTTCTTTAAAGGAGGTGCATATTTCACATAAGATGAAGAGTTGAAAATGTACAAGGTTTATTAGTAAAAAATTATGAGCAATATTAAAAGTATGACATATGTAAGGAAGGGGAGTTCTTTAAAGGAGGTGCATATTTCACATAAGATGAAGAGTTTAAAATGTACAAGGTTTATTAGTAAAAAACTATGAGCAATATTAAAAATATGACATATGTAAGGAAGGGGAGTTCTTTAAAGGAGGTGCATATTTCACATGCTTGAATGAGTTTTAAACTCATAAAAATTGAGATATTTCATCTCTTCTCTCTCCTCATTTAAGTCTAGTTCCAAAAAGTTAGCTTAACTGACCTAAAAATGGTCAAATATTGACCAAACTGATTTAGAAAATTCTAGAATCAGTTTGTTTGGTTAGGAGCTCAATTTTTTCCTATAAATAGAAGCCTCCCCCTTGTTGAAAAATATATAGTGTTTATGCATCGTTACTCTACTCCACCTAAGCCAAGAACTGTGAATTCATTTAATAATTCACTAGTTTTTGGAGCTTCCCTCTTTCTTCAATCCCCATTAGTGGCTCCATCAACATACTTAACCAATTGATTGGTTGGGGGCCTCTACCGTGAACAAAGAATCAAGCAAGTTGTAAGGTAATTAGTGAATATTGATCTTTCTATAATTTCTCAATGTTTCTCTCTTCTCAACCCCTCTCAAGCTTGAGAAGTTTAATTGGTATGGTTTTTTTTTAAATGCTATTGAAGTTTGAATAGTAGTGAAGAGTTACATAATTTAATAAATGCTATTGAAGTTAATTTTCATTTATGTTTAAATTTTAATGATTCTTATGTAAATTCTCTCTCTCACTCAAGAAATGGTCATACTCATGACCCGTTCTCAATCCAAATCAAGCTTTTCATAAAGCTTTTCCTTAACCCAAGATTAAGCTATGCTTGAGGCCAAATTAATGGCTTTTTTCTATGCTTCTAGTTTATGATTATTGATGATTCAATCCATTATGGATTAATGATCCAATTAGAGATCATTTTAATTATTTCCTTAATGATAAGCATTATCCCTTAGAAAAATTGAGATTTATCAGTCATAGCAGCGGAGCTATGGCAAAATTTTTATAGAAATTATGCATAAAATGGGGTTAGGCTGGACTGATGGATCCGTAAATCGAGATTTAATTTCTATTATTACGATAGATGAAGTAAATCCCGGATAGAAATTGTTCTATGGATAGGAATCAACGGCTGTGCCTCTTGATGGGGAAAAAAGCGTTGATTCTCAATGATCCAAGTGCAAGTTTCTTCCTTGATTTGACCAAGTACCGTTAAAGGTGCAGTCAGATTAGTTGATCCGTAATGATCTTGACTACGTTAGAGTAAAGAGTTACCCTAGTGGAATCGCCCGTGCTTTCCGGATAAGGGAAGTTTTTTTCGGGTTCGGTTTTGGAAAAACCGACAGATTAGTCTTTTGTCCGGATATCCGTGGACGAGGCCCCGAATGTGGGACCCCTGTCCCGCGCGAGAAGTGCTACTTCCGCTGCTAGTACCCGAATCCGTTGCTCGGTGGGAACAGGGGGACCTCACAGTTGGTATCAGAGCATTTGGCTAATAAAGATCAACTGAGAAACCAAATATGTCAAAAATTTATCAAGAAGCACAAAAAAAGGTTGAAATTGTGTGATATAATTCATACAATTTGATATTCAAACTGAAATTCGTAAATTGGTAATTGGGTCTTCAGATGGAAGTACCGCAATTATATAGAATCCCTGACTTGCTTGAGGCCTAGACATGATGGTATTTACCTTATAATTCCAAGGGCCGTGACTACCGTATATACCGAGAGTATAACTGCAGCTCTTTACTGACAGTATATACGAGTAAATCTAAGACTTGAAATTATAAGCGTTAATGCTATCCAGAGGATGATTTCGAATGTGGTTGATATGATTTTTAATTCTGTTTGAGAATTGATGAATTGATTTGGATTCTGATTGGAAAATGATGATCCCTGAAATTTGGTTGAAATGTAATAAGTTGAGCGAAACCTCAATGAGGATGAATGGGACGAGTCCCTGTGATGATATTCATAACTGTGATGATATTCATAATTGGAATGATGATAATGATTTCAGCAAATCACTATGAGATTAGTGGATTGTGCTGTCAGATTGCTACTATTAATACTTGACCGTTAGATCAAGTTAAGGGATGACAAATTGAGAACTTGAATGAAATTCCCGTGGAGGAATGTTCAGAAGGAAATTTTTCGGTCTAATGGACCATTATCATGTTAAAGATATGAATGATATGATCTGAATAAATTGTTGATGAGTTCTAAGGGATATTTATTCCAGTATTCTGTTGGGTTGACCAGAATATAAGGAACCGCAGAATAATATTGGATCTTAAGAAAAAGAGTTATCCTCTACCTTGCGAGATGAGGACATCTCACACTTTTTTAAGTGGGGTAGAATGTAAGATTCCTCCCCAACCTTCGAGGTATACAGGAGTAAGAATCTCCCTTTTCGATCTTATAATTATTCCCTCTCTAAAATAAAAGAAAGATTCTGTTTAAAAAAAGGAAGACCCTTTCCCTAGAATACTTCTCAGGAGTCACGCCTGTTTTAAGGATTCAGAACAACGAGTTCAGAAGTGAGAATCGGTGTTTTGGATACCAAGGTTTTGGTCTTCATTCGAGTACGGCACAAAAGAAGTTCTTTATCTATTGGGGAGTTTAAGAAGTTATCCCCCATATATTGTGAGCCTTATCTGACTTCAAAGAAAGTAAGTGACTTAGCTTACGAGCTTCTTTTATCTCCTCATCTCAAAGTTCTTAATGCCTTCTATAGAAAATTGTGCCAAACCCAAATCATGGAAAGACGGTAAAACTTCAGTGGCAAGCTACCGTTGGCTTCTAAGTTACGCTAGCTCCTTCCTTTATATAAGTCGTAACTTTTACTTGTCGCTCACAGTAATCTTACTCCCATCGATCTCCTTTCTTCCTAATCTCCTTCATGGCTTGGCAACAAGAATTAGTTTTATCCATAATGATTCCTCACCTTCAAGACACAAGTGAGTCTGTGAAGAAGGATTTTATAGAACAGTATGAGCGCTCACTTTTCCCTCACTTGGGAACTTCTGTAGCGCAGACCAAATGGCGGACCTATCAAGACATAACTAGGGTAACACCCTGGGGTCAGCAGCACTTTCGCAACAATGTCCGCTTGGCCATGGTTATTGAAGCCTTGGGTTTGGGTCCCCGATTCTACTGCGTCATGAGATCAAGGCATCCTGGGTTTTCTGAGCGGGTCTTCTTATTGGCGTGTTTTCTTCCTCATGAGAAGATATGCCTTTACCCCGTTTTTGGCTTGCCTCTCAGAGGTCCTTTTGTTAGATCACCTCATACCACTGAGATAGGTGCGGCAATAACCAGCAGAATCATTCCCATAGATGAGTTACCCTATACTTGTGCAGCTTGTGAGTGCTGCTTTTGTGATCATATGATGGACGGGCTTATGGAAGTGTAAAGAGTTCTTCTATCTTTACTGTATAAGTTCCGAGAATGAATAAAGTTTAAATCTTGTTCTTATCTTGAATCTTGCTCTCTTTGAGACTTTTTCTTGGTGGTTAATCCTGATTTAAATTTTTCTCTAAGTCTCATAATTCGTGCATCTTGCGAAATTATCCCAGTTTGCGAGATGAGGACATCTCGCGTTTTTTAAGTGGGGTAGAATGTAAGATTCCTCCCCCAAACCCCTTTTTGATGTCTAGTATCTTCTTCTATAATCAATCCCTCTTCAGAAATATAAAAGACTTGTTTCTAACTGTTTTAACCTAGAGAGAGAAAATATTCTAGAGAGAGAATATTCAAATTTTTAATATTTTTAGATAGAAAATTATCTCATCTTATTAAAATAAGTTCCCTTGAAACAGAAATTCAAAAAAGAACTTTCCAATGTGCAATTGGAATTAATTAGAAATGTGTATAAAGGACCTTAGTCTAAGGGTCTAGATTTTCAGAAATTTTTGGATTATGGTCCAATTAAGGTTCCTATGGGCCAATAGCATCAATCCATGTGTAGGGAGGAGATAAATCCAATTTGAAAAAGAAGATATCCAAAAATGAGTAAATGCTCACATAAGATGAAGAGTTGAAAATGTACAAGGTTTATTAGTAAAAAAATTATGAGCAATATTAAAAGTATGACATATGTAAGGAAGAGGAGTTCTTTAAAGGAGGTGCATATTTCACATAAGATGAAGAGTTGAAAATGTACAAGGTTTATTAGTAAAAAATTATGAGCAATATTAAAAGTATGACATATGTAAGGAAGGGGAGTTCTTTAAAGGAGGTGCATATTTCACATAAGATGAAGAGTTTAAAATGTACAAGGTTTATTAGTAAAAAACTATGAGCAATATTAAAAATATGACATATGTAAGGAAGGGGAGTTCTTTAAAGGAGGTGCATATTTCACATGCTTGAATGAGTTTTAAACTCATAAAAATTGAGATATTTCATCTCTTCTCTCTCCTCATTTAAGTCTAGTTCCAAAAAGTTAGCTTAACTGACCTAAAAATGGTCAAATATTGACCAAACTGATTTAGAAAATTCTAGAATCAGTTTGTTTGGTTAGGAGCTCAATTTTTTCCTATAAATAGAAGCCTCCCCCTTGTTGAAAAATATATAGTGTTTATGCATCGTTACTCTACTCCACCTAAGCCAAGAACTGTGAATTCATTTAATAATTCACTAGTTTTTGGAGCTTCCCTCTTTCTTCAATCCCCATTAGTGGCTCCATCAACATACTTAACCAATTGATTGGTTGGGGGCCTCTACCGTGAACAAAGAATCAAGCAAGTTGTAAGGTAATTAGTGAATATTGATCTTTCTATAATTTCTCAATGTTTCTCTCTTCTCAACCCCTCTCAAGCTTGAGAAGTTTAATTGGTATGGTTTTTTTTTAAATGCTATTGAAGTTTGAATAGTAGTGAAGAGTTACATAATTTAATAAATGCTATTGAAGTTAATTTTCATTTATGTTTAAATTTTAATGATTCTTATGTAAATTCTCTCTCTCACTCAAGAAATGGTCATACTCATGACCCGTTCTCAATCCAAATCAAGCTTTTCATAAAGCTTTTCCTTAACCCAAGATTAAGCTATGCTTGAGGCCAAATTAATGGCTTTTTTCTATGCTTCTAGTTTATGATTATTGATGATTCAATCCATTATGGATTAATGATCCAATTAGAGATCATTTTAATTATTTCCTTAATGATAAGCATTATCCCTTAGAAAAATTGAGATTTATCAGTCATAGCAGCGGAGCTATGGCAAAATTTTTATAAAAATTATGCATAAAATAATCTCATTCAAAGCATAAAAAGAGGACTTCCTACCATATTCTAGGAATTATCATCCTAGATTAATTGAAAGAATTTCATTACAATCATGGAGAAATTGAATTTTAATATTAGGCATAATGGATAAATTTTTATATCAAAAGTGTTATTTTTACCATTTTTATTTCATGCATAGAAGTATGCATAATGGATAAATTTTTATATCAAAAGTGTTATTTTTACCATTTTTATTTTAATCAAGATTAACCACCAAGATAAGTCTTAAAGAGAGCAAGATTCAAAATACGAACAAGATTTAAACTTTATTCATTCTCGAAACTTATACAGTAAAGATAGAGGAACTCTTTACACTTCCATAAGCCCGTCCATCATATGGTCACAAAAGCAATCCTCACAAGCTGCACAAGTATAAGGTAACTCATCTATGGGAATGATTCTGTGGGTTATTGCTGCGCCTATCTCAGTGGTATGAGGTGTTCTAACAAAAGGACCTCTGAGAGGCAAGCCAAAAACAGGGTAAAGGCATATCTTCTCATGAGGAAGAAAACACGCCAGTAAGAAGACCCGCTCAGAAAACCCAGGATGTCTTGATCTCATGACGCAGTAGTATCGGGGACCCAAACCCAAAGCTTCAATAACCATGGCCAAGCGGACATTGTTACGGAAGTGCTGCTGACCCCAGGGTGTTACCCTAGTTATGTCTTGATAGGTCCGCCATTTGGTCTGCGCTACAGAAGTTCCCAAGTGAGGGAAAAGTGAGCGCTCATACTGTTCTATAAAATCCTTCTTCACAGACTCACTTGCGTCTTGAAGGTGAGGAATCATTATGGATAAAACTAATTCTTGTTGCCAAGCCATGAAGGAGATTAGGAAGAAAGGAGATCGATGGGAGTAAGATTACTGTGAGCGACAAGTAAAAGTTACGACTTATATAAAGGAAGGAGCTAGCGTAACTTAGAAGCCAACGGTAGCTTGCCACTGAAGTTTTACCGTCTTTCCATGATTTGGGTTTGGCACAATTTTCTATAGAAGGCATTAAGAACTTTGAGATGGAGATAAAAGAAGCTCGTAAGCTAAGTCACTTACTTTCTTTGAATTCAAATAAGGCTCACAAATCTGGGGGATAACTTCTTAAACTCCCCAATAGATAAAGAACTTCTTTTGTGCCGTACTCGAATGAAGACCAAAACCTTGGTATCCAAAACACCGATTTTCACTTCTGAACTCATTGTTCTGAATCCTTAAAACAGGCGTGACTCCTGAGAAGTATTCTAGGGAAAGGGTCTTCCTTTTTTTAAACAGAATCTTTCTTTTATTTTAGAGAGGGAATAATTATAAGATCGAAAAGGGAGATTCTTACTCCTGTATACCTCGAAGGTTGGGGAGGAATCTTACATTCTACCCCACTTAAAAAAGTGTGAGATGTCCTCATCTCGCAAGGTAGAGGATAACTCTTTTTCTTAAGATCCAATTTTATTCTGCGGTTCCTTATATTCTGGTCAACCCAACAGAATACTGGAATAAATATCCCTTAGAACTCATCAACAATTTATTCAGATCATATCATTCATATCTTTAACATGATAATGGTCCATTAGACCGAAAAATTTCCTTCTGAACATTCCTCCACGGGAATTTCATTCAAGTTCTCAATTTGTCATCCCTTAACTTGATCTAACGGTCAAGTATTAATAGTAGCAATCTGACAGCACAATCCACTAATCTCATAGTGATTTGCTGAAATCATTATCATCATTCCAGTTATGAATATCATCACAGGGACTCGTCCCATTCATCCTCATTGAGGTTTCGCTCAACTTATTACATTTCAACCAAATTTCAGGGATCATCATTTTCCAATCAGAATCCAAATCAATTCATCAATTCTCAAACAGAATTAAAAATCATATCAACCACATTCGAAATCATCCTCTGGATAGCATTAACGCTTATAATTTCAAGTCTTAGATTTACTCGTATATACTGTCAGTAAAGAGCTGCAGTTATACTCTCGGTATATACGGATAGTCACGGCCCTTGGAATTATAAGGTAATTACCATCATGTCTAGGCCTCAAGCAAGTCAGGGATTCTATATAATTGCGGTACTTCCATCTGAAGACCCAATTACCAAATTACGAATTTCAATTTGAATATCAAATTGTATGAATTATATCACACAATTACAACCTTTTTGTGTTTCTTGATAAATTTCTGACCTATTTGTCTTCTCACTTGATCTTTATTAACCAAATGCTCTGATACCAACTGTGAGGTCCCCCTGTTCCCACCGAGCAACGGATTCGGGTACTAGCAGCGGAAGTAGCACTTCTCGCGCGGGACAGGGGTCCCACATTCGGGGCCTCGTCCACGGATATCCGGACAAAAGACTAATCTGTCGGTTTTTCCAAAACCGAACCCGAAAAAAACTTCCCTTATCCGGAAAGCACGGGCGATTCCACCAGGGTAACTCTTTACTCTAACGTAGTCAAGATCATTACGGATCAACTGATCTGACTGCACCTTTAACGGTACTTGGTCAAATCAAGGAAGAAACTTGCACTTGGATCATTGAGAATCAACGCTTTTTTCCCCATCAAGAGGCACAGCCGTTGATTCCTATCCATAGAACAATTTCTATCCGGGATTTACTTCATCTATCGTAATAATAGAAATTAAATCTCGATTTACGGATCCATCAGTCCAGCCTAACCCCATCCGATCCCATGGGTTAGCCAACCGCCCAACCACTGTAGTGATGGGATCCAATTTGGAATTTGGTTAGGTTTTGTCCCGGGTACCAAGGAAAAGAGTTCCAAGGCCCCCTAGCCGGAAGTTCATGCAAACATAAAACTAGCCACACCACTTACACACCCAATATGAAATTGCCTTTTTCTTAGCATCAGCTAACTTTAAAACAATCCTTTAATGAAACCATAGTACCACTGATCACAGTCTTCCAAATTATCCGGTTGATTCTCAAATTTCCCATCATTCCTTCATCATCAGAGTATCTATGGCATCATTGGCAACTAGAACGCTCACCACCTGTCCACTCAGAGGCCGTTTCCATAGTTCCTAGCCCATAATACTCGGCAATATAATCATTTATCAAGATGGACTCTTGTTGAAGATCAGCAAGATCAACCAACAGATCCATATAAAAGAGCCATGGACTCATCCGTTGAGGACCAGCAAGGTCAGTCAACCAGATCCATGCCCGGTTTCACAAAACAACTCTTACTCCTTGTTCCAATATCTTCCTCGACGCACGCGTGGGTATCCTAGGCGACCCAGAGCCCGAGCACCGTATGGTCAGCACCCTCTAGGATCCTTCGCAGGTGACCTAGCGCTTCACTCATAGGCCGCTTCCTTGGTCCCTCATCCACCGTACCGGAAGCTCACCATTTTAATCGAACCGAGGCTGGTCAAGACCTCGGTCGACCTTGCTACGCGAGACGTCCTCCATTGACTCTCCGTCAGCAGTTGCAACTTTATCAGTTAGGTCTCCACGACCTTAATCACAAGATGGTCAAAATGCTTCCCCAGCATTCTTGACATAAAACAGCCATTTACAAACAGCATTTACAAACAGTTTACAAATACAGTTTCTATATTAACTCTCATTTTTCCACATTATCCCTCATTAATCCACATTACTTATTCCACATTCCATTTATATGTGTACTCATCCAATCACCTCCTTTTCCATCTCTTCACTTCAGATTCCTTCACATCACATATCATATATTCACATCCATATCCACATCCATACATCCACATCCACATCCACATCCACATCCATACATCCACATCTACATGCTTATCTCCATTTTCACATCCTCATTTATACATCCACATCCCATATCCACATTCATACATACACATCCATATCCACATCCACATCCACATCCACATTCACATCCATGCATCCACATCTACATACTTACCTCCATTTTCACATCCTCATTTATATGATATGTGATGTGAAGGAATCTGAAGTGAAGAGATGGAAAATGAGGTGATTGGATGAGTACACATATAAATGGAATGTGGAATAAGTAATGTGGATTAATGAGGGATAATGTGGAAAAATGAGAGTTAATATAAAAACTGTATTTGTAAACTGTTTGTAAATGCTGTTTGCAAATGGCTGTTTTATGTCAAGAATGCTGGGGAAGCATTTTGACCGTCTTGTGATTAAGGTCGTGGAGACCTAACTGATAAAGTTGCAACTGCTGACGGAGAGTCAATGGAGGACGTCTCGCGTAGCAAGGTCGACCGAGGTCTTGACCAGCCTCGGTTCGATTAAAATGGTGAGCTTCCGGTACGGTGGATGAGGGACCAAGGAAGCGGCCTATGAGTGAAGCGCTAGGTCACCTGCGAAGGATCCTAGAGGGTGCTGACCATACGGTGCTCGGGCTCTGGGTCGCCTAGGATACCCACGCGTGCGTCGAGGAAGATATTGGAACAAGGAGTAAGAGTTGTTTTGTGAAACCGGGCATGGATCTGGTTGACTGACCTTGCTGGTCCTCAACGGATGAGTCCATGGCTCTTTTATATGGATCTGTTGGTTGATCTTGCTGATCTTCAACGAGAGTCCATCTTGATAAATGATTATATTGCCGAGTATTATGGGCTAGGAACTATGGAAACGGCCTCTGAGTGGACAGGTGGTGAGCGTTCTAGTTGCCAATGATGCCATAGATACTCTGATGATGAAGGAATGATGGGAAATTTGAGAATCAACCGGATAATTTGGAAGACTGTGATCAGTGGTACTATGGTTTCATTAAAGGATTGTTTTAAAGTTAGCTGATGCTAAGAATAAGGCAATTTCATATTGGGTGTGTAAGTGGTGTGCCTAATTTTATGTTTGCATGAACTTCCGGCTAGGGGGCCTTGGAACTCTTTTCCTTGGTACCCGGGACAAAACCTAACCAAATTCCAAATTGGATCCCATCACTACAGTGGTTGGGCGGTTGGCTAACCCATGGGATCGGATGGGGTTAGGCTGGACTGATGGATCCGTAAACCGAGACTCAATTTCTGTTATTACGATAGATGAAGTAAGTCCCGAATAGTAATTGTTCTATGGATAGGAATCAACGGCTGTGCCTCTTGATGGGGAAAAAAGCGTTGATCCCAATGATCCAAGTGCAAGTTTCTTCCTTGATCCGACCGAGTATCTTTATAGGTGCAGTTGGATCAGCGTGATCAGTAATGATCTTGACTACGTTAGAGTAAAAAATTATCCTGGTGGAATCGCCCGTGCTTTCCGGGTAAGGGAAGTTTTTTCCGGGTTCGGTTTTGGAAAAACCGACGGATTAGTCTCTTGTCCGGATATCCGTGGACGAGGCTCCGAATGTGGGACCCCTGTCCCGCGCGAGAAGTGCTACTTCTGCTGCTAGTACCTGAATCCGTTGCTCGGTGGGAACAGGGGGACCTCACAGTTGGTATCAATGCGAATGTGAATGTAGATGTGGAAGTATGTGAATGTGAATGTAGATGTGGATGTATAGATGTGAATGTGGAATGTGGATGTATAGATGTGGATGTATGGGAATGTGGATGTGGATGTATGTGAATGTGAATGTAGATGTGGATATATAGATGTGAATGTGGAATGTGGATGTGGATGTATGTATGTATGTGGATGTAGATGTGGATGTATGGATGTGTATGTATGAATGTGGATATGGGATGTGGATGTATAAATGAGGATGTGAAAATGGAGGTAAGCATGTAGATGTGGATGTATGGATGTGAATGTGGATGTGGATGTGGATGTATGGATGTGGATATGGATGTGTATGTATGAATGTGGATATGGGATGTGGATGTATAAATGAAGATGTGAAAATGGAGATAAGCATGTAGATGTGGATGTATGGATGTGAATGTGGATGTGGATGTGGATGTATGGATGTGGATATGGATGTGAATATATGATATGTGATGTGAAGGAATCTGAAGTGAAGAGATGGAAAATGAGGTGATTGGATGAGTACACATATAAATGGAATGTGGAATAAGTAATGTGGATTAATGAGGGATAATGTGGAAAAATGAGAGTTAATATAAAAACTGTATTTGTAAACTGTTTGTAAATGCTGTTTGCAAATGGCTGTTTTATGTCAAGAATGCTGGGGAAGCATTTTGACCGTCTTGTGATTAAGGTCGTGGAGACCTAACTGATAAAGTTGCAACTGCTGACGGAGAGTCAATGGAGGACGTCTCGCGTAGCAAGGTCGACCGAGGTCTTGACCAGCCTCGGTTCGATTAAAATGGTGAGCTTCCGGTACGGTGGATGAGGGACCAAGGAAGCGGCCTATGAGTGAAGCGCTAGGTCACCTGCGAAGGATCCTAGAGGGTGCTGACCATACGGTGCTCGGGCTCTGGGTCGCCTAGGATACCCACGCGTGCGTCGAGGAAGATATTGGAACAAGGAGTAAGAGTTGTTTTGTGAAACCGGGCATGGATCTGGTTGACTGACCTTGCTGGTCCTCAACGGCGGATGAGTCCATGGCTCTTTTATATGGATCTGTTGGTTGATCTTGCTGATCTTCAACGAGAGTCCATCTTGATAAATGATTATATTGCCGAGTATTATGGGCTAGGAACTATGGAAACGGCCTCTGAGTGGACAGGTGGTGAGCGTTCTAGTTGCCAATGATGCCATAGATACTCTGATGATGAAGGAATGATGGGAAATTTGAGAATCAACCGGATAATTTGGAAGACTCTGATCAGTGGTACTATGGTTTCATTAAAGGATTGTTTTAAAGTTAGCTGATGCTAAGAATAAGGCAATTTCATATTGGGTGTGTAAGTGGTGTGCCTAATTTTATGTTTGCATGAACTTCCGGCTAGGGGGCCTTGGAACTCTTTTCCTTGGTACCCGGGACAAAACCTAACCAAATTCCAAATTGGATCCCATCACTACAGTGGTTGGGCGGTTGGCTAACCCATGGGATCGGATGGGGTTAGGCTGGACTGATGGATCCGTAAACCGAGACTCAATTTCTGTTATTACGATAGATGAAGTAAGTCCCGAATAGTAATTGTTCTATGGATAGGAATCAACGGCTGTGCCTCTTGATGGGGAAAAAAGCGTTGATCCCAATGATCCAAGTGCAAGTTTCTTCCTTGATCCGACCGAGTATCTTTATAGGTGCAGTTGGATCAGCGTGATCAGTAATGATCTTGACTACGTTAGAGTAAAAAATTATCCTGGTGGAATCGCCCGTGCTTTCCGGGTAAGGGAAGTTTTTTCCGGGTTCGGTTTTGGAAAAACCGACGGATTAGTCTCTTATCCGGATATCCGTGGGCGAGGCCCCGAATGTGGGACCCCTGTCCCGCGCGAGAAGTGTTATTTCCGCTGCTAGTACCCCGAATCTGTTGCGTGGTGGGAACAGGGCTCTCACAGTTGGTATCGGTACTAGCAGCAGAAGTAGCACTTCTCGCGCGGGACAGGGGTCCCACATTCGGGGCCTCGTCCACGGATATCCGGACAAGAGACTAATCCGTCGGTTTTTCCAAAACCAAACCCGGAAAAAACTTCCCTTACCCGGAAAGCACGGGCGATTCCACCAGGATAATTTTTTACTCTAACGTAGTCAAGATCATTACTGATCACGCTGATCCAACTGCACCTATAAAGATACTCGATCGGATCAAGGAAGAAACTTGCACTTGGATCATTGGGATCAACGCTTTTTTCCCCATCAAGAGGCACAGCCGTTGATTCCTATCCATAGAACAATTACTATCCGGGACTTACTTCGTCTATCGTAATAACAGAAATTGAGTCTCGGTTTACGGATCCATCAGTCCAGCCTAACCCCATCCGATCCCATGGGTTAGCCAACCGCCCAACCACTGTAGTGATGGGATCCAATTTGGAATTTGGTTAGGTTTTATCCCGGGTACCAAGGAAAAGAGTTCCAAGGCCCCCTAGCCGAAAATTCATACAAACATAAAACTAGCCACACCACTTACACACCCAATATGAAATTGCCTTTTCTTAGCATCAGCTAACTTTAAAACAATCCTTTAATGAAAGCATGGTACCACTGATCACAATCTTCCAATTTATCCGGTTGATTCATAATTTCCCATCATTCCTTCATCAGAGTATCTATGGCATCATTGGCAACTAGAACGCTCACCACCTGTCCACACAGGGGCCTTTTCAATAGTTCCTAGCCCATAATACTCGGCAATATAATCACTTATAAAAATCAAGATGGACTCTCGTTGAAGATCAGCAAGATCAACCAACAGATCCATATGAAGAGCCATGGACTCATCTATTGAAGACCAGCAAGGTCAATCAACCAGATCCATGCCCGGTTTCACCAAAAAACTCTTACTCCTTGTTCCAATATCTTCCTCGACGCACGCGTGGGTATCCTAGGCGACCCAGAGCCCGAGCACCGTATGGTCAGCACCCTCTAGGATCCTTCGCAGGTGACCTAGCGCTTCACTCATAGGCCGCTTCCTTGGTCCCTCATCCACCGTACCGGAAGCTCACCATTTTAATCGAACCGAGGCTGGTCAAGACCTCGGTCGACCTTGCTACGCGAGACGTCCTCCATTGACTCTCCGTCTCAGCAGTTGCAACTTTATCAGTTAGGTCTCCACGACCTTAATCACAAGACGGTCAAAATGCTTCCCCAGCATTCTTGACATAAAACAGCCATTTGCAAACAGCATTTACAAATACAGTTTTTATATTAACTCTCATTTTTCCACATTATCCTTCATTAATCCACATTACTTATTCCACATTCCATTTATATGTGTACTCATCCAATCACCTCATTTTCCATCTCTTCACTTCAGATTCCTTCACATCACATATCATATATTCACATCCATATCCACATCCATACATCCACATCCACATCCACATTCACATCCATACATCCACATCTACATGCTTATCTCCATTTTCACATCTTCATTTATACATCCACATCCCATATCCACATTCATACATACACATCCATATCCACATCCATACATCCACATCCACATCCACATTCACATCCATACATCCACATCTACATGCTTACCTCCATTTTCACATCCTCATTTATACATCCACATCCCATATCCACATTCATACATACACATCCATACATCCACATCTACATCCACATACATACATACATCCACATCCACATTCCACATTCACATCTATACATCCACATCTACATGCTTATCTCCATTTTCACATCCTCATTTATACATCCACATCCCATATCCACATTCATACATACACATCCATATCCACATCCACATCCACATCCACATTCACATCCATGCATCCACATCTACATGCTTACCTCCATTTTCCCATCCTCATTTATACATCCACATCCCATATCCACATTCATACATACACATCCATACATCCACATCTACATCCACATACATACATACATCCACATCCACATTCCACATTCACATCTATACATCCACACCTACATTCACATTCACATACATCCACATCCACATTCCCATACATCCACATCTATACATCCACATTCCACATTTATATAACCCCATATACCTTCACATCTAATCTTTTACATCACATCCATTCTCGCCCTATCACAACCCATATACATCTTATCCTATCACATACACTTCTTACCTCATCCCCCCATACACATCTTAATTTATCTTATCACATCCTAACTTATTTCATAAGCATCTTATCACCTCTTATCACACCTCTTATCACATCCTATCATTTTCCATACGCATCTTATCAATTCTTATCACATCTCATACACCTCTTATCACATCTTATCACATTTCATATCTTTTTTTTTATAAAGAATTCTTTTATTTGATATAAGATTTCTCTACACATTTATTTATACATAAATTCCATTTAAGGAGACTAACACTTTCGAAATTAAAATCAATCTTTTATGCATCTTCTTATGCATAATTTCAATTTGGTAGGGAATTATACTTTTAGAATAAAAGAATTTCTCTTATGCATCTAAGTTAAGCATAAAATCCATTTATGAGGAAAATCACACTTTTAGTATAAAAAGAATATCTTTTATGCATACCTATATGCATGAAATCCAATATGATAAAAGTAACACTTTTAATATAAAAATTTTTCCTTTATGCATACTTCTATGCATGAAAATTAAAAATGATAAAAGTAACACTTTTGATATAAAAATTTTCTTTTATGCATACTTTTATGCATGAAAATTAAAAATGATAAAAGTAACACTTTTGATATAAAAATTTTCTTTTATGCATACTTTTATGCATGAAAATTAAAAATGATAAAAGTAATACTTTTGATATAAAAATTTTTATCCACTATACATACTTCTATGCATGAAATAAAAATGGTTAAAATAATATTTTTGATATAAAAATTTATCCATTATGCATACTTCTATGCATGAAATAAAAATGGTAAAAATAACACTTTTGATATAAAAACTTATCCTTTATGCATGATATTAAAATTCAATTTCTCCATGATTGTAATGAAATTCTTTCAATTAATCTAGGATGATAATTCCTAGAATATGGTAGGAAGTCCTCTTTTTATGCTTTGAATGAAATTATTTTATGCATAATTTTTATAAAAATTTTGCCATAGCTCCGCTGCTATGACTGATAAATCTCAATTTTTCTAAGGGATAATGCTTATCATTAAGGAAATAATTAAAATGATCTCTAATTGGATTATTAATCCATAATGGATTGAATCATCAATATACATAAACTAAAAGCATAGAAAAAAGCCATTAATTTGACCTCAAGCATAGCTTAATCTTGGGTTAAGGAAAAGCTTTATGAAAAGCTTGATTTGGATTGAGAACGGGTCATGAGTATGACCATTTCTTGAGTGAGAGAGAGAATTTACATAAAAATCATTAGAATTTAAACATAAATGAAGATTAACTTTAATAGCATTTATTAAATTATGTAACTCTTCACTACTATTCAAACTTCAATAGCATTTAAAAAAAACCATACCAATTAAACTTCTCAAGCTTGAGAGGGGTTGAGAATGTAAGATTCCTCCCCAGCCTTCGAGGCATACAGGAGTAAGAATCTCCCTTTTTGATCTTAAAATTATTCCCTCTCAAAAATAAAAGAAAGATTCTGTTTAAAAAAAGGAAGACCCTTTCCCTAGAATACTTCTCAGGAGTCACGCTGTTTTAAGGATTCAGAACAATGAGTTCCGAAGTGAAAATCGGTGTTTTGGATACCAAGGTTTTGGTCTTCATTCGAGTACGGCACAAAAGAAGTTCTTTATCTATTGGGGAGTTTAAGAAGTTATCCCCCAGATATTGTGAGCCTTATTTGACTTCAAAGAAAGTAAGTGACTTAGCTTACGAGCTTCTTTTATCTCCTCATCTCAAAGTTCTTAATGCCTTCTATAGAAAATTGTGCCAAACCCAAATCATGGAAAGACGGTAAAACTTCAGTGGCAAGCTACCGTTGGCTTCTAAGTTACGCTAGCTCCTTCCTTTATATAAGTCGTAACTTTTACTTGTCGCTCACAGTAATCTTACTCCCATCGATCTCCTTTCTTCCTAATCTCCTTCATGGCTTGGCAACAAGAATTAGTTTTATCCATAATGATTCCTCACCTTCAAGACGCAAGTGAGTCTGTGAAGAAGGAATTTATAGAACAGTATGAGCGCTCACTTTTCCCTCACTTGGGAACTTCTGTAGCGCAGACCAAATGGCGGACCTATCAAGACATAACTAGGGTAACACCCTGGGGTCAGCAGCACTTCCGTAACAATGTCCGCTTGGCCATGGTTATTGAAGCTTTGGGTTTGGGTCCCCGATACTACTGCGTCATGAGATCAAGACATCCTGGGTTTTCTGAGCGGGTCTTCTTACTGGCGTGTTTTCTTCCTCATGAGAAGATATGCCTTTACCCCGTTTTTGGCTTGCCTCTCAGAGGTCCTTTTGTTAGAACACCTCATACCACTGAGATAGGCGCAGCAATAACCCACAGAATCATTCCCATAGATGAGTTACCTTATACTTGTGCAGCTTGTGAGGACTGCTTTTGTGACCATATGATGGACGGGCTTATGGAAGTGTAAAGAGTTCCTCTATCTTTACTGTATAAGTTCCGAGAATGAATAAAGTTTAAATCTTGTTCGTATTTTGAATCTTGCTCTCTTTAAGACTTATCTTGGTGGTTAATCTTGATTAAAATTTTTCTCTAAGTCTCATATTCGTGAATCTTGCGAAATTATCACAAGTTGCGAGATGAGGACATCTCGCGTTTTTTAAGTGGGGTAGAATGTAAGATTCCTCCCCCAAACCCCTTTTTGATGTCTAGTATCTTCTTCTATAATCAATCCCTCTTCAGAAATATAAAAGACTTGTTTCTAACTGTTTTAACCTAGAGAGAGAAAATATTCTAGAGAGAGAATATTCAGATTTTTAATATTTTTGGATAGAAAATTATCTCATCTTATTAAAATAAGTTTCCCTGAAACAGAAATTCAAAAAGAACTTTCCAATGTGCAATTGGAATTAATTGAAAATGTGTATAAAGGACCTTAGTCTAAGGGTCTAGATTTTCAGAAATTTTTGGATTATGGTCCAATTAAGGTTCCTATGGACCAATAGCATCAATCCATGTGTAGGGAGTAGATAAATCCAATTTGAAAAAGAAGATACCCAAAAATGAGTAAATACTCACATAAGATGAAGAGTTGAAAATGTACAAGGTTTATTAGTAAAAAATTATGAGCAATATTAAAAGTATGACATATGTAAGGAAGAGGAGTTCTTTAAAGGAGGTGCATATTTCACATAAGATGAAGAGTTGAAAATGTACAAGGTTTATTAGTAAAAAAATTATGAGCAATATTAAAAGTATGACATATGTAAGGAAGAGGAGTTCTTTAAAGGAGATGCATATTTCACATAAGATGAAGAGTTGAAAATGTACAAGGTTTATTAGTAAAAAATTATGAGCAATATTAAAAGTATGACATATGTAAGGAAGGGGAGTTCTTTAAAGGAGGTGCATATTTCACATAAGATGAAGAGTTGAAAATGTACAAGGTTTATTAGTAAAAAACTATGAGCAATATTAAAAATATGACATATGTAAGGAAGGGGAGTTCTTTAAAGGAGGTGCATATTTCACATGCTTGAATGAGTTTTAAACTCATAAAAATTGAGATATTTCATCTCTCCTCTCTCCTCATTCAAGTCTAGTTCCAAAAAGTTAGCTTAACTGACCTAAAAATGGTCAAATATTGACCAAACTGATTTAGAAAATTCTAGAATCAGTTTGTTTGGTTAGGAGCTCAATTTTTCCTATAAATAGAAGCCTCACCCTTGTTAGAAAATATATAGTGTTTATGCATCGTTACTCTACTCCACCTAAGCCAAGAACTGTGAATTCATTTAATAATTCACTAGTTTTTGGAGCTTCCCTCTTTCTTCAATCCCCATTAGTGGCTCCATCAACATACTTAACCAATTGATTGGTTGGGGGCCTCTACCGTGAACAAAGAATCAAGCAATTTGTAAGGTAATTAGTGAATATTGCTCTTTCTATAATTTCTCAATGTTTCTCTCTTCTCAACCCCTCTCAAGCTTGAGAAGTTTAATTGGTATGGTTTTTTTTTAAATGCTATTGAAGTTTGAATAGTAGTGAAGAGTTACATAATTTAATAAATGCTATTGAAGTTAATCTTCATTTATGTTTAAATTCTAATGATTTTTATGTAAATTCTCTCTCTCACTCAAGAAATGGTCATACTCATGACCCGTTCTCAATCCAAATCAAGCTTTTCATAAAGCTTTTCCTTAACCCAAGATTAAGCTATGCTTGAGGTCAAATTAATGGCTTTTTTCTATGCTTTTAGTTTATGTATATTGATGATTCAATCCATTATGGATTAATAATCCAATTAGAGATCATTTTAATTATTTCCTTAATGATAAGCATTATCCCTTAGAAAAATTGAGATTTATCAGTCATAGCAGCGGAGCTATGGCAAAATTTTTATAAAAATTATGCATAAAATAATCTCATTCAAAGCATAAAAAGAGGACTTCCTACCATATTCTAGGAATTATCATCCTAGATTAATTGAAAGAATTTCATTACAATCATGGAGAAATTGAATTTTAATATTAGGCATAATGGATAAATTTTTATATCAAAAGTGTTATTTTTACCATTTTTATTTCATGCATAGAAGTATGCATAATGGATAAATTTTTATATCAAAAGTGTTATTTTTACCATTTTTATTTCATGCATAGAAGTATGCATAATGGAAAAATTTTTATATCAAAAGTGTTACTTTTATCATATTGGATTTCATGCATAGAGGTATGCATAAAAGTTGATTATTTTATTATAAAAGTGTGACTTTTATCATAATTGAATTTCATGCATATAGGTATGCATAAAAGATATTCTTTTTATACTAAAAGTGTGATTTTCCTCATAAATGGATTTTATGCTTAACTTAGATGCATAAGAGAAATTTTTTTTATTCTAAAAGTGTAATTCCTACCAAATTGAATTTATGCATAAGAAGATGCATAAAAGATTGATTTTTTAATTCAAAAGTGTCATTCTCATCTAAATTGAATTTATGTATAGAAAAATGCATAAAAGATTAAAATTTAATTCAAAAGTGTCATTTTCATTAAAAATGAATTTATGCATAGGAAGATGCATAAAAGATTGATTTTTACTTTGAAAGTATTAATCTCCTTAAATAGAATTTATTCATAAATAAATGTGTAAAGAAATCTTATATCAAATGTAAGAATTCTCTTGTATTCTATAAATAGATAAGAGATGTGATAGGATGTGATAAGAGGTGTGATAAGATGCTTATGAAATAAGTTAGGAGGTGATAAGAGATGTGATAAGAGGTGTGATAAGAGGTGATAAGATGCTTATGAAATAAGTTAGGAGGTGATAAGATGAATTAAGATGTGTATGGGGGGATGAGGTAAGAAGTGTATGTGATAGGATAAGATGTATATGGGTTGTGAGATAGGGCGAGAATGGATGTGCTGTAAAAGATTAGATGTGAAGGTATATGGGGTTATATAATGTGAATGTGGATGTGGATGTATGTATGTATGTGGATGTAGATGTGGATGTATGGATGTGTATGTATGAATGTGGATATGGGATGTGGATGTATAAATGAGGATGTGAAAATGGAGGTAAGCATGTAGATGTGGATGTATGAACGTGAAAATGGATATATGCATGAAGATATATATGCATAGATGTGAATGTGGATGTAGATGTGGATGTATAGATGTGAATGGATGTGGATGTATAGATGTGAATGTGGAATGTGGATGTGGATGTATGTGAATGTGGATGTAGATGTGGATGTATAGATGTGAATGTGGAATGTGGATGTGGATGTATGTGAATGTGAATGTAGATGTGGATGTATGTGAATGTGAATGTAGATGTGGATGTATAGATGTGAATGTGGAATGTGGATGTATAGATGTGGATGTATGGGAATGTGGATGTGGATGTATGTGAATGTGAATGTGGATGTGGATGTATGTATGTATGTGGATGTAGATGTGGATGTATGGATGTGTATGTATGAATGTGGATATGGGATGTGGATGTATAAATGAGGATGTGAAAATGGAGGTAAGCATGTAGATGTGGATGTATGAACGTGAAAATGGATATATGCATGAAGATATATATGCATAGATGTGAATGTGGATGTAGATGTGGATGTATAGATGTGAATGGATGTGGATGTATAGATGTGAATGGGAATGTGGATGTGGATGTATGTGAATGTGGATGTAGATGTGGATGTATAGATGTGAATGTGGAATGTGGATGTGGATGTATGTATGTATGTGGATGTAGATGTGGATGTATAGATGTGAATGGGAATGGGGATGTGGATGTATGTGAATGTGAATGTAGATGTGGATGTATAGATGTGAATGTGGAATGTGGATGTATAGATGTGGATGTATGGGAATGTGGATGTGGATGTATGTGAATGTGAATGTGGATGTGGATGTATGTATGTATGTGGATGTAGATGTGGATGTATGGATGTGTATGTATGAATGTGGATATGGGATGTGGATGTATAAATGAGGATGTGAAAATGGAGGTAAGCATGTAGATGTGGATGTATGGATGTGAATGTGGATGTGGATGTTGATGTATGGATGTGGATATGGATGTGTATGTATGAATGTGGATATGGGATGTGGATGTATAAATGAAGATGTGAAAATGGAGATAAGCATGTAGATGTGGATGTATGGATGTGAATGTGGATATGGATGTGGATGTATGGATGTGGATATGGATGTGAATATATGATATGTGATGTGAAGGAATTTGAAGTGAAGAGATGGAAAATGAGGTGATTGGATGAGTACACATATAAATGGAATGTGGAATAAGTAATGTGGATTAATGAGGAACAATGTGGAAAAATGAGAGTTAATATAGAAACTGTATTTGTAAACTGTTTGTAAATGCTGTTTGTAAATGGCTGTTTTATGTCAAGAATGCTGGGGAAGCATTTTGACCGTCTTGTGATTAAGGTCGTGGAGACCTAACTGATAAAGTTGCAACTGCTGACGGAGAGTCAATGGAGGACGTCTCGCGTAGCAAGGTCGACCGAGGTCTTGACCAGCCTCGGTTCGATTAAAATGGTGAGCTTCCGGTACGGTGGATGAGGGACCAAGGAAGCGGCCTATGAGTGAAGCGCTAGGTCACCTGCGAAGGATCCTAGAGGGTGCTGACCATACGGTGCTCGGGCTCTGGGTCGCCTAGGATACCCACGCGTGCGTCGAGGAAGATATTGGAACAAGGAGTAAGAGTTGTTTTGTGAAACCGGGCATGGATCTGGTTGACTGACCTTGCTGGTCCTCAACGGATGAGTCCATGGCTCTTTTATATGGATCTGTTGGTTGATCTTGCTGATCTTCAACGAGAGTCCATCTTGATAAGTGATTATATTGCCGAGTATTATGGGCTAGGAACTATGGAAACGGCCTCTGAGTGGACAGGTGGTGAGCGTTCTAGTTGCCAATGATGCCATAGATTCTCTGATGATGAAGGAATGATGGGAAATTTGAGAATCAACCGGATAATTTGGAAGACTGTGATCAGTGGTACTATGGTTTCATTAAAGGATTGTTTTAAAGTTAGCTGATGCTAAGAATAAGGCAATTTCATATTGGGTGTGTAAGTGGTGTGCCTAATTTTATGTTTGCATGAACTTCCGGCTAGGGGGCCTTGGAACTCTTTTCCTTGGTACCCGGGACAAAACTTAACCAAATTCCAAATTGGATCCCATCACTACAGTGGTTGGGCGGTTGGCTAACCCATGGGATCGGATGGGGTTAGGCTGGACTGATGGATCCGTAAATCGAGACTCAACTTTTGTTAATACGATAGATAAAGTAAATCCCGGATAGTAATTGTTCTATGGATAGGAATCAACGGCTGTGCCTCTTGAATGGGGAAAAAAGCGTTGATCCCAATGATCCAAGTGCAAGTTTCTTCCTTGATCTGATCTAGTATCTTGAAGATACAATTGGATCAGCTTGATCAGAAATGATCTTGTCTTCGTTAGAGAAAAAAATTATCCTGGTGGAATCGCCCGTCCTTCATCTATCGTAATAACAGAAATTGAGTCTCGGTTTACGGATCCATCAGTCCAGCCTAACCCCATCCGATCCCATGGGTTAGCCAACCGCCCAACCACTGTAGTAATGGGATCCAATTTGGAATTTGGTTAGGTTTTGTCCCGG
This sequence comes from Cibotium barometz, assembly GCF_041138505.1. Taxonomy (NCBI): domain Eukaryota; kingdom Viridiplantae; phylum Streptophyta; class Polypodiopsida; order Cyatheales; family Cibotiaceae; genus Cibotium; species Cibotium barometz. Next base: position 38,449,975 of record NC_141086.1, read on the forward strand.
GTACCAAGGAAAAGAGTTCCAAGGCCCCCTAGCCGGAAGTTCATGCAAACATAAAATTAGGCACACCACTTACACACCCAATATGAAATTGCCTTATTCTTAGCATCAGCTAACTTTAAAACAATCCTTTAATGAAACCATAGTACCACTGATCACAGTCTTCCAAATTATCCGGTTGATTCTCAAATTTCCCATCATTCCTTCATCATCAGAGTATCTATGGCATCATTGGCAACTAGAACGCTCACCACCTGTCCACTCAGAGGCCGTTTCCATAGTTCCTAGCCCATAATACTCGGCAATATAATCATTTATCAAGATGGACTCTCGTTGAAGATCAGCAAGATCAACCAACAGATCCATATAAAAGAGCCATGGACTCATCCGTTGAGGACCAGCAAGGTCAGTCAACCAGATCCATGCCCGGTTTCACAAAACAACTCTTACTCCTTGTTCCAATATCTTCCTCGACGCACGCGTGGGTATCCTAGGCGACCCAGAGCCCGAGCACCGTATGGTCAGCACCCTCTAGGATCCTTCGCAGGTGACCTAGCGCTTCACTCATAGGCCGCTTCCTTGGTCCCTCATCCACCGTACCGGAAGCTCACCATTTTAATCGAACCGAGGCTGGTCAAGACCTCGGTCGACCTTGCTACGCGAGACGTCCTCCATTGACTCTCCGTCAGCAGTTGCAACTTTATCATTTAGGTCTCCACGACCTTAATCACAAGACGGTCAAAATGCTTCCCCAGCATTCTTGACATAAAACAGCCATTTACAAACAGCATTTACAAACAGTTTACAAATACAGTTTCTATATTAACTCTCATTTTTCCACATTATCCCTCATTAATCCACATTACTTATTCCACATTCCATGTATATGTGTACTCATCCAATCACCTCCTTTTCCATCTCTTCACTTCAGATTCCTTCACATCACATATCATATATTCACATCCATATCCACATCCATACATCCACATCCACATCCACATTCACATCCATACATCCACATCTACATGCTTATCTCCATTTTCACATCCTCATTTATACATCCACATCCCATATCCACATTCATACATACACATCCATATCCACATCCACATCCACATCCACATTCACATCCATGCATCCACATCTACATACTTACCTCCATTTTCACATCCTCATTTATACATCCACATCCCATATCCACATTCATACATACACATCCATACATCCACATCTACATCCACATACATACATACATCCACATCCACATTCCACATTCACATCTATACATCCACATCTACATTCACATTCACATACATCCACATCCACATTCCCATACATCCACATCTATACATCCACATTCCACATTCACATCTACATTCACATTCCCATTCCCATTCACATCTATACATCCACATCTACATCCACATACATACATACATCCACATCCACATTCCACATTCACATCTATACATCCACATCTACATCCACATTCACATACATCCACATCCACATTTCCATTCTCATCTATACATCCACATCCATTCACATCTATACATCCACATCTACATCCACATTTACATCTATGCATATACATCTTTATGCATATATCCATTTTCATGTTCATACATCCATACTCCCATCTCCATATCCACACATCCACATACATACATCCATTTTCACATTCCCATTTATATAACCCCATATACCTTCACATCTAATCTTTTACACCACATCCATTCTCGCCCTATCACAACCCATATACATCTTATCCTATCACATACACTTCTTACCTCATCTCCCCATACACATCTTAATTCATCTTATCACATCCTAACTTATTTCATAAGCATCTTATCACCTCTTATCACACCTCTTATCACATCCTATCACTTTCCATACGCATCTTATCAATTCTTATCACATCTCATACACCTCTTATCACATCTTATCACATTTCATATCTTTTTTTTTTTTTTTAAAAGAATTCTTTTATTTGATATAAGATTTCTCTACACATTTATTTATACATAAATTCCATTTAAGGAGACTAACACTTTCGAAATTAAAATCAATCTTTTATGCATCTTCTTATGCATGATTTCAATTTGGTAGGGAATTATACTTTTAGAATAAAAGAATTTCTCTTATGCATCTAAGTTAAGCATAAAATCCATTTATGAGGAAAATCATACTTTTAGTATAAAAAGAATATCTTTTATGCATACCTATATGCATGAAATCCAATATGATAAAAGTAACACTTTTGATATAAAAATTTTTCCTTTATGCATACTTCTATGCATGAAAATTAAAAATGATAAAAGTAACACTTTTGATATAAAAATTTTCTTTTATGCATACTTTTATGCATGAAAATTAAAAATGATAAAAGTAACACTTTTGATATAAAAATTTTCTTTTATGCATACTTTTATGCATGAAAATTAAAAATGATAAAAGTAACACTTTTGATATAAAAATTTTCTTTTATGCATACTTTTATGCATGAAAATTAAAAATGATAAAAGTAATACTTTTGATATAAAAATTTTTATCCACTATACATACTTCTATGCATGAAATAAAAATGGTAAAAATAATATTTTTGATATAAAAATTTATCCATTATGCATACTTCTATGCATGAAATAAAAATGGTAAAAATAACACTTTTGATATAAAAACTTATCCTTTATGCATGATATTAAAATTCAATTTCTCCATGATTGTAATGAAATTCTTTCAATTAATCTAGGATGATAATTCCTAGAATATGGTAGGAAGTCCTCTTTTTATGCTTTGAATGAAATTATTTTATGCATAATTTTTATAAAAATTTTGCCATAGCTCCGCTGCTATGACTGATAAATCTCAATTTTTCTAAGGGATAATGCTTATCATTAAGGAAATAATTAAAATGTCTCTAATTGGATTATTAATCCATAATGGATTGAATCATCAATATACATAAACTAAAAGCATAGAAAAAAGCCATTAATTTGATCTCAAGCATAGCTTAATCTTGGGTTAAGGAAAAAGCTTTATGAAAAGCTTGATTTGGATTGAGAACGGGTCATGAGTATGACCATTTCTTGAGTGAGAGAGAGAATTTACATAAAAATCATTAGAATTTAAACATAAATGAAGATTAACTTCAATAGCATTTATTAAATTATGTAACTCTTCACTACTATTCAAACTTCAATAGCATTTAAAAAAAACCATACCAATTAAACTTCTCAAGCTTGAGAGGGGTTGAGAAGAGAGAAACATTGAGAAATTATAGAAAAGAGCAATATTCACTAATTACCTTACAAATTGCTTGATTCTTTGTTCACGGTAGAGGCCCCCAACCAATCAATTGGTTAAGTATGTTGATGGAGCCACTAATGGGGATTGAAGAAAGAAGGAAGCTCCAAAAACTAGTGAATTATTAAATGAATTCACAGTTCTTGGCTTAGGTGGAGTAGAGTAACGATGCATAAACACTATATATTTTTCAACAAGGGGGAGGCTTCTATTTATAGGAAAATTTGAGCTCCTAACCAAACAAACTGATTCTAGAATTTTCTAAATCAGTTTGGTCAATATTTGACCATTTTTAGGTCAGTTAAGCTAACTTTTTGGAACTAGACTTAAATGAGGAGAGAGGAGAGATGAAATATCTCAATTTTTATGAGTTTAAAACTCATTCAAGCATGTGAAATATGCACCTCCTTTAAAGAACTCCCCTTCCTTACATATGTCATATTTTTAATATTGCTCTTAGTTTTTTTACTAATAAACCTTGTACATTTTCAACTCTTCATCTTATGTGAAATATGCACCTCCTTTAAAGAACTCCCCTTCCTTACATATGTCATACTTTTAATATTGCTCATAATTTTTTACTAATAAACCTTGTACATTTTCAACTCTTCATCTTATGTGAAATATGCACCTCCTTTAAAGAACTCCTCTTCCTTACATATGTCATACTTTTAATATTGCTCATAATTTTTTACTAATAAACCTTGTACATTTTCAACTCTTCATCTTATGTGAGCATTTACTCATTTTTGGGTATCTTCTTTTTCAAATTGGATTTATCTCCTCCCTACACATGGATTGATGCTATTGGCCCATAGGAACCTTAATTGGACCATAATCCAAAAATTTCTGAAAATCTAGACCCTTAGACTAAGGTCCTTTATACACATTTCCAATTAATTCCAATTGCACATTGGAAAGTTCTTTTTGAATTTCTGTTTCAGGGGAACTTATTTTAATAAGATGAGATAATTTTCTATCCAAAAATATTAAAAATCTGAATATTCTCTCTCTAGAATATTTTCTCTCTCTAGGTTAAAACAGTTAGAAACAAGTCTTTTATATTTCTGAAGAGGGATTGATTATAGAAGAAGATACTAGACATCAAAAAGGGTTTGGGGGAGGAATCTTACATTCTACCCCACTTAAAAAACGCGAGATGTCCTCATCTCGCAACTTGTGATAATTTCGCAAGATTCACGAATATGAGACTTAGAGAAAAATTTTAATCAAGATTAACCACCAAGATAAGTCTTAAAGAGAGCAAGATTCAAAATACGAACAAGATTTAAACTTTATTCATTCTCGGAACTTATACTGTAAGATTCCTCCCCCAACCCCTTTTTGATGTCTAGTATATTCTCCTGTAATCAATTCCTTTTCTGAAATATAAGAGATCTTGTTTGTGACTGTTCTAACCTAGAGAGAGAAAATATTCTAGAGAGAGAATATTCAGATTCTGAATAATTCTGGATAGAAAAATATCTCTTATAATTCAGATGAGCTCCCCTGAAACAGAAATTTAAAAAGAATTTTCCAATGTGCAATTGGAATTAATTGGAAATAGGTATAAAGAACCTTAGCCTAAGGGTCTAGATTTTCATAAATCTTTAGACTATGGTCCAATTAAGGTTCCTATGGGCCAATAGCATCAATCCATGTGTAGGGAGGAGATAAATCCAAATTGTAAAAGAAGATACCCAAAAATTGAGTAAATGCTCACATAAGATGAAGAGTTGAAAATGTACAAGGTTTATTAGTAAATAAACACATATGTAAGGAAGGGGAGTTCTTTAAAGGAGGTGCATATTTCACATAAGATGAAGAGTTGAAAATGTACAAGGTTTATTAGTAAATAAACACATATGTAAGGAAGGGGAGTTCTTTAAAGGAGGTGCATATTTCACATAAGATGAAGAGTTGAAAATGTACAAGGTTTATTAGTAAATAAACACATATGTAAGGAAGGGGAGTTCTTTAAAGGAGGTGCATATTTCACATAAGATGAAGAGTTGAAAATGTACAAGTTTATTAGTAAAAAAACTATGACACATATGTAAGGAAGAGGAGTTCTTTAAAGGAGGTGCACATTTCACATAAGATGAAGAGTTGAAAATGTACAAGGTTTATTAGTAAAAAACTATGAGCAATAAAATTTTGACACATATGTAAGGAAGGGGAATTCTTTAAAGGAGGTGCATATTTCACATGCTTGAATGAGTTTTAAACTCAAAAATAATGTGATATTTTTATCTCTCATCTCTCTTGAACCAAACCAAATCAAAATGAAACCAAACCGAATCAAAAAGTAACCAAACTAGGTCCAAATCTAGTCCAAATTCAACCAAACTGACTTGGAAAATTCTAGAATCAGTTTGTTTGGTTAGGAGCTCAAATTTTCCTATAAATAGAAGCCTCCCCTTGTTGAAAAAAATATAATGTCTTATGCATTGTTACTCTACTCCACCTAAGCCAAAATATAATCTCTTATGCTTTGTTACTCTACTCCACCTAAGCCAAATTAGATAGAGTCTTATACTTTGTTACTCTACTCCACCTAAGCTAAAATATATAGTGTCTTATGCCTTGTTACTCTACTCTACCTAAGCCAAGAACTGTGAATTCTTTAATATTTCACTAGTTTTTGATACTTCCCTCTTTCTTCAATCCCCATTGGTGGCTCCATCAACATACTAAACCAATTGATTGGTTGGGGGCCTCTACCGTGAATAAAGAATCAAGCAAATTATAAGGTAAGTATATTGAATTTTGATCTTTCTATAATTTCTCAATGATTCTCTCTTCTCAACCCCTCTCAAGCTTGAGAAGTTTAATTGGTATGGTTTTTTAAATGCTATTGAAGTTAATTGGTGAATAGTAGTGAAGATTTACATAATTTAATAAATGCTATAGAAGTTAATTTCCATTTATGTTTAAATTCTAATGGTTTTTATGTAAATTCTCTCTCTCACTCAAGAAATGGTCATACTCACGACCCATTCTCAATCCAAATGAAGCTTTTCATAAAGCTTTTCCTTAATCCAAGATTAAGCTATGCTTGAGGCCAAATTAATGGCTTTTTGCTATGCTTTTAGTTTATGCACATTGATGATTCAATCCATTATGGATTGATGACCCAATTAAAGACCATTCTAATTGTTTTCTTAATGATCCAATTAGAGACCATTATGGATTGATGATCCAATTAGAGACCATTCTAATTATTTTCTTAATGATCCAATTAGAGACCATTGTGGATTGATGATCCAATTAGAGACCATTCTAATTGTTTTCTTAATGATCCAATTAGAGACCATTATGGATTGATGATCCAATTAGGGACCATTCTAATTATTTCTTTAATAATGAGCTTTATCCCTTAGAAAAAAAATTGAGATTTATCAGTCATAGTCGCGGAGCTATGGCAAAATTTTTATAGAAATTACGCATAAAATAAATTCATTCAAAGTATAAAAAGAGGAATTCCTACCATATTCTAGGAACTATCATCCTAGATTAATTAAAAGAATTTTATTATGCATGGAGATGTGGATGTTGCATGTAGAAGTAGATGTATGGATGTGAGTGTGAATGTGGAGGTGGATGTATGCATGGGACGTGGATGTATGCATGTAGAAATAGATGTGTAGATGAGGATGTAAATGGAGATGTGGATGGATGCATGTAGATGTAGAGGTATAGATGTAGATGTGAATGGAGATGTGGATGTATACATGTAGATGTAGATGTATAGATGTAGATGTGGATGTGGAGGTGGATGGATGCATGTAGATGTAGATGTATAGATGTAGATGGGAATGGAGATATGGATGTATGCATGTAGATGTAGTTGTTAATGGAGATGTATATGTATACATGTAGATGTAGATGTATAGATGTAGAGGTGGATGTGGATGGGGATGTATGCATGTAGATGTAGGTGTATAGACGTAGATGTGGATGTAGAGGTGGATGTATGCATGTAGATGTAGGTGTATAGACGTAGATGTGGATATAGAGGTGGATATATGCATGTAGATGTAGGTGCATAGACGTAGATGTGGATGTAGAGGTGGATGTATGCATGTAGATGTAGATGTATAGATGTGGATGTGAATGTGGAGTGGATGTATGCATGTAGATGTAGGTGTATGGAGGTGAATGTGAATGTGGATGTGAATGTATGCATAGGGATGTAGATGTATGCATGTAGATGTGAATGTACGCATATAGTTGTGGATGTATGGATGTGAATATACGATTGTGATGTGAGGGAATCTGAAGTGATGAGATGGAAATGATGTGATGGGATGAGTATACATATAAATGGAATATGGAATAAGTAATGTAGATTGAGGAGGGATAATGTGGCAAAATGAAAGTTAAAATAGAAATTGTATTGTAAACTGTTTGTAAATGCTGTTTGTAAATGCTGTCTGTAAATGATTGTTTTATGTCAAGAATGCTGGGGGGAGCATTTTGACCGTCTTGTGATTAAGGTCGTGATGAGAAAGTTGCAACTGCTGACGGGGAGTCAATGAAGGACGTCTCGCGTAGCAAGGTCGGCCGAGGTCTTGACCAGCCTCGGTGCGATTAAAATGGTGAGCTTCCGGTACGGTGGATGAGGGGCCAAGGAAGCGGCCTATGCGTGAAGCGCTAGGTTACCTGCGAAGGATCCTAGAGGGTGCTGACCATACGGTGCTCGGGCTCTGGGTTGCCTAGGATACCCACGCGTGCGTCGAGGAAGATATTGGAACAGAGTTGGAGTTGTTTTCTGAAATCGAGCATGGATCTGGTTGATTGACCTTGCTGGTCTTCAATGGATGAGTCCATGGCTCCTTATATGGATCTGTTGGTTGATCTTGCTGATCTTCAACGAGAGTCCATCTTGTTAAGTGATTATATTGCCAAGTATTATGGGCTAGGAACTATCGAAACGGCTCCTGAGCGTTCTAGTTGCCAATGATGCCATAGATACTCTGATGAAGGAATGATGGGAAATTAAGAATCAATTGGATAAATTGGAAGATGGTGATCAATGATACTATGGTTTTATTAAAGGATTGTTTTAAACTGGTTGAATCTGGTTGAAAAAGGCAATTTCATATTGGGTGTGTGAGTGGTGTGACTAGTTTTATTTTGCATGAACATCCGGCTAGGGGGCCTTGGAACTCTTTTCCTTGGTACCCGGGACAAAACCTAACCAAATTTTTAATTGGATCCCATCACTACAGTGGTTGGGCGGTTGGCTAACCCATGGGATTGGATGGGGTTAGGCTGGACTGATGGATCCGTAAATCGAAACTCAAACTTTTGTTTTTACGATAGATAAAATACATCCCGGACAGTAACTGTTCTATGGATAGGAATCAACGGCTGTGCCTCTTGAATGGGGAAAAAAGCGTTGATCCCAATGATCCAAGTGCAAGTTTCTTCCTTGATCTGACCAAGTATCTAATAGATGCAATTGGATCAGCTTGATCAGAAATGATCTTGACTACGTTAGAGTAAAAAGTTATCCTGGTGGAATCACCCGTGCTTTCCGGTAAAGGAAGTTTTTCCGGGTTCGGTTTTGGAACAACCGACGGACTAGTTTCTTATCCGGATATCCGTGGGTGAGGCCCCGAGTGTGGGACCCCTGTCCCGCACGAGAAGTGCTACTTCCGCTGCTAGTATCCCGAATCTGTTGCTCGGTGGGAACAGGGATCTTACAGTTGGTATCAGAGCCTTTGGTTAATAAAGATCACCTGAGAAGACAAATATGTCAAAAATTTATCAAGAAACACAAAAAGGTTATAATTGTGTGATATAATTCATACAATTTGATATTCAAACTGAAACTCGTAATTTGGTAATTGGGTCTTCAGATGGAAGTACCGCAATTATATAGAATCCCCGACTTGCTTGAGGCCTAGACATGATAGTATTTACCTTATAATTCCAAGGGCCGTGACTACCCGTATATACCGAGAGTATACTGCAGCTCTTTACTGACAGTATATACGAGTAAATCTAAGACTTGAAATTATAAGCGTTAATGCTATCCAGATGATGATTTTGCATGTGATTGATATGATTTTTAATTCTGTTTGAGAATGGATGAATTGATTTGGATTCTGATTGAAAATGCTGATTGAAAAATGTTGATTTTTAAAAAATTAGTTGGAATATAATGAAACCACAATGAGGGGGAATGGGACGAATCCCTGTAATGATATTCATAACTAGAATGATGATAATGAATTCAGCAAATCACTATGAGGTTAATGGGTGTGCTGTTAGATTGCTACTGTTAATATTTGACCGGTAGATCAAGTTAAGGGATGTCAAATTGAGAACTTGCTTGACTGAAATTTCCGTGGAGGAATGTTTCGAAGGAAACTTTTCGGTCTAATGGACCATTATCATGTTAAAGATATGAATGATATGATCTGAATGAATTGTTATTTGATAATGAGTTCTATATAAGGGATATTTATCCCAGTGTTCTGTTGGGTTGACCAGAATATAAGGAACCCCAGAATAAATTGGATCTTAAGAAAAAGAGTTGTCCTCTACTTGGCGAGATGAGGACATCTCGCATTTTTTTAAGTGGGGTAGAATGTAAGATTCCTCCCCAGCCTTCGAGGTATACAGGAGTAAGAATCTCCCTTTCTGATCTTATAATTATTCCCTCTCTAAAATAAAAGAAAGTTTCTGTTTAAAAAAGGAATACCCTTTCCCTAGAATACTTCTCAGGAGTCCCACCTGTTTTAAGGATTTAGAACAATGAGTTTAGAAATGAGAATCGGTGTTTTGGATACCAAGGTTTTGGTTTTCATTCGAGTACGGCCCAAAAGAAGTTCTTTATCTCTTGGGAAGTATAAGAAGTTATCCCCCAGATATTGTGACCCTTATATCTGAATTCAATGAAAGTAGGTGACTTAACCTACAAGCTTCTTTTATCTCCTCATCTCAAAATTCTTAATGCCTTCTATAGAAAAATGTGTCAAACTCAAATCATGGAAAGACGGTAAAACTTCAGTGGCAAGTTACCGTTGGCTTCTAGGTTACGCTAGCTCCTTCCTTTATATAAGTCGTAACTTTTACTTGTCGCTCACAGTAATCTTACTCCCATCAATCTCCTTTCTTTCTTAATCTCCTTCATGGCTTGGCAACAGGAATTAGTTTTATCCCTGATGATTTCTCACCTTCAAGACGCAAGAGAGTCTGTGAAGAAAGACTTTATAGAACAGTATGAGCGCTCACTTTTTCCTCACCTAGGAACTTCTGTAGCGCAGACCAAATGGCGAACCTATCAAAACATAACTAGGGTAACACCCTGGGGACAGCAGCACTTTCGTAACAATGTCCGCTTGGCCATGGTTATCGAAGCCTTGGGTTTGGGTCCCCGATACTACTGCGTCATGAGATCAAGGCATCTTGGGTTTTCTGAGCGGGTCTTCTTACTGGCGTGTTTTCTTCCTCATGAGAAGATATGCCTTTACCCCGTTTTTGGCTTGCCTCTCAGAGGTCCTTTTGTTAGATCACCTCATACCACTGAGATAGGTGCGGCAATAACCAGCAGAATCATTCCCATAGATGAGTTACCCTATACTTGTGCAGCTTGTGAGGACTGCTTTTGTGACCATATGATGGACGGGCTTATGGAAGTGTAAAGAGTTTCTCTATCTTTACTGTATAAGTTCCGAGAATGAATAAAGTTTAAATCTTGTTATTATTTTGAATCTTGCTCTCTTTAAGACTTTTCTTGGTGGTTAATCGTGATTAAAATTTTTCTCTAAGTCTCATATTCGTGCATCTTGCGAAATTATTCCAAGTTGCGAGATGAGGACATCTCGCGTTTTTTAAGTGGGGTAGAATGTAAGATTCCTCCCCCAACCCCTTTTTGATGTCTAGTATATTCTCCTGTAATCAATTCCTTTTCTGAAATATAAGAGATCTTGTTTGTGACTGTTCTAACCTAGAGAGAGAAAATATTCTAGAGAGAGAATATTCAGATTCTGAATAATTCTGGATAGAAAAATATCTCTTATAATTCAGATGAGCTCCCCTGAAACAGAAATTTAAAAAGAATTTTCCAATGTGCAATTGGAATTAATTGGAAATAGGTATAAAGAACCTTAGCCTAAGGGTCTAGATTTTCATAAATCTTTAGACTATGGTCCAATTAAGGTTCCTATGGGCCAATAGCATCAATCCATGTGTAGGGAGGAGATAAATCCAAATTGTAAAAGAAGATACCCAAAAATTGAGTAAATGCTCACATAAGATGAAGAGTTGAAAATGTACAAGGTTTATTAGTAAATAAACACATATGTAAGGAAGGGGAGTTCTTTAAAGGAGGTGCATATTTCACATAAGATGAAGAGTTGAAAATGTACAAGGTTTATTAGTAAATAAACACATATGTAAGGAAGGGGAGTTCTTTAAAGGAGGTGCATATTTCACATAAGATGAAGAGTTGAAAATGTACAAGGTTTATTAGTAAATAAACACATATGTAAGGAAGGGGAGTTCTTTAAAGGAGGTGCATATTTCACATAAGATGAAGAGTTGAAAATGTACAAGTTTATTAGTAAAAAAACTATGACACATATGTAAGGAAGAGGAGTTCTTTAAAGGAGGTGCACATTTCACATAAGATGAAGAGTTGAAAATGTACAAGGTTTATTAGTAAAAAACTATGAGCAATAAAATTTTGACACATATGTAAGGAAGGGGAATTCTTTAAAGGAGGTGCATATTTCACATGCTTGAATGAGTTTTAAACTCAAAAATAATGTGATATTTTTATCTCTCATCTCTCTTGAACCAAACCAAATCAAAATGAAACCAAACCGAATCAAAAAGTAACCAAACTAGGTCCAAATCTAGTCCAAATTCAACCAAACTGACTTGGAAAATTCTAGAATCAGTTTGTTTGGTTAGGAGCTCAAATTTTCCTATAAATAGAAGCCTCCCCTTGTTGAAAAAAATATAATGTCTTATGCATTGTTACTCTACTCCACCTAAGCCAAAATATAATCTCTTATGCTTTGTTACTCTACTCCACCTAAGCCAAATTAGATAGAGTCTTATACTTTGTTACTCTACTCCACCTAAGCTAAAATATATAGTGTCTTATGCCTTGTTACTCTACTCTACCTAAGCCAAGAACTGTGAATTCTTTAATATTTCACTAGTTTTTGATACTTCCCTCTTTCTTCAATCCCCATTGGTGGCTCCATCAACATACTAAACCAATTGATTGGTTGGGGGCCTCTACCGTGAATAAAGAATCAAGCAAATTATAAGGTAAGTATATTGAATTTTGATCTTTCTATAATTTCTCAATGATTCTCTCTTCTCAACCCCTCTCAAGCTTGAGAAGTTTAATTGGTATGGTTTTTTAAATGCTATTGAAGTTAATTGGTGAATAGTAGTGAAGATTTACATAATTTAATAAATGCTATAGAAGTTAATTTCCATTTATGTTTAAATTCTAATGGTTTTTATGTAAATTCTCTCTCTCACTCAAGAAATGGTCATACTCACGACCCATTCTCAATCCAAATGAAGCTTTTCATAAAGCTTTTCCTTAATCCAAGATTAAGCTATGCTTGAGGCCAAATTAATGGCTTTTTGCTATGCTTTTAGTTTATGCACATTGATGATTCAATCCATTATGGATTGATGACCCAATTAAAGACCATTCTAATTGTTTTCTTAATGATCCAATTAGAGACCATTATGGATTGATGATCCAATTAGAGACCATTCTAATTATTTTCTTAATGATCCAATTAGAGACCATTGTGGATTGATGATCCAATTAGAGACCATTCTAATTGTTTTCTTAATGATCCAATTAGAGACCATTATGGATTGATGATCCAATTAGGGACCATTCTAATTATTTCTTTAATAATGAGCTTTATCCCTTAGAAAAAAAATTGAGATTTATCAGTCATAGTCGCGGAGCTATGGCAAAATTTTTATAGAAATTACGCATAAAATAAATTCATTCAAAGTATAAAAAGAGGAATTCCTACCATATTCTAGGAACTATCATCCTAGATTAATTAAAAGAATTTTATTATGCATGGAGATGTGGATGTTGCATGTAGAAGTAGATGTATGGATGTGAGTGTGAATGTGGAGGTGGATGTATGCATGGGACGTGGATGTATGCATGTAGAAATAGATGTGTAGATGAGGATGTAAATGGAGATGTGGATGGATGCATGTAGATGTAGAGGTATAGATGTAGATGTGAATGGAGATGTGGATGTATACATGTAGATGTAGATGTATAGATGTAGATGTGGATGTGGAGGTGGATGGATGCATGTAGATGTAGATGTATAGATGTAGATGGGAATGGAGATATGGATGTATGCATGTAGATGTAGTTGTTAATGGAGATGTATATGTATACATGTAGATGTAGATGTATAGATGTAGAGGTGGATGTGGATGGGGATGTATGCATGTAGATGTAGGTGTATAGACGTAGATGTGGATGTAGAGGTGGATGTATGCATGTAGATGTAGGTGTATAGACGTAGATGTGGATATAGAGGTGGATATATGCATGTAGATGTAGGTGCATAGACGTAGATGTGGATGTAGAGGTGGATGTATGCATGTAGATGTAGATGTATAGATGTGGATGTGAATGTGGAGTGGATGTATGCATGTAGATGTAGGTGTATGGAGGTGAATGTGAATGTGGATGTGAATGTATGCATAGGGATGTAGATGTATGCATGTAGATGTGAATGTACGCATATAGTTGTGGATGTATGGATGTGAATATACGATTGTGATGTGAGGGAATCTGAAGTGATGAGATGGAAATGATGTGATGGGATGAGTATACATATAAATGGAATATGGAATAAGTAATGTAGATTGAGGAGGGATAATGTGGCAAAATGAAAGTTAAAATAGAAATTGTATTGTAAACTGTTTGTAAATGCTGTTTGTAAATGCTGTCTGTAAATGATTGTTTTATGTCAAGAATGCTGGGGGGAGCATTTTGACCGTCTTGTGATTAAGGTCGTGATGAGAAAGTTGCAACTGCTGACGGGGAGTCAATGAAGGACGTCTCGCGTAGCAAGGTCGGCCGAGGTCTTGACCAGCCTCGGTGCGATTAAAATGGTGAGCTTCCGGTACGGTGGATGAGGGGCCAAGGAAGCGGCCTATGCGTGAAGCGCTAGGTTACCTGCGAAGGATCCTAGAGGGTGCTGACCATACGGTGCTCGGGCTCTGGGTTGCCTAGGATACCCACGCGTGCGTCGAGGAAGATATTGGAACAGAGTTGGAGTTGTTTTCTGAAATCGAGCATGGATCTGGTTGATTGACCTTGCTGGTCTTCAATGGATGAGTCCATGGCTCCTTATATGGATCTGTTGGTTGATCTTGCTGATCTTCAACGAGAGTCCATCTTGTTAAGTGATTATATTGCCAAGTATTATGGGCTAGGAACTATCGAAACGGCTCCTGAGCGTTCTAGTTGCCAATGATGCCATAGATACTCTGATGAAGGAATGATGGGAAATTAAGAATCAATTGGATAAATTGGAAGATGGTGATCAATGATACTATGGTTTTATTAAAGGATTGTTTTAAACTGGTTGAATCTGGTTGAAAAAGGCAATTTCATATTGGGTGTGTGAGTGGTGTGACTAGTTTTATTTTGCATGAACATCCGGCTAGGGGGCCTTGGAACTCTTTTCCTTGGTACCCGGGACAAAACCTAACCAAATTTTTAATTGGATCCCATCACTACAGTGGTTGGGCGGTTGGCTAACCCATGGGATTGGATGGGGTTAGGCTGGACTGATGGATCCGTAAATCGAAACTCAAACTTTTGTTTTTACGATAGATAAAATACATCCCGGACAGTAACTGTTCTATGGATAGGAATCAACGGCTGTGCCTCTTGAATGGGGAAAAAAGCGTTGATCCCAATGATCCAAGTGCAAGTTTCTTCCTTGATCTGACCAAGTATCTAATAGATGCAATTGGATCAGCTTGATCAGAAATGATCTTGACTACGTTAGAGTAAAAAGTTATCCTGGTGGAATCACCCGTGCTTTCCGGTAAAGGAAGTTTTTCCGGGTTCGGTTTTGGAACAACCGACGGACTAGTTTCTTATCCGGATATCCGTGGGTGAGGCCCCGAGTGTGGGACCCCTGTCCCGCACGAGAAGTGCTACTTCCGCTGCTAGTATCCCGAATCTGTTGCTCGGTGGGAACAGGGATCTTACATATACAGTAAAGATAGAGGAACTCTTTACACTTCCATAAGCCCGTCCATCATATGGTCACAAAAGCAGTCCTCACAAGCTGCACAAGTATAAGGTAACTCGTCTATGGGAATGATTCTGTGGGTTATTGCTGCGCCTATCTCAGTGGTATGAGGTGTTCTAACAAAAGGACCTCTGAGAGGCAAGCCAAAAATGGGGTAAAGGCATATCTTCTCATGAGGAAGAAAACACGCCAGTAAGAAGACCCGCTCAGAAAACCCAGGATGTCTTGATCTCATGACGCAGTAGTATCGGGGACCCAAACCCAAAGCTTCAATAACCATGGCCAAGCGGACATTGTTACGGAAGTGCTGCTGACCCCAGGGTGTTACCCTAGTTATGTCTTGATAGGTCCGCCATTTGGTCTGCGCTACAGAAGTTCCCAAGTGAGGGAAAAGTGAGCGCTCATACTGTTCTATAAAATCCTTCTTCACAGACTCACTTGTGTCTTGAAGGTGAGGAATCATTATGGATAAAACTAATTCTTGTTGCCAAGCCATGAAGGAGATTAGGAAGAAAGGAGATCGATGGGAGTAAGATTACTGTGAGCGACAAGTAAAAGTTACGACTTATATAAAGGAAGGAGCTAGCGTAACTTAGAAGCCAACGGTAGCTTGCCAATGAAGTTTTACCGTCTTTCCATGATTTGGGTTTGGCACAATTTTCTATAGATGGCATTAAGAACTTTGAGATGAGGAGATAAAAGAAGCTCGTAAGCTAAGTCACTTACTTTCTTTGGTCCACAATATCTGGGAGATAACTTCTTATACTTCCCAAGAGATAAAGAACTTCTTTTGGGCCGTACTCGAGACCAAAACCTTGATATCCAAAACATCGATTCTCACTTCTGAACTCGTTGTTCTGAATCCTTAAAACAGGTGGGACTCTTGAGAAGTATTCAGGAAAAAGGTTCTTCCTTTTTTAAACAGAATCTTTCTTTTATTTTAGAGAGAGAATAATCGGTTTTGGAAAAACCGACGGATTAGTCTCTTGTCCGGATATAACTATGAGCAATATTAAAAATATGAGATATTTTGGGTATCCAAAAATGAGTAAATGCCCACATAAGATGAAGAGTTGAAAATGTACAAGGTCTATTAGTAAAAAAAAACTATGAGCAATATTAAAATGATTCCATTATGACACATATGTAAGGAAGGGGAGTTCTTTAAAGGAGGTGCATATTTCACATAAGATGAAGAGTTGAAAATGTACAAGGTTTATTAGTAAAAAACTATGAGCAATATTAAAATGATTCCATTATGACACATATGTAAGGAAGGGGAGTTCTTTAAAGGAGGTGCATATTTCACATAAGATGAAGAGTTGAAAATGTACAAGGTTTATTAGTAAAAAAACTATGAGCAATATTAAAATGATTCCATTATGACACATATGTAAGGAATGGGAGTTCTTTAAAGGAGGTGCATATTTCACATGCTTGAATGAGTTTTAAACTCATAAAAATTGAGATATTTCATCTCTCCTCTCTCCTCATTCAAGTCTAGTTCCAAAAAGTTAGCTTAACTGACCTAAAAATGGTCAAATATTGACCAAACTGATTTAGAAAATTCTAGAATCAGTTTGTTTGGTTAGGAGCTCAATTTTTCCTATAAATAGAAGCCTCCCCCTTGTTGAAAAAGAGATAGTGTTTATGCATCGTTACTCTACTCCACCTAAGCCAAAAACTGTGAATTCATTTAATAATTCACTAGTTTTTTAAGCTTCCCTCTTTCTTCAATCCCAATTAGTAACTCCATCAACATACTTAACCAATTGATTGGTTGGGGGCCTCTACCGTGAACAAAGAATCAAGCAATTTGTAAGGTAATTAGTGAATATTGATTTTTTCTATAATTTCTCAATGTTTCTCTCTTCTCAACCCCTCTCAAGCTTGAGAAGTTTAATTGGTAAGGTTTTTTTAAATGCTATTGAAGTTAATTGGTGAATAGTAGTGAAGAGTTACATAATTTAATAAATGTTATTGAAGTTAATTTCCATTTATGTTTAAATTCTAATGGTTTTTATGTAATTTCTCTCTCTCACTCAAGAAATGGTCATACTCATGACCCATTCTCAATCCAAATTAAGCTTTTCATAAAGCTTTTCCTTAACCCAAGTTTAAGCTATGCTTGAGGCCAAATTAATGGCTTTTTTCTATACTTTTAGTTTATGTATATTGATGATTCAATCCATTATGGATTAATGATCCAACTAAAGATCATTTTAATTATTTTCTTAATGATAAGCTTTATCCCTTAGAAAAATTGAGATTTATCAGTCATAGCAGCGGAGCTATGGCAAAATTTTTATAAAAATTATGCATAAAATAATTTCATTCAAAGCATAAAAAGAGGACTTCCTACCATATTCTAGGAATTATCATCCTAGATTAATTGAAAGATATTCATTGTAATCATAGAGAAATTGATTTTTATATTATGCATTATTGATTTTCATGCATAGAGCTATGCATAAAAGACTATTATTTTAACATAAAAGTGTTACTTTTATCAAATTTTAATTTTCATGCATAGAAGTATGCATAAAGGATAATTATATTTTTATATTAAAAGTGTTACTTTTATCATTTTTAATTAGAAGTATGCATAAAGAAAAAAAAATTATATCAAAAGTGTTACTTTTATCATTTTTAATTTTCATGCATAGAAGTATGCATAAAGGATAATTTTTTCTATATCAAAAGTGTTACTTTTATCATATTGGATTTCATGCATAGAGGTATGCATAAAAGTTGATTATTTTATTATAAAAGTGTGACTTTTATCATAATTAAATTTCATGCATAGAGGTATGCATAAAAGTTGATTATTTTATTGTAAGAGTGTTACTCTTATCATATTAGATTTCATGCATATAGGTATGCATAAAAGATATATTTTTTATACTAAAAGTGTGATTTTTCATCATAAATGGATTTTATGCATAACTTAGATGCATAAGAGAAATTTTTTTTATTCTAAAAGTGTAATTCCTACCAAATTGAATTTATGCATAAGAAGATGCATAAAAGATTGATTTTTTAATTCAAAAGTGTCATTCTCATCTAAATTGAATTTATGCATAGAAAAACGCATAAAAGATTGATTTTTTAATTCAAAAGTGTCATTCTCATCTAAATTGAATTTATGCATAGAAAAATGCATAAAAGATTGAAATTTAATTCAAAAGTGTCATTTTCATTTAAAATGAATTTATGCATAGGAAGATGCATAAAAGATTGATTTTTACTTCGAAAGTATTAATCTCCTTAAATAGAATTTATGCATAAATAAATGTGTAAAGAAATCTTATATCAAATGTAAGAACTCTCTTGTATTCTATAAATAGATAAGAGATGTGATAGGATGTGATAAGAGGTGTGATAAGAGGTGATAAGATGCTTATGAAATAAGTTAGGAGGTGATAAGATGAATTAAGATGTGTATGGGGGGATGAGGTAAGAAGTGTATGTGATAAGATAAGATGTATATGGGTTGTGATAGGGCGAGAATGGATGTGATGTAAAAGATTAGATGTGAAGGTATATGGGGTTATATAAATGGGAATGTGGAAATGGATGTATGTATGTGGATATGTGGATGTGGAGATGGGAGTGTGGATGTATGAACGTGAAAATGGATATATACATGAAGATGTATATGCATAGATGTGAATGTGGATGTAGATGTGGATGTATAGATGTGAATGGATGTGGATGTATAGATGTGAATGGGAATGTGGATGTGGATGTATGTGAATGTAGATGTAGATGTGGATGTATAGATGTGAATGGATGTGGATGTATAGATGTGAATGGGAATGTGGATGTGGATGTAGATGTGGATGTATAGATGTGAATGTGGAATGTGGATGTGGATGTATGTATGTAGGTGGATGTAGATGTGGATGTATAGATGTGAATGGGAATGGGGATGTGGATGTATGCGAATGTGAATGTAGATGTGGAAGTATGTGAATGTGAATGTAGATGTGGATGTATAGATGTGAATGTGGAATGTGGATGTATAGATGTGGATGTATGGGAATGTGGATGTGGATGTATGTGAATGTGAATGTAGATGTGGATATATAGATGTGAATGTGGAATGTGGATGTGGATGTATGTATGTATGTGGATGTAGATGTGGATGTATGGATGTGTATGTATGAATGTGGATATGGGATGTGGATGTATAAATGAGGATGTGAAAATGGAGGTAAGCATGTAGATGTGGATGTATGGATGTGAATGTGGATGTGGATGTGGATGTATGGATGTGGATATGGATGTGTATGTATGAATGTGGATATGGGATGTGGATGTATAAATGAAGATGTGAAAATGGAGATAAGCATGTAGATGTGGATGTATGGATGTGAATGTGGATGTGGATGTGGATGTATGGATGTGGATATGGATGTGAATATATGATATGTGATGTGAAGGAATCTGAAGTGAAGAGATGGAAAATGAGGTGATTGGATGAGTACACATATAAATGGAATGTGGAATAAGTAATGTGGATTAATGAGGGATAATGTGGAAAAATGAGAGTTAATATAAAAACTGTATTTGTAAACTGTTTGTAAATGCTGTTTGCAAATGGCTGTTTTATGTCAAGAATGCTGGGGAAGCATTTTGACCGTCTTGTGATTAAGGTCGTGGAGACCTAACTGATAAAGTTGCAACTGCTGACGGAGAGTCAATGGAGGACGTCTCGCGTAGCAAGGTCGACCGAGGTCTTGACCAGCCTCGGTTCGATTAAAATGGTGAGCTTCCGGTACGGTGGATGAGGGACCAAGGAAGCGGCCTATGAGTGAAGCGCTAGGTCACCTGCGAAGGATCCTAGAAGGTGCTGACCATACGGTGCTCGGGCTCTGGGTCGCCTAGGATACCCACGCGTGCGTCGAGGAAGATATTGGAACAAGGAGTAAGAGTTGTTTTGTGAAACCGGGCATGGATCTGGTTGACTGACCTTGCTGGTCCTCAACGGATGAGTCCATGGCTCTTTTATATGGATCTGTTGGTTGATCTTGCTGATCTTCAACGAGAGTCCATCTTGATAAATGATTATATTGCCGAGTATTATGGGCTAGGAACTATGGAAACGGCCTCTGAGTGGACAGGTGGTGAGCGTTCTAGTTGCCAATGATGCCATAGATACTCTGATGATGAAGGAATGATGGGAAATTTGAGAATCAACCGGATAATTTGGAAGACTGTGATCAGTGGTACTATGGTTTCATTAAAGGATTGTTTTAAAGTTAGCTGATGCTAAGAATAAGGCAATTTCATATTGGGTGTGTAAGTGGTGTGCCTAATTTTATGTTTGCATGAACTTCCGGCTAGGGGGCCTTGGAACTCTTTTCCTTGGTACCCGGGACAAAACCTAACCAAATTCCAAATTGGATCCCATCACTACAGTGGTTGGGCGGTTGGCTAACCCATGGGATCGGATGGGGTTAGGCTGGACTGATGGATCCGTAAACCGAGACTCAATTTCTGTTATTACGATAGATGAAGTAAGTCCCGAATAGTAATTGTTCTATGGATAGGAATCAACGGCTGTGCCTCTTGATGGGGAAAAAAGCGTTGATCCCAATGATCCAAGTGCAAGTTTCTTCCTTGATCCGACCGAGTATCTTTATAGGTGCAGTTGGATCAGCGTGATCAGTAATGATCTTGACTACGTTAGAGTAAAAAATTATCCTGGTGGAATCGCCCGTGCTTTCCGGGTAAGGGAAGTTTTTTCCGGGTTCGGTTTTGGAAAAACCGACGGATTAGTCTCTTATCCGGATATCCGTGGGCGAGGCCCCGAATGTGGGACCCCTGTCCCGCGCGAGAAGTGTTATTTCCGCTGCTAGTACCCCGAATCTGTTGCGTGGTGGGAACAGGGCTCTCACAGTATTTAAGGAGACTAACACTTTCGAAATTAAAATCAATCTTTTAGTGCGTCTTGATAAACTTTTGACATAATTTGCTCCTCAGTTGATCTTATTGGAGATCTATGACTTAAGTCTGATAAATAGATTTTTCTTTATCCGATCGTCCGTAAAAAAAACATTTGTATATTTATATACAAGTTGCAATAATTACATAGAGCAACTCGGCTCTGAGTTCAAAATCTCCTCGAAAGACATATAAGAGGACCGTACTGGGCCATAGTCATGCTCTGTTACATAAGTTCTCTAACTGCGAAGGGAGCTATTATTTTCTCCTTAGGGATAAATCGACTAAGGAGTCTATAAACTCGGCAAGCACGTCTGAAATTTTGGGGCGTTGAAAGATATAAAATGACACCACGCGTCATTTTCAGCTTTATCAAAATCATGGCCAATGTAAGATTCTCCCCCAGCCTTCGAGGTATACAGGAGTAAGAATCTCCCTTTTTGATCTTATAATTATTCCCTCTCTAAAATAAAAGAAAGATTCTGTTTAAAAAAGGAAGAACCTTTTTCCTGAATACTTCTCAAGAGTCCCACCTGTTTTAAGGATTCAGAACAACGAGTTCAGAAGTGAGAATCGGTGTTTTGGATACCAAGGTTTTGGTCTTCATTCGAGTACGGCACAAAAGAAGTTCTTTATCTATTGGGGAGTTTAAGAAGTTATCCCCCAGATATTGTGAGCCTTATCTGACTTCAAAGAAAGTAAGTGACTTAGCTTACGAGCTTCTTTTATCTCCTCATCTCAAAGTTCTTAATGCCTTCTATAGAAAATTGTGCCAAACCCAAATCATGGAAAGACGGTAAAACTTCAGTGGCAAGCTACCGTTGGCTTCTAAGTTACGCTAGCTCCTTCCTTTATATAAGTCGTAACTTTTACTTGTCGCTCACAGTAATCTTAC
The DNA here is from genome assembly GCF_041138505.1 of Cibotium barometz. Classification (NCBI taxonomy): domain Eukaryota; kingdom Viridiplantae; phylum Streptophyta; class Polypodiopsida; order Cyatheales; family Cibotiaceae; genus Cibotium; species Cibotium barometz. The sequence goes on from NC_141086.1 coordinate 38,472,424, forward strand.
TCCCATCGATCTCCTTTCTTCCTAACCTCCTTCATGGCTTGGCAACAAGAATTAGTTTTATCCATAATGATTCCTCACCTTCAAGACGCAAGTGAGTCTGTGAAGAAGGATTTTATAGAACAGTATGAGCGCTCACTTTTCCCTCACTTGGGAACTTCTGTAGCACAGACCAAATGGCGGACCTATCAAGACATAACTAGGGTAACACCCTGGGGTCAGCAGCACTTTCGCAACAATGTCCGCTTGGCCATGGTTATTGAAGCCTTGGGTTTGGGTCCCCGATACTACTGCGTCATGAGATCAAGGCATCGTGGGTTTTCTGAGCGGGTCTTCTTATTGGCGTGTTTTCTTCCTCATGAGTTACCTTATACTTGTGCAGCTTGTGAGGACTGCTTTTGTGACCATATGATGGACGGGCTTATGGAAGTGTAAAGAGTTCCTCTATCTTTACTGTATAAGTTCCGAGAATGAATAAAGTTTAAATCTTGTTCGTATTTTGAATCTTGCTCTCTTTAAGACTTATCTTGGTGGTTAATCTTGATTAAAATTTTTCTCTAAGTCTCATATTCGTGAATCTTGCGAAATTATCACAAGTTGCGAGATGAGGACATCTCGCGTTTTTTAAGTGGGGTAGAATGTAAGATTCCTCCCCCAAACCCCTTTTTGATGTCTAGTATCTTCTTCTATAATCAATCCCTCTTCAGAAATATAAAAGACTTGTTTCTAACTGTTTTAACCTAGAGAGAGAAAATATTCTAGAGAGAGAATATTCAGATTTTTAATATTTTTGGATAGAAAATTATCTCATCTTATTAAAATAAGTTTCCCTGAAACAGAAATTCAAAAAGAACTTTCCAATGTGCAATTGGAATTAATTGAAAATGTGTATAAAGGACCTTAGTCTAAGGGTCTAGATTTTCAGAAATTTTTGGATTATGGTCCAATTAAGGTTCCTATGGACCAATAGCATCAATCCATGTGTAGGGAGGAGATAAATCCAATTTGAAAAAGAAGATACCCAAAAATGAGTAAATACTCACATAAGATGAAGAGTTGAAAATGTACAAGGTTTATTAGTAAAAAATTATGAGCAATATTAAAAGTATGACATATGTAAAGAAGAGGAGTTCTTTAAAGGAGGTGCATATTTCACATAAGATGAAGAGTTGAAAATGTACAAGGTTTATTAGTAAAAAATTATGAGCAATATTAAAAGTATGACATATGTAAGGAAGAGGAGTTCTTTAAAGGAGGTGCATATTTCACATAAGATGAAGAGTTGAAAATGTACAAGGTTTATTAGTAAAAAATTATGAGCAATATTAAAAGTATGACATATGTAAGGAAGGGGAGTTCTTTAAAGGAGGTGCATATTTCACATAAGATGAAGAGTTGAAAATGTACAAGGTTTATTAGTAAAAAACTATGAGCAATATTAAAAATATGACATATGTAAGGAAGGGGAGTTCTTTAAAGGAGGTGCATATTTCACATGCTTGAATGAGTTTTAAACTCATAAAAATTGAGATATTTCATCTCTCCTCTCTCCTCATTCAAGTCTAGTTCCAAAAAGTTAGCTTAACTGACCTAAAAATGGTCAAATATTGACCAAACTGATTTAGAAAATTCTAGAATCAGTTTGTTTGGTTAGGAGCTCAATTTTTCCTATAAATAGAAGCCTCACCCTTGTTGAAAAATATATAGTGTTTATGCATCGTTACTCTACTCCACCTAAGCCAAGAACTGTGAATTCATTTAATAATTCACTAGTTTTTGGAGCTCCCCTCTTTCTTCAATCCCCATTAGTGGCTCCATCAACATACTTAACCAATTGATTGGTTGGGGGCCTCTACCGTGAACAAAGAATCAAGCAAGTTGTAAGGTAATTAGTGAATATTGATCTTTCTATAATTTCTCAATGTTTCTCTCTTCTCAACCCCTCTCAAGCTTGAGAAGTTTAATTGGTATGGTTTTTTTAAATGCTATTGAAGTTTGAATAGTAGTGAAGAGTTACATAATTTAATAAATGCTATTGAAGTTAATTTTCATTTATGTTTAAATTCTAATGATTCTTATGTAAATTCTCTCTCTCACTCAAGAAATGGTCATACTCATGACCCGTTCTCAATCCAAATCAAGCTTTTCATAAAGCTTTTCCTTAACCCAAGATTAAGCTATGCTTGAGGCCAAATTAATGGCTTTTTTCTATGCTTTTAGTTTATGTATATTGATGATTCAATCCATTATGGATTAATAATCCAATTAGAGATCATTTTAATTATTTCCTTAATGATAAGCATTATCCCTTAGAAAAATTGAGATTTATCAGTCATAGCAGCGGAGCTATGGCAAAATTTTTATAAAAATTATGCATAAAAAAATTTCATTCAAAGCATAAAAAGAGGACTTCCTACCATATTCTAGGAATTATCATCCTAGATTAATTGAAAGAATTTCATTACAATCATGGAGAAATTGAATTTTAATATCATGCGTAAAGGATAAGTTTTTATATCAAAAGTGTTATTTTTACCATTTTTATTTCATGCATAGAAGTATGCATAATGAATAAATTTTTATATCAAAAATATTATTTTTACCATTTTTATTTCATGCATAGAAGTATGTATAGTGGATAAAAATTTTTATATCAAAAGTATTACTTTTATCATTTTTAATTTTCATGCATAAAAGTATGCATAAAAGAAAATTTTTATATCAAAAGTGTTACTTTTATCATTTTTAATTTTCATGCAGAGAAGTATGCATAAAGGAAAAAATTTTATATTAAAAGTGTTACTTTTATCATATTGGATTTCATGCATATAGGTATGCATAAAAGATATTCTTTTTATACTAAAAGTGTGATTTTCCTCATAAATGGATTTTATGCTTAACTTAGATGCATAAGAGAAATTCTTTTATTCTAAAAGTATAATTCCCTACCAAATTGAAATTATGCATAAGAAGATGCATAAAAGATTGATTTTAAATTCGAAAGTGTTAGTCTCCTTAAATGGAATTTATGTATAAATAAATGTGTAGAGAAATCTTATATCAAATAAAAGAATTCTTTTAAAAAAAAAAAAGATATGAAATGTGATAAGATGTGATAAGAGGTGTATGAGATGTGATAAGAATTGATAAGATGCGTATGGAAAATGATAGGATGTGATAAGAGGTGTGATAAGAGGTGATAAGATGCTTATGAAATAAGTTAGGATGTGATAAGATGAATTAAGATGTGTATGGGGGGATGAGGTAAGAAGTGTATGTGATAGGATAAGATGTATATGGGTTGTGATAGGGCGAGAATGGATGTGATGTAAAAGATTAGATGTGAAGGTATATGGGGTTATATAAATGGGAATGTGAAAATGGATGTATGTATGTGGATGTGTGGATGTGGAGATGGGAGTGTGGATGTATGAACATGAAAATGGATATATGCATGAAGATGTATATGCATAGATGTAAATGTGGATGTAGATGTGGATGTATAGATGTGAATGGATGTGGATGTATAGATGTGAATGGAAATGTGGATGTGGATGTATGTGAATGTGGATGTAGATGTGGATGTATAGATGTGAATGTGGAATGTGGATGTGGATGTATGTATGTATGTGGATGTAGATGTGGATGTATAGATGTGAATGGGAATGGGGATGTGGATGTATGTGAATGTGAATGTAGATGTGGATGTATGTGAATGTGAATGTAGATGTGAATGTAGAATGTGGATGTATAGATGTGGATGTATGGGAATGTGGATGTGGATGTATGTGAATGTGAATGTAGGTGTGGATGTATAGATGTGAATGTGGAATGTCGATGTGGATGTATGTATGTATGTGGATGTAGATGTGGATGTATGGATGTGTATGTATGAATGTGGATATGGGATGTGGATGTATAAATGAGGATGGAAAAATGGAGGTAAGCATGTAGATGTGGATGCATGGATGTGAATGTGGATGTGGATGTGGATGTGGATATGGATGTGTATGTATGAATGTGGATATGGGATGTGGATGTATAAATGAGGATGTGAAAATGGAGATAAGCATGTAGATGTGGATGTATGGATGTGAATGTGGATGTGGATGTGGATGTATGGATGTGGATATGGATGTGAATATATGATATGTGATGTGAAGGAATCTGAAGTGAAGAGATGGAAAATGAGGTGATTGGATGAGTACACATATACATGGAAGGTGGAATAAGTAATGTGGATTAATGAGGGATAATGTGGAAAAATGAGAGTTAATATAGAAACTGTATTTGTAAACTGTTTGTAAATGCTGTTTGTAAATGGCTGTTTTATGTCAAGAATGCTGGGGAAGCATTTTGACCGTCTTGTGATTAAGGTCGTGGAGACCTAAATGATAAAGTTGCAACTGCTGACGGAGAGTCAATGGAGGACGTCTCGCGTAGCAAGGTCGACCGAGGTCTTGACCAGCCTCGGTTCGATTAAAATGGTGAGCTTCCGGTACGGTGGATGAGGGACCAAGGAAGCGGCCTATGAGTGAAGCGCTAGGTCACCTGCGAAGGATCCTAGAGGGTGCTGACCATACGGTGCTCGGGCTCTGGGTCGCCTAGGATACCCACGCGTGCGTCGAGGAAGATATTGGAACAAGGAGTAAGAGTTGTTTTGTGAAACCGGGCATGGATCTGGTTGACTGACCTTGCTGGTCCTCAACGGATGAGTCCATGGCTCTTTTATATGGATCTGTTGGTTGATCTTGCTGATCTTCAACGAGAGTCCATCTTGATAAATGATTATATTGCCGAGTATTATGGGCTAGGAACTATGGAAACGGCCTCTGAGTGGACAGGTGGTGAGCGTTCTAGTTGCCAATGATGCCATAGATACTCTGATGATGAAGGAATGATGGGAAATTTGAGAATCAACCGGATAATTTGGAAGATTGTGATCAGTGGTACTATGGTTTCATTAAAGGATTGTTTTAAAGTTAGCTGATGCTAAGAATAAGGCAATTTCATATTGGGTGTGTAAGTGGTGTGCCTAATTTTATGTTTGCATGAACTTCCGGCTAGGGGGCCTTGGAACTCTTTTCCTTGGTACCCGGGACAAAACCTAACCAAATTCCAAATTGGATCCCATCACTACAGTGGTTGGGCGGTTGGCTAACCCATGGGATCGGATGGGGTTAGGCTGGACTGATGGATCCGTAAACCGAGACTCAATTTCTGTTATTACGATAGACGAAGTAAGTCCCGGATAGTAATTGTTCTATGGATAGGAATCAACGGCTGTGCCTCTTGATGGGGAAAAAAGCGTTGATCCCAATGATCCAAGTGCAAGTTTCTTCCTTGATCCGATCGAGTATCTTTATAGGTGCAGTTGGATCAGCGTGATCAGTAATGATCTTGACTACGTTAGAGTAAAAAATTATCCTGGTGGAATCGCCCGTGCTTTCCGGGTAAGGGAAGTTTTTTCCGGGTTCGGTTTTGGAAAAACCGACGGATTAGTCTCTTGTCCGGATATCCGTGGACGAGGCCCCGAATGTGGGACCCCTGTCCCGCGCGAGAAGTGCTACTTCCGTTGCTAGTACCCCGAATCTGTTGCTCGGTGGGAACAGGGGGAATGTAAGATTCCTCCCCAACCTTCGAGGTATACAGGAGTAAGAATCTCCCTTTTCGATCTTATAATTATTCCCTCTCTAAAATAAAAGAAAGATTCTGTTTAAAAAAAGGAAGACCCTTTCCCTAGAATACTTCTCAGGAGTCACACCTGTTTTAAGGATTCAGAACAATGAGTTCAGAAGTGAAAATCGGTGTTTTGGATACCAAGGTTTTGGTCTTCATTCGAGTACGGCACAAAAGAAGTTCTTTATCTATTGGGGAGTTTAAGAAGTTATCCCCCAGATTTGTGAGCCTTATTTGAATTCAAAGAAAGTAAGTGACTTAGCTTACGAGCTTCTTTTATCTCCATCTCAAAGTTCTTAATGCCTTCTATAGAAAATTGTGCCAAACCCAAATCATGGAAAGACGATAAAACTTCAGTGGCAAGCTACCGTTGGCTTCTAAGTTACGCTAGCTCCTTCCTTTATATAAGTCGTAACTTTTACTTGTCGCTCACAGTAATCTTACTCCCATCGATCTCCTTTCTTCCTAATCTCCTTCATGGCTTGGCAACAAGAATTAGTTTTATCCATAATGATTCCTCACCTTCAAGACGCAAGTGAGTCTGTGAAGAAGGATTTTATAGAACAGTATGAGCGCTCACTTTTCCCTCACTTGGGAACTTCTGTAGCGTAGACCAAATGGCGGACCTATCAAGACATAACTAGGGTAACACCCTGGGGTCAGCAGCACTTCCGTAACAATGTCCGCTTGGCCATGGTTATTGAAGCTTTGGGTTTGGGTCCCCGATACTACTGCGTCATGAGATCAAGACATCCTGGGTTTTCTGAGCGGGTCTTCTTACTGGCGTGTTTTCTTCCTCATGAGAAGATATGCCTTTACCCCGTTTTTGGCTTGCCTCTCAGAGGTCCTTTTGTTAGAACACCTCATACCACTGAGATAGGCGCAGCAATAACCCACAGAATCATTCCCATAGATGAGTTACCTTATACTTGTGCAGCTTGTGAGGATTGCTTTTGTGACCATATGATGGACGGGCTTATGGAAGTGTAAAGAGTTCCTCTATCTTTACTGTATAAGTTTCGAGAATGAATAAAGTTTAAATCTTGTTCGTATTTTGAATCTTGCTCTCTTTAAGACTTATCTTGGTGGTTAATCTTGATTAAAATTTTTCTCTAAGTCTCATATTCGTGAATCTTGCGAAATTATCACAAGTTGCGAGATGAGGACATCTCGCGTTTTTTAAGTGGGGTAGAATGTAAGATTCCTCCCCCAAACCCTTTTTGATGTCTAGTATCTTCCCCTGTAATCAATCCCTCTTCAGAAATATAAAGACCTTGTTTCTAACTATCTTAGCCTAGAGAGAGAAAATATTCTAGAGAGAGAATATTCAGATTTTGAATATTTTTGGATAGAAAAATATCTCTTATAATTCAGATGAGTTCCCTTGAAACAGAATTTTCCAATGTGCAATTGGAATTAATTGGAAATAGGTATAAAGAACCTTAGTCTAAGGGTCTAGATTTTCAGAAATCTTTAGACTATGGTCCAATTAAGGTTCCTATGGGCCAATAGCATCAATCCATGTGTAGGGAGTAGATAAATCCAATTTGTAAAAAGAAGATACCCAAAAATGAGTAAATGCTCACATAAGGTGAAGAGTTGAAAATGTACAAGGTTTATTAGTAAAAAAACTATGAGCAATATTAAAAATATGAGATATTTTGGGTATCCAAAAATGAGTAAATGCTCACATAAGATGAAGAGTTGAAAATGTACAAGGTTATTAGTAAAAAACTATGAGCAATATTAAAATGATTCCATTATGACACATATGTAAGGAAGGGGAATTCTTTAAAGGAGGTGCATATTTCACATGCTTGAATGAGTTTTAAACTCATAAAAATTGAGATATTTCATCTCTCCTCTCTCCTCATTCAAGTCTAGTTCCAAAAAGTTAGCTTAACTGACCTAAAAATGGTCAAAAATTGACCAAACTGATTTAGAAAATTCTAGAATCAGTTTGTTTGGTTAGGAGCTCAATTTTTTCTATAAATAGAAGCCTCCCCCTTGTTGAAAAATATATAGTGTTTATGCATCGTTACTCTACTCCACCTAAGCCAAGAACTGTGAATTCATTTAATAATTCACTAGTTTTTGGAGCTTCCCTCTTTCTTCAATCCCAATTAGTGGCTCCATCAACATACTTAACCAATTGATTGGTTGGGGGCCTCTACTGTGAACAAAGAATCAAGCAATTTGTAAGGTAATTAGTGAATATTGATCTTTCTATAATTTCTCAATGTTTCTCTCTTCTCAACCCCTCTCAAGCTTGAGAAGTTTAATTGGTATGGTTTTTTTTAAATGCTATTGAAGTTTGAATAGTAGTGAAGAGTTACATAATTTAATAAATGCTATTGAAGTTAATTTTCATTTATGTTTAAATTCTAATGATTCTTATGTAAATTCTCTCTCTCACTCAAGAAATGGTTATACTCATGACCGTTCTCAATCCAAATCAAGCTTTCATAAAGCTTTTCCTTAACCCAAGATTAAGCTATGCTTGAGGCCAAATTAATGGCTTTTTTCTATGCTTTTAGTTTATGTATATTGATGATTCAATCCATTATGGATTAATAATCCAATTAGAGATCATTTTAATTATTTCCTTAATGATAAGTATTATCCCTTAGAAAAATTGAGATTTATCAGTCATAGCAGCGGAGCTATGGCAAAATTTTTATAGAAATTATGCATAAAATAATCTCATTCAAAGCATAAAAAGAGGACTTCCTACCATATTCTAGGAAATATCATCCTAGATTAATTGAAAGAATTTCATTACAATCATGGAGAAATTGAATTTTAATATTATGCATAAAGGATAAGTTTTTATATCAAAAGTGTTATTTTTACCATTTTCATTTCATGCATAGAAGTATGCAAAATGGATAAATTTTTATATCAAAAGTGTTATTTTTACCATTTTTATTTCATGCATAGAAGTATGCATAAAAGAAAAATTTTTATATCAAAAGTGTTACTTTTATCATTTTTAATTTTCATGCATAGAAGTATGCATAAAGGAAAAATTTTTATATCAAAAGTGTTACTTTTATCATTTTTAATTTTCATGCATAAAAGTATGCATAAAAGAAAATTTTTATATCAAAAGTGTTACTTTTATCATTTTTAATTTTCATGCATAGAAGTATGCATAAAGGAAAAATTTTTATATCAAAAGTGTTACTTTTATCATATTGGATTTCATGCATATAGGTATGCATAAAAGATATTCTTTTTATACTAAAAGTATGATTTTCCTCATAAATGGATTTTATGCTTAACTTAGATGCATAAGAGAAATTCTTTTATTCTAAAAGTATAATTCCCTACCAAATTGAAATCATGCATAAGAAGATGCATAAAATATTGATTTTAATTTCGAAAGTGTTAGTCTCCTTAAATGGAATTTATGTATAAATAAATGTGTAGAGAAATCTTATATCAAATAAAAGAATTCTCTTTAAAAAAAAAAAAAAGATATGAAATGTGATAAGATGTGATAAGAGGTGTATGAGATGTGATAAGAATTGATAAGATGCGTATGGAAAGTGATAGGATGTGATAAGAGGTGTGATAAGAGGTGATAAGATGCTTATGAAATAAGTTAGGATGTGATAAGATGAATTAAGATGTGTATGGGGAGATGAGGTAAGAAGTGTATGTGATAGGATAAGATGTATATGGGTTGTGATAGGGCGAGAATGGATGTGGTGTAAAAGATTAGATGTGAAGGTATATGGGGTTATATAAATGGGAATGTGAAAATGGATGTATGTATGTGGATGTGTGGATATGGAGATGGGAGTATGGATGTATGAACATGAAAATGGATATATGCATAAAGATGTATATGCATAGATGTAAATGTGGATGTAGATGTGGATGTATAGATGTGAATGGATGTGGATGTATAGATGAGAATGGAAATGTGGATGTGGATGTATGTGAATGTGGATGTAGATGTGGATGTATAGATGTGAATGTGGAATGTGGATGTGGATGTATGTATGTATGTGGATGTAGATGTGGATGTATAGATGTGAATGGGAATGGGAATGTGGATGTATGTGAATGTGAATGTAGATGTGGATGTATGTGAATGTGAATGTAGATGTGAATGTGGAATGTGGATGTATAGATGTGGATGTATGGGAATGTGGATGTGGATGTATGTGAATGTGAATGTAGATGTGGATGTATAGATGTGAATGTGGAATGTGGATGTGGATGTATGTATGTATGTGGATGTAGATGAGGATGTATGGATGTGTATGTATGAATGTGGATATGGGATGTGGATGTATAAATGAGGATGTGAAAATGGAGGTAAGTATGTAGATGTGGATGCATGGATGTGACTGTGGATGTGGATGTGGATGTGGATATGGATGTGTATGTATGAATGTGGATATGGGATGTGGATGTATAAATGAGGATGTGAAAATGGAGATAAGCATGTAGATGTGGATGTATGGATGTGGATGTGGATGTGGATGTGGATGTATGGATGTGGATATGGATGTGAATATATGATATGTGATGTGAAGGAATCTGAAGTGAAGAGATGGAAAAGGAGGTGATTGGATGAGTACACATATACATGGAATGTGGAATAAGTAATGTGGATTAATGAGGGATAATGTGGAAAAATGAGAGTTAATATAGAAACTGTATTTGTAAACTGTTTGTAAATGCTGTTTGTAAATGGCTGTTTTATGTCAAGAATGCTGGGGAAGCATTTTGACCGTCTTGTGATTAAGGTCGTGGAGACCTAACTGATAAAGTTGCAACTGCTGACGGAGAGTCAATGGAGGACGTCTCGCGTAGCAAGGTCGACCGAGGTCTTGACCAGCCTCGGTTCGATTAAAATGGTGAGCTTCCGGTACGGTGGATGAGGGACCAAGGAAGCGGCCTATGAGTGAAGCGCTAGGTCACCTGCGAAGGATCCTAGAGGGTGCTGACCATACGGTGCTCGGGCTCTGGGTCGCCTAGGATACCCACGCGTGCGTCGAGGAAGATATTGGAACAAGGAGTAAGAGTTGTTTTGTGAAACCGGGCATGGATCTGGTTGACTGACCTTGCTGGTCCTCAACGGATGAGTCCATGGCTCTTTTATATGGATCTGTTGGTTGATCTTGCTGATCTTCAACAAGAGTCCATCTTGATAAATGATTATATTGCCGAGTATTATGGGCTAGGAACTATGGAAACGGCCTCTGAGTGGACAGGTGGTGAGCGTTCTAGTTGCCAATGATGCCATAGATACTCTGATGATGAAGGAATGATGGGAAATTTGAGAATCAACCGGATAATTTGGAAGACTGTGATCAGTGGTACTATGGTTTCATTAAAGGATTGTTTTAAAGTTAGCTGATGCTAAGAAAAAGGCAATTTCATATTGGGTGTGTAAGTGGTGTGGCTAGTTTTATGTTTGCATGAACTTCCGGCTAGGGGGCCTTGGAACTCTTTTCCTTGGTACCCGGGACAAAACCTAACCAAATTCCAAATTGGATCCCATCACTACAGTGGTTGGGCGGTTGGCTAACCCATGGGATCGGATGGGGTTAGGCTGGACTGATGGATCCGTAAATCGAGATTTAATTTCTATTATTACGATAGATGAAGTAAATCCCGGATAGAAATTGTTCTATGGATAGGAATCAACGGCTGTGCCTCTTGATGGGGAAAAAAGCGTTGATTCTCAATGATCCAAGTGCAAGTTTCTTCCTTGATTTGACCAAGTACCGTTAAAGGTGCAGTCAGATCAGTTGATCCGTAATGATCTTGACTACGTTAGAGTAAAGAGTTACCCTGGTGGAATCGCCCGTGCTTTCCGGATAAGGGAAGTTTTTTTCGGGTTCGGTTTTGGAAAAACCGACAGATTAGTCTTTTGTCCGGATATCCGTGGACGAGGCCCCGAATGTGGGACCCCTGTCCCGCGCGAGAAGTGCTACTTCCGCTGCTAGTACCCGAATCCGTTGCTCGGTGGGAACAGGGGGGATTCCTCCCCCAACCCCCCTTTTGATGTCTAGTATCTTCCCTTGTAATCAATCCCTCTTCAGAAATATAAAGACCTTGTTTCTAACTGTTTTAACCTAGAGAGAGAAAATATTCTAGAGAGAGAATATTCAGATTTTTAATATTTTTGGATAGAAAATTATCTCATCTTATTAAAATAAGTTCCCCTGAAACAGAAATTCAAAAAGAACTTTCCAATGTGCAATTAGAATTAATTGGAAATGGGTATAAAGGACCTTAGCCTAAGGGTCTAGATTTTCAGAAATTTTTGGATTATGGTCCAATTAAGGTTCCTATGGGCCAATAGCATCAATCCATGTGTAGGGAGGAGATAAATCCAATTTGTAAAAGAAGATACCCAAAAATGAGTAAATGCTCACATAAGATGAAGAGTTGAAAATGTACAAGGTTTATTAGTAAAAAACTATGAGCAATATTAAAAATATGAGATATTTTGGGTATCCAAAAATGAGTAAATGCTCACATAAGATGAAGAGTTGAAAATGTACAAGGTTTATTAGTAAAAAACTATGAGCAATATTAAAATGGTTCCATTATGACACATATGTAAGGAAGGGGAGTTCTTTAAAGGAGGTGCATATTTCACATAAGATGAAGAGTTGAAAATGTACAAGGTTTATTAGTAAAAAACTATGAGCAATATTAAAATGATTCCATTATGACACATATGTAAGGAAGGGGAGTTCTTTAAAGGAGGTGCATATTTCACATAAGATGAAGAGTTGAAAATGTACAAGGTTTATTAGTAAAAAAAACTATGAGCAATATTAAAATGATTCTATTATGACACATATGTAAGGAAGGGGAGTTCTTTAAAGGAGGTGCATATTTCACATGCTTGAATGAGTTTTAAACTCATAAAAATTGAGATATTTCATCTCTCCTCTCTCCTCATTCAAGTCTAGTTCCAAAAAGTTAGCTTAACTGACCTAAAAATGGTCAAATATTGACCAAACTGATTTAGAAAATTCTAGAATCAGTTTGTTTGGTTAGAAGCTCAATTTTTCCTATAAATAGAAGCCTCCCCCTTGTTGAAAAAAATATAGTGTTTATGCATCGTTACTCTACTCCACCTAAGCCAAGAACTGTGAATTCATTTAATAATTCACTAGTTTTTGGAGCTTCCCTCTTTCTTCAATCCCCATTAGTGGCTCCATCAACATACTTAACCAATTGATTGGTTGGGGGCCTCTACCGTGAACAAAGAATCGAACAATTTGTAAGGTAATTAGTGAATATTGATCTTTTCTATAATTTCTCAATGTTTCTCTCTTCTCAACCCCTCTCAAGCTTGAGAAGCTTAATTGGCATGATTTTTTTGAATGCTATTGAAGTGAATTGATGAATGTTAGTGAAGAGTTACATAATTTAATAAATGCTATTGAAGTTAATTTTCATTTATGTTTAAATTCTAATGGTTTTTATGTAATTTCTCTCTCTCACTCAAGAAATGGTCTTACTCATGACCCATTCTCAATCCTAGCTTTTCATAAAGCTTTTTCTTAACCCAAGATTAAGCTATGCTTGAGGCCAAATTAATGGCTTTTTTCTATGCTTTTAGTTTATGTATATTGATGATTCAATCCATTATGGATTAATGATCCAATTAGAGATCATTTTAATTATTTCCTTAATGATAAGCTTTATCCCTTAGAAAAATTGAGATTTATCAGTCATAGCAGCGGAGCTATGGCAAAAATTTTATAAAAATTATGCATAAAATAATTTCATTCAAAGCATAAAAAGAGGACTTCCTACCATATTCTAGGAATTATTATCCTAGATTAATTGAAAAATATTCATTGTAATCATAGAGAGATTGATTTTTATATTATGCATAATTGATTTTCATGCATAGAAGTATGCATAAAAGATAATTTTTTTATATTAAAGTGTTACTTTTATCATTTTTAATTTTCATGCATAGAAGTATGCATAAAGGATAATATTTTTATATTAAAAGTGTTACTTTTATCATTTTTAATTTTCATGCATAGAAGTATGCATAAAAGATAATTTTTTTATATTAAAAGTGTTACTTTTATCATTTTTAATTTTCATGTATAGAAGTATGCATAAAGGATAAAATTTTTATATCAAAAGTGCTACTTTTATCATTTTTAATTTTCATGCATAGAAGTATGCATAAAGGATAATTTTTTCTATATCAAAAGTGTTACTTTTATCATATTGGATTTCATGCATAGAGGTATGCATAAAAGTCGATTATTTTATTATAAAAGTGTGACTTTTATCATAATTAAATTTCATGCATAGAGGTATGCATAAAAGTTGATTATTTTATTGTAAGAGTGTTACTCTTATCATATTGGATTTCATGCATATAGGTATGCATAAAAGATATTCTTTTTATACTAAAAGTGTGATTTTTCTCATAAATGGATTTTATGCATAACTTAGATGCATAAGAGAAATTCTTTTATTCTAAAAGTGTAATTCCTACCAAATTGAATTTATGCATAAGAAGATGCATAAAAGATTGATTTTAATTTCGAAAGTGTTAGTCTCCTTAAATGGAATTTATGCATAAATAAATGTGTAGAGAAATCTTATATCAAATATAAGAATTCTCTTAAAAAAAAGATATGAAATGTGATAAGAGGTGTATGAGATGTAATAAGATTTGATAAGATGCTTATGAAATAAGTTAGGAGGTGATAAGATGAATTAAGATGTGTATGGGATGAGGTAAGAAGTGTATATGATAGGATAAGATGTATATGGGTGTTGTGATAGGGCGAGAATGGATGTACCCTGTAAAAGATTAGATGTGAAGGCATATGGGGTTATATGAATGGGAATGTGGAAATGGATGTATGTATGTGGATGTGTGGATGTGGAGATGGGAGTGTGGATGTATGAATGTGAAAATGGATGTATGCATGAAGATGTATATGCATAGATGTGAATGTGGATGTAGATGTATGCATGAAGATGTATATGCATAGATGTGAATGTGGATGTAGATGTGGATGTATAGATGTGAATGTGAATGTAGATGTATGCATGAGGATGTATATGCATAGATGTGAATGTGGATGTAGATATGGATGTATAGATGTGAATGGGAATGTGGATGTGGATGTATGTGAATGTGGATGTAGAGGTGAATGTGGAATGTGGATGTGGATGTATGTATATATGTGGATGTAGATATGGATGTATAGATGTGAATGGGAATGTGGATGTGGATGTATGTGAATGTGGATGTAGAGGTGAATGTGGAATGTGGATGTGGATGTATGTATATATGTGGATGTAGATGTGGATGTATAGATGTGAATGGGAATGTGGATGTGGATGTATGTGAATGTGGATGTAGAGGTGAATGTGGAATGTGGATGTGGATGTATGTATATATGTGGATGTAGATGTGGATGTATAGATGTGAACGGGAATCTGGATGTGGATGTATGTGAATGTGGATGTAGATGTGGATGTATAGATGTGAATGTGGAATGTGGATGTGGATGTATGTATGTATGTGGATATAGATGTGGATGTAGATGTGGATGTATAGATGTGAATGGAAATGTGGATGAGGATGTATGGGAATGTGGATGTGGATGTATGTGAATGTGGATGTAGAGGTGAATGTGGAATGTGGATGTGGATGTATGTATATATGTGGATGTAGATGTGGATGTATAGATGTGAATGGGAATGTGGATGTGGATGTATGTGAAGGAATCTGAAGTGAAGAGATGGAAAATGAGGTGATTGGATGAGTACATATATAAATGGAATGTGGAATAAGTAATGTGAAATAATGAGGGATAATGTGGAAAAATGAGAGTTAATATAGAAACTGTATTTGTAAACTGTTTGTAAATGCTGTTTGTAAATGGCTGTTTTATGTCAAGAATGCTGGGGAAGCATTTTGACCGTCTTGTGATTAAGGTCGTGGAGACCTAACTGATAAAGTTGCAACTGCTGACGGAGAGTCAATGGAGGACGTCTCGCGTAGCAAAGTCGGCCGAGGTCTTGACCAGCCTCGGTTCGATTAAAATGGTGAGCTTCCGGTACGGTGGATGAGGGACCAAGGAAGCGGCCTATGAGTGAAGCGCTAGGTCACCTGCGAAGGATCCTAGAGGGTGCTGACCATACGGTGCTCGGGCTCTGGGTCGCCTAGGATACCCACGCGTGCGTCGAGGAAGATATTGGAACAAGGAGTAAGAGTTGTTTTGTGAAACCGGGCATGGATCTGGTTGATTGACCTTGCTGGTCTTCAATGGATGAGTCCATGGCTCTTTATATGGATCTGTTGGTTGATCTTGCTGATCTTCAACGAGAGTCCATCTTGATTTTTATAAGTGATTATATTGCCGAGTATTATGGGCTAGGAACTATTGAAAAGGCCCCTGTGTGGACAGGTGGTGAGCGTTCTAGTTGCCAATGATGCCATAGATACTCTGATGAAGGAATGATGGGAAATTATGAATCAACCGGATAAATTGGAAGATTGTGATCAGTGGTACTATGGTTTCAGTAAAGGATTGTTTTAAAGTTAGCCGATGCTGAGAAAAAGGCAATTTCATATTGGGTGTGTAAGTGGTGTGGCTAGTTTTATGTTTGCATGAACTTCCGGCTAGGGGGCCTTGGAACTCTTTTCCTTGGTACCTGGGACAAAACCTAACCAAATTCCAAATTGGATCCCATCACTACAGTGGTTGGGCGGTTGGCTAACCCATGGGATCGGATGGGGTTAGGCTGGACTGATGGATCCGTAAATCGAGATTTAATTTCTATTATTACGATAGATGAAGTAAATCCCGGATAGAAATTGTTCTATGGATAGGAATCAACGGCTGTGCCTCTTGATGGGGAAAAAAGTGTTGATCCCAATGATCCAAGTGCAAGTTTCTTCCTTGATTTGACCAAGTACCGTTAAAGGTGCAGTCAGATCAGTTGATCCGTAATGATCTTGACTACGTTAGAGTAAAGAGTTATCCTGGTGGAATCGCCCATGCTTTCCAGGTAAAGGAAGTTTTTCCGGTTTCGGTTTTGGACAAACCGACGGATTAGTCTCTTGTCCGGATATTCGTGGGTGAGACCCCGAGTGTGAGACCCCTACCCGCGCATGATGTGTTACTTCCGCTGCCAGTATCCTGAATCCGTTGCTCAGTGGGAACAGGGATCTCACAGTTGGTATCAATGTAAGATTCCTCCCCAACCTTCGAGGTATACAGGAGTAAGAATCTCCCTTTTCGATCTTATAATTATTCCCTCTCTAAAATAAAAGAAAGATTCTGTTTAAAAAAAGGAAGACCCTTTCCCTAGAATACTTCTCAGGAGTCACGCCTGTTTTAAGGATTCAGAACAACGAGTTCAGAAGTGAGAATCGGTGTTTTGGATACCAAGGTTTTGGTCTTCATTCGAGTACGGCACAAAAGAAGTTCTTTATCTATTGGGGAGTTTAAGAAGTTATCCCCCATATATTGTGAGCCTTATCTGACTTCAAAGAAAGTAAGTGACTTAGCTTACGAGCTTCTTTTATCTCCTCATCTCAAAGTTCTTAATGCCTTCTATAGAAAATTGTGCCAAACCCAAATCATGGAAAGACGGTAAAACTTCAGTGGCAAGCTACCGTTGGCTTCTAAGTTACGCTAGCTCCTTCCTTTATATAAGTCGTAACTTTTACTTGTCGCTCACAGTAATCTTACTCCCATCGATCTCCTTTCTTCCTAATCTCCTTCATGGCTTGGCAACAAGAATTAGTTTTATCCATAATGATTCCTCACCTTCAAGATGCAAGTGAGTCTGTGAAGAAGGATTTTATAGAACAGTATGAGCGCTCACTTTTCCCTCACTTGGGAACTTCTGTAGCGCAGACCAAATGGCGGACCTATCAAGACATAACTAGGGTAACACCCTGGGGTCAGCAGCACTTTCGCAACAATGTCCGCTTGGCCATGGTTATTGAAGCCTTGGGTTTGGGTCCCCGATTCTACTGCGTCATGAGATCAAGGCATCCTGGGTTTTCTGAGCGGGTCTTCTTATTGGCGTGTTTTCTTCCTCATGAGAAGATATGCCTTTACCCCGTTTTTGGCTTGCCTCTCAGAGGTCCTTTTGTTAGATCACCTCATACCACTGAGATAGGTGCGGCAATAACCAGCAGAATCATTCCCATAGATGAGTTACCCTATACTTGTGCAGCTTGTGAGTGCTGCTTTTGTGATCATATGATGGACGGGCTTATGGAAGTGTAAAGAGTTCTTCTATCTTTACTGTATAAGTTCCGAGAATGAATAAAGTTTAAATCTTGTTCTTATCTTGAATCTTGCTCTCTTTGAGACTTTTTCTTGGTGGTTAATCCTGATTTAAATTTTTCTCTAAGTCTCATAATTCGTGCATCTTGCGAAATTATCCCAGTTTGCGAGATGAGGACATCTCGCGTTTTTTAAGTGGGGTAGAATGTAAGATTCCTCCCCCAAACCCCTTTTTGATGTCTAGTATCTTCTTCTATAATCAATCCCTCTTCAAAAATATAAAAGACTTGTTTCTAACTGTTTTAACCTAGAGAGAGAAAATATTCTAGAGAGAGAATATTCAGATTTTTAATATTTTTAGATAGAAAATTATCTCATCTTATTAAAATAAGTTCCCCTGAAACAGAAATTCAAAAAAGAACTTTCCAATGTGCAATTGGAATTAATTAGAAATGTGTATAAAGGACCTTAGTCTAAGGGTCTAGATTTTCAGAAATTTTTGGATTATGGTCCAATTAAGGTTCCTATGGGCCAATAGCATCAATCCATGTGTAGGGAGGAGATAAATCCAATTTGAAAAAGAAGATATCCAAAAATGAGTAAATGCTCACATAAGATGAAGAGTTGAAAATGTACAAGGTTTATTAGTAAAAAAATTATGAGCAATATTAAAAGTATGACATATGTAAGGAAGAGGAGTTCTTTAAAGGAGGTGCATATTTCACATAAGATGAAGAGTTGAAAATGTACAAGGTTTATTAGTAAAAAATTATGAGCAATATTAAAAGTATGACATATGTAAGGAAGGGGAGTTCTTTAAAGGAGGTGCATATTTCACATAAGATGAAGAGTTGAAAATGTACAAGGTTTATTAGTAAAAAACTATGAGCAATATTAAAAATATGACATATGTAAGGAAGGGGAGTTCTTTAAAGGAGGTGCATATTTCACATGCTTGAATGAGTTTTAAACTCATAAAAATTGAGATATTTCATCTCTTCTCTCTCCTCATTTAAGTCTAGTTCCAAAAAGTTAGCTTAACTGACCTAAAAATGGTCAAATATTGACCAAACTGATTTAGAAAATTCTAGAATCAGTTTGTTTGGTTAGGAGCTCAATTTTTTCCTATAAATAGAAGCCTCCCCCTTGTTGAAAAATATATAGTGTTTATGCATCGTTACTCTACTCCACCTAAGCCAAGAACTGTGAATTCATTTAATAATTCACTAGTTTTTGGAGCTTCCCTCTTTCTTCAATCCCCATTAGTGGCTCCATCAACATACTTAACCAATTGATTGGTTGGGGGCCTCTACCGTGAACAAAGAATCAAGCAAGTTGTAAGGTAATTAGTGAATATTGATCTTTCTATAATTTCTCAATGTTTCTCTCTTCTCAACCCCTCTCAAGCTTGAGAAGTTTAATTGGTATGGTTTTTTTTTAAATGCTATTGAAGTTTGAATAGTAGTGAAGAGTTACATAATTTAATAAATGCTATTGAAGTTAATTTTCATTTATGTTTAAATTTTAATGATTCTTATGTAAATTCTCTCTCTCACTCAAGAAATGGTCATACTCATGACCCGTTCTCAATCCAAATCAAGCTTTTCATAAAGCTTTTCCTTAACCCAAGATTAAGCTATGCTTGAGGCCAAATTAATGGCTTCTTTCTATGCTTCTAGTTTATGATTATTGATGATTCAATCCATTATGGATTAATGATCCAATTAGAGATCATTTTAATTATTTCCTTAATGATAAGCATTATCCCTTAGTAAAATTGAGATTTATCAGTCATAGCAGCGGAGCTATGGCAAAATTTTTATAAAAATTATGCATAAAATAATCTCATTCAAAGCATAAAAAGAGGACTTCCTACCATATTCTAGGAATTATCATCCTAGATTAATTGAAAGAATTTCATTACAATCATGGAGAAATTGAATTTTAATATTAGGCATAATGGATAAATTTTTATATCAAAAGTGTTATTTTTACCATTTTTATTTCATGCATAGAAGTATGCATAATGGATAAATTTTTATATCAAAAGTGTTATTTTTACCATTTTTATTTCATGCATAGAAGTATGCATAATGGAAAAATTTTTATATCAAAAGTGTTACTTTTATCATATTGGATTTCATGCATAGAGGTATGCATAAAAGTTGATTATTTTATTATAAAAGTGTGACTTTTATCATAATTGAATTTCATGCATATAGGTATGCATAAAAGATATTCTTTTTATACTAAAAGTGTGATTTTCCTCATAAATGGATTTTATGCTTAACTTAGATGCATAAGAGAAATTTTTTTATTCTAAAAGTGTAATTCCTACCAAATTGAATTTATGCATAAGAAGATGCATAAAAGATTGATTTTTTAATTCAAAAGTGTCATTCTCATCTAAATTGAATTTATGTATAGAAAAATGCATAAAAGATTAAAATTTAATTCAAAAGTGTCATTTTCATTAAAAATGAATTTATGCATAGGAAGATGCATAAAAGATTGATTTTTACTTTGAAAGTATTAATCTCCTTAAATAGAATTTATTCATAAATAAATGTGTAAAGAAATCTTATATCAAATGTAAGAATTCTCTTGTATTCTATAAATAGATAAGAGATGTGATAGGATGTGATAAGAGGTGTGATAAGATGCTTATGAAATAAGTTAGGAGGTGATAAGAGATGTGATAAGAGGTGTGATAAGAGGTGATAAGATGCTTATGAAATAAGTTAGGA
This sequence comes from Cibotium barometz, assembly GCF_041138505.1. Classification (NCBI taxonomy): domain Eukaryota; kingdom Viridiplantae; phylum Streptophyta; class Polypodiopsida; order Cyatheales; family Cibotiaceae; genus Cibotium; species Cibotium barometz. Next base: position 38,493,119 of record NC_141086.1, read on the forward strand.
GGTGATAAGATGAATTAAGATGTGTATGGGGGGATGAGGTAAGAAGTGTATGTGATAGGATAAGATGTATATGGGTTGTGATAGGGCGAGAATGGATGTGATGTAAAAGATTAGATGTGAAGGTATATGGGATTATATAAATGGGAATGTGGAAATGGATGTATGTATGTGGATGTGTGGATGTGGAGATGGGAGTGTGGATGTATGAACGTGAAAATGGATATATGCATGAAGATATATAGGCATAGATGTGAATGTGGATGTAGATGTGGATGTATAGATGTGAATGGATGTGGATGAATAGATGTGAATGGGAATGTGGATGTGGATGTATGTGAATGTGGATGTAGATGTGGATGTATGAACGTGAAAATGGATATATGCATGAAGATATATATGCATAGATGTGAATGTGGATGTAGATGTGGATGTATAGATGTGAATGGATGTGGATGTATAGATGTGAATGGGAATGTGGATGTGGATGTATGTGAATGTGGATGTAGATGTGGATGTATAGATGTGAATGTGGAATGTGGATGTGGATGTATGTATGTATGTGGATGTAGATGTGGATGTATAGATGTGAATGAGAATGGGGATGTGGATGTATGTGAATGTGAATGTAGATGTGGATGTATAGATGTGAATGTGGAATGTGGATGTATAGATGTGGATGTATGGGAATGTGGATGTGGATGTATGTGAATGTGAATGTGGATGTGGATGTATGTATGTATGTGGATGTAGATGTATGGATGTGTATGTATGAATGTGGATATGGGATGTGGATGTATAAATGAGGATGTGAAAATGGAGGTAAGCATGTAGATGTGGATGTATGGATGTGAATGTGGATGTGGATGTGGATGTATGGATGTGGATATGGATGTGTATGTATGAATGTGGATATGGGATGTGGATGTATAAATGAAGATGTGAAAATGGAGATAAGCATGTAGATGTGGATGTATGGATGTGAATGTGGATATGGATGTGGATGTATGGATGTGGATATGGATGTGAATATATGATATGTGATGTGAAGGAATTTGAAGTGAAGAGATGAAAAATGAGGTGATTGGATGAGTACACATATAAATGGAATGTGGAATAAGTAATGTGGTTTAATGAGGAACAATGTGGAAAAATGAGAGTTAATATAGAAACTGTATTTGTAAACTGTTTGTAAATGCTGTTTGTAAATGGCTGTTTTATGTCAAGAATGCTGGGGAAGCATTTTGACCGTCTTGTGATTAAGGTCGTGGAGACCTAACTGATAAAGTTGCAACTGCTGACGGAGAGTCAATGGAGGACGTCTCGCGTAGCAAGGTCGACCGAGGTCTTGACCAGCCTCGGTTCGATTAAAATGGTGAGCTTCCGGTACGGTGGATGAGGGACCAAGAAAGCGGCCTATGAGTGAAGCGCTAGGTCACCTGCGAAGGATCCTAGAGGGTGCTGACCATACGGTGCTCGGGCTCTGGGTCGCCTAGGATACCCACGCGTGCGTCGAGGAAGATATTGGAACAAGGAGTAAGAGTTGTTTTGTGAAACCGGGCATGGATCTGGTTGACTGACCTTGCTGGTCCTCAACGGATGAGTCCATGGCTCTTTTATATGGATCTGTTGGTTGATCTTGCTGATCTTCAACAAGAGTCCATCTTGATAAATGATTATATTGCCGAGTATTATGGGCTAGGAACTATGGAAACGGCCTCTGAGTGGACAGGTGGTGAGCGTTCTAGTTGCCAATGATGCCATAGATACTCTGATGATGAAGGAATGATGGGAAATTTGAGAATCAACCGGATAATTTGGAAGACTGTGATCAGTGGTACTATGGTTTCATTAAAGGATTGTTTTAAAGTTAGCTGATGCTAAGAAAAAGGCAATTTCATATTGGGTGTGTAAGTGGTGTGGCTAGTTTTATGTTTGCATGAACTTCCGGCTAGGGGGCCTTGGAACTCTTTTCCTTGGTACCCGGGACAAAACCTAACCAAATTCCAAATTGGATCCCATCACTACAGTGGTTGGGCGGTTGGCTAACCCATGGGATCGGATGGGGTTAGGCTGGACTGATGGATCCGTAAATCGAGATTTAATTTCTATTATTACGATAGATGAAGTAAATCCCGGATAGAAATTGTTCTATGGATAGGAATCAACGGCTGTGCCTCTTGATGGGGAAAAAAGTGTTGATTCTCAATGATCCAAGTGCAAGTTTCTTCCTTGATTTGACCAAGTACCGTTAAAGGTGCAGTCAGATCAGTTGATCCGTAATGATCTTGACTACGTTAGAGTAAAGAGTTACCCTGGTGGAATCGCCCGTGCTTTTCGGATAAGGGAAGTTTTTTTCGGGTTCGGTTTTGGAAAAACCGACAGATTAGTCTTTTGTCCGGATATCCGTGGACGAGGCCCCGAATGTGGGACCCCTGTCCCGCGCGAGAAGTGCTACTTCCGCTGCTAGTACCCGAATCCGTTGCTCGGTGGGAACAGGGGGACCTCACACACTTTGCCTCACAAAGTCTTTTAAGGTCTTCATGAAGCGCTCTAGGAAGAACATCGAACGTGCATGCACAGTACCACATAAAGCGATTTCGTCCACTAAATGCACAATGAGATGTAGTTGACTTGTGAGAATGGTTCGCGAAAAAGTCTCCTCTACCAAACAAACCACCTCCACTGCTCCATCCATAAACTGTTTGTATATTGAGTAGTTCAAGTGAAGCATGTAAAATAGAGAATGTGCACCCTTCAAAAACCGGTGTCGATGAAGCCTTGTAAAGATGCTCTTGTTCCATATCATCGTCGTCCATACCTTTGGGATCATCCTTAAAAAGATTCCGCACCATATCATCAAACACTTCCTCTTCCACAACTTCGTGGGGTGCAGGGCTATTGTCATCCCTTTCCCACTCATCTCTGACAATAGATCCCGAAGCTCCAGCATCATCTCGTCGACGCTTTGCATGCTCTCATCGCGCATAGGGCACCATGTTAGGGTGTGGTACTGCATCCTGCTTCAATTAGAGTTTATATATTACAACTCTATTAATTTAATTTGGATACCATGAGTCATTTGAATACCATCAATTTACATCTACTCACCTCTAAACCTGTTTGATTCCATTCTCCATACATGGAGATGTGATTCAAGGTAATTCGACGTGCTCGTACAATGCATCCTTGACATCCATTACACATACATTTGATCCGTTGTCCCAACCACACATCGCGATTATGATGACGCATTGTCTCATCTTCCCCAAAACTGCTTGAGGAGGTTGATGACATCCTATGTACAAACCAGAAAACACAAAATCATAATATGTTTTTAATGAAAGTATAAAAATCGCGTGTATTAACGCGGCTATTTCCTAAAAATTGCGTGTATTAACGCGGCTATTTCCTAAAAATCGTGTGTATTAACGCGGGTAATTCCTGCAAAACGCGTGTATAAACGCAGCTAAATTATCATACACGCGAACATACCCGCGTTTATAAACGCGACGATCTGTTTAAACTAAAAATAGCTCGCCTTCCCCAAATAAAGATTTTGAACTAACATATCTGTTCTTTTTCGTTTTCGCCTCTTCCAACAGAAACGAAACCTAAGTGCAAGGAGGGAGCAGAGAAGGAGCACACACAGGAGAAAGCTGACCAAGAAAGAAGACTCACTTTTTCAGAGGTGAGTCAGTTTGTCCTTTGCCTTGTCTCCTTCCTCAAATTTGTTTATGTTATTTGCTCTTTGCTTTTTGGGTTTGTCTCCGTCCTTTTGCTTCTGTGCACACGATTTTGGGTGAACGATTCTGACAGGGGCGACAGTGGGCCTTTTATAAGGACACATTGTTGGAGGTCGGTCCCTTTCAAAAAAAAAATTACGCAGGTCACGTGTAGAAACACGTGTAAAAGTGCGTGTATCCTGTTTGCACAGTCTGTTCACGCGGATATACACGCGTTTCTGGACGGGTGTATACACGCGTTTTTTGACGCCTGTATACACGCATTTCTGGACGGGTGTATACACGAGACTGTGTTTCCTGTTTCTATGGTTTACAGGCTGATAGGTGACTTGAATGATGATATTTGTGTGAGTCGAGAGACAGCCCATGATGTACATGAGGATTATTTTTGCAGATTCTTTATGGATATTCCAAGTTCTTCATCCGATCCATTTGCATACAGCAATTGGCTGATGGAGATGCTAAATCATTTTGGGTGCCATCCTGGTCCAGTTGAGCTTACAGAGTACATGTATGCCCATCCCCCTTCTTCCATGCCTGGTGTCTATACCCCTACCGCGAGTATCCAGGGCACTCCAGTGCCGTCTATGCTTACGAGTCCGACGAGACGGCATGCAGCTTCTCCTCTTCCACGTCCATCGAGGAGACATACCTCGTCCCAAACACACTCACGCACACCCTCACAGCCACCATCATGTGCTCCCTCAGAGCCACCGTCACCTCAGGGCTCACAGTCACCGTCACGTAGACAATCCCCTGTCGTGACTCCACCCATAGTAGTAGGAAGAGTGGGAGTGGAGGATGCGGCGGGTGCTTTGGTCGGGGAGGTAGTAGGGCACGCGGTGAGAGAGGAGATAGAGGGAGAAGAGTTAGAGGAGACAGTTCGGAAGAGGAGGAGATGAGAGAGGTGGAGGGAGTGATCTGCTATGATGTGAAGGATAGGGGCGGGATAGTGATGGATGCGAGGGGGAGGGAGGTAATGGAGTACATGCGTGGGGTAGTATCAAACTTGTATAGAAATTGTTTTATTAAATTTAAAGATCAAAATAGCCGATTAGTTGGGGAGGTGATAAAGGCTGTACATAGTCGGTACCCCAATCCCCCACATGCTACATTCTCGGATGTATGGGGAAGGACGCGAATAAGGGAGATCTTAAGTAATAAAAGATCTCACCTTAAAAAACTCGCGTACGATGATGGGCTAAATGTAGCTGTGGGTGGCTATCCTGCCGAGAAACCTGCCCACTGCGCACAAACGCGAGTGGAAGGAGGCAAAGAAATGAGCAGAGGGTGGCGTGAAGAGCAGGCAGCATGTGGAGGCACGACGGATCCAGATGGAGGCGGCGTCGAGTCATGGGAGGCAGAGTTCATAAGTATCTTGCCACTTTATTTGATTGTTTACTTAATTCATTGATTCTATGATTGTTTTAATCTTACAAATTGTGTTGATTATGATACAGCGACGGGTTACGGGGAGGAAGTCCACAACCCACGATACTGCGTATGCTTGCCGGCATAGCAGACGTGACACGTGGGCCATCTTCAGAGCCGAGGGATGTATTACAAACGTGCAGTTTGAGATGGCCATGAGACCATACGGTCGACAGGTACTTGAAAACTCTAAACCAATGATTTTGGTTTATTGAATTACATATATATATACTTATATACTATATATTACTTGAATAGGCACAAGCTGGTGATGATCCACCCGCCGCCACTGCAGAGGGTGGACGTGAGCACTACTCATCGGACATTCCGACCGATGTGAGCTCATCTGAGCATGGAGGGAGCACCGAGTCATCATCTGGGTCTGAGTAGTACTCAGACTTATAGTATCACATTCCATATTGAGGATGTGGTTGTATATATTTTTTTGAGTAGTACTCAGACTTATAGTATCACATTCCATATTGAGGATGTGGTTGTATATATTTTTTTGTAAACTGAAGCCATGGGCTACTTCGAGATATGGACTCCCTTGTATATATGTGTGAAATTTTGATAGTAATATTGAATCGTGAATCGATAGTATTACATTCATGTCTGTCTTGAATCGTGTATTGACAATGTATGCATTCATGTCGTTCTTATCTTAATCTTCCTCGTGGATATGTTCTTCGTGGGTGGATGGTCTAATGCACCCAAAAAAAAAAAATCCAGAGAGTGTTATTGGGTGCTGGAATGCTGGAACAGCATTCAGGCACCAAATAGCACTCTCTGGATTTTTTTTTTTGCTCTCTATTCGCGTGTATAAACGCGTCAGAACTGCTAAAAGTTGCGTGTATATACGCAAAATATCTGTAAAGCACGCGTGTATAAACGCATCAAATCTGAGAAATACGCGTGTATAAGCGCATCTAAAGTTACAAAACGCGTGTATAGACGCGGGTGCGTCTATTTAGCGAGCCAAGAGCAGTGAGCACAGAGCAGTGAGTAGAAATAAAGTCCTTGTGAAAGTGAGCAAGTAGGGGCATGGTATGATGTTAAGCGAGCATGTAATGTTAAAGAGAAGAGTGAAACCATAGTGCAACTCTATAATGAACAGAACAAAGAAGACTAAAAAAGTTTAAAAATGACTATTGCAAATAAAGCATTTTCAAATGAATGGTGCGGATATAAAATATCACTACAAAACTCATACTACTTGGCTCGCTAAAAAGACGTTGAATTGGTCATTGAGCTACTAATAGAAACAAACTATTGTTTGCAACCACATGGAAACCACAGCGACCAGAGAGCATAGAAATCAAGCCATTAAGATGCACACCAATTTTAATAGCCATACCACTGACACAACAATATAATACTCTTTAGAAACCATAACCATAGGATTTAAAAATTTTATAATCCAAATAAAAATTATCCAACAATCAGCTACATGCTATTGTAAAAAACATTCAGAAGCATAACATCCATCAAAACATTACTTCCAATAGTCCCAAAAAATGATTGTCTCAATTAAAAAAAAGGCTATCTCTAATGGCATTCTGATGTAGACATGTGATCCTCATAACTGCAAGAGACACAAAGAAAAGAAAATAAGCTTTATCAATACAAAATTATTCTCTACTAACATATTTATCTTTTCAACATGCATACCTTTGCTGAGTATGGTTCTAACAGGTGATCATAGATCCGCTCATCCTTGTCTAACATTATGACATTGCGATCCATAAATGCTGCCACTAGCCCAAGAGTTCCAGTGCCAGCAAACAAATCCAAAATCGTGTCCCCAGGACGACTGAAGACGGAGACGATGTATTTGCTAAGCCGCTGACCTCGCTGACAACCGCCCCGCCATGGTCTACCCTTTCTCTTCACCAGATCCTCCGATGGCACTCTTGAAATCCTCAATACTGACATTGAATGCATAAATGGTTCCTATAGACAGGTTTTTGACATTTAACACACATAGTGTCAAGTCAAAACAATCGGATCACGATAGAGATGAGGTAGGAAGCTCACATACCTGGAGCTTGCAATGTCTTGGTTATGATGTCAGTTGGTTGTATCCCACCTGCACTACTATTGGATGTCTGTTGTTGACTCTGCTCCCTATTTGCTTCCATTGCTCGATTCACCTCCAATGCACGATTCACTATTTCCCTCCCTAAATTCACTAGCAATGACTTACGAAAAGAAGCCGATGCAATCGATGTTGCATGTGATGTGGATGCGGCCTCATTATGATCAATTTGCTGGCTACGAAGCTCCAATATAGACTTATGTTGGCGATACAGATCAAGCTCCTCCTCAGGCACATGGTTTCTTTCAAGGTCCAACCACCACGGGCAGAAACGAGACTCTACGCTTGACATGGCCTGTTCAATGACAAACATGGGTAAACACAACTCACCCTCAATATGAACATGTTTCTCAATCATGGATTCAAAATGACAAATTCAATCACTTACTCTTCCAAGCTTCAAATCGGCATACATATAAGATTGATTGTCAACACAAAGCCACACACTAGCGAGAGGGGGTAAAATATCCAATTGGTGCTCCTCAATTTCAGAAAGCAACCATCTGCAAGCCAAAGCCCAAATGATAAAACAACACACAGAAAGAAGCATGCATGTTTTTTAACAAGGAATATCTGGGTTATGTTGTAGGAAAACCTATAAACGACTCGCTGTGCAGCACTTTGTAGGCCTGGTTGATGGTCAATATCATGGCTAAATTTTATGCCTCCTTCGTGCAGTTTGAAAGCCCTTTTGAAGTACTTTCTTCTGCATAGAACAACAAAAGAGGTGAATCGGCTCTCACCTGGCAACCTGACTCGATCGGCATTTTTAATATCATTTTGGATTCTCAAACCCAGCTCCGTGATCTGAAGCCAGTAGGAGTACATGTGCAGCCATTCCCTAACCTTTGTCTTATCATTTGGCATACCCTCAAGTGATCGCACTCTGCAGCCTGAGAGTTGTCCAATAGCTTGACAATGTGAGCCTTATCTGTGTCTCTGATGCAAGCAGAACCTATCATATTGAGCTTTTCCTCTGTGGCCACATGATTGGTTGACGCGTGCCATGGGAGGGAGAGCACTGCACACCAAAAGGCCTCACCGTTGGAGGGATCAGCAATCCTCGCATATTTTGATGTTTTTCCTCTATAGAGAACTTCTACCTTTCGAGTCACATTCTCCCTAGCAGACTCGGCAAGTGGTCCATTTGATGCCTCATCAATTTTTTGCTCCATCTCATCCTTGAACAAGAGCCAAGTCATGATCTGGATTGGCAAATGAAGCCAACTAGGCCTTCCTCTGGCAGATGCACTCTGCATCTCTCTCTCAACCCATAGCTTGTCCTCATTGTCCAAATGTGCCATGAGAGTTGTTAGGTCGGACTCTCCCAATCTTCTTAGTTGAAATAGACGATCACCAAATGTGGTTGGCACAAATGCATAATCATGCGTCCTATAAAACAAAGAAAAAATATGTTAATATTCTTGAGTACAAACAACTTACTTGACATAGAAGGAGACTCTGATAACAAATTAACTTACTTGTTCAACCTGGACAATGAAAACAAAAGCTCACCCACATCCCTCTGCTCGAACACATAAAATTTACAGAGAACACAACAATGCATGGACAAATCCCCTTGAAACCCTGTAATAAAACACAAAATTAGGAAGGACAAAGAAGCATAAGAAACTATAACATCCCAATGAGAACTCACCTGTAGAAATGCAGTCCATCCAAGCATTGTGTCGATTATTACCATCAAGAATATGCACCATTTTTCGGCTCAAGTACGGACCCCAATCGGGGTCAAGTGCAAGAGTTTCCTCAAATTTTTGATTCACAGTCCTCCAATGCTCATCCCAAGATTCCTCCCTCTCTTGTGTCAATGGTGTCTCCTCCCCTTCCAAGTCCATAATTGATACTGTGAAAGCTCCCATGCTCTCAATGTACCCACCTAGTTTTTTGAAGCTTCGAGTAAGAGACTTATCTGTTGAGGGAGAAACCTTTCGGATTGCCTCCGTCTGGATCATCCTACAGAGAGGAACACGTGGAGGTGGAGACCTAAATTTGACTCCTATCCTATCTAAAAAGGCTTGTGGAGTAGATGTCTCAAGAATCTTCCCAAAAGTATCAACCTTATTTTTTTTCTGCTTGCTTCCTTCAGTTTGGGTTGTGACAACTGTTTCTTCTTGATCCTCTAGTGGATGTGTGTTCTCTTCCCCCTCTATCTCTCTCCCAGTATCCTCAGTATTCTCACCTTCATCCTCATTATCACCACCTTGAGTATTCTCACCCTCATTTTGATCACCTTTATTTTCCTCAATTGCCCCCACTACATTTTGTCCATCCTCCTCATTTCTTTCATCACTATGTAGATGCTGCCTATCCATATCCACCTCCAGGTTAGTGTCATCTATGATATGTACCGCATGCTCTGTAGTAGGGTTGAGGAGGCGGCTTGCTCCAAAGTGCTAGAAAAATCAACTTGCCTCCTTGTGTGTCTCGATGAGCTCTCACCTGGGCCAACCTGCACACTCTTTTTCCGCTTAGCAAGAGGTAACTCATCCATTTTTGCACAACAAGAACCTTTCAAGCAAGATGCTCTAGTGAAATGACTCGAACTCATTTGAAAACCAGATAGCCATGCAAAAATACAAGAACAAATCTTCAAATAGTATTCTACTCGTATTGTATAATTAATTGATTATTTTAACAGCAAATTCAGTAATACGACACAAACTTAAAGAAAAGGTGGCACATTCACTAAAGAGATTAATTCAGTACTGCAACACAATCATCAAACAAAGGTGGCACATTCACTATCCAACAAAACGGCCAACTCATTATAACGAACAGAATATCTTTGAGATTATCATATGGAGTGCTTTGGCCCAAATTCCAAGGCATTCAAAGCCGTATTGAATATTTTAAAAAAATCTCCATTGGAAAATATTTACGGAGCCCTTTTCAGGTGTTCAATTCAAGGCATTCAAATTTATTGGAAAATATATAAAGATTCGGTAGCCCAAATCTGAAGGCATTCAATATTGAGTACTAATAAACTTTAGAAGTGATATTTCGCAATCCAACACTTTTTTAAGGACAAACTTTTTTCTTTTTGTGCTATTGTTCTGTAGATGCACATGTTTGCTGGTCTCGTCTCTCGACTGTGTGAGCCGTTTCTCAACCAAGAAGACATCAAATGTGAGTTTTTTGAGCTTCTTGTATACACAAAGTCTGCATAATATAGACAGTAGTAAGAGAGACAGTCTATGCAATGTGTTTGAGACAGCACCATATAGATAGCATGTTCTTACACTACTCTCTCCAAATTTCTGCCGCCGGGGGGATCCAAGGGGGGCGCTGCCCCCGAAGCTTGAAACGAACTCAAAATCGTGATGATTTTTTCAATGCTCGGTAGCAAAACATCCTATTATTTTGTGCGTTGAGCGCACAAATTAATTCAAGAAAAATAGCAAGAGGTAACGCCGCACATCTCATACTGTGTGTGGAGTGTGGCAGCAGCAAAACATCCTATTATTTTGTGCGCTGAGCGCACAAATTCATTCAAGAAAAATAGCAAGAAGTAACACCGCACATCTCATACTACGGTGTGTGGAGTGTGGCGGCAGCAAAACATCCTATTATTTTGTGCGCTGAGCGCACAAATTCATTCAGGCAAAATAGCACAAATTCATGGATGATGATACCTTTCTGTGTCTCTTTGTTGGGGAGAAAGATTGGAGTGGGGAGAGGGCCCTGCGCATGAGATCAGCGTTTCTTTGCTGGGGAGACGTATGATGCTTCATGATCGCTTCTCTGCCTGTGTGTTCGAGGGAAGATGCTTCTGTGTGGAGGACGACTAAAAGCCTTAAGTAATTGCTTCATAAGAAGTAGCCGACTACTAAAAACCCTAAGTTAGGCACTGGACAAATTTTTTTATCCTAACACTAATGAATTTCAACACTAAAATTTAAGGGTTTGGTCAATATTTTTTCGATTTTTTTAAATCTATAGCACAGTTATGCTATGGCATCCAACTGATAGAGTTTTTGAAATCTAACAGGAGATTATGAAAAAGCGCAAGAACTAACACAAAGCAAATATGTGTGTGTGTGTGTGTGTGTGTGTGTGTGTGCGTGTGTGTGTGTATACATACACACACACACACAAACATATATACATATATACATGTACTCTTTTTGATACCCTTCATTATGACTATTTTTGCAATAAATATTTTTATTTGCTTCTACCCATAGTCTTAAAATGAGCCTGGTAAAATTGTATTATGGCTAGTATATGCTATTGATTAGAGCAAGAACATCTAGTATTAAAATATTTTTGGCTAATATTCAATGTAAATTCCTTAATTGTTGTTGTGATTGCATTATGCAGGGAGGCTCGTGTTTTCCTCCAATGGGTGCATGCATCCGAGTCCCCTTCTTGAATGGCAAATGTCTTGTGTCAATCAACATGATCCGGGGGAAGCTTGGAACTATTGGTGGGATAAATGTGGAGGCCTTACTTGAAATTGGAGGAGAGTATGAGCCCATTTGTCCTTTACACTTGTATGCAGGGATTGGAGACGAGGCATATTTTATCCTAGAGCATTCATTGTCCTCTGTATATATTGCCAAATCAGAGAATTATTTTGAGACCCCAGAACAAGGCCCCTCAACTATATTTCCTCCCGGTTCTCGAAAGAGTACTCCAATGTAAGTGGCATTAACTTTGACTTTGACATTTTCTATTTTGCATTGTGCATTGAATTAGAGAGCATTGTGCTTTACAGTGACTTGGACACTGAAGAGATAGAAGAAATCAATGTCCAAGCACATGGGTCATTGCAAGAGGAGATAGAGGTCTCTCCTGTGGAAAAGTGCTTTCAACATTTGGAAGAGGAAGATGTTCAGTTTGATACTGCGGTCTCTTGCTTTCAAATAATCCGCATGTTACCTCCTACTGATGTCTTGCACACTTTAATCCATGATTGTGATTACAAAGGCAAGGTAAAAGAGCTTCCCAAGGTGTACCCAGAGTTCAGTACATATGAGCTTGAAGGTGGGAAAGGTATGGAAGGGATGGAGCAAAAATACGAGGGCAACATTTGGACAAAGCCACAAACGCAAACTAGGGCCAATAAAACTTTTGTTCTTAGGAAGAGCTTCTGCGGGGGAACCTTCCAGTGCATGAATGAGCACTGCTCCTTTAGGACACGTATGAATCAACCAAACAAACTCCATTGGAATGGGCAGCTGATAAAATCTCCAAAATATGGGAATTTAGCAATTGGGAGCTTCGGGAACCTTGAGTGTTTTTTCTGCAAGCATGTGCCAATGTGTCTTAAAGAATGTCCTGCATGTGTCTATTATTTTATGCCAAAAGAATCAATGCATAGCAGACTATTTATTCATTATAGCAAACATACACACATGGTTTCCAAGGGAATGTGCCGAGCATCGATACGAAATATCAAGGCCTTTGTAGCACGTGCAGTGGGCATCGACCACAACGCTGGGCCCAGAAAGGTACAAATGATTGTGGCAAGGGAGGTGGTTCTAAGAGCATTCACTGATGATGACAAGGCACAGGGAGAATTCATGACAGAGAGGGAGCTACAGGAGATGTCGCAAGAGTTGCAAAGTTTGATAAATGTCAAAAAGTACGTAGGAAGTGCAATTTAGCAAAGAATAGTATGCAATTATCATCTTTAATACACTAAGTATGCTTTATGAATGCAGGGTGAAGCAGATGGTAATGCAAACACAAAAAACAACACGGCCTCTGGGTGAAGGATATGAAGCCATTCTTAATCTAAAAAGAACATGCCATTTTGAGTTCTTCCATGGCTCTCGATTTCCATTGCAAGCCACCACTACTACTGAGCGTTGCTTTATCTTTAAGATGTCTACTACTGGACCTGGTTCTGGGATTGACATTGTTCGGCGAATGGACAAGGATGGTAATGGGGATCTTAATCAAGCATGGGTCTGCTTTGATCATGTGCATCGAGTGGATACTGGATGGCATACAATGGGAGCACATGTTTATGACCACATGTAAGTTACAAGCGATAGAGAGCATTGCTTAATTTGTGTCTTTAATATAACTCTGTTTTCATTTGTGGCATGCAGGATTGGTGAGCTATTGACAATAACAACTTGTGAATTTAGAGAAGAGGATGAGGATGCTCAAGTCATGTTTTGGGAAAATATGAATTTGGTAATGGTGGAGCACACAGGGAAGGTAGCAAATTTTTTTGGGTTTATGGCGGATGAGGCTGGCGCTAACTGGAATGCAGTGAGACGTGTCTTCAACGACGGAAAGGAGATGATTGAAAGGGAAAGGTCATGTTTATGGCATTGGGAAGACAACCTTCGTGTCCACACGCAGAGGTACATCTATAGCCCACATCAAGAAAAGCACAGAGAGATGTGTGAGAAGTGGAGGACTGCCCCAAACAAAGAAAGTGCCCTTCAGTAATTTCGCAGGATACGAGCATGGTGGGCAACTGGCAAGGCAGCTGATAGAAACATCCCTAAGCTTCTTAGCTGGTTGAGTTGGTGGCACTATAGGGTTAGTCGATGGGGTCATTTCATTTTAAAGGTAATGTTTGTAAGAGATTATTCATTGTATTATTGTGTGCCTCCTACTAATGTGCACTGCATTGTTTTTAATCAATTTCTACCACTCTCTTGTAGGATGGAGAGCCTATTGTCAATTCTCTTGTCCCAAGGACAAATATGTCAGAGACCAAGCATGCAAGCTGGTTGGCAGGGGAGGGGTATAGGCAAAAGATTAGTCTTTATGATGCTTGTGTGACAGATCTAATCAATGCTTACTTCCAATGTGCCAGACAACTGGCTTTCTTGGAAGGAAAATACACAGGTTGTGGGCCTACATTGGAGCTTTTGGTTGAGAGAGCTCTTTCTCGACAGAAAGCAAGTCTATCCCCAATAGCTACCTCACGAGCAGTGGATGATGCAGTGTGGCGGGGACCCCTATGTTTTCAAATAGGGTAAAATTCAAGGGTGAGAATAAAACTATTCGAGCCAAAAGGCCACTACACGACTCGACAGAAGAAAACTTTGGCAACTCTAGCCATAGGCCTGAGTTTAACTATGTGACAAGAGAGAGGTTAGAGCCTGCAATAGAGGTCGATGAGCAATGCAAAGTTTTAGAGAGCCTTGTGCATGATACAAAGTGGGCCTTGCGGAGGATACCAACAGTGAATCGAGTTGAGTGCAACCACTGGGCATCAGGGAAAAAGTGTAGCTCAAGGTTGCGAGGGGGTGATGTCAGTCCTTGTTTTTGGAGTGATTGTCAACTATCCTCCTGGAAAAAGGAGAAGTATTGCTATTTTTGTAATACAGATGTTAGGCACACTTGGAAAATTACAAAGACAATATTACATCCACCAGAGGATGTCCCTTGTGTTTGGCCCATTGCTAAAGGTACCAAGTTACAAGTGAAAGAAGCCTGCGAGCTTATTAGAGCAGGATATGACATTGGTATTCCTCTTGAGTTTTTTCTAGAAAAGGAGCTTGCAAAAGGCACTAGTGAGACAAACAAGGAGGTGAAACAATTTCCATATCGACGAGGAATTTCAAAGGCTGCATTTGGTCAAATCACTGCAGCCTTAGATATGCATGCAGAAGTTGTAGGCAGCCATATACATATAGAAGGGGTAAAGGAAACATTTACCAATGGGAGCCAAGACACACCTCTGATAGAGGTCACTATTCAAAAGAATCCAATGTGTTCATGTGTGGAGTTCAGAGATAGAGTGGCCAAGAAAAGACCATATCTTGCATGCAAGCACATATACTTTGTGTTCTTAATGATTCTTGGACAGGATGTGAACAACAATATGCATATTCATCAAGTTTGTATTTCTGAGAGAATTGTAAAAGACATGCTAACTAAGTCTATTAGAAGTCATCCTCAACAGCTTTAGGAACCTGCAACCCACTTTAGTTGAAATATGTATGGGGGTCATGTCATACCAGCTGAACCGTAGTACTTGTTTTGGAAATGTTTTGGTTATTTTATAAATTTTCCTGTCTATTGTCTTTTGTTTGCTAATGGCTCTCCAACATTGTGAATACTATAGATTCAATATCTTTTTAGCGAGCCAAGCAATATGGGTTTAATAGTGATTTTTTGTATCTGCACCATTGGTTCGAAAAAAAAATTATTGCAATGGTCATTTTAGAACATTTCATGTCTTCTTTGTTTGATTGCTACAGAATTGCACTGTGGTTCCACTCTTCTCTTTAATATTTCATGCTCGCTTAACATCATACCATGCCCCTACCTGCTCACTTTCACAAGAACATGAGCTCTACTCATTGCTTTGTGCTCGCTGCTCTTGGCTCACTTTTTGACCACCCCCTATAGACGCTTGTATCAACGCGTCTAAATGCATCTGAACTGACAGAACCCGTGTATACGCTCGTGTATGAGCGCGTCTATGTAGTCCTATACACGCGCTTTTACACGCATGTCTCTGGCCGTGATTATACACGCGCTGATACACGGGGCCGCTACTTTTTTTCACAAGTCATTTTTAGCGGCTAGGAGCGCGGATATGAGCCCGATCCCTTGTAGTGGGAGAAAAGTGCCCTAGCTTGTTGATCTTATTGTGAAGTCGATGAGCTTACCCTTGCACTGGTGGTGGTGGATCTGTGTCCACTTCTGCTGGAAAGATGGTATCAATCACTTCAGGATGCAAGGACAACCCTGTATAAAAACCGACCTCTGGAGAAGGTGGTAGAGGAAGGAGTTCTTCCTCGCTAAAATATGGCATTGGTTCTATGGGAAGGTTAAGCAAACAATTTCGATTTTGGAACTGCTCAATATAGGTACTCATAGTGATCCAAAATTGACATGTTGAGAAGGAGGGCTTGCAAGATAGGTGGTTGCAAGTCATTTATGCATGTATCCCTCCATTGTTGTGCTTGAACCTCCTCAGGTATTCTACGTTGATTTGGTCCTCGTTCTGGTATTCTCACATTAAGAAGGTTATGGCGTTGGGGTGTAATTCCCACAATTTGTTTCATTAAGCCCGTGCCATATCGTCTAAAGTAAGAGCGGCATATCCAACAAATGTGTGAAGCTTCTCCTAATACGAGTCGTGCACACTCTTGACAATGTGGAAATGGATGGGACAACCAACACTTGTGCACATTCCTATTGACTTACAAAGCTTCTCAGGTGAAGATAACCCTATAGAGGAAAAATGTGCCATTATGATGTCCATTCAGGATCACCTTTATGTGGCAAGTAAGTCCAAGGCAGTGGTAGAGGCTGTTCTCGTGGTTAAGTGCTACCAATTGTTTATTAGATTGGAAGAATAGACAATACAAATTGCAAATTGATTCTGATTGCATCTTGGGATATGCTACTCCACGAGCTTTATCATGTCAAAAGGGTGGTGTTTCTACCTTACACAACCCACTTTCAAAATCTGCTCTTGAAGCTCCAACACAAATGATGTGGATAATCGATGAGTTCTCAAGTGAGGGCCATGGCTGGCATGTTCCAACTACTCTAGTCACTGCTCAAAGAAGGCCAGGCAAGAAGGAATTATCAATTTGGCTACCCAAAGATGCGTACAAACTTGTACCATCTAGCCTAGTTACTAAGCCTCCTAAAAAGCACATCTTTTCCAAGCCTAAACCTCAGGTTGTTACTCGTTGGGTCCCAAAGCATGTTCTTAAAGCACAAGGCTATTATGAGCGTGCAACAGCACTTTGGCTTCCTAAATGCCATGGTTTACTAGAGGTAAAAGAGTGTATCAGTAAGATTCCAAAAGTCACCCTTGGTGTTCCATATCAGTGGGTGCAAAAGAAATCAACACAACCTCTTCAAGATAGGATAGGTGGTTGTGATAGCACCTACAAATCTCCTTGTGTTAACCTTCCCAAAACATGTATTGAAAGACCAGTTGTCCCAATTTCTCCTTATTACACAATTCCACCATCAACTTGTGTACCTAAGACAAATCCAACTTTACATGAGTTTAATTTGAGCATAGATACTAGCACTTCAATGCCTAAATCCTCTTATCTTGCTCAAATTCCTCGACAATTACTAACCTTCCCACCTCTTAAGAAAGACATACCCAAAACCAAAGATAAAGCATTAACACTACAATTGAAGCTCTTTGGTAGATCAGTGTTTGAATAGTCTCACATTTACTAATGTGGTTCCTTATGCCTTTAGAGGATTGTGTTCTTTTTCAGATGATCTTATCTACAATGTTTTTGATTGGGATTGTAATGATGGATATATGTGTTTCTAAATTTCATTGTTCTACGACCAGATACCTCCTGAGATATACTTGGCGAGATACATGTCCACCATGCATTGACCCTGATAGTACTCAACCTGAACATCGCGGGGGTTATAGTGCTCCTCCTTTTCAAACTCATTCTAGGTACTTTTATGCTCCCTTAGGTGAAAATTGTTGTGGGCATCACTTTGTCACTTTATTCTATTTGTCAAACGAAAGAACATTATAATCTGCACCAGAGTCAATTAAGGCAGAGACAAAGTAGGTAGTCTCGTGAAGATGAAGACACACTTGAATATTGAAAGGATCGACATATTATTCATCAGTAGCCAACTGTAAGGCCAACATAGAAGCTTTGCGACGCTCCTTGGCTTTTGCAACTCTAGCTTTAGCCTCTTCTTGAGCCTGATGTTTAAGTAGGTCATGTGCTTCTTTCCGTGTTGTGTGTGCAGCATGCATTTGTTGAAGCATGGCTTCAATTAATGGTTCATTGTATTTCTTGAGACGACTTCCATTAATGAAGTTAGGCATTTGCTCACCTTCTAGTGTCTCTAAACGCACTGCACCACTTGGAGTAAGCTCATTAATCACAAACGGTCCTAGGCCACATTTCTTAAGCTTTCGCTTATGCTTCTTAAGTGTGTGTACAAGAGCACAAGGTCCCCTTTTTTGAATCGGCCAGTTGTTACATTTCTATCATACCATTGCTTTTGTCTCCTCTTCTCAGCATACATCCCCATTACCGCCAATAAGCGGGTCTCATCAAGCTTTTCCAATTCATCAATGCGTTGTGAAAGCTCATGACCAGTCCAGTCCAATTGTTTAGCAACTCGTAGAGTAGATACAAGAAATTCAATGGGAAGAATTGCATCTAGCCCAAAAGCAAGCTCAAATGGGGTTGTGCCCACAGATGTTTTATAGGCTGTCCTATATGCCCAAAGAACTGAGTGCAACTTTTGCTCCCAATCAGTCCTATGTCCCTCAACAATCTTTGTGAGTGCTATGCAGATAATCTTGTTAGTACTCTCAGCTTGTCCATTGGTCTGGGGATGATAGGGTGCAGAACGTTTGTGAATTACCATAAATTTTTGAAGCAAAAACTCTATGACTTCATTCACAAAGTGCACACCTTGATCACTAACGATTTCAATAGGTAAGCCATAGCGGGTAAACACGTACTCATACAAGAACTTGGCTGTGGTTCTGGCATCATTTTTAACTGTAGCCTTTGCCTCTACCCATTTGGTCAAATAGTCAGTTGCGACTATAATATATTCGGCATACGTGTGACGAGCTGGAGGTTTAATGGGACCGACAAAATCAATACCCCATTTTGCAAAAGCACGTGTGCTTAACATAGGCCGCAATGGCATATTGTCCTTTGTGATGGAAGGTCTGGTCCTTTGACAATCGTCACAACGTTTTACATATTCTTCGGCATCCATTTGTAAGGTTGGCCACCAAAGCCCAGACCACCTAATCAACTTAGCTGTGGTATTGCCCGAAAAGTGTCCACCCCCAACACCTGCATGTGCATGAGTCAAGATTTTTAAGTAGTCAGCTTCACATACACACATGCGTAAGTTGCCATCCTTGCCCCTCTTGTAGAGTTGGCCCTCTATCAGCATATAGTTTGCCGCTTCAACTTCAATAGCACGCTTTCGATGTTTAGCAATTTTTTGATCAGTATGACCATGCTGAAGATAGTCCACAATATACTTACTCCAACTTGGTGTAGTTAAAATTTGGAATAATGTGACATTATGAATTGGTTGTTGAATTTGACATGAAGCACAGTTGCGAACAAATTTTTCAGCATCCGCATGCATGGTAGGCCACCATTGTCCATCCTGACATATACGTCGCACACAAGTAGTAGCTGATGCATGGATTCCACCGATACCCGCATGTGCCCATTCCAAGATCTCCTCATATTGATCAGGGTTAGGTATAAGCTGCAACACTCCATCATTACCCTGACGATATAATCTCCCTGAGATTAACTTGAATGGTCGCCATAGGTCCACATTAGGACCCGCTAGTTGTATTTGCCCACTTGTCAAAATTTCTAAGATGGATTCAGACCATTTAGGAGCTGTCTCTACAAGGAAAAGTGTTGAATCTAACATATCATCATCCACACCCACAGGAGCTTCACCAGAGGTGATTCGAGGCAAATGATCTGCCCTAAGATGAGTTGTTCCTTTTCGGACTTCCACTTCAAAATCAAACCACTTCAAAATCAAACTCAAGAAGGATGATAAACCACCTCACAATCCTTCCAGTTGCACAAGGCTTATTCACCAAATATAGCAATGCTTGATGGTCCATAAAAAATATGAATTTGTTTGCCAATAGGTAATGGCGAAACTTTTTCACTGCATATATCATGGACAAACCTTCTCTTTCTGTTGTGGTATAATTCTTCTCAGCATTGTTCAACTGTCGACTAGCATATGAGATTGGGAAATCCTTATTATGTTCTCCTGATTGAGCCAAAATACATCCAATTGCAAAGTTTGAAGCATCAATATGGACATGAAAGATGTGGTTCCAATCTGGTGCCCGTAAGATGGGTGTGCAGTCACTAATGCTTGCTTCAACTTTTAAAAGGATTCCTCACACTCATCAGTCCAATTAAACTTTACAAGAAGAGCATATAATGGTCTGGCTAGGACAGCGTACATGTAGATGAATCGACAATAATAGCCACAATGTCCCATGAATGTTTGTACCCCTTTAGGGTTGATAGGCCGAGGTAATGAGACAATGACATCAATTTTATCCATATCTGTTGAAATCCCATTGCGAGAAACAATATGGCCCAAAATTTTCCCTTGTCTTACCATGAATTTGCACTTGTAAGGATTCAAGCATATACGATAAACTTGACACTTTTGAAACACAAGTCTAAGGTGTTCTATATGATCATCATGCTCTTGTGAGTGAACACATAAATCATCCATGAAGATCTCAAGAAATTGCCTAAGGTACTCCTTGAATACATGACTCATTAACTGCTAAAAGGTTGCTGGTGCATTTGTTAGACCAAATGGCATAACACGATAGGCAAAGATGCCATCTTCAGTAGCAAAGGCTGTCTTGTGTTGATCCTTTGGATCAATTGACACTTGATTGTAACCGGAGAATCCATCCAAGAAACTATATGCCTTTTTCCCTGCAACTCGTTCCATCCAAGAATCCATCCAAGAAACTATATGCCTTTTTCCCTGCAACTCGTTCCAAAACATGATCCGTGATTGGAAGTGGGTAATGATCACGTACAGTAGCTGCATTTACCTTCTTGAGGTTTACACATACTCAAAGTTTTCCATTTTTCTTGGGCATCACTACAATAGGGGAGACCCATTCAGTGTGTTCAATCTCATAGATAAATTCTGCCTCTAAGAGCTTGTATATTTCTTCTTTTATCTTTCGTGCGAAATTCTCATTGTAAGTATAAGGATGTTGCTTAGAAGGCTTTGCATCCTCTCGCAATGGAATTGTATGCTGACATATGCTTGGATCAACTCCTTTGAGGTCTTTATAACTCCAAGCAAAAACATCGTGATACTCCTTTATTGTTTGAATTAATAACTTCTCCTCATCTAAGGACAAGTCTGTGGCAATCCACACATAGCGAGACTCTTCTCCTGGCTTAGCGATATCAATTTTTTTTGCATCTTCTGAAACCCCTGGCATGCTTGGCTTTTGTCGCATGGGCTGTTGAAGAACAATCTTCCGATCTTGAAGAGTGTACTATGTGAAGTTGGGAGGAACATTGAGACCTTGTTCTTGTCCACTTGAGTCTTCACTCATTGAAGACCATGTGGTTTTGAGCTCTCTGTTGCAATCTTACATCAGATTTTTTTGTTCAACCGTTATCTTTGCACTTCCGGCACTCTCTTTTGAATCGGTTTTAGACTTCAGTTTTGGTTTTTGTTTCTTCGTTTTTTTTTATTTTTGCTAACAGTTTTTAGCTTTTCTCCTGGTTGGAATCCATCTGATCGTTTTACTTGGTCTTTGATACTATCTTGTGCGTGGACATAGTATAGATATCCATTCTTTCCTGAGAAGTGAGGTGGTGGTCGAGAGTGTTCATTCTTAAACTCCTCCTTTTCTTTTTGTAGTCTCTCACGTCGTTCCCTCTCATCTTGTTTACGGATTCTCTTATGGCTCTTACAGCATTTATGTTTAGGTCAGCTTCGAGGGATCTCTACTTGAACCTCCCTTCCTCTCAAGAGTAGGCGTGTCTTTCCTAACTCTTCCTCAAGGATTATCACATCATTATCAAAATCAGAGTCCCATCCATCTTCCTTATCAGCATCATTAGCAGATTCGAGTGTTAAATCCTCCACTGAGACTTCCTCTACATGCAGTGCTGTTGTGGATGCATCCCCATAGTACAAAACATCTAGAAGGTCACATGGTTGTACCATTCGTATAGGAATAATGTCATATCCATCTGAGTCACAAAATTTAATTGGCTTAGGTAAAGCACATGTCGATAATGTTGCAAGGACATGACTCCATTCTAGTGGATCAATTAAGTGCTCAGGGAAGGGTTGTGAAATGTATGCCTCATCTGATACACTTCGACTACCCTTAAGTCTCTCAGTGTTGAAATCCTTACATGAGGCTCCACACATCCAGAGATCTTCTCGCCCATCTGACAATGTAACTCTTGAGCCCTCAGATGAAGCAGAATCAAACTCATCTATTGGAGACCTTGTTACATCACGATATGAGTGATTCTTTAGGTTGACCCTTGTGATGACAGAATCCTGTCGGAGGTACAAATAATTGTATCCCCAATCTTGAATCATTTGAAATTGTCGCATGAATGGTCTACCCAATATCACTTCATAGTTTGGATGTTTTCCAAAATCCACTACTGCAAAGGTGTGCTCATATTCAATCCCACATGTGGTGACCAATATGTTCTCAAGCAGCCCAATGGGATGTTCTAAGCTTCCATCTGCTAGCTGCAAGCACGTCATGGTACTCCTAATAGCTGGTTTGCCCCACTTTTCCCAAATGGACCTTGTCACAATGCCCACTCCTACACCACTATCAAGTATTACAGTTGAAGCTACTTTTCGCACTTCTAATGGGAGGGTAGCATTTCCCTGATCGTCCTCACAAAATTTTCCTACTTTGTTGATAGGAACTGGCATAACATGCTTTGTCTCATGGTGTATAGTACAATGATGGTAACCCTTTTGTAGCAATACCTGCTCTGACAAACATGTGGCAATATCATTCCACAACTCAGGTCGAAGCTTTATCAAATCAAGCAAAGGTAAGGTACAAGCCACTAGTGCTGACAAAATAGCTGGCATGATACCCATATCCATCTCCTTTGTCAACCTTTTATGCATGGAGGGTATCCTCAAGGTTTGAGAACAGTTCTCATATTCTCCCAAATATGATGGTAAGGTTTTCATTGTATGCTTACTTCCTAGGAGAAACAATTGTTTGAACTTCCTCCTGGATGCTTGGGCGTCTAAAGTTGTTTTCTGTGCTCCTGGTAAAATCCACCTCAGAGAATGGAGGTGAAATAATGGAGGACATATTCTCATTAACTTTCTCATGAACTGCTGTCCACATCTCATTCGCCATGTCCTCGTTAGCATCAATAACTTCATCATTGCATGGGAAGACAAGGCTAGGTGGTGGCAGAATACCTTCTTTCAATGGGGTGGTAATTGGTGCAGACTTCTCGCTATGAGCTTGTGAGATGAGCTCACTTTTCATTTCCCGACTTGATGACACTTCTGGCATGGTTTCTAATGTTGTCTTAAGAGAGGTTGGGCCCCGAGGGATAGGTGGAGGTGGGCCCTCAAGTATTGATTGAGCTTCCCTAATGAGTTGCTGATGTACAGCTAGATTGATCTTCTCCTCACGAGGGTTTGGGTATTCTTGAAGCTTCTTGGGTAGCTCAGATAAAGCTGCAATGCGACTTCTATGAGCATCAATGATGGCATCTAGAGTCTCGTTCACCTTATCCACAAAAACAGAACCCCCAGAACTATCCTCGGTCGTACTAGCCTCATCTTGTTTAGCACTAGGCCCAGGTTGAGGTTGATGCTCCTCATGCACTTCTTGGGATGTAAAAGCTTGATCCCTCAAGAGACTTCTTGAGAACTAGTGGATGCACGTTTAGTTTTCTTGTTGCAGTTCTTTTTCCTCCTAGTGGTCCTTTTTCTATTGGAATGTAGGGTCTTGTCCAGGGAGGTTGCAAGATGAGGGTACTCACTTTCGTTCACTCTCTCTAAAATTGGGACATCCATGCATCTCGGGTGGAGTACCTCGATCGTGATAGTGCCGTGAATTAAAACACGACACGTGCCTCCCGAGCCTAAATCGACATATCTCAATCGAGATGCCAACTAATGCCATGCTAGCAGGTTCGGGTTTCCAGGCGTCATCCATGTCACCATTACATGTCACCGCCGCCACCACAATATCTCGATCGAGATATCTATGCCACTCGGATCCACATCACGGCCACGCTATATCCTCCTAGGCATATTTGATTAGCACATCTCCATCGTCCACGTATCTCAAACGAGAAATTAACATCAAATCGCGACCATTCATTGTTCGAGGTAATGGGATACAATCTCCACCATCCCATATCTCGATCGAGATATTGAGATCAAATCTCCACCGTCCAAATAACTCGTTCGAGATACAGAGATACAATCTCCACCGTCCAAATATCTCGTTCGAGAGATGTAGATGCAATATCCACCGTCCAAATATCTCGTTCGAGATACGTAAACGCAATCTCTACCGTCCATTCAGGTACGTTGGAAGATACGATCTCAGCCATTTAAATATCTCAATCGAGGTATATAATGAATCTTGACCGTCGACATACCTTGGTCGTGGTAATAACTTTAAATCGTAGCCGTCCATGTACCTCGAACGAGATAGTAATACCAAATCTCAGCCGTCGATCCTTCACCAACCCTAAAATTAAGTGGGTATCTTAGTCGTGCGTTGCACTAATCCTAATATCCAGAGCGTTAATCTTGCAAACCCTAAATCGCATGATGCTACCAAACCTCGATCGAGGTTATAAAACCGGAAAACTTTTGTTTTCCCTCATTTGTCACAAGTTGTTTTCACTCTCCTTGCTCTCTTGATTTGGATTAGCATTAGTGAGCCCATTAGCATTGTTTTATAGCTTCATTAGTGCTACTTAGCACTAAGCATTAGACCCTTCACATTAGACCCTTCACATTGGACCCTTCACATTGGCTTAGGTTTTAGCATGGAGGGCCACGAGGAGGGCCGCTCATCTATTGCGGACCTCATCGCGGAGATAGACCGCGAGTTAGTAGCTATCCGTAGGAGTGCTAGAGACACACCGTCTACATTACATATCGTGGCAGACTTGGAGGCGATGCTTTCTTCCCTTCGTAGCCTTCACGATATTGTTTATGTAGATGAGTGGATAGCCCACCATCGCACTGCTCTTGTGTCACATGGCCTGACATATCATCAGGTCTGTGATCTTACTCCGATTAGGGATGGAGCATACTTAGATCTTTTCCTCGATAGTCGTGGGATGAGGCCTGGGGCAGGCAAGCCCCTTACTATTTCGCGGTGTTCGCATCCTCGTATGGCGGCACATATCTATAGTCGATATGTTGGCGCATATGGGAGGATGCCGAACAACCGCCAGATTCCCATATACTTCGCAAAGCAATTATATGCGGAGTTTGTCTTAGGGGAGGAGGTGGATTACACCAGCCATCAGCTGGGTGGTGGTGCTGGCCGAGGCCGTCTCCAGGACCAGGGTAGGCGGCCTCCACCCGCCCTTCGTGTAGCACCTACTACAGATCCTTCATTTGTGCCATTGTCGACAGTAGAGGCACTTGGCACCCAGGTCGACATCGACATACGGAGTACCACGGACAGCATCCAGCACGTGGTGCGCCTGTTCTCACGATCTATACCGACGATAGATGTCGAGGTATTTACATATATATTACTTCTTAAGTTTTTTTAGTCATTTATTTACATGTTTATATGTACTTTTCTATATTTTTACATGAGCGGCATGGTTGATTGTGTCACATAGGGTCCCACACCTACCACTGAGAGACTCACTCAGGAGTTGGTAGAGGCGAGAGCGGAGATTGACCACCTCAGAGCTGCATTACAGATGGCAGAGGCAGCTACTGCAGAGGCACAGCATCTGAGAGAGTCCGACATCTAGCAAGTAGGTTTCTCTTGCACGTAAAAGAGTTATAATTAAGGTCCTAAGTTATAAATTTCTTTAAGTAATACCTAATGAGAGACTAATGAATTATTTTAATGCTTTACTTTTTTGCGTAGGCTCGGACCGAGGTAGAGAGCTCTAGAGCTGAGGCACAGCATCATCAGATTATGGAGCGGATTGCCCAGCATAGGGCAGAGCAGTTGATGCTGCATGTTCGAGAGTTTCGCAAATCCTCGGACGTGACAGTGCCATACCTACCTTTATACCCACGGCCTGTCACAAAGGTTTTTCGACGACCTCTCCCGCAGGATGCACCACCCTTCCTACGTGATGCGTGCTGCGCTTTATGTATCGAGGACATTGATAGTACTGGCGGATATGCCCTGGGATGTGGACATTTTTTCCATTTGTCTTGCATCACCCAGGAGCTAGTACGTTTCTCAGCATGCCCCTCCTGCCGTGCACGCGTCGACCTAGCGACATACAGAGTTCTGGGCATTGATGATCTTCACCCAGGCCTCGTTCGAGTAGATGCTAGGACAGGCAGGCCTATTGATTTTACATCAGCTATTGACTTGGGATTCGACGCCTTCGACGATAGAGATCAGGAGCCTGAGGTGCCTCCAGAGATTGAGTGGAGCTCACATGAGTTTGATGCATACCAGAGAGTCCTACATGAGAGCCAGATCACAGCATATGAGCGCGTGGGTGGTGCTGGTCCTAGTGGCACCTCGGGTGATGGTGCTAGCAGCAGTGCTGCTTCTCATGAGCAGCGTGTCCTTATAGCAGAGGAGCTTACACGAGCAGAGTGGCAGACACGTACTCTTGCAGATTATAGATTTTGGGTTTACAGACAGAGACGTCTTGCATTAGCACGACGTAGAGAGAGAGAGAGAGGGCTATAGCAGCTTTTGGGACTCGTGAGCTCCCGAGTACACCGGCACCAGCTCACGATCCTACCTTTGAGGCAGACCTCCCCGCGGACATTCGACGACCCCCGCAGTCGGCACAGCCTCCTCGACGTGCACAGTAGCCTTGACGCGCACGTCGACCGTAGAGATGACGATTTTGATTGGGTTGCCGTTGATAGTGACTAAACTCAGACTAGCTGGGTTAGCTCACTTACATTGTACTTAGATTTTTGGGCAGTGACTAACCTCAGACTAGCTGGGGTAGCTCATTTTCATTCTGATGTACTTATTTGATGTTTATATCATTATGAGTTTTTTCATAATTGAGTATCATTACATTTTAGTTGATGTTCTTGATTTTATTATATTTTTTAACACTTTGGCTATCATATTGTTTGTTGAAAATCTCCATGCCATCGTACCCAAACATGCTCCGATGGGGACCAAACTTTGCAAGCATGGAGGGGGGACCCACCCCCACGTGCTTGCAAAGTTTGGTCACAATCAGAGCATGTTTGGATTGGTAATTAGCACCCAGTGTGGGTTTTTGAAGTCTCCTGGTGCTTAAGAGGCCAAGGAAAATCCGGGCCTTCCCCATACCATCGTACCCAAACATGCTCCGATGGGGACCAAACTTTGCAAGGATGGGGGGGGGACCCACCCCCACATGCTTGCAAAGTTTGGTCCCCATCGAAGCATGTTTGGATTGGAAATTAGCGCCCAGTCTGGATTTTTGAAGTCTCTTGGTGCTTAAGAGGCCATGGAGAATCCGGGCCTTCCCCATAACATCGTACCCCAACATCCTCCGCCGATGGGGACCAACCGCCGATGGGGACCAAACTTTGCAAGCATGTGGGGGTGGGTCCCCCCTACATGCTTGCAAAGTTTGGTCCCCATCGGAGCATGTTTGGATTGGTAATTAGCGCCCAGTCCGGATTTTTAAAGTCTTTTGGTGCTTAAGAGGCCAAGTGAGAAATTCGGGTCTTCCCCATACCATCGTACCCAAACATGCTCCGATGGGGACCAAACTTTGCAAGCATGGGGGGGACCCACCCCCACATGCTTGCAAAGTTTGGTCCCCATCAAAGCATGTTTGGATTGGAAATTAGCGCCCAGTCCGGATTTCTGAAGTCTCTTGGTACTTAAGAGGCCATGGAAAATCCATGCCTTCCCCATAACATCGTACCCAAACATGCTCCGATGGGGACCAAACTTTGCAAGCATGTGGGGGTGGTCCCCCCCACATGCTTGCAAAGTTTGGTCCCCATCGGAGCATGTTTGGATTCGTAATTAGCGCCCAGTCCGGATTTTTTAATTGGTGCTTAAGAGGCCAAGTGAGAAATTCGGGCCTTCCCCATACCATCGTACCCAAACATTCTCCGATGGGGACCAAACTTTGCAAGCATGTGGGGGTGGGTTCCCCCCACATGCTCGCAAATTTTGGTCCCCATCGGAGCATGTTTGGATTGGTAATTAGCGCCCAGTCCGGATTTCTCAAGTCTCTTGGTGCTTAAGAGGCCATGGAGAATCCAGGCCTTCCCCATACCATCGTACCCAAACATGCTCCGATGGGGACCAAACTTTGCAACCATGTGGGGGTGGGTTCCCCCCACATGCTTGCAAAGTTTGGTCCCCATCAGAGCATGTTTGGATTGGTAATTAGCGCCCATTCCGGATTTCTGAAGTCTCTTGGTGCTTAAGAGGCCAAGTGAGAAATTCGGGCGTTCCCCATACCATCGTACCCAAACATGCTTCGATGGGGACCAAACTTTGCAAGCATGTGGGGGTGGCTCCCCCCCACATGCTTGAAAATTTTGGTCCCTATCGGAGCATGTTTGGATTGGTAATTAGCGCCCAGTCCAGATTTCTCAAGTCTCTTGGTGCTTAAGGGGCATGGAGAATCCGGGCCTTCCCCATACCATCGTACCCAAACATGCTATGATGGGGACCAAACTTTGCAAGCATGTGGGGGTGGGTCCCCCCCACATGCTCGCAAAGTTTGGTCCCCATCGGAGCATGTTTGGATTGGTAATTAGCGCCCAGTCTGGATTTTTGAAGTCTCTTGGTGCTTAAGAGGCCAAGTGAGAAATTCAGGCCTTCCCTATACCATCGTACCCAAACATGCTCCGATGGGGACCAAACTTTTCAAGCATGTGGGGGTGGGTCCCCCCCACATGCTTGCAAAGTTTGGTCCCCATCGGAGCATGTTTGGATTGGTAATTAGCGCCCGGTCCGGATTTCTCAAGTCTCTTGGTGCTTAAGAGGCCATGGAGAATCCGGGCCTTCGCCATACCATCGTACCCAAACATGCTCCGATGGGGACAAAACTTTGCAAGCATGGGGGGGGACCCACCCCCACATGCTTGCAAAGTTTGGTCACAATCAGAGCATGTTTGGATTGGTAATTAGCGCCCAGTGCGGGTTTTTGAAGTCTCTTGGTGCTTAAGAGGCCAAGTGAGAAATTCGGGCCTTCCCCATACCATCGTACCCAAACATGCTCCGATGGGGACCAAACTTTGCAAGCATGTGGGGGTGGGTCCCCCCACATGCTTGCAAAGTTTGGTCCCCATCGGAGCATGTTTGGATTGGTAATTAGCGCCCAGTCCAGATTTCTCAAGTCTCTTGGTGCTTAAGAGGCCATGGAGAATCCAGGCCTTCCCCATACCATCGTACCCAACATGCTCCGATGGAGACCAAACTTTGCAAGCATGTGGGGGTGGGTTCCCCCCACATGCTTGCAAAGTTTGGTCCCCATCGGAGCATGTTTGAATTGGTAATTAGCGCCCAGTCCGGATTTCTGAAGTCTCTTGGTGCTTAAGAGGCCAAGTGAGAAATTCGGGCGTTCCCCATACCATCGTACCCAAACATGCTCCGATGGGGACCAAACTTTGCAAGCATGTGGGGGTGGGTCCCCCCCACATGCTTGCAAAGTTTGGTCACAATCAGAGCATGTTTGGATTGGTAATTATCTCCCAGTGCGGGTTTTTGAAGTCTCTTGGTGCTTAAGAGGCCATGGAGAATCCGGGCCTTCCCCATACCATCGTACCCAAACATGCTCCGATGGGGACGAAACTTTGCAAGCATGTGGGGGTGGGTCCCCCCCATATGCTTGCAAAGTTTGGTCCCCATCGGAGCATGTTTGGATTGGTAATTAGCGCGCAGTCTAGATTTTTGAAGTCTCTTGGTGCTTAAGAGGCCAAGTGAGAAATTCGGGCCTTCCCCATACCATCGTACCCAAACATGCTCCGATGGGGACCAAACTTTGCAAGCATGTGGGGGTGGGTCCCCCCCACATGCTTGCAAAGTTTGGTCCCCATCGGAGCATGTTTGGATTGGTAATTAGCGCCCAGTCCGGATTTCTCAAGTCTCTTGGTGCTTAAGAGGCCATGGAGAATCCGGGCCTTCCCCATACCATCGTACCCAAACATGCTCCGATGGGGACAAAATGGGGGGGGACCCACCCCCACATTCTTGCAAAGTTTGGTCACAATCAAAGCATGTTTGGATTGGTAATTAGCGCCCAGTGCGGGTTTTTGAAGTCTCTTGGTGCTTAAGAGGCCATGGAGAATCCGGGCCTTCCCCATACCATCGTACCCAAACATGCTCCGATGGGTACCAAACTTTGCAAGCATCTGCTGGGGGTGGGTCCCCCCCACATGCTTGCAAAGTTTGGTTGCCAGCGGAGCATGTTTGGATTGGTAATTAGCGCCCGGTCCAGATTTCTCAAGTCTCTTGGTGCTTAAGAGGCCATGGAAAATCCGGGCCTTGCCCATACCATCGTACCCAAACATGCTCCAATGGGGACCAAACTTTGCAAGCATGGGGGGGGACCCACCCCCACATGCTTGCAAAGTTTGGTCACAATCAGAGCATGTTTGGATTGGAAATTAGCGCCCAGTGCGGGTTTTTGAAGTCTCTTGGTGCTTAAGAGGCCATGGAGAATCCGGGCCTTCCCCATACCATCGTACCCAAACATGCTCCGATGGGGACCACAATTTGCAAGCATGGGGGGGGACCCACCCCGCATGCTTGCAAAGTTTGGTCCCCATCCGAGCATGTTTGGATTGGTAATTAGCGCCCAGTGCGGGTTCTTGAAGCCTCTTGGCGCTTATTAAGAGACCATGGAAAATTCGGGCCTTCCCCATACCATCGTACACAAACATGCTCCGATGGGGACCAAACATTGCAAGCATGTGGGGGTGGGTCCCCCCCACATGCTTGCAAAGTTTGGTCCCCATCGGAGCATGTTTGGATTGGTAATTAGCGCCCAGTCCAGATTTCTCAAGTCTCTTCGTGCTTAAGAGGCCATGGAGAATCCGGGCCTTCCCCATAACATCGTACCCCAACATGCGCCGATGGGGACCAAACTTTGCAAGCATGTGGGGGTGGGTCCCCCTCACATGCTTGCAAAGTTTGGTCCCCATCGGAGCATGTTTGGATTGGTAATTAGCGCCCAGTCCGGATTTTTGAAGTCTTTTGGTGCTTAAGAGGCCAAGTGAGAAATTTGGGTCTTCCCCATACCATCGTACCCAAACATGCTCCGATGGGGACCAAACTTTGCAAGAATGGGGGGGACCCACCCCCACATGCTAGCAAAGTTTGGTCCCCATCGGAGCATGTTTGGATTCGAAATTAGTGCCCAGTCCGGATTTTTGAAGTCTCTTGGTGCTTAAGAGGCCACGGAGAATCCGGGCCTTCCCCATAACATCGTACCCAAACATGCTCCGATGGGGACCAAACTTTGCAAGCATGTGGGGGTGGGTCCCCCCCACATGCTTGCAAAGTTTGGTCCCCATCAGAGCATGTTTGGATTCGTAATTAGCGCCCAGTCCGGATTTTTTAATTGGTGCTTAAGAGGCCAAGTGAGAAATTCGGGCCTTCCCCATACCATCGTACCCAAACATGCTCCGATGGGAACCAAACTTTTCAAGCATGTGGGGGTGGGTCCCCCCCACATGCTTGCAAAGTTTGGTCCCCATCGGAGCATGTTTGGATTGGTAATTAGCGCCCAGTCCAGATTTCTCAAGTCTCTTGGTGCTTAAGAGGCCATGGAGAATCCAGGCCTTCCCCATACCATCGTACCCAAACATGCTCCGATGGGGACCAAACTTTGCAAGCATGTGGGGGTGGGTTCCCCCCACATGCTTGCAAAGTTTGGTCCCCATCGGAGCATGTTTGGATTGGTAATTAGCGCCCAGTCCGGATTTCTGAAGTCTCTTGGTGCTTAAGAGGCCAAGTGAGAAATTCGGGCGTTCCCTATACCATCGTACCCAAACATGCTCCGATGGGGACCAAACTTTGCAAGCATGTGGGGGTGGGTCCCCCCCACGTGCTTGCAAAGTTTGGTCCCTATCGGAGCATGTTTGGATTGGTAATTAGCGCCCAGTCCAGATTTCTCAAGTCTCTTTGTCACGTAGGCTGTAATGCCTGTGACCGACGGCAGACCGGATGGCCATGTCCGGGGTTCAGTGGGAGAGGACGCCCGTGCGGAGTCATGGGCGGCCAGGCTAGTGTGGACGGCAGGTCACACACTATATAGCTTGGGGGATGAGGGGCAATCCTCATTCTTCCTCTATGGCTGGGTGGTGAGCCAGAGGCCGTCCCCTCTTGTGGTAATGCCCGTAGCGGCGTTACGGGAATGTAACATTGGTATCAGAGCGTGGTTCGATGGGATTGTCAGAGCCTGCGCGTGAACGGGGGACCGGAGCCCACACTCGACGGTTTTCATCCACAATCTCCTTATCCTTATCTCGAATGGAAGGTGTGGAGGGAGGCAGCCATGGAAGAATGGTGGGGGAAGATCTCTCTCTCTCTCTCCCCGTCACACAGCAAGCAGCATTGGAGGTAAGCAATTTTCTTTTTTTTGCTGCGTTGAAGCTTGTGTGCAAAAGAAAAAGAAAAATTCGTTTTCTGTGTGGAAAGGGCGGCACAGCCCCACTGTCTGTGACTTGCTGTGTATGGCTGCTTTGAGGATAAGGTAGCCTATATACTGTGTGTGGGGGAAGTGGGGGGCGAAGAGCAGCCCCACTGCATCTAGTGGTCGTCGTCTGAGAACTGGAGAGAAGAGCACAAATGTGCCCGTTTCGAATACAGACCTGCGTGGGGGGGAGGCGACACCAGCCCCACAACTGTAGGCGAAGAGCAGCCCAAGCTGCGAAAGACGTTGCAGCCCACCGTGTGGAGATGCTGCTGGAGGCGAAGAGCGCCGTTGCTAGTAATGCGCCGTGTGTGTGGAAAGGAAGCCCAGGCGGCTACGCAAGGCTGCGAAGCATTGCGTTGAAGGGGGGCGAAGAGCACTCTGCTGCGTAGCCAGCCAGGCCGGCCAGCCAGCCAACCAGGCGGCGGCGGCGGCGGCGGCCAGCCAGGCCGGCCAGCCAACCAACTAGGCGGCGGCAGCCCCACAGTGATGCCCTGCTGAGGCCCAGCCCGGCGGCCAGCCTAGGCGGTCAGAGGGGCCAGCCAGGCGGCCAGGCCAAACCAGCCCAGGCGGCCAGCGGCGGCCAAGCCAGCCTAGGCGGCCGGCCAGCCAGCGGCGGCGGGCGGCCAGCCTTAGGCGGCCAGCCAAAGGCCAGGCGAGCGGCCAGCAGAACGGGCGGCCAGGCGGCCATCAACGACCACCAGCGGCAGCCAGAAAAAAAAAAAAAAAAAAGGGGGTTAAAAAAAAACCATTTGTTTTTTTAATATATTTTTAATTATTCATTTTTTTTGGAATAATAAAAATATACGCGGCCAGCCCTTTATATAGGCATGCCCAGCGCACACCTAGCAACGGGCGGCCAGCCTGGACACTCCCCACGGGCGGGCGGCCACGCCCGAAGCGGCGAGGGCCGGCTCGGCCCGTTACTTTATTTTATTTTATTTATTTTTTTTTTTTTTAAAAAAAAACACAAAACAATGGCACACTCCACGAAACAAACCCAACACAGCCGTCGTGCCGTGTGGCCATAGTGCCCGTTTTCCACGAAAGAGACCTACCGCACACGGCCGTAGCGTCGCGTGCTAAGAGAGAGACAAGTCCCACGGCCGTAGTGCCGAATCCTTCGGAGAAAGCCGTTCTATGGCCGTTGTGCCTAGTGAACACGTCTATGACCGTAGCCCGCGAGAATATGCACAATGCCTGCATCCTCCAATGTTTGGTACCAGTTGTGGACGCATTGGTAGAGTCCAACCCAGTCGTGCCGTAGTGCACCTGGCCATTTGTGGCATAACGCACTTGCTCGTGCGGTGTACGTACGTCTAAGGGTGCCGTAGCGTGCCCATGTCTGTTGAACCATTGAAAGTCTTGCACACACAAGTCATGTCATGGCGTGCACATGTTGGTGCCATGGCGTGCACATGTTGGTGCCACGTCGTAAGTGCACTCATACCCACATTGTGCCGTAGTGCACTAGAATTTTTTTTTTAAAAGGTGGAAAGAGGGAAATCGATGGTAATGTTCTCGCGTAGTTCGAGAAGTATTCGTTGACAATACATAAATACATGATATAAATTCTCTCTGTTAGTGGTTTAACCATGTGGTTTACCACAAATAAATATGAGAGTAGATCAGACACATTGTTCTTGTTGAAAGTCCACAAGACGATTTCCAATGTGCTTAGACCCAATGAAAAATGTCTACTTGGATGTGGTCCATTGTGACGAACAAATGTAGTCCGTAGAGACACTTTTGCAAGCGCAGTCTTGCCATGGTCATGACTTCTAAAATTGGTCAATGGCATTTAAGATAGCTGGGATTGAGGTCGCGTTTGTCGATTACCTGCTAATAGCCTTTATCAAATGACCCCATTAGCAACGTACTCTCTAGACAAGACTAGTGTTAGACTCTGGGAGCGTAGCCTCGCCAGATTTCAATTTCCACTTTTGCGAGCGTTGTCTTGCTAGAGTTAAAGTTTTGTTCGGACAAATTTGTGTTTGTTTTGTAGTGACAAACAAATCTGAAGGGATATAATCTTGAGATGTAATGCTCAATGCCCTTATAGAGTTGATCGAAGAGAAGTGTTCTTAAACTTACTAAGCATGGTTTTCTCTTCTTTTTATTGCCATGCGTCGACATCCCACTGCTTGAGAGTTTGTGGTGATCTTTCGAGGGGGGAAAGAGCCTTTTTATATGTCACATCAATTGGTTTGGTGGTAATTTGATGGTATGGGACATCAATTCTCACGGAATCGATTGTAGTCTTGGTGGAATGGGACGCCAAGGCTTGTGCATGTAACTTGACTCTTTGGCAGGTCTGTATGTACACTTGTCCGTAGTGATAAAGTGTGCAAGATAAAATTTGAACTTTGAAAATTACCAAATATAGCCATAAGTTGGGATAAAACCCAGTTACAGAGTTCGGAGAAGCTCTAGGTAGCAAGACCATGATGGTGTACTAGTGCTAACAGAGTGATTTAGTTCCGGAGTGATCTAAATCTAGAGGTTAGCAGTAAGACTAGTTGGTTGGACAGTTTCATGCATGGGGGACGCCCTATAGCATTTTGCAAGCGTAGTCTTGCCTATGTTCAACATAAGTGTGCGATTGTGAGCACATTTTTGTTGCTACCATATGAATTTGGGAAATATATTACTTTCCTACATAAGCAATTGTAATATTGCATGACAGGCTATTTTGCTTACAAAGTTCATGTGCGTGTAAACCCTATAAGTCATAAGACCCCTTGGGAATGAGTGGAGCATTCCATGGATTTAATAAGGTTTTACATGGCAATAGTGAGTAGTATCTCACTCCAGATGAGCCTGGTTGTTGTTAATCGGATCCGACATATATAGTGTACATTCACTAGGGCTGAGTTAGGATAGAAGGCTAAGCCGGAGAGCTTAGTGGTAAATCCTACTGTATCTGGTGAGTTTTGACTTAACCGGAGTGTTAAGAAGTAAACTCAAAGTCTGGGGCTGAACCGGAGTGTTCGGAGGCAGACATATCTTTGTTAAATCGGAGAATTTAGCAAAAGATGAGCTTGGGGTGAACCATGGTACCCAGAAAAAAAAAAAAAGCTCTTCACACTAAAATAGTGCACAATAATTTTAGGGTGATAAAAATCCATCGCAGGAATGTTTTACAACTTTCCATAAATGATAGATGAAGACCATGTACTTTACGGAGTTAAAGTACATAGGTGGTGACTTCGGCGCCACATTTTTTATAGGAAGTCACCAGTGGTGTGGTTAGGTCAGCCGAGACTCCATAAGACCTATGCACTAGTTTTTAAGTTGACCTCTATGATAAGGACGTCCGAAAATTCGTGTTGTAATACCAAAGATTGTACTGTAATGTGCAATGGAGGGGTCAATTTGTGTAGTCACTTCTTAGCAGCAAGTGACTTAAGCATCTTGTTATAGATGGTTGTATATGGTACTCCCACTCGGGGGAGATACGCCATTGGGTACGGAGTTACTCACAGACTAGTATGGAGTTACTAGTGTGATAATAGTGGGTACGTAGTTACTCACTACTAATACATAGCTGCTAATAAAATTAAGATCCTCGAGTGAAAGATACTCTAGATCAACATTTTAAATTACCGAACCACAATCCATGAGTATCGAGGTACTCATAAATATGTTGACGTTGCTCAAATCGAGGGACCGATTTGTTCGATGGTATGGAATAAGCAAGAAGGTGGAGTAACTTAAAAGTTACACGTCACTAGTCCTAGTGAGTTGTCGAGGTCATCCGTAGTTTGATGATCCCCTCTACCTATCAGATAACATTCAATTTTGCAAGCCCTGGCATTTAATCCGTAGTGATTATGAGTTGGGTGTGCGATAGGGTTATGAAGTTCTTACAAGAGTACTCGTTTATTTGCTAGTCATTGGTTATAGCTTGGTAGAGATTGCCACCTGTGATGGGTAGGTAGCTTTGCCGCTATGATGAGGAGGCAGCAAATAATGTTCTCATAGTTATACTTCATACCAACACCAAACAGGGATAGGATGAAATTCCTAAGTTCATCATCACGAAGTAGTGATGTTTGCATTTATATTGAATGTATGATGTAATGAGACATTGGGCTTGTGTAATTACCATCAATTATCTAGCAACCTATGGCTTCGCAGCAGCAAGCTCAGTCATTATCTGTGGATTGATAATGTGGTTATTAGTAGTTTGGAATTTCTCTTGATAGATGGTACAACCCACCCAAATGATTCATAAGTGTGTAACCGCTTATGAAGGGTAATAATATGCAACAATGAAGCACTTTGTTACAAGTGTGAAACCACTGATCTGTTGCAAAGCAGTTTATCAATAGTACCACCATATGTGCGTAGACACTATACCACATCTTCGTTGCAAGATGTTTAAAAGTTTCTTGGAAGGAATCAAGAATATAACATATGATATTAAACATGGTCTAGATTTGTTCTTGGACCTATGACACTAGCGCGTAGTCCGCTTGAAAGTAGAGTTTTTGAGGACAAAAACCTTTCTTGAAGGAAAGGAGGGATATCCTCAAATATCACATAAACTGGAATAGTTGTGTGAGTCCAGACAATACTGAAAGGGATGTGTCTGGTAATAGCAACAAAGAGTTGTAAGTGAATGGATGTAATTCCAGACACCCGTAGTGGTGCAAGATCTTTATCAAACATCTCCACATACTATATGGTCTACCCGCATATATAGTATGGCATGAGAGATAGGAAGTTTGATTGTTATATTTGAATGGAAATTTTCAAAACTTACATTTACTCTGAGTTAAAGTGGAGTTTAACCATCCGTAGATTGATGGTAGTTAGAAACTCAACAAGATTCTAGAGCATATGCTTGTTCAAAGATGTTACTCGGAGAGGAAGTATCTCTCAGCTTTGGATTTAATCCTTGTGATGCATGATTAGATTGGCCGTAGAGCTTTCCAACGAGAAGTTTTAACAAGTTGGTGATGCAACATGGTAGCGTAGTCTACAAATATCTAGTAGCATGGTCTGAGAACTTGCGCTACTAGAATGCTCTCCAGTACATTAGCTTCTGTGCTAATGACATGATGCAAAATCAAGGCATGAAATTTGCCTTAAGGTTTTGGTTGAAATACCAAATCATAGCTTATGTGAGCATGATCCTGCCTTTATAGAGGTCTGGCGCGCTGTACGCGTACGCACTTTGTCACAGCCGCGCCCACCTTCCTCGCCGGCACGTAATGCTAGTCCGGAGAGACTGGCCGTAGGTGCGGCGGGTAGCGAAGCGAAAGTTAGTCCGGAGAGGCTAGCCGAGTCTTCGGGGTATAGTCTTGATAGTCCAAGTGCGAGTCATCCTGGAATTCAGAAGACCTATGCACTAGTAAAAAGACAGTTTTATTGGCCTAGATTGTTTACGAACGTCCAGACTTATGTGCTGAAATGCAGTAAGTGCCAGGTCAATAAACATGAACGTCTTAAGATTGGAGGACTACTCCATCCACTGGAGATTCCTCAAAGGAAATGGGAAAGCATTTCCTTTGAATTTCATTACCGGTTTACCCAAGACGAGTCGAGGGAATGACTCGGTGTGGGTAGTAGTGGACAAATAAACTGGCAAAGTTTATTACCACGAAGAAACTGTAAAAACGCCAGAGTTGGCAAAACTCTTTATTGAACATCTCTACAAGCTATATGGCCTGCCCGCAGATATAGTGTCGGATAGAGATAAAAGTTCAACAGTCATTTTTGGAGGGAAATCTTCAAAAAGTTGGATACTACTCTGAGTATGAGTATGGTAGATCATCCGGAGTCTGATGGTCAAACTGAAAAAGTTAACCAATACTCGAGGATATGTTGCGTTCTTATGTAAGTAAGAAGCAATCAAATTGGGAAGAATATTTGCCCATATTGGAGTTTGCTTATAACAACTCCAAGCATTCAGCGAGGACTGGATTTACACCATTCATGTCAATGTATGGATTCCAGCCGAGATCTCCGATGGTTGTAGGCCTAAAAAGGAGATAATTCAATCTGTCAAGGAGTTCCTTGATAAATGATATGCTCAAAGCTGCACGCGAGAGCATTCGTAGCGCACAGGATCGCGCTAAAACATTTGCCTATAAAGGACGCAGACAAGTGACCTTTGCAGAAGGTGACTTTGTATTTTTAAAGGTTCCTGCGCAGTCAGCAACCATGAAAACGGAAAAGTGTGATAAACTTTCTCCTAGATATTGCGGTCCTTTCAAGGTCCTTAAGAATATTGGGGACGTAGCCTACAAACTTGAGTTACCGGAGAGTTCTCAAGTTCATCCTGTCTTCCATGTCAGTAAACTGAAGAAATCAGTTCACGGGTTAGAGAACGCAGTTTCTCCAGAGATTTTGGTGGAATTGATCACTCCACCAAAGATACCACATTAACCAGAAAGGATTCTTGGGTATCGAGACAGACAAACCCGACATAAAATGTACCAGGAGGTACTTGTTAAATGGACAGATAGGGATGAGAAAGTGGCAACCTGGGAACGCCGTAGCGCAATTTCCAAAAGGTTTCCCCAGTTTGTTTTCGAGGACGAAAACTCTTCTTAAGGGGGGGGTAATGTCACGTAGGCTGTAATGCCTGTGACCGACGGCAGACCGGATGGCCATGTCCGGGGTTCAGTGGGAGAGGACGCCCGTGCGGAGTCATGGGCGGCCAGGCTAGTGTGGACGGCAGGTCACACACTATATAGCTTGGGGGATGAGGGGCAATCCTCATTCTTCCTCTATGGCTGGGTGGTGAGCCAGAGGCCGTCCCCTCTTGTGGTAATGCCCGTAGCGGCGTTACGGGAATGTAACACTCTTGGTGCTTAAGAGGCCATGGAGAATCCGGGCCTTTCCCATACCATCGTACCCAAACATGCTCCGATGGGGACCAAACTTTGCAAGCCTGTGGGGGGGACCGCGCCTAGTCTTGATTTTTGAAGTCTCTTGGTGCTTAAGAGGCCAAGTGAGAAATTCGGGCCTTCCCCATACCATCGTACCCAAACATGCTCCGATGGGGACCAAACTTTTCAAGCATGTGGGGGTGGGTCCCCCCCACATGCTTGCAAAGTTTGGTCCCCATCGGAGCATGTTTGGATTGGTAATTAGCGCCCAGTCCGGATTTCTCAAGTCTCTTGGTGCTTAAGAGGCCATGGAGAATCCGGGCCTTCCCCATACCATCGTACCCAAACATGCTCCGATGGGGACAAAACTTTGCAAGCATGGGGGGGGGGACCCACCCCCACATGCTTGCGAAGTTTGGTCACAATCAGAGCATGTTTGGATTGGTAATTATCTCCCAGTGCGGGTTTTTGAAGTCTCTTGGTGCTTAAGAGGCCATGGAGAATCCGGGCCTTCCCCATACCATCGTACCCAAACATGCTCCGATGGGTACCAAACTTTGCAAGCATCTGGGGGTGGGTCCCCCCACATGCTTGCAAAGTTTGGTCGCCATCGGAGCATGTTTGGATTGGTAATTAGCGCCCAGTCCAGATTTCTCAAGTCTCTTGGTGCTTAAGAGGCCATGGAAAATCCGGGCCTTGCCCATACCATCGTACCCAAACATGCTCCGATGGGGACCAAACTTTGCAAGCATGGGGGGGGACCCACCCCCACATGCTTGCAAAGTTTGGTCACAATCAGAGCATGTTTGGATTGGAAATTAGCGCCCAGTGCGGATTTTTGAAGTCTCTTGGTGCTTAAGAGGCCATGGAGAATCCGGGCCTTCCCCATACCATCGTACCCAAACATGCTCCGATGGGGACCAAAATTTGCAAGCATGGGGGGGGGACCCACCCCCCATGCTTGCAAAGTTTGGTCCCCATCGGAGCATGTTTGGATTGGTAATTAGCGCCCAGTGCGGGTTCTTGAAGCCTCTTGGCGCTTATTAAGAGACCATGGAAAATTCGGGCCTTCCCCATACCATCGTACCCAAACATGCTCCGATGGGGACCAAACTTTGCAAGCATGTGGGGGTGGGTCCCCCCCACATGCTTGCGAAGTTTGGTCCCCATCGGAGCATGTTTGGATTGGTAATTAGCGCCCAGTCCAGATTTCTCAAGTCTCTTGGTGCTTAAGAGGCCATGGAGAATCCGGGCCTTCCCCATAACATCGTACCCCAACATGCGCCGATGGGGACCAAACTTTGCAAGCATGTGGGGGTGGGTCCCCCTCACATGCTTGCAAAGTTTGGTCCCCATCGGAGCATGTTTGGATTGGTAATTAGCGCCCAGTCCGGATTTTTGAAGTCTTTTGGTGCTTAAGAGGCCAAGTGAGAAATTTGGGTCTTCCCCATACCATCGTACCCAAACATGCTCCGATGGGGACCAAACTTTGCAAGAATGGGGGGGACCCACCCCCACATGCTAGCAAAGTTTGGTCCCCATCGGAGCATGTTTGGATTGGAAATTAGCGCCCAGTCCGGATTTTTGAAGTCTCTTGGTGCTTAAGAGGCCACGGAGAATCCGGGCCTTCCCCATAACATCGTACCCAAACATGCTCCGATGGGGACCAAACTTTGCAAGCATGTGGGGGTGGGTCCCCCCCACATGCTTGCAAAGTTTGGTCCCCATCAGAGCATGTTTGGATTCGTAATTAGCGCCCAGTCCGGATTTTTTAATTGGTGCTTAAGAGGCCATGTGAGAAATTCGGGCCTTCCCCATACCATCGTACCCAAACATGCTCCGATGGGGACCAAACTTTGCAAGCATGTGGAGGTAGGTCCCCCCCACATGCTTGCAAAATTTGGTCCCCATCGGAGCATGTTTGGATTGGTAATTAGCGCCCAGTCCAGATTTCTCAAGTCTCTTGGTGCTTAAGAGGCCATGGAGAATCCAGGCCTTCCCCATACCATCGTACCCAAACATGCTCCGATGGGGACCAAACTTTGCAAGCATGTGGGGGTGGGTTCCCCCCACATGCTTGCAAAGTTTGGTCCCCATCGGAGCATGTTTGGATTGGTAATTAGCGCCCAGTCCGGATTTCTGAAGTCTCTTGGTGCTGAAGAGGCCAAGTGAGAAATTCGGGCGTTCCCTATACCATCGTACCCAAACATGCTCCGATGGGGACCAAACTTTTCAAGCATGTGGGGGTGGGTCCCCCCCACGTGCTTGCAAAGTTTGGTC
Source organism: Cibotium barometz (assembly GCF_041138505.1). Lineage (NCBI taxonomy): Eukaryota > Viridiplantae > Streptophyta > Polypodiopsida > Cyatheales > Cibotiaceae > Cibotium > Cibotium barometz. The sequence continues at coordinate 38,534,820 of NC_141086.1, forward strand.
CCTATCGGAGCATGTTTGGATTCGTAATTAGCGCCCAGTCCAGATTTCTCAAGTCTCTTGGTGCTTAAGAGGCCATGGAGAATCCGGGCCTTTCCCATACCATCGTACCCAAACATGCTCGGATGGGGACCAAACTTTGCAAGCATGTGGGGGTGGGTCCCCCCCCACATGCTTGCAAATTTTGGTCCCCATCGAAGCATGTTTGGATTGGTAATTAGCGCCCAGTCCGGATTTCTCAAGTCTCTTGGTGCTTAAGAGGCCATGGAGAATCGGGCCTTCCCCATACCATCGTACCCAAACATGCTCCGATGGGGACCAAACTTTTCAAGCATGTGGGGGTGGGTCCCCCCCACATGCTTGCAAAGTTTGGTCCCCATCGGAGCATGTTTGGATTGGTAATTAGCGCCCAGTCCGGATTTCTCAAGTCTCTTGGTGCTTAAGAGGCCATGGAGAATCCGGGCCTTCCCCATACCATCGTACCCAAACATGCTCCGATGGGGACAAAACTTTGCAAGCATGGGGGGGGACCCACCCCCACATGCTTGCGAAGTTTGGTCACAATCAGAGCATGTTTGGATTGGTAATTATCTCCCAGTGCGGGTTTTTGAAGTCTCTTGGTGCTTAAGAGGCCATGGAGAATCCGGGCCTTCCCCATACCATCGTACCCAAACATGCTCCGATGGGTACCAAACTTTGCAAGCATCTGGGGGTGGGTCCCCCCACATGCTTGCAAAGTTTGGTCGCCATCGGAGCATGTTTGGATTGGTAATTAGCGCCCAGTCCAGATTTCTCAAGTCTCTTGGTGCTTAAGAGGCCATGGAAAATCCGGGCCTTGCCCATACCATCGTACCCAAACATGCTCCGATGGGGACCAAACTTTGCAAGCATGGGGGGGGACCCACCCCCACATGCTTGCAAAGTTTGGTCACAATCAGAGCATGTTTGGATTGGAAATTAGCGCCCAGTGCGGGTTTTTGAAGTCTCTTGGTGCTTAAGAGGCCATGGAGAATCCGGGCCTTCCCCATACCATCGTACCCAAACATGCTCCGATGGGGACCAAAATTTGCGAGCATGGAGGGGGGACCCACCCCCCATGCTTGCAAAGTTTGGTCCCCATCGGAGCATGTTTGGATTGGTAATTAGCGCCCAGTGCGGGTTCTTGAAGCCTCTTGGCGCTTATTAAGAGACCATGGAAAATTCGGGCCTTCCCCATACCATCGTACCCAAACATGCTCCGATGGGGACCAAACTTTGCAAGCATGTGGGGGTGGGTCCCCCCCACATGCTTGCGAAGTTTGGTCCCCATCGGAGCATGTTTGGATTGGTAATTAGCGCCCAGTCCAGATTTCTCAAGTCTCTTGGTGCTTAAGAGGCCATGGAGAATCCGGGCCTTCCCCATAACATCGTACCCCAACATGCGCCGATGGGGACCAAACTTTGCAAGCATGTGGGGGTGGGTCCCCCTCACATGCTTGCAAAGTTTGGTCCCCATCGGAGCATGTTTGGATTGGTAATTAGCGCCCAGTCCGGATTTTTGAAGTCTTTTGGTGCTTAAGAGGCCAAGTGAGAAATTTGGGTCTTCCCCATACCATCGTACCCAAACATGCTCCGATGGGGACCAAACTTTGCAAGAATGGGGGGGACCCACCCCCACATGCTAGCAAAGTTTGGTCCCCATCGGAGCATGTTTGGATTGGAAATTAGGGCCCAGTCCAGATTTTTGAAGTCTCTTGGTGCTTAAGAGGCCACGGAGAATCCGGGCCTTCCCCATAACATCGTACCCAAACATGCTCCGATGGGGACCAAACTTTGCAAGAATGTGGGGGTGGGTCCCCCCCACATGCTTGCAAAGTTTGGTCCCCATCAGAGCATGTTTGGATTCGTAATTAGCGCCCAGTCCGGATTTTTTAATTGGTGCTTAAGAGGCCAAGTGAGAAATTCGGGCCTTCCCCATACCATCGTACCCAAACATGCTCCGATGGGGACCAAACTTTTCAAGCATGTGGGGGTGGGTCCCCCCCACATGCTTGCAAAGTTTGGTCCCCATCGGAGCATGTTTGGATTGGTAATTAGCGCCCAGTCCAGATTTCTCAAGTCTCTTGGTGCTTAAGAGGCCATGGAGAATCCAGGCCTTCCCCATACCATCGTACCCAAACATGCTCCGATGGGGACCAAACTTTGCAAGCATGTGGGGGTGGGTTCCCCCCACATGCTTGCAAAGTTTGGTCCCCATCGGAGCATGTTTGGATTGGTAATTAGCGCCCAGTCCGGATTTCTGAAGTCTCTTGGTGCTTAAGAGGCCAAGTGAGAAATTCGGGCGTTCCCTATACCATCGTACCCAAACATGCTCCGATGGGGACCAAACTTTGCAAGCATGTGGGGGTGGGTCCCCCCCACGTGCTTGCAAAGTTTGGTCCCTATCGGAGCATGTTTGGATTGGTAATTAGCGCCCAGTCCAGATTTCTCAAGTCTCTTGGTGCTTAAGAGGCCATGGAGAATCCGGGCCTTTCCCATACCATCGTACCCAAACATGCTCCGATGGGGACCAAACTTTGCAAGCATGTGGGGAGGACCGCGCCTAGTCTTGATTTTTGAAGTCTCTTGGTGCTTAAGAGGCCAAGTGAGAAATTCGGGCCTTCCCCACACCATCGTACCCAAACATGCTCCGATGGGGACCAAACTTTTCAAGCATGTGGGGGTGGGTCCCCCCCACATGCTTGCAAAGTTTGGTCCCCATCGGAGCATGTTTGGATTGGTAATTAGCGCCCAGTCCGGATTTCTCAAGTCTCTTGGTGCTTAAGAGGCCATGGAGAATCCGGGCCTTCCCCATACCATCGTACCCAAACATGCTCCGATGGGGACAAAACTTTGCAAGCATGGGGGGGGGGACCCATCCCCACATGCTTGCGAAGTTTGGTCACAATCAGAGCATGTTTGGATTGGTAATTATCTCCCAGTGCGGGTTTTTGAAGTCTCTTGGTGCTTAAGAGGCCATGGAGAATCCGGGCCTTCCCCATACCATCGTACCCAAACATGCTCCGATGGGTACCAAACTTTGCAAGCATCTGGGGGTGGGTCCCCCCACATGCTTGCAAAGTTTGGTCGCCATCGGAGCATGTTTGGATTGGTAATTAGCGCCCAGTCCAGATTTCTCAAGTCTCTTGGTGCTTAAGAGGCTATGGAAAATCCGGGCCTTGCCCATACCATCGTACCCAAACATGCTCCGATGGGGACCAAACTTTGCAAGCATGGGGGGGGACCCACCCCCACATGCTTGCAAAGTTTGGTCACAATCAGAGCATGTTTGGATTGGAAATTAGCGCCCAGTGCGGATTTTTGAAGTCTCTTGGTGCTTAAGAGGCCATGGAGAATCCGGGCCTTCCCCATACCATCGTACCCAAACATGCTCCGATGGGGACCAAAATTTGCAAGCATGGGGGGGGGACCCACCCCCCCATGCTTGCAAATTTTGGTCCCCATCGGAGCATGTTTGGATTGGTAATTAGCGCCCAGTGCGGGTTCTTGAAGCCTCTTGGCGCTTATTAAGAGACCATGGAAAATTCGGGCCTTCCCCATACCATCGTACCCAAACATGCTCCGATGGGGACCAAACTTTGCAAGCATGTGGGGGTGGGTCCCCCCCACATGCTTGCGAAGTTTGGTCCCCATCGGAGCATGTTTGGATTGGTAATTAGCGCCCAGTCCAGATTTCTCAAGTCTCTTGGTGCTTAAGAGGCCATGGAGAATCCGGGCCTTCCCCATAACATCGTACCCCAACATGCGCCGATGGGGACCAAACTTTGCAAGCATGTGGGGGTGGGTCCCCCTCACATGCTTGCAAAGTTTGGTCCCCATCGGAGCATGTTTGGATTGGTAATTAGCGCCCAGTCCGGATTTTTGAAGTCTTTTGGTGCTTAAGAGGCCAAGTGAGAAATTTGGGTCTTCCCCATACCATCGTACCCAAACATGCTCCGATGGGGACCAAACTTTGCAAGAATGGGGGGGACCCACCCCCACATGCTAGCAAAGTTTGGTCCCCATCGGAGCATGTTTGGATTGGAAATTAGCGCCCAGTCCGGATTTTTGAAGTCTCTTGGTGCTTAAGAGGCCACGGAGAATCCGGGCCTTCCCCATAACATCGTACCCAAACATGCTCCGATGGGGACCAAACTTTGCAAGCATGTGGGGGTGGGTCCCCCCCACATGCTTGCAAAGTTTGGTCCCCATCAGAGCATGTTTGGATTCGTAATTAGCGCCCAGTCCGGATTTTTTAATTGGTGCTTAAGAGGCCATGTGAGAAATTCGGGCCTTCCCCATACCATCGTACCCAAACATGCTCCGATGGGGACCAAACTTTGCAAGCATGTGGAGGTAGGTCCCCCCCACATGCTTGCAAAATTTGGTCCCCATCGGAGCATGTTTGGATTGGTAATTAGCGCCCAGTCCAGATTTCTCAAGTCTCTTGGTGCTTAAGAGGCCATGGAGAATCCAGGCCTTCCCCATACCATCGTACCCAAACATGCTCCGATGGGGACCAAACTTTGCAAGCATGTGGGGGTGGGTTCCCCCCACATGCTTGCAAAGTTTGGTCCCCATCGGAGCATGTTTGGATTGGTAATTAGCGCCCAGTCCGGATTTCTGAAGTCTCTTGGTGCTGAAGAGGCCAAGTGAGAAATTCGGGCGTTCCCTATACCATCGTACCCAAACATGCTCCGATGGGGACCAAACTTTTCAAGCATGTGGGGGTGGGTCCCCCCCACGTGCTTGCAAAGTTTGGTCCCTATCGGAGCATGTTTGGATTCGTAATTAGCGCCCAGTCCAGATTTCTCAAGTCTCTTGGTGCTTAAGAGGCCATGGAGAATCCGGGCCTTTCCCATACCATCGTACCCAAACATGCTCGGATGGGGACCAAACTTTGCAAGCATGTGGGGGTGGGTCCCCCCCCACATGCTTGCAAATTTTGGTCCCCATCGAAGCATGTTTAGATTGGTAATTAGCGCCCAGTCCGGATTTCTCAAGTCTCTTGGTGCTTAAGAGGCCATGGAGAATCCGGGCCTTCCCCATACCATCGTACCCAAACATGCTCCGATGGGGACCAAACTTTTCAAGCATGTGGGGGTGGGTCCCCCCCACATGCTTGCAAAGTTTGGTCCCCATCGGAGCATGTTTGGATTGGTAATTAGCGCCCAGTCCGGATTTCTCAAGTCTCTTGGTGCTTAAGAGGCCATGGAGAATCCGGGCCTTCCCCATACCATCGTACCCAAACATGCTCCGATGGGGACAAAACTTTGCAAGCATGGGGGGGGGACCCACCCCCACATGCTTGCGAAGTTTGGTCACAATCAGAGCATGTTTGGATTGGTAATTATCTCCCAGTGCGGGTTTTTGAAGTCTCTTGGTGCTTAAGAGGCCATGGAGAATCCGGGCCTTCCCCATACCATCGTACCCAAACATGCTCCGATGGGTACCAAACTTTGCAAGCATCTGGGGGTGGGTCCCCCCACATGCTTGCAAAGTTTGGTCGCCATCGGAGCATGTTTGGATTGGTAATTAGCGCCCAGTCCAGATTTCTCAAGTCTCTTGGTGCTTAAGAGGCCATGGAAAATCCGGGCCTTGCCCATACCATCGTACCCAAACATGCTCCGATGGGGACCAAACTTTGCAAGCATGGGGGGGGACCCACCCCCACATGCTTGCAAAGTTTGGTCACAATCAGAGCATGTTTGGATTGGAAATTAGCGCCCAGTGCGGATTTTTGAAGTCTCTTGGTGCTTAAGAGGCCATGGAGAATCCGGGCCTTCCCCATACCATCGTACCCAAACATGCTCCGATGGGGACCAAAATTTGCAAGCATGGGGGGGGGGACCCACCCCCCATGCTTGCAAAGTTTGGTCCCCATCGGAGCATGTTTGGATTGGTAATTAGCGCCCAGTGCGGGTTCTTGAAGCCTCTTGGCGCTTATTAAGAGACCATGGAAAATTCGGGCCTTCCCCATACCATCGTACCCAAACATGCTCCGATGGGGACCAAACTTTGCAAGCATGTGGGGGTGGGTCCCCCCCACATGCTTGCGAAGTTTGGTCCCCATCGGAGCATGTTTGGATTGGTAATTAGCGCCCAGTCCAGATTTCTCAAGTCTCTTGGTGCTTAAGAGGCCATGGAGAATCCGGGCCTTCCCCATAACATCGTACCCCAACATGCGCCGATGGGGACCAAACTTTGCAAGCATGTGGGGGTGGGTCCCCCTCACATGCTTGCAAAGTTTGGTCCCCATCGGAGCATGTTTGGATTGGTAATTAGCGCCCAGTCCGGATTTTTGAAGTCTTTTGGTGCTTAAGAGGCCAAGTGAGAAATTTGGGTCTTCCCCATACCATCGTACCCAAACATGCTCCGATGGGGACCAAACTTTGCAAGAATGGGGGGGACCCACCCCCACATGCTAGCAAAGTTTGGTCCCCATCGGAGCATGTTTGGATTGGAAATTAGGGCCCAGTCCGGATTTTTGAAGTCTCTTGGTGCTTAAGAGGCCACGGAGAATCCGGGCCTTCCCCATAACATCGTACCCAAACATGCTCGGATGGGGACCAAACTTTGCAAGCATGTGGGGGTGGGTCCCCCCCCACATGCTTGCAAATTTTGGTCCCCATCGAAGCATGTTTGGATTGGTAATTAGCGCCCAGTCCGGATTTCTCAAGTCTCTTGGTGCTTAAGAGGCCATGGAGAATCCGGGCCTTCCCCATACCATCGTACCCAAACATGCTCCGATGGGGACCAAACTTTTCAAGCATGTGGGGGTGGGTCCCCCCCACATGCTTGCAAAGTTTGGTCCCCATCGGAGCATGTTTGGATTGGTAATTAGCGCCCAGTGCGGATTTTTGAAGTCTCTTGGTGCTTAAGAGGCCATGGAGAATCCGGGCCTTCCCCATACCATCGTACCCAAACATGCTCCGATGGGGACAAAACTTTGCAAGCATGTGGGGGTGGGTCCCCCTCACATGCTTGCAAAGTTTGGTCCCCATCGGAGCATGTTTGGATTGGTAATTATCTCCCAGTGCGGGTTTTTGAAGTCTCTTGGTGCTTAAGAGGCCATGGAGAATCCGGGCCTTCCCCATACCATCGTACCCACACATGCTCCGATGGGTACCAAACTTTGCAAGCATCTGGGGGTGGGTCCCCCCACATGCTTGCAAAGTTTGGTCGCCATCGGAGCATGTTTGGATTGGTAATTAGCGCCCAGTCCAGATTTCTCAAGTCTCTTGGTGCTTAAGAGGCCATGGAAAATCCGGGCCTTGCCCATACCATCGTACCCAAACATGCTCCGATGGGGACCAAACTTTGCAAGCATGGGGGGGGACCCACCCCCACATGCTTGCAAAGTTTGGTCACAATCAGAGCATGTTTGGATTGGAAATTAGCGCCCAGTGCGGGTTTTTGAAGTCTCTTGGTGCTTAAGAGGCCATGGAGAATCCGGGCCTTCCCCATACCATCGTACCCAAACATGCTCCGATGGGGACCAAAATTTGCAAGCATGGGGGGGGGACCCACCCCCCATGCTTGCAAAGTTTGGTCCCCATCGGAGCATGTTTGGATTGGTAATTAGCGCCCAGTGCGGGTTCTTGAAGCCTCTTGGCGCTTATTAAGAGACCATGGAAAATTCGGGCCTTCCCCATACCATCGTACCCAAACATGCTCCGATGGGGACCAAACTTTGCAAGCATGTGGGGGTGGGTTCCCCCCACATGCTTGCAAAGTTTGGTCCCCATCGGAGCATGTTTGGATTGGTAATTAGCGCCCAGTCCGGATTTCTGAAGTCTCTTGGTGCTGAAGAGGCCAAGTGAGAAATTCGGGCGTTCCCTATACCATCGTACCCAAACATGCTCCGATGGGGACCAAACTTTTCAAGCATGTGGGGGTGGGTCCCCCCCACGTGCTTGCAAAGTTTGGTCCCTATCGGAGCATGTTTGGATTCGTAATTAGCGCCCAGTCCAGATTTCTCAAGTCTCTTGGTGCTTAAGAGGCCATGGAGAATCCGGGCCTTTCCCATACCATCGTACCCAAACATGCTCGGATGGGGACCAAACTTTGCAAGCATGTGGGGGTGGGTCCCCCCCCACATGCTTGCAAATTTTGGTCCCCATCGAAGCATGTTTAGATTGGTAATTAGCGCCCAGTCCGGATTTCTCAAGTCTCTTGGTGCTTAAGAGGCCATGGAGAATCCGGGCCTTCCCCATACCATCGTACCCAAACATGCTCCGATGGGGACCAAACTTTTCAAGCATGTGGGGGTGGGTCCCCCCCACATGCTTGCAAAGTTTGGTCCCCATCGGAGCATGTTTGGATTGGTAATTAGCGCCCAGTCCGGATTTCTCAAGTCTCTTGGTGCTTAAGAGGCCATGGAGAATCCGGGCCTTCCCCATACCATCGTACCCAAACATGCTCCGATGGGGACAAAACTTTGCAAGCATGGGGGGGGGACCCACCCCCACATGCTTGCGAAGTTTGGTCACAATCAGAGCATGTTTGGATTGGTAATTATCTCCCAGTGCGGGTTTTTGAAGTCTCTTGGTGCTTAAGAGGCCATGGAGAATCCGGGCCTTCCCCATACCATCGTACCCAAACATGCTCCGATGGGTACCAAACTTTGCAAGCATCTGGGGGTGGGTCCCCCCACATGCTTGCAAAGTTTGGTCGCCATCGGAGCATGTTTGGATTGGTAATTAGCGCCCAGTCCAGATTTCTCAAGTCTCTTGGTGCTTAAGAGGCCATGGAAAATCCGGGCCTTGCCCATACCATCGTACCCAAACATGCTCCGATGGGGACCAAACTTTGCAAGCATGGGGGGGGACCCACCCCCACATGCTTGCAAAGTTTGGTCACAATCAGAGCATGTTTGGATTGGAAATTAGCGCCCAGTGCGGATTTTTGAAGTCTCTTGGTGCTTAAGAGGCCATGGAGAATCCGGGCCTTCCCCATACCATCGTACCCAAACATGCTCCGATAGGGACCAAAATTTGCAAGCATGGGGGGGGGGACCCACCCCCCATGCTTGCAAAGTTTGGTCCCCATCGGAGCATGTTTGGATTGGTAATTAGCGCCCAGTGCGGGTTCTTGAAGCCTCTTGGCGCTTATTAAGAGACCATGGAAAATTCGGGCCTTCCCCATACCATCGTACCCAAACATGCTCCGATGGGAACCAAACTTTGCAAGCATGTGGGGGTGGGTCCCCCCCACATGCTTGCGAAGTTTGGTCCCCATCGGAGCATGTTTGGATTGGTAATTAGCGCCCAGTCCAGATTTCTCAAGTCTCTTGGTGCTTAAGAGGCCATGGAGAATCCGGGCCTTCCCCATAACATCGTACCCCAACATGCGCCGATGGGGACCAAACTTTGCAAGCATGTGGGGGTGGGTCCCCCTCACATGCTTGCAAAGTTTGGTCCCCATCGGAGCATGTTTGGATTGGTAATTAGCGCCCAGTCCGGATTTTTGAAGTCTTTTGGTGCTTAAGAGGCCAAGTGAGAAATTTGGGTCTTCCCCATACCATCGTACCCAAACATGCTCCGATGGGGACCAAACTTTGCAAGAATGGGGGGGACCCACCCCCACATGCTAGCAAAGTTTGGTCCCCATCGGAGCATGTTTGGATTGGAAATTAGGGCCCAGTCCGGATTTTTGAAGTCTCTTGGTGCTTAAGAGGCCACGGAGAATCCGGGCCTTCCCCATAACATCGTACCCAAACATGCTCGGATGGGGACCAAACTTTGCAAGCATGTGGGGGTGGGTCCCCCCCCACATGCTTGCAAATTTTGGTCCCCATCGAAGCATGTTTGGATTGGTAATTAGCGCCCAGTCCGGATTTCTCAAGTCTCTTGGTGCTTAAGAGGCCATGGAGAATCCGGGCCTTCCCCATACCATCGTACCCAAACATGCTCCGATGGGGACCAAACTTTTCAAGCATGTGGGGGTGGGTCCCCCCCACATGCTTGCAAAGTTTGGTCCCCATCGGAGCATGTTTGGATTGGTAATTAGCGCCCAGTCCGGATTTCTCAAGTCTCTTGGTGCTTAAGAGGCCATGGAGAATCCGGGCCTTCCCCATACCATCGTACCCAAACATGCTCCGATGGGGACAAAACTTTGCAAGCATGGGGGGGGACCCACCCCCACATGCTTGCGAAGTTTGGTCACAATCAGAGCATGTTTGGATTGGTAATTATCTCCCAGTGCGGGTTTTTGAAGTCTCTTGGTGCTTAAGAGGCCATGGAGAATCCGGGCCTTCCCCATACCATCGTACCCACACATGCTCCGATGGGTACCAAACTTTGCAAGCATCTGGGGGTGGGTCCCCCCACATGCTTGCAAAGTTTGGTCGCCATCGGAGCATGTTTGGATTGGTAATTAGCGCCCAGTCCAGATTTCTCAAGTCTCTTGGTGCTTAAGAGGCCATGGAAAATCCGGGCCTTGCCCATACCATCGTACCCAAACATGCTCCGATGGGGACCAAACTTTGCAAGCATGGGGGGGGACCCACCCCCACATGCTTGCAAAGTTTGGTCACAATCAGAGCATGTTTGGATTGGAAATTAGCGCCCAGTGCGGGTTTTTGAAGTCTCTTGGTGCTTAAGAGGCCATGGAGAATCCGGGCCTTCCCCATACCATCGTACCCAAACATGCTCCGATGGGGACCAAAATTTGCAAGCATGGAGGGGGGACCCACCCCCCATGCTTGCAAAGTTTGGTCCCCATCGGAGCATGTTTGGATTGGTAATTAGCGCCCAGTGCGGGTTCTTGAAGCCTCTTGGCGCTTATTAAGAGACCATGGAAAATTCGGGCCTTCCCCATACCATCGTACCCAAACATGCTCCGATGGGGACCAAACTTTGCAAGCATGTGGGGGTGGGTCCCCCCCACATGCTTGCGAAGTTTGGTCCCCATCGGAGCATGTTTGGATTGGTAATTAGCGCCCAGTCCAGATTTCTCAAGTCTCTTGGTGCTTAAGAGGCCATGGAGAATCCGGGCCTTCCCCATAACATCGTACCCCAACATGCGCCGATGGGGACCAAACTTTGCAAGCATGTGGGGGTGGGTCCCCCTCACATGCTTGCAAAGTTTGGTCCCCATCGGAGCATGTTTGGATTGGTAATTAGCGCCCAGTCCGGATTTTTGAAGTCTTTTGGTGCTTAAGAGGCCAAGTGAGAAATTTGGGTCTTCCCCATACCATCGTACCCAAACATGCTCCGATGGGGACCAAACTTTGCAAGAATGGGGGGGACCCACCCCCACATGCTAGCAAAGTTTGGTCCCCATCGGAGCATGTTTGGATTGGAAATTAGGGCCCAGTCCGGATTTTTGAAGTCTCTTGGTGCTTAAGAGGCCACGGAGAATCCGGGCCTTCCCCATAACATCGTACCCAAACATGCTCCGATGGGGACCAAACTATGCAAGAATGTGGGGGTGGGTCCCCCCCACATGCTTGCAAAGTTTGGTCCCCATCAGAGCATGTTTGGATTCGTAATTAGCGCCCAGTCCGGATTTTTTAATTGGTGCTTAAGAGGCCAAGTGAGAAATTCGGGCCTTCCCCATACCATCGTACCCAAACATGCTCCGATGGGGACCAAACTTTTCAAGCATGTGGGGGTGGGTCCCCCCCACATGCTTGCAAAGTTTGGTCCCCATCGGAGCATGTTTGGATTGGTAATTAGCGCCCAGTCCAGATTTCTCAAGTCTCTTGGTGCTTAAGAGGCCATGGAGAATCCAGGCCTTCCCCATACCATCGTACCCAAACATGCTCCGATGGGGACCAAACTTTGCAAGCATGTGGGGGTGGGTTCCCCCCACATGCTTGCAAAGTTTGGTCCCCATCGGAGCATGTTTGGATTGGTAATTAGCGCCCAGTCCGGATTTCTGAAGTCTCTTGGTGCTTAAGAGGCCAAGTGAGAAATTCGGGCGTTCCCTATACCATCGTACCCAAACATGCTCCGATGGGGACCAAACTTTGCAAGCATGTGGGGGTGGGTCCCCCCCACGTGCTTGCAAAGTTTGGTCCCTATCGGAGCATGTTTGGATTGGTAATTAGCGCCCAGTCCAGATTTCTCAAGTCTCTTGGTGCTTAAGAGGCCATGGAGAATCCGGGCCTTTCCCATACCATCGTACCCAAACATGCTCCGATGGGGACCAAACTTTGCAAGCATGTGGGGAGGACCGCGCCTAGTCTTGATTTTTGAAGTCTCTTGGTGCTTAAGAGGCCAAGTGAGAAATTCGGGCCTTCCCCACACCATCGTACCCAAACATGCTCCGATGGGGACCAAACTTTTCAAGCATGTGGGGGTGGGTCCCCCCCACATGCTTGCAAAGTTTGGTCCCCATCGGAGCATGTTTGGATTGGTAATTAGCGCCCAGTCCGGATTTCTCAAGTCTCTTGGTGCTTAAGAGGCCATGGAGAATCCGGGCCTTCCCCATACCATCGTACCCAAACATGCTCCGATGGGGACAAAACTTTGCAAGCATGGGGGGGGGGACCCACCCCCACATGCTTGCGAAGTTTGGTCACAATCAGAGCATGTTTGGATTGGTAATTATCTCCCAGTGCGGGTTTTTGAAGTCTCTTGGTGCTTAAGAGGCCATGGAGAATCCGGGCCTTCCCCATACCATCGTACCCAAACATGCTCCGATGGGTACCAAACTTTGCAAGCATCTGGGGGTGGGTCCCCCCACATGCTTGCAAAGTTTGGTCGCCATCGGAGCATGTTTGGATTGGTAATTAGCGCCCAGTCCAGATTTCTCAAGTCTCTTGGTGCTTAAGAGGCTATGGAAAATCCGGGCCTTGCCCATACCATCGTACCCAAACATGCTCCGATGGGGACCAAACTTTGCAAGCATGGGGGGGGACCCACCCCCACATGCTTGCAAAGTTTGGTCACAATCAGAGCATGTTTGGATTGGAAATTAGCGCCCAGTGCGGATTTTTGAAGTCTCTTGGTGCTTAAGAGGCCATGGAGAATCCGGGCCTTCCCCATACCATCGTACCCAAACATGCTCCGATGGGGACCAAAATTTGCAAGCATGGGGGGGGGACCCACCCCCCATGCTTGCAAAGTTTGGTCCCCATCGGAGCATGTTTGGATTGGTAATTAGCGCCCAGTGCGGGTTCTTGAAGCCTCTTGGCGCTTATTAAGAGACCATGGAAAATTCGGGCCTTCCCCATACCATCGTACCCAAACATGCTCCGATGGGGACCAAACTTTGCAAGCATGTGGGGGTGGGTCCCCCCCACATGCTTGCGAAGTTTGGTCCCCATCGGAGCATGTTTGGATTGGTAATTAGCGCCCAGTCCAGATTTCTCAAGTCTCTTGGTGCTTAAGAGGCCATGGAGAATCCGGGCCTTCCCCATAACATCGTACCCCAACATGCGCCGATGGGGACCAAACTTTGCAAGCATGTGGGGGTGGGTCCCCCTCACATGCTTGCAAAGTTTGGTCCCCATCGGAGCATGTTTGGATTGGTAATTAGCGCCCAGTCCGGATTTTTGAAGTCTTTTGGTGCTTAAGAGGCCAAGTGAGAAATTTGGGTCTTCCCCATACCATCGTACCCAAACATGCTCCGATGGGGACCAAACTTTGCAAGAATGGGGGGGACCCACCCCCACATGCTAGCAAAGTTTGGTCCCCATCGGAGCATGTTTGGATTGGAAATTAGCGCCCAGTCCGGATTTTTGAAGTCTCTTGGTGCTTAAGAGGCCACGGAGAATCCGGGCCTTCCCCATAACATCGTACCCAAACATGCTCCGATGGGGACCAAACTTTGCAAGCATGTGGGGGTGGGTCCCCCCCACATGCTTGCAAAGTTTGGTCCCCATCAGAGCATGTTTGGATTCGTAATTAGCGCCCAGTCCGGATTTTTTAATTGGTGCTTAAGAGGCCATGTGAGAAATTCGGGCCTTCCCCATACCATCGTACCCAAACATGCTCCGATGGGGACCAAACTTTGCAAGCATGTGGAGGTAGGTCCCCCCCACATGCTTGCAAAATTTGGTCCCCATCGGAGCATGTTTGGATTGGTAATTAGCGCCCAGTCCAGATTTCTCAAGTCTCTTGGTGCTTAAGAGGCCATGGAGAATCCAGGCCTTCCCCATACCATCGTACCCAAACATGCTCCGATGGGGACCAAACTTTGCAAGCATGTGGGGGTGGGTTCCCCCCACATGCTTGCAAAGTTTGGTCCCCATCGGAGCATGTTTGGATTGGTAATTAGCGCCCAGTCCGGATTTCTGAAGTCTCTTGGTGCTGAAGAGGCCAAGTGAGAAATTCGGGCGTTCCCTATACCATCGTACCCAAACATGCTCCGATGGGGACCAAACTTTTCAAGCATGTGGGGGTGGGTCCCCCCCACGTGCTTGCAAAGTTTGGTCCCTATCGGAGCATGTTTGGATTCGTAATTAGCGCCCAGTCCAGATTTCTCAAGTCTCTTGGTGCTTAAGAGGCCATGGAGAATCCGGGCCTTTCCCATACCATCGTACCCAAACATGCTCGGATGGGGACCAAACTTTGCAAGCATGTGGGGGTGGGTCCCCCCCCACATGCTTGCAAATTTTGGTCCCCATCGAAGCATGTTTAGATTGGTAATTAGCGGCCAGTCCGGATTTCTCAAGTCTCTTGGTGCTTAAGAGGCCATGGAGAATCCGGGCCTTCCCCATACCATCGTACCCAAACATGCTCCGATGGGGACCAAACTTTTCAAGCATGTGGGGGTGGGTCCCCCCCACATGCTTGCAAAGTTTGGTCCCCATCGGAGCATGTTTGGATTGGTAATTAGCGCCCAGTCCGGATTTCTCAAGTCTCTTGGTGCTTAAGAGGCCATGGAGAATCCGGGCCTTCCCCATACCATCGTACCCAAACATGCTCCGATGGGGACAAAACTTTGCAAGCATGGGGGGGGGACCCACCCCCACATGCTTGCGAAGTTTGGTCACAATCAGAGCATGTTTGGATTGGTAATTATCTCCCAGTGCGGGTTTTTGAAGTCTCTTGGTGCTTAAGAGGCCATGGAGAATCCGGGCCTTCCCCATACCATCGTACCCAAACATGCTCCGATGGGTACCAAACTTTGCAAGCATCTGGGGGTGGGTCCCCCCACATGCTTGCAAAGTTTGGTCGCCATCGGAGCATGTTTGGATTGGTAATTAGCGCCCAGTCCAGATTTCTCAAGTCTCTTGGTGCTTAAAAGGCCATGGAAAATCCGGGCCTTGCCCATACCATCGTACCCAAACATGCTCCGATGGGGACCAAACTTTGCAAGCATGGGGGGGGACCCACCCCCACATGCTTGCAAAGTTTGGTCACAATCAGAGCATGTTTGGATTGGAAATTAGCGCCCAGTGCGGATTTTTGAAGTCTCTTGGTGCTTAAGAGGCCATGGAGAATCCGGGCCTTCCCCATACCATCGTACCCAAACATGCTCCGATGGGGACCAAAATTTGCAAGCATGGGGGGGGGGACCCACCCCCCATGCTTGCAAAGTTTGGTCCCCATCGGAGCATGTTTGGATTGGTAATTAGCGCCCAGTGCGGGTTCTTGAAGCCTCTTGGCGCTTATTAAGAGACCATGGAAAATTCGGGCCTTCCCCATACCATCGTACCCAAACATGCTCCGATGGGGACCAAACTTTGCAAGCATGTGGGGGTGGGTCCCCCCCACATGCTTGCGAAGTTTGGTCCCCATCGGAGCATGTTTGGATTGGTAATTAGCGCCCAGTCCAGATTTCTCAAGCCTCTTGGTGCTTAAGAGGCCATGGAGAATCCGGGCCTTCCCCATAACATCGTACCCCAACATGCGCCGATGGGGACCAAACTTTGCAAGCATGTGGGGGTGGGTCCCCCTCACATGCTTGCAAAGTTTGGTCCCCATCGGAGCATGTTTGGATTGGTAATTAGCGCCCAGTCCGGATTTTTGAAGTCTTTTGGTGCTTAAGAGGCCAAGTGAGAAATTTGGGTCTTCCCCATACCATCGTACCCAAACATGCTCCGATGGGGACCAAACTTTGCAAGAATGGGGGGGACCCACCCCCACATGCTAGCAAAGTTTGGTCCCCATCGGAGCATGTTTGGATTGGAAATTAGGGCCCAGTCCGGATTTTTGAAGTCTCTTGGTGCTTAAGAGGCCACGGAGAATCCGGGCCTTCCCCATAACATCGTACCCAAACATGCTCGGATGGGGACCAAACTTTGCAAGCATGTGGGGGTGGGTCCCCCCCCACATGCTTGCAAATTTTGGTCCCCATCGAAGCATGTTTGGATTGGTAATTAGCGCCCAGTCCGGATTTCTCAAGTCTCTTGGTGCTTAAGAGGCCATGGAGAATCCGGGCCTTCCCCATACCATCGTACCCAAACATGCTCCGATGGGGACCAAACTTTTCAAGCATGTGGGGGTGGGTCCCCCCCACATGCTTGCAAAGTTTGGTCCCCATCGGAGCATGTTTGGATTGGTAATTAGCGCCCAGTCCGGATTTCTCAAGTCTCTTGGTGCTTAAGAGGCCATGGAGAATCCGGGCCTTCCCCATACCATCGTACCCAAACATGCTCCGATGGGGACAAAACTTTGCAAGCATGGGGGGGGACCCACCCCCACATGCTTGCGAAGTTTGGTCACAATCAGAGCATGTTTGGATTGGTAATTATCTCCCAGTGCGGGTTTTTGAAGTCTCTTGGTGCTTAAGAGGCCATGGAGAATCCGGGCCTTCCCCATACCATCGTACCCAAACATGCTCCGATGGGTACCAAACTTTGCAAGCATCTGGGGGTGGGTCCCCCCACATGCTTGCAAAGTTTGGTCGCCATCGGAGCATGTTTGGATTGGTAATTAGCGCCCAGTCCAGATTTCTCAAGTCTCTTGGTGCTTAAGAGGCCATGGAAAATCCGGGCCTTGCCCATACCATCGTACCCAAACATGCTCCGATGGGGACCAAACTTTGCAAGAATGGGGGGGGACCCACCCCCACATGCTTGCAAAGTTTGGTCACAATCAGAGCATGTTTGGATTGGAAATTAGCGCCCAGTGCGGGTTTTTGAAGTCTCTTGGTGCTTAAGAGGCCATGGAGAATCCGGGCCTTCCCCATACCATCGTACCCAAACATGCTCCGATGGGGACCAAAATTTGCAAGCATGGGGGGGGGACCCACCCCCCATGCTTGCAAAGTTTGGTCCCCATCGGAGCATGTTTGGATTGGTAATTAGCGCCCAGTGCGGGTTCTTGAAGCCTCTTGGCGTTTATTAAGAGACCATGGAAAATTCGGGCCTTCCCCATACCATCGTACCCAAACATGCTCCGATGGGGACCAAACTTTGCAAGCATGTGGGGGTGGGTCCCCCCCACATGCTTGCGAAGTTTGGTCCCCATCGGAGCATGTTTGGATTGGTAATTAGCGCCCAGTCCAGATTTCTCAAGTCTCTTGGTGCTTAAGAGGCCATGGAGAATCCGGGCCTTCCCCATAACATCGTACCCCAACATGCGCCGATGGGGACCAAACTTTGCAAGCATGTGGGGGTGGGTCCCCCTCACATGCTTGCAAAGTTTGGTCCCCATCGGAGCATGTTTGGATTGGTAATTAGCGCCCAGTCCGGATTTTTGAAGTCTTTTGGTGCTTAAGAGGCCAAGTGAGAAATTTGGGTCTTCCCCATACCATCGTACCCAAACATGCTCCGATGGGGACCAAACTTTGCAAGAATGGGGGGGACCCACCCCCACATGCTAGCAAAGTTTGGTCCCCATCGGAGCATGTTTGGATTGGAAATTAGGGCCCAGTCCGGATTTTTGAAGTCTCTTGGTGCTTAAGAGGCCACGGAGAATCCGGGCCTTCCCCATAACATCGTACCCAAACATGCTCCGATGGGGACCAAACTTTGCAAGAATGTGGGGGTGGGTCCCCCCCACATGCTTGCAAAGTTTGGTCCCCATCAGAGCATGTTTGGATTCGTAATTAGCGCCCAGTCCGGATTTTTTAATTGGTGCTTAAGAGGCCAAGTGAGAAATTCGGGCCTTCCCCATACCATCGTACCCAAACATGCTCCGATGGGGACCAAACTTTTCAAGCATGTGGGGGTGGGTC
Source organism: Cibotium barometz (assembly GCF_041138505.1). Classification (NCBI taxonomy): domain Eukaryota; kingdom Viridiplantae; phylum Streptophyta; class Polypodiopsida; order Cyatheales; family Cibotiaceae; genus Cibotium; species Cibotium barometz. The sequence goes on from NC_141086.1 coordinate 38,552,913, forward strand.
CCCCCCACATGCTTGCAAAGTTTGGTCCCCATCGGAGCATGTTTGGATTGGTAATTAGCGCCCAGTCCAGATTTCTCAAGTCTCTTGGTGCTTAAGAGGCCATGGAGAATCCAGGCCTTCCCCATACCATCGTACCCAAACATGCTCCGATGGGGACCAAACTTTGCAAGCATGTGGGGGTGGGTTCCCCCCACATGCTTGCAAAGTTTGGTCCCCATCGGAGCATGTTTGGATTGGTAATTAGCGCCCAGTCCGGATTTCTGAAGTCTCTTGGTGCTTAAGAGGCCAAGTGAGAAATTCGGGCGTTCCCTATACCATCGTACCCAAACATGCTCCGATGGGGACCAAACTTTGCAAGCATGTGGGGGTGGGTCCCCCCCACGTGCTTGCAAAGTTTGGTCCCTATCGGAGCATGTTTGGATTGGTAATTAGCGCCCAGTCCAGATTTCTCAAGTCTCTTGGTGCTTAAGAGGCCATGGAGAATCCGGGCCTTTCCCATACCATCGTACCCAAACATGCTCCGATGGGGACCAAACTTTGCAAGCATGTGGGGAGGACCGCGCCTAGTCTTGATTTTTGAAGTCTCTTGGTGCTTAAGAGGCCAAGTGAGAAATTCGGGCCTTCCCCACACCATCGTACCCAAACATGCTCCGATGGGGACCAAACTTTTCAAGCATGTGGGGGTGGGTCCCCCCCACATGCTTGCAAAGTTTGGTCCCCATCGGAGCATGTTTGGATTGGTAATTAGCGCCCAGTCCGGATTTCTCAAGTCTCTTGGTGCTTAAGAGGCCATGGAGAATCCGGGCCTTCCCCATACCATCGTACCCAAACATGCTCCGATGGGGACAAAACTTTGCAAGCATGGGGGGGGGGACCCACCCCCACATGCTTGCGAAGTTTGGTCACAATCAGAGCATGTTTGGATTGGTAATTATCTCCCAGTGCGGGTTTTTGAAGTCTCTTGGTGCTTAAGAGGCCATGGAGAATCCGGGCCTTCCCCATACCATCGTACCCAAACATGCTCCGATGGGTACCAAACTTTGCAAGCATCTGGGGGTGGGTCCCCCCACATGCTTGCAAAGTTTGGTCGCCATCGGAGCATGTTTGGATTGGTAATTAGCGCCCAGTCCAGATTTCTCAAGTCTCTTGGTGCTTAAGAGGCTATGGAAAATCCGGGCCTTGCCCATACCATCGTACCCAAACATGCTCCGATGGGGACCAAACTTTGCAAGCATGGGGGGGGACCCACCCCCACATGCTTGCAAAGTTTGGTCACAATCAGAGCATGTTTGGATTGGAAATTAGCGCCCAGTGCGGATTTTTGAAGTCTCTTGGTGCTTAAGAGGCCATGGAGAATCCGGGCCTTCCCCATACCATCGTACCCAAACATGCTCCGATGGGGACCAAAATTTGCAAGCATGGGGGGGGGACCCACCCCCCATGCTTGCAAAGTTTGGTCCCCATCGGAGCATGTTTGGATTGGTAATTAGCGCCCAGTGCGGGTTCTTGAAGCCTCTTGGCGCTTATTAAGAGACCATGGAAAATTCGGGCCTTCCCCATACCATCGTACCCAAACATGCTCCGATGGGGACCAAACTTTGCAAGCATGTGGGGGTGGGTCCCCCCCACATGCTTGCGAAGTTTGGTCCCCATCGGAGCATGTTTGGATTGGTAATTAGCGCCCAGTCCAGATTTCTCAAGTCTCTTGGTGCTTAAGAGGCCATGGAGAATCCGGGCCTTCCCCATAACATCGTACCCCAACATGCGCCGATGGGGACCAAACTTTGCAAGCATGTGGGGGTGGGTCCCCCTCACATGCTTGCAAAGTTTGGTCCCCATCGGAGCATGTTTGGATTGGTAATTAGCGCCCAGTCCGGATTTTTGAAGTCTTTTGGTGCTTAAGAGGCCAAGTGAGAAATTTGGGTCTTCCCCATACCATCGTACCCAAACATGCTCCGATGGGGACCAAACTTTGCAAGAATGGGGGGGACCCACCCCCACATGCTAGCAAAGTTTGGTCCCCATCGGAGCATGTTTGGATTGGAAATTAGCGCCCAGTCCGGATTTTTGAAGTCTCTTGGTGCTTAAGAGGCCACGGAGAATCCGGGCCTTCCCCATAACATCGTACCCAAACATGCTCCGATGGGGACCAAACTTTGCAAGCATGTGGGGGTGGGTCCCCCCCACATGCTTGCAAAGTTTGGTCCCCATCAGAGCATGTTTGGATTCGTAATTAGCGCCCAGTCCGGATTTTTTAATTGGTGCTTAAGAGGCCATGTGAGAAATTCGGGCCTTCCCCATACCATCGTACCCAAACATGCTCCGATGGGGACCAAACTTTGCAAGCATGTGGAGGTAGGTCCCCCCCACATGCTTGCAAAATTTGGTCCCCATCGGAGCATGTTTGGATTGGTAATTAGCGCCCAGTCCAGATTTCTCAAGTCTCTTGGTGCTTAAGAGGCCATGGAGAATCCAGGCCTTCCCCATACCATCGTACCCAAACATGCTCCGATGGGGACCAAACTTTGCAAGCATGTGGGGGTGGGTTCCCCCCACATGCTTGCAAAGTTTGGTCCCCATCGGAGCATGTTTGGATTGGTAATTAGCGCCCAGTCCGGATTTCTGAAGTCTCTTGGTGCTGAAGAGGCCAAGTGAGAAATTCGGGCGTTCCCTATACCATCGTACCCAAACATGCTCCGATGGGGACCAAACTTTTCAAGCATGTGGGGGTGGGTCCCCCCCACGTGCTTGCAAAGTTTGGTCCCTATCGGAGCATGTTTGGATTCGTAATTAGCGCCCAGTCCAGATTTCTCAAGTCTCTTGGTGCTTAAGAGGCCATGGAGAATCCGGGCCTTTCCCATACCATCGTACCCAAACATGCTCGGATGGGGACCAAACTTTGCAAGCATGTGGGGGTGGGTCCCCCCCCACATGCTTGCAAATTTTGGTCCCCATCGAAGCATGTTTAGATTGGTAATTAGCGCCCAGTCCGGATTTCTCAAGTCTCTTGGTGCTTAAGAGGCCATGGAGAATCCGGGCCTTCCCCATACCATCGTACCCAAACATGCTCCGATGGGGACCAAACTTTTCAAGCATGTGGGGGTGGGTCCCCCCCACATGCTTGCAAAGTTTGGTCCCCATCGGAGCATGTTTGGATTGGTAATTAGCGCCCAGTCCGGATTTCTCAAGTCTCTTGGTGCTTAAGAGGCCATGGAGAATCCGGGCCTTCCCCATACCATCGTACCCAAACATGCTCCGATGGGGACAAAACTTTGCAAGCATGGGGGGGGGACCCACCCCCACATGCTTGCGAAGTTTGGTCACAATCAGAGCATGTTTGGATTGGTAATTATCTCCCAGTGCGGGTTTTTGAAGTCTCTTGGTGCTTAAGAGGCCATGGAGAATCCGGGCCTTCCCCATACCATCGTACCCAAACATGCTCCGATGGGTACCAAACTTTGCAAGCATCTGGGGGTGGGTCCCCCCACATGCTTGCAAAGTTTGGTCGCCATCGGAGCATGTTTGGATTGGTAATTAGCGCCCAGTCCAGATTTCTCAAGTCTCTTGGTGCTTAAGAGGCCATGGAAAATCCGGGCCTTGCCCATACCATCGTACCCAAACATGCTCCGATGGGGACCAAACTTTGCAAGCATGGGGGGGGACCCACCCCCACATGCTTGCAAAGTTTGGTCACAATCAGAGCATGTTTGGATTGGAAATTAGCGCCCAGTGCGGGTTTTTGAAGTCTCTTGGTGCTTAAGAGGCCATGGAGAATCCGGGCCTTCCCCATACCATCGTACCCAAACATGCTCCGATGGGGACCAAAATTTGCAAGCATGGGGGGGGGACCCACCCCCCATGCTTGCAAAGTTTGGTCCCCATCGGAGCATGTTTGGATTGGTAATTAGCGCCCAGTGCGGGTTCTTGAAGCCTCTTGGCGCTTATTAAGAGACCATGGAAAATTCGGGCCTTCCCCATACCATCGTACCCAAACATGCTCCGATGGGGACCAAACTTTGCAAGCATGTGGGGGTGGGTCCCCCCCACATGCTTGCGAAGTTTGGTCCCCATCGGAGCATGTTTGGATTGGTAATTAGCGCCCAGTCCAGATTTCTCAAGTCTCTTGGTGCTTAAGAGGCCATGGAGAATCCGGGCCTTCCCCATAACATCGTACCCCAACATGCGCCGATGGGGACCAAACTTTGCAAGCATGTGGGGGTGGGTCCCCCTCACATGCTTGCAAAGTTTGGTCCCCATCGGAGCATGTTTGGATTGGTAATTAGCGCCCAGTCCGGATTTTTGAAGTCTTTTGGTGCTTAAGAGGCCAAGTGAGAAATTTGGGTCTTCCCCATACCATCGTACCCAAACATGCTCCGATGGGGACCAAACTTTGCAAGAATGGGGGGGACCCACCCCCACATGCTAGCAAAGTTTGGTCCCCATCGGAGCATGTTTGGATTGGAAATTAGGGCCCAGTCCGGATTTTTGAAGTCTCTTGGTGCTTAAGAGGCCACGGAGAATCCGGGCCTTCCCCATAACATCGTACCCAAACATGCTCGGATGGGGACCAAACTTTGCAAGCATGTGGGGGTGGGTCCCCCCCCACATGCTTGCAAATTTTGGTCCCCATCGAAGCATGTTTGGATTGGTAATTAGCGCCCAGTCCGGATTTCTCAAGTCTCTTGGTGCTTAAGAGGCCATGGAGAATCCGGGCCTTCCCCATACCATCGTACCCAAACATGCTCCGATGGGGACCAAACTTTTCAAGCATGTGGGGGTGGGTCCCCCCCACATGCTTGCAAAGTTTGGTCCCCATCGGAGCATGTTTGGATTGGTAATTAGCGCCCAGTCCGGATTTCTCAAGTCTCTTGGTGCTTAAGAGGCCATGGAGAATCCGGGCCTTCCCCATACCATCGTACCCAAACATGCTCCGATGGGGACAAAACTTTGCAAGCATGGGGGGGGACCCACCCCCACATGCTTGCGAAGTTTGGTCACAATCAGAGCATGTTTGGATTGGTAATTATCTCCCAGTGCGGGTTTTTGAAGTCTCTTGGTGCTTAAGAGGCCATGGAGAATCCGGGCCTTCCCCATACCATCGTACCCACACATGCTCCGATGGGTACCAAACTTTGCAAGCATCTGGGGGTGGGTCCCCCCACATGCTTGCAAAGTTTGGTCGCCATCGGAGCATGTTTGGATTGGTAATTAGCGCCCAGTCCAGATTTCTCAAGTCTCTTGGTGCTTAAGAGGCCATGGAAAATCCGGGCCTTGCCCATACCATCGTACCCAAACATGCTCCGATGGGGACCAAACTTTGCAAGCATGGGGGGGGACCCACCCCCACATGCTTGCAAAGTTTGGTCACAATCAGAGCATGTTTGGATTGGAAATTAGCGCCCAGTGCGGGTTTTTGAAGTCTCTTGGTGCTTAAGAGGCCATGGAGAATCCGGGCCTTCCCCATACCATCGTACCCAAACATGCTCCGATGGGGACCAAAATTTGCAAGCATGGGGGGGGGACCCACCCCCCATGCTTGCAAAGTTTGGTCCCCATCGGAGCATGTTTGGATTGGTAATTAGCGCCCAGTGCGGGTTCTTGAAGCCTCTTGGCGCTTATTAAGAGACCATGGAAAATTCGGGCCTTCCCCATACCATCGTACCCAAACATGCTCCGATGGGGACCAAACTTTGCAAGCATGTGGGGGTGGGTCCCCCCCACATGCTTGCGAAGTTTGGTCCCCATCGGAGCATGTTTGGATTGGTAATTAGCGCCCAGTCCAGATTTCTCAAGTCTCTTGGTGCTTAAGAGGCCATGGAGAATCCGGGCCTTCCCCATAACATCGTACCCCAACATGCGCCGATGGGGACCAAACTTTGCAAGCATGTGGGGGTGGGTCCCCCTCACATGCTTGCAAAGTTTGGTCCCCATCGGAGCATGTTTGGATTGGTAATTAGCGCCCAGTCCGGATTTTTGAAGTCTTTTGGTGCTTAAGAGGCCAAGTGAGAAATTTGGGTCTTCCCCATACCATCGTACCCAAACATGCTCCGATGGGGACCAAACTTTGCAAGAATGGGGGGGACCCACCCCCACATTCTAGCAAAGTTTGGTCCCCATCGGAGCATGTTTGGATTGGAAATTAGGGCCCAGTCCGGATTTTTGAAGTCTCTTGGTGCTTAAGAGGCCACGGAGAATCCGGGCCTTCCCCATAACATCGTACCCAAACATGCTCCGATGGGGACCAAACTTTGCAAGAATGTGGGGGTGGGTCCCCCCCACATGCTTGCAAAGTTTGGTCCCCATCAGAGCATGTTTGGATTCGTAATTAGCGCCCAGTCCGGATTTTTTAATTGGTGCTTAAGAGGCCAAGTGAGAAATTCGGGCCTTCCCCATACCATCGTACCCAAACATGCTCCGATGGGGACCAAACTTTTCAAGCATGTGGGGGTGGGTCCCCCCCACATGCTTGCAAAGTTTGGTCCCCATCGGAGCATGTTTGGATTGGTAATTAGCGCCCAGTCCAGATTTCTCAAGTCTCTTGGTGCTTAAGAGGCCATGGAGAATCCAGGCCTTCCCCATACCATCGTACCCAAACATGCTCCGATGGGGACCAAACTTTGCAAGCATGTGGGGGTGGGTTCCCCCCACATGCTTGCAAAGTTTGGTCCCCATCGGAGCATGTTTGGATTGGTAATTAGCGCCCAGTCCGGATTTCTGAAGTCTCTTGGTGCTTAAGAGGCCAAGTGAGAAATTCGGGCGTTCCCTATACCATCGTACCCAAACATGCTCCGATGGGGACCAAACTTTGCAAGCATGTGGGGGTGGGTCCCCCCCACGTGCTTGCAAAGTTTGGTCCCTATCGGAGCATGTTTGGATTGGTAATTAGCGCCCAGTCCAGATTTCTCAAGTCTCTTGGTGCTTAAGAGGCCATGGAGAATCCGGGCCTTTCCCATACCATCGTACCCAAACATGCTCCGATGGGGACCAAACTTTGCAAGCATGTGGGGAGGACCGCGCCTAGTCTTGATTTTTGAAGTCTCTTGGTGCTTAAGAGGCCAAGTGAGAAATTCGGGCCTTCCCCACACCATCGTACCCAAACATGCTCCGATGGGGACCAAACTTTTCAAGCATGTGGGGGTGGGTCCCCCCCACATGCTTGCAAAGTTTGGTCCCCATCGGAGCATGTTTGGATTGGTAATTAGCGCCCAGTCCGGATTTCTCAAGTCTCTTGGTGCTTAAGAGGCCATGGAGAATCCGGGCCTTCCCCATACCATCGTACCCAAACATGCTCCGATGGGGACAAAACTTTGCAAGCATGGGGGGGGGGACCCACCCCCACATGCTTGCGAAGTTTGGTCACAATCAGAGCATGTTTGGATTGGTAATTATCTCCCAGTGCGGGTTTTTGAAGTCTCTTGGTGCTTAAGAGGCCATGGAGAATCCGGGCCTTCCCCATACCATCGTACCCAAACATGCTCCGATGGGTACCAAACTTTGCAAGCATCTGGGGGTGGGTCCCCCCACATGCTTGCAAAGTTTGGTCGCCATCGGAGCATGTTTGGATTGGTAATTAGCGCCCAGTCCAGATTTCTCAAGTCTCTTGGTGCTTAAGAGGCTATGGAAAATCCGGGCCTTGCCCATACCATCGTACCCAAACATGCTCCGATGGGGACCAAACTTTGCAAGCATGGGGGGGGACCCACCCCCACATGCTTGCAAAGTTTGGTCACAATCAGAGCATGTTTGGATTGGAAATTAGCGCCCAGTGCGGATTTTTGAAGTCTCTTGGTGCTTAAGAGGCCATGGAGAATCCGGGCCTTCCCCATACCATCGTACCCAAACATGCTCCGATGGGGACCAAAATTTGCAAGCATGGGGGGGGGACCCACCCCCCATGCTTGCAAAGTTTGGTCCCCATCGGAGCATGTTTGGATTGGTAATTAGCGCCCAGTGCGGGTTCTTGAAGCCTCTTGGCGCTTATTAAGAGACCATGGAAAATTCGGGCCTTCCCCATACCATCGTACCCAAACATGCTCCGATGGGGACCAAACTTTGCAAGCATGTGGGGGTGGGTCCCCCCCACATGCTTGCGAAGTTTGGTCCCCATCGGAGCATGTTTGGATTGGTAATTAGCGCCCAGTCCAGATTTCTCAAGTCTCTTGGTGCTTAACAGGCCATGGAGAATCCGGGCCTTCCCCATAACATCGTACCCCAACATGCGCCGATGGGGACCAAACTTTGCAAGCATGTGGGGGTGGGTCCCCCTCACATGCTTGCAAAGTTTGGTCCCCATCGGAGCATGTTTGGATTGGTAATTAGCGCCCAGTCCGGATTTTTGAAGTCTTTTGGTGCTTAAGAGGCCAAGTGAGAAATTTGGGTCTTCCCCATACCATCGTACCCAAACATGCTCCGATGGGGACCAAACTTTGCAAGAATGGGGGGGACCCACCCCCACATGCTAGCAAAGTTTGGTCCCCATCGGAGCATGTTTGGATTGGAAATTAGCGCCCAGTCCGGATTTTTGAAGTCTCTTGGTGCTTAAGAGGCCACGGAGAATCCGGGCCTTCCCCATAACATCGTACCCAAACATGCTCCGATGGGGACCAAACTTTGCAAGCATGTGGGGGTGGGTCCCCCCCACATGCTTGCAAAGTTTGGTCCCCATCAGAGCATGTTTGGATTCGTAATTAGCGCCCAGTCCGGATTTTTTAATTGGTGCTTAAGAGGCCAAGTGAGAAATTCGGGCCTTCCCCATACCATCGTACCCAAACATGCTCCGATGGGGACCAAACTTTGCAAGCATGTGGAGGTAGGTCCCCCCCACATGCTTGCAAAATTTGGTCCCCATCGGAGCATGTTTGGATTGGTAATTAGCGCCCAGTCCAGATTTCTCAAGTCTCTTGGTGCTTAAGAGGCCATGGAGAATCCAGGCCTTCCCCATACCATCGTACCCAAACATGCTCCGATGGGGACCAAACTTTGCAAGCATGTGGGGGTGGGTTCCCCCCACATGCTTGCAAAGTTTGGTCCCCATCGGAGCATGTTTGGATTGGTAATTAGCGCCCAGTCCGGATTTCTGAAGTCTCTTGGTGCTGAAGAGGCCAAGTGAGAAATTCGGGCGTTCCCTATACCATCGTACCCAAACATGCTCCGATGGGGACCAAACTTTTCAAGCATGTGGGGGTGGGTCCCCCCCACGTGCTTGCAAAGTTTGGTCCCTATCGGAGCATGTTTGGATTCGTAATTAGCGCCCAGTCCAGATTTCTCAAGTCTCTTGGTGCTTAAGAGGCCATGGAGAATCCGGGCCTTTCCCATACCATCGTACCCAAACATGCTCGGATGGGGACCAAACTTTGCAAGCATGTGGGGGTGGGTCCCCCCCCACATGCTTGCAAATTTTGGTCCCCATCGAAGCATGTTTAGATTGGTAATTAGCGGCCAGTCCGGATTTCTCAAGTCTCTTGGTGCTTAAGAGGCCATGGAGAATCCGGGCCTTCCCCATACCATCGTACCCAAACATGCTCCGATGGGGACCAAACTTTTCAAGCATGTGGGGGTGGGTCCCCCCCACATGCTTGCAAAGTTTGGTCCCCATCGGAGCATGTTTGGATTGGTAATTAGCGCCCAGTCCGGATTTCTCAAGTCTCTTGGTGCTTAAGAGGCCATGGAGAATCCGGGCCTTCCCCATACCATCGTACCCAAACATGCTCCGATGGGGACAAAACTTTGCAAGCATGGGGGGGGGACCCACCCCCACATGCTTGCGAAGTTTGGTCACAATCAGAGCATGTTTGGATTGGTAATTATCTCCCAGTGCGGGTTTTTGAAGTCTCTTGGTGCTTAAGAGGCCATGGAGAATCCGGGCCTTCCCCATACCATCGTACCCAAACATGCTCCGATGGGTACCAAACTTTGCAAGCATCTGGGGGTGGGTCCCCCCACATGCTTGCAAAGTTTGGTCGCCATCGGAGCATGTTTGGATTGGTAATTAGCGCCCAGTCCAGATTTCTCAAGTCTCTTGGTGCTTAAGAGGCCATGGAAAATCCGGGCCTTGCCCATACCATCGTACCCAAACATGCTCCGATGGGGACCAAACTTTGCAAGCATGGGGGGGGACCCACCCCCACATGCTTGCAAAGTTTGGTCACAATCAGAGCATGTTTGGATTGGAAATTAGCGCCCAGTGCGGATTTTTGAAGTCTCTTGGTGCTTAAGAGGCCATGGAGAATCCGGGCGTTCCCCATACCATCGTACCCAAACATGCTCCGATGGGGACCAAAATTTGTAAGCATGGGGGGGGGGACCCACCCCCCATGCTTGCAAAGTTTGGTCCCCATCGGAGCATGTTTGGATTGGTAATTAGCGCCCAGTGCGGGTTCTTGAAGCCTCTTGGCGCTTATTAAGAGACCATGGAAAATTCGGGCCTTCCCCATACCATCGTACCCAAACATGCTCCGATGGGGACCAAACTTTGCAAGCATGTGGGGGTGGGTCCCCCCCACATGCTTGCGAAGTTTGGTCCCCATCGGAGCATGTTTGGATTGGTAATTAGCGCCCAGTCCAGATTTCTCAAGTCTCTTGGTGCTTAAGAGGCCATGGAGAATCCGGGCCTTCCCCATAACATCGTACCCCAACATGCGCCGATGGGGACCAAACTTTGCAAGCATGTGGGGGTGGGTCCCCCTCACATGCTTGCAAAGTTTGGTCCCCATCGGAGCATGTTTGGATTGGTAATTAGCGCCCAGTCCGGATTTTTGAAGTCTTTTGGTGCTTAAGAGGCCAAGTGAGAAATTTGGGTCTTCCCCATACCATCGTACCCAAACATGCTCCGATGGGGACCAAACTTTGCAAGAATGGGGGGGACCCACCCCCACATGCTAGCAAAGTTTGGTCCCCATCGGAGCATGTTTGGATTGGAAATTAGGGCCCAGTCCGGATTTTTGAAGTCTCTTGGTGCTTAAGAGGCCACGGAGAATCCGGGCCTTCCCCATAACATCGTACCCAAACATGCTCGGATGGGGACCAAACTTTGCAAGCATGTGGGGGTGGGTCCCCCCCCACATGCTTGCAAATTTTGGTCCCCATCGAAGCATGTTTGGATTGGTAATTAGCGCCCAGTCCGGATTTCTCAAGTCTCTTGGTGCTTAAGAGGCCATGGAGAATCCGGGCCTTCCCCATACCATCGTACCCAAACATGCTCCGATGGGGACCAAACTTTTCAAGCATGTGGGGGTGGGTCCCCCCCACATGCTTGCAAAGTTTGGTCCCCATCGGAGCATGTTTGGATTGGTAATTAGCGCCCAGTCCGGATTTCTCAAGTCTCTTGGTGCTTAAGAGGCCATGGAGAATCCGGGCCTTCCCCATACCATCGTACCCAAACATGCTCCGATGGGGACAAAACTTTGCAAGCATGGGGGGGGACCCACCCCCACATGCTTGCGAAGTTTGGTCACAATCAGAGCATGTTTGGATTGGTAATTATCTCCCAGTGCGGGTTTTTGAAGTCTCTTGGTGCTTAAGAGGCCATGGAGAATCCGGGCCTTCCCCATACCATCGTACCCAAACATGCTCCGATGGATACCAAACTTTGCAAGCATCTGGGGGTGGGTCCCCCCACATGCTTGCAAAGTTTGGTCGCCATCGGAGCATGTTTGGATTGGTAATTAGCGCCCAGTCCAGATTTCTCAAGTCTCTTGGTGCTTAAGAGGCCATGGAAAATCCGGGCCTTGCCCATACCATCGTACCCAAACATGCTCCGATGGGGACCAAACTTTGCAAGCATGGGAGGGGACCCACCCCCACATGCTTGCAAAGTTTGGTCACAATCAGAGCATGTTTGGATTGGAAATTAGCGCCCAGTGCGGGTTTTTGAAGTCTCTTGGTGCTTAAGAGGCCATGGAGAATCCGGGCCTTCCCCATACCATCGTACCCAAACATGCTCCGATGGGGACCAAAATTTGCAAGCATGGGGGGGGGACCCACCCCCCATGCTTGCAAAGTTTGGTCCCCATCGGAGCATGTTTGGATTGGTAATTAGCGCCCAGTGCGGGTTCTTGAAGCCTCTTGGCGCTTATTAAGAGACCATGGAAAATTCGGGCCTTCCCCATACCATCGTACCCAAACATGCTCCGATGGGGACCAAACTTTGCAAGCATGTGGGGGTGGGTCCCCCCCACATGCTTGCGAAGTTTGGTCCCCATCGGAGCATGTTTGGATTGGTAATTAGCGCCCAGTCCAGATTTCTCAAGTCTCTTGGTGCTTAAGAGGCCATGGAGAATCCGGGCCTTCCCCATAACATCGTACCCCAACATGCGCCGATGGGGACCAAACTTTGCAAGCATGTGGGGGTGGGTCCCCCTCACATGCTTGCAAAGTTTGGTCCCCATCGGAGCATGTTTGGATTGGTAATTAGCGCCCAGTCCGGATTTTTGAAGTCTTTTGGTGCTTAAGAGGCCAAGTGAGAAATTTGGGTCTTCCCCATACCATCGTACCCAAACATGCTCCGATGGGGACCAAACTTTGCAAGAATGGGGGGGACCCACCCCCACATGCTAGCAAAGTTTGGTCCCCATCGGAGCATGTTTGGATTGGAAATTAGGGCCCAGTCCGGATTTTTGAAGTCTCTTGGTGCTTAAGAGGCCACGGAGAATCCGGGCCTTCCCCATAACATCGTACCCAAACATGCTCCGATGGGGACCAAACTTTGCAAGAATGTGGGGGTGGGTCCCCCCCACATGCTTGCAAAGTTTGGTCCCCATCAGAGCATGTTTGGATTCGTAATTAGCGCCCAGTCCGGATTTTTTAATTGGTGCTTAAGAGGCCAAGTGAGAAATTCGGGCCTTCCCCATACCATCGTACCCAAACATGCTCCGATGGGGACCAAACTTTTCAAGCATGTGGGGGTGGGTCCCCCCCACATGCTTGCAAAGTTTGGTCCCCATCGGAGCATGTTTGGATTGGTAATTAGCGCCCAGTCCAGATTTCTCAAGTCTCTTGGTGCTTAAGAGGCCATGGAGAATCCAGGCCTTCCCCATACCATCGTACCCAAACATGCTCCGATGGGGACCAAACTTTGCAAGCATGTGGGGGTGGGTTCCCCCCACATGCTTGCAAAGTTTGGTCCCCATCGGAGCATGTTTGGATTGGTAATTAGCGCCCAGTCCGGATTTCTGAAGTCTCTTGGTGCTTAAGAGGCCAAGTGAGAAATTCGGGCGTTCCCTATACCATCGTACCCAAACATGCTCCGATGGGGACCAAACTTTGCAAGCATGTGGGGGTGGGTCCCCCCCACGTGCTTGCAAAGTTTGGTCCCTATCGGAGCATGTTTGGATTGGTAATTAGCGCCCAGTCCAGATTTCTCAAGTCTCTTGGTGCTTAAGAGGCCATGGAGAATCCGGGCCTTTCCCATACCATCGTACCCAAACATGCTCCGATGGGGACCAAACTTTGCAAGCATGTGGGGAGGACCGCGCCTAGTCTTGATTTTTGAAGTCTCTTGGTGCTTAAGAGGCCAAGTGAGAAATTCGGGCCTTCCCCACACCATCGTACCCAAACATGCTCCGATGGGGACCAAACTTTTCAAGCATGTGGGGGTGGGTCCCCCCCACATGCTTGCAAAGTTTGGTCCCCATCGGAGCATGTTTGGATTGGTAATTAGCGCCCAGTCCGGATTTCTCAAGTCTCTTGGTGCTTAAGAGGCCATGGAGAATCCGGGCCTTCCCCATACCATCGTACCCAAACATGCTCCGATGGGGACAAAACTTTGCAAGCATGGGGGGGGGGACCCACCCCCACATGCTTGCGAAGTTTGGTCACAATCAGAGCATGTTTGGATTGGTAATTATCTCCCAGTGCGGGTTTTTGAAGTCTCTTGGTGCTTAAGAGGCCATGGAGAATCCGGGCCTTCCCCATACCATCGTACCCAAACATGCTCCGATGGGTACCAAACTTTGCAAGCATCTGGGGGTGGGTCCCCCCACATGCTTGCAAAGTTTGGTCGCCATCGGAGCATGTTTGGATTGGTAATTAGCGCCCAGTCCAGATTTCTCAAGTCTCTTGGTGCTTAAGAGGCTATGGAAAATCCGGGCCTTGCCCATACCATCGTACCCAAACATGCTCCGATGGGGACCAAACTTTGCAAGCATGGGGGGGGACCCACCCCCACATGCTTGCAAAGTTTGGTCACAATCAGAGCATGTTTGGATTGGAAATTAGCGCCCAGTGCGGATTTTTGAAGTCTCTTGGTGCTTAAGAGGCCATGGAGAATCCGGGCCTTCCCCATACCATCGTACCCAAACATGCTCCGATGGGGACCAAAATTTGCAAGCATGGGGGGGGGACCCACCCCCCATGCTTGCAAAGTTTGGTCCCCATCGGAGCATGTTTGGATTGGTAATTAGCGCCCAGTGCGGGTTCTTGAAGCCTCTTGGCGCTTATTAAGAGACCATGGAAAATTCGGGCCTTCCCCATACCATCGTACCCAAACATGCTCCGATGGGGACCAAACTTTGCAAGCATGTGGGGGTGGGTCCCCCCCACATGCTTGCGAAGTTTGGTCCCCATCGGAGCATGTTTGGATTGGTAATTAGCGCCCAGTCCAGATTTCTCAAGTCTCTTGGTGCTTAAGAGGCCATGGAGAATCCGGGCCTTCCCCATAACATCGTACCCCAACATGCGCCGATGGGGACCAAACTTTGCAAGCATGTGGGGGTGGGTCCCCCTCACATGCTTGCAAAGTTTGGTCCCCATCGGCGCATGTTGGGGTACGATGTTATGGGGAAGGCCCGGATTCTCCATGGCCTGTTAAGCACCAAGAGACTTGAGAAATCTGGACTGGGCGCTAATTACCAATCCAAACATGCTCCGATGGGGACCAAACTTCGCAAGCATGTGGGGGGGACCCACCCCCACATGCTTGCAAAGTTTGGTCCCCATCGGAGCATGTTTGGGTACGATGGCCCCTCACATGCTTGCAAAGTTTGGTCCCCATCGGAGCATGTTTGGATTGGTAATTAGCGCCCAGTCCGGATTTTTGAAGTCTTTTGGTGCTTAAGAGGCCAAGTGAGAAATTTGGGTCTTCCCCATACCATCGTACCCAAACATGCTCCGATGGGGACCAAACTTTGCAAGAATGGGGGGGACCCACCCCCACATGCTAGCAAAGTTTGGTCCCCATCGGAGCATGTTTGGATTGGAAATTAGCGCCCAGTCCGGATTTTTGAAGTCTCTTGGTGCTTAAGAGGCCACGGAGAATCCGGGCCTTCCCCATAACATCGTACCCAAACATGCTCCGATGGGGACCAAACTTTGCAAGCATGTGGGGGTGGGTCCCCCCCACATGCTTGCAAAGTTTGGTCCCCATCAGAGCATGTTTGGATTGGTAATTAGCGCCCAGTCCGGATTTTTTAATTGGTGCTCAAGAGGCCATGTGAGAAATTCGGGCCTTCCCCATACCATCGTACCCAAACATGCTCCGATGGGGACCAAACTTTGCAAGCATGTGGAGGTAGGTCCCCCCCACATGCTTGCAAAATTTGGTCCCCATCGGAGCATGTTTGGATTGGTAATTAGCGCCCAGTCCAGATTTCTCAAGTCTCTTGGTGGTTAAGAGGCCATGGAGAATCCAGGCCTTCCCCATACCATCGTACCCAAACATGCTCCGATGGGGACCAAACTTTGCAAGCATGTGGGGGTGGGTTCCCCCCACATGCTTGCAAAGTTTGGTCCCCATCGGAGCATGTTTGGATTGGTAATTAGCGCCCAGTCCGGATTTCTGAAGTCTCTTGGTGCTGAAGAGGCCAAGTGAGAAATTCGGGCGTTCCCTATACCATCGTACCCAAACATGCTCCGATGGGGACCAAACTTTTCAAGCATGTGGGGGTGGGTCCCCCCCACGTGCTTGCAAAGTTTGGTCCCTATCGGAGCATGTTTGGATTCGTAATTAGCGCCCAGTCCAGATTTCTCAAGTCTCTTGGTGCTTAAGAGGCCATGGAGAATCCGGGCCTTTCCCATACCATCGTACCCAAACATGCTCGGATGGGGACCAAACTTTGCAAGCATGTGGGGGTGGGTCCCCCCCCACATGCTTGCAAATTTTGGTCCCCATCGAAGCATGTTTAGATTGGTAATTAGCGGCCAGTCCGGATTTCTCAAGTCTCTTGGTGCTTAAGAGGCCATGGAGAATCCGGGCCTTCCCCATACCATCGTACCCAAACATGCTCCGATGGGGACCAAACTTTTCAAGCATGTGGGGGTGGGTCCCCCCCACATGCTTGCAAAGTTTGGTCCCCATCGGAGCATGTTTGGATTGGTAATTAGCGCCCAGTCCGGATTTCTCAAGTCTCTTGGTGCTTAAGAGGCCATGGAGAATCCGGGCCTTCCCCATACCATCGTACCCAAACATGCTCCGATGGGGACAAAACTTTGCAAGCATGGGGGGGGGACCCACCCCCACATGCTTGCGAAGTTTGGTCACAATCAGAGCATGTTTGGATTGGTAATTATCTCCCAGTGCGGGTTTTTGAAGTCTCTTGGTGCTTAAGAGGCCATGGAGAATCCGGGCCTTCCCCATACCATCGTACCCAAACATGCTCCGATGGGTACCAAACTTTGCAAGCATCTGGGGGTGGGTCCCCCCACATGCTTGCAAAGTTTGGTCGCCATCGGAGCATGTTTGGATTGGTAATTAGCGCCCAGTCCAGATTTCTCAAGTCTCTTGGTGCTTAAGAGGCCATGGAAAATCCGGGCGTTGCCCATACCATCGTACCCAAACATGCTCCGATGGGGACCAAACTTTGCAAGCATGGGGGGGGACCCACCCCCACATGCTTGCAAAGTTTGGTCACAATCAGAGCATGTTTGGATTGGAAATTAGCGCCCAGTGCGGATTTTTGAAGTCTCTTGGTGCTTAAGAGGCCATGGAGAATCCGGGCCTTCCCCATACCATCGTACCCAAACATGCTCCGATGGGGACCAAAATTTGCAAGCATGGGGGGGGGGGACCCACCCCCCATGCTTGCAAAGTTTGGTCCCCATCGGAGCATGTTTGGATTGGTAATTAGCGCCCAGTGCGGGTTCTTGAAGCCTCTTGGCGCTTATTAAGAGACCATGGAAAATTCGGGCCTTCCCCATACCATCGTACCCAAACATGCTCCGATGGGGACCAAACTTTGCAAGCATGTGGGGGTGGGTCCCCCCCACATGCTTGCGAAGTTTGGTCCCCATCGGAGCATGTTTGGATTGGTAATTAGCGCCCAGTCCAGATTTCTCAAGTCTCTTGGTGCTTAAGAGGCCATGGAGAATCCGGGCCTTCCCCATAACATCGTACCCCAACATGCGCCGATGGGGACCAAACTTTGCAAGCATGTGGGGGTGGGTCCCCCTCACATGCTTGCAAAGTTTGGTCCCCATCGGAGCATGTTTGGATTGGTAATTAGCGCCCAGTCCGGATTTTTGAAGTCTTTTGGTGCTTAAGAGGCCAAGTGAGAAATTTGGGTCTTCCCCATACCATCGTACCCAAACATGCTCCGATGGGGACCAAACTTTGCAAGAATGGGGGGGACCCACCCCCACATGCTAGCAAAGTTTGGTCCCCATCGGAGCATGTTTGGATTGGAAATTAGGGCCCAGTCCGGATTTTTGAAGTCTCTTGGTGCTTAAGAGGCCACGGAGAATCCGGGCCTTCCCCATAACATCGTACCCAAACATGCTCGGATGGGGACCAAACTTTGCAAGCATGTGGGGGTGGGTCCCCCCCCACATGCTTGCAAATTTTGGTCCCCATCGAAGCATGTTTGGATTGGTAATTAGCGCCCAGTCCGGATTTCTCAAGTCTCTTGGTGCTTAAGAGGCCATGGAGAATCCGGGCCTTCCCCATACCATCGTACCCAAACATGCTCCGATGGGGACCAAACTTTTCAAGCATGTGGGGGTGGGTCCCCCCCACATGCTTGCAAAGTTTGGTCCCCATCGGAGCATGTTTGGATTGGTAATTAGCGCCCAGTCCGGATTTCTCAAGTCTCTTGGTGCTTAAGAGGCCATGGAGAATCCGGGCCTTCCCCATACCATCGTACCCAAACATGCTCCGATGGGGACAAAACTTTGCAAGCATGGGGGGGGACCCACCCCCACATGCTTGCGAAGTTTGGTCACAATCAGAGCATGTTTGGATTGGTAATTATCTCCCAGTGCGGGTTTTTGAAGTCTCTTGGTGCTTAAGAGGCCATGGAGAATCCGGGCCTTCCCCATACCATCGTACCCACACATGCTCCGATGGGTACCAAACTTTGCAAGCATCTGGGGGTGGGTCCCCCCACATGCTTGCAAAGTTTGGTCGCCATCGGAGCATGTTTGGATTGGTAATTAGCGCCCAGTCCAGATTTCTCAAGTCTCTTGGTGCTTAAGAGGCCATGGAAAATCCGGGCCTTGCCCATACCATCGTACCCAAACATGCTCCGATGGGGACCAAACTTTGCAAGCATGGGGGGGGACCCACCCCCACATGCTTGCAAAGTTTGGTCACAATCAGAGCATGTTTGGATTGGAAATTAGCGCCCAGTGCGGGTTTTTGAAGTCTCTTGGTGCTTAAGAGGCCATGGAGAATCCGGGCCTTCCCCATACCATCGTACCCAAACATGCTCCGATGGGGACCAAAATTTGCAAGCATGGGGGGGGGACCCACCCCCCATGCTTGCAAAGTTTGGTCCCCATCGGAGCATGTTTGGATTGGTAATTAGCGCCCAGTGCGGGTTCTTGAAGCCTCTTGGCGCTTATTAAGAGACCATGGAAAATTCGGGCCTTCCCCATACCATCGTACCCAAACATGCTCCGATGGGGACCAAACTTTGCAAGCATGTGGGGGTGGGTCCCCCCCACATGCTTGCGAAGTTTGGTCCCCATCGGAGCATGTTTGGATTGGTAATTAGCGCCCAGTCCAGATTTCTCAAGTCTCTTGGTGCTTAAGAGGCCATGGAGAATCCGGGCCTTCCCCATAACATCGTACCCCAACATGCGCCGATGGGGACCAAACTTTGCAAGCATGTGGGGGTGGGTCCCCCTCACATGCTTGCAAAGTTTGGTCCCCATCGGAGCATGTTTGGATTGGTAATTAGCGCCCAGTCCGGATTTTTGAAGTCTTTTGGTGCTTAAGAGGCCAAGTGAGAAATTTGGGTCTTCCCCATACCATCGTACCCAAACATGCTCCGATGGGGACCAAACTTTGCAAGAATGGGGGGGACCCACCCCCACATGCTAGCAAAGTTTGGTCCCCATCGGAGCATGTTTGGATTGGAAATTAGGGCCCAGTCCGGATTTTTGAAGTCTCTTGGTGCTTAAGAGGCCACGGAGAATCCGGGCCTTCCCCATAACATCGTACCCAAACATGCTCCGATGGGGACCAAACTTTGCAAGAATGTGGGGGTGGGTCCCCCCCACATGCTTGCAAAGTTTGGTCCCCATCAGAGCATGTTTGGATTCGTAATTAGCGCCCAGTCCGGATTTTTTAATTGGTGCTTAAGAGGCCAAGTGAGAAATTCGGGCCTTCCCCATACCATCGTACCCAAACATGCTCCGATGGGGACCAAACTTTTCAAGCATGTGGGGGTGGGTCCCCCCCACATGCTTGCAAAGTTTGGTCCCCATCGGAGCATGTTTGGATTGGTAATTAGCGCCCAGTCC
This sequence comes from Cibotium barometz, assembly GCF_041138505.1. NCBI lineage: Eukaryota > Viridiplantae > Streptophyta > Polypodiopsida > Cyatheales > Cibotiaceae > Cibotium > Cibotium barometz. Next base: position 38,572,587 of record NC_141086.1, read on the forward strand.
AGATTTCTCAAGTCTCTTGGTGCTTAAGAGGCCATGGAGAATCCAGGCCTTCCCCATACCATCGTACCCAAACATGCTCCGATGGGGACCAAACTTTGCAAGCATGTGGGGGTGGGTTCCCCCCACATGCTTGCAAAGTTTGGTCCCCATCGGAGCATGTTTGGATTGGTAATTAGCGCCCAGTCCGGATTTCTGAAGTCTCTTGGTGCTTAAGAGGCCAAGTGAGAAATTCGGGCGTTCCCTATACCATCGTACCCAAACATGCTCCGATGGGGACCAAACTTTGCAAGCATGTGGGGGTGGGTCCCCCCCACGTGCTTGCAAAGTTTGGTCCCTATCGGAGCATGTTTGGATTGGTAATTAGCGCCCAGTCCAGATTTCTCAAGTCTCTTGGTGCTTAAGAGGCCATGGAGAATCCGGGCCTTTCCCATACCATCGTACCCAAACATGCTCCGATGGGGACCAAACTTTGCAAGCATGTGGGGAGGACCGCGCCTAGTCTTGATTTTTGAAGTCTCTTGGTGCTTAAGAGGCCAAGTGAGAAATTCGGGCCTTCCCCACACCATCGTACCCAAACATGCTCCGATGGGGACCAAACTTTTCAAGCATGTGGGGGTGGGTCCCCCCCACATGCTTGCAAAGTTTGGTCCCCATCGGAGCATGTTTGGATTGGTAATTAGCGCCCAGTCCGGATTTCTCAAGTCTCTTGGTGCTTAAGAGGCCATGGAGAATCCGGGCCTTCCCCATACCATCGTACCCAAACATGCTCCGATGGGGACAAAACTTTGCAACCATGGGGGGGGGACCCACCCCCACATGCTTGCGAAGTTTGGTCACAATCAGAGCATGTTTGGATTGGTAATTATCTCCCAGTGCGGGTTTTTGAAGTCTCTTGGTGCTTAAGAGGCCATGGAGAATCCGGGCCTTCCCCATACCATCGTACCCAAACATGCTCCGATGGGTACCAAACTTTGCAAGCATCTGGGGGTGGGTCCCCCCACATGCTTGCAAAGTTTGGTCGCCATCGGAGCATGTTTGGATTGGTAATTAGCGCCCAGTCCAGATTTCTCAAGTCTCTTGGTGCTTAAGAGGCTATGGAAAATCCGGGCCTTGCCCATACCATCGTACCCAAACATGCTCCGATGGGGACCAAACTTTGCAAGCATGGGGGGGGACCCACCCCCACATGCTTGCAAAGTTTGGTCACAATCAGAGCATGTTTGGATTGGAAATTAGCGCCCAGTGCGGATTTTTGAAGTCTCTTGGTGCTTAAGAGGCCATGGAGAATCCGGGCCTTCCCCATACCATCGTACCCAAACATGCTCCGATGGGGACCAAAATTTGCAAGCATGGGGGGGGGACCCACCCCCCATGCTTGCAAAGTTTGGTCCCCATCGGAGCATGTTTGGATTGGTAATTAGCGCCCAGTGCGGGTTCTTGAAGCCTCTTGGCGCTTATTAAGAGACCATGGAAAATTCGGGCCTTCCCCATACCATCGTACCCAAACATGCTCCGATGGGGACCAAACTTTGCAAGCATGTGGGGGTGGGTCCCCCCCACATGCTTGCGAAGTTTGGTCCCCATCGGAGCATGTTTGGATTGGTAATTAGCGCCCAGTCCAGATTTCTCAAGTCTCTTGGTGCTTAAGAGGCCATGGAGAATCCGGGCCTTCCCCATAACATCGTACCCCAACATGCGCCGATGGGGACCAAACTTTGCAAGCATGTGGGGGTGGGTCCCCCTCACATGCTTGCAAAGTTTGGTCCCCATCGGAGCATGTTTGGATTGGTAATTAGCGCCCAGTCCGGATTTTTGAAGTCTTTTGGTGCTTAAGAGGCCAAGTGAGAAATTTGGGTCTTCCCCATACCATCGTACCCAAACATGCTCCGATGGGGACCAAACTTTGCAAGAATGGGGGGGACCCACCCCCACATGCTAGCAAAGTTTGGTCCCCATCGGAGCATGTTTGGATTGGAAATTAGCGCCCAGTCCGGATTTTTGAAGTCTCTTGGTGCTTAAGAGGCCACGGAGAATCCGGGCCTTCCCCATAACATCGTACCCAAACATGCTCCGATGGGGACCAAACTTTGCAAGCATGTGGGGGTGGGTCCCCCCCACATGCTTGCAAAGTTTGCTCCCCATCAGAGCATGTTTGGATTCGTAATTAGTGCCCAGTCCGGATTTTTTAATTGGTGCTTAAGAGGCCATGTGAGAAATTCGGGCCTTCCCCATACCATCGTACCCAAACATGCTCCGATGGGGACCAAACTTTGCAAGCATGTGGAGGTAGGTCCCCCCCACATGCTTGCAAAATTTGGTCCCCATCGGAGCATGTTTGGATTGGTAATTAGCGCCCAGTCCAGATTTCTCAAGTCTCTTGGTGGTTAAGAGGCCATGGAGAATCCAGGCCTTCCCCATACCATCGTACCCAAACATGCTCCGATGGGGACCAAACTTTGCAAGCATGTGGGGGTGGGTTCCCCCCACATGCTTGCAAAGTTTGGTCCCCATCGGAGCATGTTTGGATTGGTAATTAGCGCCCAGTCCGGATTTCTGAAGTCTCTTGGTGCTGAAGAGGCCAAGTGAGAAATTCGGGCGTTCCCTATACCATCGTACCCAAACATGCTCCGATGGGGACCAAATTTTTCAAGCATGTGGGGGTGGGTCCCCCCCACGTGCTTGCAAAGTTTGGTCCCTATCGGAGCATGTTTGGATTCGTAATTAGCGCCCAGTCCAGATTTCTCAAGTCTCTTGGTGCTTAAGAGGCCATGGAGAATCCGGGCCTTTCCCATACCATCGTACCCAAACATGCTCGGATGGGGACCAAACTTTGCAAGCATGCGGGGGTGGGTCCCCCCCCACATGCTTGCAAATTTTGGTCCCCATCGAAGCATGTTTAGATTGGTAATTAGCGCCCAGTCCGGATTTCTCAAGTCTCTTGGTGCTTAAGAGGCCATGGAGAATCCGGGCCTTCCCCATACCATCGTACCCAAACATGCTCCGATGGGGACCAAACTTTTCAAGCATGTGGGGGTGGGTCCCCCCCACATGCTTGCAAAGTTTGGTCCCCATCGGAGCATGTTTGGATTGGTAATTAGCGCCCAGTCCGGATTTCTCAAGTCTCTTGGTGCTTAAGAGGCCATGGAGAATCCGGGCCTTCCCCATACCATCGTACCCAAACATGCTCCGATGGGGACAAAACTTTGCAAGCATGGGGGGGGGACCCACCCCCACATGCTTGCGAAGTTTGGTCACAATCAGAGCATGTTTGGATTGGTAATTATCTCCCAGTGCGGGTTTTTGAAGTCTCTTGGTGCTTAAGAGGCCATGGAGAATCCGGGCCTTCCCCATACCATCGTACCCAAACATGCTCCGATGGGTACCAAACTTTGCAAGCATCTGGGGGTGGGTCCCCCCACATGCTTGCAAAGTTTGGTCGCCATCGGAGCATGTTTGGATTGGTAATTAGCGCCCAGTCCAGATTTCTCAAGTCTCTTGGTGCTTAAGAGGCCATGGAAAATCCGGGCCTTGCCCATACCATCGTACCCAAACATGCTCCGATGGGGACCAAACTTTGCAAGCATGGGGGGGGACCCACCCCCACATGCTTGCAAAGTTTGGTCACAATCAGAGCATGTTTGGATTGGAAATTAGCGCCCAGTGCGGATTTTTGAAGTCTCTTGGTGCTTAAGAGGCCATGGAGAATCCGGGCCTTCCCCATACCATCGTACCCAAACATGCTCCGATGGGGACCAAAATTTGCAAGCATGGGGGGGGGACCCACCCCCCATGCTTGCAAAGTTTGGTCCCCATCGGAGCATGTTTGGATTGGTAATTAGCGCCCAGTGCGGGTTCTTGAAGCCTCTTGGCGCTTATTAAGAGACCATGGAAAATTCGGGCCTTCCCCATACCATCGTACCCAAACATGCTCCGATGGGGACCAAACTTTGCAAGCATGTGGGGGTGGGTCCCCCCCACATGCTTGCGAAGTTTGGTCCCCATCGGAGCATGTTTGGATTGGTAATTAGCGCCCAGTCCAGATTTCTCAAGTCTCTTGGTGCTTAAGAGGCCATGGAGAATCCGGGCCTTCCCCATAACATCGTACCCCAACATGCGCCGATGGGGACCAAACTTTGCAAGCATGTGGGGGTGGGTCCCCCTCACATGCTTGCAAAGTTTGGTCCCCATCGGAGCATGTTTGGATTGGTAATTAGCGCCCAGTCCGGATTTTTGAAGTCTTTTGGTGCTTAAGAGGCCAAGTGAGAAATTTGGGTCTTCCCCATACCATCGTACCCAAACATGCTCCGATGGGGACCAAACTTTGCAAGAATGGGGGGGACCCACCCCCACATGCTAGCAAAGTTTGGTCCCCATCGGAGCATGTTTGGATTGGAAATTAGCGCCCAGTCCGGATTTTTGAAGTCTCTTGGTGATTAAGAGGCCACGGAGAATCCGGGCCTTCCCCATAACATCGTACCCAAACATGCTCCGATGGGGACCAAACTTTGCAAGCATGTGGGGGTGGGTCCCCCCCACATGCTTGCAAAGTTTGGTCCCCATCAGAGCATGTTTGGATTCGTAATTAGCGCCCAGTCCGGATTTTTTAATTGGTGCTTAAGAGGCCAAGTGAGAAATTCGGGCCTTCCCCATACCATCGTACCCAAACATGCTCCGATGGGGACCAAACTTTTCAAGCATGTGGGGGTGGGTCCCCCCCACATGCTTGCAAAGTTTGGTCCCCATCGGAGCATGTTTGGATTGGTAATTAGCGCCCAGTCCAGATTTCTCAAGTCTCTTGGTGCTTAAGAGGCCATGGAGAATCCAGGCCTTCCCCATACCATCGTACCCAAACATGCTCCGATGGGGACCAAACTTTGCAAGCATGTGGGGGTGGGTTCCCCCCACATGCTTGCAAAGTTTGGTCCCCATCGGAGCATGTTTGGATTGGTAATTAGCGCCCAGTCCGGATTTCTGAAGTCTCTTGGTGCTTAAGAGGCCAAGTGAGAAATTCGGGCGTTCCCTATACCATCGTACCCAAACATGCTCCGATGGGGACCAAACTTTGCAAGCATGTGGGGGTGGGTCCCCCCCACGTGCTTGCAAAGTTTGGTCCCTATCGGAGCATGTTTGGATTGGTAATTAGCGCCCAGTCCAGATTTCTCAAGTCTCTTGGTGCTTAAGAGGCCATGGAGAATCCGGGCCTTTCCCATACCATCGTACCCAAACATGCTCCGATGGGGACCAAACTTTGCAAGCATGTGGGGGGGACCGCGCCTAGTCTTGATTTTTGAAGTCTCTTGGTGCTTAAGAGGCCAAGTGAGAAATTCGGGCCTTCCCCACACCATCGTACCCAAACATGCTCCGATGGGGACCAAACTTTTCAAGCATGTGGGGGTGGGTCCCCCCCACATGCTTGCAAAGTTTGGTCCCCATCGGAGCATGTTTGGATTGGTAATTAGCGCCCAGTCCGGATTTCTCAAGTCTCTTGGTGCTTAAGAGGCCATGGAGAATCCGGGCCTTCCCCATACCATCGTACCCAAACATGCTCCGATGGGGACAAAACTTTGCAAGCATGGGGGGGGGACCCACCCCCACATGCTTGCGAAGTTTGGTCACAATCAGAGCATGTTTGGATTGGTAATTATCTCCCAGTGCGGGTTTTTGAAGTCTCTTGGTGCTTAAGAGGCCATGGAGAATCCGGGCCTTCCCCATACCATCGTACCCAAACATGCTCCGATGGGTACCAAACTTTGCAAGCATCTGGGGGTGGGTCCCCCCACATGCTTGCAAAGTTTGGTCGCCATCCGAGCATGTTTGGATTGGTAATTAGCGCCCAGTCCAGATTTCTCAAGTCTCTTGGTGCTTAAGAGGCCATGGAAAATCCGGGCCTTGCCCATACCATCGTACCCAAACATGCTCCGATGGGGACCAAACTTTGCAAGCATGGGGGGGGACCCACCCCCACATGCTTGCAAAGTTTGGTCACAATGAGAGCATGTTTGGATTGGAAATTAGCGCCCAGTGCGGATTTTTGAAGTCTCTTGGTGCTTAAGAGGCCATGGAGAATCCGGGCCTTCCCCATACCATCGTACCCAAACATGCTCCGATGGGGACCAAAATTTGCAAGCATGGGGGGGGGGACCCACCCCCCATGCTTGCAAAGTTTGGTCCCCATCGGAGCATGTTTGGATTGGTAATTAGCGCCCAGTGCGGGTTCTTGAAGCCTCTTGGCGCTTATTAAGAGACCATGGAAAATTCGGGCCTTCCCCATACCATCGTACCCAAACATGCTCCGATGGGGACCAAACTTTGCAAGCATGTGGGGGTGGGTCCCCCCCACATGCTTGCGAAGTTTGGTCCCCATCGGAGCATGTTTGGATTGGTAATTAGCGCCCAGTCCAGATTTCTCAAGTCTCTTGGTGCTTAAGAGGCCATGGAGAATCCGGGCCTTCCCCATAACATCGTACCCCAACATGCGCCGATGGGGACCAAACTTTGCAAGCATGTGGGGGTGGGTCCCCCTCACATGCTTGCAAAGTTTGGTCCCCATCGGAGCATGTTTGGATTGGTAATTAGCGCCCAGTCCGGATTTTTGAAGTCTTTTGGTGCTTAAGAGGCCAAGTGAGAAATTTGGGTCTTCCCCATACCATCGTACCCAAACATGCTCCGATGGGGACCAAACTTTGCAAGAATGGGGGGGACCCACCCCCACATGCTAGCAAAGTTTGGTCCCCATCGGAGCATGTTTGGATTGGAAATTAGCGCCCAGTCCGGATTTTTGAAGTCTCTTGGTGCTTAAGAGGCCACGGAGAATCCGGGCCTTCCCCATAACATCGTACCCAAACATGCTCCGATGGGGACCAAACTTTGCAAGCATGTGGGGGTGGGTCCCCCCCACATGCTTGCAAAGTTTGGTCCCCATCAGAGCATGTTTGGATTCGTAATTAGCGCCCAGTCCGGATTTTTTAATTGGTGCTTAAGAGGCCATGTGAGAAATTCGGGCCTTCCCCATACCATCGTACCCAAACATGCTCCGATGGGGACCAAACTTTGCAAGCATGTGGAGGTGGGTCCCCCCCACATGCTTGCAAAATTTGGTCCCCATCGGAGCATGTTTGGATTGGTAATTAGCGCCCAGTCCAGATTTCTCAAGTCTCTTGGTGCTTAAGAGGCCATGGAGAATCCAGGCCTTCCCCATACCATCGTACCCAAACATGCTCCGATGGGGACCAAACTTTGCAAGCATGTGGGGGTGGGTTCCCCCCACATGCTTGCAAAGTTTGGTCCCCATCGGAGCATGTTTGGATTGGTAATTAGCGCCCAGTCTGGATTTCTGAAGTCTCTTGGTGCTTAAGAGGCCAAGTGAGAAATTCGGGCGTTCCCTATACCATCGTACCCAAACATGCTCCGATGGGGACCAAACTTTGCAAGCATGTGGGGGTGGGTCCCCCCCACGTGCTTGCAAAGTTTGGTCCCTATCGGAGCATGTTTGGATTGGTAATTAGCGCCCAGTCCAGATTTCTCAAGTCTCTTGGTGCTTAAGAGGCCATGGAGAATCCGGGCCTTTCCCATACCATCGTACCCAAACATGCTCCGATGGGGACCAAACTTTGCAAGCATGTGGGGGGGACCGCGCCTAGTCTTGATTTTTGAAGTCTCTTGGTGCTTAAGAGGCCAAGTGAGAAATTCGGGCCTTCCCCACACCATCGTACCCAAACATGCTCCGATGGGGACCAAACTTTTCAAGCATGTGGGGGTGGGTCCCCCCCACATGCTTGCAAAGTTTGGTCCCCATCGGAGCATGTTTGGATTGGTAATTAGCGCCCAGTCCGGATTTCTCAAGTCTCTTGGTGCTTAAGAGGCCATGGAGAATCCGGGCCTTCCCCATACCATCGTACCCAAACATGCTCCGATGGGGACAAGACTTTGCAAGCATGGGGGGGGGACCCACCCCCACATGCTTGCGAAGTTTGGTCACAATCAGAGCATGTTTGGATTGGTAATTATCTCCTAGTGCGGGTTTTTGAAGTCTCTTGGTGCTTAAGAGGCCATGGAGAATCCGGGCCTTCCCCATACCATCGTACCCAAACATGCTCCGATGGGTACCAAACTTTGCAAGCATCTGGGGGTGGGTCCCCCCACATGCTTGCAAAGTTTGGTCGCCATCCGAGCATGTTTGGATTGCTAATTAGCGCCCAGTCCAGATTTCTCAAGTCTCTTGGTGCTTAAGAGGCCATGGAAAATCCGGGCCTTGCCCATACCATCGTACCCAAACATGCTCCGATGGGGACCAAACTTTGCAAGCATGGGGGGGGACCCACCCCCACATGCTTGCAAAGTTTGGTCACAATCAGAGCATGTTTGGATTGGAAATTAGCGCCCAGTGCGGATTTTTGAAGTCTCTTGGTGCTTAAGAGGCCATGGAGAATCCGGGCCTTCCCCATACCATCGTACCCAAACATGCTCCGATGGGGACCAAAATTTGCAAGCATGGGGGGGGGACCCACCCCCCATGCTTGCAAAGTTTGGTCCCCATCAGAGCATGTTTGGATTGGTAATTAGCGCCCAGTGCGGGTTCTTGAAGCCTCTTGGCGCTTATTAAGAGACCATGGAAAATTCGGGCCTTCCCCATACCATCGTACCCAAACATGCTCCGATGGGGACCAAACTTTGCAAGCATGTGGGGGTGGGTCCCCCCCACATGCTTGCGAAGTTTGGTCCCCATCGGAGCATGTTTGGATTGGTAATTAGCGCCCAGTCCAGATTTCTCAAGTCTCTTGGTGCTTAAGAGGCCATGGAGAATCCGGGCCTTCCCCATAACATCGTACCCCAACATGCGCCGATGGGGACCAAACTTTGCAAGCATGTGGGGGTGGGTCCCCCTCACATGCTTGCAAAGTTTGGTCCCCATCGGAGCATGTTTGGATTGGTAATTAGCGCCCAGTCCGGATTTTTGAAGTCTTTTGGTGCTTAAGAGGCCAAGTGAGAAATTTGGGTCTTCCCCATACCATTGTACCCAAACATGCTCCGATGGGGACCAAACTTTGCAAGAATGGGGGGGACCCACCCCCACATGCTAGCAAAGTTTGGTCCCCATCGGAGCATGTTTGGATTGGAAATTAGCGCCCAGTCCGGATTTTTGAAGTCTCTTGGTGCTTAAGAGGCCACGGAGAATCCGGGCCTTCCCCATAACATCGTACCCAAACATGCTCCGATGGGGACCAAACTTTGCAAGCATGTGGGGGTGGGTCCCCCCCACATGCTTGCAAAGTTTGGTCCCCATCAGAGCATGTTTGGATTCGTAATTAGCGCCCAGTCCGGATTTTTTAATTGGTGCTTAAGAGGCCATGTGAGAAATTCGGGCCTTCCCCATACCATCGTACCCAAACATGCTCCGATGGGGACCAAACTTTGCAAGCATGTGGAGGTGGGTCCCCCCCACATGCTTGCAAAATTTGGTCCCCATCGGAGCATGTTTGGATTGGTAATTAGCGCCCAGTCCGGATTCTTTAATTGGTGCTTAAGAGGCCAAGTGAGAAATTCGGGCCTTCCCCATACCATCGTACCCAAACATGCTCCGATGGGGACCAAACTTTTCAAGCATGTGGGGGTGGGTCCCCCCCACATGCTTGCAAAGTTTGGTCCCCATCAGAGCATGTTTGGATTCGTAATTAGCGCCCAGTCCGGATTCTTTAATTGGTGCTTAAGAGGCCAAGTGAGAAATTCGGGCCTTCCCCATACCATCGTACCCAAACATGCTCCGATGGGGACCAAACTTTTCAAGCATGTGGGGGTGGGTCCCCCCCACATGCTTGCAAAGTTTGGTCCCCATCGGAGCATGTTTGGATTGGTAATTAGCGCCCAGTCCAGATTTCTCAAGTCTCTTGGTGCTTAAGAGGCCATGGAGAATCCAGGCCTTCCCCATACCATCGTACCCAAACATGCTCCGATGGGGACCAAACTTTGCAAGCATGTGGGGGTGGGTTCCCCCCACATGCTTGCAAAGTTTGGTCCCCATCGGAGCATGTTTGGATTGGTAATTAGCGCCCAGTCCGGATTTCTGAAGTCTCTTGGTGCTTAAGAGGCCAAGTGAGAAATTCGGGCGTTCCCTATACCATCGTACCCAAACATGCTCCGATGGGGACCAAACTCTGCAAGCATGTGGGGGTGGGTCCCCCCCACGTGCTTGCAAAGTTTGGTCCCTATCGGAGCATGTTTGGATTGGTAATTAGCGCCCAGTCCAGATTTCTCAAGTCTCTTGGTGCTTAAGAGGCCATGGAGAATCCGGGCCTTTCCCATACCATCGTACCCAAACATGCTCCGATGGGGACCAAACTTTGCAAGCATGTGGGGGGGACCGCGCCTAGTCTTGATTTTTGAAGTCTCTTGGTGCTTAAGAGGCCAAGTGAGAAATTCGGGCCTTCCCCACACCATCGTACCCAAACATGCTCCGATGGGGACCAGACTTTTCAAGCATGTGGGGGTGGGTCCCCCCCACATGCTTGCAAAGTTTGGTCCCCATCGGAGCATGTTTGGATTGGTAATTAGCGCCCAGTCCGGATTTCTCAAGTCTCTTGGTGCTTAAGAGGCCATGGAGAATCCGGGCCTTCCCCATACCATCGTACCCAAACATGCTCCGATGGGGACAAAACTTTGCAAGCATGGGGGGGGGGACCCAGCCCCACATGCTTGCGAAGTTTGGTCACAATCAGAGCATGTTTGGATTGGTAATTATCTCCCAGTGCGGGTTTTTGAAGTCTCTTGGTGCTTAAGAGGCCATGGAGAATCCGGGCCTTCCCCATACCATCGTACCCAAACATGCTCCGATGGGTACCAAACTTTGCAAGCATCTGGGGGTGGGTCCCCCCACATGCTTGCAAAGTTTGGTCGCCATCCGAGCATGTTTGGATTGCTAATTAGCGCCCAGTCCAGATTTCTCAAGTCTCTTGGTGCTTAAGAGGCCATGGAAAATCCGGGCCTTGCCCATACCATCGTACCCAAACATGCTCCGATGGGGACCAAACTTTGCAAGCATGGGGGGGGACCCACCCCCACATGCTTGCAAAGTTTGGTCACAATTAGAGCATGTTTGGATTGGAAATTAGCGCCCAGTGCGGATTTTTGAAGTCTCTTGGTGCTTAAGAGGCCATGGAGAATCCGGGCCTTCCCCATACCATCGTACCCAAACATGCTCCGATGGGGACCAAAATTTGCAAGCATGGGGGGGGGGACCCACCCCCCATGCTTGCAAAGTTTGGTCCCCATCGGAGCATGTTTGGATTGGTAATTAGCGCCCAGTGCGGGTTCTTGAAGCCTCTTGGCGCTTATTAAGAGACCATGGAAAATTCGGGCCTTCCCCATACCATCGTACCCAAACATGCTCCGATGGGGACCAAACTTTGCAAGCATGTGGGGGTGGGTCCCCCCCACATGCTTCCGAAGTTTGGTCCCCATCGGAGCATGTTTGGATTGGTAATTAGCGCCCAGTCCAGATTTCTCAAGTCTCTTGGTGCTTAAGAGGCCATGGAGAATCCGGGCCTTCCCCATAACATCGTACCCCAACATGCGCCGATGGGGACCAAACTTTGCAAGCATGTGGGGGTGGGTCCCCCTCACATGCTTGCAAAGTTTGGTCCCCATCGGAGCATGTTTGGATTGGTAATTAGCGCCCAGTCCGGATTTTTGAAGTCTTTTGGTGCTTAAGAGGCCAAGTGAGAAATTTGGGTCTTCCCCATACCATTGTACCCAAACATGCTCCGATGGGGACCAAACTTTGCAAGAATGGGGGGGACCCACCCCCACATGCTAGCAAAGTTTGGTCCCCATCGGAGCATGTTTGGATTGGAAATTAGCGCCCAGTCCGGATTTTTGAAGTCTCTTGGTGCTTAAGAGGCCACGGAGAATCCGGGCCTTCCCCATAACATCGTACCCAAACATGCTCCGATGGGGACCAAACTTTGCAAGCATGTGGGGGTGGGTCCCCCCCACATGCTTGCAAAGTTTGGTCCCCATCAGAGCATGTTTGGATTCGTAATTAGCGCCCAGTCCGGATTTTTTAATTGGTGCTTAAGAGGCCATGTGAGAAATTCGGGCCTTCCCCATACCATCGTACCCAAACATGCTCCGATGGGGACCAAACTTTGCAAGCATGTGGAGGTGGGTCCCCCCCACATGCTTGCAAAATTTGGTCCCCATCGGAGCATGTTTGGATTGGTAATTAGCGCCCAGTCCAGATTTCTCAAGTCTCTTGGTGCTTAAGAGGCCATGGAGAATCCAGGCCTTCCCCATACCATCGTACCCAAACATGCTCCGATGGGGACCAAACTTTGCGAGCATGTGGGGGTGGGTTCCCCCCACATGCTTGCAAAGTTTGGTCCCCATCGGAGCATGTTTGGATTGGTAATTAGCGCCCAGTCCGGATTTCTGAAGTCTCTTGGTGCTTAAGAGGCCAAGTGAGAAATTCGGGCGTTCCCTATACCATCGTACCCAAACATGCTCCGATGGGGACCAAACTTTGCAAGCATGTGGGGGTGGGTCCCCCCCACGTGCTTGCAAAGTTTGGTCCCTATCGGAGCATGTTTGGATTGGTAATTAGCGCCCAGTCCAGATTTCTCAAGTCTCTTGGTGCTTAAGAGGCCATGGAGAATCCGGGCCTTTCCCATACCATCGTACCCAAACATGCTCCGATGGGGACCAAACTTTGCAAGCATGTGGGGGGGACCGCGCCTAGTCTTGATTTTTGAAGTCTCTTGGTGCTTAAGAGGCCAAGTGAGAAATTCGGGCCTTCCCCACACCATCGTACCCAAACATGCTCCGATGGGGACCAAACTTTTCAAGCATGTGGGGGTGGGTCCCCCCCACATGCTTGCAAAGTTTGGTCCCCATCGGAGCATGTTTGGATTGGTAATTAGCGCCCAGTCCGGATTTCTCAAGTCTCTTGGTGCTTAAGAGGCCATGGAGAATCCGGGCCTTCCCCATACCATCGTACCCAAACATGCTCCGATGGGGACAAGACTTTGCAAGCATGGGGGGGGGACCCACCCCCACATGCTTGCGAAGTTTGGTCACAATCAGAGCATGTTTGGATTGGTAATTATCTCCTAGTGCGGGTTTTTGAAGTCTCTTGGTGCTTAAGAGGTCATGGAGAATCCGGGCCTTCCCCATACCATCGTACCCAAACATGCTCCGATGGGTACCAAACTTTGCAAGCATCTGGGGGTGGGTCCCCCCACATGCTTGCAAAGTTTGGTCGCCATCCGAGCATGTTTGGATTGGTAATTAGCGCCCAGTCCAGATTTCTCAAGTCTCTTGGTGCTTAAGAGGCCATGGAAAATCCGGGCCTTGCCCATACCATCGTACCCAAACATGCTCCGATGGGGACCAAACTTTGCAAGCATGGGGGGGGACCCACCCCCACATGCTTGCAAAGTTTGGTCACAATCAGAGCATGTTTGGATTGGAAATTAGCGCCCAGTGCGGATTTTTGAAGTCTCTTGGTGCTTAAGAGGCCATGGAGAATCCGGGCCTTCCCCATACCATCGTACCCAAACATGCTCCGATGGGGACCAAAATTTGCAAGCATGGGGGGGGGACCCACCCCCCATGCTTGCAAAGTTTGGTCCCCATCGGAGCATGTTTGGATTGGTAATTAGCGCCCAGTGCGGGTTCTTGAAGCCTCTTGGCGCTTATTAAGAGACCATGGAAAATTCGGGCCTTCCCCATACCATCGTACCCAAACATGCTCCGATGGGGACCAAACTTTGCAAGCATGTGGGGGTGGGTCCCCCCACATGCTTGCGAAGTTTGGTCCCCATCGGAGCATGTTTGGATTGGTAATTAGCGCCCAGTCCAGATTTCTCAAGTCTCTTGGTGCTTAAGAGGCCATGGAGAATCCGGGCCTTCCCCATAACATCGTACCCCAACATGCGCCGATGGGGACCAAACTTTGCAAGCATGTGGGGGTGGGTCCCCCTCACATGCTTGCAAAGTTTGGTCCCCATCGGAGCATGTTTGGATTGGTAATTAGCGCCCAGTCCGGATTTTTGAAGTCTTTTGGTGCTTAAGAGGCCAAGTGAGAAATTTGGGTCTTCCCCATACCATTGTACCCAAACATGCTCCGATGGGGACCAAACTTTGCAAGAATGGGGGGGACCCACCCCCACATGCTAGCAAAGTTTGGTCCCCATCGGAGCATGTTTGGATTGGAAATTAGCGCCCAGTCCGGATTTTTGAAGTCTCTTGGTGCTTAAGAGGCCACGGAGAATCCGGGCCTTCCCCATAACATCGTACCCAAACATGCTCCGATGGGGACCAAACTTTGCAAGCATGTGGGGGTGGGTCCCCCCCACATGCTTGCAAAGTTTGGTCCCCATCAGAGCATGTTTGGATTCGTAATTAGCGCCCAGTCCGGATTTTTTAATTGGTGCTTAAGAGGCCATGTGAGAAATTCGGGCCTTCCCCATACCATCGTACCCAAACATGCTCCGATGGGGACCAAACTTTGCAAGCATGTGGAGGTGGGTCCCCCCCACATGCTTGCAAAATTTGGTCCCCATCGGAGCATGTTTGGATTGGTAATTAGCGCCCAGTCCAGATTTCTCAAGTCTCTTGGTGCTTAAGAGGCCATGGAGAATCCAGGCCTTCCCCATACCATCGTACCCAAACATGCTCCGATGGGGACCAAACTTTGCAAGCATGTGGGGGTGGGTTCCCCCCACATGCTTGCAAAGTTTGGTCCCCATCGGAGCATGTTTGGATTGGTAATTAGCGCCCAGTCCGGATTTCTGAAGTCTCTTGGTGCTGAAGAGGCCAAGTGAGAAATTCGGGCGTTCCCTATACCATCGTACCCAAACATGCTCCGATGGGGACCAAACTTTTCAAGCATGTGGGGGTGGGTCCCCCCCACGTGCTTGCAAAGTTTGGTCCCTATCGGAGCATGTTTGGATTCGTAATTAGCGCCCAGTCCAGATTTCTCAAGTCTCTTGGTGCTTAAGAGGCCATGGAGAATCCGGGCCTTTCCCATACCATCGTACCCAAACATGCTCGGATGGGGACCAAACTTTGCAAGCATGTGGAGGTGGGTCCCCCCCCACATGCTTGCAAATTTTGGTCCCCATCGAAGCATGTCTGGATTGGTAATTAGCGGCCAGTCCGGATTTCTCAAGTCTCTTGGTGCTTAAGAGGCCATGGAGAATCCGGGCCTTCGACATACCATCGTCCCCCCCACATGCTTGCAAAGTTTGGTCCCCATCGGAGCATGTTTGGATTGGTAATTAGCGCCCAGTCCGGATTTCTCAAGTCTCTTGGTGCTTAAGACGCCATGGAGAATCCGGGCCTTCCCCATACCATCGTACCCAAACATGCTCCGATGGGGACAAAACTTTGCAAGCATGGGGGGGGACCCACCCCCACATGCTTGCGAAGTTTGGTCACAATCAGAGCATGTTTGGATTGGTAATTATCTCCCAGTGCGGGTTTTTGAAGTCTCTTGGTGCTTAAGAGGCCATGGAGAATCCGGGCCTTCCCCATACCATCGTACCCAAACATGCTCCGATGGGTACCAAACTTTGCAAGCATCTGGGGGTGGGTCCCCCCACATGCTTGCAAAGTTTGGTCGCCATCGGAGCATGTTTGGATTGGTAATTAGCGCCCAATCCAGATTTCTCAAGTGTCTTGGTGCTTAAGAGGCCATGGAAAATCCGGGCCTTGCCCATACCATCGTACCCAAACATGCTCCGATGGGGACCAAACTTTGCAAGCATGGGGGGGGACCCACCCCCACATGCTTGCAAAGTTTGGTCACAATCAGAGCATGTTTGGATTGGAAATTAGCGCCCAGTGCGGATTTTTGAAGTCTCTTGGTGCTTAAGAGGCCATGGAGAATCCGGGCCTTCCCCATACCATCGTACCCAAACATGCTCCGATGGGGACCAAAATTTGCAAGCATGGGGGGGGGACCCACCCCCCATGCTTGCAAAGTTTGGTCCCCATCGGAGCATGTTTGGATTGGTAATTAGCGCCCAGTGCGGGTTCTTGAAGCCTCTTGGCGCTTATTAAGAGACCATGGAAAATTCGGGCCTTCCCCATACCATCGTACCCAAACATGCTCCGATGGGGACCAAACTGTGCAAGCATGTGGGGGTGGGTCCCCCCCACATGCTTGCGAAGTTTGGTCCCCATCGGAGCATGTTTGGATTGGTAATTAGCGCCCAGTCCAGATTTCTCAAGTCTCTTGGTGCTTAAGAGGCCATGGAGAATCCGGGCCTTCCCCATAACATCGTACCCCAACATGCGCCGATGGGGACCAAACTTTGCAAGCATGTGGGGGTGGGTCCCCCTCACATGCTTGCAAAGTTTGGTCCCCATCGGAGCATGTTTGGATTGGTAATTAGCGCCCAGTCCGGATTTTTGAAGTCTTTTGGTGCTTAAGAGGCCAAGTGAGAAATTTGGGTCTTCCCCATACCATTGTACCCAAACATGCTCCGATGGGGACCAAACTTTGCAAGAATGGGGGGGACCCACCCCCACATGCTAGCAAAGTTTGGTCCCCATCGGAGCATGTTTGGATTGGAAATTAGCGCCCAGTCCGGATTTTTGAAGTCTCTTGGTGCTTAAGAGGCCACGGAGAATCCGGGCCTTCCCCATAACATCGTACCCAAACATGCTCCGATGGGGACCAAACTTTGCAAGCATGTGGGGGTGGGTCCCCCCCACATGCTTGCAAAGTTTGGTCCCCATCAGAGCATGTTTGGATTCGTAATTAGCGCCCAGTCCGGATTTTTTAATTGGTGCTTAAGAGGCCATGTGAGAAATTCGGGCCTTCCGCATACCATCGTACCCAAACATGCTCCGATGGGGACCAAACTTTGCAAGCATGTGGAGGTGGGTCCCCCCCACATGCTTGCAAAATTTGGTCCCCATCGGAGCATGTTTGGATTGGTAATTAGCGCCCAGTCCAGATTTCTCAAGTCTCTTGGTGCTTAAGAGGCCATGGAGAATCCAGGCCTTCCCCATACCATCGTACCCAAACATGCTCCGATGGGGACCAAACTTTGCAAGCATGTGGGGGTGGGTTCCCCCCACATGCTTGCAAAGTTTGGTCCCCATCGGAGCATGTTTGGATTGGTAATTAGCGCCCAGTCCGGATTTCTGAAGTCTCTTGGTGCTGAAGAGGCCAAGTGAGAAATTCGGGCGTTCCCTATACCATCGTACCCAAACATGCTCCGATGGGGACCAAACTTTTCAAGCATGTGGGGGTGGGTCCCCCCCACGTGCTTGCAAAGTTTGGTCCCTATCGGAGCATGTTTGGATTCGTAATTAGCGCCCAGTCCAGATTTCTCAAGTCTCTTGGTGCTTAAGAGGCCATGGAGAATCCGGGCCTTTCCCATACCATCGTACCCAAACATGCTCGGATGGGGACCAAACTTTGCAAGCATGTGGGGGTGGGTCCCCCCCCACATGCTTGCAAATTTTGGTCCCCATCGAAGCATGTCTGGATTGGTAATTAGCGGCCAGTCCGGATTTCTCAAGTCTCTTGGTGCTTAAGAGGCCATGGAGAATCCGGGCCTTCCCCATACCATCGTACCCAAACATGCTCCGATGGGGACCAAACTTTTCAAGCATGTGGGGGTGGGTCCCCCCCACATGCTTGCAAAGTTTGGTCCCCATCGGAGCATGTTTGGATTGGTAATTAGCGCCCAGTCCGGATTTCTCAAGTCTCTTGGTGCTTAAGAGGCCATGGAGAATCCGGGCCTTCCCCATACCATCGTACCCAAACATGCTCCGATGGGGACAAAACTTTGCAAGCATGGGGGGGGGGGACCCACCCCCACATGCTTGCGAAGTTTGGTCACAATCAGAGCATGTTTGGATTGGTAATTATCTCCCAGTGCGGGTTTTTGAAGTCTCTTGGTGCTTAAGAGGCCATGGAGAATCCGGGCCTTCCCCATACCATCGTACCCAAACATGCTCCGATGGGTACCAAACTTTGCAAGCATCTGGGGGTGGGTCCCCCCACATGCTTGCAAAGTTTGGTCGCCATCGGAGCATGTTTGGATTGGTAATTAGCGCCCAATCCAGATTTCTCAAGTCTCTTGGTGCTTAAGAGGCCATGGAAAATCCGGGCCTTGCCCATACCATCGTACCCAAACATGCTCCGATGGGGACCAAACTTTGCAAGCATGGGGGGGGACCCACCCCCACATGCTTGCAAAGTTTGGTCACAATCAGAGCATGTTTGGATTGGAAATTAGCGCCCAGTGCGGATTTTTGAAGTCTCTTGGTGCTTAAGAGGCCATGGAGAATCCGGGCCTTCCCCATACCATCGTACCCAAACATTCTCCGATGGGGACCAAAATTTGCAAGCATGGGGGGGGACCCACCCCCCATGCTTGCAAAGTTTGGTCCCCATCGGAGCATGTTTGGATTGGTAATTAGCGCCCAGTGCGGGTTCTTGAAGCCTCTTGGCGCTTATTAAGAGACCATGGAAAATTCGGGCCTTCCCCATACCATCGTACCCAAACATGCTCCGATGGGGACCAAACTTTGCAAGCATGTGGGGGTGGGTCCCCCCCACATGCTTGCGAAGTTTGGTCCCCATCGGAGCATGTTTGGATTGGTAATTAGCGCCCAGTCCAGATTTCTCAAGTCTCTTGGTGCTTAAGAGGCCATGGAGAATCCGGGCCTTCCCCATAACATCGTACCCCAACATGCGCCGATGGGGACCAAACTTTGCAAGCATGTGGGGGTGGGTCCCCCTCACATGCTTGCAAAGTTTGGTCCCCATCGGAGCATGTTTGGATTGGTAATTAGCGCCCAGTCCGGATTTTTGAAGTCTTTTGGTGCTTAAGAGGCCAAGTGAGAAATTTGGGTCTTCCCCATACCATTGTACCCAAACATGCTCCGATGGGGACCAAACTTTGCAAGAATGGGGGGGACCCACCCCCACATGCTAGCAAAGTTTGGTCCCCATCGGAGCATGTTTGGATTGGAAATTAGCGCCCAGTCCGGATTTTTGAAGTCTCTTGGTGCTTAAGAGGCCACGGAGAATCCGGGCCTTCCCCATTGTTACCATATTATAGTAGTGATGTGTGTGAACACACTTAGGACCGCCGGGGCACTTTTTCCCTCACTAGGAGGTTTTTTCCCCCGTGCATTGTATATACGCCCATTATCTTCTAGGGCTTGTTATCTTTCATTTTTGGCACTCATAATACACTACTGTGTTGTGCTCAAGCTTCCTCATCTTCTTGAAGTTGTGTGTGCATTCCTGCAACCCTAATTCCAACAATTGGTATCAGAGCAGGCTTCCTCCTCCCGGGCAGCATCACCGGCATCTGCCGCTTCATCTCCTCCGATTGCGACGAGGTTTCACGAGCGTCTGCAGGTTAGTATATGCCGTGGGAAAGCCCGTAGGGCTTGGTCGTTTCAGAATTTTGATCTGAAGTCATTTCGCCCTCCGTTTTTGCATTCCAAGTACTGCGCAGGCAAAATCGTCCTACTGTGCAGATTTTCTGTCAAGATTAAAATCTGCAGGACAGGTGCCCATTCGTCTGTTTTGGGCTGTGCTATATAGCACAGGTCGATTTTATACAGGTTTACCTCTTACAGACAGCATTTACATCTAGTAGTACAGTCATTGGCCATGGCTGACAACAATGATGTATTCCGCATGTTGGCTGCTGAGGATAAGTTGGATGGCACCAACTATCCATTGTGGGCATATATGATGCGACATGTATTGGTAGCAAAGGGGTTATGGAACATTGTGCAGGGTATTGATGCACGTCCTATTGTGGCTGGGAATGCTGCAAACACATCAGAAACAGGTACTGTAGATGATGGTGCAGGCACAAGTGCTGTAGCAGCTGTTCGAGAACCACCACTTTCAGCAGAGCAGATTCGTTGGGATGGTAGAGATGCGCAGGCTCATGCCTTGATTGCGCTGTCTGTCAAACGTACCATTATCCCACATATTCGCTCCTGCAGGACTTCTAAGGATGCTTGGGATGTACTTGCCACATTGTATCAGGCAAGAAATGAGGCTCGTGTTGCTTACCTCCGAAAACAGTTGGAGAGTGAGCATATGAACGAAGGTGATTCTATGGATAGCTTTTTGACAAAGATCAAGGATTTCAAAGAGCAGCTCATTTCTGCAGATGAAATCCTGTCAGACAGTTCACTTGTGCAGACTGTTTTGAATGGTCTACCAGATTCTTATCAGGGTTTTGCTTCCACTCTTCGCTTGATGATGAAAGGCAATCCCAATGCCTTATCATTTGAGGAGTTAGTTTCTGTTTTGCTGCAAGAAGACCAGTCAAGGCAAAACAGGAATATTATGCGTGTCGCAGATCAAGCTTTCGTTGCTAGTCAGAGAAGCGGGAAAGGTAAAGCTGGCTTTTCTTCTAGTAAGCAGAAATCTGCAAATGCTGCGCAACCAAAGAAGGAAGACAAAGATGAGAAGAAGGGTGAAAAACAGAAGACATTTTGCAAGTACTGTAAGGGAAATGATCATGTCATCAAAGCTTGTCCTAAGCTGGCTGCGAAAGAGGCTAAGAAGAAAGAGGCTGGTATGGCTGTTGCAGATGCCTCTCCTTCTAACAATGAATCTGCTAATGTTGTGCAAGATACAGAATGGGCATTCAATGCGCAGTGCAGTTATGACCCATCTTTGCATGACACATGTATGTCTGCAGTAGATTCAGATGTATGGTACTTTGACAGTGGTGCCACTAAGCATATCACCTCGCAGCGCAGTTTATTCACTTTCCTTGAGTCTGCTCCCACAGGGAATACTGTCACTTGTGCCAATAACTCCTCTTATCCCGTTGAAGGAGTTGGACAGATTGTGCTGAATGTTGCAAATTGCAACACCTTTACACTTTTTGATGCATTGTATGTGCCAGGGATCAAAAAGAATCTGCTGTCAGTCTCCGCATTTGCCAAAACAGATTTGGTTGTAAAATTTGTGGATGACAGATGTACTGTTCATGATCTCTCTTGTGGTGACATCATTGTAGCATCTGGTTCACTATGTCGAGGGCTGTATAAGCTCAATATGGATGGCAAATGTGTAGAGGATTTAGCATGTGCTATTATGGATACGCAGGCTATTTCAGATGCAAAACTGTGGCATGCACGTTTTGGTCATCTGAATTTTGCAAGTTTGCTGCGCCTGCAGAAATCTGAAATGGTGTCTTCTTTGCCTAAGCTTGAGGCACCTGTCAAGCATGTTTGTGAGGGCTGCATATTGGGTAAAATGCAGCGTGCTTCCTTTCCCAAAGATGGATCAGTGAGAGCTGAACGCAGATTGCAGCTTGTTCACAGTGATGTTTGTGGTCCCATGCAAACTCCATCATTTGGAAACTACCTTTACTTCGTGACTTTCATTGATGATTTTACCAGGCATGCATGGGTATATCCTTTGAAGGCAAAGTCCGAAGTGTTTTTGTGCTTCAAACAGTTTTTGGTTATGGCTGAAAATGTGTCAGAAAGTAAGATGGGCACCCTCCGTTCAGATCGAGGGGGGGAGTATATGTCTTCAGAATTTAATGCATTTCTGGCTGAGCGTGGGATAAAACACCAATGTACAGTGCCATATACACCACAGCAAAATGGTGTGGCTGAGAGAAAAAACAGGTCTCTCATGGAAATGGCAAGATGTATGGTTAAGAGTCAAAGTCTACCACATGGTTTTTGGCTTGAGGCTGTCATGTGTGCCACTTATGTACTAAACAGGTGTCCCACCAAAGCATTACAGGTTGTCACTCCATATGAGGCTTGGCATAGCCGCAAGCCATCTGTTGGCCATTTACGTGTTTTTGGTTGCCTGGCATATGCATTAGTGCCTGTGCAACATCGCAAAAAATTGGATGACAAAGCTGTCAAATGTATTTTTGTTGGATATAGTGCTGAGAGCAAAGGCTATCGTTTGTATCATCCACAGACAAAGCGCATTTTGGTTAGCCGTGATGTTGTATTTGTGGAAGATGCAGTTCAGCCCTTGGTTTCATGTACTAAGGAGACAGATATCAGCTCACGTGATGTCTATGATACATTGTTGCCTCTTTTCAGTGGTGCACAGTCAAGTGCAATACCTCATGAGGCAGTTTTTCAGCCTATGCAGGTTTTAAATGATGGCACAGATCAGCCTATATCTGATGCAGATGTGCATGATGCACTTGAGGATGAGAGACAAGAGATTGAGGGCTCTAGGAATATGCCTAGATGGCTGGTGCAGACTTTGCGTGACAGCAAGTTGGATGCCCCTTTGTCTAGTCGCACTCGTTCTGCCTCTCATGGTGCCTCTTATGCGTCAGATTGTTATGCATTGGCTGTTTCTAGTATGTGCGATGAAAGTGAGCCTGTTTCATTTGATGAGGCACAAAGTTCAGAAAATTGGATGGCTGCTATGCAAGCAGAATATGATGCTATTATGAAGAATGGTACATGGTCTTTATGTGACTTGCCCCCTGGCAAGAAGGCCATTGGCACTAAGTGGGTATACAAATTGAAGCGTAAGCCTGATGGCACAGTGGATCGCCATAAGGCTAGGCTTGTTGCAAAAGGTTATGCTCAAGAGAAGGGCATTGATTTTGATGAGACTTTTGCTCCCACATGTCGTATGACCACTGTTCGTAGCATCTGTGCATTAGCAGCTCATAATGGTTGGAATGTACATCAGCTGGACATAAAGACTGCGTTCTTAAATGGAGATTTGCATGAGGAGGTGTATGTATCGCAGCCTCGTGGTTTTGTTCAAAGAGGGCAGGAAAACAAAGTGTGCAGGTTAAAAAAGGCTTTATATGGTTTAAAGCAAGCTCCACGAGCTTGGTATGAAAAAATACATGCATATTTGACTGCACATGGGTTTCAGAATAGTCCAACAGAAAGCACTTTGTATGTTAAACGTGTGGATGGTGTACATCTAATCATTGCTCTCTATGTCGATGACATGCTGCTCACAGGACCAAATGAGAGTCATATTGCTGATTTTAAGGCTGATTTGAATGCCTCTTTTGAGATGTCAGATTTGGGGCATTTGCATCATTATTTGGGGATACAATTTAAGCAGTGTGATGGAGGTATTGCTTTGTGTCAGACAAAGTATATTGAAACATTGTTGCGGAGATTTGGCCTTGAAGACTGCAAGCCTATTGCTACTCCAATGGAGACAGGTTTGAAGTTGAGTCTTCATGATGCTGGAGATCACTTTGATGTCACACTCTATCAGACAGCTGTTGGTTGCCTCATTTATGTATGCATTACGAGGCCAGACATTCAGTTTGCAGTCTCACAGGTGAGCAGATTTATGCATAGCCCAGGCATTAAGCATTGGCAGGCAGTGAAGCGTATCTTTCGCTATTTGAGTGGTACTCGGCATCTTGGGTTGTTTTATCCCAAGGGGGGATCATTGCCGCCAGATTTACATGCTTTTTCAGATTCTGACTGGGCTGGTTGTTATGACACACGCGTGTCCACGAGTGGTTTTTGCTTCATGCTTGGAAGCTCATGCATATCATGGTTGAGCAAGAAGCAGCCTACTGTGGCCACTTCTAGTTGTGAAGCTGAGTACAGGGCAGCTTTCACAGCTACGGTTGAGTGTGTGTGGCTCAGACGCCTTATGGCTGATTTGGGTGTTGGGCAGCCATCTGCCACCACCATCTTCACTGACAGTCAGAGCGCATTGGCAGTTGCGCGGAACCCAGTGTTCCATGCTCGTACGAAGCACATTGAGGTGCACTACCATTATGTCAGGGAGAGACTCTCTGCAGGAGAGATCAGTTTGGCTTATGTGCCAACACAGGATAACCTTGCAGACCTTTTCACAAAGGCTCTGCCTCGTGAGAAGTTCGAAGCTTTTCGCAAAGCTTTGGGCTTACTCCCTTTTGTGGATTCGTCCACATAGCTAGACACTTCCCTATACATGAGTGCTAGCTCTTGTTCACCGCATCACTCCAGGGGGGATTTGTTACCATATTATAGTAGTGATGTGTGTGAACACACTTAGGACCGCCGGGGCACTTTTTCCCTCACTAGGAGGTTTTTTCCCCCGTGCATTGTATATACGCCCATTATCTTCTAGGGCTTGTTATCTTTCATTTTTGGCACTCATAATACACTACTGTGTTGTGCTCAAGCTTCCTCATCTTCTTGAAGTTGTGTGTGCATTCCTGCAACCCTAATTCCAACACCCATAACATCGTACCCAAACATGCTCCGATGGGGACCAAACTTTGCAAGCATGTGGAGGTGGGTCCCCCCCACATGCTTGCAAAATTTGGTCCCCATCGGAGCATGTTTGGATTGGTAATTAGCACCCAGTCCAGATTTCTCAAGTCTCTTGGTGCTTAAGAGGCCATGGAGAATCCAGGCCTTCCCCATACCATCGTACCCAAACATGCTCCGATGGGGACCAAACTTTGCAAGCATGTGGGGGTGGGTTCCCCCCACATGCTTGCAAAGTTTGGTCCCCATCGGAGCATGTTTGGATTGGTAATTAGCGCCCAGTCCGGATTTCTGAAGTCTCTTGGTGCTGAAGAGGCCAAGTGAGAAATTCGGGCGTTCCCTATACCATCGTACCCAAACATGCTCCGATGGGGACCAAACTTTTCAAGCATGTGGGGGTGGGTCCCCCCCACGTGCTTGCAAAGTTTGGTCCCTATCGGAGCATGTTTGGATTCGTAATTAGCGCCCAGTCCAGATTTCTCAAGTCTCTTGGTGCTTAAGAGGCCATGGAGAATCCGGGCCTTTCCCATACCATCGTACCCAAACATGCTCGGATGGGGACCAAACTTTGCAAGCATGTGGGGGTGGGTCCCCCCCCCACATGCTTGCAAATTTTGGTCCCCATCGAAGCATGTTTGGATTGGTAATTAGCGGCCAGTCCGGATTTCTCAAGTCTCTTGGTGCTTAAGAGGCCATGGAGAATCCGGGCCTTCCCCATACCATCGTACCCAAACATGCTCCGATGGGGACCAAACTTTTCAAGCATGTGGGGGTGGGTCCCCCCCACATGCTTGCAAAGTTTGGTCCCCATCGGAGCATGTTTGGATTGGTAATTAGCGCCCAGTCCGGATTTCTCAAGTCTCTTGGTGCTTAAGAGGCCATGGAGAATCCGGGCCTTCCCCATACCATCGTACCCAAACATGCTCCGATGGGGACAAAACTTTGCAAGCATGGGGGGGGACCCACCCCCACATGCTTGCGAAGTTTGGTCACAATCAGAGCATGTTTGGATTGGTAATTATCTCCCAGTGCGGGTTTTTGAAGTCTCTTGGTGCTTAAGAGGCCATGGAGAATCCGGGCCTTCCCCATACCATCGTACCCAAACATGCTCCGATGGGTACCAAACTTTGCAAGCATCTGGGGGTGGGTCCCCCCACATGCTTGCAAAGTTTGGTCGCCATCGGAGCATGTTTGGATTGGTAATTAGCGCCCAATCCAGATTTCTCAAGTCTCTTGGTGCTTAAGAGGCCATGGAAAATCCGGGCCTTGCCCATACCATTGTACCCAAACATGCTCCGATGGGGACCAAACTTTGCAAGCATGGGGGGGGACCCACCCCCACATGCTTGCAAAGTTTGGTCACAATCAGAGCATGTTTGGATTGGAAATTAGCACCCAGTGCGGATTTTTGAAGTCTCTTGGTGCTTAAGAGGCCATGGAGAATCCGGGCCTTCCCCATACCATCGTACCCAAACATGCTCCGATGGGGACCAAAATTTGCAATCATGGGGGGGGGACCCACCCCCCATGCTTGCAAAGTTTGGTCCCCATCGGAGCATGTTTGGATTGGTAATTAGCGCCCAGTGCGGGTTCTTGAAGCCTCTTGGCGCTTATTAAGAGACCATGGAAAATTCGGGCCTTCCCCATACCATCGTACCCAAACATGATCCGATGGGGACCAAACTTTGCAAGCATGTGGGGGTGGGTCCCCCCCACATGCTTGCGAAGTTTGGTCCCCATCGGAGCATGTTTGGATTGGTAATTAGCGCCCAGTCCAGATTTCTCAAGTCTCTTGGTGCTTAAGAGGCCATGGAGAATCCGGGCCTTCCCCATAACATCGTACCCCAACATGCGCCGATGGGGACCAAACTTTGCAAGCATGTGGGGGTGGGTCCCCCTCACATGCTTGCAAAGTTTGGTCCCCATCGGAGCATGTTTGGATTGGTAATTAGCGCCCAGTCCGGATTTTTGAAGTCTTTTGGTGCTTAAGAGGCCAAGTGAGAAATTTGGGTCTTCCCCATACCATCGTACCCAAACATGCTCCGATGGGGACCAAACTTTGCAAGAATGGGGGGGACCCACCCCCACATGCTAGCAAAGTTTGGTCCCCATCGGAGCATGTTTGGATTGGAAATTAGCGCCCAGTCCGGATTTTTGAAGTCTCTTGGTGCTTAAGAGGCCACGGAGAATCTGGGCCTTCCCCATAACATCGTACCCAAACATGCTCCGATGGGGACCAAACTTTGCAAGCATGTGGGGGTGGGTCCCCCCCACATGCTTGCAAAGTTTGGTCCCCATCAGAGCATGTTTGGATTCGTAATTAGCGCCCAGTCCGGATTTTTTAATTGGTGCTTAAGAGGCCATGTGAGAAATTCGGGCCTTCCCCATACGATCGTACCCAAACATGCTCCGATGGGGACCAAACTTTGCAAGCATGTGGAGGTGGGTCCCCCCCACATGCTTGCAAAATTTGGTCCCCATCGGAGCATGTTTGGATTGGTAATTAGCGCCCAGTCCAGATTTCTCAAGTCTCTTGGTGCTTAAGAGGCCATGGAGAATCCAGGCCTTCCCCATACCATCGTACCCAAACATGCTCCGATGGGGACCAAACTTTGCAAGCATGTCGGGGTGCGTTCCCCCCACATGCTTGCAAAGTTTGGTCCCCATCGGAGCATGTTTGGATTGGTAATTAGCGCCCAGTCCGGATTTCTGAAGTCTCTTGGTGCTGAAGAGGCCAAGTGAGAAATTCGGGCGTTCCCTATACCATCGTACCCAAACATGCTCCGATGGGGACCAAACTTTTCAAGCATGTGGGGGTGGGTCCCCCCCACGTGCTTGCAAAGTTTGGTCCCTATCGGAGCATGTTTGGATTCGTAATTAGCGCCCAGTCCAGATTTCTCAAGTCTCTTGGTGCTTAAGAGGCCATGGAGAATCCGGGCCTTTCCCATACCATCGTACCCAAACATGCTCGGATGGGGACCAAACTTTGCAAGCATGTGGGGGTGGGTCCCCCCCACATGCTTGCAAATTTTGGTCCCCATCGAAGCATGTTTGGATTGGTAATTAGCGCCCAGTCCGGATTTCTCAAGTCTCTTGGTGCTTAAGAGGCCATGGAGAATCCGGGCCTTCCCCATACCATCGTACCCAAACATGCTCCGATGGGGACCAAACTTTTCAAGCATGTGGGGGTGGGTCCCCCCCACATGCTTGCAAAGTTTGGTCCCCATCGGAGCATGTTTGGATTGGTAATTAGCGCCCAGTCCGGATTTCTCAAGTCTCTTGGTGCTTAAGAGGCCATGGAGAATCCGGGCCTTCCCCATACCATCGTACCCAAACATGCTCCGATGGGGACAAAACTTTGCAAGCATGGGGGGGGGACCCACCCCCACATGCTTGCAAAGTTTGGTCACAATCAGAGCATGTTTGGATTGGTAATTATCGCCCAGTGCGGATTTTTGAAGTCTCTTGGTGCTTAAGAGGCCATGGAGAATCCGGGCCTTCCCCATACCATCGTACCCAAACATGCTCCAATGGGTACCAAAATTTGCAAGCATCTGGGGGTGGGTCCCCCCACATGCTTGCAAAGTTTGGTCGCCATCGGAGCATGTTTGGATTGGTAATTAGCGCCCAGTCCAGATTTCTCAAGTCTCTTGGTGCTTAAGAGGCCATGGAAAATCCGGGCCTTCCCCATACCATCGTACCCAAACATGCTCCGATGGGGACCAAACTTTGCAAGCATGGGGGGGGACCCACCCCCACATGCTTGCAAAGTTTGGTCACAATCAGTGCACGTTTGGATTGGAAATTAGCGCCCAGTGCGGGTTCTTGAAGTCTCTTGGTGCTTAAGAGGCCATGGAGAATCCGGGCCTTCCCCATACCATCGTACCCACACATGCTCCGATGGGGACCAAAATTTGCAAGCATGGGGGGGGACCAAAATTTGCAAGCATGGGGGGGGACCAAAATTTGCAAGCATGTGGGGGTGGGTCCTCCCCACATGCTTGCAAAGTTTGGTCGCCATCGGAGCATGTTTGGATTGGTAATTAGCGCCCAGTCCAGATTTCTCAAGTCTCTTGGTGCTTAAGAGGCCATGGAGAATCCAGGCCTTCCCCATACCATCCACCCCCCACATGCTTGCAAAGTTTGGTCCACATCAAAGCATGTTTGGATTGGTAGTTAGCGCCCAGTCCGGATTTCTGAAGTCTCTTGGTGCTTAAGAGGCCAAGTTAGAAATTCGGGCGTTCCCCATACCATCGTACCCAAACATGCTCCGATGGGGACCAAACTTTGCAAGCATGTGGGGGTGGGTCCCCCCCACATGCTTGCAAAGTTTGGTCCCTATCGGAGCATGTTTAGATTGGTAATTAGCGCCCAGTCCAGATTTCTCAAGTCTCTTGGTGCTTAGGAGGCCATGCAGAATCCGGGCCTTCCCCATACCATCGTACCCAAACATGCTCCGATGGGGACCAAACTTTGCAAGCATGTGGGGGTGCGTACCCCCCACATGCTTGCAAAGTTTGGTCCCCATCGGAGCATGTTTGGATTGGTAATTAGCGCCGAGTCTGGATTTTTGAAGTCTCTTGGTGCTTAAGAGGCCAAGTGAGAAATTCGGGCCTTTTCCATACCATCGTACCCAAACATGCTCCGATGGGGACCAAACTTTTCAAGCATGTGGCGGTGGGTCCCCCCCACATGCTCGCAAAGTTTGGTCCCCATCGGAGCATGTTTGGATTGGTAATTAGCGCCCAGTCCGGATTTCTCAAGTCTCTTGGTGCTTAAGAGGCCATGGAGAATCCGGGCCTTCCCCATACCATCGTACCCAAACATGCTCCGATGGGGACAAAACTTTGCAAGCATGGGGGGGGACCCACCCTCACATGCTTGCAAAGTTTGGTCACAATCAGAGCATGTTTGGATTGGTAATTAGCGCCCAGTGCGGGTTTTTGAAGTCTCTTGGTGCTTAAGGGGCCAAGTGAGAAATTCGGGCCTTCCCCATACCATCGTACCCAAACATGCTCCGATGAGGACCAAACTTTGCAAGCATGTGGGGGTGGGTCCCCCCCACATGCTTGCAAAGTTTGGTCCCCATCGGAGCATGTTTGGATTGGTAATTAGCGCCCAGTCCAGATTTCTCAAGTCTCTTGGTGCTTAAGAGGCCATGGAGAATCCAGGCCTTCCCCATACCATCGTACCCAAACATGCTCCGATGGGGACCAAACTTTGCAAGCATGTGGGGGTGGATTCCCCCCAGATGCTTGCAAAGTTTGGTCCCCATCGGAGCATGTTTGGATGGTAATTAGCGCCCAGTCCGGATTTCTGAAGTCTCTTGGTGCTTAAGAGGCCAAGTGAGAAATTCGGGCGTTCCCCATACCATCGTACCCAAACATGCTCCGATGGGGACCAAACTTTGCAAGCATGTGGGGGTGGGTCCCCCCCACGTGCTTGGAAAGTTTGGTCCCTATCGGAGCATGTTTGGATTGGTAATTAGCGCCCAGTCCAGACTTCTCAAGTCTCTTGGTGCTTAAGAGGCCATGGAGAATCCGGGCCTTCCCCATACCATCGTACCCAAACATGCTCCGATGGGGACAAAACTTTGCAAGCATGGGGGGGGACCCACCCCCACATGCTTGCGAAGTTTGGTCACAATCAGAGCATGTTTGGATTGGTAATTATCTCCCAGTGCGGGTTTTTGAAGTCTCTTGGTGCTTAAGAGGCCATGGAGAATCCGGGCCTTCCCCATACCATCGTACCCAAACAT
Source organism: Cibotium barometz (assembly GCF_041138505.1). Taxonomy (NCBI): domain Eukaryota; kingdom Viridiplantae; phylum Streptophyta; class Polypodiopsida; order Cyatheales; family Cibotiaceae; genus Cibotium; species Cibotium barometz. Next base: position 38,602,570 of record NC_141086.1, read on the forward strand.
GCTCCGATGGGTACCAAACTTTGCAAGCATCTGGGGGTGGGTCCCCCCACATGCTTGCAAAGTTTGGTCGCCATCGGAGCATGTTTGGATTGGTAATTAGCGCCCAATCCAGATTTCTCAAGTCTCTTGGTGCTTAAGAGGCCATGGAAAATCCGGGCCTTGCCCATACCATCGTACCCAAACATGCTCCGATGGGGACCAAACTTTGCAAGCATGGGGGGGGACCCACCCCCACATGCTTGCAAAGTTTGGTCACAATCAGAGCATGTTTGGATTGGAAATTAGCACCCAGTGCGGATTTTTGAAGTCTCTTGGTGCTTAAGAGGCCATGGAGAATCCGGGCCTTCCCCATACCATCGTACCCAAACATGCTCCGATGGGGACCAAAATTTGCAAGCATGGGGGGGGGACCCACCCCCATGCTTGCAAAGTTTGGTCCCCATCGGAGCATGTTTGGATTGGTAATTAGCGCCCAGTGCGGGTTCTTGAAGCCTCTTGGCGCTTATTAAGAGACCATGGAAAATTCGGGCCTTCCCCATACCATCGTACCCAAACATGATCCGATGGGGACCAAACTTTGCAAGCATGTGGGGGTGGGTCCCCCCCACATGCTTGCGAAGTTTGGTCCCCATCGGAGCATGTTTGGATTGGTAATTAGCGCCCAGTCCAGATTTCTCAAGTCTCTTGGTGCTTAAGAGGCCATGGAGAATCCGGGCCTTCCCCATAACATCGTACCCCAACATGCGCCGATGGGGACCAAACTTTGCAAGCATGTGGGGGTGGGTCCCCCTCACATGCTTGCAAAGTTTGGTCCCCATCGGAGCATGTTTGGATTGGTAATTAGCGCCCAGTCCGGATTTTTGAAGTCTTTTGGTGCTTAAGAGGCCAAGTGAGAAATTTGGGTCTTCCCCATACCATCGTACCCAAACATGCTCCGATGGGGACCAAACTTTGCAAGAATGGGGGGGACCCACCCCCACATGCTAGCAAAGTTTGGTCCCCATCGGAGCATGTTTGGATTGGAAATTAGCGCCCAGTCCGGATTTTTGAAGTCTCTTGGTGCTTAAGAGGCCACGGAGAATCTGGGCCTTCCCCATAACATCGTACCCAAACATGCTCCGATGGGGACCAAACTTTGCAAGCATGTGGGGGTGGGTCCCCCCCACATGCTTGCAAAGTTTGGTCCCCATCAGAGCATGTTTGGATTCGTAATTAGCGCCCAGTCCGGATTTTTTAATTGGTGCTTAAGAGGCCATGTGAGAAATTCGGGCCTTCCCCATACCATCGTACCCAAACATGCTCCGATGGGGACCAAACTTTGCAAGCATGTGGAGGTGGGTCCCCCCCACATGCTTGCAAAATTTGGTCCCCATCGGAGTATGTTTGGATTGGTAATTAGCGCCCAGTCCAGATTTCTCAAGTCTCTTGGTGCTTAAGAGGCCATGGAGAATCCAGGCCTTCCCCATACCACGTACCCAAACATGCTCCGATGGGGACCAAACTTTGCAAGCATGTCGGGGTGGGTTCCCCCCACATGCTTGCAAAGTTTGGTCCCCATCGGAGCATGTTTGGATTGGTAATTAGCGCCCAGTCCGGATTTCTGAAGTCTCTTGGTGCTGAAGAGGCCAAGTGAGAAATTCAGGCGTTCCCTATACCATCGTACCCAAACATGCTCCGATGGGGACCAAACTTTTCAAGCATGTGGGGGTGGGTCCCCCCCACGTGCTTGCAAAGTTTGGTCCCTATCGGAGCATGTTTGGATTCGTAATTAGCGCCCAGTCCAGATTTCTCAAGTCTCTTGGTGCTTAAGAGGCCATGGAGAATCCGGGCCTTTCCCATACCATCGTACCCAAACATGCTCGGATGGGGACCAAACTTTGCAAGCATGTGGGGGTGGGTCCCCCCCCACATGCTTGCAAATTTTGGTCCCCATCGAAGCATGTTTGGATTGGTAATTAGCGCCCAGTCCGGATTTCTCAAGTCTCTTGGTGCTTAAGAGGCCATGGAGAATCCGGGCCTTCCCCATACCATCGTACCCAAACATGCTCCGATGGGGACCAAACTTTTCAAGCATGTGGGGGTGGTTCCCCCCCACATGCTTGCAAAGTTTGGTCCCCATCGGAGCATGTTTGGATTGGTAATTAGCGCCCAGTCCGGATTTCTCAAGTCTCTTGGTGCTTAAGAGGCCATGGAGAATCCGGGCCTTCCCCATACCATCGTACCCAAACATGCTCCGATGGGGACAAAACTTTGCAAGCATGGGGGGGGGGACCCACCCCCACATGCTTGCAAAGTTTGGTCACAATCAGAGCATGTTTGGATTGGTAATTATCGCCCAGTGCGGATTTTTGAAGTCTCTTGGTGCTTAAGAGGCCATGGAGAATCCGGGCCTTCCCCATACCATCGTACCCAAACATGCTCCAATGGGTACCAAAATTTGCAAGCATCTGGGGGTGGGTCCCCCCACATGCTTGCAAAGTTTGGTCGCCATCGGAGCATGTTTGGATTGGTAATTAGCGCCCAGTCCAGATTTCTCAAGTCTCTTGGTGCTTAAGAGGCCATGGAAAATCCGGGCCTTCCCCATACCATCGTACCCAAACATGCTAACTTTGCAAGCATGGGGGGGGACCCACCCCCACATGCTTGCAAAGTTTGGTCACAATCAGTGCACGTTTGGATTGGAAATTAGCGCCCAGTGCGGGTTCTTGAAGTCTCTTGGTGCTTAAGAGGCCATGGAGAATCCGGGCCTTCCCCATACCATCGTACCCACACATGCTCCGATGGGGACCAAAATTTGCAAGCATGGGGGGGGACCAAAATTTGCAAGCATGGGGGGGGACCAAAATTTGCAAGCATGTGGGGGTGGGTCCTCCCCACATGCTTGCAAAGTTTGGTCGCCATCGGAGCATGTTTGGATTGGTAATTAGCGCCCAGTCCAGATTTCTCAAGTCTCTTGGTGCTTAAGAGGCCATGGAGAATCCAGGCCTTCCCCATACCATCCACCCCCCACATGCTTGCAAAGTTTGGTCCACATCAAAGCATGTTTGGATTGGCAGTTAGCGCCCAGTCCGGATTTCTGAAGTCTCTTGGTGCTTAAGAGGCCAAGTTAGAAATTCGGGCGTTCCCCATACCATCGTACCCAAACATGCTCCGATGGGGACCAAACTTTGCAAGCATGTGGGGGTGGGTCCCCCCCACATGCTTGCAAAGTTTGGTCCCTATCGGAGCATGTTTAGATTGGTAATTAGCGCCCAGTCCAGATTCCTCAAGTCTCTTGGTGCTTAGGAGGCCATGTAGAATCCGGGCCTTCCCCATACCATCGTACCCAAACATGCTCCGATGGGGACCAAACTTTGCAAGCATGTGGGGGTGCGTACCCCCCACATGCTTGCAAAGTTTGGTCCCCATCGGAGCATGTTTGGATTGGTAATTAGCGCCGAGTCTGGATTTTTGAAGTCTCTTGGTGCTTAAGAGGCCAAGTGAGAAATTCGGGCCTTTTCCATACCATCGTACCCAAACATGCTCCGATGGGGACCAAACTTTTCAAGCATGTGGCGGTGGGTCCCCCCCACATGCTCGCAAAGTTTGGTCCCCATCGGAGCATGTTTGGATTGGTAATTAGCGCCCAGTCCGAATTTCTCAAGTCTCTTGGTGCTTAAGAGGCCATGGAGAATCCGGGCCTTCCCCATACCATCGTACCCAAACATGCTCCGATGGGGACAAAACTTTGCAAGCATGGGGGGGGACCCACCCTCACATGCTTGCAAAGTTTGGTCACAATCAGAGCATGTTTGGATTGGTAATTAGCGCCCAGTGCGGGTTTTTGAAGTCTCTTGGTGCTTAAGAGGCCAAGTGAGAAATTCGGGCCTTCCCCATACCATCGTACCCAAACATGCTCCGATGAGGACCAAACTTTGCAAGCATGTGGGGGTGGGTCCCCCCCACATGCTTGCAAAGTTTGGTCCCCATCGGAGCATGTTTGGATTGGTAATTAGCGCCCAGTCCAGATTTCTCAAGTCTCTTGGTGCTTAAGAGGCCATGGAGAATCCAGGCCTTCCCCATACCATCGTACCCAAACATGCTCCGATGGGGACCAAACTTTGCAAGCATGTGGGGGTGGATTCCCCCCAGATGCTTGCAAAGTTTGGTCCCCATCGGAGCATGTTTGGATGGTAATTAGCGCCCAATCCGGATTTCTGAAGTCTCTTGGTGCTTAAGAGGCCAAGTGAGAAATTCGGGCGTTCCCCATACCATCGTACCCAAACATGCTCCGATGGGGACCAAACTTTGCAAGCATGTGGGGGTGGGTCCCCCCCACGTGCTTGGAAAGTTTGGTCCCTATCGGAGCATGTTTGGATTGGTAATTAGCGCCCAGTCCAGATTTCTCAAGTCTCTTGGTGCTTAAGAGGCCATGGAGAATCCGGGCCTTCCCCATACCATCGTACCCAAACATGCTCTGATGGGGACCAAACTCTGCAAGCATGTGGGGGTGGGTCCCCCCCACATGCTTGCAAAGTTTGGTCCCCATCGGAGCATGTTTGGATTGGTAATTAGCGCCCAGTCTGGATTTTTGAAGTCTCTTGGTGCTTAAGAGGCCAAGTGAGAAATTCGGGCCTTCCCCATACCATCGTACCCAAACATGCTCCGATGGGGACCAAACTCTTCAAGCATGTGGGGGTGGGTCTCCCCCACATGCTTGCAAAGTTTGGTTCCCATCGGAGCATGTTTGGATTGGTAATTAGCGCCCAGTCCGGATTTCTCAAGTCTCTTGGTGCTTAAGAGGCCATGGAGAATCCGGGCCTTCCCCATACCATCGTACCCAAACATGCTCCGATGGGGACAAAACTTTGCAAGCATGGGAGGGGACCCACCCCCACATGCTTGCAAAGTTTGGTCACAATCAGAGCATGTTTGGATTGGTAATTAGCGCCCAGTGCGGGTTTTTGAAGTCTCTTGGTGCTTAAGAGGCCATGTGAGAAATTCGGGCCTTCCCCATACCATCGTACCCAAACATGCTCCGATGGGGACCAAACTTTGCAAGCATGTGGGGGTGGCCACATGCTTGCAAAGTTTGGTCCCCATCAGAGCATGTTTGGATTGGTAATTAGCGCCCAGTCCAAATTTCTCAAGTCTCTTGGTGCTTAAGAGGCCATGGAGAATCCAGGCCTTCCCCATACCATCGTACCCAACATGCTCCGATGGGGACCAAACTTTGCAAGCATGTGGGGGTGGGTTCCCCCCACATGCTTGCAAAGTTTGGTCCCCATCGGAGCATGTTTGGATTGGTAATTAGCGCCCAGTCCGGATTTCTGAAGTCTCTTGGTGCTTAAGAGGCCAAGTGAGAAATTCGGGCGTTCCCCATACCATCGTACCCAAACATGCTCCGATGGGGACCAAACTTTGCAAGCATGTGGGGGTGGGTCCCCCCCACGTGCTTGCAAAGTTTGGTCCCTATCGGAGCATGTTTGGATTGGTAATTAGCGCCCAGTGCGGGTTCTTGAAGCCTCTTGGCGCTTATTAAGAGACCATGGAAAATTCGGGCCTTCCCCATACCATCGTACCCAAACATGCTCCGATGGGGACCAAACTTTGCAAGCATGTGGGGGTGGGTCCCCCCCACGTGCTTGCAAAGTTTGGTCCCCATCGGAGTATGTTTGGATTGGTAATTAGCGCCCAGTCCAGATTTCTCAAGTCTCTTGGTACTTAAGAGGCCATGGAGAATCCGGGCCTTCCCCATAACATCGTACCCCAACATGCGCCGATGGGGACCAAACTTTGCAAGCATGTGGGGGTGGGTCCCCCTCACATGCTTGCAAAGTTTGGTCCCCATCGGAGCATGTTTGGATTGGTAATTAGCGCCCAGTCCGGATTTCTCAAGTCTCTTGGTGCTTAAGAGGCCATGGAGAATCCGGGCCTTCCCCATACCATCGTACCCAAAGATGCTCCGATGGGGACAAAACTTTGCAAGCATGGGGGGGGACCCACCCCCACATGCTTGCAAAGTTTGGTCACAATCAGAGCATGTTTGGATTGGTAATTAGCGCCCAGTGCGGGTTTTTGAAGTCTCTTGGTGCTTAAGAGGCCAAGTGAGAAATTCGGGCCTTCCCCATACCATCGTACCCAAACATGCTCCGATGGGGACCAAACTTTGCAAGCATGTGGGGGTGGGTCCCCCCACATGCTTGCAAAGTTTGGTCCCCATCGGAGCATGTTTGGATTGGTAATTAGCACCCAGTCCAGATTTCTCAAGTCTCTTGGTGCTTAAGAGGCCATGGAGAATCCAGGCCTTCCCCATACCATCGTACCCAACATGCTCCGATGGAGACCAAACTTTGCAAGCATGTGGGGGTGGGTTGCCCCCACATGCTTGCAAAGTTTGGTCCCCATCGGAGCATGTTTGGATTGGTAATTAGCGCCCAGTCCGGATTTCTGAAGTCTCTTGGTGCTTAAGAGGCCAAGTGAGAAATTCGGGCGTTCCCCATACCATCGTACCCAAACATGCTCCGATGGGGACCAAGCTTTGCAAGCATGTGGGGGTGGGTCCCCCCCACATGCTTGCAAAGTTTGGTCACAATCAGAGCATGTTTGGATTGGTAATTATCTCCCAGTGCGGGTTTTTGAAGTCTCTTGGTGCTTAAGAGGCCATGGAGAATCCGGGCCTTCCCCATACCATCGTACCCAAACATGCTCCGATGGGGACCAAACTTTGCAAGCATGTGGGGGTGGGTCCCCCCCATATGCTTGCAAAGTTTGGTCCCCATCGGAGCATGTTTGGATTGGTAATTAGCGCGCAGTCTGGATTTTTGAAGTCTCTTGGTGCTTAAGAGGCCAAGTGAGAAATTCGGGCCTTCCCCATACCATCGTACCCAAACATGCTCCGATGGGGACCAAACTTTGCAAGCATGTGGGGGTGGGTCCCCCCCACATGCTTGCAAAGTTTGGTCCCCATCGGAGCATGTTTGGATTGGTAATTAGCGCCCAGTCCGGATTTCTCAAGTCTCTTGGTGCTTAAGAGGCCATGGAGAATCCGGGCCTTCCCCATACCATCGTACCCAAACATGCTCCGATGGGGACAAAACTTTGCAAGCATGGGGGGGGACCCACCCCCACATTCTTGCAAAGTTTGGTCACAATCAAAGCATGTTTGGATTGGTAATTAGCGCCCAGTGCGGGTTTTTGAAGTCTCTTGGTGCTTAAGAGGCCATGGAGAATCCAGGCCTTCCCCGTACCATCGTACCCAAACATGCTCCGATGGGTACCAAACTTTGCAAGCATCTGCTGGGGGTGGGTCCCCCCCACATGCTTGTAAAGTTTGGTTGCCAGCGGAGCATGTTTGGATTGGTAATTAGCGCCCGGTCCAGATTTTTCAAGTCTCTTGGTGCTTAAGAGGCCATGGAAAATCCGGGCCTTGCCCATACCATCGTACCTAAACATGCTCCGATGGGGACCAAACTTTGCAAGCATGGGGGGGGACCCACCCCCCATGCTTGCAAAGTTTGGTCCCCATCGGAGCATGTTTGGATTGGTAATTAGCGCCCAGTGCGGGTTCTTGAAGCCTCTTGGCGCTTATTAAGAGACCATGGAAAATTCGGGCCTTCCCCATACCATCGTACCCAAACATGCTCCGATGGGGACCAAACTTTGCAAGCATGTGGGGGTGCGTACCCCCCACATGCTTGCAAAGTTTGGTCCCCATCGGAGCATGTTTGGATTGGTAATTAGCGCCGAGTCTGGATTTTTGAAGTCTCTTGGTGCTTAAGAGGCCAAGTGAGAAATTCGGGCCTTTTCCATACCATCGTACCCAAACATGCTCCGATGGGGACCAAACTTTTCAAGCATGTGGCGGTGGGTCCCCCCCACATGCTCGCAAAGTTTGGTCCCCATCGGAGCATGTTTGGATTGGTAATTAGCGCCCAGTCCGAATTTCTCAAGTCTCTTGGTGCTTAAGAGGCCATGGAGAATCCGGGCCTTCCCCATACCATCGTACCCAAACATGCTCCGATGGGGACAAAACTTTGCAAGCATGGGGGGGGACCCACCCTCACATGCTTGCAAAGTTTGGTCACAATCAGAGCATGTTTGGATTGGTAATTAGCGCCCAGTGCGGGTTTTTGAAGTCTCTTGGTGCTTAAGAGGCCAAGTGAGAAATTCGGGCCTTCCCCATACCATCGTACCCAAACATGCTCCGATGAGGACCAAACTTTGCAAGCATGTGGGGGTGGGTCCCCCCCACATGCTTGCAAAGTTTGGTCCCCATCGGAGCATGTTTGGATTGGTAATTAGCGCCCAGTCCAGATTTCTCAAGTCTCTTGGTGCTTAAGAGGCCATGGAGAATCCAGGCCTTCCCCATACCATCGTACCCAAACATGCTCCGATGGGGACCAAACTTTGCAAGCATGTGGGGGTGGATTCCCCCCAGATGCTTGCAAAGTTTGGTCCCCATCGGAGCATGTTTGGATGGTAATTAGCGCCCAGTCCGGATTTCTGAAGTCTCTTGGTGCTTAAGAGGCCAAGTGAGAAATTCGGGCGTTCCCCATACCATCGTACCCAAACATGCTCCGATGGGGACCAAACTTTGCAAGCATGTGGGGGTGGGTCCCCCCCACGTGCTTGGAAAGTTTGGTCCCTATCGGAGCATGTTTGGATTGGTAATTAGCGCCCAGTCCAGATTTCTCAAGTCTCTTGGTGCTTAAGAGGCCATGGAGAATCCGGGCCTTCCCCATACCATCGTACCCAAACATGCTCTGATGGGGACCGAACTCTGCAAGCATGTGGGGGTGGGTCCCCCCCACATGCTTGCAAAGTTTGGTCCCCATCGGAGCATGTTTGGATTGGTAATTAGCGCCCAGTCTGGATTTTTGAAGTCTCTTGGTGCTTAAGAGGCCAAGTGAGAAATTCGGGCCTTCCCCATACCATCGTACCCAAACATGCTCCGATGGGGACCAAACTCTTCAAGCATGTGGGGGTGGGTCTCCCCCACATGCTTGCAAAGTTTGGTTCCCATCGGAGCATGTTTGGATTGGTAATTAGCGCCCAGTCCGGATTTCTCAAGTCTCTTGGTGCTTAAGAGGCCATGGAGAATCCGGGCCTTCCCCATACCATCGTACCCAAACATGCTCCGATGGGGACAAAACTTTGCAAGCATGGGAGGGGACCCACCCCCACATGCTTGCAAAGTTTGGTCACAATCAGAGCATGTTTGGATTGGTAATTAGCGCCCAGTGCGGGTTTTTGAAGTCTCTTGGTGCTTAAGAGGCCATGTGAGAAATTCGGGCCTTCCCCATACCATCGTACCCAAACATGCTCCGATGGGGACCAAACTTTGCAAGCATGTGGGGGTGGCCACATGCTTGCAAAGTTTGGTCCCCATCAGAGCATGTTTGGATTGGTAATTAGCGCCCAGTCCAAATTTCTCAAGTCTCTTGGTGCTTAAGAGGCCATGGAGAATCCAGGCCTTCCCCATACCATCGTACCCAACATGCTCCGATGGGGACCAAACTTTGCAAGCATGTGGGGGTGGGTTCCCCCCACATGCTTGCAAAGTTTGGTCCCCATCGGAGCATGTTTGGATTGGTAATTAGCGCCCAGTCCGGATTTCTGAAGTCTCTTGGTGCTTAAGAGGCCAAGTGAGAAATTCGGGCGTTCCCCATACCATCGTACCCAAACATGCTCCGATGGGGACCAAACTTTGCAAGCATGTGGGGGTGGGTCCCCCCCACGTGCTTGCAAAGTTTGGTCCCTATCGGAGCATGTTTGGATTGGTAATTAGCGCCCAGTGCGGGTTCTTGAAGCCTCTTGGCGCTTATTAAGAGACCATGGAAAATTCGGGCCTTCCCCATACCATCGTACCCAAACATGCTCCGATGGGGACCAAACTTTGCAAGCATGTGGGGGTGGGTCCCCCCCACGTGCTTGCAAAGTTTTATCCCCATCGGAGTATGTTTGGATTGGTAATTAGCGCCCAGTCCAGATTTCTCAAGTCTCTTGGTACTTAAGAGGCCATGGAGAATCCGGGCCTTCCCCATAACATCGTACCCCAACATGCGCCGATGGGGACCAAACTTTGCAAGCATGTGGGGGTGGGTCCCCCTCACATGCTTGCAAAGTTTGGTCCCCATCGGAGCATGTTTGGATTGGTAATTAGCGCCCAGTCCGGATTTCTCAAGTCTCTTGGTGCTTAAGAGGCCATGGAGAATCCGGGCCTTCCCCATACCATCGTACCCAAAGATGCTCCGATGGGGACAAAACTTTGCAAGCATGGGGGGGGACCCACCCCCACATGCTTGCAAAGTTTGGTCACAATCAGAGCATGTTTGGATTGGTAATTAGCGCCCAGTGCGGGTTTTTGAAGTCTCTTGGTGCTTAAGAGGCCAAGTGAGAAATTCGGGCCTTCCCCATACCATCGTACCCAAACATGCTCCGATGGGGACCAAACTTTGCAAGCATGTGGGGGTGGGTCCCCCCACATGCTTGCAAAGTTTGGTCCCCATCGGAGCATGTTTGGATTGGTAATTAGCGCCCAGTCCGGATTTCTCAAGTCTCTTGGTGCTTAAGAGGCCATGGAGAATCCAGGCCTTCCCCATACCATCGTACCCAACATGCTCCGATGGAGACCAAACTTTGCAAGCATGTGGGGGTGGGTTGCCCCCACATGCTTGCAAAGTTTGGTCCCCATCGGAGCATGTTTGGATTGGTAATTAGCGCCCAGTCCGGATTTCTGAAGTCTCTTGGTGCTTAAGAGGCCAAGTGAGAAATTCGGGCGTTCCCCATACCATCGTACCCAAACATGCTCCGATGGGGACCAAGCTTTGCAAGCATGTGGGGGTGGGTCCCCCCCACATGCTTGCAAAGTTTGGTCACAATCAGAGCATGTTTGGATTGGTAATTATCTCCCAGTGCGGGTTTTTGAAGTCTCTTGGTGCTTAAGAGGCCATGGAGAATCCGGGCCTTCCCCATACCATCGTACCCAAACATGCTCCGATGGGGACCAAACTTTGCAAGCATGTGGGGGTGGGTCCCCCCCATATGCTTGCAAAGTTTGGTCCCCATCGGAGCATGTTTGGATTGGTAATTAGCGCGCAGTCTGGATTTTTGAAGTCTCTTGGTGCTTAAGAGGCCAAGTGAGAAATTCGGGCCTTCCCCATACCATCGTACCCAAACATGCTCCGATGGGGACCAAACTTTGCAAGCATGTGGGGGTGGGTCCCCCCCACATGCTTGCAAAGTTTGGTCCCCATCGGAGCATGTTTGGATTGGTAATTAGCGCCCAGTCCGGATTTCTCAAGTCTCTTGGTGCTTAAGAGGCCATGGAGAATCCGGGCCTTCCCCATACCATCGTACCCAAACATGCTCCGATGGGGACAAAACTTTGCAAGCATGGGGGGGGACCCACCCCCACATTCTTGCAAAGTTTGGTCACAATCAAAGCATGTTTGGATTGGTAATTAGCGCCCAGTGCGGGTTTTTGAAGTCTCTTGGTGCTTAAGAGGCCATGGAGAATCCGGGCCTTCCCCGTACCATCGTACCCAAACATGCTCCGATGGGTACCAAACTTTGCAAGCATCTGCTGGGGGTGGGTCCCCCCCACATGCTTGTAAAGTTTGGTTGCCAGCGGAGCATGTTTGGATTGGTAATTAGCGCCCGGTCCAGATTTCTCAAGTCTCTTGGTGCTTAAGAGGCCATGGAAAATCCGGGCCTTGCCCATACCATCGTACCCAAACATGCTCCGATGGGGACCAAACTTTGCAAGCATGGGGGGGGACCCACCCCCACATGCTTGCAAAGTTTGGTCACAATCAGAGCATGTTTGGATTGGAAATTAGCGCCCAGTGCGGGTTTTTGAAGTCTCTTGGTGCTTAAGAGGCCATGGAGAATCCGGGCCTTCCCCATACCATCGTACCCAAACATGCTCCGATGGGGACCAAACTTTGCAAGCATGTGGGGGTGGGTCCCCCCCACGTGCTTGCAAAGTTTGGTCCCTATCGGAGCATGTTTGGATTGGTAATTAGCGCCCAGTGCGGGTTCTTGAAGCCTCTTGGCGCTTATTAAGAGACCATGGAAAATTCGGGCCTTCCCCATACCATCGTACCCAAACATGCTCCGATGGGGACCAAACTTTGCAAGCATGTGGGGGTGGGTCCCCCCCACGTGCTTGCAAAGTTTGGTCCCCATCGGAGTATGTTTGGATTGGTAATTAGCGCCCAGTCCAGATTTCTCAAGTCTCTTGGTACTTAAGAGGCCATGGAGAATCCGGGCCTTCCCCATAACATCGTACCCCAACATGCGCCGATGGGGACCAAACTTTGCAAGCATGTGGGGGTGGGTCCCCCTCACATGCTTGCAAAGTTTGGTCCCCATCGGAGCATGTTTGGATTGGTAATTAGCGCCCAGTCCGGATTTCTCAAGTCTCTTGGTGCTTAAGAGGCCATGGAGAATCCGGGCCTTCCCCATACCATCGTACCCAAAGATGCTCCGATGGGGACAAAACTTTGCAAGCATGGGGGGGGACCCACCCCCACATGCTTGCAAAGTTTGGTCACAATCAGAGCATGTTTGGATTGGTAATTAGCGCCCAGTGCGGGTTTTTGAAGTCTCTTGGTGCTTAAGAGGCCAAGTGAGAAATTCGGGCCTTCCCCATACCATCGTACCCAAACATGCTCCGATGGGGACCAAACTTTGCAAGCATGTGGGGGTGGGTCCCCCCACATGCTTGCAAAGTTTGGTCCCCATCGGAGCATGTTTGGATTGGTAATTAGCGCCCAGTCCAGATTTCTCAAGTCTCTTGGTGCTTAAGAGGCCATGGAGAATCCAGGCCTTCCCCATACCATCGTACCCAACATGCTCCGATGGAGACCAAACTTTGCAAGCATGTGGGGGTGGGTTGCCCCCACATGCTTGCAAAGTTTGGTCCCCATCGGAGCATGTTTGGATTGGTAATTAGCGCCCAGTCCGGATTTCTGAAGTTTCTTGGAGCTTAAGAGGCCAAGTGAGAAATTCGGGCGTTCCCCATACCATCGTACCCAAACATGCTCCGATGGGGACCAAACTTTGCAAGCATATGGGGGTGGGTCCCCCCCACATGCTTGCAAAGTTTGGTCACAATCAGAGCATGTTTGGATTGGTAATTATCTCCCAGTGCGGGTTTTTGAAGTCTCTTGGTGCTTAAGAGGCCATGGAGAATCCGGGCCTTCCCCATACCATCGTACCCAAACATGCTCCGATGGGGACCAAACTTTGCAAGCATGTGGGGGTGGGTCCCCCCCATATGCTTGCAAAGTTTTGTCCCCATCGGAGCATGTTTGGATTGGTAGTTAGCGCGCAGTCTGGATTTTTGAAGTCTCTTGGTGCTTAAGAGGCCAAGTGAGAAATTCGGGCCTTCCCCATACCATCGTACCCAAACATGCTCCGATGGGGACCAAACTTTGCAAGCATGTGGGGGTGGGTCCCCCCCACATGCTTGCAAAGTTTGGTCCCCATCGGAGCATGTTTGGATTGGTAATTAGCGCCCAGTCCGGATTTCTCAAGTCTCTTGGTGCTTAAGAGGCCATGGAGAATCCGGGCCTTCCCCATACCATCGTACCCAAACATGCTCCGATGGGGACAAAACTTTGCAAGCATGGGGGGGGACCCACCTCCACATGCTTGCAAAGTTTGGTCACAATCAGAGCATGTTTGGATTGGTAATTAGCGCCCAGTGCGGGTTTTTGAAGTCTCTTGGTGCTTAAGAGGCCAAGTGAGAAATTCGGGCCTTCCCCATACCATCGTACCCAAACATGCTCCGATGGGGACCAAACTTTGCAAGCATGTGGGGGTGGGTTCCCCCACATGCTTGCAAAGTTTGGTCCCCATCGGAGCATGTTTGGATTGGTAATTAGCGCCCAGTCCAGATTTCTCAAGTCTCTTGGTGCTTAACAGGCCATGGAGAATCCAGGCCTTCCCCATACCATCGTACCCAACATGCTCCGATGGAGACCAAACTTTGCAAGCATGTGGGGGTGGGTTGCCCCCACATGCTTGCAAAGTTTGGTCCCCATCTGAGCATGTTTTTGGATTGGTAATTAGCGCCCAGTCCGGATTTCTGAAGTCTCTTGGTGCTTAAGAGGCCAAGTGAGAAATTCGGGCGTTCCCCATACCATCGTACCCAAACATGCTCCGATGGGGACCAAACTTTGCAAGCATGTGGGGGTGGGTCCCCCCCACATGCTTGCAAAGTTTGGTCATAATCAGAGCATGTTTGGATTGGTAATTATCTCCCAGTGCGGGTTTTTGAAGTCTCTTGGTGCTTAAGAGGCCATGGAGAATCCGGGCCTTCCCCATACCATCGTACCCAAACATGCTCCGATGGGGACCAAACTTTGCAAGCATGTGGGGGTGGGTCCCCCCCATATGCTTGCAAAGTTTGGTCCCCATCGGAGCATGTTTGGATTGGTAATTAGCGCGCAGTCTGGATTTTTGAAGTCTCTTGGTGCTTAAGAGGCCAAGTGAGAAATTCGGGCCTTCCCCATACCATCGTACCCAAACATGCTCCGATGGGGACCAAACTTTGCAAGCATGTGGGGGTGGGTCCCCCCCACATGCTTGCAAAGTTTGGTCCCCATCGGAGCATGTTTGGATTGGTAATTAGCGCCCAGTCCGGATTTCTCAAGTCTCTTGGTGCTTAAGAGGCCATGGAGAATCCGGGCCTTCCCCATACCATCGTACCCAAACATGCTCCGATGGGGACAAAACTTTGCAAGCATGGGGGGGGACCCACCCCCACATTCTTGCAAAGTTTGGTCACAATCCAAGCATGTTTGGATTGGTAATTAGCGCCCAGTGCGGGTTTTTGAAGTCTCTTGGTGCTTAAGAGGCCATGGAGAATCCGGGCCTTCCCCATACCATCGTACCCAAACATGCTCCGATGGGTACCAAACTTTGCAAGCATCTGCTGGGGGTGGGTCCCCCCCACATGCTTGCAAAGTTTGTTGCCAGCGGAGCATGTTTGGATTGGTAATTAGCGCCCGGTCCAGATTTCTCAAGTCTCTTGGTGCTTAAGAGGCCATGGAAAATCCGGGCCTTGCCCATACCATCGTACCCAAACATGCTCCGATGGGGACCAAACTTTGCAAGCATGGGGGGGGACCCACCCCCACATGCTTGCAAAGTTTGGTCACAATCAGAGCATGTTTGGATTGGAAATTAGCGCCCAGTGCGGGTTTTTGAAGTCTCTTGGTGCTTAAGAGGCCATGGAGAATCCGGGCCTTCCCCATACCATCGTACCCAAACATGCTCCGATGGGGACCAAACTTTGCAAGCATGTGGGGGTGGGTCCCCCCCACGTGCTTGCAAAGTTTGGTCCCTATCGGAGCATGTTTGGATTGGTAATTAGCGCCCAGTGCGGGTTCTTGAAGCCTCTTGGCGCTTATTAAGAGACCATGGAAAATTCGGGCCTTCCCCATACCATCGTACCCAAACATGCTCCGATGGGGACCAAACTTTGCAAGCATGTGGGGGTGGCCACATGCTTGCAAAGTTTGGTCCCCATCAGAGCATGTTTGGATTGGTAATTAGCGCCCAGTCCAAATTTCTCAAGTCTCTTGGTGCTTAAGAGGCCATGGAGAATCCGGGCCTTCCCCATACCATCGTACCCAAACATGCTCCGATGGGGACCAAACTTTGCAAGCATGTGGGGGTGGGTCCCCCCCATATGCTTGCAAAGTTTTGTCCCCATCGGAGCATGTTTGGATTGGTAGTTAGCGCGCAGTCTGGATTTTTGAAGTCTCTTGGTGCTTAAGAGGCCAAGTGAGAAATTCGGGCCTTCCCCATACCATCGTACCCAAACATGCTCCGATGGGGACCAAACTTTGCAAGCATGTGGGGGTGGGTCCCCCCCACATGCTTGCAAAGTTTGGTCCCCATCGGAGCATGTTTGGATTGGTAATTAGCGCCCAGTCCGGATTTCTCAAGTCTCTTGGTGCTTAAGAGGCCATGGAGAATCCGGGCCTTCCCCATACCATCGTACCCAAACATGCTCCGATGGGGACCAAACTTTGCAAGCATGTGGGGGTGGGTCCCCCCCACGTGCTTGCAAAGTTTGGTCCCCATCGGAGTATGTTTGGATTGGTAATTAGCGCCCAGTCCAGATTTCTCAAGTCTCTTGGTACTTAAGAGGCCATGGAGAATCCGGGCCTTCCCCATAACATCGTACCCCAACATGCGCCGATGGGGACCAAACTTTGCAAGCATGTGGGGGTGGGTCCCCCTCACATGCTTGCAAAGTTTGGTCCCCATCGGAGCATGTTTGGATTGGTAATTAGCGCCCAGTCCGGATTTCTCAAGTCTCTTGGTGCTTAAGAGGCCATGGAGAATCCGGGCCTTCCCCATACCATCGTACCCAAAGATGCTCCGATGGGGACAAAACTTTGCAAGCATGGGGGGGGACCCACCCCCACATGCTTGCAAAGTTTGGTCACAATCAGAGCATGTTTGGATTGGTAATTAGCGCCCAGTGCGGGTTTTTGAAGTCTCTTGGTGCTTAAGAGGCCAAGTGAGAAATTCGGGCCTTCCCCATACCATCATACCCAAACATGCTCCGATGGGGACCAAACTTTGCAAGCATGTGGGGGTGGGTCCCCCCACATGCTTGCAAAGTTTGGTCCCCATCGGAGCATGTTTGGATTGGTAATTAGCGCCCAGTCCAGATTTCTCAAGTCTCTTGGTGCTTAAGAGGCCATGGAGAATCCAGGCCTTCCCCATACCATCGTACCCAACATGCTCCGATGGAGACCAAACTTTGCAAGCATGTGGGGGTGGGTTGCCCCCACATGCTTGCAAAGTTTGGTCCCCATCGGAGCATGTTTGGATTGGTAATTAGCGCCCAGTCCGGATTTCTGAAGTCTCTTGGTGCTTAAGAGGCCAAGTGAGAAATTCGGGCGTTCCCCATACCATCGTACCCAAACATGCTCCGATGGGGACCAAACTTTGCAAGCATGTGGGGGTGGGTCCCCCCCACATGCTTGCAAAGTTTGGTCCCAATCAGAGCATGTTTGGATTGGTAATTATCTCCCAGTGCGGGTTTTTGAAGTCTCTTGGTGCTTAAGAGGCCATGGAGAATCCGGGCCTTCCCCATACCATCGTACCCAAACATGCTCCGATGGGGACCAAACTTTGCAAGCATGTGGGGGTGGGTCCCCCCCATATGCTTGCAAAGTTTGGTCCCCATCGGAGCATGTTTGGATTGGTAGTTAGCGCGCAGTCTGGATTTTTGAAGTCTCTTGGTGCTTAAGAGGCCAAGTGAGAAATTCGGGCCTTCCCCATACCATCGTACCCAAACATGCTCCGATGGGGACCAAACTTTGCAAGCATGTGGGGGTGGGTCCCCCCCACATGCTTGCAAAGTTTGGTCCCCATCGGAGCATGTTTGGATTGGTAATTAGCGCCCAGTCCGGATTTCTCAAGTCTCTTGGTGCTTAAGAGGCCATGGAGAATCCGGGCCTTCCCCATACCATCGTACCCAAACATGCTCCGATGGGGACAAAACTTTGCAAGCATGGGGGGGGACCCACCCCCACATTCTTGCAAAGTTTGGTCACAATCAAAGCATGTTTGGATTGGTAATTAGCGCCCAGTGCGGGTTTTTGGAGTCTCTTGGTGCTTAAGAGGCCATGGAGAATCCGGGCCTTCCCCATACCATCGTACCCAAACATGCTCCGATGGGTACCAAACTTTGCAAGCATCTGCTGGGGGTGGGTCCCCCCCACATGCTTGCAAAGTTTGGTTGCCAGCGGAGCATGTTTGGATTGGTAATTAGCGCCCGGTCCAGATTTCTCAAGTCTCTTGGTGCTTAAGAGGCCATGGAAAATCCGGGCCTTGCCCATACCATCGTACCCAAACATGCTCCGATGGGGACCAAACTTTGCAAGCATGGGGGGGGACCCACCCCCACATGCTTGCAAAGTTTGGTCACAATCAGAGCATGTTTGGATTGGAAATTAGCGCCCAGTGCGGGTTTTTGAAGTCTCTTGGTGCTTAAGAGGCCATGGAGAATCCGGGCCTTCCCCATACCATCGTACCCAAACATGCTCCGATGGGGACCAAACTTTGCAAGCATGTGGGGGTGGGTCCCCCCCACGTGCTTGCAAAGTTTGGTCCCTATCGGAGCATGTTTGGATTGGTAATTAGCGCCCAGTGCGGGTTCTTGAAGCCTCTTGGCGCTTATTAAGAGACCATGGAAAATTCGGGCCTTCCCCATACCATCGTACCCAAACATGCTCCGATGGGGACCAAACTTTGCAAGCATGTGGGGGTGGGTCCCCCCCACGTGCTTGCAAAGTTTGGTCCCCATCGGAGTATGTTTGGATTGGTAATTAGCGCCCAGTCCAGATTTCTCAAGTCTCTTGGTACTTAAGAGGCCATGGAGAATCCGGGCCTTCCCCATAACATCGTACCCCAACATGCGCCGATGGGGACCAAACTTTGCAAGCATGTGGGGGTGGGTCCCCCTCACATGCTTGCAAAGTTTGGTCCCCATCGGAGCATGTTTGGATTGGTAATTAGCGCCCAGTCCGGATTTCTCAAGTCTCTTGGTGCTTAAGAGGCCATGGAGAATCCGGGCCTTCCCCATACCATCGTACCCAAAGATGCTCCGATGGGGACAAAACTTTGCAAGCATGGGGGGGGACCCACCCCCACATGCTTGCAAAGTTTGGTCACAATCAGAGCATGTTTGGATTGGTAATTAGCGCCCAGTGCGGGTTTTTGAAGTCTCTTGGTGCTTAAGAGGCCAAGTGAGAAATTCGGGCCTTCCCCATACCATCGTACCCAAACATGCTCCGATGGGGACCAAACTTTGCAAGCATGTGGGGGTGGGTCCCCCCACATGCTTGCAAAGTTTGGTCCCCATCGGAGCATGTTTGGATTGGTAATTAGCGCCCAGTCCAGATTTCTCAAGTCTCTTGGTGCTTAAGAGGCCATGGAGAATCCAGGCCTTCCCCATACCATCGTACCCAACATGCTCCGATGGAGACCAAACTTTGCAAGCATGTGGGGGTGGGTTGCCCCCACATGCTTGCAAAGTTTGGTCCCCATCGGAGCATGTTTGGATTGGTAATTAGCGCCCAGTCCGGATTTCTGAAGTCTCTTGGTGCTTAAGAGGCCAAGTGAGAAATTCGGGCGTTCCCCATACCATCGTACCCAAACATGCTCCGATGGGGACCAAGCTTTGCAAGCATGTGGGGGTGGGTCCCCCCCACATCCTTGCAAAGTTTGGTCACAATCAGAGCATGTTTGGATTGGTAATTATCTCCCAGTGCGGGTTTTTGAAGTCTCTTGGTGCTTAAGAGGCCATGGAGAATCCGGGCCTTCCCCATACCATCGTACCCAAACATGCTCTGATGGGGACCAAACTTTGCAAGCATGTGGGGGTGGGTCCCCCCCATATGCTTGCAAAGTTTGGTCCCCATCGGAGCATGTTTGGATTGGTAATTAGCGCGCAGTCTGGATTTTTGAAGTCTCTTGGTGCTTAAGAGGCCAAGTGAGAAATTCGGGCCTTCCCCATACCATCGTACCCAAACATGCTCCGATGGGGACCAAACTTTGCAAGCATGTGGGGGTGGGTCCCCCCCACATGCTTGCAAAGTTTGGTCCCCATCGGAGCATGTTTGGATTGGTAATTAGCGCCCAGTCCGGATTTCTCAAGTCTCTTGGTGCTTAAGAGGCCATGGAGAATCCGGGCCTTCCCCATACCATCGTACCCAAACATGCTCCGATGGGGACAAAACTTTGCAAGCATGGGGGGGGACCCACCCCCACATTCTTGCAAAGTTTGGTCACAATCAAAGCATGTTTGGATTGGTAATTAGCGCCCAGTGCGGGTTTTTGAAGTCTCTTGGTGCTTAAGAGGCCATGGAGAATCCGGGCCTTCCCCGTACCATCGTACCCAAACATGCTCCGATGGGTACCAAACTTTGCAAGCATCTGCTGGGGGTGGGTCCCCCCCACATGCTTGTAAAGTTTGGTTGCCAGCGGAGCATGTTTGGATTGGTAATTAGCGCCCGGTCCAGATTTCTCAAGTCTCTTGGTGCTTAAGAGGCCATGGAAAATCCGGGCCTTGCCCATACCATCGTACCCAAACATGCTCCGATGGGGACCAAACTTTGCAAGCATGGGGGGGGACCCACCCCCACATGCTTGCAAAGTTTGGTCACAATCAGAGCATGTTTGGATTGGAAATTAGCGCCCAGTGCGGGTTTTTGAAGTCTCTTGGTGCTTAAGAGGCCATGGAGAATCCGGGCCTTCCCCATACCATCGTACCCAAACATGCTCCGATGGGGACCAAACTTTGCAAGCATGTGGGGGTGGGTCCCCCCCACGTGCTTGCAAAGTTTGGTCCCTATCGGAGCATGTTTGGATTGGTAATTAGCGCCCAGTGCGGGTTCTTGAAGCCTCTTGGCGCTTATTAAGAGACCATGGAAAATTCGGGCCTTCCCCATACCATCGTACCCAAACATGCTCCGATGGGGACCAAACTTTGCAAGCATGTGGGGGTGGGTCCCCCCCACGTGCTTGCAAAGTTTGGTCCCCATCGGAGTATGTTTGGATTGGTAATTAGCGCCCAGTCCAGATTTCTCAAGTCTCTTGGTACTTAAGAGGCCATGGAGAATCCGGGCCTTCCCCATAACATCGTACCCCAACATGCGCCGATGGGGACCAAACTTTGCAAGCATGTGGGGGTGGGTCCCCCTCACATGCTTGCAAAGTTTGGTCCCCATCGGAGCATGTTTGGATTGGTAATTAGCGCCCAGTCCGGATTTCTCAAGTCTCTTGGTGCTTAAGAGGCCATGGAGAATCCGGGCCTTCCCCATACCATCGTACCCAAAGATGCTCCGATGGGGACAAAACTTTGCAAGCATGGGGGGGGACCCACCCCCACATGCTTGCAAAGTTTGGTCACAATCAGAGCATGTTTGGATTGGTAATTAGCGCCCAGTGCGGGTTTTTGAAGTCTCTTGGTGCTTAAGAGGCCAAGTGAGAAATTCGGGCCTTCCCCATACCATCGTACCCAAACATGCTCCGATGGGGACCAAACTTTGCAAGCATGTGGGGGTGGGTCCCCCCACATGCTTGCAAAGTTTGGTCCCCATCGGAGCATGTTTGGATTGGTAATTAGCGCCCAGTCCAGATTTCTCAAGTCTCTTGGTGCTTAAGAGGCCATGGAGAATCCAGGCCTTCCCCATACCATCGTACCCAACATGCTCCGATGGAGACCAAACTTTGCAAGCATGTGGGGGTGGGTTGCCCCCACATGCTTGCAAAGTTTGGTCCCCATCGGAGCATGTTTGGATTGGTAATTAGCGCCCAGTCCGGATTTCTGAAGTTTCTTGGAGCTTAAGAGGCCAAGTGAGAAATTCGGGCGTTCCCCATACCATCGTACCCAAACATGCTCCGATGGGGACCAAACTTTGCAAGCATGTGGGGGTGGGTCCCCCCCACATGCTTGCAAAGTTTGGTCACAATCAGAGCATGTTTGGATTGGTAATTATCTCCCAGTGCGGGTTTTTGAAGTCTCTTGGTGCTTAAGAGGCCATGGAGAATCCGGGCCTTCCCCATACCATCGTACCCAAACATGCTCCGATGGGGACCAAACTTTGCAAGCATGTGGGGGTGGGTCCCCCCCATATGCTTGCAAAGTTTTGTCCCCATCGGAGCATGTTTGGATTGGTAGTTAGCGCGCAGTCTGGATTTTTGAAGTCTCTTGGTGCTTAAGAGGCCAAGTGAGAAATTCGGGCCTTCCCCATACCATCGTACCCAAACATGCTCCGATGGGGACCAAACTTTGCAAGCATGTGGGGGTGGGTCCCCCCCACATGCTTGCAAAGTTTGGTCCCCATCGGAGCATGTTTGGATTGGTAATTAGCGCCCAGTCCGGATTTCTCAAGTCTCTTGGTGCTTAAGAGGCCATGGAGAATCCGGGCCTTCCCCATACCATCGTACCCAAACATGCTCCGATGGGGACAAAACTTTGCAAGCATGGGGGGGGACCCACCCCCACATGCTTGCAAAGTTTGGTCACAATCAGAGCATGTTTGGATTGGTAATTAGCGCCCAGTGCGGGTTTTTGAAGTCTCTTGGTGCTTAAGAGGCCAAGTGAGAAATTCGGGCCTTCCCCATACCATCGTACCCAAACATGCTCCGATGGGGACCAAACTTTGCAAGCATGTGGGGGTGGGTCCCCCCACATGCTTGCAAAGTTTGGTCCCCATCGGAGCATGTTTGGATTGGTAATTAGCGCCCAGTCCAGATTTCTCAAGTCTCTTGGTGCTTAACAGGCCATGGAGAATCCAGGCCTTCCCCATACGATCGTACCCAACATGCTCCGATGGAGACCAAACTTTGCAAGCATGTGGGGGTGGGTTGCCCCCACATGCTTGCAAAGTTTGGTCCCCATCCGAGCATGTTTTTGGATTGGTAATTAGCGCCCAGTCCGGATTTCTGAAGTCTCTTGGTGCTTAAGAGGCCAAGTGAGAAATTCGGGCGTTCCCCATACCATCGTACCCAAACATGCTCCGATGGGGACCAAACTTTGCAAGCATGTGGGGGTGGGTCCCCCCCACATGCTTGCAAAGTTTGGTCATAATCAGAGCATGTTTGGATTGGTAATTATCTCCCAGTGCGGGTTTTTGAAGTCTCTTGGTGCTTAAGAGGCCATGGAGAATCCGGGCCTTCCCCATACCATCGTACCCAAACATGCTCCGATGGGGACCAAACTTTGCAAGCATGTGGGGGTGGGTCCCCCCCATATGCTTGCAAAGTTTGGTCCCCATCGGAGCATGTTTGGATTGGTAATTAGCGCGCAGTCTGGATTTTTGAAGTCTCTTGGTGCTTAAGAGGCCAAGTGAGAAATTCGGGCCTTCCCCATACCATCGTACCCAAACATGCTCCGATGGGGACCAAACTTTGCAAGCATGTGGGGGTGGGTCCCCCCCACATGCTTGCAAAGTTTGGTCCCCATCGGAGCATGTTTGGATTGGTAATTAGCGCCCAGTCCGGATTTCTCAAGTCTCTTGGTGCTTAAGAGGCCATGGAGAATCCGGGCCTTCCCCATACCATCGTACCCAAACATGCTCCGATGGGGACAAAACTTTGCAAGCATGGGGGGGGACCCACCCCCACATTCTTGCAAAGTTTGGTCACAATCCAAGCATGTTTGGATTGGTAATTAGCGCCCAGTGCGGGTTTTTGAAGTCTCTTGGTGCTTAAGAGGCCATGGAGAATCCGGGCCTTCCCCATACCATCGTACCCAAACATGCTCCGATGGGTACCAAACTTTGCAAGCATCTGCTGGGGGTGGGTCCCCCCCACATGCTTGCAAAGTTTGTTGCCAGCGGAGCATGTTTGGATTGGTAATTAGCGCCCGGTCCAGATTTCTCAAGTCTCTTGGTGCTTAAGAGGCCATGGAAAATCCGGGCCTTGCCCATACCATCGTACCCAAACATGCTCCGATGGGGACCAAACTTTGCAAGCATGGGGGGGGACCCACCCCCACATGCTTGCAAAGTTTGGTCACAATCAGAGCATGTTTGGATTGGAAATTAGCGCCCAGTGCGGGTTTTTGAAGTCTCTTGGTGCTTAAGAGGCCATGGAGAATCCGGGCCTTCCCCATACCATCGTACCCAAACATGCTCCGATGGGGACCAAACTTTGCAAGCATGTGGGGGTGGGTCCCCCCCACGTGCTTGCAAAGTTTGGTCCCTATCGGAGCATGTTTGGATTGGTAATTAGCGCCCAGTGCGGGTTCTTGAAGCCTCTTGGCGCTTATTAAGAGACCATGGAAAATTCGGGCCTTCCCCATACCATCGTACCCAAACATGCTCCGATGGGGACCAAACTTTGCAAGCATGTGGGGGTGGGTCCCCCCACATGCTTGCAAAGTTTGGTCCCCATCGGAGCATGTTTGGATTGGTAATTAGCGCCCAGTCCAGATTTCTCAAGTCTCTTGGTGCTTAACAGGCCATGGAGAATCCAGGCCTTCCCCATACCATCGTACCCAACATGCTCCGATGGAGACCAAACTTTGCAAGCATGTGGGGGTGGGTTGCCCCCACATGCTTGCAAAGTTTGGTCCCCATCCGAGCATGTTTTTGGATTGGTAATTAGCGCCCAGTCCGGATTTCTGAAGTCTCTTGGTGCTTAAGAGGCCAAGTGAGAAATTCGGGCGTTCCCCATACCATCGTACCCAAACATGCTCCGATGGGGACCAAACTTTGCAAGCATGTGGGGGTGGGTCCCCCCCACATGCTTGCGAAGTTTGGTCATAATCAGAGCATGTTTGGATTGGTAATTATCTCCCAGTGCGGGTTTTTGAAGTCTCTTGGTGCTTAAGAGGCCATGGAGAATCCGGGCCTTCCCCATACCATCGTACCCAAACATGCTCCGATGGGGACCAAACTTTGCAAGCATGTGGGGGTGGGTCCCCCCCATATGCTTGCAAAGTTTGGTCCCCATCGGAGCATGTTTGGATTGGTAATTAGCGCGCAGTCTGGATTTTTGAAGTCTCTTGGTGCTTAAGAGGCCAAGTGAGAAATTCGGGCCTTCCCCATACCATCGTACCCAAACATGCTCCGATGGGGACCAAACTTTGCAAGCATGTGGGGGTGGGTCCCCCCCACATGCTTGCAAAGTTTGGTCCCCATCGGAGCATGTTTGGATTGGTAATTAGCGCCCAGTCCGGATTTCTCAAGTCTCTTGGTGCTTAAGAGGCCATGGAGAATCCGGGCCTTCCCCATACCATCGTACCCAAACATGCTCCGATGGGGACAAAACTTTGCAAGCATGGGGGGGGACCCACCCCCACATTCTTGCAAAGTTTGGTCACAATCCAAGCATGTTTGGATTGGTAATTAGCGCCCAGTGCGGGTTTTTGAAGTCTCTTGGTGCTTAAGAGGCCATGGAGAATCCGGGCCTTCCCCATACCATCGTACCCAAACATGCTCCGATGGGTACCAAACTTTGCAAGCATCTGCTGGGGGTGGGTCCCCCCCACATGCTTGCAAAGTTTGTTGCCAGCGGAGCATGTTTGGATTGGTAATTAGCGCCCGGTCCAGATTTCTCAAGTCTCTTGGTGCTTAAGAGGCCATGGAAAATCCGGGCCTTGCCCATACCATCGTACCCAAACATGCTCCGATGGGGACCAAACTTTGCAAGCATGGGGGGGGACCCACCCCCACATGCTTGCAAAGTTTGGTCACAATCAGAGCATGTTTGGATTGGAAATTAGCGCCCAGTGCGGGTTTTTGAAGTCTCTTGGTGCTTAAGAGGCCATGGAGAATCCGGGCCTTCCCCATACCATCGTACCCAAACATGCTCCGATGGGGACCAAACTTTGCAAGCATGTGGGGGTGGGTCCCCCCCACGTGCTTGCAAAGTTTGGTCCCTATCGGAGCATGTTTGGATTGGTAATTAGCGCCCAGTGCGGGTTCTTGAAGCCTCTTGGCGCTTATTAAGAGACCATGGAAAATTCGGGCCTTCCCCATACCATCGTACCCAAACATGCTCCGATGGGGACCAAACTTTGCAAGCATGTGGGGGTGGGTCCCCCCCACGTGGTTGCAAAGTTTGGTCCCCATCGGAGTATGTTTGGATTGGTAATTAGCGCCCAGTCCAGATTTCTCAAGTCTCTTGGTACTTAAGAGGCCATGGAGAATCCGGGCCTTCCCCATAACATCGTACCCCAACATGCGCCGATGGGGACCAAACTTTGCAAGCATGTGGGGGTGGGTCCCCCTCACATGCTTGCAAAGTTTGGTCCCCATCGGAGCATGTTTGGATTGGTAATTAGCGCCCAGTCCGGATTTCTCAAGTCTCTTGGTGCTTAAGAGGCCATGGAGAATCCGGGCCTTCCCCATACCATCGTACCCAAAGATGCTCCGATGGGGACAAAACTTTGCAAGCATGGGGGGGGACCCACCCCCACATGCTTGCAAAGTTTGGTCACAATCAGAGCATGTTTGGATTGGTAATTAGCGCCCAGTGCGGGTTTTTGAAGTCTCTTGGTGCTTAAGAGGCCAAGTGAGAAATTCGGGCCTTCCCCATACCATCGTACCCAAACATGCTCCGATGGGGACCAAACTTTGCAAGCATGTGGGGGTGGGTCCCCCCACATGCTTGCAAAGTTTGGTCCCCATCGGAGCATGTTTGGATTGGTAATTAGCGCCCAGTCCAGATTTCTCAAGTCTCTTGGTGCTTAAGAGGCCATGGAGAATCCAGGCCTTCCCCATACCATCGTACCCAACATGCTCCGATGGAGACCAAACTTTGCAAGCATGTGGGGGTGGGTTGCCCCCACATGCTTGCAAAGTTTGGTCCCCATCGGAGCATGTTTGGATTGGTAATTAGCGCCCAGTCCGGATTTCTGAAGTCTCTTGGTGCTTAAGAGGCCAAGTGAGAAATTCGGGCGTTCCCCATACCATCGTACCCAAACATGCTCCGATGGGGACCAAACTTTGCAAGCATGTGGGGGTGGGTCCCCCCCACATGCTTACAAAGTTTGGTCCCAATCAGAGCATGTTTGGATTGGTAATTATCTCCCAGTGCGGGTTTTTGAAGTCTCTTGGTGCTTAAGAGGCCATGGAGAATCCGGGCCTTCCCCATACCATCGTACCCAAACATGCTCCGATGGGGACCAAACTTTGCAAGCATGTGGGGGTGGGTCCCCCCCATATGCTTGCAAAGTTTGGTCCCCATCGGAGCATGTTTGGATTGGTAGTTAGCGCGCAGTCTGGATTTTTGAAGTCTCTTGGTGCTTAAGAGGCCAAGTGAGAAATTCGGGCCTTCCCCATACCATCGTACCCAAACATGCTCCGATGGGGACCAAACTTTGCAAGCATGTGGGGGTGGGTCCCCCCCACATGCTTGCAAAGTTTGGTCCCCATCGGAGCATGTTTGGATTGGTAATTAGCGCCCAGTCCGGATTTCTCAAGTCTCTTGGTGCTTAAGAGGCCATGGAGAATCCGGGCCTTCCCCATACCATCGTACCCAAACATGCTCCGATGGGGACAAAACTTTTCAAGCATGGGGGGGGACCCACCCCCACATTCTTGCAAAGTTTGGTCACAATCAAAGCATGTTTGGATTGGTAATTAGCGCCCAGTGCGGGTTTTTGGAGTCTCTTGGTGCTTAAGAGGCCATGGAGAATCCGGGCCTTCCCCATACCATCGTACCCAAACATGCTCCGATGGGTACCAAACTTTGCAAGCATCTGCTGGGGGTGGGTCCCCCCCACATGCTTGCAAAGTTTGGTTGCCAGCGGAGCATGTTTGGATTGGTAATTAGCGCCCGGTCCAGATTTCTCAAGTCTCTTGGTGCTTAAGAGGCCATGGAAAATCCGGGCCTTGCCCATACCATCGTACCCAAACATGCTCCGATGGGGACCAAACTTTGCAAGCATGGGGGGGGACCCACCCCCACATGCTTGCAAAGTTTGGTCACAATCAGAGCATGTTTGGATTGGAAATTAGCGCCCAGTGCGGGTTTTTGAAGTCTCTTGGTGCTTAAGAGGCCATGGAGAATCCGGGCCTTCCCCATACCATCGTACCCAAACATGCTCCGATGGGGACCACAATTTGCAAGCATGGGGGGGGACCCACCCCCCATGCTTGCAAAGTTTGGTCCCCATCGGAGCATGTTTGGATTGGTAATTAGCGCCCAGTGCGGGTTCTTGAAGCCTCTTGGCGCTTATTAAGAGACCATGGAAAATTCGGGCCTTCCCCATACCATCGTACCCAAACATGCTCCGATGGGGACCAAACTTTGCAAGCATGTGGGGGTGGGTCCCCCCCACATGCTTGCAAGGTTTGGTCCCCATCGGAGCATGTTTGGATTGGTAATTAGCGCCCAGTCCAGATTTCTCAAGTCTCTTGGTGCTTAAGAGGCCATGGAGAATCCGGGCCTTCCCCATAACATCGTACCCCAACATGCGCCGATGGGGACCAAACTTTGCAAGCATGTGGGGGTGGGTCCCCCTCACATGCTTGCAAAGTTTGGTCCCCATCGGAGCATGTTTGGATTGGTAATTAGCGCCCAGTCCGGATTTTTGAAGTCTTTTGGTGCTTAAGAGGCCAAGTGAGAAATTTGGGTCTTCCCCATACCATCGTACCCAAACATGCTCCGATGGCGACCAAACTTTGCAAGAATGGGGGGGACCCACCCCCACATGCTTGCAAAGTTTGGTCCCCATCGGAGCATGTTTGGATTGGAAATTAGCGCCCAGTCCGGATTTTTGAAGTCTCTTGGTGCTTAAGAGGCCACGGAGAATCCGGGCCTTCCTCATAACATCGTACCCAAACATGCTCCGATGGGGACCAAACTTTGCAAGCATGTGGGGGTGGGTCCCCCCCACATGCTTGCAAAGTTTGGTCCCCATCAGAGCATGTTTGGATTCGTAATTAGCGCCCAGTCCGGATTTTTTAATTGGTGCTTAAGAGGCCAAGTGAGAAATTCGGGCCTTCCCCATACCATCGTACCCAAACATGCTCCGATGGGGACCAAACTTTTCAAGCATGTGGGGGTGGGTCCCCCCCACATGCTTGCAAAGTTTGGTCCCCATCGGAGCATGTTTGGATTGGTAATTAGCGCCCAGTCCAGATTTCTCAAGTCTCTTGGTGCTTAAGAGGCCATGGAGAATCCAGGCCTTCCCCATACCATCGTACCCAAACATGCTCCGATGGGGACCAAACTTTGCAAGCATGTGGGGGTGGGTTCCCCCCACATCCTTGAAAAGTTTGGTCCCCATCGGAGCATGTTTGGATTGGTAATTAGCGCCCAGTCCGGATTTCTGAAGTCTCTTGGTGCTTAAGAGGCCAAGTGAGAAATTCGGGCGTTCCCTATACCATCGTACCCAAACATGCTCCGATGGGGACCAAACTTTTCAAGCATGTGGGGGTGGGTCCCCCCCACGTGCTTGCAAAGTTTGGTCCCTATTGGAGCATGTTTGGATTGGTAATTAGCGCCCAGTCCAGATTTCTCAAGTCTCTTGGTGCTTAAGAGGCCATGGAGAATCCGGGCCTCTCCCATACCATCGTACCCAAACATGCTCAGATGGGGACCAAACTTTGCAAGCATGTGGGGGTGGGTCCCCCCCACATGCTTGCAAAGTTTGGTCCCCATCGGAGCATGTTTGGATTGGTAATTAGCGCCTAGTCTTGATTTTTGAAGTCTCTTGGTGCTTAAGAGGCCAAGTGAGAAATTCGGGCCTTCCCCATACCATCGTACCCAAACATGCTCCGATGGGGACCAAACTTTTCAAGCATGTGGGGGTGGGTCCCCCCCACATGCTTGCAAAGTTTGGTCCCCATCGGAGCATGTTTGGATTGGTAATTAGCGCCCAGTCCGGATTTCTCAAGTCTCTTGGTGCTTAAGAGGCCATGGAGAATCCGGGCCTTCCCCATACCATCGTACCCAAACATGCTCCGATGGGGACAAAACTTTGCAAGCATGGGGGGGGACCCACCCCCACATGCTTGCGAAGTTTGGTCACAATCAGAGCATGTTTGGATTGGTAATTATCTCCCAGTGCGGGTTTTTGAAGTCTCTTGGTGCTTAAGAGGCCATGGAGAATCCGGGCCTTCCCCATACCATCGTACCCAAACATGCTCCGATGGGTACCAAACTTTGCAAGCATCTGGGGGTGGGTCCCCCCACATGCTTGCAAAGGTTGGTCGCCATCGGAGCATGTTTGGATTGGTAATTAGCGCCCAGTCCAGATTTCTCAAGTCTCTTGGTGCTTAAGAGGCCATGGAAAATCCGGGCCTTGCCCATACCATCGTACCCAAACATGCTCCGATGGGGACCAAACTTTGCAAGCATGTGGGGGTGCGTACCCCCCACATGCTTGCAAAGTTTGGTCCCCATCGGAGTATGTTTGGATTGGTAATTAGCGCCCAGTCCAGATTTCTCAAGTCTCTTGGTACTTAAGAGGCCATGGAGAATCCGGGCCTTCCCCATAACATCGTACCCCAACATGCGCCGATGGGGACCAAACTTTGCAAGCATGTGGGGGTGGGTCCCCCTCACATGCTTGCAAAGTTTGGTCCCCATCAGAGAACGTTTGGATTGGTAATTAGCGCCCAGTCCGGATTTCTCAAGTCTCTTGGTGCTTAAGAGGCCATGGAGAATCCGGGCCTTCCCCATACCATCGTACCCAAAGATGCTCCGATGGGGTCAAAACTTTGCAAGCATGGGGGGGGACCCACCCCCACATGCTTGCAAAGTTTGGTCACAATCAGAGCATGTTTGGATTGGTAATTAGCGCCCAGTGCGGGTTTTTGAAGTCTCTTGGTGCTTAAGAGGCCAAGTGAGAAATTCGGGCCTTCCCCATACCATCGTACCCAAACATGCTCCGATGGGGACCAAACTTTGCAAGCATGTGGGGGTGGGTCCCCCCACATGCTTGCAAAGTTTGGTCCCCATCGGAGCATGTTTGGATTGGTAATTAGCGCCCAGTCCAGATTTCTCAAGTCTCTTGGTGCTTAAGAGGCCATGGAGAATCCAGGCCTTCCCCATACCATCGTACCCAACATGCTCCGATGGAGACCAAACTTTGCAAGCATGTGGCGGTGGGTCGCCCCCACATGCTTGCAAAGTTTGGTCCCCATCGGAGCATGTTTGGATTGGTAATTAGCGCCCAGTCCGGATTTCTGAAGTCTCTTGGTGCTTAAGAGGCCAAGTGAGAAATTCGGGCGTTCCCCATACCATCGTACCCAAACATGCTCCGATGGGGACCAAACTTTGCAAGCATGTGGGGGTGGGTCCCCCCCACATGCTTGCAAAGTTTGGTCACAATCAGAGCATGTTTGGATTGGTAATTATCTCCCAGTGCGGGTTTTTGAAGTCTCTTGGTGCTTAAGAGGCCATGGAGAATCCGGGCCTTCCCCATACCATCGTACCCAAACATGCTCCGATGGGGACCAAACTTTGCAAGCATGTGGGGGTGGGTTCCCCCCCACATGCTTGCAAAGTTTGGTCCCCATCAGAGCATGTTTGGATTCGTAATTAGCGCCCAGTCCGGATTTTTTAATTGGTGCTTAAGAGGCCATGTGAGAAATTCGGGCCTTCCCCATACCATCGTACCCAAACATGCTCCGATGGGGACCAAACTTTGCAAGCATGTGGGGGTGGGTCCCCCCCACATGCTTGCAAAGTTTGGTCCCCATCGGAGCATGTTTGGATTGGTAATTAGCGCCCAGTCCAGATTTCTCAAGTCTCTTGGTGCTTAAGAGGCCATGGAGAATCCAGGCCTTCCCCATACCATCGTACCCAAACATGCTCCGATGGGGACCAAACTTTGCAAGCATGTGGGGGTGGGTTCCCCCCACATGCTTGCAAAGTTTGGTCCCCATCGGAGCATGTTTGGATTGGTAATTAGCGCCCAGTCCGGATTTCTGAAGCCTCTTGGTGCTTAAGAGGCCAAGTGAGAAATTCGGGCGTTCCCTATACCATCGTACCCAAACATGCTCCGATGGGGACCAAACTTTTCAAGCATGTGGGGGTGGGTCCCCCCCACGTGCTTGCAAAGTTTGGTCCCTATCGGAGCATGTTTGGATTCGTAATTAGCGCCCAGTTCAGATTTCTCAAGTCTCTTGGTGCTTAAGAGGCCATGGAGAATCCGGGCCTTTCCCATACCATCGTACCCAAACATGCTCGGATGGGGACCAAACTTTGCAAGCATGTGGGGGTGGGTCCCCCCCCACATGCTTGCAAATTTTGGTCCCCATCAAAGCATGTTTGGATTGGTAATTAGCGCCTAGTCTGGATTTTTGAAGTCTCTTGGTGCTTAAGAGGCCAAGTGAGAAATTCGGGCCTTCCCCATACCATCGTACCCAAACATGCTCCGATGGGGACCAAACTTTTCAAGCATGTGGGGGTGGGTCCCCCCCACATGCTTGCGAAGTTTGGTCCCCATCGGAGCATGTTTGGATTGGTAATTAGCGCCCAGTCCAGATTTCTCAAGTCTCTTGGTGCTTAAGAGGCCATGGAGAATCCGGGCCTTCCCCATAACATCGTACCCCAACATGCGCCGATGGGGACCAAACTTTGCAAGCATGTGGGGGTGGGTCCCCCCCCACATGCTTGCAAATTTTGGTCCCCATCGAAGCATGTTTGGATTGGTAATTAGCGCCTAGTCTGGATTTTTGAAGTCTCTTGGTGCTTAAGAGGCCAAGTGAGAAATTCGGGCCTTCCCCATACCATCGTACCCAAACATGCTCCGATGGGGACCAAACTTTTCAAGCATGTGGGGGTGGGTCCCCCCCACATGCTTGCAAAGTTTGGTCCCCATCGGAGCATGTTTGGATTGGTAATTAGCGCCCAGTCCGGATTTCTCAAGTCTCTTGGTGCTTAAGAGGCCATGGAGAATCCGGGCCTTCCCCATACCATCGTACCCAAACATGCTCCGATGGGGACAAAACTTTGCAAGCATGGGGGGGGACCCACCCCCACATGCTTGCAAAGTTTGGTCACAATCAGAGCATGTTTGGATTGGTAATTATCGCCCAGTGCGGATTTTTGAAGTCTCTTGGTGCTTAAGAGGCCATGGAGAATCCGGGCCTTCCCCATACCATCGTACCCAAACATGCTCCAATGGGTACAAAACTTTGCAAGCATCTGGGGGTGGGTCCCCCCACATGCTTGCAAAGGTTGGTCGCCATCGGAGCATGTTTGGATTGGTAATTAGCGCCCAGTCCAGATTTCTCAAGTCTCTTGGTGCTTAAGAGGCCATGGAAAATCCGGGCCTTCCCCATACCATCGTACCCAAACATGCTCCGATGGGGACCAAACTTTGCAAGCATGGGGGGGGACCCACCCCCACATGCTTGCAAAGTTTGGTCACAATCAGAGCACGTTTGGATTGGAAATTAGCGCCCAGTGCGGGTTCTTGAATTCTCTTGGTGCTTAAGAGGCCATGGAGAATCCGGGCCTTCCCCATACCATCGTACCCACACATGCTCCGATGGGGACCAAAATTTGCAAGCATGGGGGGGGACCCACCCCCCATGCTTGCAAAGTTTGGTCCCCATCGGAGCATGTTTGGATTGGTAATTAGCGCCCAGTGCGGGTTCTTGAAGTCTCTTGGTGCTTATTAAGAGACCGTGGAAAATTCGGGCCTTCCCCATACCATCGTACCCAAACATGCTCCGATGGGGACCAAACTTTGCAAGCATGTGGGGGTGGATCCCCCCCACATGCTTGCAAAGTTTGGTCCCCATCAGAGCATGTTTGGATTGGTAATTAGCGCCCAGTCCAGATTTCTCAAGTCTCTTGGTGCTTAAGAGGCCATGGAGAATCCGGGCCTTCCCCATACCAGCGTACCCAAACATGCTCCGATGGGGACCAAACTTTGCAAGCATGTGGGGGTGGGTCCTCCCCACATGCTTGCAAAGTTTGGTCGCCATCGGAGCATGTTTGGATTGGTAATTAGCGCCCAGTCCAGATTTCTCAAGTCTCTTGGTGCTTAAGAGGCCATGGAGAATCCAGGCCTTCCCCATACCATCCACCCCCCACATGCTTGCAAAGTTTGGTCCACAGCGAAGCATGTTTGGATTGGTAATTAGCGCCCAGTCCGGATTTCTGAAGTCTCTTGGTGCTTAAGAGGCCAAGTGAGAAATTCGGGCGTTCCCCATACCATCGTACCCAAACATGCTCCGATGGGGACCAAACTTTGCAAGCATGTGGGGGTGGGTCCGCCCCACATGCTTGCAAAGTTTGGTCCCTATCGGAGCATGTTTGGATTGGTAATTAGCGCCCAGTCCAGATTTCTCAAGTCTCTTGGTGCTTAAGAGGCCATGGAGAATCCGGGCCTTCCCCATACCATCGTACCCAAACATGCTCCGATGGGGACCAAACTTTGCAAGCATGTGGGGGTGCGTCCCCCCCACATGCTTGCAAAGTTTGGTCCCCATCGGAGCATGTTTTGATTGGTAATTAGCGCCCAGTCTGGATTTTTGAAGTCTCTTGGTGCTTAAGAGGCCAAGTGAGAAATTCGGGCCTTTTCCATACCATCGTACCCAAACATGCTCCGATGGGGACCAAACTTTTCAAGCATGTGGGGGTGGGTCCCCCCCACATGCTCGCAAAGTTTGGTCCCCATTGGAGCATGTTTGGATTGGTAATTAGCGCCCAGTCCGGATTTCTCAAGTCTCTTGGTGCTTAAGAGACCATGGAGAATCCGGGCCTTCCCCATACCATCGTACCCAAACATGCTCTGATGGGGACAAAACTTTGCAAGCATGGGGGGGGACCCACCCCCACATGCTTGCAAAGTTTGGTCACAATCAGAGCATGTTTGGATTGGTAATTAGCGCCCAGTGCGGGTTTTTGAAGTCTCTTGGTGCTTAAGAGGCCAAGTGAGAAATTCGGGCCTTCCCCATACCATCGTACCCAAACATGCTCCGATGGGGACCAAACTTTGCAAGCATGTGGGGGTGGGTCCCCCCCACATGCTTGCAAAGTTTGGTCCCCATCGGAGCATGTTTGGATTGGTAATTAGCGCCCAGTCCAGATTTCTCAAGTCTCTTGGTGCTTAAGAGGCCATGGAGAATCCGGGCCTTCCCCATACCATCGTACCCAAACATGCTCTGATGGGGACCAAACTTTGCAAGCATGTGGGGGTGCGTCCCCCCCACATGCTTGCAAAGTTTGGTCCCCATCGGAGCATGTTTGGATTGGTAATTAGCGCCCAGTCTGGATTTTTGAAGTCTCTTGGTGCTTAAGAGGCCAAGTGAGAAATTCGGGCCTTTTCCATACCATCGTACCCAAACACGCTCCGATGGGGACCAAACTTTTCAAGCATGTGGGGGTGGGTCCCCCCACGTGCTTGCAAAGTTTGGTCCCTATCGGAGCATGTTTGGATTGGTAATTAGCGCCCAGTCCAGATTTCTCAAGTCTCTTGGTGCTTAAGAGGCCATGGAGAATCCGGGCCTTCCCCATACCATCGTACCCAAACATGCTCCGATGGGGACCAAACTCTGCAAGCATGTGGGGGTGGGTCCCCCCCACATGCTTGCAAAGTTTGGTCCCCATCGGAGCATGTTTGGATTGGTAATTAGCGCCCAGTCTGGATTTTTGAAGTCTCTTGGTGCTTAAGAGGCCAAGTGAGAAATTCGGGCCTTCCCCATACCATCGTACCCAAACATGCTCCGATGGGGACCAAACTTTTCAAGCATGTGGGGGTGGGTCCCCCCCACATGCTTGCAAAGTTTGGTCCCCATCGGAGCATGTTTGGATTGGTAATTAGCGCCCAGTCCGGATTTCTCAAGTCTCTTGGTGCTTAAGAGGCCATGGAGAATCCGGGCCTTCCCCATACCATCGTACCCAAAACATGCTCCGATGGGGACAAAACTTTGCAAGCATGGGGGGGGGACCCACCCCCACATGCTTGCGAAGTTTGGTCACAATCAGAGCATGTTTGGATTGGTAATTATCTCCCAGTGCGGGTTTTTGAAGTCTCTTGGTGCTTAAGGGGCCATGGAGAATCCGGGCCTTCCCCATACCATCGTACCCAAACATGCTCCGATGGGTACCAAACTTTGCAAGCATCTGGGGGTGGGTCCCCCCACATGCTTGCAAAGTTTGGTCGCCATCGGAGCATGTTTGGATTGGTAATTAGCGCCCAGTCCAGATTTCTCAAGTCTCTTGGTGCTTAAGAGGCCATGGAAAATCCGGGCCTTGCCCATACCATCGTACCCAAACATGCTCCGATGGGGACCAAACTTTGCAAGCATGGGGGGGGACCCACCCCCACATGCTTGCAAAGTTTGGTCACAATCAGAGCAGGTTTGGATTGGAAATTAGCGCCCAGTGCGGATTTTTGAAGTCTCTTGGTGCTTAAGAGGCCATGGAGAATCCGGGCCTTCCCTATACCATCGTACCCAAACATGCTCCGATGGGGACCAAAATTTACAAGCATGGGGGGGGACCCACCCCCCATGCTTGCAAAGTTTGGTCCCCATCGGAGCATGTTTGGATTGGTAATTAGCGCCCAGTGCGGGTTCTTGAAGCCTCTTGGCGCTTATTAAGAGACCATGGAAAATTCGGGCCTTCCCCATACCATCGTACCCAAACATGCTCCGATGGGGACCAAACTTTGCAAGCATGTGGGGGTGGGTCCCCCCCACATGCTTGCGAAGTTTGGTCCCCATCGGAGCATGTTTGGATTGGTAATTAGCGCCCAGTCCAGATTTCTCAAGTCTCTTGGTGCTTAAGAGGCCATGGAAAATCCGGGCCTTGCCCATACCATCGTACCCAAACATGCTCCGATGGGGACCAAACTTTGCAAGCATGGGGGGGGACCCACCCCCACATGCTTGCAAAGTTTGGTCACAATCAGAGCATGTTTGGATTGGAAATTATCGCCCAGTGCGAATTTTTGAAGTCTCTTGGTGCTTAAGAGGCCATGGAGAATCCGGGCCTTCCCCATACCATCGTACCCAAACATGCTCCGATGGGGACCAAAATTTACAAGCATGGGGGGGGGGACCCACCCCCCATGCTTGCAAAGTTTGGTCCCCATCGGAGCATGTTTGGATTGGTAATTAGCGCCCAGTGCGGGTTCTTGAAGCCTCTTGGCGCTTATTAAGAGACCATGGAAAATTCGGGCCTTCCCCATACCATCGTACCCAAACATGCTCCGATGGGGACCAAACTTTGCAAGCATGTGGGGGTGGGTCCCCCCCACATGCTTGCGAAGTTTGGTCCCCATCGGAGCATGTTTGGATTGGTAATTAGCGCCCAGTCCAGATTTCTCAAGTCTCTTGGTGCTTAAGAGGCCATGGAGAATCCGGGCCTTCCCCATAACATCGTACCCCAATATGCGCCGATGGGGACCAAACTTTGCAAGCATGTGGGGGTGGGTCCCCCTCACATGCTTGCAAAGTTTGGTCCCCATCGGAGCATGTTTGGATTGGTAATTAGCGCCCAGTCCGGATTTTTGAAGTCTTTTGGTGCTTAAGAGGCCAAGTGAGAAATTTGGGTCTTCCCCATACCATCGTACCCAAACATGCTCCGATGGGGACCAAACTTTGCAAGAATGGGGGGGACCCACCCCCACATGCTAGCAAAGTTTGGTCCCCATCGGAGCATGTTTGGATTGGAAATTAGCGCCCAGTCCGGATTTTTGAAGTCTCTTGGTGCTTAAGAGGCCACGGAGAATCCGGGCCTTCCCCATAACATCGTACCCAAACATGCTCCGATGGGGACCAAACTTTGCAAGCATGTGGGGGTGGGTCCCCCCCACATGCTTGCGAAGTTTGGTCCCCATCAGAGCATGTTTGGATTCGTAATTAGTGCCCAGTCCGGATTTTTTAATTGGTGCTTAAGAGGCCAAGTGAGAAATTCGGGCCTTCCCCATACCATCGTACCCAAACATGCTCCGATGGGGACCAAACTTTTCAAGCATGTGGGGGTGGGTCCCCCCCACATGCTTGCAAAGTTTGGTCCCCATCGGAGCATGTTTGGATTGGTAATTAGCGCCCAGTCCAGATTTCTCAAGTCTCTTGGTGCTTAAGAGGCCATGGAGAATCCAGGCCTTCCCCATACCATCGTACCCAAACATGCTCCGATGGGGACCAAACTTTGCAAGCATGTGGGGGTGGGTTCCCCCCACATGCTTGCAAAGTTTGGTCCCCATCGGAGCATGTTTGGATTGGTAATTAGCGCCCAGTCCGGATTTCTGAAGTCTCTTGGTGCTTAAGAGGCCAAGTGAGAAATTCGGGCGTTCCCTATACCATCGTACCCAAACATGCTCCGATGGGGACCAAACTTTGCAAGCATGTGGGGGTGGGTCCCCCCCACGTGCTTGCAAAGTTTGGTCCCTATCGGAGCATGTTTGGATTGGTAATTAGCGCCCAGTCCAGATTTATCAAGTCTCTTGGTGCTTAAGAGGCCATGGAGAATCCGGGCCTTTCCCATACCATTGTTGGAATTAGGGTTGCAGGAATGCACACACAACTTCAAGAAGATGAGGAAGCTTGAGCACAACACAGTAGTGTATTATGAGTGCCAAAAAATGAAAGATAACAAGCCCTAGAAGATAATGGGCGTATATACAATGCACGGGGGAAAAAACCTCCTAGTGAGGGAAAAAGTGCCCCGGCGGTCCTAAGTGTGTTCACACACATCACTACTATAATATGGTAACAAATCCCCCCTGGAGTGATGCGGTGAACAAGAGCTAGTACTCATGTATAGGGAAGTGTCTAGCTATGTGGACGAATCCACAAAAGGGAGTAAGCCCAAAGCTTTGCGAAAAGCTTCGAACTTCTCACGAGGCAGAGCCTTTGTGAAAAGGTCTGCAAGGTTATCCTGTGTTGGCACATAAGCCAAACTGATCTCTCCTGCAGAGAGTCTCTCCCTGACATAATGGTAGTGCACCTCAATGTGCTTCGTACGAGCATGGAACACTGGGTTCCGCGCAACTGCCAATGCGCTCTGACTGTCAGTGAAGATGGTGGTGGCAGATGGCTGCCCAACACCCAAATCAGCCATAAGGCGTCTGAGCCACACACACTCAACCGTAGCTGTGAAAGCTGCCCTGTACTCAGCTTCACAACTAGAAGTGGCCACAGTAGGCTGCTTCTTGCTCAACCATGATATGCATGAGCTTCCAAGCATGAAGCAAAAACCACTCGTGGACACGCGTGTGTCATAACAACCAGCCCAGTCAGAATCTGAAAAAGCATGTAAATCTGGCGGCAATGATCCCCCCTTGGGATAAAACAACCCAAGATGCCGAGTACCACTCAAATAGCGAAAGATACGCTTCACTGCCTGCCAATGCTTAATGCCTGGGCTATGCATAAATCTGCTCACCTGTGAGACTGCAAACTGAATGTCTGGCCTCGTAATGCATACATAAATGAGGCAACCAACAGCTGTCTGATAGAGTGTGACATCAAAGTGATCTCCAGCATCATGAAGACTCAACTTCAAACCTGTCTCCATTGGAGTAGCAATAGGCTTGCAGTCTTCAAGGCCAAATCTCCGCAACAATGTTTCAATATACTTTGTCTGACACAAAGCAATACCTCCATCACACTGCTTAAATTGTATCCCCAAATAATGATGCAAATGCCCTAAATCTGACATCTCAAAAGAGGCATTCAAATCAGCCTTAAAATCAGCAATATGACTCTCATTTGGTCCTGTGAGCAGCATGTCATCGACATAGAGAGCAATGATTAGATGTACACCATCCACACGTTTAACATACAAAGTGCTTTCTGTTGGACTATTCTGAAACCCATGTGCAGTCAAATATGCATGTATTTTTTCATACCAAGCTCGTGGAGCTTGCTTTAAACCATATAAAGCCTTTTTTAACCTGCACACTTTGTTTTCCTGCCCTCTTTGAACAAAACCACGAGGCTGCGATACATACACCTCCTCATGCAAATCTCCATTTAAGAACGCAGTCTTTATGTCCAGCTGATGTACATTCCAACCATTATGAGCTGCTAATGCACAGATGCTACGAACAGTGGTCATACGACATGTGGGAGCAAAAGTCTCATCAAAATCAATGCCCTTCTCTTGAGCATAACCTTTTGCAACAAGCCTAGCCTTATGGCGATCCACTGTGCCATCAGGCTTACGCTTTAATTTGTATACCCACTTAGTGCCAATGGCCTTCTTGCCAAGGGGCAAGTCACATAAAGACCATGTACCATTCTTCATAATAGCATCGTATTCTGCTTGCATAGCAGCCATCCAATTTTCTGAACTTTGTGCCTCATCAAATGAAACAGGCTCACTTTCATCGCACATACTAGAAACAGCCAATGCATAACAATCTGACGCATAAGAGGCACCATGAGAGCCAGAACGAGTGCGACTAGACAAAGGGAAATCCAACTTGCTGTCACGCAAAGTCTGCACCAGCCATCTAGGCATATTCCTAGAGCCCTCAATCTCTTGTCTCTCATCCTCAAGTGCATCATGCACATCTGCATCAGATATAGGCTGATCTGTGCCATCATTTAAAACCTGCATAGGCTGAAAAACTGCCTCATGAGGTATTGCACTTGACTGTGCACCACTGAAAAGAGGCAACAATGTATCATAGATATCACGTGAGCTGATATCTGTCTCCTTAGTACATGAAACCAAGGGCTGAACTGCATCTTCCACAAATACAACATCACGGCTAACCAAAATGCGCTTTGTCTGTGGATGATACAAACGATAGCCTTTGCTCTCAGCACTATATCCAACAAAAATACATTTGACAGCTTTGTCATCCAATTTTCTGCGATGTTGCACAGGCACTAATGCATATGCCAGGCAACCAAAAACACGTAAATGGCCAACAGATGGCTTGCGGCTATGCCAAGCCTCATATGGAGTGACAACCTGTAATGCTTTGGTGGGACACCTGTTTAGTACATAAGTGGCACACATGACAGCCTCAAGCCAAAAACCATGTGGTAGACTTTGACTCTTAACCATACATCTTGCCATTTCCATGAGAGACCTGTTTTTTCTCTCAGCCACACCATTTTGCTGTGGTGTATACGGCACTGTACATTGGTGTTTTATCCCACGCTCAGCCAGAAATGCATTAAATTCTGAAGACATATACTCCCCCCCTCGATCTGAACGGAGGGTGCCCATCTTACTTTCTGACACATTTTCAGCCATAACCAAAAACTGTTTGAAGCACAAAAACACGTCGGACTTTGCCTTCAAAGGATATACCCATGCATGCCTGGTAAAATCATCAATGAAAGTCACGAAGTAAAGGTAGTTTCCAAATGATGGAGTTTGCATGGGACCACAAACATCACTGTGAACAAGCTGCAATCTGCGTTCAGCTCTCACTGATCCATCTTTGGGAAAGGAAGCACGCTGCATTTTACCCAATATGCAGCCCTCACAAACATGCTTGACAGGTGCCTCAAGCTTAGGCAAAGAAGACACCATTTCAGATTTCTGCAGGCGCAGCAAACTTGCAAAATTCAGATGACCAAAACGTGCATGCCACAGTTTTGCATCTGAAATAGCCTGCGTATCCATAATAGCACATGCTGAATCCTCTACACATTTGCCATCCATATTGAGCTTATACAGCCCTCGACATAGTGAACCAGATGCTACAATGATGTCACCACAAGAGAGATCATGAACAGTACATCTGCCATCCACAAATTTTACAACCAAACCTGTTTTGGCAAATGCGGAGACTGACAGCAGATTCTTTTTGATCCCTGGCACATACAATGCATCAAAAAGTGTAAAGGTGTTGCCATTTGCAACATTCAGCACAATCTGTCCAACTCCTTCAACGGGATAAGAGGAGTTATTGGCACAAGTGACAGTATTCCCTGTGGGAGCAGACTCAAGGAAAGTGAATAAACTGCGCTGCGAGGTGATATGGTTAGTGGCACCACTGTCAAAGTACCATACATCTGAATCTACTGCAGACATACATGTGTCATGCAAAGATGGGTCATAACTGCACTGCGCATTGAATGCCCATTCTGTATCTAGCACAACATTAGCAGATTCATTGTTAGAAGGAGAGGCATCTGCAACAGCCATACCAGCCTCTTTCTTCTTAGCTTCTTTCACAGCCAGCTTAGGACACGCTTTGATGACATGATCATTTCCCTTACAGTACTTGCAAAATGTCTTCTGTTTGTCACCCTTCTTCTCATCTTTGTCTTCCTTCTTTGGTTGCGCAGCATTTGCAGATTTCTGCTTACTAGAAGAAAAGCCAGCTTTACCTTTCCCGCTTCTCTGACTAGCAACGAAAGCTTGATCTGCGACACGCATAATATTCCTGTTTTGCCTTGACTGGTCTTCTTGCAGCAAAACAGAAACTAACTCCTCAAATGATAAGGCATTGGGATTGCCTTTCATCATCAAGCGAAGAGTGGAAGCAAAACCCTGATAAGAATCTGGTAGACCATTCAAAACAGTCTGCACAAGTGAACTGTCTGACAGGATTTCATCTGCAGAAATGAGCTGCTCTTTGAAATCCTTGATCTTTGTCAAAAAGCTATCCATAGAATCACCTTCGTTCATATGCTCACTCTCCAACTGTTTTCGGAGATAAGCAACACGAGCCTCATTTCTTGCCTGATACAATGTGGCAAGTACATCCCAAGCATCCTTAGAAGTCCTGCAGGAGCGAATATGTGGGATAATGGTACGTTTGACAGACAGCGCAATCAAGGCATGAGCCTGCGCATCTCTACCATCCCAACGAATCTGCTCTGCTGAAAGTGGTGGTTCTCGAACAGCTGCTACAGCACTTGTGCCTGCACCATCATCTACAGTACCTGTTTCTGATGTGTTTGCAGCATTCCCAGCCACAATAGGACGTGCATCAATACCCTGCACAATGTTCCATAACCCCTTTGCTACCAATACATGTCGCATCATATATGCCCACAATGGATAGTTGGTGCCATCCAACTTATCCTCAGCAGCCAACATGCGGAATACATCATTGTTGTCAGCCATGGCCAATGACTGTACTACTAGATGTAAATGCTGTCTGTAAGAGGTAAACCTGTATAAAATCGACCTGTGCTATGTAGCACAGCCCAAAACAGACGAATGGGCACCTGTCCTGCAGATTTTAATCTTGACAGAAAATCTGCACAGTAGGACGATTTTGCCTGCGCAGTACTTGGAATGCAAAAACGGAGGGCGAAATGACTTCAGATCAAAATTCTGAAACGACCGAGCCTTACGGGCTCCCCCACGGCATATACTAACCTGCAGACGCTCGTGAAACCTCGTCGCAATCGGAGGAGATGAAGCGGCAGGTGCCGGTGATGCTGCCCGGGAGGAGTAAGCCTGCTCTGATACCAATTGTTGGAATTAGGGTTGCAGGAATACACACACAACTTCAAGAAGATGAGGAAGCTTGAGCACAACACAGTAGTGTATTATGAGTGCCAAAAAATGAAAGATAACAAGCCCTAGAAGATAATGGGCGTATATACAATGCACGGGGGAAAAAACCTCCTAGTGAGGGAAAAAGTGCCCCGGCGGTCCTAAGTGTGTTCACACACATCACTACTATAATATGGTAACAACCATCGTACCCAAACATGCTCAGATGGGGACCAAACTTTGCAAGCATGTGGGGGTGGGTCCCCCCCACATGCTTGCAAAGTTTGGTCCCCATCGGAGCATGTTTGGATTGGTAATTAGCGCCCAGTCTGGATTTTTGAAGTCTCTTGGTGCTTAAGAGGCCAAGTGAGAAATTCGGGCCTTTTCCATACCATCGTACCCAAACATGCTCCGATGGGGACCAAACTTTTCAAGCATGTGGGGGTGGGTCCCCCCACGTGCTTGCAAAGTTTGGTCCCTATCGGAGCATGTTTGGATTGGTAATTAGCGCCCAGTCCAGATTTCTCAA
This sequence comes from Cibotium barometz, assembly GCF_041138505.1. NCBI lineage: Eukaryota > Viridiplantae > Streptophyta > Polypodiopsida > Cyatheales > Cibotiaceae > Cibotium > Cibotium barometz. The sequence continues at coordinate 38,645,966 of NC_141086.1, forward strand.
GTCTCTTGGTGCTTAAGAGGCCATGGAGAATCCGGGCCTTCCCCATACCATCGTACCCAAACATGCTCCGATGGGGACCAAACTCTGCAAGCATGTGGGGGTGGGTCCCCCCCACATGCTTGCAAAGTTTGGTCCCCATCGGAGCATGTTTGGATTGGTAATTAGCGCCCAGTCTGGATTTTTGAAGTCTCTTGGTGCTTAAGAGGCCAAGTGAGAAATTCGGGCCTTCCCCATACCATCGTACCCAAACATGCTCCGATGGGGACCAAACTTTTCAAGCATGTGGGGGTGGGTCCCCCCCACATGCTTGCAAAGTTTGGTCCCCATCGGAGCATGTTTGGATTGGTAATTAGCGCCCAGTCCGGATTTCTCAAGTCTCTTGGTGCTTAAGAGGCCATGGAGAATCCGGGCCTTCCCCATACCATCGTACCCAAACATGCTCCGATGGGGACAAAACTTTGCAAGCATGGGGGGGGGACCCACCCCCACATGCTTGCGAAGTTTGGTCACAATCAGAGCATGTTTGGATTGGTAATTATCTCCCAGTGCGGGTTTTTGAAGTCTCTTGGTGCTTAAGAGGCCATGGAGAATCCGGGCCTTCCCCATACCATCGTACCCAAACATGCTCCGATGGGTACCAAACTTTGCAAGCATCTGGGGGTGGGTCCCCCCACATGCTTGCAAAGTTTGGTCGCCATCGGAGCATGTTTGGATTGGTAATTAGCGCCCAGTCCAGATTTCTCAAGTCTCTTGGTGCTTAAGAGGCCATGGAAAATCCGGGCCTTGCCCATACCATCGTACCCAAACATGCTCCGATGGGGACCAAACTTTGCAAGCATGGGGGGGGACCCACCCCCACATGCTTGCAAAGTTTGGTCACAATCAGAGCATGTTTGGATTGGAAATTAGCGCCCAGTGCGGATTTTTGAAGTCTCTTGGTGCTTAAGAGGCCATGGAGAATCCGGGCCTTCCCCATACCATCGTACCCAAACATGCTCCGATGGGGACCAAAATTTACAAGCATGGGGGGGGGACCCACCCCCCATGCTTGCAAAGTTTGGTCCCCATCGGAGCATGTTTGGATTGGTAATTAGCGCCCAGTGCGGGTTCTTGAAGCCTCTTGGCGCTTATTAAGAGACCATGGAAAATTCGGGCCTTCCCCATACCATCGTACCCAAACATGCTCCGATGGGGACCAAACTTTGCAAGCATGTGGGGGTGGGTCCCCCCCACATGCTTGCGAAGTTTGGTCCCCATCGGAGCATGTTTGGATTGGTAATTAGCGCCCAGTCCAGATTTCTCAAGTCTCTTGGTGCTTAAGAGGCCATGGAGAATCCGGGCCTTCCCCATAACATCGTACCCCAACATGCGCCGATGGGGACCAAACTTTGCAAGCATGTGGGGGTGGGTCCCCCTCACATGCTTGCAAAGTTTGGTCCCCATCGGAGCATGTTTGGATTGGTAATTAGCGCCCAGTCCGGATTTTTGAAGTCTTTTGGTGCTTAAGAGGCCAAGTGAGAAATTTGGGTCTTCCCCATACCATCGTACCCAAACATGCTCCGATGGGGACCAAACTTTGCAAGAATGGGGGGGACCCACCCCCACATGCTAGCAAAGTTTGGTCCCCATCGGAGCATGTTTGGATTGGAAATTAGCGCCCAGTCCGGATTTTTGAAGTCTCTTGGTGCTTAAGAGGCCACGGAGAATCCGGGCCTTCCCCATAACATCGTACCCAAACATGCTCCGATGGGGACCAAACTTTGCAAGCATGTGGGGGTGGGTCCCCCCCACATGCTTGCAAAGTTTGGTCCCCATCAGAGCATGTTTGGATTCGTAATTAGCGCCCAGTCCGGATTTTTTAATTGGTGCTTAAGAGGCCAAGTGAGAAATTCGGGCCTTCCCCATACCATCGTACCCAAACATGCTCCGATGGGGACCAAACTTTTCAAGCATGTGGGGGTGGGTCCCCCCCACATGCTTGCAAAGTTTGGTCCCCATCGGAGCATGTTTGGATTGGTAATTAGCGCCCAGTCCAGATTTCTCAAGTCTCTTGGTGCTTAAGAGGCCATGGAGAATCCAGGCCTTCCCCATACCATCGTACCCAAACATGCTCCGATGGGGACCAAACTTTGCAAGCATGTGGGGGTGGGTTCCCCCCACATGCTTGCAAAGTTTGGTCCCCATCGGAGCATGTTTGGATTGGTAATTAGCGCCCAGTCCGGATTTCTGAAGTCTCTTGGTGCTTAAGAGGCCAAGTGAGAAATTCGGGCGTTCCCTATACCATCGTACCCAAACATGCTCCGATGGGGACCAAACTTTGCAAGCATGTGGGGGTGGGTCCCCCCCACGTGCTTGCAAAGTTTGGTCCCTATCGGAGCATGTTTGGATTGGTAATTAGCGCCCAGTCCAGATTTATCAAGTCTCTTGGTGCTTAAGAGGCCATGGAGAATCCGGGCCTTTCCCATACCATCGTACCCAAACATGCTCAGATGGGGACCAAACTTTGCAAGCATGTGGGGGTGGGTCCCCCCCACATGCTTGCAAAGTTTGGTCCCCATCGGAGCATGTTTGGATTGGTAATTAGCGCCTAGTCTTGATTTTTGAAGTCTCTTGGTGCTTAAGAGGCCAAGTGAGAAATTCGGGCCTTCCCCATACCATCGTACCCAAACATGCTCCGATGGGGACCAAACTTTTCAAGCATGTGGGGGTGGGTCCCCCCCACATGCTTGCAAAGTTTGGTCCCCATCGGAGCATGTTTGGATTGGTAATTAGCGCCCAGTCCGGATTTCTCAAGTCTCTTGGTGCTTAAGAGGCCATGGAGAATCCGGGCCTTCCCCATACCATCGTACCCAAACATGCTCCGATGGGGACAAAACTTTGCAAGCATGGGGGGGGGACCCACCCCCACATGCTTGCGAAGTTTGGTCACAATCAGAGCATGTTTGGATTGGTAATTATCTCCCAGTGCGGGTTTTTGAAGTCTCTTGGTGCTTAAGAGGCCATGGAGAATCCGGGCCTTCCCCATACCATCGTACCCAAACATGCTCCGATGGGTACCAAACTTTGCAAGCATCTGGGGGTGGGTCCCCCCACATGCTTGCAAAGTTTGGTCGCCATCGGAGCATGTTTGGATTGGTAATTAGCGCCCAGTCCAGATTTCTCAAGTCTCTTGGTGCTTAAGAGGCCATGGAAAATCCGGGCCTTGCCCATACCATCGTACCCAAACATGCTCCGATGGGGACCAAACTTTGCAAGCATGGGGGGGGACCCACCCCCACATGCTTGCAAAGTTTGGTCACAATCAGAGCATGTTTGGATTGGAAATTAGCGCCCAGTGCGGATTTTCGAAGTCTCTTGGTGCTTAAGAGGCCATGGAGAATCCGGGCCTTCCCCATACCATCGTACCCAAACATGCTCCGATGGGGACCAAAATTTGCAAGCATGGGGGGGGGACCCACCCCCCATGCTTGCAAAGTTTGGTCCCCATCGGAGCATGTTTGGATTGGTAATTAGCGCCCAGTGCGGGTTCTTGAAGCCTCTTGGCGCTTATTAAGAGACCATGGAAAATTCGGGCCTTCCCCATACCATCGTACCCAAACATGCTCCGATGGGGACCAAACTTTGCAAGCATGTGGGGGTGGGTCCCCCCCACATGCTTGCGAAGTTTGGTCCCCATCGGAGCATGTTTGGATTGGTAATTAGCGCCCAGTCCAGATTTCTCAAGTCTCTTGGTGCTTAAGAGGCCATGGAGAATCCGGGCCTTCCCCATAACATCGTACCCCAACATGCGCCGATGGGGACCAAACTTTGCAAGCATGTGGGGGTGGGTCCCCCTCACATGCTTGCAAAGTTTGGTCCCCATCGGAGCATGTTTGGATTGGTAATTAGCGCCCAGTCCGGATTTTTGAAGTCTTTTGGTGCTTAAGAGGCCAAGTGAGAAATTTGGGTCTTCCCCATACCATCGTACCCAAACATGCTCCGATGGGGACCAAACTTTGCAAGAATGGGGGGGACCCACCCCCACATGCTAGCAAAGTTTGGTCCCCATCGGAGCATGTTTGGATTGGAAATTAGCGCCCAGTCCGGATTTTTGAAGTCTCTTGGTGCTTAAGAGGCCACGGAGAATCCGGGCCTTCCCCATAACATCGTACCCAAACATGCTCCGATGGGGACCAAACTTTGCAAGCATGTGGGGGTGGGTCCCCCCCACATGCTTGCAAAGTTTGGTCCCCATCAGAGCATGTTTGGATTCGTAATTAGCGCCCAGTCCGGATTCTTTAATTGGTGCTTAAGAGGCCAAGTGAGAAATTCGGGCCTTCCCCATACCATCGTACCCAAACATGCTCCGATGGGGACCAAACTTTTCAAGCATGTGGGGGTGGGTCCCCCCCACATGCTTGCAAAGTTTGGTCCCCATCGGAGCATGTTTGGATTGGTAATTAGCGCCCAGTCCAGATTTCTCAAGTCTCTTGGTGCTTAAGAGGCCATGGAGAATCCAGGCCTTCCCCATACCATCGTACCCAAACATGCTCCGATGGGGACCAAACTTTGCAAGCATGTGGGGGTGGGTTCCCCCCACATGCTTGCAAAGTTTGGTCCCCATCGGAGCATGTTTGGATTGGTAATTAGCGCCCAGTCCGGATTTCTGAAGTCTCTTGGTGCTTAAGAGGCCAAGTGAGAAATTCGGGCGTTCCCTATACCATCGTACCCAAACATGCTCCGATGGGGACCAAACTTTGCAAGCATGTGGGGGTGGGTCCCCCCCACGTGCTTGCAAAGTTTGGTCCCTATCGGAGCATGTTTGGATTGGTAATTAGCGCCCAGTCCAGATTTATCAAGTCTCTTGGTGCTTAAGAGGCCATGGAGAATCCGGGCCTTTCCCATACCATCGTACCCAAACATGCTCAGATGGGGACCAAACTTTTCAAGCATGTGGGGGTGGGTCCCCCCCACATGCTTGCGAAGTTTGGTCCCCATCGGAGCATGTTTGGATTGGTAATTAGCGCCTAGTCTTGATTTTTGAAGTCTCTTGGTGCTTAAGAGGCCAAGTGAGAAATTCGGGCCTTCCCCATACCATCGTACCCAAACATGCTCCGATGGGGACCAAACTTTTCAAGCATGTGGGGGTGGGTCCCCCCCACATGCTTGCAAAGTTTGGTCCCCATCGGAGCATGTTTGGATTGGTAATTAGCGCCCAGTCCGGATTTCTCAAGTCTCTTGGTGCTTAAGAGGCCATGGAGAATCCGGGCCTTCCCCATACCATCGTACCCAAACATGCTCCGATGGGGACAAAACTTTGCAAGCATGGGGGGGGGACCCACCCCCACATGCTTGCGAAGTTTGGTCACAATCAGAGCATGTTTGGATTGGTAATTATCTCCCAGTGCGGGTTTTTGAAGTCTCTTGGTGCTTAAGAGGCCATGGAGAATCCGGGCCTTCCCCATACCATCGTACCCAAACATGCTCCGATGGGTACCAAACTTTGCAAGCATCTGGGGGTGGGTCCCCCCACATGCTTGCAAAGTTTGGTTGCCATCGGAGCATGTTTGGATTGGTAATTAGCGCCCAGTCCAGATTTCTCAAGTCTCTTGGTGCTTAAGAGGCCATGGAAAATCCGGGCCTTGCCCATACCATCGTACCCAAACATGCTCCGATGGGGACCAAACTTTGCAAGTATGGGGGGGAACCCACCCCCACATGCTTGCAAAGTTTGGTCACAATCAGAGCATGTTTGGATTGGAAATTAGCGCCCAGTGCGGATTTTTGAAGTCTCTTGGTGCTTAAGAGGCCATGGAGAATCCGGTCCTTCCCCATACCATCGTACCCAAACATGCTCCGATGGGGACCAAAATTTGCAAGCATGGGGGGGGGACCCACCCCCCATGCTTGCAAAGTTTGGTCCCCATCGGAGCATGTTTGGATTGGTAATTAGCGCCCAGTGCGGGTTCTTGAAGCCTCTTGGCGCTTATTAAGAGACCATGGAAAATTCGGGCCTTCCCCATACCATCGTACCCAAACATGCTCCGATGGGGACCAAACTTTGCAAGCATGTGGGGGTGGGTCCCCCCCACATGCTTGCGAAGTTTGGTCCCCATCGAGGCATGTTTGGATTGGTAATTAGCGCCCAGTCCAGATTTCTCAAGTCTCTTGGTGCTTAAGAGGCCATGGAGAATCCGGGCCTTCCCCATAACATCGTACCCCAACATGCGCCGATGGGGACCAAACTTTGCAAGCATGTGGGGGTGGGTCCCCCTCACATGCTTGCAAAGTTTGGTCCCCATCGGAGCATGTTTGGATTGGTAATTAGCGCCCAGTCCGGATTTTTGAAGTCTTTTGGTGCTTAAGAGGCCAAGTGAGAAATTTGGGTCTTCCCCATACCATCGTACCCAAACATGCTCCGATGGGGACCAAACTTTGCAAGAATGGGGGGAACCCACCCCCACATGCTAGCAAAGTTTGGTCCCCATCGGAGCATGTTTGGATTGGAAATTAGCGCCCAGTCCGGATTTTTGAAGTCTCTTGGTGCTTAAGAGGCCACGGAGAATCCGGACCTTCCCCATACCATCGTACCCAAACATGCTCCGATGGGGACCAAACTTTTCAAGCATGTGGGGGTGGGTCCCCCCCACATGCTTGCAAAGTTTGGTCCCCATCGGAGCATGTTTGGATTGGTAATTAGCGCCCAGTCCGGATTTCTCAAGTCTCTTGGTGCTTAAGAGGCCATGGAGAATCCGGGCCTTCCCCATACCATCGTACCCAAACATGCTCCGATGGGGACAAAACTTTGCAAGCATGGGGGGGGGACCCACCCCCACATGCTTGCGAAGTTTGGTCACAATCAGAGCATGTTTGGATTGGTAATTATCTCCCAGTGCGGGTTTTTGAAGTCTCTTGGTGCTTAAGAGGCCATGGAGAATCCGGGCCTTCCCCATACCATCGTACCCAAACATGCTCCGATGGGTACCAAACTTTGCAAGCATCTGGGGGTGGGTCCCCCCACATGCTTGCAAAGTTTGGTCGCCATCGGAGCATGTTTGGATTGGTAATTAGCGCCCAGTCCAGATTTCTCAAGTCTCTTGGTGCTTAAGAGGCCATGGAAAATCCGGGCCTTGCCCATACCATCGTACCCAAACATGCTCCGATGGGGACCAAACTTTGCAAGCATGGGAGGGGACCCACCCCCACATGCTTGCAAAGTTTGGTCACAATCAGAGCATGTTTGGATTGGAAATTAGCGCCCAGTGCGGATTTTCGAAGTCTCTTGGTGCTTAAGAGGCCATGGAGAATCCGGGCCTTCCCCATACCATCGTACCCAAACATGCTCCGATGGGGACCAAAATTTGCAAGCATGGGGGGGGGACCCACCCCCCATGCTTGCAAAGTTTGGTCCCCATCGGAGCATGTTTGGATTGGTAATTAGCGCCCAGTGCGGGTTCTTGAAGCCTCTTGGCGCTTATTAAGAGACCATGGAAAATTCGGGCCTTCCCCATACCATCGTACCCAAACATGCTCCGATGGGGACCAAACTTTGCAAGCATGTGGGGGTGGGTCCCCCCCACATGCTTGCGAAGTTTGGTCCCCATCGGAGCATGTTTGGATTGGTAATTAGCGCCCAGTCCAGATTTCTCAAGTCTCTTGGTGCTTAAGAGGCCATGGAGAAACCGGGCCTTCCCCATAACATCGTACCCCAACATGCGCCGATGGGGACCAAACTTTGCAAGCATGTGGGGGTGCGTCCCCCTCACATGCTTGCAAAGTTTGGTCCCCATCGGAGCATGTTTGGATTGGTAATTAGCGCCCAGTCCGAATTTTTGAAGTCTTTTGGTGCTTAAGAGGCCAAGTGAGAAATTTGGGTCTTCCCCATACCATCGTACCCAAACATGCTCCGATGGGGACCAAACTTTGCAAGAATGGGGGGGACCCACCCCCACATGCTAGCAAAGTTTGGTCCCCATCGGAGCATGTTTGGATTGGAAATTAGCGCCCAGTCCGGATTTTTGAAGTCTCTTGGTGCTTAAGAGGCCACGGAGAATCCGGGCCTTCCCCATAACATCGTACCCAAACATGCTCCGATGGGGACCAAACTTTGCAAGCATGTGGGGGTGGGTCCCCCCCACATGCTTGCAAAGTTTGGTCCCCATCAGAGCATGTTTGGATTCGTAATTAGCGCCCAGTCCGGATTTTTTAATTGGTGCTTAAGAGGCCAAGTGAGAAATTCGGGCCTTCCCCATACCATCGTACCCAAACATGCTCCGATGGGGACCAAACTTTTCAAGCATGTGGGGGTGGGTCCCCCCCACGTGCTTGCAAAGTTTGGTCCCCATCGGAGCATGTTTGGATTGGTAATTAGCGCCCAGTCCAGATTTCTCAAGTCTCTTGGTGCTTAAGAGGCCATGGAGAATCCGGGCCTTCCCCATACCATCGTACCCAAACATGCTCCGATGGGGACCAAACTCTGCAAGCATGTGGGGGTGGGTCCCCCCCACATGCTTGCAAAGTTTGGTCCCCATCGGAGCATGTTTGGATTGGTAATTAGCGCCCAGTCTGGATTTTTGAAGTCTCTTGGTGCTTAAGAGGCCAAGTGAGAAATTCGGGCCTTCCCCATACCATCGTACCCAAACATGCTCCGATGGGGACCAAACTTTTCAAGCATGTGGGGGTGGGTCCCCCCCACATGCTTGCAAAGTTTGGTCCCCATCGGAGCATGTTTGGATTGGTAATTAGCGCCCAGTCCGGATTTCTCAAGTCTCTTGGTGCTTAAGAGGCCATGGAGAATCCGGGCCTTCCCCATACCATCGTACCCAAACATGCTCCGATGGGGACAAAACTTTGCAAGCATGGGGGGGGGACCCACCCCCACATGCTTGCGAAGTTTGGTCACAATCAGAGCATGTTTGGATTGGTAATTATCTCCCAGTGCGGGTTTTTGAAGTCTCTTGGTGCTTAAGAGGCCATGGAGAATCCGGGCCTTCCCCATACCATCGTACCCAAACATGCTCCGATGGGTACCAAACTTTGCAAGCATCTGGGGGTGGGTCCCCCCACATGCTTGCAAAGTTTGGTCGCCATCGGAGCATGTTTGGATTGGTAATTAGCGCCCAGTCCAGATTTCTCAAGTCTCTTGGTGCTTAAGAGGCCATGGAAAATCCGGGCCTTGCCCATACCATCGTACCCAAACATGCTCCGATGGGGACCAAACTTTGCAAGCATGGGGGGGGACCCACCCCCACATGCTTGCAAAGTTTGGTCACAATCAGAGCATGTTTGGATTGGAAATTAGCGCCCAGTGCGGATTTTTGAAGTCTCTTGGTGCTTAAGAGGCCATGGAGAATCCGGGCCTTCCCCATACCATCGTACCCAAACATGCTCCGATGGGGACCAAAATTTACAAGCATGGGGGGGGGACCCACCCCCCATGCTTGCAAAGTTTGGTCCCCATCGGAGCATGTTTGGATTGGTAATTAGCGCCCAGTGCGGGTTCTTGAAGCCTCTTGGCGCTTATTAAGAGACCATGGAAAATTCGGGCCTTCCCCATACCATCGTACCCAAACATGCTCCGATGGGGACCAAACTTTGCAAGCATGTGGGGGTGGGTCCCCCCCACATGCTTGCGAAGTTTGGTCCCCATCGGAGCATGTTTGGATTGGTAATTAGCGCCCAGTCCAGATTTCTCAAGTCTCTTGGTGCTTAAGAGGCCATGGAGAATCCGGGCCTTCCCCATAACATCGTACCCCAACATGCGCCGATGGGGACCAAACTTTGCAAGCATGTGGGGGTGGGTCCCCCTCACATGCTTGCAAAGTTTGGTCCCCATCGGAGCATGTTTGGATTGGTAATTAGCGCCCAGTCCGGATTTTTGAAGTCTTTTGGTGCTTAAGAGGCCAAGTGAGAAATTTGGGTCTTCCCCATACCATCGTACCCAAACATGCTCCGATGGGGACCAAACTTTGCAAGAATGGGGGGGACCCACCCCCACATGCTAGCAAAGTTTGGTCCCCATCGGAGCATGTTTGGATTGGAAATTAGCGCCCAGTCCGGATTTTTGAAGTCTCTTGGTGCTTAAGAGGCCACGGAGAATCCGGGCCTTCCCCATAACATCGTACCCAAACATGCTCCGATGGGGACCAAACTTTGCAAGCATGTGGGGGTGGGTCCCCCCCACATGCTTGCAAAGTTTGGTCCCCATCAGAGCATGTTTGGATTCGTAATTAGCGCCCAGTCCGGATTTTTTAATTGGTGCTTAAGAGGCCAAGTGAGAAATTCGGGCCTTCCCCATACCATCGTACCCAAACATGCTCCGATGGGGACCAAACTTTTCAAGCATGTGGGGGTGGGTCCCCCCCACATGCTTGCAAAGTTTGGTCCCCATCGGAGCATGTTTGGATTGGTAATTAGCGCCCAGTCCAGATTTCTCAAGTCTCTTGGTGCTTAAGAGGCCATGGAGAATCCAGGCCTTCCCCATACCATCGTACCCAAACATGCTCCGATGGGGACCAAACTTTGCAAGCATGTGGGGGTGGGTTCCCCCCACATGCTTGCAAAGTTTGGTCCCCATCGGAGCATGTTTGGATTGGTAATTAGCGCCCAGTCCGGATTTCTGAAGTCTCTTGGTGCTTAAGAGGCCAAGTGAGAAATTCGGGCGTTCCCTATACCATCGTACCCAAACATGCTCCGATGGGGACCAAACTTTGCAAGCATGTGGGGGTGGGTCCCCCCCACGTGCTTGCAAAGTTTGGTCCCTATCGGAGCATGTTTGGATTGGTAATTAGCGCCCAGTCCAGATTTATCAAGTCTCTTGGTGCTTAAGAGGCCATGGAGAATCCGGGCCTTTCCCATACCATCGTACCCAAACATGCTCAGATGGGGACCAAACTTTGCAAGCATGTGGGGGTGGGTCCCCCCCACATGCTTGCAAAGTTTGGTCCCCATCGGAGCATGTTTGGATTGGTAATTAGCGCCTAGTCTTGATTTTTGAAGTCTCTTGGTGCTTAAGAGGCCAAGTGAGAAATTCGGGCCTTCCCCATACCATCGTACCCAAACATGCTCCGATGGGGACCAAACTTTTCAAGCATGTGGGGGTGGGTCCCCCCCACATGCTTGCAAAGTTTGGTCCCCATCGGAGCATGTTTGGATTGGTAATTAGCGCCCAGTCCGGATTTCTCAAGTCTCTTGGTGCTTAAGAGGCCATGGAGAATCCGGGCCTTCCCCATACCATCGTACCCAAACATGCTCCGATGGGGACAAAACTTTGCAAGCATGGGGGGGGGACCCACCCCCACATGCTTGCGAAGTTTGGTCACAATCAGAGCATGTTTGGATTGGTAATTATCTCCCAGTGCGGGTTTTTGAAGTCTCTTGGTGCTTAAGAGGCCATGGAGAATCCGGGCCTTCCCCATACCATCGTACCCAAACATGCTCCGATGGGTACCAAACTTTGCAAGCATCTGGGGGTGGGTCCCCCCACATGCTTGCAAAGTTTGGTCGCCATCGGAGCATGTTTGGATTGGTAATTAGCGCCCAGTCCAGATTTCTCAAGTCTCTTGGTGCTTAAGAGGCCATGGAAAATCCGGGCCTTGCCCATACCATCGTACCCAAACATGCTCCGATGGGGACCAAACTTTGCAAGCATGGGGGGGGACCCACCCCCACATGCTTGCAAAGTTTGGTCACAATCAGAGCATGTTTGGATTGGAAATTAGCGCCCAGTGCGGATTTTCGAAGTCTCTTGGTGCTTAAGAGGCCATGGAGAATCCGGGCCTTCCCCATACCATCGTACCCAAACATGCTCCGATGGGGACCAAAATTTGCAAGCATGGGGGGGGGACCCACCCCCCATGCTTGCAAAGTTTGGTCCCCATCGGAGCATGTTTGGATTGGTAATTAGCGCCCAGTGCGGGTTCTTGAAGCCTCTTGGCGCTTATTAAGAGACCATGGAAAATTCGGGCCTTCCCCATACCATCGTACCCAAACATGCTCCGATGGGGACCAAACTTTGCAAGCATGTGGGGGTGGGTCCCCCCCACATGCTTGCGAAGTTTGGTCCCCATCGGAGCATGTTTGGATTGGTAATTAGCGCCCAGTCCAGATTTCTCAAGTCTCTTGGTGCTTAAGAGGCCATGGAGAATCCGGGCCTTCCCCATAACATCGTACCCCAACATGCGCCGATGGGGACCAAACTTTGCAAGCATGTGGGGGTGGGTCCCCCTCACATGCTTGCAAAGTTTGGTCCCCATCGGAGCATGTTTGGATTGGTAATTAGCGCCCAGTCCGGATTTTTGAAGTCTTTTGGTGCTTAAGAGGCCAAGTGAGAAATTTGGGTCTTCCCCATACCATCGTACCCAAACATGCTCCGATGGGGACCAAACTTTGCAAGAATGGGGGGGACCCACCCCCACATGCTAGCAAAGTTTGGTCCCCATCGGAGCATGTTTGGATTGGAAATTAGCGCCCAGTCCGGATTTTTGAAGTCTCTTGGTGCTTAAGAGGCCACGGAGAATCCGGGCCTTCCCCATAACATCGTACCCAAACATGCTCCGATGGGGACCAAACTTTGCAAGCATGTGGGGGTGGGTCCCCCCCACATGCTTGCAAAGTTTGGTCCCCATCAGAGCATGTTTGGATTCGTAATTAGCGCCCAGTCCGGATTTTTTAATTGGTGCTTAAGAGGCCAAGTGAGAAATTCGGGCCTTCCCCATACCATCGTACCCAAACATGCTCCGATGGGGACCAAACTTTTCAAGCATGTGGGGGTGGGTCCCCCCCACATGCTTGCAAAGTTTGGTCCCCATCGGAGCATGTTTGGATTGGTAATTAGCGCCCAGTCCAGATTTCTCAAGTCTCTTGGTGCTTAAGAGGCCATGGAGAATCCAGGCCTTCCCCATACCATCGTACCCAAACATGCTCCGATGGGGACCAAACTTTGCAAGCATGTGGGGGTGGGTTCCCCCCACATGCTTGCAAAGTTTGGTCCCCATCGGAGCATGTTTGGATTGGTAATTAGCGCCCAGTCCGGATTTCTGAAGTCTCTTGGTGCTTAAGAGGCCAAGTGAGAAATTCGGGCGTTCCCTATACCATCGTACCCAAACATGCTCCGATGGGGACCAAACTTTGCAAGCATGTGGGGGTGGGTCCCCCCCACGTGCTTGCAAAGTTTGGTCCCTATCGGAGCATGTTTGGATTGGTAATTAGCGCCCAGTCCAGATTTATCAAGTCTCTTGGTGCTTAAGAGGCCATGGAGAATCCGGGCCTTTCCCATACCATCGTACCCAAACATGCTCAGATGGGGACCAAACTTTTCAAGCATGTGGGGGTGGGTCCCCCCCACATGCTTGCGAAGTTTGGTCCCCATCGGAGCATGTTTGGATTGGTAATTAGCGCCTAGTCTTGATTTTTGAAGTCTCTTGGTGCTTAAGAGGCCAAGTGAGAAATTCGGGCCTTCCCCATACCATCGTACCCAAACATGCTCCGATGGGGACCAAACTTTTCAAGCATGTGGGGGTGGGTCCCCCCCACATGCTTGCAAAGTTTGGTCCCCATCGGAGCATGTTTGGATTGGTAATTAGCGCCCAGTCCGGATTTCTCAAGTCTCTTGGTGCTTAAGAGGCCATGGAGAATCCGGGCCTTCCCCATACCATCGTACCCAAACATGCTCCGATGGGGACAAAACTTTGCAAGCATGGGGGGGGGACCCACCCCCACATGCTTGCGAAGTTTGGTCACAATCAGAGCATGTTTGGATTGGTAATTATCTCCCAGTGCGGGTTTTTGAAGTCTCTTGGTGCTTAAGAGGCCATGGAGAATCCGGGCCTTCCCCATACCATCGTACCCAAACATGCTCCGATGGGTACCAAACTTTGCAAGCATCTGGGGGTGGGTCCCCCCACATGCTTGCAAAGTTTGGTTGCCATCGGAGCATGTTTGGATTGGTAATTAGCGCCCAGTCCAGATTTCTCAAGTCTCTTGGTGCTTAAGAGGCCATGGAAAATCCGGGCCTTGCCCATACCATCGTACCCAAACATGCTCCGATGGGGACCAAACTTTGCAAGTATGGGGGGGAACCCACCCCCACATGCTTGCAAAGTTTGGTCACAATCAGAGCATGTTTGGATTGGAAATTAGCGCCCAGTGCGGATTTTTGAAGTCTCTTGGTGCTTAAGAGGCCATGGAGAATCCGGTCCTTCCCCATACCATCGTACCCAAACATGCTCCGATGGGGACCAAAATTTGCAAGCATGGGGGGGGGACCCACCCCCCATGCTTGCAAAGTTTGGTCCCCATCGGAGCATGTTTGGATTGGTAATTAGCGCCCAGTGCGGGTTCTTGAAGCCTCTTGGCGCTTATTAAGAGACCATGGAAAATTCGGGCCTTCCCCATACCATCGTACCCAAACATGCTCCGATGGGGACCAAACTTTGCAAGCATGTGGGGGTGGGTCCCCCCCACATGCTTGCGAAGTTTGGTCCCCATCGAGGCATGTTTGGATTGGTAATTAGCGCCCAGTCCAGATTTCTCAAGTCTCTTGGTGCTTAAGAGGCCATGGAGAATCCGGGCCTTCCCCATAACATCGTACCCCAACATGCGCCGATGGGGACCAAACTTTGCAAGCATGTGGAGGTGGGTCCCCCTCACATGCTTGCAAAGTTTGGTCCCCATCGGAGCATGTTTGGATTGGTAATTAGCGCCCAGTCCGGATTTTTGAAGTCTTTTGGTGCTTAAGAGGCCAAGTGAGAAATTTGGGTCTTCCCCATACCATCGTACCCAAACATGCTCCGATGGGGACCAAACTTTGCAAGAATGGGGGGAACCCACCCCCACATGCTAGCAAAGTTTGGTCCCCATCGGAGCATGTTTGGATTGGAAATTAGCGCCCAGTCCGGATTTTTGAAGTCTCTTGGTGCTTAAGAGGCCACGGAGAATCCGGACCTTCCCCATACCATCGTACCCAAACATGCTCCGATGGGGACCAAACTTTTCAAGCATGTGGGGGTGGGTCCCCCCCACATGCTTGCAAAGTTTGGTCCCCATCGGAGCATGTTTGGATTGGTAATTAGCGCCCAGTCCGGATTTCTCAAGTCTCTTGGTGCTTAAGAGGCCATGGAGAATCCGGGCCTTCCCCATACCATCGTACCCAAACATGCTCCGATGGGGACAAAACTTTGCAAGCATGGGGGGGGGACCCACCCCCACATGCTTGCGAAGTTTGGTCACAATCAGAGCATGTTTGGATTGGTAATTATCTCCCAGTGCGGGTTTTTGAAGTCTCTTGGTGCTTAAGAGGCCATGGAGAATCCGGGCCTTCCCCATACCATCGTACCCAAACATGCTCCGATGGGTACCAAACTTTGCAAGCATCTGGGGGTGGGTCCCCCCACATGCTTGCAAAGTTTGGTCGCCATCGGAGCATGTTTGGATTGGTAATTAGCGCCCAGTCCAGATTTCTCAAGTCTCTTGGTGCTTAAGAGGCCATGGAAAATCCGGGCCTTGCCCATACCATCGTACCCAAACATGCTCCGATGGGGACCAAACTTTGCAAGCATGGGAGGGGACCCACCCCCACATGCTTGCAAAGTTTGGTCACAATCAGAGCATGTTTGGATTGGAAATTAGCGCCCAGTGCGGATTTTCGAAGTCTCTTGGTGCTTAAGAGGCCATGGAGAATCCGGGCCTTCCCCATACCATCGTACCCAAACATGCTCCGATGGGGACCAAAATTTGCAAGCATGGGGGGGGGACCCACCCCCCATGCTTGCAAAGTTTGGTCCCCATCGGAGCATGTTTGGATTGGTAATTAGCGCCCAGTGCGGGTTCTTGAAGCCTCTTGGCGCTTATTAAGAGACCATGGAAAATTCGGGCCTTCCCCATACCATCGTACCCAAACATGCTCCGATGGGGACCAAACTTTGCAAGCATGTGGGGGTGGGTCCCCCCCACATGCTTGCGAAGTTTGGTCCCCATCGGAGCATGTTTGGATTGGTAATTAGCGCCCAGTCCAGATTTCTCAAGTCTCTTGGTGCTTAAGAGGCCATGGAGAAACCGGGCCTTCCCCATAACATCGTACCCCAACATGCGCCGATGGGGACCAAACTTTGCAAGCATGTGGGGGTGGGTCCCCCTCACATGCTTGCAAAGTTTGGTCCCCATCGGAGCATGTTTGGATTGGTAATTAGCGCCCAGTCCGAATTTTTGAAGTCTTTTGGTGCTTAAGAGGCCAAGTGAGAAATTTGGGTCTTCCCCATACCATCGTACCCAAACATGCTCCGATGGGGACCAAACTTTGCAAGAATGGGGGGGACCCACCCCCACATGCTAGCAAAGTTTGGTCCCCATCGGAGCATGTTTGGATTGGAAATTAGCGCCCAGTCCGGATTTTTGAAGTCTCTTGGTGCTTAAGAGGCCACGGAGAATCCGGGCCTTCCCCATAACATCGTACCCAAACATGCTCCGATGGGGACCAAACTTTGCAAGCATGTGGGGGTGGGTCCCCCCCACATGCTTGCAAAGTTTGGTCCCCATCAGAGCATGTTTGGATTCGTAATTAGCGCCCAGTCCGGATTTTTTAATTGGTGCTTAAGAGGCCAAGTGAGAAATTCGGGCCTTCCCCATACCATCGTACCCAAACATGCTCCGATGGGGACCAAACTTTTCAAGCATGTGGGGGTGGGTCCCCCCCACATGCTTGCAAAGTTTGGTCCCCATCGGAGCATGTTTGGATTGGTAATTAGCGCCCAGTCCAGATTTCTCAAGTCTCTTGGTGCTTAAGAGGCCATGGAGAATCCAGGCCTTCCCCATACCATCGTACCCAAACATGCTCCGATGGGGACCAAACTTTGCAAGCATGTGGGGGTGGGTTCCCCCCACATGCTTGCAAAGTTTGGTCCCCATCGGAGCATGTTTGGATTGGTAATTAGCGCCCAGTCCGGATTTCTGAAGTCTCTTGGTGCTTAAGAGGCCAAGTGAGAAATTCGGGCGTTCCCTATACCATCGTACCCAAACATGCTCCGATGGGGACCAAACTTTGCAAGCATGTGGGGGTGGGTCCCCCCCACGTGCTTGCAAAGTTTGGTCCCTATCGGAGCATGTTTGGATTGGTAATTAGCGCCCAGTCCAGATTTATCAAGTCTCTTGGTGCTTAAGAGGCCATGGAGAATCCGGGCCTTTCCCATACCATCGTACCCAAACATGCTCAGATGGGGACCAAACTTTTCAAGCATGTGGGGGTGGGTCCCCCCCACATGCTTGCGAAGTTTGGTCCCCATCGGAGCATGTTTGGATTGGTAATTAGCGCCTAGTCTTGATTTTTGAAGTCTCTTGGTGCTTAAGAGGCCAAGTGAGAAATTCGGGCCTTCCCCATACCATCGTACCCAAACATGCTCCGATGGGGACCAAACTTTTCAAGCATGTGGGGGTGGGTCCCCCCCACATGCTTGCAAAGTTTGGTCCCCATCGGAGCATGTTTGGATTGGTAATTAGCGCCCAGTCCGGATTTCTCAAGTCTCTTGGTGCTTAAGAGGCCATGGAGAATCCGGGCCTTCCCCATACCATCGTACCCAAACATGCTCCGATGGGGACAAAACTTTGCAAGCATGGGGGGGGGACCCACCCCCACATGCTTGCGAAGTTTGGTCACAATCAGAGCATGTTTGGATTGGTAATTATCTCCCAGTGCGGGTTTTTGAAGTCTCTTGGTGCTTAAGAGGCCATGGAGAATCCGGGCCTTCCCCATACCATCGTACCCAAACATGCTCCGATGGGTACCAAACTTTGCAAGCATCTGGGGGTGGGTCCCCCCACATGCTTGCAAAGTTTGGTTGCCATCGGAGCATGTTTGGATTGGTAATTAGCGCCCAGTCCAGATTTCTCAAGTCTCTTGGTGCTTAAGAGGCCATGGAAAATCCGGGCCTTGCCCATACCATCGTACCCAAACATGCTCCGATGGGGACCAAACTTTGCAAGTATGGGGGGGGACCCACCCCCACATGCTTGCAAAGTTTGGTCACAATCAGAGCATGTTTGGATTGGAAATTAGCGCCCAGTGCGGATTTTTGAAGTCTCTTGGTGCTTAAGAGGCCATGGAGAATCCGGTCCTTCCCCATACCATCGTACCCAAACATGCTCCGATGGGGACCAAAATTTGCAAGCATGGGGGGGGGACCCACCCCCCATGCTTGCAAAGTTTGGTCCCCATCGGAGCATGTTTGGATTGGTAATTAGCGCCCAGTGCGGGTTCTTGAAGCCTCTTGGCGCTTATTAAGAGACCATGGAAAATTCGGGCCTTCCCCATACCATCGTACCCAAACATGCTCCGATGGGGACCAAACTTTGCAAGCATGTGGGGGTGCGTCCCCCCCACATGCTTGCGAAGTTTGGTCCCCATCGAGGCATGTTTGGATTGGTAATTAGCGCCCAGTCCAGATTTCTCAAGTCTCTTGGTGCTTAAGAGGCCATGGAGAATCCGGGCCTTCCCCATAACATCGTACCCCAACATGCGCCGATGGGGACCAAACTTTGCAAGCATGTGGGGGTGGGTCCCCCTCACATGCTTGCAAAGTTTGGTCCCCATCGGAGCATGTTTGGATTGGTAATTAGCGCCCAGTCCGGATTTTTGAAGTCTTTTGGTGCTTAAGAGGCCAAGTGAGAAATTTGGGTCTTCCCCATACCATCGTACCCAAACATGCTCCGATGGGGACCAAACTTTGCAAGAATGGGGGGAACCCACCCCCACATGCTAGCAAAGTTTGGTCCCCATCGGAGCATGTTTGGATTGGAAATTAGCGCCCAGTCCGGATTTTTGAAGTCTCTTGGTGCTTAAGAGGCCACGGAGAATCCGGACCTTCCCCATAACATCGTACCCAAACATGCTCCGATGGGGACCAAACTTTGCAAGCATGTGGGGGTGGGTCCCCCCCACATGCTTGCAAAGTTTGGTCCCCATTGGAGCATGTTTGGATTGGTAATTAGCGCCCAGTCCGGATTTCTGAAGTCTCTTGGTGCTGAAGAGGCCAAGTGAGAAATTCGGGCGTTCCCTATACCATCGTACCCAAACATGCTCCGATGGGGACCAAACCTTTCAAGCATGTGGGGGTGGGTCCCCCCCACGCGCTTGCAAAGTTTGGTCCCTATCGGAGCATGTTTGGATTCGTAATTAGCGCCCAGTCCAGATTTCTCAAGTCTCTTGGTGCTTAAGAGGCCATGGAGAATCCGGGCCTTTCCCATACCATCGTACCCAAACATGCTCGGATGGGGACCAAACTTTGCAAGCATGTGGGGGTGGGTCCCCCCCCACATGCTTGCAAATTTTGGTCCCCATCGAAGCATGTTTGGATTGGTAATTAGCGCCTAGTCTGGATTTTTGAAGTCTCTTGGTGCTTAAGAGGCCAAGTGAGAAATTCGGGCCTTCCCCATACCATCGTACCCAAACATGCTCCGATGGGGACCAAACTTTTCAAGCATGTGGGGGTGGGTCCCCCCCACATGCTTGCAAAGTTTGGTCCCCATCGGAGCATGTTTGGATTGGTAATTAGCGCCCAGTCCGGATTTCTCAAGTCTCTTGGTGCTTAAGAGGCCATGGAGAATCCGGGCCTTCCCCATACCATCGTACCCAAACATGCTCCGATGGGGACAAAACTTTGCAAGCATGGGGGGGGACCCACCCCCACATGCTTGCAAAGTTTGGTCACAATCAGAGCATGTTTGGATTGGTAATTATCGCCCAGTGCGGATTTTTGAAGTCTCTTGGTGCTTAAGAGGCCATGGAGAATCCGGGCCTTCCCCATACCATCGTACCCAAACATGCTCCAATGGGTACCAAACTTTGCAAGCATCTGGGGGTGGGTCCCCCCACATGCTTGCAAAGTTTGGTCGCCATCGGAGCATGTTTGGATTGGTAATTAGCGCCCAGTCCAGATTTCTCAAGTCTCTTGGTGCTTAAGAGGCCATGGAAAATCCGGGCCTTCCCCATACCATCGTACCCAAACATGCTAACTTTGCAAGCATGGGGGGGGACCCACCCCCACATGCTTGCAAAGTTTGGTCACAATCAGAGCACGTTTGGATTGGAAATTAGCGCCCAGTGCGGGTTCTTGAAGTCTCTTGGTGCTTAAGAGGCCATGGAGAATCTGGGCCTTCCCCATACCATCGTACCCACACATGCTCCGATGGGGACCAAAATTTGCAAGCATGGGGGGGGACCCACCCCCCATGCTTGCAAAGTTTGGTCCCCATCGGAGCATGTTTGGATTGGTAATTAGCGCCCAGTGCGGGTTCTTGAAGTCTCTTGGTGCTTATTAAGAGACCATGGAAAATTCGGGCCTTCCCCATACCATCGTACCCAAACATGCTCCGATGGGGACCAAACTTTGCAAGCATGTGGGGGTGGATCCCCCCCACATGCTTGCAAAGTTTGGTCCCCATCAGAGCATGTTTGGATTGGTAATTAGCGCCCAGTCCAGATTTCTCAAGTCTCTTGGTGCTTAAGAGGCCATGGAGAATCCGGGCCTTCCCCATACCAGCGTACCCAAACATGCTCCGATGGGGACCAAACTTTGCAAGCATGTGGGGGTGGGTCCTCCCCACATGCTTGCAAAGTTTGGTCACCATCGGAGCATGTTTGGATTGGTAATTAGCGCCCAGTCCAGATTTCTCAAGTCTCTTGGTGCTTAAGAGGCCATGGAGAATCCAGGCCTTCCCCATACCATCCACCCCCCACATGCTTGCAAAGTTTGGTCCACATCAAAGCATGTTTGGATTGGTAATTAGCGCCCAGTCCGGATTTCTGAAGTCTCTTGGTGCTTAAGAGGCCAAGTTAGAAATTCGGGCGTTCCCCATACCATCGTACCCAAACATGCTCCGATGGGGACCAAACTTTGCAAGCATGTGGGGGTGGGTCCCCCCCACATGCTTGCAAAGTTTGGTCCCTATCGGAGCATGTTTGGATTGGTAATTAGCGCCCAGTCCAGATTTCTCAAGTCTCTTGGTGCTTAAGAGGCCATGAAGAATCCGGGCCTTCCCCATACCATCGTACCCAAACATGCTCCGATGGGGAGCAAACTTTGCAAGCATGTGGGGGTGCGTACCCCCCACATGCTTGCAAAGTTTGGTCCCCATCGGAGCATGTTTGGATTGGTAATTAGCGCTGAGTCTGGATTTTTAAAGTCTCTTGGTGCTTAAGAGGCCAAGTGAGAAATTCGGGCCTTTTCCATACCATCGTACCCAAACATGCTCCGATGGGGACCAAACTTTTCAAGCATGTGGGGGTGGGTCCCCCCCACATGCTCGCAAAGTTTGGTCCCCATCGGAGCATGTTTGGATTGGTAATTAGCGCCCAGTCCGGATTTCTCAAGTCTCTTGGTGCTTAAGAGGCCATGGAGAATCCGGGCCTTCCCCATACCATCGTACCCAAACATGCTCCGATGGGGACAAAACTTTGCAAGCATGGGGGGGGACCCACCCCCACATGCTTGCAAAGTTTGGTCACAATCAGAGCATGTTTGGATTGGTAATTAGCGCCCAGTGCGGGTTTTTGAAGTCTCTTGGTGCTTAAGAGGCCAAGTGAGAAATTCGGGCCTTCCCCATACCATCGTACCCAAACATGCTCCGATGGGGACCAAACTTTGCAAGCATGTGGGGGGGGTGGGTCCCCCCCACATGCTTGCAAAGTTTGGTCCCCATCAGAGCATGTTTGGATTGGTAATTAGCGCCCAGTCCAGATTTCTCAAGTCTCTTGGTGCTTAAGAGGCCATGGAGAATCCAGGCCTTCCCCATACCATCGTACCCAACATGCTCCGATGGGGACCAAACTTTGCAAGCATGTGGGGGTGGGTTCCACCCACATGCTTGCAAAGTTTGGTCCCCATCGGAGCATGTTTGGATTGGTAATTAGCGCCCAGTCCGGATTTCTGAAGTCTCTTGGTGCTTAAGAGGCCAAGTGAGAAATTCGGGCGTTCCCCATACCATCGTACCCAAACATGCTCCGATGGGGACCAAACTTTGCAAGCATGTGGGGGTGGGTCCCCCCCACGTGCTTGCAAAGTTTAGTCCCTATCGGAGCATGTTTGGATTGGTAATTAGCGCCCAGTGCGGGTTCTTGAAGCCTCTTGGCGCTTATTAAGAGACCATGGAAAATTCGGGCCTTCCCCATACCATCGTACCCAAACATGCTCCGATGGGGACCAAACTTTGCAAGCATGTGGGGGTGGGTCCCCCCCACCTGCTTGCAAAGTTTGGTCCCCATCGGAGTATGTTTGGATTGGTAATTAGCGCCCAGTCCAGATTTCTCAAGTCTCTTGGTACTTAAGAGGCCATGGAGAATCCGGGCCTTCCCCATAACATCGTACCCCAACATGCGCCGATGGGGACCAAACTTTGCAAGCATGTGGGGGTGGGTCCCCCTCACATGCTTGCAAAGTTTGGTCCCCATCGGAGCATGTTTGGATTGGTAATTAGCGCCCAGTCCGGATTTCTCAAGTCTCTTGGTGCTTAAGAGGCCATGGAGAATCCGGGCCTTCCCCATACCATCGTACCCAAAGATGCTCCGATGGGGACAAAACTTTGCAAGCATGGGGGGGGACCCACCCCCACAGGCTTGCAAAGTTTGGTCACAATCAAAGCATGTTTGGATTGGTAATTAGCGCCGAGTGCGGGTTTTTGAAGTCTCTTGGTGCTTAAGAGGCCAAGTGAGAAATTCGGGCCTTCCCCATACCATCGTACCCAAACATGCTCTGATGGGGACCAAACTTTGCAAGCATGTGGGGGTGGGTCCCCCCACATGCTTGCAAAGTTTGGTCCCCATCGGAGCATGTTTGGATTGGTAATTAGCGCCCAGTCCAGATTTCTCAAGTCTCTTGGTGCTTAAGAGGCCATGGAGAATCCAGGCCTTCCCCATACCATCGTACCCAACATGCTCCGATGGAGACCAAACTTTGCAAGCATGTGGGGGTGGGTTGCCCCCACATGCTTGCAAAGTTTGGTCCCCATCGGAGCATGTTTGGATTGGTAATTAGCGCCCAGTCCGGATTTCTGAAGTCTCTTGGTGCTTAAGAGGCCAAGTGAGAAATTCGGGCGTTCCCCATACCATCGTACCCAAACATGCTCCGATGGGGACCAAACTTTGCAAGCATGTGGGGGTGGGTCCCCCCCACATGCTTGCAAAGTTTGGTCACAATCAGAGCATGTTTGGATTGGTAATTATCTCCCAGTGCGGGTTTTTGAAGTCTCTTGGTGCTTAAGAGGCCATGGAGAATCCGGGCCTTCCCCATACCATCGTACGCAAACATGCTCCGATGGGGACCAAACTTTGCAAGCATGTGGGGGTGGGTCCCCCCCATATGCTTGCAAAGTTTGGTCCCCATCGGAGCATGTTTGGATTGGTAATTAGCGCGCAGTCTGGATTTTTGAAGTCTCTTGGTGCTTAAGAGGCCAAGTGAGAAATTCGGGCCTTCCCCATACCATCGTACCCAAACATGCTCCGATGGGGACCAAACTTTGCAAGCATGTGGGGGTGGGTCCCCCCCACATGCTTGCAAAGTTTGGTCCCCATCGGAGCATGTTTGGATTGGTAATTAGCGCCCAGTCCGGATTTCTCAAGTCTCTTGGTGCTTAAGAGGCCATGGAGAATCCGGGCCTTCCCCATACCATCGTACCCAAACATGCTCCGATGGGGACAAAACTTTGCAAGCATGGGGGGGGACCCACCCCCACATGCTTGCAAAGTTTGGTCACAATCAGAGCATGTTTGGATTGGTAATTATCGCCCAGTGCGGATTTTTGAAGTCTCTTGGTGCTTAAGAGGCCATGGAGAATCCGGGCCTTCCCCATACCATCGTACCCAAACATGCTCCAATGGGTACCAAAATTTGCAAGCATCTGGGGGTGGGTCCCCCCACATGCTTGCAAAGTTTGGTCGCCATCAGAGCATGTTTGGATTGGTAATTAGCGCCCAGTCCAGATTTCTCAAGTCTCTTGGTGCTTAAGAGGCCATGGAAAATCCGGGCCTTCCCCATACCATCGTACCCAAACATGCTCCGATGGGGACCAAACTTTGCAAGCATGGGGGGGGACCCACCCCCACATGCTTGCAAAGTTTGGTCACAATCAGAGCACGTTTGGATTGGAAATTAGCGCCCAGTGCGGGTTCTTGAAGTCTCTTGGTGCTTAAGAGGCCATGGAGAATCCGGGCCTTCCCCATACCATCGTACCCACACATGCTCCGATGGGGACCAAAATTTGCAAGCATGGGGGGGGACCCACCCCCCATGCTTGCAAAGTTTGGTCCCCATCGGAGCATGTTTGGATTGGTAATTAGCGCCCAGTGCGGGTTCTTGAAGTCTCTTGGTGCTTATTAAGAGACCATGGAAAATTCGGGCCTTCCCCATACCATCGTACCCAAACATGCTCCGATGGGGACCAAACTTTGCAAGCATGTGGGGGTGGATCCCCCCCACATGCTTGCAAAGTTTGGTCCCCATCAGAGCATGTTTGGATTGGTAATTAGCGCCCAGTCCAGATTTCTCAAGTCTCTTGGTGCTTAAGAGGCCATGGAGAATCCGGGCCTTCCCCATACCAGCGTACCCAAACATGCTCCGATGGGGACCAAACTTTGCAAGCATGTGGGGGTGGGTCCTCCACACATGCTTGCAAAGTTTGGTCGCCATCGGAGCATGTTTGGATTGGTAATTAGCGCCCAGTCCGGATTTCTGAAGTCTCTTGGTGCTTAAGAGGCCAAGTTAGAAATTCGGGCGTTCCCCATACCATCGTACCCAAACATGCTCCGATGGGGACCAAACTTTGCAAGCATGTGGGGGTGGGTCCCCCCCACATGCTTGCAAAGTTTGGTCCCTATCGAAGCATGTTTGGATTGGTAATTAGCGCCCAGTCCAGATTTCTCAAGTCTCTTGGTGCTTAAGAGGCCATGGAGAATCCGGGCCTTCCCCATACCATCGTACCCAAACATGCTCCGATGGGGACCAAACTTTGCAAGCATGTGGGGGTGCGTACCCCCCACATGCTTGCAAAGTTTGGTCCCCATCGGAGCATGTTTGGATTGGTAATTAGCGCCGAGTCTGGATTTTTGAAGTCTCTTGGTGCTTAAGAGGCCAAGTGAGAAATTCGGGCCTTTTCCATACCATCGTACCCAAACATGCTCCGATGGGGACCAAACTTTTCAAGCATGTGGGGGTGGGTCCCCCCCACATGCTCTCAAAGTTTGGTCCCCATCGGAGCATGTTTGGATTGGTAATTAGCGCCCAGTCCGGATTTCTCAAGTCTCTTGGTGCTTAAGAGGCCATGGAGAATCCGGGCCTTCCCCATACCATCGTACCCAAACATGCTCCGATGGGGACAAAACTTTGCAAGCATGGGGGGGGACCCACCCCCACATGCTTGCAAAGTTTGGTCACAATCAGAGCATGTTTGGATTGGTATTTAGCGCCCAGTGCGGGTTTTTGAAGTCTCTTGGTGCTTAAGAGGCCAAGTGAGAAATTCGGGCCTTCCCCATACCATCGTACCCAAACATGCTCCGATGGGGACCAAACTATGCAAGCATGTGGGGGTGGGTCCCCCCCACATGCTTGCAAAGTTTGGTCCCCATCGGAGCATGTTTGGATTGGTAATTAGCGCCCAGTCCAGATTTCTCAAGTCTCTTGGTGCTTAAGAGGCCATGGAGAATCCAGGCCTTCCCCATACCATCGCACCCAAACATGCTCCGATGGGGACCAAACTTTGCAAGCATGTGGGGGTGGATTCCCCCCAGATGCTTGCAAAGTTTGGTCCCCATCAGAGCATGTTTGGATGGTAATTAGCGCCCAGTCCAGATTTCTCAAGTCTCTTGGTGCTTAAGAGGCCATGGAGAATCCGGGCCTTCCCCATACCATCGTACCCAAACATGCTCCGATGGGGACCAAACTCTGCAAGCATGTGGGGGTGGGTCCCTCCCACATGCTTGCAAAGTTTGGTCCCCATCGGAGCATGTTTGGATTGGTAATTAGCGCCCAGTCTGGATTTTTGAAATCTCTTGGTGCTTAAGAGGCCAAGTGAGAAATTCGGGCCTTCCCCATACCATCGTACCCAAACATGCTCCGATGGGGACCAAACTTTTCAAGCATGTGAAGGTGGGTCCCCCCCACATGCTTGCAAAGTTTGGTTCCCATCGGAGCATGTTTGGATTGGTAATTAGCGCCCAGTCCGGATTTCTCAAGTCTCTTGGTGCTTAAGAGGCCATGGAGAATCCGGGCCTTCCCCATACCATCGTACCCAAAAATGCTCCGATGGGGACAAAACTTTGCAAGCATGGGAGGGGACCCACCCCCACATGCTTGCAAAGTTTGGTCACAATCAGAGCATGTTTGGATTGGTAATTAGCGCCCAATGCGGGTTTTTGAAGTCTCTTGGTGCTTAAGAGGCCAAGTGAGAAATTCGGGCCTTCCCCATACCATCGTACCCAAACATGCTCCGATGGGGACCAGACTTTGCAAGCATGTGGGGGTGGGTCCCCCTCACATGCTTGCAAAGTTTGGTCCCCATCAGAGCATGTTTGGATTGGTAATTAGCGCCCAGTCCAGATTTCTCAAGTCTCTTGGTGCTTAAGAGGCCATGGAGAATCCAGGCCTTCCCCATACCATCGTACCCAACATGCTCCGATGGGGACCAAACTTTGCAAGCATGTGGGGGTGGGTTCCCCCCACATGCTTGCAAAGTTTGGTCCCCATCGGAGCATGTTTGGATTGGTAATTAGCGCCCAGTCCGGATTTCTGAAGTCTCTTAGTGCTTAAGAGGCCAAGTGAGAAATTCGGGCGTTCCCCATACCATCGTACCCAAACATGCTCCGATGGGGACCAAACTTTGCAAGCATGTGGGGGTGGGTCCCCCCCACATGCTTGCAAAGTTTGGTCCCTATCGGAGCATGTTTGGATTGGTAATTAGGGCCCAGTCCAGATTTCTCAAGTCTCTTGGTGCTTAAGAGGCCATGGAGAATCCGGGCCTTCCCCATACCATCGTACCCAAACATGCTCCGATGGGGACCAAACTTTGCAAGCATGTGGGGGTGCGTCCCCCCCACATGCTTGCAAAGTTTGGTCCCCATCGGAGCATGTTTGGATTGGTAATTAGCGCCCAGTCTGGATTTTTGAAGTCTCTTGGTGCTTAAGAGGCCAAGTGAGAAATTCGGGCGTTCCCCACACCATCGTACCCAAACCTGCTCCGATGGGGACCAAACTTTGCAAGCATGTGGGGGTGGGTCCCCCCCACGTGCTTGCAAAGTTTAGTCCCTATCGGAGCATGTTTGGATTGGTAATTAGCGCCCAGTGCGGGTTCTTGAAGCCTCTTGGCGCTTATTAAGAGACCATGGAGAATCCGGGCCTTCCCCATACCATCGTACCCAAACATGCTCCGATGGGGACCAAACTTTGCAAGCATGTGGGGGTGGGTCCCCCCCACATGCTTGCAAAGTTTGGTCCCCATCGGAGTATGTTTGGATTGGTAATTAGCGCCCAGTCCAGATTTCTCAAGTCTCTTGGTACTTAAGAGGCCATGGAGAATCCGGGCCTTCCCCATAACATCGTACCCCAACATGCGCCGATGGGGACCAAACTTTGCAAGCATGTGGGGGTGGGTCCCCCTCACATGCTTGCAAAGTTTGGTCCCCATCGGAGAATGTTTGGATTGGTAATTAGCGCCCAGTCCGGATTTCTCAAGTCTCTTGGTGCTTAAGAGGCCATGGAGAATCCGGGCCTTCCCCATACCATCGTACCCAAAGATGCTCCGATGGGGACAAAACTTTGCAAGCATGGGGGGGGACCCACCCCCACATGCTTGCAAAGTTTGGTCACAATCAGAGCATGTTTGGATTGGTAATTAGCGCCCAGTGCGGGTTTTTGAAGTCTCTTGGTGCTTAAGAGGCCAAGTGAGAAATTCGGGCCTTCCCCATACCATCGTACCCAAACATGCTTCGATGGGGACCAAACTTTGCAAGCATGTGGGGGTGGGTCCCCCCACATGCTTGCAAAGTTTGGTCCCCATCGGAGCATGTTTGGATTGGTAATTAGCGCCCAGTCCGGATTTCTGAAGTCTCTTGGTGCTTAAGAGGCCAAGTGAGAAATTCGGGCGTTCCCCATACCATCGTACCCAAACATGCTCCGATGGGGACCAAACTTTGCAAGCATGTGGGGGTGGGTCCCCCCCACATGCTTGCAAAGTTTGGTCACAATCAGAGCATGTTTGGATTGGTAATTATCTCCCAGTGCGGGTTTTTGAAGTCTCTTGGTGCTTAAGAGGCCATGGAGAATCCGGGCCTTCCCCATACCATCGTACCCAAACATGCTCCGATGGGGACCAAACTTTGCAAGCATGTGGGGGTGGGTCCCCCCCATATGCTTGCAAAGTTTGGTCCCAATCGGAGCATGTTTGGATTGGTAATTAGCGCACAGTCTGGATTTTTGAAGTCTCTTGGTGCTTAAGAGGCCAAGTGAGAAATTCGGGCCTTCCCCATACCATCGTACCCAAACATGCTCCGATGGGGACCAAACTTTGCAAGCATGTGGGGGTGGGTCCCCCCCACATGCTTGCAAAGTTTGGTCCCCATCGGAGCATGTTTGGATTGGTAACTAGCGCCCAGTCCGGATTTCTCAAGTCTCTTGGTGCTTAAGAGGCCATGGAGAATCCGGGCCTTCCCCATACCATCGTACCCAAACATGCTCCGATGGGGACAAAACTTTGCAAGCATGGGGGGGGACCCACCCCCACATTCTTGCAAAGTTTGGTCACAATCAAAGCATGTTTGGATTGGTAATTAGCGCCCAGTGCGGGTTTTTGAAGTCTCTTGGTGCTTAAGAGGCCATGGAGAATCCGGGCCTTCCCCATACCATCGTACCCAAACATGCTCCAATGGGTACCAAACTTTGCTGGGGGTGGGTCCCCCCCACATGCTTGCAAAGTTTGGTTGCCAGCGGAGCATGTTTGGATTGGTAATTAGCGCCCGGTCCAGATTTCTCAAGTCTCTTGGTGCTTAAGAGGCCATGGAAAATCCGGGCCTTGCCCATACCATCGTACCCAAACATGCTCCGATGGGGACCAAACTTTGCAAGCATGGGGGGGGACCCACCCCCACATGCTTGCAAAGTTTGGTCACAATCAGAGCATGTTTGGATTGGAAATTACCGCCCAGTGCGGGTTTTTGAAGTCTCTTGGTGCTTAAGAGGCCATGGAGAATCCGGGCCTTCCCCATACCATCGTACCCAAACATGCTCCGATGGGGACCACAATTTGCAAGCATGGGGGGGGACCCACCCCCCATGCTTGCAAAGTTTGGTCCCCATCGGAGCATGTTTGGATTGGTAATTAGCGCCCTGTGCGGGTTCTTGAAGCCTCTTGGCGCTTATTAAGAGACCATGGAAAATTCGGGCCTTCCCCATACCATCGTACCCAAACATGCTCCGATGGGGACCAAACTTTGCAAGCATGTGGGGGTGGGTCCCCCCCACATGCTTGCAAGGTTTGGTCCCCATCGGAGCATGTTTGGATTGGTAATTAGCGCCCAGTCCAGATTTCTCAAGTCTCTTGGTGCTTAAGAGGCCATGGAGAATCCGGGCCTTCCCCATAACATCGTACCCCAACATGCGCCGATGGGGACCAAACTTTGCAAGCATGTGGGGGTGGGTCCCCCTCAAATGCTTGCAAAGTTTGGTCCCCATCGGAGCATGTTTGGATTGGTAATTAGCGCCCAGTCCGGATTTTTGAAGTCTTTTGGTGCTTAAGAGGCCAAGTGAGAAATTTGGGTCTTCCCCATACCATCGTACCCAAACATGCTCCGATGGGGACCAAACTTTGCAAGAATGGGGAGGACCCACCCCCACATGCTTGCAAAGTTTGGTCCCCATCGGAGCATGTTTGGATTGGAAATTAGCGCCCAGTCCGGATTTTTGAAGTCTCTTGGTGCTTAAGAGGCCACGGAGAATCCGGGCCTTCCCCATAACATCGTACCCAAACATGCTCCGATGGGGAACAAACTTTGCAAGCATGTGGGGGTGGGCCCCCCCCACATGCTTGCAAAGTTTGGTCCCCATCAGAGCATGTTTGGATTCGTAATTAGCGCCCAGTCCGGATTTTTTAATTGGTGCTTAAGAGGCCAAGTGAGAAATTCGGGCCTTCCCCATACCATCGTACCCAAACATGCTCCGATGGGGACCAAACTTTTCAAGCATGTGGGGGTGGGTCCCCCCCACCTGCTTGCAAAGTTTGGTCCCCATCGGAGCATGTTTGGATTGGTAATTAGCGCCCAGTCCAGATTTCTCAAGTCTCTTGGTGCTTAAGAGGCCATGGAGAATCCAGGCCTTCCCCATACCATCGTACCCAAACATGCTCCGATGGGGACCAAACTTTGCAAGCATGTGGGGGTGGGTTCCCCCCACATGCTTGCAAAGTTTGGTCCCCATCGGAGCATGTTTGGATTGGTAATTAGCGCCTAGTCTTGATTTTTGAAGTCTCTTGGTGCTTAAGAGGCCAAGTGAGAAATTCGGGCCTTCCCCATACCATCGTACCCAAACATGCTCCGATGGGGACCAAACTTTTCAAGCATGTGGGGGTGGGTCCCCCCCACATGCTTGCAAAGTTTGGTCCCCATCGGAGCATGTTTGGATTGGTAATTAGCGCCCAGTCCGGATTTCTCAAGTCTCTTGGTGCTTAAGAGGCCATGGAGAATCCGGGCCTTCCCCATACCATTGTACCCAAACATGCTCCGATGGGGACAAAACTTTGCAAGCATGGGGGGGGACCCACCCCCACATGCTTGCGAAGTTTGGTCACAATCAGAGCATGTTTGGATTGGTAATTATCTCCCAGTGCGGGTTTTTGAAGTCTCTTGGTGCTTAAGAGGCCATGGAGAATCCGGGCCTTCCCCATACCATCGTACCCAAACATGCTCCGATGGGTACCAAACTTTGCAAGCATCTGGGGGTGGGTCCCCCCACATGCTTGCAAAGTTTGGTCGCCATCGGAGCATGTTTGGATTGGTTATTAGCGCCCAGTCCAGATTTCTCAAGTCTCTTGGTGCTTAAGAGGCCACCCCATGGAAAATCCGGGCCTTGCCCATACCATCGTACCCAAACATGCTCCGATGGGGACCAAACTTTGCAAGCATGGGGGGGGACCCACCCCCACATGCTTGCAAAGTTTGGTCACAATCAGAGCATGTTTGGATTGGAAATTAGCGCCCAGTGCGGATTTTTGAAGTCTCTTGGTGCTTAAGAGGCCATGGAGAATCCGGGCCTTCCCCATACCATCGTACCCAAACATGCTCCGATGGGGACCAAAATTTGCAAGCATGGGGGGGGGACCCACCCCCCATGCTTGCAAAGTTTGGTCCCCATCGGAGCATGTTTGGATTGGTAATTAGCGCCCAATGCGGGTTCTTGAAGCCTCTTGGCGCTTATTAAGAGACCATGGAAAATTCGGGCCTTCCCCATACCATCGTACCCAAACATGCTCCGATGGGGACCAAACTTTGCAAGCATGTGGGGGTGGGTCCCCCCCACATGCTTGCGAAGTTTGGTCCCCATCAGAGCATGTTTGGATTGGTAATTAGCGCCCAGTCCAGATTTCTCAAGTCTCTTGGTGCTTAAGAGGCCATGGAGAATCCGGGCCTTCCCCATAACATCGTACCCCAACATGCGCCGATGGGGACCAAACTTTGCAAGCATGTGGGGGTGGGTCCCCCTCACATGCTTGCAAAGTTTGGTCCCCATCGGAGCATGTTTGGATTGGTAATTAGCGCCCAGTCCGGATTTTTGAAGTCTTTTGGTGCTTAAGAGGCCAAGTGAGAAATTTGGGTCTTCCCCATACCATCGTACCCAAACATGCTCCGATGGGGACCAAACTTTGCAAGAATGGGGGGGACCCACCCCCATATGCTAGCAAAGTTTGGTCCCTATCGGAGCATGTTTGGATTGGAAATTAGCGCCCAGTCCGGATTTTTGAAGTCTCTTGGTGCTTAAGAGGCCACGGAGAATCCGGGCCTTCCCCATAACATCGTACCCAAACATGCTCCGGTGGGGACCAAACTTTGCAAGCATGTGGGGGTGGGTCCCCCCCACATGCTTGCAAAGTTTGGTCCCCATCAAAGCATGTTTGGATTCGTAATTAGCGCCCAGTCCGGATTTTTTAATTGGTGCTTAAGAGGCCATGTGAGAAATTCGGGCCTTCCCCATACCATCGTACCCAAACATGCTCCGATGGGGACCAAACTTTGCAAGCATGTGGGGGTGGGTCCCCCCCACATGCTTGCAAAGTTTGGTCCCCATCGGAGCATGTTTGGATTGGTAATTAGCGCCCAGTCCAGATTTCTCAAGTCTCTTGGTGCTTAAGAGGCCATGGAGAATCCAGGCCTTCCCCATACCATCGTACCCAAACATGCTCCGATGGGGACCAAACTTTGCAAGCATGTGGGGGTGGGTTCCCCCCACATGCTTGCAAAGTTTGGTCCCCATCGGAGCATGTTTGGATTGGTAATTAGCGCCCAGTCCGGATTTCTGAAGTCTCTTGGTGCTTAAGAGGCCAAGTGAGAAATTCGGGCGTTCCCTATACCATCGTACCCAAACATGCTCCGATGGGGACCAAACTTTTCAAGCATGTGGGGGTGGGTCCCCCCCACGTGCTTGCAAAGTTTGGTCCCTATCGGAGCATGTTTGGATTCGTAATTAGCGCCCAGTCCAGATTTCTCAAGTCTCTTGGTGCTTAAGAGGCCATGGAGAATCCGGGCATTTCCCATACCATCGTACCCAAACATGCTCGGATGGGGACCAAACTCTGCAAGCATGTGGGGGTGGGTCCCCCCCCACATGCTTGCAAATTTTGGTCCCCATCGAAGCATGTTTGGATTGGTAATTAGCGCCTAGTCTGGATTTTTGAAGTCTCTTGGTGCTTAAGAGGCCAAGTGAGAAATTCGGGCCTTCCCCATACCATCGTACCCAAACATGCTCCGATGGGGACCAAACTTTTCAAGCATGTGGGGGTGGGCCCCCCCACATGCTTGCAAAGTTTGGTCCCCATCGGAGCATGTTTGGATTGGTAATTAGCGCCCAGTCTGGATTTCTCAAGTCTCTTGGTGCTTAAGAGGCCATGGAGAATCCGGGCCTTCCCCATACCATCGTACCCAAACATGCTCCAATGGGTACCAAACTTTGCAAGCATCTGGGGGTGGGTCCCCCCACATGCTTGCAAAGTTTGGTCGCCATCGGAGCATGTTTGGATTGGTAATTAGCGCCCAGTCCAGATTTCTCAAGTCTCTTGGTGCTTAAGAGGCCATGGAAAATCCGGGCCTTCCCCATACCATCGTACCCAAACATGCTCCGATGGGGACCAAACTTTGCAAGCATGGGGGGGGACCTACCCCCACATGCTTGCAAAGTTTGGTCACAATCAGAGCACGTTTGGATTGGAAATTAGCGCCCAGTGCGGGTTCTTGAAGTCTCTTGGTGCTTAAGAGGCCATGGAGAATCCGGGCCTTCCCCATACCATCGTACCCACACATGCTCCGATGGGGACCAAAATTTGCAAGCATGGGGGGGGACCCACCCCCCATGCTTGCAAAGTTTGGTCCCCATCGGAGCATGTTTGGATTGGTAATTAGCGCCCAGTGCGGGTTCTTGAAGTCTCTTGGTGCTTATTAAGAGACCATGGAAAATTCGGGCCTTCCCCATACCATCGTACCCAAACATGCTCCGATGGGGACCAAACTTTGCAAGCATGTGGGGGTGGATCCCCCCCACATGCTTGCAAAGTTTGGTCCCCATCAGAGCATGTTTGGATTGGTAATTAGCGCCCAGTCCAGATTTCTCAAGTCTCTTGGTGCTTAAGAGGCCATGGAGAATCCGGGCCTTCCCCATACCAGCGTACCCAAACATGCTCCGATGGGGACCAAACTTTGCAAGCATGTGGGGGTGGGTCCTCCCCACATGCTTGCAAAGTTTGGTCGCCATCGGAGCATGTTTGGATTGGTAATTAGTGCCCAGTCCAGATTTCTCAAGTCTCTTGGTGCTTAAGAGGCCATGGAGAATCCAGGCCTTCCCCATACCATCCACCCCCCACATGCTTGCAAAGTTTGGTCCACATCGAAGCATGTTTGGATTGGTAATTAGCGCCCAGTCCGGATTTCTGAAGTCTCTTGGTGCTTAAGAGGCCAAGTGAGAAATTCGGGCGTTCCCCATACCATCGTACCCAAACATGCTCCGATGGGGACCAAACTTTGCAAGCATGTGGGGTGGGTCCGCCCCACATGCTTGCAAAGTTTGGTCCCTATCGGAGCATGTTTGGATTGGTAATTAGCGCCCAGTCCAGATTTCTCAAGTCTCTTGGTGCTTAAGAGGCCATGGAGAATCCGGGCCTTCCCCATACCATCGTACCCAAACATGCTCCGATGGGGACCAAACTTTGCAAGCATGTGGGGGTGCGTCCCCCCCACATGCTTGCAAAGTTTGGTCCCCATCGGAGCATGTTTGGATTGGTAATTAGCGCCCAGTCTGGATTTTTGAAGTCTCTTGGTGCTTAAGAGGCCAAGTGAGAAATTCGGGCCTTTTCCATACCATCGTACCCAAACATGCTCCGATGGGGACCAAACTTTTCAAGCATGTGGGGGTGGGTCCCCCCCACATGCTCGCAAAGTTTGGTCCCCATCGGAGCATGTTTGGATTGGTAATTAGCGCTCAGTCCGGATTTCTCAAGTCTCTTGGTGCTTAAGAGGCCATGGAGAATCCGGGCCTTCCCCATACCATCGTACCCAAACATGCTCTGATGGGGACAAAACTTTGCAAGCATGGGGGGAGACCCACCCCTACATGCTTGCAAAGTTTGGTCACAATCAGAGCATGTTTGGATTGGTAATTAGCGCCCAGTGCGGGTTTTTGAAGTCTCTTGGTGCTTAAGAGGCCAAGTGAGAAATTCGGGCCTTCCCCATACCATCGTACCCAAACATGCTCCGATGGGGACCAAACTTTGCAAGCATGTGGGGGTGGGTCCCCCCCACGTGCTTGCAAAGTTTGGTCCCTATCGGAGCATGTTTGGATTGGTAATTAGCGCCCAGTCCAGATTTCTCAAGTCTCTTGGTGCTTAAGAGGCCATGGAGAATCCGGGCCTTCCCCATACCATCGTACCCAAACATGCTCCGATGGGGACCAAACTCTGCAAGCATGTGGGGGTGGGTCCCCCCCACATGCTTGCAAAGTTTGGTCCCCATCGGAGCATGTTTGGATTGGTAATTAGCGCCCAGTCTGGATTTTTGAAGTCTCTTGGTGCTTAAGAGGCCAAGTGAGAAATTCGGGCCTTCCCCATACCATCGTACCCAAACATGCTCCGATGGGGACCAAACTTTTCAAGCATGTGGGGGTGGGTCCCCCCCACATGCTTGCAAAGTTTGGTTCCCATCGGAGCATGTTTGGATTGGTAATTAGCGCCCAGTTCGGATTTCTCAAGTCTCTTGGTGCTTAAGAGGCCATGGAGAATCCGGGCATTCCCCATACCATCATACCCAAACATGCTCCGATGGGTACCAAACTTTGCAAGCATCTGGGGGTGGGTCCCCCCACATGCTTGCAAAGTTTGGTCGCCATCGGAGCATGTTTGGATTGGTAATTAGCGCCCAGTCCAGATTTCTCAAGTCTCTTGGTGCTTAAGAGGCCATGGAAAATCCGGGCCTTCCCCATACCATCGTACCCAAACATGCTCCGATGGGGACCAAACTTTGCAAGCATGGGGGGGGGACCCACCCCCACATGCTTGCAAAGTTTGGTCACAATCAGAGCACGTTTGGATTGGAAATTAGCGCCCAGTGCGGGTTCTTGAAGTCTCTTGGTGCTTAAGAGGCCATGGAGAATCCGGGCCTTCCCCATACCATCGTACCCACACATGCTCCGATGGGGACCAAAATTTGCAAGCATGGGGGGGGACCCACCCCCCATGCTTGCAAAGTTTGGTCCCCATCGGAGCATGTTTGGATTGGTAATTAGCGCCCAGTGCGGGTTCTTGAAGCCTCTTGGCGCTTATTAAGAGACCATGGAAAATTCGGGCCTTCCCCATACCATCGTACCCAAACATGCTCCGATGGGGACCAAACTTTGCAAGCATGTGGGGGTGGATCCCCCCCACATGCTTGCAAAGTTTGGTCCCCATCAGAGCATGTTTGGATTGGTAATTAGCGCCCAGTCCAGATTTCTCAAGTCTCTTGGTGCTTAAGAGGCCATGGAGAATCCGGGCCTTCCCCATACCAGCGTACCCAAACATGCTCCGATGGGGACCAAACTTTGCAAGCATGTGGGGGTGGGTCCTCCCCACATGCTTGCAAAGTTTGGTCGCCATCGGAGCATGTTTGGATTGGTAATTAGCGCCCAGTCCAGATTTCTCAAGTCTCTTGGTGCTTAAGAGGCCATGGAGAATCCAGGCCTTCCCCATACCATCCACCCCCCACATGCTTGCAAAGTTTGGTCCACATCGAAGCATGTTTGGATTGGTAATTAGCGCCCAGTCCGGATTTCTGAAGTCTCTTGGTGCTTAAGAGGCCAAGTGAGAAATTCGGGCGTTCCCTATACCATCGTACCCAAACATGCTCCGATGGGGACCAAACTTTTCAAGCATGTGGGGGTGGGTCCCCCCCACGTGCTTGCAAAGTTTGGTCCCTATCGGAGCATGTTTGGATTCGTAATTAGCGCCCAGTCCAGATTTCTCAAGTCTCTTGGTGCTTAAGAGGCCATGGAGAATCCGGGCCTTTCCCATACCATCGTACCCAAACATGCTCGGATGGGGACCAAACTTTGCAAGCATGTGGGGGTGGGTCCCCCCCCACATGCTTGCAAATTTTGGTCCCCATCGAAGCATGTTTGGATTGGTAATTAGCGCCTAGTCTGGATTTTTGAAGTCTTTTGGTGCTTAAGAGGCCAAGTGAGAAATTCGGGCCTTCCCCATACCATCGTACCCAAACATGCTCCGATGGGGACCAAACTTTTCAAGCATGTGGGGGTGGGCCCCCCCACATGCTTGCAAAGTTTGGTCCCCATCGGAGCATGTTTGGATTGGTAATTAGCGCCCAGTCTGGATTTCTCAAGTCTCTTGGTGCTTAAGAGGCCATGGAGAATCCGGGCCTTCCCCATACCATCGTACCCAAACATGCTCCAATGGGTACCAAACTTTGCAAGCATCTGGGGGTGGGTCCCCCCACATGCTTGCAAAGTTTGGTCGCCATCGGAGCATGTTTGGATTGGTAATTAGCGCCCAGTCCAGATTTCTCAAGTCTCTTGGTGCTTAAGAGGCCATGGAAAATCCGGGCCTTCCCCATACCATCGTACCCAAACATGCTCCGATGGGGACCAAACTTTGCAAGCATGGGGGGGGACCCACCCCCACATGCTTGCAAAGTTTGGTCACAATCAGAGCACGTTTGGATTGGAAATTAGCGCCCAGTGCGGGTTCTTGAAGTCTCTTGGTGCTTAAGAGGCCATGGAGAATCCGGGCCTTCCCCATACCATCGTACCCACACATGCTCCGATGGGGACCAAAATTTGCAAGCATGGGGGGGGACCCAACCCCATGCTTGCAAAGTTTGGTCCCCATCGGAGCATGTTTGGATTGGTAATTAGCGCCCAGTGCGGGTTCTTGAAGTCTCTTGGTGCTTATTAAGAGACCATGGAAAATCCGGGCCTTCCCCATACCATCGTACCCAAACATGCTCCGATGGGGACCAAACTTTGCAAGCATGTGGGGGTGGATCCCCCCCACATGCTTGCAAAGTTTGGTCCCCATCAGAGCATGTTTGGATTGGTAATTAGCGCCCAGTCCAGATTTCTCAAGTCTCTTGGTGCTTAAGAGGCCATGGAGAATCCGGGCCTTCCCCATACCAGCGTACCCAAACATGCTCCGATGGGGACCAAACTTTGCAAGCATGTGGGGGTGGGTCCTCCCCACATGCTTGCAAAGTTTGGTCGCCATCGGAGCATGTTTGGATTGGTAATTAGCGCCCAGTCCAGATTTCTCAAGTCTCTTGGTGCTTAAGAGGCCATGGAGAATCCAGGCCTTCCCCATACCATCCACCCCCCACATGCTTGCAAAGTTTGGTCCACATCGAAGCATGTTTGGATTGGTAATTAGCGCCCAGTCCGGATTTTTTAATTGGTGCTTAAGAGGCCATGTGAGAAATTCGGGCGTTCCCCATACCATCGTACCCAAACATGCTCCGATGGGGACCAAACTTTGCAAGCATGTGGGGTGGGTCCGCCCCACATGCTTGCAAAGTTTGGTCCCTATCGGAGCATGTTTGGATTGGTAATTAGCGCCCAGTCCAGATTTCTCAAGTCTCTTGGTGCTTAAGAGGCCATGGAGAATCCGGGCCTTCCCCATACCATCGTACCCAAACATGCTCCGATGGGGACCAAACTTTGCAAGCATGTGGGGGTGCGTCCCCCCCACATGCTTGCAAAGTTTGGTCCCCATCGGAGCATGTTTGGATTGGTAATTAGCGCCCAGTCTGGATTTTTGAAGTCTCTTGGTGCTTAAGAGGCCAAGTGAGAAATTCGGGCCTTTTCCATACCATCGTACCCAAACATGCTCCGATGGGGACCAAACTTTTCAAGCATGTGGGGGTGGGTCCCCCCCACATGCTCGCAAAGTTTGGTCCCCATCGGAGCATGTTTGGATTGGTAATTAGCGCCCAGTCCGGATTTCTCAAGTCTCTTGGTGCTTAAGAGGCCATGGAGAATCCGGGCCTTCCCCATACCATCGTACCCAAACATGCTCTGATGGGGACAAAACTTTGCAAGCATGGGGGGAGACCCACCCCTACATGCTTGCAAAGTTTGGTCACAATCAGAGCATGTTTGGATTGGTAATTAGCGCCCAGTGCGGGTTTTTGAAGTCTCTTGGTGCTTAAGAGGCCAAGTGAGAAATTCGGGCCTTCCCCATACCATCGTACCCAAACATGCTCCGATGGGGACCAAACTTTGCAAGCATGTGGGGGTGGGTCCCCCCCACGTGCTTGCAAAGTTTGGTACTTATCGGAGCATGTTTGGATTGGTAATTAGCGCCCAGTCCAGATTTCTCAAGTCTCTTGGTGCTTAAGAGGCCATGGAGAATCCGGGCCTTCCCCATACCATCGTACCCAAACATGCTCCGATGGGGACCAAACGCTGCAAGCATGTGGGGGTGGGTCCCCCCCACATGCTTGCAAAGTTTGGTCCCCATCGGAGCATGTTTGGATTGGTAATTAGCGCCCAGTCTGGATTTTTGAAGTCTCTTGGTGCTTAAGAGGCCAAGTGAGAAATTCGGGCCTTCCCCATACCATCGTACCCAAACATGCTCCGATGGGGACCAAACTTTTCAAGCATGTGGGGGTGGGTCCCCCCCACATGCTTGCAAAGTTTGGTTCCCATCGGAGCATGTTTGGATTGGTAATTAGCGCCCAGTTCGGATTTCTCAAGTCTCTTGGTGCTTAAGAGGCCATGGAGAATCCGGGCCTTCCCCATACCATCATACCCAAACATGCTCCGATGGGTACCAAACTTTGCAAGCATCTGGGGGTGGGTCCCCCCACATGCTTGCAAAGTTTGGTCGCCATCGGAGCATGTTTGCATTGGTAATTAGCGCCCAGTCCAGATTTCTCAAGTCTCTTGGTGCTTAAGAGGCCATGGAAAATCCGGGCCTTCCCCATACCATCGTACCCAAACATGCTCCGATGGGGACCAAACTTTGCAAGCATGGGGGGGGGACCCACCCCCACATGCTTGCAAAGTTTGGTCACAATCAGAGCACGTTTGGATTGGAAATTAGCGCCCAGTGCGGGTTCTTAAAGTCTCTTGGTGCTTAAGAGGCCATGGAGAATCCGGGCCTTCCCCATACCATCGTACCCACACATGCTCCGATGGGGACCAAAATTTGCAAGCATGGGGGGGGACCCACCCCCCATGCTTGCAAAGTTTGGTCCCCATCGGAGCATGTTTGGATTGGTAATTAGCGCCCAGTGCGGGTTCTTGAAGCCTCTTGGCGCTTATTAAGAGACCATGGAAAATTCGGGCCTTCCCCATACCATCGTACCCAAACATGCTCCGATGGGGACCAAACTTTGCAAGCATGTGGGGGTGGATCCCCCCCACATGCTTGCAAAGTTTGGTCCCCATCAGAGCATGTTTGGATTGGTAATTAGCGCCCAGTCCAGATTTCTCAAGTCTCTTGGTGCTTAAGAGGCCATGGAGAATCCGGGCCTTCCCCATACCAGCGTACCCAAACATGCTCCGATGGGGACCAAACTTTGCAAGCATGTGGGGGTGGGTCCTCCCCACATGCTTGCAAAGTTTGGTTGCCATCGGAGCATGTTTGGATTGGTAATTAGCGCCCAGTCCAGATTTCTCAAGTCTCTTGGTGCTTAAGAGGCCATGGAGAATCCAGGCCTTCCCCATACCATCCACCCCCCACATGCTTGCAAAGTTTGGTCCACATCGAAGCATGTTTGGATTGGTAATTAGCGCCCAGTCCGGATTTCTGAAGTCTCTTGGTGCTTAAGAGGCCAAGTGAGAAATTCGGGCGTTCCCTATACCATCGTACCCAAACATGCTCCGATGGGGACCAAACTTTTCAAGCATGTGGGGGTGGGTCCCCCCCACGTGCTTGCAAAGTTTGGTCCCTATCGGAGCATGTTTGGATTCGTAATTAGCGCCCAGTCCAGATTTCTCAAGTCTCTTGGTGCTTAAGAGGCCATGGAGAATCCGGGCCTTTCCCATACCATCGTACCCAAACATGCTCGGATGGGGACCAAACTTTGCAAGCATGTGGGGGTGGGTCCCCCCCCACATGCTTGCAAATTTTGGTCCCCATCGAAGCATGTTTGGATTGGTAATTAGCGCCTAGTCTGGATTTTTGAAGTCTCTTGGTGCTTAAGAGGCCAAGTGAGAAATTCGGGCCTTCCCCATACCATCGTACCCAAACATGCTCCGATGGGGACCAAACTTTTCAAGCATGTGGGGGTGGGTCCCCCCCACATGCTTGCAAAGTTTGGTTCCCATCGGAGCATGTTTGGATTGGTAATTAGCGCCCAGTTCGGATTTCTCAAGTCTCTTGGTGCTTAAGAGGCCATGGAGAATCCGGGCCTTCCCCATACCATCGTACCCAAACATGCTCCAATGGGTACCAAACTTTGCAAGCATCTGGGGGTGGGTCCCCCCACATGCTTGCAAAGTTTGGTCGCCATCGGAGCATGTTTGGATTGGTAATTAGCGCCCAGTCCAGATTTCTCAAGTCTCTTGGTGCTTAAGAGGCCATGGAAAATCCGGGCCTTCCCCATACCATCGTACCCAAACATGCTCCGATGGGGACCAAACTTTGCAAGCATGGGGGGGGACCCACCCCCACATGCTTGCAAAGTTTGGTCATAATCAGAGCACGTTTGGATTGGAAATTAGCGCCCAGTGCGGGTTCTTGAAGTCTCTTGGTGCTTAAGAGGCCATGGAGAATCCGGGCCTTCCCCATACCATCGTACCCACACATGCTCCGATGGGGACCAAAATTTGCAAGCATGGGGGGGGACCCACCCCCCATGCTTGCAAAGTTTGGTCCCCATCGGAGCATGTTTGGATTGGTAATTAGCGCCCAGTGCGGGTTCTTGAAGCCTCTTGGCGCTTATTAAGAGACCATGGAAAATTCGGGCCTTCCCCATACCATCGTACCCAAACATGCTCCGATGGGGACCAAACTTTGCAAGCATGTGGGGGTGGATCCCCCCCACATGCTTGCAAAGTTTGGTCCCCATCAGAGCATGTTTGGATTGGTAATTAGCGCCCAGTCCAGATTTCTCAAGTCTCTTGGTGCTTAAGAGGCCATGGAGAATCCGGGCCTTCCCCATACCAGCGTACCCAAACATGCTCCGATGGGGACCAAACTTTGCAAGCATGTGGGGGTGGGTCCTCCCCACATGCTTGCAAAGTTTGGTCGCCATCGGAGCATGTTTGGATTGGTAATTAGCGCCCAGTCCAGATTTCTCAAGTCTCTTGGTGCTTAAGAGGCCATGGAGAATCCAGGCCTTCCCCATACCATCCACCCCCCACATGCTTGCAAAGTTTGGTCCACATCGAAGCATGTTTGGATTGGTAATTAGCGCCCAGTCCGGATTTCTGAAGTCTCTTCGTGCTTAAGAGGCCAAGTGAGAAATTCGGGCGTTCCCCATACCATCGTACCCAAACATGCTCCGATGGGGACCAAACTTTGCAAGCATGTGGGGTGGGTCCGCCCCACATGCTTGCAAAGTTTGGTCCCTATCGGAGCATGTTTGGATTGGTAATTAGCGCCCAGTCCAGATTTCTCAAGTCTCTTGGTGCTTAAGAGGCCATGGAGAATCCGGGCCTTCCCCATACCATCGTACCCAAACATGCTCCGATGGGGACCAAACTTTGCAAGCATGTGGGGGTGCGTCCCCCCCACATGCTTGCAAAGTTTGGTCCCCATCGGAGCATGTTTGGATTGGTAATTAGCGCCCAGTCTGGATTTTTGAAGTCTCTTGGTGCTTAAGAGGCCAAGTGAGAAATTCGGGCCTTTTCCATACCATCGTACCCAAACATGCTCCGATGGGGACCAAACTTTTCAAGCATGTGGGGGTGGGTCCCCCCCACATGCTCGCAAAGTTTGGTCCCCATCGGAGCATGTTTGGATTGGTAATTAGCGCCCAGTCCGGATTTCTCAAGTCTCTTGGTGCTTAAGAGGCCATGGAGAATCCGGGCCTTCCCCATACCATCGTACCCAAACATGCTCTGATGGGGACAAAACTTTGCAAGCATGGGGGGAGACCCACCCCTACATGCTTGCAAAGTTTGGTCACAATCAGAGCATGTTTGGATTGGTAATTAGCGCCCAGTGCGGGTTTTTGAAGTCTCTTGGTGCTTAAGAGGCCAAGTGAGAAATTCGGGCCTTCCCCATACCATCGTACCCAAACATGCTCCGATGGGGACCAAACTTTGCAAGCATGTGGGGGTGGGTCCCCCCCACGTGCTTGCAAAGTTTGGTCCCTATCGGAGCATGTTTGGATTGGTAATTAGCGCCCAGTCCAGATTTCTCAAGTCTCTTGGTGCTTAAGAGGCCATGGAGAATCCGGGCCTTCCCCATACCATCGTACCCAAACATGCTCCGATGGGGACCAAACTCTGCAAGCATGTGGGGGTGGGTCCCCCCCACATGCTTGCAAAGTTTGGTCCCCATCGGAGCATGTTTGGATTGGTAATTAGCGCCCAGTCTGGATTTTTGAAGTCTCTTGGTGCTTAAGAGGCCAAGTGAGAAATTCGGGCCTTCCCCATACCATCGTACCCAAACATGCTCCGATGGGGACCAAACTTTTCAATCATGTGGGGGTGGGTCCCCCCCACATGCTTGCAAAGTTTGGTTCCCATCGGAGCATGTTTGGATTGGTAATTAGCGCCCAGTTCGGATTTCTCAAGTCTCTTGGTGCTTAAGAGGCCATGGAGAATCCGGGCCTTCCCCATACCATCATACCCAAACATGCTCCGATGGGTACCAAACTTTGCAAGCATCTGGGGGTGGGTCCCCCCACATGCTTGCAAAGTTTGGTCGCCATCGGAGCATGTTTGGATTGGTAATTAGCGCCCAGTCCAGATTTCTCAAGTCTCTTGGTGCTTAAGAGGCCATGGAAAATCCGGGCCTTCCCCATACCATCGTACCCAAACATGCTCCGATGGGGACCAAACTTTGCAAGCATGGGGGGGGACCCACCCCCACATGCTTGCAAAGTTTGGTCACAATCAGAGCACGTTTGGATTGGAAATTAGCGCCCAGTGCGGGTTCTTGAAGTCTCTTGGTGCTTAAGAGGCCATGGAGAATCCGGGCCTTCCCCATACCATCGTACCCACACATGCTCCGATGGGGACCAAAATTTGCAAGCATGGGGGGGGACCCACCCCCCATGCTTGCAAAGTTTGGTCCCCATCGGAGCATGTTTGGATT
Organism: Cibotium barometz; assembly: GCF_041138505.1. NCBI lineage: Eukaryota > Viridiplantae > Streptophyta > Polypodiopsida > Cyatheales > Cibotiaceae > Cibotium > Cibotium barometz. The sequence goes on from NC_141086.1 coordinate 38,689,922, forward strand.
GGTAATTAGCGCCCAGTGCGGGTTTTTGAAGCCTCTTGGCGCTTATTAAGAGACCATGGAAAATTCGGGCCTTCCCCATACCATCGTACCCAAACATGCTCCGATGGGGACCAAACTTTGCAAGCATGTGGGGGTGGATCCCCCCCACATGCTTGCAAAGTTTGGTCCCCATCAGAGCATGTTTGGATTGGTAATTAGCGCCCAGTCCAGATTTCTCAAGTCTCTTGGTGCTTAAGAGGCCATGGAGAATCCGGGCCTTCCCCATACCAGCGTACCCAAACATGCTCCGATGGGGACCAAACTTTGCAAGCATGTGGGGGTGGGTCCTCCCCACATGCTTGCAAAGTTTGGTCGCCATCGGAGCATGTTTGGATTGGTAATTAGCGCCCAGTCCAGATTTCTCAAGTCTCTTGGTGCTTAAGAGGCCATGGAGAATCCAGGCCTTCCCCATACCATCCACCCCCCACATGCTTGCAAAGTTTGGTCCACATCGAAGCATGTTTGGATTGGTAATTAGCGCCCAGTCCGGATTTCTGAAGTCTCTTGGTGCTTAAGAGGCCAAGTGAGAAATTCGGGCGTTCCCTATACCATCGTACCCAAACATGCTCCGATGGGGACCAAACTTTTCAAGCATGTGGGGGTGGGTCCCCCCCACGTGCTTGCAAAGTTTGGTCCCTATCGGAGCATGTTTGGATTCGTAATTAGCGCCCAGTCCAGATTTCTCAAGTCTCTTGGTGCTTAAGAGGCCATGGAGAATCCGGGCCTTTCCCATACCATCGTACCCAAACATGCTCGGATGGGGACCAAACTTTGCAAGCATGTGGGGGTGGGTCCCCCCCACATGCTTGCAAATTTTGGTCCCCATCGAAGCATGTTTGGATTGGTAATTAGCGCCTAGTCTGGATTTTTGAAGTCTCTTGGTGCTTAAGAGGCCAAGTGAGAAATTCGGGCCTTCCCCATACCATCGTACCCAAACATGCTCCGATGGGGACCAAACTTTTCAAGCATGTGGGGGTGGGTCCCCCCCACATGCTTGCAAAGTTTGGTTCCCATCGAAGCATGTTTGGATTGGTAATTAGCGCCCAGTTCAGATTTCTCAAGTCTCTTGGTGCTTAAGAGGCCATGGAGAATCCGGGCCTTCCCCATACCATCGTACCCAAACATGCTCCAATGGGTACCAAACTTTGCAAGCATCTGGGGGTGGGTCCCCCCACATGCTTGCAAAGTTTGGTCGCCATCGGAGCATGTTTGGATTGGTAATTAGCGCCCAGTCCAGATTTCTCAAGTCTCTTGGTGCTTAAGAGGCCATGGAAAATCCGGGCCTTCCCCATACCATCGTACCCAAACATGCTCCGATGGGGACCAAACTTTGCAAGCATGGGGGGGGACCCACCCCCACATGCTTGCAAAGTTTGGTCACAATCAGAGCACGTTTGGATTGGAAATTAGCGCCCAGTGCGGGTTCTTGAAGTCTCTTGGTGCTTAAGAGGCCATGGAGAATCCGGGCCTTCCCCATACCATCGTACCCACACATGCTCCGATGGGGACCAAAATTTGCAAGCATGGGGGGGGACCCACCCCCCATGCTTGCAAAGTTTGGTCCCCATCGGAGCATGTTTGGATTGGTAATTAGCGCCCAGTGCGGGTTCTTGAAGCCTCTTGGCGCTTATTAAGAGACCATGGAAAATTCGGGCCTTCCCCATACCATCGTACCTAAACATGCTCCGATGGGGACCAAACTTTGCAAGCATGTGGGGGTGGATCCCCCCCACATGCTTGCAAAGTTTGGTCCCCATCAGAGCATGTTTGGATTGGTAATTAGCGCCCAGTCCAGATTTCTCAAGTCTCTTGGTGCTTAAGAGGCCATGGAGAATCCGGGCCTTCCCCATACCAGCGTACCCAAACATGCTCTGATGGGGACCAAACTTTGCAAGCATGTGGGGGTGGGTCCTCCCCACATGCTTGCAAAGTTTGGTCGCCATCGGAGCATGTTTGGATTGGTAATTAGCGCCCAGTCCAGATTTCTCAAGTCTCTTGGTGCTTAAGAGGCCATGGAGAATCCAGGCCTTCCCCATACCATCCACCCCCCACATGCTTGCAAAGTTTGGTCCACATCGAAGCATGTTTGGATTGGTAATTAGCACCCAGTCCGGATTTCTGAAGTCTCTTGGTGCTTAAGAGGCCAAGTGAGAAATTCGGGCGTTCCCCATACCATCGTACCCAAACATGCTCCGATGGGGACCAAACTTTGCAAGCATGTGGGGGTGGGTCCGCCCCACATGCTTGCAAAGTTTGGTCCCTATCGGAGCATGTTTGGATTGGTAATTAGCGCCCAGTCCAGATTTCTCAAGTCTCTTGGTGCTTAAGAGGCCATGGAGAATCCGGGCCTTCCCCATACCATCGTACCCAAACATGCTCCGATGGGGACCAAACTTTGCAAGCATGTGGGGGTGCGTCCCCCCCACATGCTTGCAAAGTTTGGTCCCCATCGGAGCATGTTTGGATTGGTAATTAGCGCCCAGTCTAGATTTTTGAAGTCTCTTGGTGCTTAAGAGGCCAAGTGAGAAATTCGGGCCTTTTCCATACCATCGTACCCAAACATGCTCCGATGGGGACCAAACTTTTCAAGCATGTGGGGGTGGGTCCCCCCCACATGCTCGCAAAGTTTGGTCCCCATCGGAGCATGTTTGGATTGGTAATTAGCGCCCAGTCCGGATTTCTCAAGTCTCTTGGTGCTTAAGAGGCCATGGAGAATCCGGGCCTTCCCCATACCATCGTACCCAAACATGCTCTGATGGGGACAAAACTTTGCAAGCATGGGGGGAGACCCACCCCTACATGCTTGCAAAGTTTGGTCACAATCAGAGCATGTTTGGATTGGTAATTAGCGCCCAGTGCGGGTTTTTGAAGTCTCTTGGTGCTTAAGAGGCCAAGTGAGAAATTCGGGCCTTCCCCATACCATCGTACCCAAACATGCTCCGATGGGGACCAAACTTTGCAAGCATGTGGGGGTGGGTCCCCCCCACGTGCTTGCAAAGTTTGGTCCCTATCGGAGCATGTTTGGATTGGTAATTAGCGCCCAGTCCAGATTTCTCAAGTCTCTTGGTGCTTAAGAGGCCATGGAGAATCCGGGCCTTCCCCATACCATCGTACCCAAACATGCTCCGATGGGGACCAAACTCTGCAAGCATGTGGGGGTGGGTCCCTGTTTAGGGTTCACAAACACAACACAACTAACTACTACTGACACAGCAAAGACAACCCCATTAGGTAACACTAACTTAAATTCCCACATCAGGCTAAACATAAACTGAGCATAGAGAACACAAATTGAGTAGAAATTTGCTAAACAAGATAGAGAATAACAGAACAGAACTGAAATACCATGTCTGATTGATCAAGATGAATCATACATTGCTTTCTCCTTCTTCTCTTACTACTTACTACTTGAAAAAGACGACTACGAAGTCCCTATAAATAGGTGACTTCAGACAGTTTTAAACAGTTGTAACTAGAATGTCACAAGACATTAACAGATAATATCCGACTAACCAGATCATAACAAACTCCGACTGATCAATAATCCGACTGAGTAGAATTCCGACTGAGCAACAATCCGACTGAGCAAAGATACATATATCCGACTAAGCAACTATTAGGTAAATATTAGGTATTCTATCTATAGTTCAACACATGGCACAGCCCGGTGGTTGATTTCAAGGAAATCGGACTTGAATTCACAATCCCTTGATCAGAAAATACTGGCCACATGACAAAATTTGATGCTGCTTCTTCAAATGTCAAGTACTACATCACTTTGCTGCTCAGCCTGCATTCCTTCAACAACTGGAACCTCCTTCAAAACCTCAGTCATCTCTGCTGATTTATCTTCCACTGAAGTCTCCACTGGCTGCTCACTCTGACTTGCTGTTTGTACACTTAAATTGATAATAGGTACTTCCACCTGAACTTCTAGGTCCTGAAAGATTTCCTCCACAGTCCTATCACTCTGAATCTTCACACTCTGCATCTCTTTCAGTTCCTGTACCTGCTGAATCCAATACTCACGTTCTTTCTTTAACTGTCTAACCTCTTCTATCAAACTTGCCTCATGCTGAGTGACAAACCCTGTTGTCATAACCTCATAGGGATAATTTATCATTGTTGACATCCTCTCCTTGATCATTCCCCAAGAATCCTGCATAGTGCTATGCATTTGTTGCTTCAGAATCTGTACATCCCCTTGTGCCATCAGCACTCCATTTACATCCAACTCTTCATTCATCAACATCTGTTTTTCCAACACCTGTAAAGGCTGAAGTCTCAATTGCATCACTTCATTATCAACCTTCATTTCTGCATTAGCTTTAGCCATTTTATCCAACTCGGATGTAACCCTATCATCCATTTTTGCTGTCCATTCCTTGAAAATTCCTAAAGACATCTTAACCTTAGCTATCTCCAATGCATGTTGTTCCAATAACTGAGCCTTTTCAGCAATATGCATCTCCTTTGTCTGCTTCAATTCCTCCTCAAGCTGCTTCACCTGCACATTTTTATCCTGGTAATCGTCTGAAGTTACTATCTCATTCAGAAGATGCTGCTGCTCAATCTTCTCCTGCTGACTCTCAATGAAATACTGAAGTTCCTTCAGATACTGCTGAGCAGTACTTACATCCTTCACTACAAACCCTGGTTGATTCACCACCTGTGCTCCAAAGTCAAGTTTTGCAACTAACTTGGTTCCCCCCAATTCAAGTTTCATCTTCTTGGACAGTGTGAAACTCTTCCCCAACATCTTGGGTGTTTGTGAACCTGATACATCAATCAAAGGCTGCACTTCTACATCCTCAACATACGGTTTTTTCGGAGCTCCATATATTACCTTAAAGGCCTCTGTCGGACTGTACCCAACTGTAAGCATACTCTGATACAGCTCCTTCTTGTCAGGTTCCAACTCATCACATTCCGACCTCTGCTCTACCACCTTCTCAGACTGCTGTTCTCTCTCTATTTTGCTGTATTTTTCTTTATCTGGCAACATAATCTCTCCCACTTCCACTTTCTGTGCATACTGAAACATTGCAGCTACATAAGCACTCAACCTGCTATTGGACTGTGTCTTTCTCTTGTCCGACCCAAATATTTCTCCATGAAGCTTGTCAAATAACCAATGTGCCCAACTAACCTCCTCTCCTTTCTCTGCCCAAGACAATGGTGCATAATTTTCCTTTGACATGTAATCAAATTTGATAATAGAGCACAGTCTTTCAAGATACCATTTGAGCTGTTCCCTCCTAGCATAATTAACATTCCTTAACATATAATACTGTCTACCCCCTTCTCTGGGACCAAACTCCTTTTTCAAGACTTCATCACGACATTTTGGGATCACAGTATCCGAAACATATGGTAATTGAAATACTTCTGCAACCATTTCCACAGTAAGACTCACCTTTGAAGAAATTGCGCCTTTTGTTTTTCGGAGTATCTCCACCTGACTTTTAGCATAGAAGTTATTTCTCCAGTCATCCCATGGCAAGCCTGCAAACTCCCGCAAACCGACCTGCTTCAACCATGTTGCATTCCCGGGTGCTGCCTTGTCGAGCTCGACTTTGAAATCGGTGTAGGGATCCATCAGCGACTGTGTAAGTTTGCCGGTAGACAACGGTGTAGGAACCTCATCGTCTTCCTCAGCCACACGCTCCTCTTCCTCAGAGCTGCTAACCTCAACTCTCATGGGTGCTCCCTTCCTTCGAAGCCTCTTCTTCAGAACATCCCGCTGCTCGTCCTCCGCTGGTGGTTGCATGCCTGCAGAGCTCTTAGCTTTCGGCATGGTGATAGGCGAGTGCAAGGAAAGCGCAGAGAAAATGCGCGAATGGTCTTGCATGGATGCTGGAAAGAAAGGACCTCGCACACTCTGGTACGCGCGAAAAGTGCGATCAAACTCCGGCTGCCTCGAAATGATACTCTCCGTAAGTGTCCATTCACCACTCAAATCAAGGCACCATGCAAAATTTTGAAAATTTTCAAAAACTCCGATTATCTGAGATCCGACCCAGCAAAATCCGACTGAGTCCGAATCCGATGCAGACCCATATCCCTGTATTGTCGGACTTTCTTCTGGATCTATTTTCACCTGTGCTACCTGTATCAATGCTGAACTTGCCCAATCCAAATGTGGTGGTGTTCCTTGAAACTTTTTCAACCTGAACCCATTAATTGGTTTCTCCACCCTAGTTCCAAAAACATCAGCCACAATAAAGGTTCCTTGCCCCAGATCTTCAACAATTTGATAAGGCCCTTTGTATCTCAGTGTTAGCTTACCAGGATGAGGTCCCAACCTGGAATTGTACACCATCACCCAATCACCAACCTGAAACACCTTAAATTTGACATTCATAGTCACCCAAGCCTGTCTTCTTCTTTGAATCACCTCAGTGATGTAAGAACTAACTAATCTGTCCTCCTCCAACTGCATCAAATACCTGCTCCTGTACTTCACTGACAAACTTGGAGACATTTTCTCAGCAGTTACTCTTAAACTTGGTACCACAAATTCCATAGGCACAACTGCTTCTAATCCATATACCAACCTGAATGGTGTCATCCCTGTGGTAACTTTAAAAGCTGTTCTATAAGACCACAAAGCAGAGTCCAGCTTCAAGTCCCAATCTTTCTGGTTATCCTGCACAATCTTCTTGAGGATCCTTACCAATGTCTTATTGGTACTCTCAGCTTGTCCATTGGCCTGGGGATGATAAGCTGTAGACTTTTTGTGCATAATCATATGAGTTCTTGTTAGTTCAGAAACTACATCATTCAGAAAGTGAGTTCCCCTATCACTGACCAATTCGACAGGACACCCAAACCTGGTCATGATGTTGTGATACAAGAACTTGGCAACACTTGCAGCCTTGTTATCCTTCAGAGCTACAGCCTCAGCCCATTTTGTACAATAATCAGTAGCAACAAGGATATACCTGTTACCTCTTGGAGTTGTTGGCTTGACAGGTCCCACAAAATCAATTCCCCACTTCTGAAATGGTTCCAAAGGCAAAATAGGATGATCTGATATCCTATCTGAATTATCTGGCTGTCCAAGCTTTTGACAAATCACACATCTCTTGGCATAGTCATGGGCATCTTTCAAAACGGTAGGCCACCACAAACCAGCCTGCAATATTTTCTTTCCTGTAATATCCCCTGAGAAATGTCCTCCTGCTGTTCCGGAATGTGCTTCCTGAATTACTGCCTGCTGTTCATACTCAGGTACACATCTTCTTATCACTTGGTCAATTCCCTTTTTGTACAATGCTCCAGCAATCACTAAGAATGGTCTACTCTTCAAAGCAAACTTCCTTCTCTGATCTGGAGTAAATTTTACTGGCATAAATCCCTCAGTTAAAAATGTCAAAAACTGATCATACCAGGAATCCGACTCAGCAGCCTGAACTTCAAACAATGGGGCATCTGGTAGATCATCATCCACCCCACTTGGTGCTTCTCCAGTTTCCAACCTGCTAAAATAATCAGCAATAGCATGCTCTTTCCCTGGAGTATGGACAATCACAAAGTCAAACTCCTGTAACAAAAGCATCCACCTGGCTAATCTTCCTGTCAACAATGGCTTCTTAATCAGATACAGCAGGGCTTGGTGATCCACATGAAATATTACCCTGTTCCCCAACAAATAATGCCTGAATTTATTCAAGGAATATACCATCCCCAAAGCTTCTCTTTCAGTCACAGCATAATTCCTTTCTGCAGATGATAATATCCGACTGGCATAAAATACTGGCCTATACCATCCTGTCACCTTCTCCTGCATCAAAATTGCCCCTACTGCTACATCTGAGGCATCAACAAAAATATGGAAAGGTAGAGTCCAATCTGGTGGCTGCAAAACTGGTGCAACAGCTACCATCTTCTTCAACAATTGAAATGCCTTCTCTTGAGGCTCAGCCCACACAAAAGGTACATCCTTCTTAGTTAAATGGGTCAATGGTGCACAAATATTGGCTAAATATCTGAGGTACCTGGCATGCCATTTAATCTGACCCACAAACCTCATTACTTCCTTCACATTAGTAGGAGACTTTGCTGCTTGAATAGCCTCAACCTTCTTCACATCAATTGCCATGCCTTCCTGTGAGATCACATGACCTAACAAAATCCCACTCTTTACAGCAATCACACTCTTGAAAGGGTTCAAGACCAGTCTGAACTGCCTACACCTCTCCAAACACAACTTCAGATGTATCAGATGTAAGTCCTTCTTACCAAAAACAGAGAAATCATCAACAAATACTCTCATGAAGTCTTGTAAGTGTGGCTCAAAAACCTTATGTGCCACATAATTGAAGGATGGTGGGCCATTTTTCAAACCAAAACTCATGATAGTAAAATCATATGCACCAAACTCAGTAATGAAAGCAGTCTTATGCTGATCCTCCTCAGCAACACTAATCTGATTGTATCCTGAAAATCCATCCAGAAAGCTATACATTTCATGACCTGCTACAGCATCTAACACTGCATCACAAAATGGCATTGGAAAAGGATCTGTTATGGTTGCTGCATTGAGTTTCCTGTAATCAACACATACTCTCAGCTTCCCATTTTTCTTAGGCACCACAATGATTGGAGATAACCATGTCACCTGGCTCACAGGTTTAATGAACCCTACTGCTAACAACTTATCTATTTCTTCCTTCACCTGTAATGCAAAATTCGGATTCATCCTATACCTTTGCTGCACCACTGGAACTGCATCTGTTCTTAAATTAATCCGATGCTGATGTAATGCAGGATCTATACCCTTGACCTGAGAATACTCCCAAGCAAAGACATCTATATAGTCCTGTAACAACTGCAAAAGATCCTCCAAAAATTGTCCTTCCACCTGCACACTTACTTTCACCATCCTTGGTGCAGCATCTGTACCCAAATTCAATTCCTTAAGATCATCTTCTTTAACCCGACTGGACGTGCCATACTTCTTGTCATAAATCCTTACAGCCATCTCTCCTGCCTCCTTTTGCTCTTGTTCCATCTGTTCCTTGGTAGCAATCTCTGTTTGCTGTTCCAGCAACTGTCTGAACACTGTCCCTTCAATCTCTTGACCTGGCAAGAACTCAGACTCTTCCTGATTCTGATATTCCACAGGCTGCAATATTCTTTCTACATCAACATCAAATAGTGGCACCACTGTTGGATTAGCCATTAAAAACTGTTCCTCCTCATCATCTTCTATTTCTTCAGCAAGATTAATTGTCTGTGCAAACAATGGTTTTTCTTTAAGAGACATATTTCTCTTACCCTGCATGGTTACAGTAATCTTCTTTTTCCCCTTGGTCAGAACCACCACATTCAATCCCCAATCCTGTTTAACTTTAGCCATTCTAAACCAAGGCCTACCCAGTAACATTTCATAAGGTGATAGTGATTCTGACATTCGGATTACCACAAAATTTACCAAGAATCCCATACCTGCCACTTCAATTTCCTGCTGCTTCAAAATTCCCAATGGTTGCACCCTGGTGTGATCTGCCATTTTCACCTGAAATGGTGCTGGGGCTAAATTTGCTGCACCCATTTCTTTGTATACACTTTCAGGGAGAATGTTAACCCCTGATCCTCCATCCAAAAGAACTTCATCAAAAACCCTGCCTTGGTACTCAACCTTAATGACAGGAACCACAAAGTCAACATCTGCTGGATCAATGCTATTAACTGCTGGAACCAAAGTCGGATTATCTCCTGACTGCTGATCCTGAAGTCTTTTAAGCAATCTTTCCTTAAATGCTGGAACCAAAGCTAACAACTGATCTAATGATAATTGCAAGGGAGAATTTATGAGTACCTCAAACCAATCTTTATCCCTTTCATCCTTCATCTTCACATTACTTTCTGACTGATGCAGAACTAACTCCTCTTCATCCTCCAACTCCGATTCTTCTTGCTTGTCCTGATTCTTCAAAATTCTTCTTTGTACCTGGTCCCTGATGCCTTTTTGTTCCTTCCAATCAATTGGTCCTTTCTGTTTAGACCTGGTAACAGCCAATACCTCAATATCCTCAATATCCTCAGTATGCTTTTTGCTTTGCTGCTCAGGTATGTTTTGACCTTGCTTGAGCTGTACCTGTTCATCTTCTAATTGAATCATGATTACATTTGCTTGAGCTGCTGGTTGATTCTGTGGTTGCTGCTGCCCCTGCTGGTTATTTTGATTGTACCTAAGCACTGGGACACCTCTTTCTTCTCTATGTTTCACCCATAAGGCACAATTTGGCCCTATCCAATGATCTGGTGCTGAACAATAAACACAAGGCATGACTCTTGCCTGTCTTCCTTCATTGTTTTCCTGTTCCCTTAATGGTGGTCTATCAGTTCTTGCTCTCTGAAATCCTCCTCTGCCCCGAATTGGAACAGCCTAGTTTACTGCAACCTCACCCCTGCCTCTTCCTGCATAAGGTGTAGTCTGACCCCTGTTCTTGGGATTATACCAACATAAAGCTGTCGTATGCCCATCCTTATCACAAATTTCACAGAACTTCTTTTCTTTTGGTGCTGCAACAGAATAACCTATCTTTCTCAATTTACTTACCAAATCCTCCTCTTTGGATGGTTTTACTTTGGTCTTGTGCTTTTTCTTTGTCTTCACCTCTTCTTCCTCACTGTCGGATCCTACTTCTGAATCCTCCTGCTCAGAATCTGATGCTGACTCTGGCTGGTCATCTGAATCCGAATCATTCTTTCTGGTGTGTTTGCCCTTGCCGCTTCCAAGTCTTTTCTCTACTCTAGCAGCTACAATTACCAAATCATTAATTCCACCTGCAATATCAATGCTAGCCACTGCATTTTTCAGCCCACTTCTCAATCCTTTCAGAAAATAACCGGCCAGCATCTCATTGGTGGGTCTCTCATTTCCCTGTAACCTTTCAACCAGAATTCTGAATTTCTGAGCATAGTCCTCGACAAGCATCTTCTTTTGTCTGATGTCGCGGAGTTTTCTTAAAATGTCTGTTGGAGTCTTTTCCTTCCTGAATCTCTGTAAAAAAGCTATTCTAAGATCATCATATGTTGGGAAGTGTGGTATGCCATATTGGCTAAACCAACTCATGGCCTTCCCTTCTAGAGTGGCTGCAAATTGCTGCAATTTAACTGCATCATTGTACAACACAGTATACCCATTTGCTTCCCATTTTGTCTCAAACTGAGCTACATGACAATCAGCATCCTCCTTAGATCCTCCACTGAATTTAGCTGCTTTCACCCTAGGGTTGGGTAGTTGTTGAGCCATCGGATGTGGCTGAGGTGGTTTCCTAGGTCTTTGCCTGGTAGCCCCCCTTAATGGGTTGAACTGAAGACTCCTTCTAACTCCTGCAGACCTTCCTGTCAGGATTAGGGCGCCTAGAAGTCCCCCCACTAGCCTCCTCTCTGGTGCAACTGAACTTTCCCCCCCTTGGCCTACAACAATTTCTTCAGGGATTTGGTGTTCCTGATCATCTTCACCCTCGTCAGCATAATGAAACGGGTCAGGGTTACCAATTCGGGCCTGAGCCCTGGTATAGTAAACCCTTCCTACTCTTTTGTCCCCCTCTGACATTCATCTCCCTTCTCGTAACAGAACGGGACCAGCAGGATCGCCAATGTGTTTAGGGTTCACAAACACAACACAACTAACTACTACTGACACAGCAAAGACAACCCCATTAGGTAACACTAACTTAAATTCCCACATCAGGCTAAACATAAACTGAGCATAGAGAACACAAATTGAGTAGAAATTTGCTAAACAAGATAGAGAATAACAGAACAGAACTGAAATACCATGTCTGATTGATCAAGATGAATCATACATTGCTTTCTCCTTCTTCTCTTACTACTTACTACTTGAAAAAGACGACTACGAAGTCCCTATAAATAGGTGACTTCAGACAGTTTTAAACAGTTGTAACTAGAATGTCACAAGACATTAACAGATAATATCCGACTAACCAGATCATAACAAACTCCGACTGATCAATAATCCGACTGAGTAGAATTCCGACTGAGCAACAATCCGACTGAGCAAAGATACATATATCCGACTAAGCAACTATTAGGTAAATATTAGGTATTCTATCTATAGTTCAACAGTCCCCCCCACATGCTTGCAAAGTTTGGTCCCCATCGGAGCATGTTTGGATTGGTAATTAGCGCCCAGTCTGGATTTTTGAAGTCTCTTGGTGCTTAAGAGGCCAAGTGAGAAATTCGGACCTTCCCCATACCATCGTACCCAAACATGCTCCGATGGGGACCAAACTTTTCAAGCATGTGGGGGTGGGTCCCCCCCACATGCTTGCAAAGTTTGGTTCCCATCGGAGCATGTTTGGATTGGTAATTAGCGCCCAGTGCGGGTTTTTGAAGTCTCTTGGTGCTTAAGAGGCCATGGAGAATCCGGGCCTTCCCCATACCATCATACCCAAACATGCTCTGATGGGTACCAAACTTTGCAAGCATCTGGGGGTGGGTCCCCCCACATGCTTGCAAAGTTTGGTCGCCATCGGAGCATGTTTGGATTGGTAATTAGCGCCCAGTCCAGATTTCTCAAGTCTCTTGGTGCTTAAGAGGCCATGGAAAATCCGGGCCTTCCCCATACCATCGTACCCAAACATGCTCCGATGGGGACCAAACTTTGCAAGCATGGGGGGGGGACCCACCCCCACATGCTTGCAAAGTTTGGTCACAATCAGAGCACGTTTGGATTGGAAATTAGCGCCCAGTGCGGGTTCTTGAAGTCTCTTGGTGCTTAAGAGGCCATGGAGAATCCGGGCCTTCCCCATACCATCGTACCCACACATGCTCCGATGGGGACCAAAATTTGCAAGCATGGGGGGGGATCCACCCCCCATGCTTGCAAAGTTTGGTCCCCATCGGAGCATGTTTGGATTGGTAATTAGCGCCCAGTGCGGGTTCTTGAAGTCTCTTGGTGCTTATTAAGAGACCATGGAAAATTCGGGCCTTCCCCATACCATCGTACCCAAACATGCTCCGATGGGGACCAAACTTTGCAAGCATGTGGGGGTGGATCCCCCCCACATGCTTGCAAAGTTTGGTCCCCATCAGAGCATGTTTGGATTGGTAATTAGCGCCCAGTCCAGATTTCTCAAGTCTCTTGGTGCTTAAGAGGCCATGGAGAATCCGGGCCTTCCCCATACCAGCGTACCCAAACATGCTCCGATGGGGACCAAATTTTGCAAGCATGTGGGGGTGGGTCCTCCCCACATGCTTGCAAAGTTTGGTCGCCATCGGAGCATGTTTGGATTGGTAATTAGCGCCCAGTCCAGATTTCTCAAGTCTCTTGGTGCTTAAGAGGCCATGGAGAATCCAGGCCTTCCCCATACCATCCACCCCCCACATGCTTGCAAAGTTTGGTCCACATCGAAGCATGTTTGGATTGGTAATTAGCGCCCAGTCCGGATTTTTGAAGTCTCTTGGTGCTTAAGAGGCCAAGTGAGAAATTCGGGCCTTCCCCATACCATCGTACCCAAACATGCTCCGATGGGGACCAAACTTTGCAAGCATGTGGGGGTGGGTCCCCCCCACATGCTTGCAAAGTTTGGTCCCCATCGGAGCATGTTTGGATTGGTAATTAGCGCCCAGTCCAGATTTCTCAAGTCTCTTGGTGCTTAAGAGGCCATGGAGAATCCGGGCCTTCCCCATACCATCGTACCCAAACATGCTCCGATGGGGACCAAACTTTGCAAGCATGTGGGGGTGCGTCCCCCCCACATGCTTGCAAAGTTTGGTCCCCATCGGAGCATGTTTGGATTGGTAATTAGCGCCCAGTCTGGATTTTTGAAGTCTCTTGGTGCTTAAGAGGCCAAGTGAGAAATTCGGGCCTTTTCCATACCATCGTACCCAAACATGCTCCGATGGGGACCAAACTTTTCAAGCATGTGGGGGTGGGTCCCCCCCACATGCTCGCAAAGTTTGGTCCCCATCGGAGCATGTTTGGATTGGTAATTAGCGCCCAGTCCGGATTCCTCAAGTCTCTTGGTGCTTAAGAGGCCATGGAGAATCCGGGCCTTCCCCATACCATCGTACCCAAACATGCTCTGATGGGGACAAAACTTTGCAAGCATGGGGGGGGACCCACCCCCACATGCTTGCAAAGTTTGGTCACAATCAGAGCATGTTTGGATTGGTAATTAGCGCCCAGTGCGGGTTTTTGAAGTCTCTTGGTGCTTAAGAGGCCAAGTGAGAAATTCGGGCCTTCCCCATACCATCGTACCCAAACATGCTCCGATGGGGACCAAACTTTGCAAGCATGTGGGGGTGGGTCCCCCCCACATGCTTGCAAAGTTTGGTCCCCATCGGAGCATGTTTGGATTGGTAATTAGCGCCCAGTCTAGATTTCTCAAGTCTCTTGGTGCTTAAGAGGCCATGGAGAATCCGGGCCTTCCCCATACCATCGTACCCAAACATGCTCTGATGGGGACCAAACTTTGCAAGCATGTGGGGGTGCGTCCCCCCCACATGCTTGCAAAGTTTGGTCCCCATCGGAGCATGTTTGGATTGGTAATTAGCGCCCAGTCTGGATTTTTGAAGTCTCTTGGTGCTTAAGAGGCCAAGTGAGAAATTCGGGCCTTTTCCATACCATCGTACCCAAACATGCTCCGATGGGGACCAAACTTTTCAAGCATGTGGGGGTGGGTCCCCCCCACGTGCTTGCAAAGTTTGGTCCCTATCGGAGCATGTTTGGATTGGTAATTAGCGCCCAGTCCAGATTTCTCAAGTCTCTTGGTGCTTAAGAGGCCATGGAGAATCCGGGCCTTCCCCATACCATCGTACCCAAACATGCTCCGATGGGGACCAAACTCTGCAAGCATGTGGGGGTGGGTCCCCCCCACATGCTTGCAAAGTTTGGTCCCCATCGGAGCATGTTTGGATTGGTAATTAGCGCCCAGTCTGGATTTTTGAAGTCTCTTGGTGCTTAAGAGGCCAAGTGAGAAATTCGGGCCTTCCCCATACCATCGTACCCAAACATGCTCCGATGGGGACCAAACTTTTCAAGCATGTGGGGGTGGGTCCCCCCCACATGCTTGCAAAGTTTGGTTCCCATCGGAGCATGTTTGGATTGGTAATTAGCGCCCAGTCCGGATTTCTCAAGTCTCTTGGTGCTTAAGGCTTCCCCATACCATCGTACCCAAACATGCTCCGATGGGGACAAAACTTTGCAAGCATGGGAGGGGACCCACCCCCACATGCTTGCAAAGTTTGGTCACAATCAGAGCATGTTTGGATTGGTAATTAGCGCCCAGTGCGGGTTTTTGAAGTCTCTTGGTGCTTAAGAGGCCAAGTGAGAAATTCGGGCCTTCCCCATACCATCGTACCCAAACATGCTCCGATGGGGACCAAACTTTGCAAGCATGTGGGGGTGGGTCCCCCCCACATGCTTGCAAAGTTTGGTCCCCATCGGAGCATGTTTGGATTGGTAATTAGCGCCCAGTCCAGATTTCTCAAGTCTCTTGGTGCTTAAGAGGCCATGGAGAATCCAGGCCTTCCCCATACCATCGTACCCAACATGCTCCGATGGGGACCAAACTTTGCAAGCATGTGGGGGTGGGTTCCCCCCACATGCTTGCAAAGTTTGGTCCCCATCGGAGCATGTTTGGATTGGTAATTAGCGCCCAGTCCGGATTTCTGAAGTCTCTTGGTGCTTAAGAGGCCAAGTGAGAAATTCGGGCGTTCCCCATACCATCGTACCCAAACATGCTCCGATGGGGACCAAACTTTGCAAGCATGTGGGGGTGGGTCCCCCCCACGTGCTTGCAAAGTTTGGTCCCTATCGGAGCATGTTTGGATTGGTAATTAGCGCCCAGTGCGGGTTCTTGAAGCCTCTTGGCGCTTATTAAGAGACCATGGAAAATTCGGGCCTTCCCCATACCATCGTACCCAAACATGCTCCGATGGGGACCAAACTTTGCAAGCATGTGGGGATGGGTCCCCCCCACATGCTTGCAAAGTTTGGTCCCCATCGGAGTATGTTTGGATTGGTAATTAGCGCCCAGTCCAGATTTCTCAAGTCTCTTGGTACTTAAGAGGCCATGGAGAATCCGGGCCTTCCCCATAACATCGTACCCCAACATGCGCCGATGGGGACCAAACTTTGCAAGCATGTGGGGGTGCATCCCCCCCACATGCTTGCAAAGTTTGGTCCCCATCGGAGCATGTTTGGATTGGTAATTAGCGCCCAGTCTGGATTTTTGAAGTCTCTTGGTGCTTAAGAGGCCCTCGGGGGGGTCACTCGTATAAATATGTAAGTATCACGTGGGTTCAACAGAAGGACATTTTAAATGTTTAAAACTTACAGAAATATATTTACAGAGGGGATTTATTTATTGTATTTTAAAAAAAATTTACAGATTTGAATAGGAAAGGATACATTATATTCACTAAAAAATTCACAGATAAGGGACTTTTTAAATAGGCCTTGAACGCACGTGATATAGAGGATTTACATATAGTGACCCCCCCGAGAAGAGGCCAAGTGAGAAATTCGGGCCTTTTCCATACCATCGTACCCAAACATGCTCGGATGGGGACCAAACTTTTCAAGCATGTGGGGGTGGGTCCCCCCCACGTGCTTGCAAAGTTTGGTCCCTATCGGAGCATGTTTGGATTGGTAATTAGCGCCCAGTCCAGATTTCTCAAGTCTCTTGGTGCTTAAGAGGCCATGGAGAATCCGGGCCTTCCCCATACCATCGTACCCAAACATGCTCCGATGGGGACCAAACTCTGCAAGCATGTGGGGGTGGGTCCCCCCCACATGCTTGCAAAGTTTGGTCCCCATCGGAGCATGTTTGGATTGGTAATTAGCGCCCAGTCTAGATTTTTGAAGTCTCTTGGTGCTTAAGAGGCCAAGTGAGAAATTCGGGCCTTCCCCATACCATCGTACCCAAACATGCTCCGATGGGGACCAAACTTTTCAAGCATGTGGGGGTGGGTCCCCCCCACATGCTTGCAAAGTTTGGTCCCCATCGGAGCATGTTTGGATTGGTAATTAGCGCCCAGTCCGGATTTCTCAAGTCTCTTGGTGCTTAAGAGGCCATGGAGAATCCGGGCCTTCCCCATACCATCGTACCCAAAGATGCTCCGATGGGGACAAAACTTTGCAAGCATGGGGAGGGACCCACCCCCACATGCTTGCAAAGTTTGGTCACAATCAGAGCATGTTTGGATTGGTAATTAGCGCCCAGTGCGGGTTTTTGAAGTCTCTTGGTGCTTAAGAGGCCAAGTGAGAAATTCGGGCCTTCCCCATACCATGGTACCCAAACATGCTCCGATGGGGACCAAACTTTGCAAGAATGGGGGGGACCAACCCCCACATGCTTGCAAAGTTTGGTCCCCATCGGAGCATGTTTGGATTGGAAATTAGCGCCCAGTCCGGATTTTTGAAGTCTCTTGGTGCTTAAGAGGCCACGCAGAATCCGGGCCTTCCCCATAACATCGTACCCAAACATCCTCCGATGGGGACCAAACTTTGCAAGCATGTGGGGGTGGGTCCCCCCCACATGCTTGCAAAGTTTGGTCCCCATCGGAGCATGTTTGGATTCGTAATTAGCGCCCAGTCCGGATTTTTTAATTGGTGCTTAAGAGGCCAAGTGATAAATTCGGGCCTTCCCCATACCATCGTACCCAAACATGCTCAAAACTTTGCAAGCATGTGGGGGTGGGTCCCCCCCACATGCTTGCAAAGTTTGGTCCCCATCGGAGCATGTTTGGATTGGTAATTAGCGCCCAGTCCAGATTTCTCAAGTCTCTTGGTGCTTAAGAGGCCATTGAGAATCCAGGCCTTCCCCATACCATCGTACCCAAACATGCTCCGATGGGGACCAAACTTTGCAAGCATGTGGGGGTGGGTTCCCCCCACATGCTTGCAAAGTTTGGTCCCCATCGGAGCATGTTTGGATTGGTAATTAGCGCCCAGTCCGGATTTCTGAAGTCTCTTGGTGCTTAAGAGGCCAAGTGAGAAATTCGGGCGTTCCCCATACCATCGTACCCAAACATGCTCCGATGGGGACCAAACTTTGCAAGCATGTGGGGGTGGGTCCCCCCCACATGCTTGCAAAGTTTGGTCCCTATCAGAGCATGTTTGGATTGGTAATTAGCACCCAGTCCAGATTTCTCAAGTCTCTTGGTGCTTAAGAGGCCATGGAGAATCCGGGCCTTTCCCATACCATCGTACCCAAACATGCTCCGATGGGGACCAAACTTTGCAAGCATGTGGGGGGTTTGGTCCCCCCCACATGCTTGCAAAGTTTGGTCCCCATCGGAGCATGTTTGGATTGGTAATTAGCGCCCAGTCTGGATTTTTGAAGTCTCTTGGTGCTTAAGAGGCCAAGTGAGAAATTCGGGCCTTCCCCATACCATCGTACCCAAACATGCTCCGATGGGGACCAAACTTTTCAAGCATGTGGGGGTGGGTCCCCCCCACATGCTTGCAAAGTTTGGTCCCCATCGGAGCATGTTTGGATTGGTAATTAGCGCCCAGTCCGGATTTCTCAAGTCTCTTGGTGCTTAAGAGGCCATGGAGAATCCGGGCCTTCCCCATACCATCGTACCCAAACATGCTCCGATGGGGCCAAATCTTTGCAAGCATGGGGGGGGGACCCACCCCCACATGCTTGCAAAGTTTGATCACAATCAGAGCATGTTTGGATTGGTAATTAGCGCCCAGTGCGGGTTTTTGAAGTCTCTTGGTGCTTAAGAGGCCATGGAGAATCCGGGCCTTCCCCATACCATCGTACCCAAACATGCTTAGATGGGTACCAAACTTTGCAAGCATCTGGGGGTGGGTCTCCCCACATGCTTGCAAAGTTTGGTCTCCACCGGAGCATGTTTGGATTGGTAATTAGCGCCCAGTCCAGATTTCTCAAGTCTCTTGGTGCTTAAGAGGCCATGGAGAATCCGGGCCTTCCCCATACCAGCGTACCCAAACATGCTCCGATGGGGACCAAACTTTGCAAGCATGTGGGGGTGGGTCCTCCCCACATGCTTGCAAAGTTTGGTCCCCATCGGAGCATGTTTGGATTGGTAATTAGCGCGCAGTCCAGATTTCTCAAGTCTCTTGGTGCTTAAGAGGCCATGGAGAATCCAGGCCTTCCCCATACCATCCACCCCCCACATGCTTGCAAAGTTTGGTCCACATCGAAGCATGTTTGGATTGGTAATTAGCGCCCAGTCCGGATTTCTGAAGTCTCTTGGTGCTTAAGAGGCCAAGTGAGAAATTCGGGCGTTCCCCATACCATCGTACCCAAACATGCTCCGATGGGGACCAAACTTTGCAAGCATGTGGGGGTGGGTCCCCCCCACATGCTTGCAAAGTTTGGTCCCTATCGGAGCATGTTTGGATCGGTAATTAGGGCCCAGTCCAGATTTCTCAAGTCTCTTGGTGCTTAAGAGGCCATGGAGAATCCGGGCCTTCCCCATACCATCGTACCCAAACATGCTCCGATGGGGACCAAACTTTGCAAGCATGTGGGGGTGGGTCCCCCCCACATGCTTGCAAAGTTTGGTCCCCATCGGAGCATGTTTGGATTGGTAATTAGCACCCAGTCTGGATTTTTGAAGTCTCTTGGTGCTTAAGAGGCCAAGTGAGAAATTCGGGCCTTCCCCATACCATCGTACCCAAACATGCTCCGATGGGGACCAAACTTTTCAAGCATGTGGGGGTGGGTCCCCCCCACATGCTTGCAAAGTTTGGTCCCCATCGGAGCATGTTTGGATTGGTAATTAGCGCCCAGTCCGGATTTCTCAAGTCTCTTGGTGCTTAAGAGGCCATGGAGAATCCGGGCCTTCCCCATACCATCGTACCCAACAATGCTCCGATGGGGACAAAACTTTGCAAGCATGGGGGGGGACCCACCCCCACATGCTTGCAAAGTTTGGTCACAATCAGAGCATGTTTGGATTGGTAATTAGCGCCCAGTGCGGGTTTTCGAAGTCTCTTGGTGCTTAAGAGGCCAAGTGAGAAATTCGGGCCTTCCCCATACCATCGTACCCAAACATGCTCCGATGGGGACCAATAATGACACGGGTCTCGGGGGTACTCGCTATCCCATCTACATGAGCCTCTGCATGTCGATAGCTAATGTGGACCATAATAGCAACCTGGTGAGCTAAGCAATACATACGTTTAGGACACAAAAAATCAAATAAGGAATGTAGCTCAAACATAAAACAAATATTACAAAATATAACCATTACCTGCTCTGAGAAGTAATACTCAGATTGTATCTCCTGAAAAGGTGTGAAAGTGTAGTTCTCTGCAAAATCAATCACAGAGACGACCACACCAATAGGAAACTCTGCTAGGCATGCTCGGAACTGACGATCCTGCCACTTGGCACAATGACTGTGCCGTATGTAGGGGTAGATCTGCTCCCTAAATGTGGCTGTGAAGTGACAACGTGGTGTATGTTTGTCCACGAGCTGCAACTTCCTGGACTGTCCACCACTCTGGAGCTGGTGTGTCACATACTCATAACGTTGCCATGCCACTATCTCTTGGTCACTTGCATCAAGATCTACCATCTGTAGATGTGCAAGTGAACCACATGATGTGCAATTGCTCTCCACACAAGGCATCCTATGGAAGTGGGCATCCTCCGTGCGTGCACACAAAAGAGAGTGGATGAAATCACGTGGACTACGAGGCAACTCTCTATGCCCGCTAAGAGAACGGAACACATCATAAAAAAGTTTGAACTCAACATGGTAGCGACAACAACATGTGTCACGCTGACGTGAGTACCTCACAAACCAAGGCTTACACCCCTCAAATGACCTTTGCCCAATTTTAAGCTCTGGATACGAAGCCACAAACTGAGAATACAACTCAGTTTGGGTCATTTCAAGAAAGCAAGCACCGTGCTCAATGAACACTCCTCTTGTCACTCTCTTACGCAAAGCTTTCTTTAAAACTGGCGAGGCACGACAATTCTCCTCCCAAAAACTTTCTATCAAGGTTCTAGTGGTTTCATCTAGTAGGCGATCATGCCTAGCTACACGACCACTACTCGCCCACAAAGCACCAACCTCATTGGCATCTAAACTTTGTCGTCTAATAGACCCAACTCTAAGTGCGTGTGGTGCTATGGAAAGGATGCGAGATGTGGCACTAACCTTACCCTTCATTTGGGAGCTACTTATTATGGCTGCCACAATAGCCCGTCGAGTAGCCAAAGCGTCCACAGAGTTCCTCTTCTTGTTAACTATATAGGAATGACGAACACTTTGTAGCACCGCCATGCCAGCTCTCCTCTCTCTTCGACCTCCAATGTGGGAAAGCGCCCTGTAGTTGGCCATGTTGGGCAGATCAATCAAAGCATCAAGCACACATGCCTGTGATGAAGGCGTGAGGTCTTTGAAATAGGAATGGAAGATTGCATGGGCACGACGATGTGCCCCTGACTTTGATAGTTCTTTCCTATCCACACGAAGGGCGCCCAAAGGAGGGGGGGTGGGTTCTTGTAGAAGAGAAGACTCAAGAAGGGCGGGTTCATGTGGATTATCTAAACTAAGGGGTAGTGGGGGGGAAGAGGGCCAAGGGAGAGGAAGTGGAAGAGGAGGAGCAAGGCTTGGATCATCGCCAATGGAAGGTGTTGCTCGTTGACGTGCTCTCCACTCTCTCTTTCTCTCACGAGCTACCCTTCTCCTCTCCTCCTCTTGAACTTGGTGGATAGGGGGGAGTCTAGTCCTATCACGTTTCCGACTCCTACGACTTTGAGAACCCATTCTCAAGGAAGCTAAGAGAGAAAATATTATAAAGGCTCAATGATGGGATAGTACTAGAGATAAGTGTGGGATAGTACTAGAGATGTGTGATTATATAGGAAAAATAGGTTATCCACTTCAAATCTCATTGGATTTCCTATCTAAGATTGATTGGATAACTAAGATAAACATAAAGATAATTAAAGATAAACTATTATCCACTTAAAAATTAATATTATTAATAATATTTATTAACAAGTCTAAATATTTATCATTATTAGATATATAAATATATCTTTTATTTTATAATTATGTAACTGATTTTTTTTAATAAAGTTTTTTTTTCAAATTTTATTCAAAGGTTTATTCTACATAAAAAAATTTCAAGAAATATTAAATTAAAAAATTTATTATTTTTAAATTAATAATATGATCTTTAATAATATTATTATTGATCTAATCCCAAAATATAATCCTTTAAAATTAGTGATTTTAAATTCTTTTATTTAATAAGTTACATATATTTTATTATTTAAATTTCTATATTCTATTTCTCCAAATTACTAAATTAACTTTTTCAAAAATATGTTTTTGAAAAAAGAGGGGAGGTGGGAAGGAGGTGCCACGTGTCACATGCGTGCATGACACGTGGCATTCTCTTGACATGTGGCACTATTATGGTTGATGTGGTAATTCCATGATGTGGCATGCCATGTCACCAAGTGCGAGGTGGCATGCAAAGGTGGCAAGATGATGTGGCATTAATGATGACTAGGATGATGAGGTGGGGAGTCAACTAGGTTGACCATGTTGACATGGAGGGTGGAGGTGGCAAGCTGAGGTGGCAAGCTGCTTATGTGGATCCTCTCGATGCTCATGTGGACATAAAGTGGCATGCATATATAAGATTTGTGCCTACCCAAGCCTCACACATGGAATGAAACCTAAGCTGTGAAGTTTACCAAGCCTAGATTTCCAAACCTAACTAGGATTGGTTTTAGACTTGAAAAGGGGAGAGTGGACACAATATGGGAATTTTCACTTGGGAGGATTGAAAATGGACCTTCCCATACTCAAATCAAGCCAAATTTTTTTAAATAAATTCATGGCAACAAGAGTATTGATCCCTTGAGTTTTTAGATTGAAAGATTCAATATTTAATTTTCTAGAATTAAATTACTATTGATTTAATGGGCCTCTAACAGTCATAATAAATTTTCCAAAGTAAATCTACAAAAATCCAACCGTTAGATTTGTAATTTTACCTTATACCCACATTATACTAATCTTTCCCAATCTAATCATCACTAGATCCATACAATTTGAGCATTTTAAATGGTAGATGTGGTGGGAGGACAAAATAGTATATTTTTAAACAATTCTAATACCTTTTAAATAATATAGAAAATAGTAGAACACATCAAAAATTACTCGATAAATCAAGTTAAGCTCTATGTTATTTGTATTTGTGATATGCAAAGTGGGAACATCATATGAGTAATAATGTAAAAGTTATAGGCAATTTACTCACATTCACTGTACTTGTCTAAACCTACGACGACAGGGCCTGTATACAAATTTGGTTCCCAAAGAAAAGGGGATTTGCAATTATTGGATATTCGATCAGATTATGGTTTTAGGTGCCCAACTTTGCATATGATGTTTCATTAGAAGACCTTGAAGTGAAACTCCTTGGCTAACTATGAGAGATTGGCTATTCTTCTTGAAAAAATACCTGTTTTGCAGCTAAAGCCAAGGGCACCCACTACATGAAACTAGATAACCTCATCTTGCAACCACCCTCCACTAGATTTGCCTTTGCATCCCTAGTTCGAGGTGTCTCATCAGTCTGCATTTCGGCATTTCGTGTCTGTGATCTAGTCACATGACTCTAAGCGGCACGACATCCTCATTCTCTGATGAAGGTGGCGATGGAACTGCCCCTACAAGGTTGAGTGAGACCTTTGGTTGAGAGGTGCCTTCCTCATGTGGTTTCAGTAAACAATCCTTTGGGAAGTGTTCTACACAACACCCTAGACAATATGTTTCAATTGGTGGAAACTGTGGTACTGTTGTATTGGATCGAGCTGCTTGCCTTGAGCGATGTGGACAATCACGAGCCCAATGGGGTTCTCCACACTCATAACAGGGGCCCATTAGTTTGGCTTCTACTTTCCTTTGTGCCATTGACCTGAGGGGAGTGAAGCAACATTAAAGAATTTTGTTCCCCTGGTTGAACCTCCAGTGCTTGGCTTGGATATGCGGGACTTTCAAAGAGATTTTCCTTGGATGAATATGATGCATATTCCTCCGCCACATAGCCTGGGTTTACCAAGTCCCTACACATATTTGAATTGTCGTAGTCAACAACCCTCACAAGAGCAGTCCCAGGAGCAGGAGGTTGAGCTCCAAGAACAGGTCATGCTTGCTCTTGTGCCATCGGTGGCTTACGTTCAAAATTAGTATACTGTTGATGCATTTGTGGAGCCACTCCACCCCTTTGCTGCTCACGCTCCTGTCTCATTCTTGCAACATTCCTGTGTGGTGTGGGTAAAGTTCCAAGCACATGCCTGGCACCACTTCTTTGTGGGTTGGTTTGTGACTAGAGGAGAAAAGGATTACATTCTTCGGTTTTATGGTTACCGCCACATGCTCCACAAAGATGAGGACCTGTAGGTAGTACACTCCTCATTCGCTGCTGTTGTTGTTGTGGCTGCATAGGTGGGCGATAGGTTTGTCCCAATGTCCTTAGTACTAGGTTAGCTATCTGGTCTGGATTTACTAGTGCACTAGACCCTGAACTTTGGTCATCACCCCACTGATCCCTAGGTTTCACCTCAAGGCCAGAACCATCTTGAAATTTGAAGTTATCGGTGAAATCCATAGCATCATGGCAACACTCATTGAAATTTGTATGCTTCTTTGCATAGAGATGTGTGTGCAGTGTTGAATTTTTGAGTCCTTTTAAGAAGAGAGAAATTAATCGACTCTGGGTGGGCTTCTCATCTTCTGGGCAACGATTAATGTACTGCTTCATCCTATTTACACAATCTCTAACACTCTCAGTCTCGCCTTGCTTGAAAGAGTAGATGTTTGCTACCGTGTCATGTTGAATCCCCATCAAGGAAAAAGCAGCAATGAATCTCTCTTCCAAAACTCGTAAAGAAGATTTGTCTGAAGCCTCTAGTGCCTGAAACCAAGTAAGGGCTTTTCCCTCAAGAGTGAGCCCAAATCCTTCAATTTGCGTATGCTTGTCAGCCACTTGCTCAGCTCGAACTGCTTGCCTAAATGCTGCTACATGGTCATATGGATCTCCCGACCCTTCGTACTTCTTTACCAGTTTCTGAAGAGTTGATGGCCTTACTTGTCTTGAATACTCATCATAGGGCCTACGGCCTCTCACTCTCAGTGGGAATTGTTCCTCTCTTTGGTAAGATGGTCCACATACATCCCATATTGGTGTGGGTCCCCTATTACCTGCCTCACCAATCCCCTCCAAAGATCTTGTTACCCGCATTTCAGGAGGTGCATTTATGGGAGGCCGAGTTGGCTCCCCTACCCTCCGATTGTCATAGTGAGAAAAACGTTGTTGTGGTGTGATCTGTGGTCGCACTTTTGGTCCCGGGGCCTCCACCTTCCAAAAAAGTTTGTATCACGTGCGTTCAAAGGCATATTTTAAAACCCCTCTGTAGCCTGATTTCCCCTATTTTATGCATACCTCCTATTACTTTTGCAATATATTATTATAACCCTCCTGTACTTTTAAAATTTCCAGCTCATAGAACTTTTTTCTCCCTCTAGTAAATTTAAATTTAAAGATATCACGCCCCTTATTACAATTATTGAAAAAGGTGATCACAAGAATAATCGATAAGCCTTTGTCAACTTGCATATGCTACTACGTCTAGAAGGATGCCGTCATGTTGTACATATTCTCACCTTGACCTTATCTTGGAATTTGTGCATTCCAGGAGAAAACAAGGGAGATCCTTAAGAACATGCCCTTTCTAAATGCCTTGAAAGAAGGCCAGCATGCAGACTTAGTGAGATTATCAAGGTCTTCCTAGAAAGTAGGAATGCAAGTTTATTGAAACAAAGAATTGAATACCATGGATGCCCCCATGGTTATTCACATTGTAGTGCCATTTTAATAAGGGTTGTCTCTTTCTAGGTGGTTATGGGAGAACAAACAAAAGGATCCTCTTACCAACTCTAAGATGTAGTAGTGCATTCTTGTTGCCTACAATTTACATATGGGAAACCTAACAATTCTCTTCTAGTATCATAGGAAGTTTTAGACAAAATCCCACTATGATTCCTGCTTCGCAAACTACAACAACATGATGAGCTTATGCATACCTACATGGTGCAGTTGGGGATAAGGGATTGTTGGCCCCCAGGATACCCTACCCCCAACCAGACCTATCTAGGTATGTGGTTTCTTCTGTGCAAAATCTCATGATGTTGAATGCTATCAGGAAAAACAAAGCGAGAGAAGCTCTTTTCCCACAAATGAGAATGTCAAACACGGCTTGCGTATGTGAAGTTGGAGCACAGTTTGCAACCTCATACATCCTCACAAGAAGTTTTAGGTGTTTTGGGAAAAAGGCCTCTTTCCCTTAGTTTTTCCCTATAGTTTTCAACATCACGAGCTTCCGTAGGGAAGGCACTGCATACCTAGCTAGGTGTAGTTGGGGGCAAGGGAGTGTAGGAGCCCCTATCTATCACAAGAAGTTTTAGGCATTTTCATCATGATTCCCACATTGAGGATTGCGACAAAATCATGAGCTTCCTCAGGGTGAGGTGGAGCATACCTAGCTAGATGCAGTGGAGGGCAGGGGGTTGCCGGCCCTGAAGGAGGGGGCTGACACCCCCTGCCCCACAACGCATGCAGAGCCTCATTTGTAGAAGCTAATAATGTTGCACACTATAGGGAAACATAAGGGAATGCCTCTTTACCACATGGGAAAATGCCCAAAACTTCTACGCAGTGCCTTCCCTATGGATGCTCGTGATATTGTTGTAATGCGCAAAGTGAGAATTATAGTGGGAACTTGTCTAAACTGTGCTTGTATCCAAACCAATATCATAAGCATCAATTTATAATAAGCATTGGCCTTCAACTATATGCAGGGCATGAAGTGATGATGCCATAATAGCTTATAATGGTGCTTGGTGTTAACCTTGGACTATATACAAGCCATTTAGAGTGAAGAGTGAACCCACAGTAGAATAGATTATACAAGGGGATTTGAAAAAAATCAGAGCACAAAGATAGAGAAAGGGGGAAGAGGCGTCCAAAAGGAAGGAGGGAGTAGTAAAGAGAGAGCATCATTAAGTGAGATGTTTCTTTATTGCTTCTCTCTTTTACAGCAACTAATTTAAAACACTTCACTTCAAATTTAAAAAATGTTAAATAGAGTGTGGAGCAAAAAAAGAACTTTAAAGTGTGGGGCCAAAAAACACTACTAGATTTAAACCCTCTACCTAGACCCCAACAAAATTATGTCATACCACTAGAATAGTACCCTACTTCTGAAGTTTCGTGAATAAAAACACTCCTTATTTTATTTTTTCCAGGCACAATTGTAATACCCCTCCTTTCTTTTTAAAACTGTAAGTGAGATTTATATTAAAACCCATCCTTTTGAACGCACGTGCTACACCTACATGTCTATAAGGTGGAGGCCCCGGGCTTTTGGTGTAGGATAATATCTTGGTGCTAGAGTTGGGTTACTTGCAGTGGTCCACTTTGATGTTGAGGGTCCCTCTCTAGTGAACTCTCTTAGGGGAGGAGCAACAGTTTCTCCAAGAAAGGCTGTCTCTCCTAGTTTAGCTGTATTTGTTGAGAACACTTCCATGAATAATGGTTGTCCTTTCCACGTGAGCTCCCGAATCTCCTTCCAATTTAAGGTTCGGTATTGCTTCTCGACTACCACCACAAGTGCTAGAGGAAGATCTAGCTCTGGCAATCTAGTTGTGGCATAATATCCTTCTAAAGAGTCCTTATAGACCTCTTGAAGTGGGTCATCCTGAAAGACCTTTGTCACTGGAATTTGTCGTACAAACTCCCATTGGTTCTCAGCCCCCTGATCCATTTTGCTCTTGCCTTTCCTATCCCTTTCCAAATTTAGATCTACAAGAAGTAAATCATCTTTGGATATCTTTGAGGACTGGGCATTGGATGGTCCAAGCATGTCCGGCTCAATGAGCCAATCATCTCTAGACTCCCTTGCTCTGGAAAGCTTTGATAAGTCTAAGAACTCGCTTTTAGAGAGCTCCCCTAATTTGTCTACATTCTCTGGATGATAGGTGAATTCGTAGCGAACACCATCTCCACCCATGTACATGTTACCCTGGTCATGGACTAGAGGTGCTCTATCAAGTTTTGAGAAAAAGTCTGCGATCTTAACAAGATACCGTTGTTGTGGATCCCTAAAGATCTCAGCTCACATTGAGTGGTAACCCCATGGTGTCGGCTTCAAATGGATTAAAATATCTTGTGGGTGTCCTATTTGGGGCTAAGGGATGACTATTTGACGGCCCTAGATTGTCCATGGACAATGAGCTAGTTGTTCTGGAAAGGGTATCAGATTGGGATTCGAAAAAGGTTTCAGCAATATCTGCCAAATTTCCTATTGATTGGGTCCCACTTTCCTGCGTAGGTACTCTAGAAGGTGTCCTAGGCCCTATGGCAGTGTCTATGTGACGTCTCGACCGCAAGTGCATAAGGTCAAATTTTTTTAGTTTTTTTAGTTTTTCTTTTTTGTTTATATATATATATATATATATATTAAACCCTACCTAACCACTAAATGCAACTAACATGAATATGTGTGTAACTATCTATTCTTTTTTTATTATTATTTCTTTTGTTTTTTGTTTTTTATTTTTTTTAACTTTTTAACTTTTTAACTAATTACACAAAATACTAATTATGCACAAAATTACAAAAATTTAAAAAAAATGCAAGTTACACTAATTATGTAAAAAATTATAGAAATTTAAATAAAATAAAAAATTACAAAATATGCAAAAAATGTGGACTCCTAAAAAGAATGTGGACTCCTAAAATTACATTTTTTTTAATTTATTTATTTTTTTCTTTCTTTCTTTTCTTTTCTTCTTTTCTTTTTAAAAAATAATTTATTTTTATTGTTTTATTTTTTTATTTTTTTATTATTTTATTTTTTTTAAAAATACAAATAATATAAAAATTAACAAAAAAATAATAAATTTAAAATAACAAATTTAAAAAAAAGAAAAAATACTAACCTTTTTTTTTCCTTCCTTATCGCGTCCGGATTCCTCGCCGTTCGCTCCTCCTTCACGTGCCTCCTTATCTGCTGCGTTTAACTCCGTCGGCCACGTCAGAT
Organism: Cibotium barometz; assembly: GCF_041138505.1. Classification (NCBI taxonomy): domain Eukaryota; kingdom Viridiplantae; phylum Streptophyta; class Polypodiopsida; order Cyatheales; family Cibotiaceae; genus Cibotium; species Cibotium barometz. Next base: position 38,719,066 of record NC_141086.1, read on the forward strand.
GCAGCCGACCCCTCCGCTTCTTTTTTGCTGCTGCGCCACCGCCCTCTACGCTTCCAAGTGCCCTCCTTCACACCTCTTTCACGCCTCTAGCCACCTTCTCTTCTCTCCCTGCTGCGCTTGCCTCCTGAGCTGCAGCTACCGCCTTCTTTTCCTTTTCCTCCTCCTCTGCTGCAGTCCGTCCTCTTTCTTCTTCGCCGGCCTCTGCTGCCGGCCACTGCCTTCGCACCTGCCAACAACCGCCTCTCGCCGGCTTAGCACAGCTGTCGGCCACTTCTTCTTCACAACTGCAACCGGCCACCCTGCCTTCGCACCCGTCGACCTTCTGTTGCCGCCTCACCTCCTTGCCCGCTTTTGCTGCTGCGCCACCACTGGCCACCTTAGCTTCGCCTTCTTCCCAGCCAGCCAGCCTTCGCACCGGTTGGCTTTTTTTTCTTCGTCTCCTTCCGCCACTGCCTATAGCCAGCCGCCTCTCGTCGGCTTAGCAGCTTGCCGGCCCTTAAGCCAGCTGCCGGTCGCCTCCACGTCGACCACGTCAGATGCAGCCGGCCCAAAGCCTACGCCCCACACTTCTCTTTCGGCCCTTCACACCTGCAGCCGCAACCTTCGCCTCTTACTTCTCTTTCAATGCTGTAGTCGCCTGCTTTGCATTTGTTCATGTGAGCAAACCAAATTCAACCGTCTCAAACCAAATTCAACCGTCTCCTAATCATTGCTACCTTGTTACACGTCCTCATGGAGATAGTGGGCATTTTACAAGCATAAGACAGAAAATTTCTATACAATATCAAAAAACATCACATGGAAGGGTGTGGACACATAGAATGCTACCAAACAAAGCAAAATCAGCCCCGCTAGTGTACTATGCAAATTTCGTTTCCAATCTATGAACAAAACATGAACACAACGATGAAAACAACCATGGAAAGCATATACATGAATGAGAAAACATTAGCGGGAGTAGATCTCAACCGCACAAGTAAGTACTAATCTATTATTTTTCTTCTAATCACTAGCTCCGAGATTCCACACTCATGCTAACCCTAAACCTAAAAACAAAAAGAAATAGTGGTAGTAATGCAAGCTTCTCAACCGGTTTTGAGTCTTCTCCCCGGCAGCGACGCCAATGGAGAGACGAAAAACTCTCTCACTTGTAGCAAGAGTAGCATGATCCACGTGTAGCTCGATCCAATGGGATTTGCATCCCTTTCGGAGCTAGGGATTCAACCCGTACCGGTGCACAAAAGCTTATCCACAAATGGAGAGAATGCTAAGAATACTACTACTATTGACATAGACTTAACACACACACAAGCTCAATCTTGCCATTGCTCACTCACTCATCATCCCACTCATTCATGCATCCAATACAAGAAGAAAGCTAAGCTAATGCATACACAAGCTCAAAGCATACTTCATTCTCAAGCACTTACTTCCCTAGCATGCACACAAACCTTGAAGCTATCAACAAAGAAACATGCACACTAGAGAATAGACATGAGAAGAGAGACAAACATCAACTCATTGCATTGAATTAAAAAAAGAGTATTGCTCATACAATAATGTAGATGGGGAGAGAGAAGAGCTTGTACCTCTATGGAAAAAGAGGGAGTGACAAGAGAGCTCAAACATGAGTTTAGCCCAATGTGTCCCTAAGCTCTCAAATGAGCCACTTTTTATACAAAAACTCTAAAACTCCCAAAAGTTCCCATGTGGGATTATTGTCAAGCCCACTCCCACACTCATCGACAACTTGGAACTCTTTACAAGAGCCCTAAATAAGAATGTCACTTGTTTTCCTGCTTGCATCTTTTTGTTGCATCCTTGCATTGATCTCCACTCGTCACACGCAACAGAGAGTCTATCCATGAATAACTCATTGCCAATGAAGTGGGCAAGAGCTTGCATCAATGGAGACTACACACACACACTACAAGCATGCAGCATACAGAAAGAAAGAAGCATTCAACCAATCATAGATTAATCTACTTCAATGATGCTAAAATAGATTAAGAGAAAGAAGTGGAGCTATACTCATTGGAGCTTGATGGCTTGATGCTCATTAGAGTACAATAGAGAGAGAGTTAGAGAGCTGCCATAGCTTGAGAGCTCAAGAGCTTCACTCAATAGCTTATGAGACTCGCAAAAACATCCACTTTCTTTAGCTAACATCTCTTTTGTAGAGATGTCACTAACCCTAACCCTAGGCCTCTTTCACACATGAGCGAACAACCCCATAAGTGAGCCTTGCTTAATACACTTAGCTCAATACACTTAGAACTCTCATTTAGAACCCACATTGGCCTAAAACAATTTACATTGCACTTCGGTACAAAAATATGGAAAAATTATGTGCGTCTTTATGTTCCCATGGTTACAATCCCACTCTCTTGCGTTAATTGCTTTTGGCCTCCTTCCATAATCCGTGTTCCCGTGAGTGTTCCCGTGGAACATTCCTCCCTTCCTAAATCGCGCACGTCCTCGGGCGCGGTAGAAGCAAAAGTTGCAAAAATCAATGGAAGACAAGTAAAGCCTTTTATTGAAAAAAAAAAGGTCCAATCACTATTGCTCATATTTAGGAGTAGGGTTGCCACTTAGGAATAACTTAAATACTTGTAGGACATTGAGACTGCGGTCATAACCTGTGGTGTACAAGCACACTTGCCTTTGCATAGCACTATCTATATACCACTTAGTCTCACTTTGACTAGTCTTTACTCACTTCTTTTAGTAATCTTTAAAACTCTAATCGGCCTTTCACTTGCATGCTCGCGTGTGAGATTTTCTTTGCTTTATTATTTTATTTTATTTTTTTCAATAAAAGGCTTTACTTGTCTTCCATTGATTTTTGCAGCTTTTGCTTCTACCGCGCCCGAGGACATGCGTGATTTAGGAAGAGGGGAATGTTCCATGGGAACAGGGGAATGTTCCACGAGAACACGGATTATGGAAGGAGGCCGTAAGCAATTAACGCGAGAGAGCAGGATTGTAGCCATGGGAACATAAAGATGCACATATTTTTCCATATTTTTGTGCCGAAGTGCAATGTAAATCGTTTTAGGCCAATGTGGGTTCTAAATGAGAGTTCTAAGTGTATTAAGCAAGGCTCTAAATGAGAGTTCTAAGTGTATTAAGCAAGGCTCACTTATGGGGTTGTCCACCCATGTGTGAAAGAGGCCCAGGGTTAGGGTTAGTGACATCTCTACAAAAAGAGATGTTAGCTAAAGAAAGTGGACGTTTTTGCCATTCTCATAAGCTATTGAGTGAAGCTCTTGAGCTCTCAAGCTATGGCAGCTCTCTAACTCTCTCTCTATTGTACTCTAATGAGCATCAAGCTCCAATGAGTATAGATCCACTTCTTTCTCTTAATCTATTTTTAGTATCATTGAAGTAGATTAATCTATGATTAGTTGAATGCTTCTTTCTTTCTCTTGTGTATGCTGCATGCTTGTAGTGTGTGTGTGTAGTCTCCATTGATGCAAGCTCTTGCACACTTCATTGGCAATGAGTTATTCATGGATAGACTCTCTCTATGAGCTTGTGGGTTTGTGAATGTTACATTCTCTACTTGCTTAAGCTTGTGGGTTAGTAGATGCACGCTTATGGATTTACAGGCATTAGGGAAAGATAAGATTTAATCAATGTTTGAATGGGATTAAGAGATTGCTATGCATTTCTTGTTGTCTTGATTAGTGTAGTGGATTTAATGGATTGAGAGATTGATTGAGGTGTTGAATGGTTGAATCGTCAAGTGGTGGTTTGTGTATGTGAACTCTCCCTCATGGGATAAGCCTTCATGCACTAATCGGGTCGAGTCCTCGGATTGACATTGTGTTTCTTAATACATTTGTTGATCGGTAGTACTCTATGAGCACTATATTGCACGGTAGAGAGAACCGCTCTACACTTCACCTGAGAAGCTTCGTAAGTCAATAGGAATGTGCACAAGTGTTGGTTGTCCCAAGGCTACCCACGTGTCAAATGAGAGAACTTTATAATCTGCACCAGAGTCAATTAAGGCAGAGACACAGTAGGTAGTCTCATGAAGATGAAGACACACTTGAATATTGAAAGGATCGACATATTGTTCATCAGTAGACAACTGTAAGGTCAACACAGAAGCCTTACGACGCTCCTTGGCTTTTGCAAACTCTAGCTTTAGCTTCTTCTTGAGCCTGACGTTTAAGTAGGTCATGTGCTTCTTTCCGTGTGTGGGCAGCATGCATTTGTTGAAGCATGACTTCAGTTAATGGTTCACTGTATTTCTTGAGACGACTTCCATTAATGAAGTTAGGCATTTGCTCACCTTCTAGTGTCTCTAAACGCACTGCACCACTTGGAGTAAGCTCATTAATTACAAACGGTCCTAGGCCACGTTTCTTGAGCTTTCTCTTATGCTTCTTAAGTGTGTACAAGAGCACAAGGTCCCCTTTTTTGAATTGGCCAGTTGTTACATTTCGATCATACCATTGCTTTTGTCTCCTCTTCTCGGCATACATCCCCATTACCGCCAATAAGCGGGTCTCATCAAGATTTTCCAATTCATCAATGCGTTGAGAAAGCTCATGACCACTCCAGTCCAATTGTTTAGCAACTCGTAGAGTAGGTACAAGAAATTCAATGGGAAGAATTCCATGTAGCCCAAAAGTAAGCTCAAATGGGGTTGTGCCCACAGATGTTTTATAGGCTGTCCTATATTCCCAAAGAACTGAGTGCAACTTTTGCTCCCAATCAGTCCTATGTCCCTCAATAATCTTTGTGAGTGTTGTGCAGAGAATCTTGTTAGTACTCTCAACTTGACCATTGGTCTGGGGATTATAGGGTGTAGAACGCTTTTAAATTACCATAAATTCTTGAAGTAAAAACTCTATGACCTCATTCACAAAGTGCACACCCTAATCACTAACGATTTCAATAGGTAAGCCATAGCATGTAAACACGTACTCATATAAGAACTTGGCTGTGGTTTTGGCATCATTTTTTACTGTAGCCTTTCCTTCTACCCATTTGGTCAAACAATCAGTTGCGACTATAATACATTCGGCATGCGTGTGATGAGCTGGAGGTTTAATGGGACCGACAAAATCAATACCCCATTTGGCAAACGCACGTGTGCTTAACATAGGCCGCAATGGCATATTGTCCTTTGTGATGGGAGGTTTGGTCCTTTGACAATCGTCACAACGTTGCACATATTCTTCGACATCCATTTGTAAGGTTGGCCACCAAAGCCCAGACCACCTAATCAACTTAGCTCTGGTATTGCCCGAAAAGTGTCCACCCCCAACACCTGCATGTGCATGAGTCAAGATTTTCAAGTAGGCACCTTCACATACACACATGTGCAAGTTGCCATCCCTGCCCCTCTTGTAGAGTTGGCCCTCTATCAGTATATAGTTGGTCGCTTCAACTTCAATAGCACGCTTTTGATGTTTAGGAATTGTTCGATCAGTATGACCATGCTTAAGATAGTCCACAATAAACTTACTCCAACTTGGTGTAGTTGAAATTTGGAACAATGTGACATTATGAATTAGTTGTTGAATTTGACATGAAGCACAGTTACGAACAAATTTTTCAGCATCCGCATGCATGGTAGGCCACCATTGCCCATCCTGAGTTATACGTCGCACACAAGTAGTAGCTGATGCATGGATTCCACCAATACCATCATGTGCCCATTCCAAGATCTCCTCATATTGGTCAGGGTTAGGTATAAGCTGCAACACTCCATCATTACCCTGACGATATAATCTCCCTGAGATTAACTTGAATGGTCGCCATAGGTCCACATTAGAACCTGCTAGTTGTATCTGCCCACTTGTCAAAATTTCTAAGATGGATTCAGACCATTTAGGAGCTATCTCTACAAGGAAAAGTGTTGAATCTAACATATCATCATCCACACCCACAGGAGCTTTGCCAGAGGTGATTCGAGACAAATGATCTGCCCTAAGATGAGTTGTTCCTTTTCGGACTGCCACTTCAAAATCAAACTAAAGAAGTATGACAAACCACCTCACAATCCTCCCAGTTGCACAAGGCTTATTCACCAAATATAACAGTGCTTGATGGTCCACAAAAAATATAAATTTGTTTGCCTGGCGAAACTTTTTCACTTTTTCACTGCATTTATCATGGACAAACCTTCTCTTTCTATTGTGGTATAATTCTTCTCAGCATTGTTCAATTGTCGACTAGCATATGAGATTGGAAAATCCTTATTATGTTCTCCCAATTGAGCCAAAATACATCCAATTGCAAAGTTTGAAGCATCAATATGGACATGAAAGATTTGGTTCCAATCTAGTGCCCGTAAGATGGGTGCAGTCACTAATGCTTGATTCAACTTTTCAAAGGATTCCTCACACTCGTCAGTCCAATTAAACTTTACAAGAAGAGCATATAATGGTCTGGCTAGGACAACGTACATGTAGATGAATCGACAATAATAGCCACAATGTCCCATGAATATTTGTACCCCTTTAGGGTTGATAGGCCGAGGTAATGAGACAATGACATCAATTTTATCCATATCTGTTGAAATTCCATTGCGAGAAACAATATGGCCCAAAATTTTCCCTTGTTTTACCATGAATTTGCACTTGTCAGGATTCAAGCATATAATACGATAAACTTGACACTTTTGAAACACAAGTCTGAGGTGTTCTATATGATCATCACGCTCTTGTGAGTGAACACATAAATCATCCATGAAGATCTCAAGAAATAGCCTAAGGTACTCCTTGAATACATGACTCATTAACCGCTGAAAGATTGCAGGTGCATTTGTTAGACCAAATGGCATAACACGATAGGCAAAGATGCCATCTTCAGTAGCAAAGGCTGTCTTGTGTTTATCCTTTGGATCAATTGGCACTTGATTGTAACCGGAGAATCCATCCAAGAAACTATATGCTTTTTCCTTGCAACTCGTTCCAAAACATGATCCGTGATTGGAAGTGGGTAATGATCACGTACAGTAGCTGTATTTACCTTCTTGAGGTTTACACATACTCGAAGTTTTCCATTTTTCTTGGGCACCACTACAATAGGGGAGACCCATTCAGTGTGTTCAATCTCATAGATAAATTCTACCTCTAAGAGCTTGTCTATTTCTTCTTTTATCTTTTGTGTCATTGTAAGTATAAGGACATTGCTTGGAAGGCTTTGCATCCTCTCGCAATGGAATTGTATGCTGACAATGCTTGGATCAACTCCTTTGAGGTCTTTATAACTCCAAGAAAAAACATCGCGATACTCCTTTATTGTTTGAATTAATAACTTCTCCTCATCTAAGGACAAGTTTGTGGCAATCCACACATAGCGAGGCTCTTTTCCTGGCTCAGCGATATCAAATTTTTTTGCATCTTCTGGACCATCATATGAAACCCCTGGCATGCTTGGCTTTTGTCGCATGGGCTGTTGAAGAACAATCTTCCGATCTTGAAGAGTGTACTATGTGAAGTTGGGGGGAACATTGAGACCTTGTTCTTGTCCACTTGAGTCATCACTAATTGAAGACCATGCGGTTTTGAGCTTTCTTTTGCAATCTTGTATCAAAGTTTTTTGTTCAACTGTTAGCTTTGCACTTACGACACTCTCTTTTGAATCGGTTTGAGACTTGAGTTTTTGTTTTGGTTTCTTAATTTTTTTGCGATTTTTGCTAACAATTTTTAACTTTTCTCCTGGTTGGAATCCATCTGATCGTTTTACTTGGTCTTTGATACTATCTTGTGCTTGGACATAGTATAGATATCCATTCTTTCCTGAGAAGTGAGGTGGTCGAGAGTGTTCATTCTTAAACTCCTCGTCTTCTTTTTGTCCTCTCACATCGTTCCCTCTCATCTTGTTTACGGATTCTCTTATGGCTCTTACAACATTTACGTTTAGGTCGGCTTCGAGGGATCTCTATTTGAACCTCCCTTCCTCTCAAGAGTAGGCGTGCCTTTCCTAACTCTTCCTCGGGGATTATCACATCATCTTCAAAATCAGAGTCCCATCCATCTTCCTATCAGTATCATTAGAGCAGATTCGAGTGTTAAATCCTCCACTGAGACTTCCTCTACATGCAATGCTGTTGTGGATGCATCCCCATAGTACAAATCATCTAGAAGGTCACGTGGTTGTACCATTCATATAGGAATAATGTCATATCCATCTGAGTCACAAAATTGAATTGGATTAGGTAAAGCACATGTCGATAATGTTGCAAGGACATGACTCCATTCTAGGGGATCAATTAAGTGCTCAGGGAAGGGTTGTGGAATGTATGCCTCATCTAATATACTTCGATTACCCTTAAGTCTCTCAGTGTTGAAATCCTTACATCAGGGTTCACACATCCACAGATCTTCTCGCCCATCTGACAATGTAACTCTTGAGCCCTCAGATGAAGCAGAATCAAACTCATCTATTGGAGACCTTGTTACATCACAATATGAGTGATTCTTTAGGTTGACCCTTGTGATGACAGAATCATGTCAGAGGTACAAATAATTGTATCCCCAATCTTGAATCATTTGAAATTGTCGCATGAATGGTCTACCCAATATCACTTCATAGTTTGGATGCTTTCCAAAATCCACTATTGCAAATGTGTGTTCATATTCAATCCCACATGTGGTGACCAATATGTTCTCTAGCAGCCCAATCGGATGTTCTAAGCTTCCATCTGCTAGCTGCAAGCGCATCCTGGTACTCCTAATAGCTGGTTTGCCCCACTTTTCCCAAATGGATCTTGTCACAATGCCCACTCCTACACCACTATCAAGTATTGCAGTTGAAGCTTCCTTTCACACTTCTAATGGGAGGGTAGCATTTCCCTGATCGTCCTCACAAAATTTTCCTACTTGGTTGATAGGAACTGGCATAACATACTTTGTCTCGTGGTGATAACATTCCACAACTTAGGTCGAAGCTTTATCAAATCAAGCAAAGGTAAGGTACAAGCCACTGGTGCTGACAAAATAGCTTGCACGATACCCATATCCATCTCCTTTGTCAACCTTCTATGCATGGAGGGTATCCTCAAGGTTTGAGAATAGTTCTCATATTCTCCCAAATAAGATGGTAAGATTTTCATTGTATGCTTACTTCTAGGAGAAAAAATTGTTTGAACTTCCTCCTGGATGCTTGGGCGTCTAAAGTTGTTTTCTATGCCCCTGGTAAAATCCATCTCAGAGAATGGAGGTGAAACAATAGAGGACATATTCTCATTAACTTTCTCATGAACTGCTGCCCACATCTCATTTGCCATGTCCTCGTTAGCATCAATAACTTCATCATTGCATGGGAAGGCAAGGCTAGGTGGTGGCAAAATACCTTCTTTCAATGGGGTGGCAATTGGTGTAGACTTCTTGCTACTATGAGCTTGTGAGATCAGCTCACTTTTCATTTCCCAACTTGATGACACTTCTGGTATGGTTTCTAATATTGGCTTAAGAGAGGTTGGGCCCCGAGGGATAGGTGGAGGTGGGCCCTCAAGTATTGATTGAGCTTCCCTAATGAGTTGCTGATGTACAGCTAGATTGATCTTCTCCTCACACGAGGGTTTGGGTATTCTTGAAGCTTCTTGGGTAGCTCAGATAAAGCTACAATGCGACTTCTATGAGCATCAATGATGGCATCTAGAGTCTCGTTCACCTTATCCACAAAAACAGAACCCTTAGAACTATCCTTGGTTGTACTAGCCTCATCTTGTTTAGCACTAGGCCCAAGTTGAGGTTGATGCTCCTCATGCACTTCTTGGGATGTAAAAGCTTGATCCTTCATGTTTTGTTTAGAGACTTCTTGAGAACTAGTGGATGCACTCTTAGTTTGCTTGTTGCGGTTCTTTTTCCTCCTAGTGGTCTTTTTTCTATTGGAATGTAGGGTCTTGTCCACTAGATTTGCCTTTGCATCCCTAGTTCGAGGTGTCTCATCAGTCTGCATTTCGGCATTTCGTGTCTGTGATCTAGTCATGACTCTAAGTGGAACGACATCCTCATTCTCTGATGAAGGTGGCGATGGAACTGTCTCTTACAAATTTGAGTGAGACCTTTGGTTGAGAGGTAGTTTCCTCATGTGGTTTTAGCAAACAATCCTTTGGGAAGTGTTTTACACAACACCCTAGACAATATCTTTCAATTGGTGGAAACTCTGGTACTGTTGTATTGGATCGAGCTGCTTGCCTTGGGCGATGTGGACAATCACGAGCCCAATGGGGTTCTCCGCACTCATAATAGGGGCCCATTAGTTTGGCTTCTACTTTCCTTTGTTGCCATTGACCTGAGGGGCCTGGAGTCCTAGGTTGGTAGCCACCTAGCAACATCAAAGAATTTTGTTCCCCCGGGGTTGAGGCTCCAGTGCTTGGCTTGGATATGCGGGACTTTCAAAGAGATTTTCCTTAGATGAATATGATGCATATTCCTCCTTCACATAGCTTGGGTTTACCAAGTCTCTACACATATTTGAATTGTCGTAGTCAACAAACCTCACAGGAGTAGTCCAAGGAGTAGGAGGTTGAGCTCCAAGTACAGGTCGTGCTTGCTCTTATGCCATCGCTGGCTTACGTTCAAAATTAGTATATTGTTGATGCATTTGTGGAGCCACTGCACCCCTTTGTTGCTCACGCTCTTGTCTCATTCTTGCAATGCGAGTACATTCCTGTGTGGTGTGGGTATAATTCCAAGCATAGGCCTGGCACCACATCTTTGTGGGTTGGTTTGTGATGACTAGAGGAGAAAAGGTATTACATTCTTTCGTTTTATGGTTACCGCCACATGCTCCACAAAGATGAGGACTTGTAGGTAGTAGTACACTCCTCATTCGCTGCTGCAGCTATTGTTGTGCCTGCATTGGTGGGCGATAGGTTTGTCCCAATCTCCTTAGTACTAGGTTAGCTAGGTGGTCTGGATTTACTAGTGCGCTAGACCCTGAACTTTGGTCATCACCCCACTGATCTCTAGGTTACAACTCAAGGCCAGTACCATCTTGGAATTTGAAGTTATCTGTGAAATCCATAGCACCACCCCTCTGCACCTGTAGTGGCCAAACGCATAAGAGAAGAAATTCAAAAGAAAGATTCAAGAAAACATGACACTCCTATCGTTAATGTATCAAGGCAGCAAGAACACTGTTGTTCTAATCATCAAACTCCCGCCACATCGCCTGCTTGTACTCCGAACGTCAATGTGCAACCAGAAAGTAATCTACCCAGTGCATCTTCCTGCAAGCGAAACTTTGACGTAGGAAATATACCCATGCGTCAAACTTCATTGCAAGAGAGCCTACGTCAAGGTCGGCTTGATGATGCACAACTCGCCCTTGCTGAAGCGATTTACTTTTCTGGGAGTGCTATGATGATGGTGGACAGTGAGCATTGGAAGAGAGCATGGAAGAAAATTGGTGAGTTTGGACCAGGGTTTTTACCACCTACGTACCATGCTATGCGAAATGATCTATTAGAGAAGTAACACTCATTGAAATTTGTATGCTTCTTTGCATAGAGATGTGTGTGTAGTGTTCAATTTTTAAGTCCTTTTAAGAAGAGAGAAATTAATCGACTCTGGGTGGACTTCTCATCTTCTGGGCAATGATTAATGTACTGCTTCATCCTATTTACACAATCTCTAACACTCTCAGTCTCGCCTTGCTTGAAAGAGTAGATGTTTGCTACTGTGTCATGTTGAATCCCCATCAAGGAAAAAGCAGCAATGAATCTCTCTTCCAGAACTCGTAAAAAAGATTGGTCTGAAGCCTCTAGTGCCTGAAACCAAGCAAGGGATTTTCCCTCAAGAGTGAGCCCAAATCCTTCAATTTAGCTCGAACTGCTTGCCTAAATGCTGCTACATGGTCACATGGTTACCCGACCCTTCGTACTTCTGTACCAGTTTCTGAAGAGTTGATGGCCTTACTCCTCTTGAATACTCATCATCGGGCCTACCGCCTCTCACTCTCAATGGGAACTATTCCTCTCTTTGGTAAGATGGTCCACATGCATCCCAAATTGGTGTGGGTCCCATATTACCTGCCTCACCAACCCCCTCCAAAGATCTTGTTACCCGCATTTCAGGAGGTGCATTTATGGGAGGCGGAGTTGGCTCCCCTACCCTCCGATGGTCATAGTGAGAGAAACATTGTTGTGGTGTGATCTGTGGTCGCACTTTTGGTGTAGGATAATATCTTGGTGCTAGAGTTGGGCTACTTGCAGTGGTCCACATTGATGTCGAGGATCCCTCTCTAGTGAACTCTCGTAGGGGAGGAGCAACAGTTTCTCCAAGAAAGGCTGTCTCTCCTGGTTTAGCTGTATTTGTTGAGAACACTTCCATGAATAATGGTTGTCCTTTCCACGTGAGCTCACGAATCTCCTTCCAATCTAAGGTTCGGTATTCATTGGCCCATTTATCAACGATTCGGTTCTTGTATTCTGCAAGCTTCTCGACTACCACCATGAGTGCTAGAGGAAGATCTAGCTCTGGCAATCTAGTTGTGGCATAATATCCTTCTAAAGAGTCCTTATAGACCTCTTGAAGTGGGTCATCCTGAAAGACCTTTGTCATATCACTGGAATTTATCGTACAAACTCTCATTGGTTCTCAGCCCCCTGATCCATTTTGCTCTTGCCTTTCCTGTCCCTTTCCAAATTTAGATCTACAAAAAGTAAATCATCTATGGATGGCAGGACTAGGCATTGGATGGTCCAGGCATGTCCGGCTCAATGAGCCAATCTTCTCTAGACTCCCTTGCTCTGGAAGGCTTTGATAAGTCTAAGAACTCACTCTTAGAGAGCTCCCCTAATTTGTCTACATTCTCTGGATGATAGGTGACTTCGTAGTAGCGAACACCATCTCCACCCATGTACATGTTACACTGGTCATTGACTAGAGGTGCTCTATCAAGCTCTGAGAAAAAGTCTGTGATCTTAACGAGATACCGTTGTTGTGGATCCCTAAAGATCTCAGCTCCTTGAGCATTCGTGTAGACATATTGAAGTCTCACATTGAGTGGTAACCCCATGGTGTCGGCTTCAAATGGATTAAAAGATCTTGTGGGTGTCCTATTTGGGGCTAAGGGATGACTATTTGATGGCCCTAGATTGTCCATAGACAATGAGCTAGTTGTCCTGGAAAAGGTATCAAATTGGGATTCGGAAAAGGTTTCAGCAATATCTGCCAAATTTTCTACCGATTGGGTCCCACTTTCCTGCGTAGGTACTCTAGAAGGTATCCTAGATCCTACGGTAGTGTCTATATGACGTCCCGACCGTAAGTGCATAAGGTCAAATTTTAAGGTTGTTTTTTAATTTTTTTTTTCTAAAAAAAATCCAAAAATTTGCAAGTTGGCTTAAACTTTGCCAGAACCCATTTTGAACCTCCTCGAACACATTAAGCCAAAAAAATAGCGTATTTTTTCGGATCGAAAATCGCCTAAAATTTACCAGTTTCCCATACTGACTCACTATGGGAAAATGGTTCCGGGACCGAAATTTTGACGATGGGTGTTTTCTAACTCCTCTTGAAAAGTTAGATAACCTCCCAAATTTTTGCGGCATTATGTATACAACATGCATAAGCATTATGCATAAAGCTTATGGGTAAACCTATAAAACAAATCCCCAGCACCCAAGGGTGCAATAATAATAGAGGAAAGATATGAAAGCACTTACCTCTTTTTCGTGATGTTGAAAGAGAGGATTAGAGGACCTACAAAACCAACAAAAGGGTGAGCAAAAGATTAGTAATGCATTGTAGAGCGGTTCTCTCTATCGTGCAATATAGTGCTCATAGAGTACTACCGATCAACAAATATATTAACACAATGTCAATCCGAGGACTCGACCCGATTAGTGCATGAAGGCTTATCCCATGAGGGAGAGTTCACATACACAAACGGTCAACCACTTGACGATTCAACCATTCAACACCTCAATCAATCTCTCAATCCCTTAAATCCACTACACTAATCAAGACAACAAGCAATGCATATCAATCTCTTAATCCCATTCAAACATTGATTAAATCTTAGCTTTCCCTAATGCCTGCAAATCTATAAGCGTGCATCTACTAACCCACAAGCTTAAGCAAGCAGAGAATGTAACATTCACAAACCCACAAGCTCATAGAGAGAGTCTATCCTTGAATAACTCATTGCCAATGAAGTGGGCAAGAGCTTGCATCAATGGAGACTACACACACACACTACAAGCATGCAGCATACACAAGAGAAAGAAAGAAGCATTCAACTAATCATAGATTAATCTACTTCAATGATGCCAAAATAGATTAAGAGAAAGAAGTGGAGCTATACTCCATTGGAGCGGCTTGATGCTCATTAGAGGACAATAGAGAGAGAGTTAGAGAGCTGCCATAGCTTGAAAGCTCAAGAGCTTCACTCAATAGCTTATGAGAATGGCAAAAATGTCCACTTTCTTTAGCTAACATCTCTTTTGTAGAGATGTCACTAACCCTAACCCTAGGCCTCTTTCACACATGGGCGGACAACCCCATAAGTGAGCCTTGCTTAATACACTTAGAACTCTCATTTAGAATCCACATTGACCTAAAATGATTTACATTGCACTTCGGCACAAAAAAATGGAAAAATTATGTGCGTCTTTATGTTCCCATGGCTACAATCCAGCTCTCTCGCGTTAATTGCTTCCGGCCTCCTTCCATAATCCGTGTTCTCGTGAGTGTTCCCGTGGAACATGCATACATACAAACCAAGGAAATATTAAGAAGATTAGTAATGCATACATACAAAAGATTAGTAATCAAATATTAAGAAAATATAAGCTTATGCATAAGGCATAAAGCTTAAGCATAAGGCCTTAAGCATAAAGCATAAAGATTATGCATAAGGCTTATGCATAAAGCTTAAAGCATAAGGCATAAAGCCCATGCATAAGGCTTATGCATAAAGCATAAAGCTTAAGCATAAGGCCTTAAGCATAAAGCTTATGCATAAGGCTTATGCATAAAGTTTAAAGAATAAGGCTTATGCATAAAGCATAAAGCATAAGCATAAGGCCTTATGCATAAAACATGCATGAGCATTATGCATAAAGCATAAAGCTTAATCATAAGGCCTTAAGCATGAGGCATTATGCATAAAGCTTATGGTAAACATACAAAGAAAAACCCCAACACCCAAGGGTGCAATAATAATAGAGGAAAGATATGAAAGCACTTACCTCTTTTTCGTGATGTTGAAAGAGAGGATTAGAGGACCTATAAAACCAACAAAAGAGTGAGCAAAAGAGTAGTAATGCATACATACAAACGAAGAAAATATTAAGAAGATTAGTAATGCATACATACAAAATATTAGTAATCAAATATTAAGAAAATATATTAAACAAACGAAGAGGCCTACCTTGGTTATTTGTGATTTTTGAGGAAAAAATCTGTAAAATAGCAAAAAAAAAGTGAGCTATATAAACACTTGATTGTCTTTTACAAAAGAAACATAGGGTTCAAGAAGAAGAGCAAGAGCAAGAGCAAAAATAAGAACAAGAAAAAGAAGCAAGAAGAAGAAGAGAAAGAGACTCACCACAACCTTAAGGTATGTACCAAGGTAGACTCTTACTCCACAGTCCTTTCTAAAGCAGATTTGCAGCCTAGTGATGAAGCTTGAGAGGGTGGGAGAGGCTTAAGAGGGTGAGAGAGGGTTAGAATGTTGAGAGGATGAGAGAGGATTAAAAATCGGGTAGGATGCTTTTTAGAAGAACTGCATTTTGTCAAAATACTGGGAAAACACTCTTGGGTTTAATTTTTGGTCTTTTTTGCCACAGTACACGTCTATAAAGACATCTGTATATGTGTCTATTCTACAGAGTAAACGCGTTTATAGACATGCTTTTAGATGCATGTATAGATGCATTTATAGACGCCCAAATAGATGTAAAACAGAACAATTTTTAACCAGACATAGAAAGATGTAAATTATTTATTCTTTTTTTAATCATGCAGGATGTCATCAATCAGTTGTTCTAGTGATGATGAGTCCCTTCGTGTTCAAAATCGAGATCATTGTTGGTTGCAAAATATATATATATATATATGTGTGTGATTGTTGTCGAGGATGTATGCATCGACAACGTAGCATTACGATGCATCACATTTCAATGTTTGGAAAATGGGAACCGATGGGGTCAATGGTAAGTATACTTTGCTTATATTGTAAAATGAGAACCGATGGGGTCAATGGTAAGTATACTTTGCTTATATTGTAAGAGTTTCATTAAGAATTAGTATTCAATGGAGACCCACATTGAAATACTCATGTGTAGGATAATGCGTCGCACCCTTCTATGTTAACTCATAGGCAGCATCAAGAGGCCAAGCGTCACAGAGAAATGCCTGAGGCTTCACAAATTGGAATGATGGAGATACAAGCCCACCACCCTTTCCTCATGAGATAGCGGAGGAAGAGGTTTTAGAAGATATGGTACATACTCTATTTGCCAATGAGCATAGTGAAAATGAAAAAGCCATGGAAAATAATCACCTTTATAATGCGACTTCGACCCCACTTTTTGAGGGATGCACATATTCCAGTCTACGCGCTGCTCTCGAGTTGCTCAACTTGCAAACAATCTATGGATGGAGCAATGCAAGTTTGAATGCACTTCTCAAGTGTGTTTTCTACTTTCATAAATTGTCTACTTCCCTTATAGATATATAAGAAGAGATAATTTTTTATATTAATGTAATTAATTGTTTTGTCGATAGGCTTTTGTCGAACATGCTTCCAAATGAGAATAAATTGCCAACCTCAAGAGACCAAGCAAGGCACTTTGTGACATCCCTTAGAGGCTTAGATTATACTCGCATCCATGCATGTATCAATGATTGTGTTCTCTTCCATGGGATACATGCGGTGGCTCAAGAGTGTCTTATTTGTGGAGTGAGCCAAGATATTGAGAGGACCTTAAAGGTCTACATGTGCGCGTAAGGTGTTACGACATTTTCCCATCATTCCTCGCATCCAAGTGCAAATTTATTGAAGAGCTCATGTCATGGCATTCCTCTCATTGATCCAATGATGGAAAGATGAGAATTCCTGCAGACACTCGTGCATTGGGGAAGCACATCGAGGAAATGTGACCAAGCTTCAAGGAAAAGCCTAGACATTTGAGACTTGGATTGGGTCTGGATGGTATTCATCCTTTTGGAATCAAGAGCACCTCATATAGTATATGGCTAGTGGTAGTAGAGAATTACAACATTCCTCCATTCATGGCAATAAAGAAAGGACATGTCATGTTATCCCTTCTCATTCCTGGGAAACATAAGGTAAAGAATATGGATATATATCTTGACCCCTTGATTGATGAGCTTGAGATAATTTGGAGAGGTATCCCTATGCATGACATATGTCGGCCTCCATCTTCACGAGACTTTCTCTTAAAGGCTATCTTGATGTGGACGATGCACGACTTTCCTAGTTATGGCGAGTGTTCAGGTGAGTCAAATGGGTTTCTATGCATGATGATTCTTTATTATCATTGTATTGTTTTTTGACATGCTTGAATGTCTATGCTGTTTAGGTCTCTCCACATCTGGATACCATGCATGTCCTATTTATGGTCCATCATTGGTGGCATCTAGGCCAAAAAGCTTGAAAAAAGTGATATATGAGAATCATCATCGATTTATCCCTCATCATTATCCCAAATTTGTTCGTTCTTGGATGGGAGTCCCTCCACATCCACTAAGCATGGGAGATTGGAAGGCATTATGGAATGGAGTGGAAAGTCCTCCTACCCCCCGCATGAATAGGTAATATATCTTTAACATAGAATTCCAATACAAGCTTTGGATGAAAAGATAATCCTCTTAATATTTGTTGTTATTTGATAAGGTACTCTATCTTCTTTCACCTACCATATTGGACGGCCTCGAAATCAACCATCTTCTTGATCCAATGCACATCTTCAAAAATATCGCCTCTAACATTTGGGACCACTTGAGAGGAACACGGTACTCTTTTCTTGTAAGAGAGGATCTACAAAGCATAGAGAGGATTCAAAGAGCTTGGCCACGAGAGGGACCAAATGAAAAGACAATTCTACCTCAAGCACCTTGGATATTGATAAAGAATGAGGAGAAGTTGGTGAAAGATGCCATTACTACATTCCGTACTCCAACGGGGTGCATGAATTGTTTAAAAGGTGCCTTCACAAAGACAAAGAAGAGACGTGTTGAGAAATTATATGGCTTGAAGTCCCACGATTGGCACAAGATGCTTCAAGTAAGTGAAACATTGAAGTTGTACATATTTAACTTTTTCAATCATGATGTATCTAATCATGGTGTACAAATGTCTATAGTTTATTCTTCCTACAAGCATTTCCAATTGTGCATTCCACGAAGTGCCAAAGACGATTTATAAGGTGGGGGAGCTTGTGAGGTTTGTACCCCAAACCCTCATAGCCAATTTTCTACATGCGTTTTCCTCATATTAATTTTTTTATTGTTTCACATTGTAGATATGTGAGCTCAAAGGAAATCGATTCATGTACACTTAACTATGCAAGGGTCATGGCGGTGGAGGTGGTTTGTTTGGTGGAGGAGACATTCCCACGGTCAATTCCCACAAGCCAACTACATCTTATGGTTCATTTAATTGATCAAATTGCCATATGTGGCACTGTGCATGCTCAATGGATGTTATTTCTTGAGCGTTTCATGAAGACCTTGAAGGATTTTATAAGGCAAAATGCAAAGCTAGAAGGTAGTATGGCTGAGGGTTGGTTGGTACAAGAATCACTTGTTTATATCTTAGAATACCTTGTCGAAGTGGATCCCTCTCTCCCTCGCCTATGGAGCAATGAAGAAGACTTAAGGATGACCTCTCATGTTCCTCAAGGAGAGGGAAAGACCAAAGCCATGGATACAGAGATGCATAGTAAGCTTAATACCTTTTGTGTGCTTAATAGTGATCTGATGAGAAGATGGGTGGCAAAGTATGAGGATGAAAAGGCAAGAAGACAAAGTGAAAGGTTGGCATTCCGTAAGCGCCATGGATGTAGTGTGCCATACCCCGAGCACCTACGATCACTTCCCAAGGATCTTGATGTATATTGGCTACATGAGGAGATGGAGAGGGAGGCACAAGACAAAAACATGCATATCACATTGGAGGAGTGGAAGTATGCCCGAGGATGCTTCAAAAGATAAACTAACTTGTGTTCTCAATCATATTTCAGTATGTTAAAATTGCAAAAAATCATTTTGAGGTATTTATATATTTTTTTATCTTGGTAGAGTGCACAATGTTTAATGCTTTGTGGTTGGAGGGTAATCATTTTCGCACACAAAGGAGAGAAGAGGAACACCCAAGATTGTGGGGTGATTGCAAGCTTTGAGGGAGCCAATGGAGCCATGTATGATTATTGTAGATTGATCCAAAATATCATTAAGCTTGACTTTTGAAGCTTCTTTGTATATATTTTGGATGTCAAGTGGTTTAAGGATGTGGTGGAAAGAGGTCCTAATGCAACAATCAAGCGCAACAATCAAGCATCATGTAAGTAGCTTTGTGACCATTGACTCTACAAAGTTTTGGCAAGGAAAGGATGGGAATCTAGTGCTACCACAACATTTTGAAGAGGTACATATAATTATTGGTAATTACAATATATGCATTTACAGATAGTAGAGATGTAATTTTTTTGTATGATGTACCTTTGTGCTTGAATACGTTGTGTATCAACCAATAATTGACAATAGGTGATGGTGACATATAATCCCAATCTCACCACTTTCAAGAGCCATTTATAGTACATTCACCCACATTGAGCATATGGAGGAGCATGTCAACTCAACTATGGAGGGAGATAGCTTAAAAAACATTGATAATGATCGTGCCATTGTCTCATAGTGATGATTCTAGTAGTGGGATGGATCTCTTTGTAGATTTGGATATAGGCATGGACATTGAGATAGATACTTTAGCAAGGGTTGACCTCATTGAAGATGAGGTTGAACTCTAGTTCTTTCATTGTACTTTTATTATGGCTATGGTTTTCCTTTTGGTATAGATTCATGCCTTTTTGAGATTACATGTATAGATTCATGACTTTTTGAGATTACATGTATAAATTTATTTTGATATGTTGCTTTTCATGGCATTACTGAATCATTCACCTTTGGACTGCTTTTCATGGAGGTTCAAGATTTTCATTCAACTTTGGACTGCTTTTCATGGAGGTTCAAGATTTTTTTAAAAAGCTTCTTTGATGAAAAGATGTGGGGATTGAATCATTGTCCTTTCAATTGTTTTTCATGGAATTATTTGATATACCTAAGCCTTTGCATGTATCCATCCCTTTCACCACATTACTCGATTTATACCTATTTCTTTTCCCTTTCCTTAGCATACTTTTCCTTGCAACAAATATGCTTTCTTAGAGATTCATTTCTATATAAATGCACCAAAAAATCAAACATATTATCAAAATCTTGTGCACATAGTTCAGCAAATGATATTTTTTGGGATTGAAGATTCTATTTTTCTTTGCAAGGTCCACAATTGCAACTGGCATTACTTAATCATTCACCATTGGACTGCTTTTCATGGAGGTTCAAGATTTTTTTTAAAAGCTTCTTTGATGAAAAGATGTGGGGATTGAATCATTGTCCTTTCGATTGTTTTTCATGGCATTACTTGATATACCTAAGCCTTTGCATGTATCCATCCCTTTCACCACATTACTCGATTTATACCTATTTCTTTTCCCTTTCCTTAGCATACTTTTCCTTGCAACAAATATGCTTTCTTAGAGATTCATTTCTATATAAATGCACCAAAAAATCATACATATTATCAAAATCTTGTGCACATAGTTCAGTAAATGATATTTTTTGGGATTGAAGATTCTATTTCTCTTTGCAAGGTCCACAATTGCAACTGCATAGGAAATTGTTGCAGACTACATCTATAAGCACGTCTGTAATCACGTCTATGCTCGCATCTATAAGCACGTCTAATTTCAAAGGAAGTAGACACACTTATAGACGCATTTATAAATATGACTATAGATGCAAACGTAACTTATGTGTCTATAAGAGCGTCTAGTTTCAAAGGACGTAGAGGCGCTTATAGACGCGTTTATAAATATGACTATAGATGCAAACGTAACTTATGTGTCTATAAGAGCGTCTAGTTTCAAAGGAAGTACAGGCGCTTATAGACGCGTTTATAGACGCCCCCTAACTTGCGCGTCTATGCTTGCTTTGTGTTGTAGTGTGAGAATGTCCAAATATATGGGCTTCATGAGGCATTGACATGAACAAGTGCAGATGATGACATGAAGGAGAACCATTGGAGAGTGTTACACAATATGCCACACCATTCAGTGAAATCGAGTAGATTGCAAAAGGTGGCAAAGCTTCATAAGGAAAGCATAGTTGAGAACCACCTTTGCCAAACCAATGAATAAGGTGCCTCGACCATTGCCACATGAGGAGGAAAAGCTCTCATCAGGGAAGACATGGTGAATGATTTCTTTGAACAGGTGTTCATAGATGATAGAGAGTAAGCTCTGTGTAGAGAGGCAAGCACCACTTTATATAAGGAATGTTCATACTCTATACTTCAAGAAGACTTGCAGCTATTCAACAAATTATGGATTGAGTGATGGAAGTGTCATAAGTCTTCTCAGGTAAAATCCAATCATTATATTCTATTAAATAGAAAATATCTCTTACTTTATATACTCTCCTTGTAGATATTTTGACATATGATTTCTTATGTTATATTGTAGGCTTCTCAAGAAGATTCTTTCCCCTCAAAATCTATTGTCGGACACACGAGATGGGTCTCGTAAATTTCTCTCTATGCTAGGTATGCATTATACAAAAATACACGCATGTCCCAATGATTGCATGCTATTTAAAAAGGTTAATAAAGATGCAACACAATGTCTACAATGTGGAGAGAGCCTATATAGAGATGATTTGCAACAAGGAGACAAAACTCCTCAAAAGTTGTTGAGACACTTCCGTATCATTCCTCACATCCACATTTTTAGATATAAGGGAATTGCAGAACTCATTATGTGGCATACAACTCATCGCTCAACCGATGGCATCATGAGGATCGTAGCTCATTCACCGGTGTGGAAACATGTGGAGCATCAATGGCAATAGTTTAAAGATGAGCCTTATCACTTACGTCTTGGCTTAGATATGGATGATGTTAACCCATTTGGCTTTAAGTCCACATTATGGTCTACTTGGCCTATTTTATTGGTGAATTACAATCTCTCTCCATAGGTGGAAATTAATAAATGACATATCATGCTTTCTCTCCTTATACTAAGCAAATACAAGGTGGCAACATGGATGTGTACCTCGAGCCTTTGATTGAGAAGCTTAAGAAACTATGGCAAGATATCAAAGTGTATGATGTCTCAAGGCTAAAAAATAGGCATGATATAGAGGTGAAAGGAGTTTTGGTTTGGACAATGCATGAATATCACAGGTTCTCAAAGTGCTCAAGTAGATACTTGAACTTTATAACTTTAAACTTTTCTTACTCTACGTCTCAATCATTTCAATTTTAAAATAGGTTTGGCAACCTCAAGACATCATGCATTTTCACTTATTTTTTAAAGACCCTCTACACTAAAGAAGGCAGTGTATAACAAACATCATTGATTTCTCCGTCCTTCACATCCCCAGTATGTGCCACATGATGTCTCAGGACTTGTGAGATGAGAGGTAGGGATTGGTTTAAGGCATGGACAAGCACCCCAAATCCACCACCTGATGGGATGTCAAGACACTCAATCTTCTTTCAACTTCCATATTGATGTGAGTTGAACATAAATCATCTCTTAGACCCCATACATATAATCTTCAAGAATATGGCAAAAAATATCTAGGACCATTTAATTGATAAAGATACCAAGGGTACAAGGGATGACTTACCAAACACTGGATGCCTTCAAAGTGCATGGCCAATTATAGGTGAGAGCGGTAACATGTCCCTACCAAAGGAACCATAGGTTTTAACCCAAAAAGGAGCACAATAAGGTGAAAAGTGTGATTTCATCTTTTTGTACACCAATCGGAGTAATGCATTCATTGAAGGGTACCTTCACAAAGACCAAAAATAAAGGAGAGGTACAACTATATGGCCTCAAGATACATGATTGGCAAAAGATATTATAGGTATTCAAATCATTTTCTCTTTCTGGTACATAATTTAGAGGCTCACATACTAACTTCCATTTTTTTATATGCATAATTTATTCTTACGATAGCTAATTATTTTCAAAATGGGATGCTTGGTAAGGTATGAATCTTCTCTTGAATTCCTTATCTATGTTATATTTAATATAGATCCTATATCCATTGATATGACTCCTGTCAAGGATGTAGTGTGTATGATTGAGGTAATTTTTTCTAAAACAATTCTCACTAGCCAATTACATCTTGTGGTGCATTTGGTTGAATGAAGTGGAACTTTGTGGTATTGTTTAAGTTTGATGGATATTTTTCTTGAAAGGTTCATGAAAACCTTAAAGGACTTTGTGAGACAAAGAGCAAGGCCAGAAGCAACCAAGGAAAAGCATTGGTTAGTGTAAGAGTCTCTTGTGCATACCTCAAAACATCACTCTCGAGTAGATCTTTCCATGCCACAACTATGGAGCAATGAGGAGGATGACTGACTAATAACTAATGTGCCACAAGGAAAAGAAAGGTAACAAAGATTGGATGAAGCATTATGCCAAAAGGTGAATATATTTTGCATTCTAAATAGTCCTATTATGGAGAAGTGGATTGGAATATACAAGGATACAATCAATACATGAGAGGATGAGAGAAGAACTTTGAGAAGAGCAAATAGATGCTTGCCATTTTCGCCCGGCTTAGAACCCCTCCCAAATTTGATCAAAATAGAATGGCTTCGTAAGGCAATATCGATGGCATAAAAAAACAGAGAGATGATCACAAGAGAAGAGCATGAGTATGCACAAGGATGTGACCCTCTACAAGTAAGTATATTCTTCATCTTTGTCTCATGCTTTGATTGTTATATACCTTGTTTAATGCACTATACTAGATATTATGCTTTTGTCGAATGCTAGTACAAACTATATAATACAATATGGTCAGAGGGAAGGCACTTTTTCATGGAGGAGGGTGCGGATTCTCAACGAAACACATTTAATTGTGGTGTGATGGAAACTTTTAAGCAAGAAAGTCAAAATGATACCAATTTCATAGAGGACGATCTTGAGTATTATGAAACTATTCAAGATATTCTTGAGGTCGGGTTTAGAGTCTATCCATCTTTGATGTCAAATGGTTCAAGGTGATATATAGAGGTACTCAAGACACAATGAAGAAACATCCAAATGGGTTTTTTCAAATCGATTCCACCAAGTTTTGGAATGATGAGAAAGATACTTTCATACTACCTCAACACTGTTATGTTAGTAACCCAACCAATCACATCGATAAATGTTGATGTAGTATAATGAAAGTGTAACCCCTTTGCTGTATGATTTTATATTGTGTTTGAGGCCGATCAAATTGATCCAAAGTGGTAGTATATATATTATACAAGTTTTCCCTCATTCAAAACATATCTTTCAAGATCAAGATGTTGAGGCCGAATCTTTGGATGAGGTGCAAGTACTACCTCAAATCGAGTAATTAGAAGAAGAAGCTGATAAAAATGAAGAAAACAATTTAGAGGAGGCGATCAAGAGCATGAGGAACATCAATCCGAAGAAGATGATGAGTCACCTGTCGATCATGAGAATGCTTTATTGGATAATGATAGTGATATTGATATGGAACCCCATCTTGTCATTGAGCTTCCATTAGATATAGACGTTGATGAAGCTACACAAATGGATCTATTACAAGATGGGATAGATTCATGATCTTGACATTGCTTTTGTAATTATTTTCCTTCAAAATATTTCAACTATCTTTTTTTTTTCAAACGTGGGTTTTAGGGTTCTAATGGATGTTTTTTTTAAACTATCATCATTTTCTGTATATATGTGACATGTATAACTTTTCAACAATTCTTTGGAATTTTAAATCTCAGTATAGCAGCGAAATTTCGTTACTATAGTCATTGCTCAGCACCGAAGTTTCGCTGCTATGGTTTCGTTGTTATTATTGCTGCTGAGCAGCGACAAAATGCCCTGACATCCTGAAGGCAATAACATTGCTGGAACGCTGCTATGCTCCCGACATGTGGTATTGCTATACACCCTCAAATTTGAAGCCTTCTCAGTCCTTCTTTGCGCATGGTATCCTCAACATAAATTCTTAACCGTTCTTCACACATGTTATTCTCCACAAAAAGGGATGAATGTTGGAGCTCTATATATGGCTCACTCTACCTAACTTGGTCTCACCTATATATATGTATCTTGTCCTCAATATGAATCAGTCTTTGGGAGCGTACATGATGTGTCTCTTGTCTCGTCTCTTTCTCTCTACATTTCAACATGGTATCAGAGCATCTATAAGGGAAGCATCTATGTCTTCTTGTTAAATTCATGATTATAATTTCATGTCTTACAAGATTGTTCTTTGATTATGTGTTGTCTACATGATTTTATAGCTTAACTTGTTGTAATTAGAGTTGTTTCTTAATTACGGTCTTAAACAAGCTTCACGGGCCTAGTACATCAAGTTTGATCTTTTTCTTACCTCCCATGGCTTTCTCTCTTGCTCTTCTGATCCCAACTTATTTACCAAACACCAAAATGGTAGTTTTGTAATCCTTGCCCTTTATGTGGATGATACAATTCTTGTTTCCGATTCGGGATTTTTACACCAAAATAAGCAGTTGTTATCTTCGGCATTTGATATGGTGGATCTTGGAGAGCTTCATTCGTGTCTTGGCATTCAGATTCAAAGGGATCGCAGAAAAGGTATTTTATTACTTCGACAGTCAAAGTTTATTGAAGATACTATTAAGAAGTTTGGTTTGGAATCTGCACATTCAGCAACTACTCCTTGTCTTGCGACGAGTTCCATGAAAAACACTTCTGATGGTGGTGGCCAGCTTGTTACAAATCAACCATATGCTAATTTGGTTGGATGTCTTCAAGTTGTTGGTTTGAACACTTGTCCTGACATTTTGTTTATTGCTAACTATCTCGGGCAACATCTTGCATGTCCTTCTCTTAAGCATTGGTCTTCAGCAAAGCGCGTGTTGAAATACTTGAAAGGCACTGCAGATTATGGTTTGGTTTATCAACGACAATTCACATCCGACTCCATTCCATCTCTTTCTCTTTTGGGTTACACAGATGCAGATTGGGCCAGCTCACATTTATCTATGCGATCTACTAGTGGCAATTGTTTCTTCATTAATGGTTGTCTTATTTCTTGGACCAGCAAGAAACAACGTTGTGTTGCAGTTTCTACAATCGAATCTGAATATGTTGCGGCATCACTTGCAGCTCGTGAACTCATTTGGCTTCGATAAGTGTTGACAGATATTGGCCATTCTCCTCTTTCTAGTACACCCTTGCGGTGTGATAATCAGAGTGCTATTAGACTTGCAAAAGACTATGTCCAACATAACAAGTCAAAATATATTACTGTGCATTACCATTATGTTCGATACGAAGTACGCAAAGGCACTATCATGATTGAACATTGTCCAAGTGACCAGATGATTGCAGATATTCTTACCAAAGGTCTCAATGAGTCACGCTTCATTCTCTTGCGCTCAGAGCTTGGAGTTGCCTCGGGCTCACTCTTTCTAGATTAGGCTCTTTACTCTTATGGTAGCTTTGTACATATATCGTTGTAATCTTCTAGACACCATGCACTTTGCACATTTCACAATTGCACACTATGACCTCTTGGTCCTTTTGTATATTTGTACATAGATGCACAATGCACTTTCACATCATTACTTCTGGTTCATACTTTCACATTTGTATAGGGGCTTGGGTTTTTCCCTTGTACTCCCCAAGGGTTTTTTCATCCATAGCTAGAGACCCTTGTTTGAGTGGGGGTGTTGGAGCTCTATATATGGCTCACTCTACCTAACTTGGTCTCACCTATATATATGTATCTTGTCCTCAATATGAATCGGTCTTTGGGAGCGTACATGATGTGTCTCTTGTCTCGTCTCTTTCTCTCTACATTTCAACAATGAAAACTTTTACCCTCCTTCAAAGAAAAGCTCAATACTAAAACGTTACCTAATATGCCCTTTTTAATGAAAGCAAAGAAATGTGGTTAGTTTCTACCCTTGCAAATGAAATAATGGAGTCACCCAATGAAATCTTGGAGGCACCCATCGAATTTGAGTGCTGGGCCAGAGGTCGTTGGCACGTCTGTGATGTGTGCGTTATCACCTTACCCTATATGGGCCACATGCCATGAAAAGTTGTGATCACCTTACCCTATATGGGCCACCTGCCTTGAAAAGTTGGATCAAAAGCACGCCATTCAGCATGCCAATCCAACGACAAGTGAACTGCTCTGTCTTCCACCACACATGATCGATAACCACACTCCAACTAGATTGCTTTTGAAGGCACCTCTAATATCTAGCCCATGATCTATCAGAGTAGGAGATCATTCATCCCTGCGAGGCAATCTGTTCAGTATAGTAGGATATTTCTTCTGATCTGATCAAGCTTAGCTAGGCTTGCTCCGTTCCTTTAAGCGAAGCTCTACAGCAGCCAATTATTATCACCTTCAATGCATTAGCCTCCTGATTGTGTACTTCGTATTCTGCTTTTAAAAAATCTGCCTAACCTGCCAAGCTAGCAATATTATCATGGGGAACTACCTCTCCTGTGTCTGCCTCTGCACCTACGCTGCGACATCAAAAATCGTATCAGTAATCAAAGTGGTGCACTCTGTGAAAGGCCAGGTGCTGGTGTTGGGCGGGGCGCCCATGCAGGTGGCCGAGCTGATGCTGGAGTTCCCCGGCCATTTCGTGGCCGAGTTTGAAAAGGTTTGCCAGTCGGATGGTCAATTAGTAGGAGGCAAGCGCGCCGCCCCCTTGGCTGCAGACGATGAAGCCAAGCCCGGCCGTGTGTACGTCCTCTTCCCCATGCACAGGTTGCACACACGCGTGGCTTCCGAGGAGTTGGCCTCTTTTGCGAAACTTCTTCATTCTACTTGTTCTGCAGCTGCAAAGGCTTCTAAACCTCCGAAGCGTGGCGTGATCACAAGTGCAAAAGTTACCCCCCTCGATCTCCACGCTTCTATTTGTGTGCAAGATCCTCTGCTCTCATCTGAGCATCAGCCGTGTAAGGATGCTGAGGAGAATGGCAGCATAGATAGCACCCCGCAGCTCTTACAGCAAGATGACGCAGAAGCATTAACCTCCCATCAGAAGCAGTACATGCTACTCACGAGATCCAAGTTATGGACTCCCAAGCTGGAGACCATCAGTGAGAGCTCGCCTCTCACATTCTCAGCCTTCACTGTATGATGAAGAAGAGATAGCTTTCCTGCATGTTCTACAAATTTTTAGCAAGGCCCTCATCCAGTCCTAAGGCCGAAGAGTTCCACCTCGCACATGTGCATCGGCTTCAGCCTTCATCGACAACTGGGTGTCTACACACCTTCTTCTACAACAAGGGCGGGCAGCAACGTTGCTCATTCAAATCCTCTTGGTGTCTCCATGTCTTCTACAACCAGGGCGGACAGAAATGTTCCAGCTCTTGGGTTGCCCATCGGCTTCAATCTTCATCTACGTGTGTCTACACGCCTTCTTCTACAACAGGGCGGACACCGTTGCCCTCTTGGTGTTTGGTCTTCTACAACAAGGGCGGACAAATTGTTTTTGTGGGTGTACCACACGACCTCCATATATGTAGTCACGTGGGTGTTTACACAGCTTCTACAGTATGTGCCCCATCAACCGTGCTCACTTCTGTAAAAACATGTACCAGTTTTTAGGTGATCAAAACCTTGTGAGGTGAGAACTACCTCCCTCCATGTTGTAATGCCAAAGACAATCATAGACCTTTAAAAAATTTGCTTTGTATGGTTGGCGCTCTCTCTCTCTCTCTCTCTCTCTCTCACACACACACACACACACACACATGCACACACCCTTGCATGCATCTGCATCCCCCCACACAGACACGTATACATGCACACACACTTGCATGCATGTGCATCCCCCGCCCACCCACACACAAATTCTAGTATCTTTAGAGTTTTTAGTCACCTAATGATGTAATTGGCCTTTACATGATATCGATTAGAAATGTTACTTAGCAATTTATTAACTCTAAATAATGACGTTCCAGTAAGCCACTTACAAAACTGCCCACGCAATCATATTTACCTTTGGAAATATTATTAGATTTTCTAACAATTTCAAACCATCACAATTAATTTCAAAATAGGTGGATGTCGTAATAATGGAAGTAGAGGGAGAGATAATGCTTGTACTATTGTTTTGCAACATAGCTATGCATTGTCAAGATGGTGTCTCTAGATGTGTGTGTGTGTGTGTGTTTGGGGGTGGAGGGAAGGAAGATGTGCATCTACAAGGGAGGCACATGGACTTGCAACACTCCCTCCCTACCTCCCCTCCTCGGAAAAAGAAAAAAAAATCGCCCTTGGTGCCCTGGGTATTTTGAGACTTGCATTGTGTGCATTGCCTTGGTTAGCGAGGCAACAAAAGTAGAGGCTTTGTCATAAGGTACTACCAATGTAGACGACATGTCTACATTATCAATGTTATTCCTTGGAGAGGTTACTCACTTGGATAAAGGGTAAGGTTGTGGGGAGGGTTACCCTTGCCATAGTAAGGGTCAAGCTATGTTGTTGGGATATGATTTGTTGAAAAACTCTTCGTTTTTTTGAAGTATGAGTGATTTTGTTTTTTAGTAAGATTTGTAACATTTTGTGTTAGAATATAGAACAGAATTTGGCTACGTTTCAGATGGTCATTTGTTGCCCAAATTTAATACAAAGGTGGCATGTTGATGCCCACAAGAGATGGCAAAAGCATCTCTAACTTTTGTGTGAAGCCTAACCTTGTGCGTCAACCTTAATCCTAGCATGTAGTGGCTATGGTGCTGACTTATGGAAGGCATTTTTGTCTATGTCAATATGCAAGGTTATATGGGCTACGGAGACCTCTTTGATAAGGTCTCCTCTTTAATTCAAATATTATAGGTGACAAAGAGAAAGTAGACAAAGAATAAAGGAAAAGAAAGAGAAAAAGCAAAAACTACCTCAAGAAAGAAAGTAGAGAGAAGATGAGAGGCATATTTAAACACAATATAGAGAGAAGAGAGAAACACATAGAGAGCAAAAAATGCAAGAAAAGGAAAGGAAAAAATGGTGCTTAGATTCTTTTCATATGAGGCTCTAAGGGAAAAAATGGTGCTTAGATTCTTTTCATATGAGGCTCTAAGGGACTT
The DNA here is from genome assembly GCF_041138505.1 of Cibotium barometz. Classification (NCBI taxonomy): domain Eukaryota; kingdom Viridiplantae; phylum Streptophyta; class Polypodiopsida; order Cyatheales; family Cibotiaceae; genus Cibotium; species Cibotium barometz. The sequence continues at coordinate 38,749,445 of NC_141086.1, forward strand.
TCACTCCAAATGATGTGGGAGCACTTGTCTTGCCATCCTTACAATGCAAGAGTTTTCTTGAGAGCTAGCTTCATTGTTAACTTGTAGTCATATTGAAGGAGGTGGCTAAGATCTCCTCTTTGATTCCAAGGTTGCATGTGAAATGAGGGAAAAAGCAGACAAAGAAAAAAGGAAAAGAAAGAGAAAAAGAAAAATCTATCCGATAAAGAAAGCAGAGACAAGATGAGAGGCACAGAGACCGAAACACAGAGAGTTGAGAGAAAGACACATAGAGAGGAAAAAGTACAAGAGCTAAAGAAAGAGAAGAAAAACCTTGGTAGCAAATAAGAATAAAGACAAATAAGAAATCTAGAAAAGGAATGAAGGAGAGGAGGACAAGATAGTGGGAATATGGAATCAAAACAGACAAGCAAGAAAGATAGAACGATAACATATTATGAGCACATTACAGGTTAGAGCATCAAACTCTTTGAGATTATTCAATACTCAAGCTAGACAGAGGAAGCATGGAACAAAGCTCTTCTACTTAACTCTATGCATAACACAAGCAACCACGGTACCACTACCAATCTCGTAGAGGAAGGTTTTAAAAACCATATCAAGCAATAATAGTCATTTTACTGCAAAATAGTCATTTACTGCAAAAATTGTCTCCTACAAGCATTCGAGATTATTTCGAGTCGGAATGGTGATCCTATCACTTTTGGCCTTGTAGCATGGAAAAATCCATTAAACACTGTCGTCTTTGACCTTGGTGATGGTACCCTATACATTGTCCATCCATCATAAATGCCTAACCATTAATGAATCAAGTTGCCAAATGGTTTAATTATCTTGACACAACTCTGGAGCTTGCCCACAACGAACGGTCATTCTGGTGGGTTGGTTAGGGGAGGTACGAAAAGGCTTTGGGTTCAATCCTTACCCACCACACTGTGAGATACAAAGCCTGTATATGGAATTTCTTTCACTAGCTGGCTTTCTTGCAATGCAACACTTGCAGCACGCTAAACCGGTGACAACCCTTGTTGTTGCAATCTTTACGGCTCAAGTTTGAGGGGTGAAGCCTCAGCATCTCTTCGACATGGCATTTAACCCCACATCAAAGCGGGATCCGTCATTAACCTGGCTTTCTCATAGATTCATGCAAGGGCCTTGGGTGTTCACGTGGTTCACACGAAAAGAGGCGAGCACTCGACAATGGTGTCCAGTTTCGGTGTCCATGACCTGCAGGACCTGAACATGTAGTGCAGTTGTGGTTGCTCTCTTGCAATTGGAGCAGCTTCCTCCTCTAGTAGCTCCTTGACATCTGAGAAAGAGTGACGTCCTTTGGCGATGCTTTGTACTAGCGTGTGCCCTTTCTCTGCCTGCTCATACTGGTGGTCGGAGAGAGGAATCACCTTGCTACGGCGATGACCTGGTACTCGACTACTAGTGGCAGAAGTAGGCCGGTACCCATAGGCCGTCTTACGGCCTATGGGTCCATAAAAAAAAAAGCAGTGAATGCGAGAATCCTGCAATAAATTGCAAGCGCTAGGAGAATCCCGGCCCTGGCTGTGTAGCTCGAATCCCTGGCTGTCGAAAGAAAAGCGGTGAATTGGCAATCTGCCGGTACCCATAGGCCGTCTTACGGCCGCTCGAAACATTCTGTTACCGGCGTCTTGCCTTCCCTCATTCTTGCGAATGAAAAAGCGCGAATTATTCTTCTTCTCCCGTTGATTGATTGAAACTTTTCTTGACTTGCGACAGGTCTTAGCATTGCTGTAGGTTCATTAACCACGTAATGGCAATCCTGCTTTGTGGCGAAATCCACGGTAACGGCTGATATTAATTAATCATTTGATATATTGCTAAATTTCTCTCTTTAATTCCGAATCAACTAGGAATTTGTTTCAACGTACTATTGTGCTAATCTGGTCAATTTAGTGCCGAGTCGGATTACTAACCTTAGTGTTATCACCGGGACCTGATTAATCACGAACCCAAGTGGCTTTTTTGGGTCCAATTCCAAAGATTTAGGTTGAGGCAAGTCTGACTTATTTATTGGAAACTAATTTGGTTCCTGGAATATATGACGTGATTTGTTTCTTTTCTCCCTGTTTTCTACGTAGAATTTCATTTCAATATTTTATACCTCTTCCTTTATAAACTTCAGGGGGTTTACAACTTTTGACGCTAACAGCGGATTAAGTAACTTTTCAAGGATCCGTTCCGGTACAACGAATGATATTATGCTTCGAGCGGAAAACACGAACCGAAGGCGTGACCCGGAGTCAAATCTCATTGCTGAACCCTAGTTTTAAATCTGAAACAGAGCCTTATGGGTTAGTACTGACTTTGTATCCAATTGTTTACGAAGAACAAACGGATTAAGCTTCCATAGACTTGACTTGATTTCGTTGTTCCCAAGGCTTCTCGTTCCGTTCGCGATATTCATGGCAGTTTTTTTGCTTGCGGGAAGACCTCAACTTCGTCCGGGTCACTGACCGGTCACACGACCCAGCCGCCTATTTATGCCTTCTACATACAGGTTCCTTTCATATCAGCCATCAAGCTCTTCATTCCGTCCCAATATCAATCTGGATAAACATCTTGGCCAGAATTTCTAGATTTGCCAGCTATTGCCTTTCTTGTCCCGAAGGCCGAAACACCCTGGGAACCAGCCCCCGTAACCCCTGTTCCAAACACCTGAGACCGATTCCGAGCTTTCCGGGATTATCGTATAATAATGAAAAGGTAGCTTTGCCGACGCTTTGCGCTCAGCGGACGAAATGCCGGGAAGACAGATGCCGGCCGGGGGAGCAAGCTGCGAAACGGGGAAGCAGCCTAGTAGTTAGATTGTTTATGCACTCACTCCCATTACTCGAGATATTTCGAAAAGTGACGCTTTCGACCCAAAACCGAAACTCCTTACCTAGCACCAGTAACAGTCAATCTGTAGCATTGCGGGATAATAAGCGTGCTTTTTCTTTGGGACCCGGAGATTCGTCTTTGGGTCGTAAAGGCCAAAGCCAGCCGCCAAGCAACGCTCTTTTAACGCTTCACGTTCGTTTTCCTAGCGAAGTCTGGTCTGATCTTACGACCTTCTAAGCATTGCGTTAGATTTTACTAGCCTCTGTTCGGTCTGTAAGGTCAACTTGTGCCTGTAGCTCAATCGGATAGAGCACCAAACTTCGAATCCGGGGGTTGATAGTTCGAATCTCTTCGAGCATGGACCTATCGATCAACAAAGGAACGTCGATGAGTCATCGGAGTCTCAAGTCAATAGTTCCAATCCGCAATGAAGTCGCGGAGAAAGCTATAGCGCTTTCTCTGCTCCGCACTCGGCTCCGGTTCCGCTGGCGGAAATAGCTTAATGGTAGAGTATAGCCTTGCCAAGGCTGGAGTTGAGGGTTCGAGTCCCTTTTTCCGCTTGCAGAATTGCTTGAATAAAAAAATAAATAAATAAAAAAACAAGAAATTCAACACATTTAAAAAAAAAAGAAATAAATCCGGTGATCGCTCTGGATTCCGGGTGGTGGGTGTTAGCCCCTAGGGCATTCAACTTGAGTCACCCTTAGCAAGGTAAGCTGGGTGAAGGGTAGCCCCGAGCTGCCATGTGCCTGAGCTGCGGGCCATAAAAGCTCCGATTCGCTATGCTGGGCTTATTCGCCCCTCTTTTCGTGCCCGAATCTGTGGGCAAAGCACCGCCTGGCCTTTCCGCATGCTGTGATGGCTCATAGGGCCTGCCCTTTGCTATGGTTCGCTGGGGCTCGTTGAAAGAAAGGCCCAGGCTTGGTATTTTTTTGATTACTCACTCCAGTCGTTTTGTTAGGCGGGAATCTGAGGGCACACAGTCGGAGAGCCGGCAGCAGGGGTACGATCCGGGGCCAAGGCCTTCGCGCGCGAGCTTAACCCTGCCCTTCGTGAGTGATGGATCAGCCTAGCCCTCGGGATGGGAAAACATGCCTACGTGATCCAACCCTATCGTGCGTACGCTCTAGGCACAGATAATTAGCGGCGGGCATGTCGAATTCGTTATGCATGCCAGGGATAGGACATGCATTCCTAGTCTTTCCAGGGATGGAAAGACAAGGTGAACGAAAGTAAAAGGATTCCGCGCCCAGCCAGGAATAAAGGCCCTATGTAGCGTTGCCGAAGGGAAGGGCTCAGGAAGGATGCGGTGGCACATTGATCCCCCGCTAGGCGGCTTTTTCGGTCTCTTATGGATGATTCCGGGGAAATGCATCTCAAACGGAAACCCTGCAAGGCAAGTGGGAGCTTGTTTTCCAATTGGATATTCTGTATGCAAGTGACTTCACGTACGAAATATGGCCTATCATGAATAAAAATCTCAATCTTACTTAAATGGTATTGTGCATCGTCATCATGAAACTTGATAAATGATTCGGGTAATTTTTATCATCATTATTTCGATGATAGAATGGAATGGTTCAGTTTCCGGAGTGGGTAGGAAAGGCATATAGTGTCATCACAGGTATTGCCAGTGGTAATCCGTATACCATTGAAGGGTTTGGGATGGGTTGTAGGGTCATTTTAATGGGCATTGTGAGGTGCCGATGAGATGCACGTACGTGAAAGCCATACCTGCTATATCGTTTTATTCCCCGTTGGCACTTGCCTTGCCTTGCTTCATCTTATTCGTTGTTAATATAGAAGGCATAAATAGTGACTTACAACAACTTTATCTCTGGGGAATGCCAACTAGACACAGTGACTTACAACAGCCTTATCTCTGGTCAAGGCTTAGCCCTTTCTACTTTAGCTCAGATGATAGACAAGCTAGCTCAAGCAAGCAAGGAAAGCATTGCCTTGGGCCAGTGCACTCAGCGGAAAACATGCAATGCGGAAAACATACAATGCACGAAGCAGGAACACTCCCAGCCCAGATAGTGATTTCTTACCACTAATGCACGAAGCAGGAACACTCCCAGAGTCTGGCGGTTCAGGCGGTAAGTTGCCTTGCAATCCCGCTACTTCCTACGAAAAAAGTGTTATTTCGCCCACGTCTAATTTTCTTTTTCTCAAACCGGTTCCTATCTCCCATTTATGGAAGGGCTCTACGCTACGTGGGCCATGGCATATTTTTGGGGGGGGGGGTTAGCGGGAAATATTGATGTTACCTCCGGTCCATTGAGCGTTTCGCTTACTCAACGCTCAATGCACCTCCCCGGTGGATACGAGGGGGAAGGGAAGGGAAGGGAAGGGCTTATGGAAGGGCTCTGCCATGGAACAAAGGCTATTGCCAACGATAAGATGGGTTCCCTGGTATTTATTTCCACCTCTAGGCTTAAAAGATGGGTTCCCTGGTATTTATTTATTTCCACCTCTAGGCTCAAAAGATGGATTCCCTGGAAACGCGAATGGGCTACCGGAACCGTAGAGAAGCGGCCACCAACCGGGATTGATAATGGGCTGCCGAGACCCTAGAGAAGCGGCAACCAACAGAAGACGGGATTGAGAATGGGCTGCCGAGAACCGTGGAAAAGCGGCAACCAACAGATAGAGGGCCGAAGGCTAAGGGCGGTGCGCTAGAGACTGAAAGCCACCAGATAAACGCACGAGGACCGGGTTAGCGGATAGGAAAAAAGATGAAGCGATTCCGCGGTGAGGGATGGCCAGGCAACAAACAAGCAGGAATGCTGAAAACAAGCCCGCAAGGAATGCAACAAGCCTAGCAAGCACCTTTACTACTGCCAGGAAAAGCCCGGAAAAGCTTGGTTTTTCACCCGGAAAGAACTAGGGGCCAGCAGCAGCTGCAAGCCCAATCTACTGGGATAGTCACTTTGGACGTGGCTACAGTAGTCGAGTTGTTTGTGCGGGGACTACGGACCAATATCCAGATGAGTGTGAGGCATGATACGACTCTGGAAGGGGCTATAACCAGTGCCACCCAGGAACAAAAGAATTAGAATTTGATGATGGGAGTGCCCCTGGGAGCTAGCCGAGACATAGGGGGGAACGGATATGGGCGAAGCTCGTCGATGGGAGCCCCGAGAGCAGCACCAGTAGGATCGTATCCGACGGCGATGCCGGGGTCGGGAGTGTATGCACAGTCCGCAGCATCGGCGGCGTCGGTGACCCCGTTGGAAAACACGTTGAATGAAATGAAAGACATGATCAGTACGTTTAGAAACGCTGTGGATGACCGTTTTCGAAGCTTGACTTCAGATGTGAATACTTTAAAGAAAGCTTACAATGAGGCTCCCGCGAGGCGTACTTATGTTCTGAACGTGGGTATTGTGTGCAGAGCCTGCCAGGAGAGGGGGCATTTTGCGCGCGATTGCCCAAACATTAAGCCTTGTTCTTATTGCGGGAGGCGAGGGCATGAAGAAGAGACATGCCGTAAGAAGTTATATGATAAAGCCCAGCCGGAGCCGGGACTGGTAAACCATCGGGAAATAATTGCGGAAGTGCCGGAGGCGCCACTGCGAATACTCTCCAAGGGCAAAGAGAAAGTGGAGGAGATAGCAGCAGCCCCAGGACCGTCGAGGGGAGTTAATATTGTTGCCATCGAACCCCTGACAGTTGGAGAAGACCCGCACGCAGGTACTTGCCGTAACCCGTAGTCAGGCATTGAAAGATGTTGAGAAAGTAAATGTCCCAAATGCACCTGTGAGCAAGGAAAATAAAGAGAGAAAGGAAGAGGGAGAAGAAACCACGGAGGTAGTGATAGAACCAAGGGAACTCCAGAAAGGGGGTAGAAGGTAGGGAAAGTGCTAGTGGGACCGATGCAGGCTACTCCACATGCTGCTGGAAAGCACCATCCAGGGTTAATCCTGATTTGTGAAGGAGCTAAGAAAATAGTCACTGATAGGGTTTTCTAATTCCATTTGCCTCGAATAGAATCTTTTCTGTACTCCTAGTTAATAAAAAAGAATAAGATTTTTATTTTTTTTTTCAAAACTAACTACCCTATTCTCAATATGGATCCATTTAGATAGATTCTTCCTTTGGGATTTGATGCTACACTGTGGCCCGCTACTTCTTTTTTATTTCCCCAATCAACTCTGCTACAGAGATAAATTGTATAACTTCTTGGGTGGACCAATTTCATCGTATCGACCCAGATTTTCAATGATGAATCTTTACGGTGCTATATCCTTCGATTCAATCAATTATCCATGGGATAGTTAGGCTATGTCCCTCCCTCAAACCTGGGTTGTGCCGGGAAGGGGGTACTGGATTCCCCACAGCTTGTGACAACTTTTGTCCGAAAGTCTGTTTGTGGGAAGCCCTTTTCGTTGGTTGAATAGTTACAAACTGGAAGATCCTAAGGTATAGATAATCGCACGTAGTGACGGATCACAGCCATATTATTAAGAGCTTGTGGCAGAAAAGAATTTCGCTCCAATGCTTGAAAATAGTATTCCAAAGCTTTCGCATGTTTCCCATTACTAGTATGAGTAAGACCTATATTATGAAGTATGTAACTCCGATCGTAAGAATCAATCTCTAAACGCATAGCTTTGTAGTAATTTTATGCAGCTTCTGCATATTCTCCTTCAGATTGGGCTGACATCGTTACGGTTGCTAATGCAAATAGGCTCCGCTCCAAAACCGTACGTGAGATTCCCATCTCATACGGCTCCTCCCACCTGATGCACGGCGGGATAATAGTATTTGAAATAGTCTAACTATTTCTATTCCTAACCTATAGTTAAGTGGGGGCTAGTGTCTCCCGAAACTAATGTCTAACCATCCTTCTTGCAAAGACTTTTTTTTTATTGAGACAATGCGGTATCGTATGCCTTTCATTATAGAAATATGCCGATGGAACTCGTAAGAATCTTCCTTCAAGTGTTGATAACGTTCATATTGATCTATTTCCTACTTGAGTTTCTTACCCATTCCAATGAGATCAGCTCAGAGAATCCTGATAAGGTCGTCCGAAGAGTTGACAGCGTGCACGGTATACGATGGAATTAGAACTCTGGAGAGCCCGGAAAAGCGGGTAGTGATCGCTCCGCTCAAGCTTCCCTGTGGGGCTTGCAGGGAAGATTAGTGCCGATAGAATTGTTCGCGGGGCGGGTAGTGATCGCTCAGGCTTCCCTGTGGGGCTTGCAGGGAAGATTAGCCGGGTAAAATCGCAAAAAAGCACTAATATTCCCCTTCCTTCCCCGGTGGTTCGCGTGCTAATGGATGGTGCTCGAGATCCCTCTCTTTCTTTCCGTCTCCTTTCTTGCCTTTCTTTCTATCTACACGTTTACTTGGCTCTCTACCCCAGTCTTGTTGCGAGTTGACATGCCCATTCCTTTTACGGATATCGCTTAGCGAGTCAGTCTTTCCATTCCTTTGCTCTGTAGGTTGCGAAACCGCTCTTGTCAGAGGAGCTAGTGGCCTCCTTTGTCGAGTGCCCTCGGTCCTTAGGCGAGCGCCCGTCTCCCAGGGCAACCGCAAAGAGGTCCCAGGGCAACACAAGGATTTCCCAGGTAAAATGGCAAAAATGATGCATTTTGTCCAGAAAGGAACTATCAAGTTTATTGTTTCGGAATCCCTTCCACCTGCCAAGAAATCCCAGGGAACACACAAAAAGTTACTGGGACAAAGCAGGTAGTTCCCAGGTAAAATGGCAAAAATGATGGAAAACAGAAAGCAGACTTGCCATTGAACCTCGCTGCGCTCGGGGACAGCCCAAATAGTTACAGGGCCGAAAAGTGGCTGTTACAGGGCCAGAAGTTCCAGGGACGGAGGGAATTAAAAAGAGGCAAACCCCATTGGAATTCCTTGGCTCTGCCCGGGATTGATTGGCTCTGCCCGGCTCTGGCCTTTGAACCTCGCTCCGCTCGGGCCCACCTGCCATTTATTGGCTCCATCCGGAAAGACCCCTAAGAGTTACAGGGCAGGGGGAATGTTACAGGGCTGGAAGGGAATTGGATTTCCTTGGCTCTGCCCGGGATTGATTGGCTATGCCCGGGAACAGCTCTGGAGGACCTCGCTCCGCTCGGGAACAGCCGAAAGAGTTACAGGGCGGGCCAAAAAAGGGCAAGTTCCAGGGACGGAAGGAAATGGGAGCAGGCAAAAAAGAAACCCTTCGCTTCCCTTCCCGATAAAAAAAGCAGTTCTCTATTGCATTCAATTGACAAGAATCTTCTAAAGAAGACATAAGATTGGGAAAATTAAAACTGATATTTTTGGTTTTGGCTCACCCCCCACCCCCTCCTACTTCTTATTTACCCTCGATGGATCTTCCAGTTTATATTATGATGATAAGCTGCATATAGCAATAGATCCCTTTATGATGCGGAACAAAAAAAATGATATTAGAATCAATCTATGAAATTAGCTTATTAAATGTATGCTGGACCTGCTCACATTGGTACTCTACGAGTAGCCAGTTCTTTCAGGAACGTACATGCTATAATGCATGCCCCTTTGGGAGATGACTATTTTAATGTAATGCGTTCCACGTCGGAAAGGGAAAGAGATTTTACCCCAGTAACTACTAGTGTAGTGGATCGTCACGTATTAGCACGTGGATCTCAAGAAAAGGTTATAAATAATATAAGTCGAAAAGATGAGGAATAATGCCCCGATTTGATCGTTTCGACACCCACATGTACCTCTAGTATCTTGCAAGAAGATTTGCAGAATTTTGTGGATCGAGCCTCCTTATCTTCCGAGTCTGATGTAATTCCCGCGGATGTTAATTACCATTGAGTCAATGAGCTTCAAGCGGCGGATAGAACCCTAAAACAAATAGTTTGACATTATTTGGATAGGGCTCGTAAACAAGGTACGTTAGATCGATCCGTGTGACAGATACACCTTTGGCAAATATTATTGGAATCTCCACGTTAGGTTTCCATAATCAACATGATTGTCGTGAATTGAAACGTTCACTGCGAGATTTGGGAATCCCAGTCAATCAAATAATCCCAGAGGGGGGGTCCCTGAAGTATCTAAAGGATTTATCGAGAGCTTGGTTCAATATAGTTCCTTATCGCGAAGTGGGTTTAATGACAGCGATTTTTCTAGAAAAAAAGTATGGAATGCCTTATGTCTCAGTAACTCCCATGGGGATTTTAGATACAGCTGAATTTATTGCACAGATGGAGAAACTTGTCAATGCGTGGGCTTCCGTGCTATCAGAGAAAAAAGTTAATTATCTATCATATATCAAAAATCAAACCCAATTTGTTTCTCAAGCGGCTTGGTTTTCAAAATCTATTGATTGTCAGAACCTGGCTGGAAAAGAGGTAGTAATCTTCGGCGATGCGACTCACGCAGCCTCGATTACTAAAATACTTGTTAGAGAAATGGGAATTCATGTTAGTTGTTCGCGTACGTACTGTAAGCATGACACGGAATGGTTCAATGAGCAGGTTCAAGGCTTACGTGACGAAATAATAATCACGGAGGATCATACTGAAGTTGGAGATACAATAGCTTGTATTGAACCCTCTGCCATATTTGGAACCTAAATGGAACGCCATATCGGTAAACGTATCGATATCCCGTGTGGGGTTATTTCTTCACCAGTTCATATTCATAATTTTCCCCCGAGACATCGCCCCTTTCTAGGTTACGAAGGAACTAATCAAATAGCTGATCTAGTATATAACTCATTTAATCTGGGTATGGAAGATCATTCACCGGATGTTTTTGGTGGTCATGATACCAAAGAAGTAAGCACTAAGTCGCTATCCACAGATAGAGATCTTAATTGGACCTCCGAAGCTGAATTAGAACTAAATAAAATCCCCGGTTTTGTAAGGGGAAGAATCAAGAAAAATACCGAAATCTTTGCAAAACATAATGACATTACAAAAATTACAGTCGATGTAATGTATGCGGCTAAGGAAAAATTAAGCTCCTAATTTGATAAACTATTGGAACATTGGTGACTCAAAATAAGATTTAGGCTATTGAAATTAGAGTTATTACACGAATGCGTCATAAACGCGATACCAGCAATCCTGGCCAGGACCGTCTCGCAGTAGCAAATAGTTAACAATAAGATAATTATTGGCTTTTAGATATTATGGTAAAACTTCGCTCGAAGCGACATGGTGGGAAGCAACGTGTGGCTCGAACATCGAGATCATTTTTGCGGAGTCTAGTAGCCGCCATTTCTTAAGGGGAAGATGCTCTCGCTTCAACATTCGTTGAAACCCATTAACCAAGAAGCTCGGATCTGATGCTCGTTGGTGATTCACATGGGGGACTTTGGCAGGAATCCAGCTCCCGCTTCGGGGAGTAATGCCGCGGAGCCAGGAGGGTCGAGAGGGTAGGATGACGAATCTCGATTATGGCCGCCCTTACCTATGGGGACTGCGATATGGCGTAGGACCGTAACGAGTACGTCGACTGGGTCCCCGGCCTACTCAACTTGCTGCCATACCGCCAAGCCAATTTAAATGGTTCGAGCCCGCTCGCCCTTCAGAGCTGCTGCTGATCACTTCTTTTCGCTCTTGACCTGTATGACAGCTGCAAGGACGATACTTAACCCCGAGCATGCTAAGGGCCTGCCTGAGCCTCCCCCTTGCCGGGGTTTCATGGTAGATCTCAGGTGCCTTCGGTCGTTTTCCCTGGGCTATGAAGACCGATGATTCTTAAGTGTTTTGCTTGGCAAAGGCGCAGAGAATCGATATTCGGGAGCTTTCTTTTCTAACTCAAGAAGCGGCTTTAGGCATCTCTACGTCTCGCCACATCATCTTTTCTGTGTTTCCGAAATCTCCGATAGCGGTATTAATAGATAGCGGTAGCTTCCCTGTACTGCGGGCAACTCGGTCGTAGCTCCTCGGGTTGGTTTGGAGTTGTTTCATTACCCACTTCTGAGGTGGTCTAGCCGCCTGAGTTAATTAACCAAGGTAAATGTTGCGAGTTTCACGATGATATGACAAGGCTACCTTGCTCCTGGACCCGTTGCAGGGCCAGACTCTCAGTCCGGATTCGAGCCCATCGTGCTGCCGAACTACGTCGAGAGTCCTCGGCTTTGAACCCTGGTTGATAGCCATTTCGGGTTCCTTAACTCTAATATCGTTTGAATCGTAAATATTGTTTTGTGCCTTTGACCCTCACCATGTCTGCCTATATCTGCCTCCCAAGCAGCGTGTCTGAGATCCTGATGCCCACTATGTACTTGCTTTCAAGTAAGTGGGTAGGTTTGATGTCCACGTGCCTAATATCCACCCGGCATACAGGTCCCTTGATTACGAGAGCTAATTAAAGGAGTTACTTTCTGCCCCCCTCACTCCGGACCCTTCTGCTTAAACCAATCCGTGTCCATTAAACATGTTTCGCGTCCGCATCCATAAAGTAAAGTTCCTATCCGCGAGATTCGGCAGGTTCTGCCGGGCGGGCATCCACTACTGGGTTTGACCCCAACGCATCTTACTGTTAGAAGCTATTGGGTGTCTGTTAGGGTCACGAGAGGGGCTATAATGTACCGGCTGCTTGACTTGACTGGAGAGGTCTTGGTCGAGTGTATTTCGCAAAGTCGCCAGGCTGCTGACACTGTGGGTCAGCTCAAAGCGTTGTTTCTCCGCATCCGATCGGGGCAGAATTGCAATACGAGAAGTACAGTCCCACTCCTACTGCTGCACCGAAATCTTCAATAACTCCCTGAAATATGTGATTAGGTAATGTAGATGGCTCGTATACACGTTCAAGGATCACTCTCCAGGCTAGGGGGACTATTCGCCCAGTGATTGAAGGCCTAACAGGGAGAGAAGAAACCCATTCGATTTATCACTAGAGGTCTAGTGATTGCATAACTTCGAGGTTCCAACTGCTACGGATAGAGGGATTTGAACCCCCACGACTGAGTAAGGTCACCAGAACCTAAACCTGGCATGTCTACCAATTCCATCATATCCGCACATCGATTCTTATTTCGAAACGTTCTTATTGAGAAACCCTTTTTCACTGTTAACTGGATAGAGCCAAGAACGCCAATGGCAGAGCAAAGCTCGGATGGCGTAGCAATTAAGGGAAGCTGAAACACCACCGTATATTTCGATTCTCCCGGAAGCGTGACTCGCTCAATGAAATGGAGCCTATTGGACCAGACGCATCATAAATTACGACGATCCCTTTCAACCCCTCAGGCTTGGCCCTCAAAAAGCGCTCTCCAAATCAAGTGCCGGGTGGTGGAAAACGCACCACGTGGGAATGCTAACTTATGACCATACTCACGGATGGAGAGGGATTCGAACCCCCGGTATTTTTCCGAATACTTTGGTTTTCAAGACCGACTCTTTAAACCGCTCAGACATCCATCCCTTTCCCGACAGGATCATGAGCCTAGAGCCATCAATAATCAACGGGAAAGCGTGCCAAGCCTGCAGGTCTTTGTAAATTGCACGCAACGTCTTCAGAGAACAAATAGGTTGTACCGCCTCACCCTGTTCTCTGCTCCCCAAGGATACGGGTTGTTGATTGCGCTTGACCGGCACCTCTAGTACGACACATCTTTCAGAATACGAGCGAATGCTCGGATCAGTATTTCTTAATGATTCGAGCTCCTTATTCGATTGAGAAGTACTTTTTTATTTTCTTCTTATTCTGTAAAAAAGGTTTCATGTTCTATTTCACTCCCCGATGGGGGTTCTTTTCACCTTTCCCTCACGGTACTGCTTCGCTATCGGTCACTTAGGAGTATTTAGCCTTGCAAGGTGGTCCTTGCTGATTCACACGGGATTTCGCGTGCCCCATGCTACTCGGGTTGGAGCGTAAGCCAGCCATACTTCCAGCTACTGGACTCTCACCATCTGGGGTGCAGTACTCAACTGCTTCGCCTAGCAAAACAAAGCCTTCATCGCTCTCCCACAACCCCGTTTTCACGGTTTAGGCTATTCCCATTTCACTCGCCGGCGGGGGAATCGCTTTTGCTTTTTCTTTCTTTGGCTACTAAGATGTTTCAGTTCGCCGGGTTGTCTCTTGTCTGCCCATGAATTCAGCAGGCAGTTCAGAAGGTTAACCTATTCGGGAATTTCCGGATCTATGCCTATTTTCAGCTCCCCGAAGCATTTCGTCGTTTACCACTCCCGGTAGAAGCCCGCGAATGCGGGTCGGCAAGCTCTTCCAACTTTCTTTGGACTCCCTCCAATAGCCTTTCGCTACGCTCGTCGGTCCCTGCAAATGACCCGCTCTTGGGCGATTCGAAGAGCAAACTTGGAGGTGAAAGGTGATCGGATAATTGAAAGGTGATCGCTTCGCTCAGGCTTCCTTCGGGGAAGCCTTTCGCTACGCTTGCCTTTAGGTCCATTTCTAGAATCCGAGCTTGCACTCATCAATAGATGCAGCCGCGTAACCTCTTGCCGGTGAAAGCGGTTGACCATTAAGCAAGAGCGAGAGATCGACAATCTTGAAAGCGGTTGACCTTAATGCAAGAGAGGGAGAAGTCCATGGCGGAAAACTGGACCGCTTCAGCCAGTCGACGGGTTTCAGCCACTTCGACGAATGGAGGAGGCAACGATCTGATTCAATCACTAGAAAATACCTATAAAAAAGATGCGGAATGAATTAAACGGCTTTGTATTTATTTGTGTTTCAGGAATTCGGTGCTTGTTCTTTCAGTGTAAACTAGTCTGTAGCGTCCGTCTAGGAAGCTTGATCGGGGTAGAGCGCATCGCCGGTACGTCGTATCCGCTTCGCTTGGCTCGTCTGGGGCATCGGATTCATAAACCCCACGGCGTTGATTCCGTCGAACCGTATAACCCGAAACCTCTTCTACTGATGGCGGAGTTATTGACTCAGCCGTCCGTTGGAACGGCAATGGTAGTTGGCGAGTGAAGCAGGGGCCACCACAAGATCCACGAGGGACACTGCAGCAGGTGAACGCTAGGAACCTGCAGGGTTCCCTACTAAAGATTTACCTAATCGACAACAGAAAAATTGGCTATTTGCTATACCGGGCCCAATTCGATTCATTTCTTGGTCATTCCCAGGAAACCCGGGAAATAACGGCAATTTATCCCCGGCAGTTCCCGTTCCCCTACAGGAAGCAAAAGAAATAACGCGAGCCTAAAACAAAACCTCGACCTTCCCCCGGGTTCAACTCTTCCCTTGGGACGAGTTTCATACCAAAGGCTTTTCGGTCGAGGTGCCCTAAGTTATCTCGATGGGTGAAATCTCAATAAGGTGGTAAAGCTATCGAAAATCCTTTCAGAGGTAAGAGGGGAGGTGTGTCCACCTGGCCCTTGATCAAGGTCCCAAACAACCACATTACGCTTTAATACGTGGATGACTTTTGAGTTCCATATCGGATATTGTCAATAAAAAAACACTGTCCCATTCCATGATAAAAGTTTTTACCTTTAGCCAGGAATTAATTCCTTGATGGATGCTTTATTTGTGATTTCTAGTGCAGATCTTTTCTTCTAGCAGATATAGCCTAAACACATATGCATATACATATTCATATTGAGATAAATCTATTTTATATGGATATATGCATATATGTATATATGGATAGAATCCCTCTCGTTCCCGGAATGGAAACCTTAAAGCACGATCCAGAATGGTTACGTTCGTGTTACATCACCATCAAATCCTATCGGATTTAACCCCTAGACCAGGTCACGCGACTACAGTGAAGTAGTTCGAGCTTCCTGGTTACCTGTTTTCAGCAAGTTCACTGGTGCTTTTGCACACCAACGAGATTTGGGCTAAACTCATCCCAAGCCCTAGGATAGCCTCACTCAATAGCGGATTTGACTGCCCCAGCCATGGAGAGGATACTTATTGGGAAGGGTCTTATCCTTATGACCCGTTACCAGGTCGTGAACCCTGGCCGAACGGGTGCCAGCTTCAACACATTGGGGCGGCCCGGAAGCGAAGCGATTTTACCAATTCTTTTTCCGCGTGAATTGGGTTGATTGAAGGTAACGAGGAGGCCATACTGGGTTAAATCATAACACCCCTCGAGGTGGTGAGGGATCGTGAGTGAGCATATTCTATGGCACGTAGCGGCAGCATCACGGGGTTACGTTGGAACCGGATTTCGAATGTCCAACCGAAGACTTCAATCTATAGGTTGTGAACGGAAAAGTAATTAGATTGTATTTTATGCACACATACAAGACGTAAATTTCATTGAATAAACATATCCCAATAATATATGCCGCAGCTGATAAGGATTTAATGACAATGTCAATAAATATGGCTCTCTCAAGCTTGCTTGGAAGTACACCACATTGGGATTGCTTACGCTTCAAAAGTTCGATTACAGAAGTGCGTCAGAAACAGATTAAGGTCACGTTTGCAACACATACCGGACCGAGGCGTCAGTCGTGGATACGTCAATATGACGTGACAACGCCCCTATTGAAAGTTGGCCAAGGAATTACGCAACATGGAACGAAGATTTGCACTTTTAGACGGCTGAATGAGGTAATTTTCCCACGAAGACCGAGATTCGTTTTGACTTTAGCCAGCACTGCAGACTCTGGTCCTACAAAGCTTACCTCTTTGTCTGAGCTTACGCCTAGGTTTATCCCACGTAAGAATTAATCAGCTTTTTCACGACCTCCTCTGAGATCACGCCGGCTTCTTCTAGGTGCACAACCCCCGAAGGTCATGGAGCATAATTACTGGGGTTTTTACATTGATAAAAAAGGCTCAGCGAGGGGGGAACTCGACCGGTTCCCCAGAGGTGGTTCAAGATGAATTCGGCCCTTTATTCGGAAGCGAAGCGTCAGCAAGACGCAGCGACCGAAGCAAGCGATCTTTGCCGTTCTTGGGTCCCGAAGTCCCTTTTGTCCCGCCTGCCCTTTGGGGTTGATCAACCAACCCGATCAGTCTTGATAGATGTATCTCTCGGACCTACAGATGAAGACGAACAAGGTGACCCCGGGACCCAAGAACCGCAGGAGTTCGCTCATGTCCAATCGGATCCTCTAGGCATTGAATTGTTTGCTCATTATTAATGGATCTCCTCATGAACCTGATCGATCTATGAATCCAAACAATTATTGAATTGTTTGCGGGAGGCGGTAGTGAATATGAAGTTTTTTCGAGAAGCAGCGCTGAATCCCACGCCTCCTACGCCTCTAGGATTTCACCGAGAATGAGGAATGAGATGGATCGGATCGATGAGTGATCGCCTTTTCTGGCAAGTCTCCCCCTTGCTTGGAGCCTGCCTCTGGGCAATCTCTCTACCTCAGTGATCTTGTCGTCTTTTCCACTAGAGTCTTAGTTCCTTGCAAGCATACCGAAATTAATGAAATATTTGACAAAATGGCATTCTTTGATTTTGAGTACCGTATCTGATTAGAAAATCTGTGTATGCGGTCGATCCTTTCAGCTCTTGGGCGGCTTTCGATATACCTTTTTCTTCAGCTTCTATAGTTCAGCGGATAGACAGCTTTCGATGCACCTTCTCAAAGCTTCGCAGCGCTCAGCTTCATTGTTCGATAGATACACCAAACCCTTTCTTTTGCTAGAGTGCCTATCCAATGGACATAAGCAGATTTCATTTCTATCACGAGCATCGAGGCCATTTCTCCATTATTCTAGTCTTCTTTTTCAAGATCACTTCGGCCTGGCCACCTTCCTGGAGCTGGCATTAGATAACCAAACCCATCGCTGGACTAGGGCCTCTTACTGCTAAGCCTCTATATCCAACGATGCACTTTCCCACCATTCAACATCGTATTAGGACTGTCGAAAGACTTTATTAAATTAACGGCTTCTCACTATCGAAGAGCGAATAAAAAGCAAGCATCCTTCAAAATAAAAAACTTTCCAAACCAAAAAGGTAGCGACAGGATTTGCCAAAAAAGCCCCACCCACCTTGCTACCCCGGTGCAAAGCACTGGATTGCGAGCATCCTTCGGATTGGTCCGGCATTCCCTTCCAGGTACATAAGGAATGATTGCTTGCCTGGCGGGAAGTAAATATTTCGGTTTCCATAAAAAAAAAGCAGTGAATGCGAGAATCCTGCAATAAATTGCAAGCGCTAGGAGAATCCCGGCCCTGGCTGTGTAGCTCGAATCCCTGGCTGTCGAAAGAAAAGCGCTTTTTCATTCGCAAGAATGAGGGAAGGCAAGACGCTCGATTGAGGCGGGTGTAAGGTAGATGCACGAAAGATGATTGCCCATATTGGAGGCGGTTGCAACAGACCGGAAGATGAGCGTTGAGGTGGTTATACTTAAATGAGAGACTGGAGCAATTGAAGACAGGTGAGAAGAATATATATATATATTGAGGTGCTCAAGCACACTAGCTAGGGAGGGTGGACGTGTTAAAGAAGGGCAGAGGGTAAGGTCGGCCAGGAATTGCAAGAGGGGCTTATAGTGCAGGAAGCGTGAGCAAGATATATAGAGTGCGTACTGCCGACAACCACCAAATGCAAGAGGGGCTTATAGTGCAGGAAGCGTGAGCAAGATATATAGGCCGGTGTTGTCGATCGGTTAAATGATAGAGTGCGTACTGCCGACAACCACCAAATGCAAAAGGAGAGAGGTCCGAACTACAATCCACAGCGACTACTGTTCCAGCTGCAAGCCACCAGCTTTGTTGCCACGTCAGCTGCTGATTGAACCGTCTCCTCAAAGATTCCAGCTAGCCAAGCCCTTGTCATTCACAATGCCTAGTAGTACCACTACTGATCCCTACTTCTGGCATGTGCTACGGCAAGCCTTTATCAAGAGCCGTAGAGGAGTGCAATGAGAGATGGGGGACAAATATATTTGTGCCTCCCATCGCACAAGGTGGAGCTCATGATCAGTGGGGCAAAACCTCCAGGCTCCACTTTTACCTACTCTCGAGAGACAACCTCACATGGCTTCGAGACATAAAAGACACAATGAGGAAATATAGCTTGAGCGTCTTTAGCAAGCAAACACGACATGATCGAGAGAGCACATGTAACTGCATATTAAATATGGGATTAAGAAAAGAAACAAAAGGAAAAGGGAAACACTCAACTATAGAGACCTTAAGATAAGATTAACAGAAGCAAAAACAAAAGAAACATTGAAGAGGAACGTCCAAAATACAAGGCCACCTTAACCTTATAAACTTGAGAGAGAGAGAGAGAGAGAGAGACCTACAAACTATCTACCTTTACAATCTCAACTCAACTCTAATAAGAGTTAAGGATGAAATGTTATCATCGTTGGCCAAATGCGACGTTAGTTTTACCATTGGCCTACATTCTACTCAAATCAAAACACATTTGAACATAAAGTGCCCACGGCCCCCCCCCCCCCCCCCCCCCCCCCTCCCCCTCCCCCTCAAAAAAAAGAAAAGAATCGGCCAAACAAAAAGTGAGAGTTATATGCACTAGGGGGTTTTTGGACTCAAAAAGAGGCCCTCTAAGGGCTTCATGTCTCTTCCTTAAATCAAGGAAAAGCTCATAAAAAAATGTTAAACATTCTCACACACACTCTCTCTCTTCTTTTAGAATCTTAAAGATCACATTCGGGAGAAAAATAGTCAAATAGATTAAGCCATTTCTTTATTTTGATAATGTCCATTTACAACAACAGTACCCAAACCTCAGAATTTGAAAATCTCAAAAAGTGCTTGTTTATTTCAGTAAAAAGTGTAGGGTTCAAATGATGTGACTCCTCAAAAAGCTTGTGTGCTTTCACATATCTTAGGATTATACACTTCAAAAATATTTGAAAGATATCAAATTGGAGGAAAGAAAGCATAGATTCTATATCCTTCGGATATTGAAGGATAGTAAGGCATAGCTCAAACGAGGCATGTTTCATGTAATTGTTTATTTAAGCAAAGGAATGTGCAATGTGTCTCCACCATACCTTATGTATGGTCTTTTGTTTTGTAAAGTACACGTACACAGTACTAGAAAACAAGGTTTGAAATGCTATTTTATATGCTTCTGGAAACACACACATAAATTTTTGTTTGAAATCTTAATACGTATCAGATTTTGTGTGAAATCTTAATGCTAATAGGCTTTTAAACGATGAAATCTAGATTAGGACACTAGGTCATGCTCTAGAGTCCACCCTTCACCACTTTGAGTCATGGTGTCTACCAAGATAGAGAAAGCACTAAAATACATGTAACTTCAATTTAAAGCATTAGCAAGATTGCAATCATCGTCCAACGTCCTTCCATAATATTCCAGAGTCTGTGACCCCAAAGGGCCTAGAATGAAGAGGGTGATGATTATTCTTCCAATCATGTTGGACTTCCTTAGGTTTACTTAAACCCTTAACCCTTATACTAAGGTGATTTTTGGAAAATGAAAGCCCAAATTTAATATAAAGGTTGTTATAACAACTTGAAAGTTATAACAGCTTGAAAGTTATACACTTATTGTTTCTTTCCCAAAGGTGGAACATACTTTTGTACATGAATCTACACTCCCTCTTGCTTATAAATTCATTCTCAAATGCACTAAATACCTCTCCGTAAATGATAAACAATATGTCTCTACTAACATTAGTGAGGTAGAACGATGACTTATTTATCTTCTCCATTACATAGCACACACGCGGTTCAGCTTTGTTTGTTATTTAACCAATGCATTAACAAGTGACTCATTTTCCCTCTAAAATGTGCCTATGGAATTTTTTGTGAGCATGGATTGATTTACTAAAAGTTGGGAAGAGAGCATGTTCCAATTTGGCCACATGTTGCAATTGTATCCATAACTCAACCCTTTCAATGTCCCAGATTATTGCAAACAAGGCATCCCTTGACTCCCCGGTAGTTTGGGCTATAGGAGAGGTTGTCCTCTTTGAGTCATTGTTAGATTATGAAGTCATTACCAAGTGATACCCTTGATTTTTATATTTTCCTTTTTACTCTTGGCTTCAACGTACTTCTTTGTAGTGGTTTGCCTTCGTGTGGTCTCTTTTAATAGTAGCTTCTTTGGAAGTGGGGGGAATTTAGCGTTGATGAGTCACATTCCTTCTTGCAGAGGTGGCAGGTCCTCTAGATGGATTTCTTGCCATGGTAGATAATTCTCATGATTAGCAGTCCTACACCGAGTTACTTCCCTCCCAGTTGGCGAGAACATTTTTAATTCGCTTATAAAAATATTATGTAGAATTTTCAATTACAACCTCACCACCTTGTTCTATATATGACCTATGTTGCTTTAGGAGTAGATTTAGAAGTACCTAGACTTAACTTGAGTGAACATGTTTGGCTTGAAGAAAGAAAAATAAGTGCATATGGCCTTGGCACGCTTGATAAGTACTGCACGTTGGTCTAGTCGGTGGGCTTTGGGTTTTCGGTTGGGACAAATATACTCTTGGCAATATAAGGGCATTGTGCACCACTTCCATAGTGAGTTTGAGGATCTCTTTATCCCCCCTTGCCCTAGATAAAATCTACTTGGAAGGCCATTGTTCTTTGCGCATATGAATTCCTCGCTTGGTCTCCTTGTTATGCTCCTTCTTAGATCAATTAATGTACACAATACTCTTTTGGGTCTTGCTTTGATGTCCTCGTATGGCTCCTCAATAAAAAAATGATAGGCATGCCATAGTCTTATGGTTTCTTTCCCAAACATGGAACATTCTTTTGTACATGAATCTGTACTCCCTCTTGCCTATAAATTCATTCTCAAATGCATTATATACCTCTCCTTAAATGACAAACAATCTGTCTCAGCTAACATAAGTGAGACTACAAGATGCCTTATTTATCTTCTCCATTACATTTGGATAGCACACGCGCGGTTCGGCTTTGTTTGTTGTTTAACCAATGCATTAACATGTGACTCATTTTCCCTCTAAAATGTGCCTATGGAATTGTTTGTGAGGATGGATTGATTTACTAAAAGTTGGGAAGAGAGCATGTTCCAATTTGGCCACATGATGCAATTGTATCTCTAACCCAACCCTTTCAATGTCCCAGATTAGTGCAAACATCCCTTGACCCCCCAGTGAGCTCATATTTTTGAATCTCTAGTTGCCTAATGTGTTCTTATAGAATCAGAACTTGTTGGGCATTCTTTGTAGCCTTCTCTACGTATAAATTTAGCTACTATCTCTAGGTCTATCTATCTAGACCACTTATTCTTTTTTCTTGCCCTTCCCTTCATAGATGGGGCTATAGGAGAGGGTGTTCTCTTTGAGTCATTGTTAGATTATGAAGTCATTACCAAGTGATACCCTTGAGTTTAGATTTTCCTTTCTACCTTTGGCTTTGACGTACTTCTTTATAGTGGTTTGTGTGGTCTCTTTTAATAGTAGCTTCTTTGGAAGTGGGGGCAGTTAGCATTGATGAGTCACATTCTTTTTGTAGGGGGCTGGTCTTAAACTTACCTCTCCATGGGCTCTCGAAGGATCTCTTGCTATAGTAGATAATTCTCATGATTAGCATTCTACAACGAGGTACTTACATCCCAGTTGCGAGAGCATTTTTAACTCCCTATAAAAATATTATGTAGAATTTTAAATTGCAACCTCACAATCTTGTTCTCTATATAAGCTATGCTGCTTTAGGAGTACCCAGACTTAACGTGAGTGAACATGTTTGGCTTGCACAAAGAAAAATAAGTGCATATGGCCTTGGTAAGCTTTCTAAGTACTGCAGGTTGGTCCAGTGGGGCTTTGTGTTTTTGGTTGGGACAAACATAGTCACTCTCATAGCTTTAGCTACAATATGCTTGACCCATGGATGGACAACTCATCGCAATCTAAGGGCATTGTGCACCACTTCCATAGTGAGTTTGAGGATGACTCTTTATCCCCCCTTGTTGATGTGAATTCATTTGAGTTTCACACTTCACTAATGAACATTAGTATCACAAACCCACATTTGAGGGACACCCTTATCAATGCTACTAATATTTTTGAGTGCAAACCTTGAATATTCTTGAGATCTTTGACCCATGAGGAGTTCTTGGTGATAGATAAGGGAGGGCTAAATAATCAAAGGTAAAAACCCTATGGTTTTCCTTGGCACATGGCTACTTATATAGAACGCCTTATATTATAGGTGATATGTCACTCATGGATTTATGTTTATGTGAAACTGATTCTTTTGTCTTGAGAAAAACCTTATACTCTTGAATTATGAAAAGTTTGAGTGTAACACAGACTTAAAGAAGGTAAACCAAAAAGTGGCTACACTAGAATAAAGGGAAATAAGTGAAAAGAAAAACATTACAATGGTAAAAGAATCTCTCATAGAATGGCCATTGTGTTTTATTGCTACTACGATGCTCACCATGCTTATGTGATGTACAATTATAAGCATGGTTGATTTGGGTGTTGAATTTCATTGATCTTGGATCAATCTTTGCCCTATGCTACTATGATCTTGGTTCTAACTGCATGCAGAAGCGGCGAGACACCTTCTTGAGACTTAGGAGGCCTATGCTACTATGATCTTGGTTCTAACTTCATGCAGAAGCGGCGAAACACCTTCTTGAGACTTAGGAGACCTAGCCCTTTCCTCACAGATAGAGGCGATGTCCCCATTCGGCACTACAGACCACCTGTGTGGTTGTTTCCCCCCCTCCCCCTATATGAGATAGCCTTCTCCTCATAGAGCGACAAGCTAGAGGAGAAGCATCTCTTCCCCTTATGATCACTTGTTTCTTGCCCTTATAGGCAAGTTTGTATTTAGCCCTTTCCGGTTGTACTTAGCCCTTTGTGGCTATTTTCTCTTTAACTAATTGAAGGATCTTTTTTTCGAGAAAAAAAATATTGAAGATAGATGTGTGACACTTGAAAGACTAAAGTTGATAGCTATGGAAGAATTGAGCATGGAGATGAAGCTACTGTGTTTATCTCTATTGGAAGTAAACAAAGTCACAAAGGAAATATATCACATGCCCTCTAGAGATTTAGAGTATGGAGGGTAAAGCTTTTGTCAATTTACTCAAATGTGAACTGTATACATTAGTTATTATCTTTGTGAAATGACTTAAGTGTTACTTTCTTCTTTGTAGAGAGATCTTCCTTGATGAGAAGGTAAATAGTTTTAGAGCACTTGTGTGCTATCACAAGCTTGGTACAACCCATTCACATACCTTCGGATTATATACCTTAAAAAATATTTGGAAGATGTCAAATTCATGGGAAGAAAGCATAGATTCTTTATCCTTTTAATATTGAAGGACAGTAAGACATAGCTCAAGGGAGGCATGTTTTTTGTAGTTATTTATTTAGGAAGAGGAATGTGTCATCTCTCCACTATACTTTGTGTATGGTCTGTTTAAAAAACTGCATACAAAGTATTAGAAACGCGAGACTGAAATGTTATTTTGTACGCTTCTAGCTCCACACACACATATTTTTTTGTGTGAAACCTTAATACTAATCAGCTTTTGTGTAAAATATTAATAGTAATAGGCTTTTAAAAGATATAATCTAGATTTGGGAACTAAATCCACCACTTTGAGTCATGGTGCCTAGATAAAGAAAGCACTAAAATACATGACACTTGAGGTTAAGGCATTAGGAAGCTTGTAATCATCTTCCAAGCTCCTTCCATAATGATTGAGATTCTATGACACCACATCACCATAAGGCCCTAGAATAAAGAGGCCGATGATTGTCCTTACAATCATCTTGGGCTTCTTCAATTTTACCTAAACCCTATGCTAAGGTGATTACTGGAAAAAAGAAACCCAAATTTGATACAAAGGTGGCATTTTGATACCCAATTCTTGGATACCCATTGCCACATGTTTACTCCCATATTGATAGGCACTACATGATCCTTCGAGCAATACTTGTTTTGCTAGAAAAAGTGTAAATAATCAAACATTATTGTCCCATTGGTAAGATATATTGTGGCTGCACTTAGGTATCACCATGCATTTTTGTTGTTGACCATTTGGTTGAAAACAACCCAATCTTTTGACCATAGAAAATGAGCATAATGTGGGATGGTGACATTGGCTAGAGTAGAGAGAAGATGATAGACACATTTAAACACAATATAGAGAGGAGGGATACAAACATAGAGAGAAAAAAAGTGCAAGGAAAAATGATGCGTTGATTCTTTTCATATGAGAGGGACTTTCGCTCCAAATGCTGTGGGTACACTTGTCCTACGATGGTTGTAAGGCAAGAGTTTTCTCGAGTCCTTTATAGAGCTAGCTTCATTGTTAACTCATAGTCATAAAGGAGGTAACTAAGAAGGTTCTCCTCATTAGAATAGACATGTATATTGTTTTAAAAAACCATATCGAGCAATAATGGTCATTTGTTGCCCAAATTTAATACAAAGGTGGCATGTTCATGCCCACAAGAGATGGCAAAAGCGTCTCTAAGTCCCATGTTGGCTATGAAGTTCTAAAAGGTTTAATAAGCTATTGGAGACTCGTGCAAGCATGAAGTGGCTATGGCGTTGATTTATGGAAGGCTTTTTTATCTATGTCAATATGCAAGGTTATATAGCTACGGAGAACTCTTTGATAAGGTCTCCTCTTTGATTCAAAGATTATGCCATCGGTGGCTTACGTTCAAAATTAGTATATTGTTGATGCATTTGTGGAGCCACTGCACCCCTTTGTTGCTCACGCTCTTGTCTCATTCTTGCAATGCGAGTACATTCCTGTGTGGTGTGGGTATAATTCCAAGCATAGGCCTGGCACCACATCTTTGTGGGTTGGTTTGTGATGACTAGAGGAGAAAAGGTATTACATTCTTTCGTTTTATGGTTACCGCCACATGCTCCACAAAGATGAGGACTTGTAGGTAGTAGTACACTCCTCATTCGCTGCTGCAGCTATTGTTGTGCTTGCATTGGTGGGCGATAGGTTTGTCCCAATCTCCTTAGTACTAGGTTAGCTAGGTGGTCTGGATTTACTAGTGCGCTAGACCCTGAACTTTGGTCATCACCCCACTGATCTCTAGGTTGCAACTCAAGGCCAGTACCATCTTGGAATTTGAAGTTATCTGTGAAATCCATAGCATCATGGCAACACTCATTGAAATTTGTATGCTTCTTTGCATAGAGATGTGTGTGTAGTGTTCAATTTTTAAGTCCTTTTAAGAAGAGAGAAATTAATCGACTCTGGGTGGGCTTCTCATCTTCTGGGCAATGATTAATGTACTGCTTCATCCTATTTACACAATCTCTAACACTCTCAGTCTCGCCTTGCTTGAAAGAGTAGATGTTTGCTACTGTGTCATGTTGAATCCCCATCAAGGAAAAAGCAGCAATGAATCTCTCTTCCAGAACTCGTAAAAAAGATTGGTCTGAAGCCTCTAGTGCCTGAAACCAAGCAAGGGCTTTTCCCTCAAGAGTGAGCCCAAATCCTTCAATTTAGCTCAAACTGCTTGCCTAAATGCTGCTACATGGTCATATGGTTACCCGACCCTTCGTACTTCTGTACCAGTTTCTGAAGAGTTGATGGTCTTACTCCTCTTGAATACTCATCATCGGGCCTACCGCCTCTCACTCTCAATGGGAACTATTCCTCTCTTTGGTAAGATGGTCCACATGCATCCCAAATTGGTGTGGGTCCCATATTACCTACCTCACCAACCCCCTCCAAAGATCTTGTTACCCGCATTTCAGGAGGTGCATTTATGGGAGGCGGAGTTGGCTCCCCTACCCTTCGATGGTCATAGTGAGAGAAACATTGTTGTGGTGTGATCTGTGGTCGCACTTTTGGTGTAGGATAATATCTTGGTGCTAGAGTTGGGCTACTTGCAGTGGTCCACATTGATGTCGAGGGTCCCTCTCTAGTGAACTCTCGTAGGGGAGGAGCAACAGTTTCTCCAAGAAAGGCTGTCTCTCCTGGTTTAGCTGTATTTGTTGAGAACACTTCCATGAATAATGGTTGTCCTTTCCACGTGAGCTCACGAATCTCCTTCCAATCTAAGGTTCGGTATTCATTGGCCCATTTATCAACGATTCGGTTCTTGTATTCTGCAAGCTTCTCGACTACCACCATGAGTGCTAGAGGAAGATCTAGCTCTGGCAATCTAGTTGTGGCATAATATCCTTCTAAAGAGTCCTTATAGACCTCTTGAAGTGGGTCATCCTGAAAGACCTTTGTCATATCACTGGAATTTATCGTACAAACTCTCATTGGTTCTCAGCCCCCTGATCCATTTTGCTCTTGCCTTTCCTGTCCCTTTCCAAATTTAGATCTACAAAAAGTAAATCATCTATGGATGGCAGGACTAGGCATTGGATGGTCCAGGCATGTCCGGCTCAATGAGCCAATCTTCTCTAGACTCCCTTGCTCTGGAAGGCTTTGATAAGTCTAAGAACTCACTCTTAGAGAGCTCCCCTAATTTGTCTACATTCTCTGGATGATAGGTGACTTCGTAGTAGCGAACACCATCTCCACCCATGTACATGTTACACTGGTCATTGACTAGAGGTGCTCTATCAAGCTCTGAGAAAAAGTCTGTGATCTTAACGAGATACCGTTGTTGTGGATCCCTAAAGATCTCAGCTCCTTGAGCATTCGTGTAGACATATTGAAGTCTCACATTGAGTGGTAACCCCATGGTGTCGGCTTCAAATGGATTAAAAGATCTTGTGGGTGTCCTATTTGGGGCTAAGGGATGACTATTTGATGGCCCTAGATTGTCCATAGACAATGAGCTAGTTGTCCTGGAAAAGGTATCAAATTGGGATTCGGAAAAGGTTTCAGCAATATCTGCCAAATTTTCTACCGATTGGGTCCCACTTTCCTGCGTAGGTACTCTAGAAGGTATCCTAGATCCTACGGTAGTGTCTATATGACGTCCCGACCGTAAGTGCATAAGGTCAAATTTTAAGGTTGTTTTTTAATTTTTTTTTTCTAAAAAAAATCCAAAAATTTGTAAGTTGGCTTAAACTTTGCCAGAACCCATTTTGAACCTCCTCGAACACATTAAGCCAAAAAAATAGCGTATTTTTTCGGATCGAAAATCGCCTAAAATTTACCAGTTTCCCATACTAACTCACTATGGGAAAATGGTTCCGGGACCGAAATTTTGACGATGGGTGTTTTCTAACTCCTCTTGAAAAGTTAGATAACCTCCCAAATTTTTGCGGCATTATGTATACAACATGCATAAGCATTATGCATAAAGCTTATGGGTAAACCTATAAAACAAATCCCCAGCACCCAACAAGGGTGCAATAATAATAGAGGAAAGATATGAAAGCACTTACCTCTTTTTCGTGATGTTGAAAGAGAGGATTAGAGGACCTACAAAACCAACAAAAGGGTGAGCAAAAGATTAGTAATGCATTGTAGAGCGGTTCTCTCTATCGTGCAATATAGTGCTCATAGAGTACTACCGATCAACAAATATATTAACACAATGTCAATCCGAGGACTCGACCCGATTAGTGCATGAAGGCTTATCCCATGAGGGAGAGTTCACATACACAAACGGTCAACCACTTGACGATTCAACCATTCAACACCTCAATCAATCTCTCAATCCCTTAAATCCACTACACTAATCAAGACAACAAGCAATGCATATCAATCTCTTAATCCCATTCAAACATTGATTAAATCTTAGCTTTCCCTAATGCCTGCAAATCTATAAGCGTGCATCTACTAACCCACAAGCTTAAGCAAGCAGAGAATGTAACATTCACAAACCCACAAGCTCATAGAGAGAGTCTATCCTTGAATAACTCATTGCCAATGAAGTGGGCAAGAGCTTGCATCAATGGAGACTACACACACACACTACAAGCATGCAGCATACACAAGAGAAAGAAAGAAGCATTCAACTAATCATAGATTAATCTACTTCAATGATGCCAAAATAGATTAAGAGAAAGAAGTGGAGCTATACTCCATTGGAGCGGCTTGATGCTCATTAGAGGACAATAGAGAGAGAGTTAGAGAGCTGCCATAGCTTGAAAGCTCAAGAGCTTCACTCAATAGCTTATGAGAATGGCAAAAATGTCCACTTTCTTTAGCTAACATCTCTTTTGTAGAGATGTCACTAACCCTAACCCTAGGCCTCTTTCACACATGGGCAGACAACCCCATAAGTGAGCCTTGCTTAATACACTTAGAACTCTCATTTAGAATCCACATTGACCTAAAATGATTTACATTGCACTTCGGCACAAAAAAATGGAAAAATTATGTGCGTCTTTATGTTCCCATGGCTACAATCCAGCTCTCTCGCGTTAATTGCTTCCGGCCTCCTTCCATAATCCGTGTTCTCGTGAGTGTTCCCGTGGAACATGCATACATACAAACCAAGGAAATATTAAGAAGATTAGTAATGCATACATACAAAAGATTAGTAATCAAATATTAAGAAAATATAAGCTTATGCATAAGGCATAAAGCTTAAGCATAAGGCCTTAAGCATAAAGCATAAAGATTATGCATAAAGCTTAAAGCATAAGGCATAAAGCCCATGCATAAGGCTTATGCATAAAGCATAAAGCTTAAGCATAAGGCCTTAAGCATAAAGCTTATGCATAAAGTTTAAAGAATAAGGCTTATGCATAAAGCATAAAGCATAAGCATAAGGCCTTATGCATAAAACATGCATGAGCATTATGCATAAAGCATAAAGCTTAATCATAAGGCCTTAAGCATGAGGCATTATGCATAAAGCTTATGGTAAACATACAAAGAAAAACCCCAACACCCAAGGATGCAATAATAATAGAGGAAAGATATGAAAGCACTTACCTCTTTTTCGTGATGTTGAAAGAGAGGATTAGAGGACCTACAAAACCAACAAAAGAGTGAGCAAAAGAGTAGTAATGCATACATACAAACGAAGAAAATATTAAGAAGATTAGTAATGCATACATACAAAATATTAGTAATCAAATATTAAGAAAATATATTAAACAAACGAAGAGGCCTACCTTGGTTATTTGTGATTTTTGAGAAAAAAATCTGTAAAATAGCAAAAAAAAAGTGAGCTATATAAACACTTGATTGTCTTTTACAAAAGAAACATAGGGTTCAAGAAGAAGAGCAAGAGCAAGAGCAAAAATAAGAACAAGAAAAAGAAGCAAGAAGAAGAAGAGAAAGAGACTCACCACAACCTTAAGGTATGTACCAAGGTAGACTCTTACTCCACAGTCCTTTCTAAAGCAGATTTGCAGCCTAGTGATGAAGCTTGAGAGGGTGGGAGAGGCTTAAGAGGGTGAGAGAGGGTTAGAATGTTGAGAGGATGAGAGAGGATTAAAAATCGGGTAGGATGCTTTTTAGAAGAACTGCATTTTGTCAAAATACTGGGAAAACACTCTTGGGTTTAATTTTTGGTCTTTTTTGCCACAGTACACGTCTATAAAGACATCTGTATATGTGTCTATTCTGCAGAGTAAACGCGTTTATAGACATGCTTTTAGATGCATGTATAGATGCATTTATAGACGCCCAAATAGATGTAAAACAGAACAATTTTTAACCAGACATAGAAAGATGTAAATTATTTATTCTTTTTTTAATCATGCAGGATGTCATCAATCAGTTGTTCTAGTGATGATGAGTCCCTTCGTGTTCAAAATCGAGATCATTGTTGGTTGCAATATATATATATATATATATGTGTGTGATTGTTGTCGAGGATGTATGCATCGACAACGTAGCATTACGATGCATCACATTTCAATGTTTGGAAAATGGGAACCGATGGGGTCAATGGTAAGTATACTTTGCTTATATTGTAAAATGAGAACCGATGGGGTCAATGGTAAGTATACTTTGCTTATATTGTAAGAGTTTCATTAAGAATTAGTATTCAATGGAGACCCACATTGAAATACTCATGTGTAGGATAATGCGTCGCACCCTTCTATGTTAACTCATAGGCAGCATCAAGAGGCCAAGCGTCACAGAGAAATGCCTGAGGCTTCACAAATTGGAATGATGGAGATACAAGCCCACCACCCTTTCCTCATGAGATAGCGGAGGAAGAGGTTTTAGAAGATATGGTACATACTCTATTTGCCAATGAGCATAGTGAAAATGAAAAAGCCATGGAAAATAATCACCTTTATAATGCGACTTCGACCCCACTTTTTGAGGGATGCACATATTCCAGTCTACGCGCTGCTCTCGAGTTGCTCAACTTGCAAACAATCTATGGATGGAGCAATGCAAGTTTGAATGCACTTCTCAAGTGTGTTTTCTACTTTCATAAATTGTCTACTTCCCTTATAGATATATAAGAAGAGATAATTTTTTATATTAATGTAATTAATTGTTTTGTCGATAGGCTTTTGTCGAACATGCTTCCAAATGAGAATAAATTGCCAACCTCAAGAGACCAAGCAAGGCACTTTGTGACATCTCTTAGAGGCTTAGATTATACTCGCATCCATGCATGTATCAATGATTGTGGTCTCTTCCATGGGATACATGCGGCGGCTCAAGAGTGTCTTATTTGTGGAGTGAGCCAAGATATTGAGAGGACCTTAAAGGTCTACATGTGCGCGTAAGGTGTTACGACATTTTCCCATCATTCCTCGCATCCAAGTGCAAATTTATTGAAGAGCTCATGTCATGGCATTCCTCTCATTGATCCAATGATGGAAAGATGAGAATTCCTGCAGACACTCGTGCATTGGGGAAGCACATCGAGGAAATGTGACCAAGCTTCAAGGAAAAGCCTAGACATTTGAGACTTGGATTGGGTCTGGATGGTATTCATCCTTTTGGAATCAAGAGCACCTCATATAGTATATGGCTAGTGGTAGTAGAGAATTACAACATTCCTCCATTCATGGCAATAAAGAAAGGACATGTCATGTTATCCCTTCTCATTCCTGGGAAACATAAGGTAAAGAATATGGATATATATCTTGACCCCTTGATTGATGAGCTTGAGATAATTTGGAGAGGTATCCCTATGCATGACATATGTCGGCCTCCATCTTCACGAGACTTTCTCTTAAAGGCTATCTTGATGTGGACGATGCACGACTTTCCTAGTTATGGCGAGTGTTCAGGTGAGTCAAATGGGTTTCTATGCATGATGATTCTTTATTATCATTGTATTGTTTTTTGACATGCTTGAATGTCTATGCTGTTTAGGTCTCTCCACATCTGGATACCATGCATGTCCTATTTATGGTCCATCATTGGTGGCATCTAGGCCAAAAAGCTTGAAAAAAGTGATATATGAGAATCATCATCGATTTATCCCTCATCATTATCCCAAATTTGTTCGTTCTTGGATGGGAGTCCCTCCACATCCACTAAGCATGGGAGATTGGAAGGCACTATGGAATGGAGTGGAAAGTCCTCCTACCCCCCGCATGAATAGGTAATATATCTTTAACATAGAATTCCAATACAAGCTTTGGATGAAAAGATAATCCTCTTAATATTTGTTGTTATTTGATAAGGTACTCTATCTTCTTTCACCTACCATATTGGACGGCCTCGAAATCAACCATCTTCTTGATCCAATGCACATCTTCAAAAATATCGCCTCTAACATTTGGGACCACTTGAGAGGAACACGGTACTCCTTTCTTGTAAGAGAGGATCTACAAAGCATAGAGAGGATTCAAAGAGCTTGGCCACGAGAGGGACCAAATGAAAAGACAATTCTACCTCAAGCACCTTGGATATTGATAAAGAATGAGGAGAAGTTGGTGAAAGATGCCATTACTACATTCCGTACTCCAACGGGGTGCATGAATTGTTTAAAAGGTGCCTTCACAAAGACAAAGAAGAGACGTGTTGAGAAATTATATGGCTTGAAGTCCCACGATTGGCACAAGATGCTTCAAGTAAGTGAAACATTGAAGTTGTACATATTTAACTTTTTCAATCATGATGTATCTAATCATGGTGTACAAATGTCTATAGTTTATTCTTCCTACAAGCATTTCCAATTGTGCATTCCACGAAGTGCCAAACACGATTTATAAGGTGGGGGAGCTTGTGAGGTTTGTACCCCAAACCCTCATAGCCAATTTTCTACATGCGTTTTCCTCATATTAATTTTTTTATTGTTTCACATTGTAGATATGTGAGCTCAAAGGAAATCGATTCATGTACACTTAACTATGCAAGGGTCATGGCGGTGGAGGTGGTTTGTTTGGTGGAGGAGACATTCCCACGGTCAATTCCCACAAGCCAACTACATCTTATGGTTCATTTAATTGATCAAATTGCCATATGTGGCACTGTGCATGCTCAATGGATGTTATTTCTTGAGCGTTTCATGAAGACCTTGAAGGATTTTATAAGGCAAAATGCAAAGCTAGAAGGTAGTATGGCTGAGGGTTGGTTGGTACAAGAATCACTTGTTTATATCTTAGAATACCTTGTCGAAGTGGATCCCTCTCTCCCTCGCCTATGGAGCAATGAAGAAGACTTAAGGATGACCTCTCATGTTCCTGAAGGAGAGGGAAAGACCAAAGCCATGGATACAGAGATGCATAGTAAGCTTAATACCTTTTGTGTGCTTAATAGTGATCTGATGAGAAGATGGGTGGCAAAGTATGAGGATGAAAAGGCAAGAAGACAAAGTGAAAGGTTGGCATTCCGTAAGCGCCATGGATGTAGTGTGCCATACCCCGAGCACCTACGATCACTTCCCAAGGATCTTGATGTATATTGGCTACATGAGGAGATGGAGAGGGAGGCACAAGACAAAAACATGCATATCACATTGGAGGAGTGGAAGTATGCCCGAGGATGCTTCAAAAGATAAACTAACTTGTGTTCTCAATCATATTTCAGTATGTTAAAATTGCAAAAAATCATTTTGAGGTATTTATATATTTTTTTATCTTGGTAGAGTGCACAATGTTTAATGCTTTGTGGTTGGAGGGTAATCATTTTCGCACACAAAGGAGAGAAGAGGAACACCCAAGATTGTGGGGTGATTGCAAGCTTTGAGGGAGCCAATGGAGCCATGGATGATTATTGTAGATTGATCCAAAATATCATTAAGCTTGACTTTTGAAGCTTCTTTGTATATATTTTGGATGTCAAGTGGTTTAAGGATGTGGTGGAAAGAGGTCCTAATGCAACAATCAAGCGCAACAATCAAGCATCATGTAAGTAGCTTTGTGACCATTGACTCTACAAAGTTTTGGCAAGGAAAGGATGGGAATCTAGTGCTACCACAACATTTTGAAGAGGTACATATAATTATTGGTAATTACAATATATGCATTTACAGATAGTAGAGATGTAATTTTTTTGTATGATGTACCTTTGTGCTTGAATACGTTGTGTATCAACCAATAATTGACAATAGGTGATGGTGACATATAATCCCAATCTCACCACTTTCAAGAGCCATTTATAGTACATTCACCCACATTGAGCATATGGAGGAGCATGTCAACTCAACTATGGAGGGAGATAGCTTAAAAAACATTGATAATGATCGTGCCATTGTCTCATAGTGATGATTCTAGTAGTGGGATGGATCTCTTTGTAGATTTGGATATAGGCATGGACATTGAGATAGATACTTTAGCAAGGGTTGACCTCATTGAAGATGAGGTTGAACTCTAGTTCTTTCATTGTACTTTTATTATGGCTATGGTTTTCCTTTTGGTATAGATTCATGCCTTTTTGAGATTACATGTATAGATTCATGACTTTTTGAGATTACATGTATAAATTTATTTTGATATGTTGCTTTTCATGGCATTACTGAATCATTCACCTTTGGACTGCTTTTCATGGAGGTTCAAGATTTTCATTCAACTTTGGACTGCTTTTCATGGAGGTTCAAGATTTTTTTAAAAAGCTTCTTTGATGAAAAGATGTGGGGATTGAATCATTGTCCTTTCAATTGTTTTTCATGGAATTATTTGATATACCTAAGCCTTTGCATGTATCCATCCCTTTCACCACATTACTCGATTTATACCTATTTCTTTTCCCTTTCCTTAGCATACTTTTCCTTGCAACAAATATGCTTTCTTAGAGATTCATTTCTATATAAATGCACCAAAAAATCAAACATATTATCAAAATCTTGTGCACATAGTTCAGCAAATGATATTTTTTGGGATTGAAGATTCTATTTTTCTTTGCAAGGTCCACAATTGCAACTGGCATTACTTAATCATTCA
Source organism: Cibotium barometz (assembly GCF_041138505.1). NCBI lineage: Eukaryota > Viridiplantae > Streptophyta > Polypodiopsida > Cyatheales > Cibotiaceae > Cibotium > Cibotium barometz. The sequence continues at coordinate 38,784,332 of NC_141086.1, forward strand.
CCATTGGACTGCTTTTCATGGAGGTTCAAGATTTTTTTTAAAAGCTTCTTTGATGAAAAGATGTGGGGATTGAATCATTGTCCTTTCGATTGTTTTTCATGGCATTACTTGATATACCTAAGCCTTTGCATGTATCCATCCCTTTCACCACATTACTCGATTTATACCTATTTCTTTTCCCTTTCCTTAGCATACTTTTCCTTGCAACAAATATGCTTTCTTAGAGATTCATTTCTATATAAATGCACCAAAAAATCATACATATTATCAAAATCTTGTGCACATAGTTCAGCAAATGATATTTTTTGGGATTGAAGATTCTATTTCTCTTTGCAAGGTCCACAATTGCAACTGCATAGGAAATTGTTGCAGACTACATCTATAAGCACGTCTGTAATCACGTCTATGCTCGCATCTATAAGCACGTCTAATTTCAAAGGAAGTAGACACACTTATAGACGCATTTATAAATATGACTATAGATGCAAACGTAACTTATGTGTCTATAAGAGCGTCTAGTTTCAAAGGACGTAGAGGCGCTTATAGACGCGTTTATAAATATGACTATAGATGCAAACGTAACTTATGTGTCTATAAGAGCGTCTAGTTTCAAAGGAAGTACAGGCGCTTATAGACGCGTTTATAGACGCCCCCTAACTTGCGCGTCTATGCTTGCTTTGTGTTGTAGTGTGAGAATGTCCAAATATATGGGCTTCATGAGGCATTGACATGAACAAGTGCAGATGATGACATGAAGGAGAACCATTGGAGAGTGTTACACAATATGCCACACCATTCAGTGAAATCGAGTAGATTGCAAAAGGTGGCAAAGCTTCATAAGGAAAGCATAGTTGAGAACCACCTTTGCCAAACCAATGAATAAGGTGCCTCGACCATTGCCACATGAGGAGAAAAAGCTCTCATCAGGGAAGACATGGTGAATGATTTCTTTGAACAGGTGTTCATAGATGATAGAGAGTAAGCTCTGTGTAGAGAGGCAAGCACCACTTTATATAAGGAATGTTCATACTCTATACTTCAAGAAGACTTGCAGCTATTCAACAAATTATGGATTGAGTGATGGAAGTGTCATAAGTCTTCTCAGGTAAAATCCAATCATTATATTCTATTAAATAGAAAATATCTCTTACTTTATATACTCTCCTTGTAGATATTTTGACATATGATTTCTTATGTTATATTGTAGGCTTCTCAAGAAGATTCTTTCCCCTCAAAATCTATTGTCGGACACACGAGATGGGTCTCGTAAATTTCTCTCTATGCTAGGTATGCATTATACAAAAATACACGCATGTCCCAATGATTGCATGCTATTTAGAAAGGTTAATAAAGATGCAACACAATGTCTACAATGTGGAGAGAGCCTATATAGAGATGATTTGCAACAAGGAGACAAAACTCCTCAAAAGTTGTTGAGACACTTCCGTATCATTCCTCACATCCACATTTTTAGATATAAGGGAATTGCAGAACTCATTACGTGGCATACAACTCATCGCTCAACCGATGGCATCATGAGGATCGTAGCTCATTCACCGGTGTGGAAACATGTGGAGCATCAATGGCAATAGTTTAAAGATGAGCCTTATCACTTACGTCTTGGCTTAGATATGGATGATGTTAACCCATTTGGCTTTAAGTCCACATTATGGTCTACTTGGCCTATTTTATTGGTGAATTACAATCTCTCTCCATAGGTGGAAATTAATAAATGACATATCATGCTTTCTCTCCTTATACTAAGCAAATACAAGGTGGCAACATGGATGTGTACCTCGAGCCTTTGATTGGGAAGCTTAGGAAACTATGGCAAGATATCAAAGTGTATGATGTCTCAAGGCTAAAAAATAGGCATGATATAGAGGTGAAAGGAGTTTTGGTTTGGACAATGCATGAATATCACAGGTTCTCAAAGTGCTCAAGTAGATACTTGAACTTTATAACTTTAAACTTTTCTTACTCTACGTCTCAATCATTTCAATTTTAAAATAGGTTTGGCAACCTCAAGACATCATGCATTTTCACTTATTTTTTAAAGACCCTCTACACTAAAGAAGGCAGTGTATAACAAACATCATTGATTTCTCCGTCCTTCACATCCCTAGTATGTGCCACATGATGTCTCAGGACTTGTGAGATGAGAGGTAGGGATTGGTTTAAGGCATGGACAAGCACCCCAAATCCACCACCTGATGGGATGTCAAGACACTCAATCTTCTTTCAACTTCCATATTGATGTGAGTTGAACATAAATCATCTCTTAGACCCCATACATATAATCTTCAAGAATATGGCAAAAAATATCTAGGACCATTTAATTGATAAAGATACCAAGGGTACAAGGGATGACTTACCAAACACTGGATGCCTTCAAAGTGCATGGCCAATTATAGGTGAGAGCGGTAACATGTCCCTACCAAAGGAACCATAGGTTTTAACCCAAAAAGGAGCACAATAAGGTGAAAAGTGTGATTTCATCTTTTTGTACACCAATCGGAGTAATGCATTCATTGAAGGGTACCTTCAGAAAGACCAAAAATAAAGGAGAGGTACAACTATATGGCCTCAAGATACATGATTGGCAAAAGATATTATAGGTATTCAAATCATTTTCTCTTTCTGGTACATAATTTAGAGGCTCACATACTAACTTCCATTTTTTTATATGCATAATTTATTCTTACGATAGCTAATTATTTTCAAAATGGGATGCTTGGTAAGGTATGAATCTTCTCTTGAATTCCTTATCTATGTTATATTTAATATAGATCCTATATCCATTGATATGACTCCCGTCAAGGATGTAGTGTGTATGATTGAGGTAATTTTTTCTAAAACAATTCTCACTAGCCAATTACATCTTGTGGTGCATTTGGTTGAATGAAGTGGAACTTTGTGGTATTGTTTAAGTTTGATGGATATTTTTCTTGAAAGGTTCATGAAAACCTTAAAGGACTTTGTGAGACAAAGAGCAAGGCCAGAAGCAACCAAGGAAAAGCATTGGTTAGTGTAAGAGTCTCTTGTGCATACCTCAAAACATCACTCTCGAGTAGATCTTTCCATGCCACAACTATGGAGCAATGAGGAGGATGACTGACTAATAACTAATGTGCCACAAGGAAAAGAAAGGTAACAAAGATTGGATGAAGCATTATGCCAAAAGGTGAATATATTTTGCATTCTAAATAGTCCTATTATGGAGAAGTGGATTGGAATATACAAGGATACAATCAATACATGAGAGGATGAGAGAAGAACTTTGAGAAGAGCAAATAGATGCTTGCCATTTTCGCCCGGCTTAGAACCCCTCCCAAATTTGATCAAAATAGAATGGCTTCGTAAGGCAATATCGATGGCATAAAAAAACAGAGAGATGATCACAAGAGAAGAGCATGAGTACGCAGTAGCAAATAGTTAACAATAAGATAATTATTGGCTTTTAGATATTATGGTAAAACTTCGCTCGAAGCGACATGGTGGGAAGCAACGTGTGGCTCGAACATCGAGATCATTTTTGCGGAGTCTAGTAGCCGCCATTTCTTAAGGGGAAGATGCTCTCGCTTCAACATTCGTTGAAACCCATTAACCAAGAAGCTCGGATCTGATGCTCGTTGGTGATTCACACGGGGGACTTTGGCAGGAATCCAGCTCCCGCTTCGGGGAGTAATGCCGCAGAGCCAGGAGGGTCGAGAGGGTAGGATGACGAATCTCGATTATGGCCGCCCTTACCTATGGGGACTGCGATATGGCGTAGGACCGTAACGAGTACGTCGACTGGGTCCCCGGCCTAGTCAACTTGTTGCCATACCGCCAAGCCAATTTAAATGGTTCGAGCCTGCTCGCCCTTCAGAGCTGCTGCTGATCACTTCTTTTCGCTCTTGACCTGTATGACAGCTGCAAGGACGATACTTAACCCCGAGCACGCTAAGGGCCTGCCTGAGCCTCCCCCTTGCCGGGGTTTCATGGTAGATCTCAGGTGCCTTCGGTCGTTTTCCCTGGGCTATGAAGACCGATGATTCTTAAGTGTTTTGCTTGGCAAAGGCGCAGAGAATCGATATTCGGGAGCTTTCTTTTCTAACTCAAGAAGCGGCTTTAGGCATCTCTACGTCTCGCCACATCATCTTTTCTGTGTTTCCGAAATCTCCGATAGCGGTATTAATAGATAGCGGTAGCTTCCCTGTACTGCGGGCAACTCGGTCGTAGCTCCTCGGGTTGGTTTGGAGTTGTTTCATTACCCACTTCTGAGGTGGTCTAGCCGCCTGAGTTAATTAACCAAGGTAAATGTTGCGAGTTTCACGGTGATATGACAAGGCTACCTTGCTCCTGGACCCGTTGCAGGGCCAGACTCTCAGTTCGGATTCGAGCCCATCGTGCTGCCAAACTACGTCGAGAGTCCTCGGCTTTGAACCCTGGTTGATAGCCATTTTGGGTTCCTTAACTCTAATATCGTTTGAATCGTAAATATTGTTTTGTGCCTTTGACCCTCACCATGTCTACCTATATCTGCCTCCCAAGCAGCGTGTCTGAGATCCTGATGCCCACTATGTACTTGCTTTCAAGTAAGTGGGTAGGTTTGATGTCCACGTGCCTAATATCCACCCGGCATACAGGTCCCTTGATTACGAGAGCTAATTAAAGGAGTTACTTTCTGCCCCCCTCACTCCGGACCCTTCTGCTTAAACCAATCCGTGTCCATTAAACATGTTTCGCGTCCGCATCCATAAAGTAAAGTTCCTATCCGCGAGATTCGGCAGGTTCTGCCGGGCGGGCATCCACTACTGGGTTTGACCCCAACGCATCTTACTGTTAGAAGGTGTAATTAGTTCTGGCGGAAGCCCCGCCAATCAAAGGGCTGCTCCAATTAATTTCGCACCTTCTGGCGTAACTAACTATTGGGTGTCTGTTAGGGTCACGAGAGGGGCTATAATGTACCGGCTGCTTGACTTGACTGGAGAGGTCTTGGTCGAGTGTATTTCGCAAAGTCGCCAGGCTGCTGACACTGTGGGTCAGCTCAAAGCGTTGTTTCTCCGCATCCGATCGGGGCAGAATTGCAATACGAGAAGTACAGTCCCACTCCTACTGCTGCACCGAAATCTTCAATAACTCCCTGAAATATGTGATTAGGTAATGTAGATGGCTCGTATACACGTTCAAGGATCACTCTCCAGGCTAGGGGGACTATTCGCCCAGTGATTGAAGGCCTAACAGGGAGAGAAGAAACCCATTCGATTTATCACTAGAGGTCTAGTGATTGCATAACTTCGAGGTTCCAACTGCTACGGATAGAGGGATTTGAACCCCCACGACTGAGTAAGGTCACCAGAACCTAAACCTGGCATGTCTACCAATTCCATCATATCCGCACATCGATTCTTATTTCGAAACGTTCTTATTGAGAAACCCTTTTTCACTGTTAACTGGATAGAGCCAAGAACGCCAATGGCAGAGCAAAGCTCGGATGGCGTAGCAATTAAGGGAAGCTGAAACACCACCGTATATTTCGATTCTCCCGGAAGCGTGACTCGCTCAATGAAATGGAGCCTATTGGACCAGACGCATCATAAATTACGACGATCCCTTTCAACCCCTCAGGCTTGGCCCTCAAAAAGCGCTCTCCAAATCAAGTGCCGGGTGGTGGAAAACGCACCACGTGGGAATGCTAACTTATGACCATACTCACGGATGGAGAGGGATTCGAACCCCCGGTATTTTTCCAAATACTTTGGTTTTCAAGACCGACTCTTTAAACCGCTCAGACATCCATCCCTTTCCCGACAGGATCATGAGCCTAGAGCCATCAATAATCAACGGGAAAGCGTGCCAAGCCTGCAGGTCTTTGTAAATTGCACGCAACGTCTTCAGAGAACAAATAGGTTGTACCGCCTCACCCTGTTCTCTGCTCCCCAAGGATACGGGTTGTTGATTGCGCTTGACCGGCACCTCTAGTACGACACATCTTTCAGAATACAAGCGAATGCTCGGATCAGTATTTCTTAATGATTCGAGCTCCTTATTCGATTGAGAAGTACTTTTTTATTTTCTTCTTATTCTGTAAAAAAGGTTTCATGTTCTATTTCACTTCCCGATGGGGGTTCTTTTCACCTTTCCCTCACGGTACTGCTTCGCTATCGGTCACTCAGGAGTATTTAGCCTTGCAAGGTGGTCCTTGCTGATTCACACGGGATTTCGCGTGCCCCATGCTACTCGGGTTGGAGCGTAAGCCAGCCATACTTCCGGCTACTGGACTCTCACCATCTGGGGTGCAGTACTCAACTGCTTCGCCTAGCAAAACAAAGCCTTCATCGCTCTCCCACAACCCCGTTTTCACGGTTTAGGCTATTCCCATTTCACTCGCCGGGGGAATCGCTTTTGCTTTTTCTTTCTTTCTTTGCATAAAAAAACAGAGAGATGATCACAAGAGAAGAGCATGAGTATGCACAAGGATGTGACCCTCTACAAGTAAGTATATTCTTCATCTTTGTCTCATTCTTTGATTGTTATATACCTTGTTTAATGCACTATACTAGATATTATGCTTTTGTCGAATGCTAGTACAAACTATATAATACAATATGGTCAGAGGGAAGGCACTTTTTCATGGAGGAGGGTGCGGATTCTCAACGAAACACATTTAATTGTGGTGTGATGGAAACTTTTAAGCAAGAAAGTCAAAATGATACCAATTTCATAGAGGACGATCTTGAGTATTATGAAACTATTCAAGATATTCTTGAGGTCGGGTTTAGAGTCTATCCATCTTTGATGTCAAATGGTTCAAGGTGATATATAGAGGTACTCAAGACACAATGAAGAAACATCCAAATGGGTTTTTTCAAATCGATTCCACCAAGTTTTGGAATGATGAGAAAGATACTTTCATACTACCTCAACACTGTTATGTTAGTAACCCAACCAATCACATCGATAAATGTTGATGTAGTATAATGAAAGTGTAACCCCTTTGCTGTATGATTTTATATTGTGTTTGAGGCCGATCAAATTGATCCAAAGTGGTAGTATATATATTATACAAGTTTTCCCTCATTCAAAACATATCTTTCAAGATCAAGATGTTGAGGCCGAATCTTTGGATGAGGTGCAAGTACTACCTCAAATCGAGTAATTAGAAGAAGAAGCTGATAAAAATGAAGAGAACAATTTAGAGGAGGCGATCAAGAGCATGAGGAACATCAATCCGAAGAAGATGATGAGTCACCTGTCGATCATGAGAATGCTTTATTGGATAATGATAGTGATATTGATATGGAACCCCATCTTGTCATTGAGCTTCCATTAGATATAGACGTTGATGAAGCTACACAAATGGATCTATTACAAGATGGGATAGATTCATGATCTTGACATTGCTTTTGTAATTATTTTCCTTCAAAATATTTCAACTATCTTTTTTTTTTCAAACGTGGGTTTTAGGGTTCTAATGGATGTTTTTTTTAAACTATCATCATTTTCTGTATATATGTGACATGTATAACTTTTCAACAATTCTTTGGAATTTTAAATCTCAGTATAGCAGCGAAATTTCGTTACTATAGTCATTGCTCAGCACCGAAGTTTCGCTGCTATGGTTTCGTTGTTATTATTGCTGCTGAGCAGCGACAAAATGCCCTGACATCCTGAAGGCAATAACATTGCTGGAACGCTGCTATGCTCCCGACATGTGGTAGTGCTATACACCCTCAAATTTGAAGCCTTCTCAGTCCTTCTTTGCGCATGGTATCCTCAACATAAATTCTTAACCGTTCTTCACACATGTTATTCTCCACAAAAAGGGATGAATGTTGGAGCTCTATATATGGCTTACTCTACCTAACTTGGTCTCACCTATATATATGTATCTTGTCCTCAATATGAATCAGTCTTTGGGAGCGTACATGATGTGTCTCTTGTCTCGTCTCTTTCTCTCTACATTTCAACATGGTATCAGAGCATCTATAAGGGAAGCATCTATGTCTTCTTGTTAAATTCATGATTATAATTTCATGTCTTACAAGATTGTTCTTTGATTATGTGTTGTCTACATGATTTTATAGCTTAACTTGTTGTAATTAGAGTTGTTTCTTAATTACGGTCTTAAACAAGCTTCACGGGCCTAGTACATCAAGTTTGATCTTTTTCTTACCTCCCATGGCTTTCTCTCTTGCTCTTCTGATCCCAACTTATTTACCAAACACCAAAATGGTAGTTTTGTAATCCTTGCCCTTTATGTGGATGATACAATTCTTGTTTCCAATGATTTGGGATTTTTACACCAAAATAAGCAGTTGTTATCTTCGGCATTTGATATGGTGGATCTTGGAGAGCTTCACTCGTGTCTTGGCATTCAGATTCAAAGGGATCGCAGAAAAGGTATTTTATTACTTCGACAGTCAAAGTTTATTGAAGATACTATTAAGAAGTTTGGTTTGGAATCTGCACATTCAGCAACTACTCCTTGTCTTGCGACGAGTTCCATGAAAAACACTTCTGATGGTGGTGGCCAGCTTGTTACAAATCAACCATATGCTAATTTGGTTGGATGTCTTCAAGTTGTTGGTTTGAACACTCGTCCTGACATTTTGTTTATTGCTAACTATTTCGGGCAACATCTTGCATGTCCTTCTCTTAAGCATTGGTCTTCAGCAAAGCGCGTGTTGAAATACTTGAAAGGCACTGCAGATTATGGTTTGGTTTATCAACGACAATTCACATCCGACTCCATTCCATCTCTTTCTCTTTTGGGTTACACAGATGCAGATTGGGCCAGCTCACATTTATCTATGCGATCTACTAGTGGCAATTGTTTCTTCATTAATGGTTGTCTTATTTCTTGGACCAGCAAGAAACAACGTTGTGTTGCAGTTTCTACAATCGAATCTGAATATGTTGCGGCATCACTTGCAGCTCGTGAACTCATTTGGCTTCGATAAGTGTTGACAGATATTGGCCATTCTCCTCTTTCTAGTACACCCTTGCGGTGTGATAATCAGAGTGCTATTAGACTTGCAAAAGACTATGTCCAACATAACAAGTCAAAATATATTACTGTGCATTACCATTATGTTCGATACGAAGTACGCAAAGGCACTATCATGATTGAACATTGTCCAAGTGACCAGATGATTGCAGATATTCTTACCAAAGGTCTCAATGAGTCACGCTTCATTCTCTTGCGCTCAGAGCTTGGAGTTGCCTCGGGCTCACTCTTTCTAGATTAGGCTCTTTACTCTTATGGTAGCTTTGTACATATATCGTTGTAATCTTCTAGACACCATGCACTTTGCACATTTCACAATTGCACACTATGACCTCTTGGTCCTTTTGTATATTTGTACATAGATGCACAATGCACTTTCACATCATTACTTTTGGTTCATACTTTCACATTTGTATAGGGGCTTGGGTTTTTCCCTTGTACTCCCCAAGGGTTTTTTCATCCATAGCTAGAGACCCTTGTTTGAGTGGGGGTGTTGGAGCTCTATATATGGCTCACTCTACCTAACTTGGTCTCACCTATATATATGTATCTTGTCCTCAATATGAATCGGTCTTTGGGAGCGTACATGATGTGTCTCTTGTCTCGTCTCTTTCTCTCTACATTTCAACAATGAAAACTTTTACCCTCCTTCAAAGAAAAGCTCAATACTAAAACGTTACCTAATATGCCCTTTTTAATGAAAGCAAAGAAATGTGGTTAGTTTCTACCCTTGCAAATGAAATAATGGAGTCACCCAATGAAATCTTGGAGGCACCCATCGAATTTGAGTGCTGGGCCAGAGGTCGTTGGCACGTCTGTGATGTGTGCGTTATCACCTTACCCTATATGGGCCACATGCCATGAAAAGTTGTGATCACCTTACCCTATATGGGCCACCTGCCTTGAAAAGTTGGATCAAAAGCACGCCATTCAGCATGCCAATCCAACGACAAGTGAACTGCTCTGTCTTCCACCACACATGATCGATAACCACACTCCAACTAGATTGCTTTTGAAGGCACCTCTAATATCTAGCCCATGATCTATCAGAGTAGGAGATCATTCATCCCTGCGAGGCAATCTGTTCAGTATAGTAGGATATTTCTTCTGATCTGATCAAGCTTAGCTAGGCTTGCTCCGTTCCTTTAAGCGAAGCTCTACAGCAGCCAATTATTATCACCTTCAATGCATTAGCCTCCTGATTGTGTACTTCGTATTCTGCTTTTAAAAAATCTGCCTAACCTGCCAAGCTAGCAATATTATCATGGGGAACTACCTCTCCTGTGTCTGCCTCTGCACCTACGCTGCGACATCAAAAATCGTATCAGTAATCAAAGTGGTGCACTCTGTGAAAGGCCAGGTGCTGGTGTTGGGCGGGGCGCCCATGCAGGTGGCCGAGCTGATGCTGGAGTTCCCCGGCCATTTCGTGGCCGAGTTTGAAAAGGTTTGCCAGTCGGATGGTCAATTAGTAGGAGGCAAGCGCGCCGCCCCCTTGGCTGCAGACGATGAAGCCAAGCCCGGCCGTGTGTACGTCCTCTTCCCCATGCACAGGTTGCACACACGCGTGGCTTCCGAGGAGTTGGCCTCTTTTGCGAAACTTCTTCATTCTACTTGTTCTGCAGCTGCAAAGGCTTCTAAACCTCCGAAGCGTGGCGTGATCACAAGTGCAAAAGTTACCCCCCTCGATCTCCACGCTTCTATTTGTGTGCAAGATCCTCTGCTCTCATCTGAGCATCAGCCGTGTAAGGATGCTGAGGAGAATGGCAGCATAGATAGCACCCCGCAGCTCTTACAGCAAGATGACGCAGAAGCATTAACCTCCCATCAGAAGCAGTACATGCTACTCACGAGATCCAAGTTATGGACTCCCAAGCTGGAGACCATCAGTGAGAGCTCGCCTCTCACATTCTCAGCCTTCACTGTATGATGAAGAAGAGATAGCTTTCCTGCATGTTCTACAAATTTTTAGCAAGGCCCTCATCCAGTCCTAAGGCCGAAGAGTTCCACCTCGCACATGTGCATCGGCTTCAGCCTTCATCGACAACTGGGTGTCTACACACCTTCTTCTACAACAAGGGCGGGCAGCAACGTTGCTCATTCAAATCCTCTTGGTGTCTCCATGTCTTCTACAACCAGGGCGGACAGAAATGTTCCAGCTCTTGGGTTGCCCATCGGCTTCAATCTTCATCTACGTGTGTCTACACGCCTTCTTCTACAACAGGGCGGACACCGTTGCCCTCTTGGTGTTTGGTCTTCTACAACAAGGGCGGACAAATTGTTTTTGTGGGTGTACCACACGACCTCCATATATGTAGTCACGTGGGTGTTTACACAGCTTCTACAGTATGTGCCCCATCAACCGTGCTCACTTCTGTAAAAACATGTACCAGTTTTTAGGTGATCAAAACCTTGTGAGGTGAGAACTACCTCCCTCCATGTTGTAATGCCAAAGACAATCATAGACCTTTAAAAAATTTGCTTTGTATGGTTGGCGCTCTCTCTCTCTCTCTCTCTCTCTCTCTCACACACACACACACACACACACACATGCACACACCCTTGCATGCATCTGCATCCCCCCACACAGACACGTATACATGCACACACACTTGCATGCATGTGCATCCCCCGCCCACCCACACACAAATTCTAGTATCTTTAGAGTTTTTAGTCACCTAATGATGTAATTGGCCTTTACATGATATCGATTAGAAATGTTACTTAGCAATTTATTAACTCTAAATAATGACGTTCCAGTAAGCCACTTACAAAACTGCCCACGCAATCATATTTACCTTTGGAAATATTATTAGATTTTCTAACAATTTCAAACCATCACAATTAATTTCAAAATAGGTGGATGTCGTAATAATGGAAGTAGAGGGAGAGATAATGCTTGTACTATTGTTTTGCAACATAGCTATGCATTGTCAAGATGGTGTCTCTAGATGTGTGTGTGTGTGTGTGTTTGGGGGTGGAGGGAAGGAAGATGTGCATCTACAAGGGAGGCACATGGACTTGCAACACTCCCTCCCTACCTCCCCTCCTCGGAAAAAGAAAAAAAAATCGCCCTTGGTGCCCTGGGTATTTTGAGACTTGCATTGTGTGCATTGCCTTGGTTAGCGAGGCAACAAAAGTAGAGGCTTTGTCATAAGGTACTACCAATGTAGACGACATGTCTACATTATCAATGTTATTCCTTGGAGAGGTTACTCACTTGGATAAAGGGTAAGGTTGTGGGGAGGGTTACCCTTGCCATAGTAAGGGTCAAGCTATGTTGTTGGGATATGATTTGTTGAAAAACTCTTCGTTTTTTTGAAGTATGAGTGATTTTGTTTTTTAGTAAGATTTGTAACATTTTGTGTTAGAATATAGAACAGAATTTGGCTACGTTTCAGATGGTCATTTGTTGCCCAAATTTAATACAAAGGTGGCATGTTGATGCCCACAAGAGATGGCAAAAGCATCTCTAACTTTTGTGTGAAGCCTAACCTTGTGCGTCAACCTTAATCCTAGCATGTAGTGGCTATGGTGTTGACTTATGGAAGGCATTTTTGTCTATGTCAATATGCAAGGTTATATGGGCTACGGAGACCTCTTTGATAAGGTCTCCTCTTTGATTCAAATATTATAGGTGACAAAGAGAAAGTAGACAAAGAATAAAGGAAAAGAAAGAGAAAAAGCAAAAACTACCTCAAGAAAGAAAGTAGAGAGAAGATGAGAGGCATATTTAAACACAATATAGAGAGAAGAGAGAAACACATAGAGAGCAAAAAATGCAAGAAAAGGAAAGGAAAAAATGGTGCTTAGATTCTTTTCATATGAGGCTCTAAGGGAAAAAATGGTGCTTAGATTCTTTTCATATGAGGCTCTAAGGGACTTTCACTCCAAATGATGTGGGAGCACTTGTCTTGCCATCCTTACAATGCAAGAGTTTTCTTGAGAGCTAGCTTCATTGGAGGTGGCTAAGATCTCCTCTTTGATTCCAAGGTTGCATGTGAAATGAGGGAAAAAGCAGACAAGAAAAAAAGGAAAAGAAAGAGAAAAAGAAAAATCTATCCGATAAAGAAAGCAGAGACAAGATGAGAGGCACAGAGACCGAAACACAGAGAGTTGAGAGAAAGACACATAGAGAGGAAAAAGTACAAGAGCTAAAGAAAGAGAAGAAAAACCTTGGTAGCAAATAAGAATAAAGACAAATAAGAAATCTAGAAAAGGAATGAAGGAGAGGAGCACAAGATAGTGGGAATATGGAATCAAAACAGACAAGCAAGAAAGATAGAACGATAACATATTATGAGCACATTACAGGTTAGAGCATCAAACTCTTTGAGATTATTCAATACTCAAGCTAGACAGAGGAAGCATGGAACAAAGCTCTTCTACTTAACTCTATGCATAACACAAGCAACCACGGTACCACTACCAATCTCGTAGAGGAAGGTTTTAAAAACCATATCAAGCAATAATAGTCATTTTACTGCAAAATAGTCATTTACTGCAAAAATTGTCTCCTACAAGCATTCGAGATTATTTCGAGTCGGAATGGTGATCCTATCACTTTTGGCCTTGTAGCATGGAAAAATCCATTAAACACTGTCGTCTTTGACCTTGGTGATGGTACCCTATACATTGTCCATCCATCATAAATGCCTAACCATTAATGAATCAAGTTGCCAAATGGTTTAATTATCTTGACACAACTCTGGAGCTTGCCCACAACGAACGGTCATTCTGGTGGGTTGGTTAGGGGAGGTACGAAAAGGCTTTGGGTTCAATCCTTACCCACCACACTGTGAGATACAAAGCCTGTATATGGAATTTCTTTCACTAGCTGGCTTTCTTGCAATGCAACACTTGCAGCACGCTAAACCGGTGACAACCCTTGTTGTTGCAATCTTTACGGCTCAAGTTTGAGGGGTGAAGCCTCAGCATCTCTTCGACATGGCATTTAACCCCACATCAAAGCGGGATCCGTCATTAACCTGGCTTTCTCATAGATTCATGCAAGGGCCTTGGGTGTTCACGTGGTTCACACGAAAAGAGGCGAGCACTCGACAATGGTGTCGAGTTTCGGTGTCCATGACCTGCAGGACCTGAACATGTAGTGCAGTTGTGGTTGCTCTCTTGCAATTGGAGCAGCTTCCTCCTCTAGTAGCTCCTTGACATCTGAGAAAGAGTGACGTCCTTTGGCGATGCTTTGTACTAGCGTGTGCCCTTTCTCTGCCTGCTCATACTGGTGGTCGGAGAGAGGAATCACCTTGCTACGGCGATGACCTGGTACTCGACTACTAGTGGCAGAAGTAGGCCGGTACCCATAGGCCGTCTTACGGCCTATGGGTCCATTAAAAAAAAAGCAGTGAATGCGAGAATCCTACAATAAATTGCAAGCGCTAGGAGAATCCCGGCCCTGGCTGTGTAGCTCGAATCCCTGGCTGTCGAAAGAAAAGCGGTGAATTGGCAATCTGCCGGTACCCATAGGCCGTCTTACGGCCGCTCGAAACATTCTGTTACCGGCGTCTTGCCTTCCCTCATTCTTGCGAATGAAAAAGCGCGAATTATTCTTCTTCTCCCGTTGATTGATTGAAACTTTTCTTGACTTGCGACAGGTCTTAGCATTGCTGTAGGTTCATTAACCACGTAATGGCAATCCTGCTTTGTGGCGAAATCCACGGTAACGGCTGATATCAATTAATCATTTGATATATTGCTAAATTTCTCTCTTTAATTCCGAATCAACTAGGAATTTGTTTCAACGTACTATTGTGCTAATCTGGTCAATTTAGTGCCGAGTCGGATTACTAACCTGATTAATCACGAACCCAAGTGGCTTTTTTGGGTCCAATTCCAAAGATTTAGGTTGAGGCAAGTCTGACTTATTTATTGGAAACTAATTTGGTTCCTGGAATATATGACGTGATTTGTTTCTTTTCTCCCTGTTTTCTACGTAGAATTTCATTTCAATATTTTATACCTCTTCCTTTATAAACTTCAGGGGGTTTACAACTTTTGACGCTAACAGCGGATTAAGTAACTTTTCAGGGATCCGTTCCGGTACAACGAATGATATTATGCTTCGAGCGGAAAACACGAACCGAAGGCGTGACTCGGAGTCAAATCTCATGGCTGAACCCTAGTTTTAAATCTGAAACAGAGCCTTATGGGTTAGTACTGACTTTGTATCCAATTGTTTACGAAGAACAAACGGATTAAGCTTCCATAGACTTGACTTGATTTCGTTGTTCCCAAGGCTTCTCGTTCCGTTCGCGATATTCATGGCAGTTTTTTTGCTTGCGGGAAGACCTCAACTTCGTCCGGGTCACTGACCGGTCACACGACCCAGCCGCCTATTTATGCCTTCTACATACAGGTTCCTTTCATATCAGCCATCAAGCTCTTCATTCCGTCCCAATATCAATCTGGATAAACATCTTGGCCAGAATTTCTAGATTTGCCAGCTATTGCCTTTCTTGTCCCGAAGGCCGAAACACCCTGGGAACCAGCCCCCGTAACCCCTGTTCCAAACACCTGAGACCGATTCCGAGCTTTCCGGGATTATCGTATAATAATGAAAAGGTAGCTTTGCCGACGCTTTGCGCTCAGCGGACGAAATGCCGGGAAGACAGATGCCGGCCGGGGGAGCAAGCTGCGAAACGGGGAAGCAGCCTAGTAGTTAGATTGTTTATGCACTCACTCCCATTACTCGAGATATTTCGAAAAGTGACGCTTTCGACCCAAAACCGAAACTCCTTACCTAGCACCAGTAACAGTCAATCTGTAGCATTGCGGGATAATAAGCGTGCTTTTTCTTTGGGACCCGGAGATTCGTCTTTGGGTCGTAAAGGCCAAAGCCAGCCGCCAAGCAACGCTCTTTTAACGCTTCACGTTCGTTTTCCTAGCGAAGTCTGGTCTGATCTTACGACCTTCTAAGCATTGCGTTAGATTTTACTAGCCTCTGTTCGGTCTGTAAGGTCAACTTGTGCCTGTAGCTCAATCGGATAGAGCACCAAACTTCGAATCCGGGGGTTGATAGTTCGAATCTCTTCGAGCATGGACCTATCGATCAACAAAGGAACGTCGATGAGTCATCGGAGTCTCAAGTCAATAGTTCCAATCCGCAATGAAGTCGCGGAGAAAGCTATAGCGCTTTCTCTGCTCCGCACTCGGCTCCGGTTCCGCTGGCGGAAATAGCTTAATGGTAGAGTATAGCCTTGCCAAGGCTGGAGTTGAGGGTTCGAGTCCCTTTTTCCGCTTGCAGAATTGCTTGAATAAAAAAATAAATAAATAAAAAAACAAGAAATTCAACACATTAAAAAAAAAAAGAAATAAATCCGGTGATCGCTCTGGATTCCGGGTGGTGGGTGTTAGCCCCTAGGGCATTCAACTTGAGTCACCCTTAGCAAGGTAAGCTGGGTGAAGGGTAGCCCCGAGCTGCCATGTGCCTGAGCTGCGGGCCATAAAAGCTCCGATTCGCTATGCTGGGCTTATTCGCCCCTCTTTTCGTGCCCGAATCTGTGGGCAAAGCACCGCCTGGCCTTTCTGCATGCTGTGATGGCTCATAGGGCCTGCCCTTTGCTATGGTTCGCTGGGGCTCGTTGAAAGAAAGGCCCAGGCTTGGTATTTTTTTGATTACTCACTCCAGTCGTTTTGTTAGGCGGGAATCTGAGGGCACACAGTCGGAGAGCCGGCAGCAGGGGTACGATCCGGGGCCAAGGCCTTCGCGCGCGAGCTTAACCCTGCCCTTCGTGAGTGATGGATCAGCCCAGCCCTCGGGATGGGAAAACATGCCTACGTGATCCAACCCTATCGTGCGTACGCTCTAGGCACAGATAATTAGCGGCGGGCATGTCGAATTCGTTATGCATGCCAGGGATAGGACATGCATTCCTAGTCTTTCCAGGGATGGAAAGACAAGGTGAACGAAAGTAAAAGGATTCCGCGCCCAGCCAGGAATAAAGGCCCTACGTAGCGTTGCCGAAGGGAAGGGCTCAGGAAGGATGCGGTGGCACATTGATCCCCCGCTAGGCGGCTTTTTCGGTCTCTTATGGATGATTCCGGGGAAATGCATCTCAAACGAAAACCCTGCAAGGCAAGTGGGAGCTTGTTTTCCAATTGGATATTCCGTATGCAAGTGACTTCACGTACGAAATATGGCCTATCATGAATAAAAATCTCAATCTTACTTAAATGGTATTGTGCATCGTCATCATGAAACTTGATAAATGATTCGGGTAATTTTTATCATCATTATTTCGATGATAGAATGGAATGGTTCAGTTTCCGGAGTGGGTAGGAAAGGCATATAGTGTCATCACAGGTATTGCCAGTGGTAATCCGTATACCATTGAAGGGTTTGGGATGGGCTGTAGGGTCATTTTAATGGGCATTGTGAGGTGCCGATGAGATGCACGTACGTGAAAGCCATACCTGCTATATCGTTTTATTCCCCGTTGGCACTTGCCTTGCCTTGCTTCATCTTATTCGTTGTTAATATAGAAGGCATAAATAGTGACTTACAACAACTTTATCTCTGGGGAATGCCAACTAGACACAGTGACTTACAACAGCCTTATCTCTGGTCAAGGCTTAGCCCTTTCTACTTTAGCTCAGATGATAGACAAGCTAGCTCAAGCAAGCAAGGAAAGCATTGCCTTGGGCCAGTGCACTCAGCGGAAAACATGCAATGCGGAAAACATACAATGCACGAAGCAGGAACACTCCCAGCCCAGATAGTGATTTCTTACCACTAATGCACGAAGCAGGAACACTCCCAGAGTCTGGTGGTTCAGGCGGTAAGTTGCCTTGCAATCCCGCTACTTCCTACGAAAAAAGTGTTATTTCGCCCACGTCTAATTTTCTTTTTCTCAAACCGGTTCCTATCTCCCATTTATGGAAGGGCTCTACGCTACGTGGGCCACGACATATTTTTGGGGGGGGTTAGCAGGAAATATTGATGTTACCTCCGGTCCATTGAGCGTTTCGCTTACTCAACGCTCAATGCACCTCCGGTGGATACGAGGGGGAAGGGAAGGGAAGGGAAGGACTTATGGAAGGGCTCTGCCATGGAACAAAGGCTATTGCCAACGATAAGATGGGTTCCCTGGTATTTATTTCCACCTCTAGGCTTAAAAGATGGGTTCCCTGGTATTTATTTATTTCCACCTCTAGGCTCAAAAGATGGATTCCCTGGAAACGCGAATGGGCTACCGGAACCGTAGAGAAGCGGCCACCAACCGGGATTGATAATGGGCTGCCGAGACCCTAGAGAAGCGGCAACCAACAGAAGACGGGATTGAGAATGGGCTGCCGAGAACCGTGGAAAAGCGGCAACCAACAACAGATAGAGGGCCGAAGGCTAAGGGCGGTGCACTAGAGACTGAAAGCCACCAGATAAACGCACGAGGACCGGGTTAGCGGATAGGAAAAAAGATGAAGCGATTCCGCGGTGAGGGATGGCCAGGCAACAAACAAGCAGGAATGCTGAAAACAAGCCCGCAAGGAATGCAACAAGCCTAGCAAGCACCTTTGCTACTGCCAGGAAAAGCCCAGAAAAGCTTGGTTTTTCACCCGGAAAGAACTAGGGGCCAGCAGCTGCAAGCCCAGTCTACTGGGATAGTCACTTTGGACGTGGCTACAGTAGTCGAGTTGTTTGTGCGGGGACTACGGACCAATATCCAGATGAGTGTGAGGCATGATACGACTCTGGAAGGGGCTATAACCAGTGCCACCCAGGAACAAAAGAATTAGAATTTGATGATGGGAGTGCCCCTGGGAGCTAGCCGAGACATAGGGGGGAACGGATATGGGCGAAGCTCGTCGATGGGAGCCCCGAGAGCAGCACCAGTAGGATCGTATCCGACGGCGATGCCGGGGTCGGGAGTGTATGCATAGCCCGCAGCATCGGCGGCGTCGGTGACCCCGTTGGAAAACACGTTGAATGAAATGAAAGACATGATCAGTACGTTTAGAAACGCTGTGGATGACCGTTTTCGAAGCTTGACTTCAGATGTGAATACTTTAAAGAAAGCTTACAATGAGGCTCCCGCGAGGCGTACTTATGTTCCGAACGTGGGTATTGTGTGCAGAGCCTGCCAGGAGAGGGGGCATTTTGCGCGCGATTGCCCAAACATTAAGCCTTGTTCTTATTGCGGGAGGCGAGGGCATGAAGAAGAGACATGCCGTAAGAAGTTATATGATAAAGCCCAACCGGAGCCGGGACTGGTAAACCATCGGGAAATAATTGCGGAAGTGCCGGAGGCGCCACTGCGAATACTCTCCAAGGGCAAAGAGAAAGTGGAGGAGATAGCAGAAGCCCCAGGACCGTCGAGGGGAGTTAATCTTGTTGCCATCGAACCCCTGACAGTTGGAGAAGACCCGCACGCAGGTACTTGCCGTAACCCGTAGTCAAGCATTGAAAGATGTTGAGAAAGTAAATGTCCCAAATGCACCTGTGAGCGAGGAAAATAAAGAGAGAAAGGAAGAGGGAGAAGAAACCACGGAGGTAGTGATAGAACCAAGGGAACTCCAGAAAGGGGGTAGAAGGTAGGGAAAGTGCTAGTGGGACCGATGCAGGCTACTCCACATGCTGCTGGAAAGCACCATCCAGGGTTAATCCTGATTTGTGAAGGAGCTAAGAAAATAGTCACTGATAGGGTTTTCTAATTCCATTTGCCTCGAATAGAATCTTTTCTGTACTCCTAGTTAATAAAAAAGAATAAGATTTTTTTTTTTCAAAACTAACTACCCTATTCTCAATATGGATCCATTTAGATAGATTCTTCCTTTGGGATTTGATGCTACACTGTGGCCCGCTACTTCTTTTTTATTTCCCCAATCAACTCTGCTACAGAGATAAATTGTATAACTTCTTGGGTGGACCAATTTCATCGTATCGACCCAGATTTTCAATGATGAATCTTTACGGTGCTATATCCTTCGATTCAATCAATTATCCATGGGATAGTTAGGCTATGTCCCTCCCTCAAACCTGGGTTGTGCCGGGAAGGGGGTATTGGATTCCCCACAGCTTGTGACAACTTTTGTCCGAAAGTCTATTTGTGGGAAGCCCTTTTCGTTGGTTGAATAGTTACAAACTGGAAGATCCTAAGGTATAGATAATCGCACGTAGTGACGGATCACAGCCATATTATTAAGAGCTTGTGGCAGAAAAGAATTCCGCTCCAATGCTTGAAAATAGTATTCCAAAGCTTTCGCATGTTTCCCATTACTAGTATGAGTAAGACCTATATTATGAAGTATGTAACTCCGATCGTAAGAATCAATCTCTAAACGCATAGCTTTGTAGTAATTTTATGAAGCTTCTGCATATTCTCCTTCAGATTGGGCTGACATCGTTACAGTTGCTAATGCAAATAGGCTCCGCTCCAAAACCGTACGTGAGATTCCCATCTCATACGGCTCCTCCCACCTGATGCACGGCGGGATAATAGTATTTGAAATAGTCTAACTATTTCTATTCCTAACCTATAGTTAAGTGGGGGCTAGTGTCTCCCGAAACTAATGTCTAACCATCCTTCTTGCAAAGACTTTTTTTTTATTGAGACAATGCGGTATCGTATGCCTTTCATTATAGAAATATGCCGATGGAACTCGTAAGAATCTTCCTTCAAGTGTTGATAACATTCATATTGATCTATTTCCTACTTGAGTTTCTTACCCATTCCAATGAGATCAGCTCAGAGAATCCTGATAAGGTGGTCCGAAGAGTTGACAGCGTGCACGGTATACGATGGAATTAGAACTCTGGAGAGCCCGGAAAAGCGGGTAGTGATCGCTCCGCTCAGGCTTCCCTGTGGGGCTTGCAGGGAAGATTAGTGCCGATAAAATTGTTCGCGGGGCGGGTAGTGATCGCTCAGGCTTCCCTGTGGGGCTTGCAGGGAAGATTAGCCGGGTAAAATCGCAAAAAAGCACTAATATTCCCCTTCCTTCCCCGGTGGTTCGCGTGCTAATGGATGGTGCTCGAGATCCCTCTCTTTCTTTCCGTCTCCTTTCTTGCCTTTCTTTCTATCTACACGTTTACTTGGCTCTCTACCCCAGTCTTGTTGCGAGTTGACATGCCCATTCCTTTTACGGATATCGCTTAGCGAGTCAGTCTTTCCATTCCTTTGCTCTGTAGGTTGCGAAACCGCTCTTGTCAGAGGAGCTAGTGCCCTCCTTTGTCGAGTGCCCTCGG
Organism: Cibotium barometz; assembly: GCF_041138505.1. Classification (NCBI taxonomy): domain Eukaryota; kingdom Viridiplantae; phylum Streptophyta; class Polypodiopsida; order Cyatheales; family Cibotiaceae; genus Cibotium; species Cibotium barometz. The sequence continues at coordinate 38,805,520 of NC_141086.1, forward strand.
TCCTTAGGCGAGCGCCCGTCTCCCAGGGCAACCGCAAAGAGGTCCCAGGGCAACACAAGGATTTCCTAGGTAAAATGGCAAAAATGATGCATTTTGTCCAGAAAGGAACTATCAAGTTTATCGTTTCGGAATCCCTTCCACCTGCCAAGAAATCCCAGGGAACACACAAAAAGTTGCCGGGACAAAGCAGGTAGTTCCCAGGTAAAATGGCAAAAATGATGGAAAACAGAAAGCAGACTTGCCATTGAACCTCGCTGCGCTCGGGGACAGCCCAAATAGTTACAGGGCCGAAAAGTGGCTGTTACAGGGCCAGAAGTTCCAGGGACGGAGGGAATTAAAAAGAGGCAAACCCCATTGGAATTCCTTGGCTCTGCCCGGGATTGATTGGCTCTGCCCGGCTCTGGCCTTTGAACCTCGCTCCGCTCGGGCCCACCTGCCATTTATTGGCTCCGTCCGGAAAGACCCCTAAGAGTTACAGGGCAAGGGGAATGTTACAGGGCTGGAAGGGAATTGGATTTCCTTGGCTCTGCCCGGGATTGATTGGCTATGCCCGGGAACAGCTCTGGAGGACCTCGCTCCGCTCGGGAACAGCCGAAAGAGTTACAGGGCGGGCCAAAAAAGGGCAAGTTCCAGGGACGGAAGGAAATGGGAGCAGGCAAAAAAGAAACCCTTCGCTTCCCTTCCCGATAAAAAAAGCAGTTCTCTATTGCATTCAATTGACAAGAATCTTCTAAAGAAGACATAAGATTGGGAAAATTAAAACTGATATTTTTGGTTTTGGCTCACCCCCCACCCCCTCCTACTTCTTATTTACCCTCGATGGATCTTCCAGTTTATATTATGATGATAAGCTGCATATAGCAATAGATCCCTTTATGATGCGGAACAAAAAAAATGATATTAGAATCAATCTATGAAATTAGCTTATTAAATGTATGCTGGACCTGCTCACATTGGTACTCTACGAGTAGCCAGTTCTTTCAGGAACGTACATGCTATAATGCATGCCCCTTTGGGAGATGACTATTTTAATGTAATGCGTTCCACGTCGGAAAGGGAAAGAGATTTTACCCCAGTAACTACTAGTGTAGTGGATCGTCACGTATTAGCACGTGGATCTCAAGAAAAGGTTATAAATAATATAAGTCGAAAAGATGAGGAATAATGCCCCGATTTGATCGTTTCGACACCCACATGTACCTCTAGTATCTTGCAAGAAGATTTGCAGAATTTTGTGGATCGAGCCTCCTTATCTTTCGAGTCTGATGTAATTCCCACGGATGTTAATTACCATTGAGTCAATGAGCTTCAAGCGGCAGATAGAACCCTAAAACAAATAGTTTGACATTATTTGGATAGGGCTCGTAAACAAGGTACATTAGATCGATCCGTGTGACAGATACACCTTCGGCAAATATTATTGGAATCTCCACGTTAGGTTTCCATAATCAACATGATTGTCGTGAATTGAAACGTTCACTGCGAGATTTGGGAATCCTAGTCAATCAAATAATCCCAGAGGGGGGGTCCCTGAAGTATCTAAAGGATTTACCGAGAGCTTGGTTCAATATAGTTCCTTATCGCGAAGTGGGTTTAATGACAGCGATTTTTCTAGAAAAAAAGTATGGAATGCCTTATGTCTCAGTAACTCCCATGGGGATTTTAGATACAGCTGAATTTATTGCACAGATGGAGAAACTTGTCAATGCGTGGGCTTCCGTGCTATCAGAGAAAAAAGTTAATTATCTATCATATATCAAAAATCAAACCCAATTTGTTTCTCAAGCGGCTTGGTTTTCAAAATCTATTGATTGTCAGAACCTGGCTCGAAAAGAGGTAGTAATCTTCGGCGATGCGACTCACACAGCCTCGATTACTAAAATACTTGTTAGAGAAATGGGAATTCATGTTAGTTGTTCGGGTACGTACTGTAAGCATGACACGGAATGGTTCAATGAGCAGGTTCAAGGCTTACGTGACGAAATAATAATCACGGAGGATCATATTGAAGTTGGAGATACAATAGCTTGTATTGAACCCTCTGCCATATTTGGAACCTAAATGGAACGCCATATCGGTAAACGTATCGATATCCCGTGTGGGGTTATTTCTTCACCAGTTCATATTCAGAATTTTCCCCCGAGACATCGCCCCTTTCTAGGTTACGAAGGAACTAATCAAATAGCTGATCTAGTATATAACTCATTTAATCTGAGTATGGAAGATCATTCACCGGATGTTTTTGGTGGTCATGATACCAAAGAAGTAAGCACTAAGTCGCTATCCACAGATAGAGATCTTAATTGGACCTCCGAAGCTGAATTAGAACTAAATAAAATCCCCGGTTTTGTAAGGGGAAGAATCAAGAAAAATACCGAAATCTTTGCAAAACATAATGACATTACAAAAATTACAGTCGATGTAATGTATGCGGCTAAGGAAAAATTAAGCTCCTAATTTGATAAACTATTGGAACATTGGTGACTCAAAATAAGATTTAGGCTATTGAAACTAGAGTTATTCCACGAATGCGTCATAAACGCGATACCAGCAATCCTGGCCAGGACCGTCTCGCAGTAGCAAATAGTTAACAATAAGATAATTATTGGCTTTTAGATATTATGGTTAAACTTCGCTCGAAGCGACATGGTGGGAAGCAACGTGTGGCTCGAACATCGAGATCATTTTTGCGGAGTCTAGTAGCCGCCATTTCTTAAGGGGAAGATGCTCTCGCTTCAACATTCGTTGAAACCCATTAACCAAGAAGCTCGGATCTGATGCTCGTTGGTGATTCACACGGGGGACTTTGGCAGGAATCCAGCTCCCGCTTCGGGGAGTAATGCCGCGGAGCCAGGAGGGTCGAGAGGGTAGGATGACGAATCTCGATTATGGCCGCCCTTACCTATGGGGACTGCGATATGGCGTAGGACCGTAACGAGTACGTCGACTGGGTCCCCGGCCTAGTCAACTTGCTGCCATACCGCCAAGCCAATTTAAATGGTTCGAGCCCGCTCGCCCTTCAGAGCTGCTGCTGATCACTTCTTTTCGCTCTTGACCTGTATGACAGCTGCAAGGACGATACTTAACCCCGAGCACGCTAAGGGCCTGCCTGAGCCTCCCCCTTGCCGGGGTTTCATGGTAGATCTCAGGTGCCTTCGGTCGTTTTCCCTGGGCTATGAAGACCGATGATTCTTAAGTGTTTTGCTTGGCAAAGGCGCAGAGAATCGATATTCGGGAGCTTTCTTTTCTAACTCAAGAAGCGGCTTTAGGCATCTCTACATCTCGCCACATCATCTTTTCTGTGTTTCCGAAAACTCCGATAGCGGTATTAATAGATAGCGGTAGCTTCCCTGTACTGCGGGCAACTCGGTCGTAGCTCCTCGGGTTGGTTTGGAGTTGTTTCATTACCCACTTCTGAGGTGGTCTAGCCGCCTGAGTTAATTAACCAAGGTAAATGTTGCGAGTTTCACGGTGATATGACAAGGCTACCTTGCTCCTGGACCCGTTGCAGGGCCAGACTCTCAGTCCGGATTCGAGCCCATCGTGCTGCCGAACTACGTCGAGAGTCCTCGGCTTTGAACCCTGGTTGATAGCCATTTCGGGTTCCTTAACTCTAATATCGTTTGAATCATAAATATTGTTTTGTGCCTTTGACCCTCACCATGTCTACCTATATCTGCCTCCCAAGCAACGTGTCTGAGATCCTGATGCCCACTATGTACTTGCTTTCAAGTAAGTGGGTAGGTTTGATGTCCACGTGCCTAATATCCACCCGGCATACAGGTCCCTTGATTACGAGAGCTAATTAAAGGAGTTACTTTCTGCCCCCCTCACTCCGGACCCTTCTGCTTAAACCAATCCGTGTCCATTAAACATGTTTCGCGTCCGCATCCATAAAGTAAAGTTCCTATCCGCGAGATTCGGCAGGTTCTGCCGGGCGGGCATCCACTACTGGGTTTGACCCCAACGCATCTTACTGTTAGAAGGTGTAATTAGTTCTGGCGGAAGCCCTGCCAATCAAAGGGCTGCTCCAATTAATTTCGCACCTTCTAGCGTAACTAACTATTGGGTGTCTGTTAGGGTCACGAGAGGGGCTATAATGTACCGGCTGCTTGACTTGACTGGAGAGGTCTTGGTCGAGTGTATTTCGCAAAGTCGCCAGGCTGCTGACACTGTGGGTCAGCTCAAAGCGTTGTTTCTCCGCATCCGATCGAGGCAGAATTGCAATACGAGAAGTACAGTCCCACTCCTACTGCTGCACCGAAATCTTCAATAACTCCCTGAAATATGTGATTAGGTAATGTAGATGGCTCGTATACACGTTCAAGGATCACTCTCCAGGCTAGGGGGACTATTCGCCCAGTGATTGAAGGCCTAACAGGGAGAGAAGAAACCCATTCGATTTATCACTAGAGGTCTAGTGATTGCATAACTTCGAGGTTCCAACTGCTACGGATAGAGGGATTTGAACCCCCACGACTGAGTAAGGTCACCAGAACCTAAACCTGGCATGTCTACCAATTCCATCATATCCGCACATCGATTCTTATTTCGAAACGTTCTTATTGAGAAACCCTTTTTCACTGTTAACTGGATAGAGCCAAGAACGCCAATGGCAGAGCAAAGCTCGGATGGCGTAGCAATTAAGGGAAGCTGAAACACCACCGTATATTTCGATTCTCCCGGAAGCGTGACTCGCTCAATGAAATGGAGCCTATTGGACCAGACGCATCATAAATTACGACGATCCCTTTCAACCCCTCAGGCTTGGCCCTCAAAAAGCGCTCTCCAAATCAAGTGCCGGGTGGTGGAAAACGCACCACGTGGGAATGCTAACTTATGACCATACTCACGGATGGAGAGGGATTCGAACCCCCGGTATTTTTCCGAATACTTTGGTTTTCAAGACCGACTCTTTAAACCGCTCAGACATCCATCCCTTTCCCGACAGGATCATGAGCCTAGAGCCATCAATAATCAACGGGAAAGCGTGCCAAGCCTGCAGGTCTTTGTAAATTGCACGCAACGTCTTCAGAGAACAAATAGGTTGTACCGCCTCACCCTGTTCTCTGCTCCCCAAGGATACGGGTTGTTGATTGCGCTTGACCGGCACCTCTAGTACGACACATCTTTCAGAATACGAGCGAATGCTCGGATTAGTATTTCTTAATGATTCGAGCTCCTTATTCGATTGAGAAGTACTTTTTTATTTTCTTCTTATTCTGTAAAAAAGGTTTCATGTTCTATTTCACTTCCCGATGGGGGTTCTTTTCACCTTTCCCTCACGGTACTGCTTCGCTATCGGTCACTCAGGAGTATTTAGCCTTGCAAGGTGGTCCTTGCTGATTCACACGGGATTTCGCGTGCCCCATGCTACTCGGGTTGGAGCGTAAGCCAGCCATACTTCCGGCTACTGGACTCTCACCATCTGGGGTGCAGTACTCAACTGCTTTGCCTAGCAAAACAAAGCCTTCATCGCTCTCCCACAACCCCGTTTTCACGGTTTAGGCTATTCCCATTTCACTCGCCGGGGGAATCGCTTTTGCTTTTTATTTCTTTGGCTACTAAGATGTTTCAGTTCGCCGGGTTGTCTCTTGTCTGCCCATGAATTCAGCAGGCAGTTCAGAAGGTTAACCTATTCGGGAATTTCCGGATCTATGCCTATTTTCAGCTCCCCGAAGCATTTCGTCGTTTACCACGCCCGGTAGAAGCCCGCGAATGCGGGTCGGCAAGCTCTTCCAACTTTCTTTGGACTCCCTCCAATAGCCTTTCGCTACGCTCGTCGGTCCCTGCAAACGACCCGCTCTTGGGCGATTCGAAGAGCAAACTTGGAGGTGAAAGGTGATCGGATAATTGAAAGGTGATCGCTTCGCTCAGGCTTCCTTCGGGGAAGCCTTTCGCTACGCTTGCCTTTAGGTCCATTTCCAGAATCCGAGCTTGCACTCATCAATAGATGCAGCCGCGTAACCTCTTGCCGGTGAAAGCGGTTGACCATTAAGCAAGAGCGAGAGATCGACAATCTTGAAAGCGGTTGACCTTAATGCAAGAGAGGGAGAAGTCCATGGCGGAAAACTGGACCGCTTCAGCCAGTCGACGGGTTTCAGCCACTTCGACGAATGGAGGAGGCAACGATCTGATTCAATCACTAGAAAATACCTATAAAAAAGATGCGGAATGAATTAAACGGCTTTGTATTTATTTGTGTTTCAGGAATTCGGTGCTTGTTCTTTCAGTGTAAACTAGTCTGTAGCGTCCGTCTAGGAAGCTTGATCGGGGTAGAGCGCATCGCCGGTACGTCGTATCCGCTTCGCTTGGCTCGTCTAGGGCATCGGATTCATAAACCCCACGGCGTTGATTCCGTCGAACCGTATAACCCGAAACCTCTTCTACTGATGGCGGAGTTATTGACTCAGCCGTCCGTTGGAACGGCAATGGTAGTTGGCGAGTGAAGCAGGGGCCACCACAAGATCCACGAGGGACACTGCAGCAGGTGAACGCTAGGAACCTGCAGGGTTCCCTACTAAAGATTTACCTAATCGACAACAGAAAAATTGGCTATTTGCTATACCGGGCCCAATTCGATTCATTTCTTGGTCATTCCCAGGAAACCCGGGAAATAACGGCAATTTATCCCCGGCAGTTCCCGTTCCCCTACAGGAAGCAAAAGAAATAACGCGAGCCTAAAACAAAACCTCGACCTTCCCCCGGGTTCAACTCTTCCCTTGGGACGAGTTTCATACCAAAGGCTTTTCGGTCGAGGTGCCCTAAGTTATCTCGATGGGTGAAATCTCAATAAGGTGGTAAAGCTATCGAAAATCCTTTCAGAGGTAAGAGGGGAGGTGTGTCCACCTGGCCCTTGATCAAGGTCCCAAACAACCACATTACGCTTTAATACGTGGATGACTTTTGAGTTCCATATCGGATATTGTCAATAAAAAAACACTGTCCCATTCCATGATAAAAGTTTTTACCTTTAGCCAGGAATTAATTCCTTGATGGATGCTTTATTTGTGATTTCTAGTGCAGATCTTTTCTTCTAGCAGATATAGCCTAAACACATATGCATATACATATTCATATTGAGATAAATCTATTTTATATGGATATATGCATATATGTATATATGGATAGAATCCCTCTCGTTCCCGGAATGGAAACCTTAAAGCACGATCCAGAATGGTTACGTTAGTGTTACATCACCATCAAATCCTATCGGATTTAACCCCTAGACCAGGTCACGCGACTACAGTGAAGTAGTTCGAGCTTCCTGGTTACCTGTTTTCAGCAAGTTCACTGGTGCTTTTGCACACCAACGAGATTTGGGCTAAACTCATCCCAAGCCCTAGGATAGCCTCACTCAATAGCGGATTCGACTGCCCCAGCCATGGAGAGGATACTTATTGGGAAGGGTCTTATCCTTATGACCCGTTACCAGGTCGTGAACCCTGGCCGAACGGGTGCCAGCTTCAACACATTGGGGCGGCCCGGAAGCGAAGCGATTTTACCAATTCTTTTTCCGCGTGAATTGGGTTGATTGAAGGTAACGAGGAGGCCATACTGGGTTAAATCATAACACCCCTCGAGGTGGTGAGGGATCGTGAGTGAGCATATTCTATGGCACGTAGCGGCAGCATCACGGGGTTACGTTGGAACCGGATTTCGAATGTCCAACCGAAGACTTCAATCTATAGGTTGTGAACGGAAAAGTAATTAGATTGTATTTTATGCACACATACAAGACGTAAATTTCATTGAATAAACATATCCCAATAATATATGCCGCAGCTGATAAGGATTTAATGACAATGTCAATAAATATGGCTCTCTCAAGCTTGCTTGGAAGTACACCACATTGGGATTGCTTACGCTTCAAAAGTTCGATTACAGAAGTGCGTCAGAAACAGATTAAGGTCACGTTTGCAACACATACCAGACCGAGGCGTCAGTCGTGGAATACGTCAATATGACGTGACAACGCCCCTATTGAAAGTTGGCCAAGGAATTATGCAACATGGAACGAAGATTTGCACTTTTAGACGGCTGAATGAGGTAATTTTCCCACGAAGACCGAGATTCGTTTTGACTTTAGCCAGCACTGCAGACTCTGGTCCTACAAAGCTTACCTCTTTGTCTGAGCTTACGCCTGGGTTTATCCCACGTAAGAATTAATCAGCTTTTTCACGACCTCCTCTGAGATCACGCCGGCTTCTTCTAGGTGCACAACCCCCGAAGGTCATGGAGCATAATTACTGGGGTTTTTACATTGATAAAAAAGGCTCAGCGAGGGGGGAACTCGACCGGTTCCCCAGAGGTGGTTCAAGATGAATTCGGCCCTTTATTCGGAAGCGAAGCGTCAGCAAGACGCAGCGACCGAAGCAAGCGATCTTTGCCGTTCTTGGGTCCCGAAGTCCCTTTTGTCCCGCCTGCCCTTTGGGGTTGATCAACCAACCCGATCAGTCTTGATTGATGTATCTCTCGGACCTACAGATGAAGACGAACAAGGTGACCCCGGGACCCAAGAACCGCAGGAGTTCGCTCATGTCCAATCGGATCCTCTAGGCATTGAATTGTTTGCTCATTATTAATGGATCTCCTCATGAACCTGATCGATCTATGAATCCAAACAATTATTGAATTGTTTGCGGGAGGCGGTAGTGAATATGAAGTTTTTTCGAGAAGCAGCGCTGAATCCCACGCCTCCTACGCCTCTAGGATTTCACCGAGAATGAGGAATGAGATGGATCGGATCGATGAGTGATCGCCTTTTCTGGCAAGTCTCCCCCTTGCTTGGAGCCTGCCTCTGGGCAATCTCTCTACCTCAGTGATCTTGTCGTCTTTTCCACTAGAGTCTTAGTTCCTTGCAAGCATACCGAAATTAATGAAATATTTGACAAAATGGCATTCTTTGATTTTGAGTACCGTATCTGATTAGAAAATCTGTGTATGCGGTCGATCCTTTCAGCTCTTGGGCGGCTTTCGATATACCTTTTTCTTCAGCTTCTATAGTTCAGCGGATAGACAGCTTTCGATGCACCTTCTCAAAGCTTCGCAGCGCTCAGCTTCATTGTTCGATAGATACACCAAACCCTTTCTTTTGCTAGAGTGCCTATCCAATGGACATAAGCAGATTTCATTTCTATCACGAGCATCGAGGCCATTTCTCCATTATTCTAGTCTTCTTTTTCAAGATCACTTCGGCCTGGCCACCTTCCTGGAGCTGGCATTAGATAACCAAACCCATCGCTGGACTAGGGCCTCTTACTGCTAAGCCTCTATATCCAACGATGCACTTTCCCACCATTCAACATCGTATTAGGACTGTCGAAAGACTTTATTAAATTAACGGCTTCTCACTATCGAAGAGCGAATAAAAAGCAAGCATCCTTCAAAATAAAAAACTTTCCAAACCAAAAAGGTAGCGACAGGATTTGCCAAAAAAGCCCCACCCACCTTGCTACCCCGGTGCAAAGCACTGGATTGCGAGCATCCTTCGGATTGGTCCGGCATTCCCTTCCAGGTACATAAGGAATGATTGCTTGCCTGGCGGGAAGTAAATATTTCGGTTTCCATAAAAAAAAAGCAGTGAATGCGAGAATCCTGCAATAAATTGCAAGCGCTAGGAGAATCCCGGCCCTGGCTGTGTAGCTCGAATCCCTGGCTGTCGAAAGAAAAGCGCTTTTTCATTCGCAAGAATGAGGGAAGGCAAGACGCTCGATTGAGGCGGGTGTAAGGTAGATGCACGAAAGATGATTGCCCATATTGGAGGCGGTTGCAACAGACCGGAAGATGAGCGTTGAGGTGGTTATACTTAAATGAGAGACTGGAGCAATTGAAGACAGGTGAGAAGAATATATATATATATTGAGGTGCTCAAGCACACTAGCTAGGGAGGGTGGACGTGTTAAAGAAGGGCAGAGGGTAAGGTCGGCCAGGAATTGCAAGAGGGGCTTATAGTGCAGGAAGCGTGAGCAAGATATATAGAGTGCGTACTGCCGACAACCACCAAATGCAAGAGGGGCTTATAGTGCAGGAAGCGTGAGCAAGATATATAGGCCGGTGTTGTCGATCGGTTAAATGATAGAGTGCGTACTGCCGACAACCACCAAATGCAAAAGGAGAGAGGTCCGAACTACAATCCACAGCGACTACTGTTCCAGCTGCAAGCCACCAGCTTTGTTGCCACGTCAGCTGCTGATTGAACCGTCTCCTCAAAGATTCCAGCTAGCCAAGCCCTTGTCATTCACAATGCCTAGTAGTACCACTACTGATCCCTACTTCTGGCATGTGCTACGGCAAGCCTTTATCAAGAGCCGTAGAGGAGTGCAATGAGAGATGGGGGACAAATATATTTGTGCCTCCCATCGCACAAGGTGGAGCTCATGATCAGTGGGGCAAAACCTCCAGGCTCCACTTTTACCTACTCTCGAGAGACAACCTCACATGGCTTCGAGACATAAAAGACACAATGAGGAAATATAGCTTGAGCGTCTTTAGCAAGCAAACACGACATGATCGAGAGAGCACATGTAACTGCATATTAAATATGGGATTAAGAAAAGAAACAAAAGGAAAAGGGAAACACTCAACTATAGAGACCTTAAGATAAGATTAACAGAAGCAAAAACAAAAGAAACATTGAAGAGGAACGTCCAAAATACAAGGCCACCTTAACCTTATAAACTTGAGAGAGAGAGAGAGAGAGAGAGACCTACAAACTATCTACCTTTACAATCTCAACTCAACTCTAATAAGAGTTAAGGATGAAATGTTATCATCGTTGGCCAAATGCGACGTTAGTTTTACCATTGGCCTACATTCTACTCAAATCAAAACACATTTGAACATAAAGTGCCCACGGCCCCCCCCCCCCCCCCCTCCCCCTCCCCCTCAAAAAAAAGAAAAGAATCGGCCAAACAAAAAGTGAGAGTTATATGCACTAGGGGGTTTTTGGACTCAAAAAGAGGCCCTCTAAGGGCTTCATGTCTCTTCCTTAAATCAAGGAAAAGCTCATAAAAAAATGTTAAACATTCTCACACACACTCTCTCTCTTCTTTTAGAATCTTAAAGATCACATTCGGGAGAAAAATAGTCAAATAGATTAAGCCATTTCTTTATTTTGATAATGTCCATTTACAACAACAGTACCCAAACCTCAGAATTTGAAAATCTCAAAAAGTGCTTGTTTATTTCAGTAAAAAGTGTAGGGTTCAAATGATGTGACTCCTCAAAAAGCTTGTGTGCTTTCACATATCTTAGGATTATACACTTCAAAAATATTTGAAAGATATCAAATTGGAGGAAAGAAAGCATAGATTCTATATCCTTCGGATATTGAAGGATAGTAAGGCATAGCTCAAACGAGGCATGTTTCATGTAATTGTTTATTTAAGCAAAGGAATGTGCAATGTGTCTCCACCATACCTTATGTATGGTCTTTTGTTTTGTAAAGTACACGTACACAGTACTAGAAAACAAGGTTTGAAATGCTATTTTATATGCTTCTGGAAACACACACATAAATTTTTGTTTGAAATCTTAATACGTATCAGATTTTGTGTGAAATCTTAATGCTAATAGGCTTTTAAACGATGAAATCTAGATTAGGACACTAGGTCATGCTCTAGAGTCCACCCTTCACCACTTTGAGTCATGGTGTCTACCAAGATAGAGAAAGCACTAAAATACATGTAACTTCAATTTAAAGCATTAGCAAGATTGCAATCATCGTCCAACGTCCTTCCATAATATTCCAGAGTCTGTGACCCCAAAGGGCCTAGAATGAAGAGGGTGATGATTATTCTTCCAATCATGTTGGACTTCCTTAGGTTTACTTAAACCCTTAACCCTTATACTAAGGTGATTTTTGGAAAATGAAAGCCCAAATTTAATATAAAGGTTGTTATAACAACTTGAAAGTTATAACAGCTTGAAAGTTATACACTTATTGTTTCTTTCCCAAAGGTGGAACATACTTTTGTACATGAATCTACACTCCCTCTTGCTTATAAATTCATTCTCAAATGCACTAAATACCTCTCCGTAAATGATAAACAATATGTCTCTACTAACATTAGTGAGGTAGAACGATGACTTATTTATCTTCTCCATTACATAGCACACACGCGGTTCAGCTTTGTTTGTTATTTAACCAATGCATTAACCAGTGACTCATTTTCCCTCTAAAATGTGCCTATGGAATTTTTTGTGAGCATGGATTGATTTACTAAAAGTTGGGAAGAGAGCATGTTCCAATTTGGCCACATGTTGCAATTGTATCCATAACTCAACCCTTTCAATGTCCCAGATTATTGCAAACAAGGCATCCCTTGACTCCCCAGTAGTTTGGGCTATAGGAGAGGTTGTCCTCTTTGAGTCATTGTTAGATTATGAAGTCATTACCAAGTGATACCCTTGATTTTTATATTTTCCTTTTTACTCTTGGCTTCAACGTACTTCTTTGTAGTGGTTTGCCTTCGTGTGGTCTCTTTTAATAGTAGCTTCTTTGGAAGTGGGGGGAATTTAGCGTTGATGAGTCACATTCCTTCTTGCAGAGGCGGCAGGTCCTCTAGATGGATTTCTTGCCATGGTAGATAATTCTCATGATTAGCAGTCCTACACCGAGTTACTTCCCTCCCAGTTGGCGAGAACATTTTTAATTCGCTTATAAAAATATTATGTAGAATTTTCAATTACAACCTCACCACCTTGTTCTATATATGACCTATGTTGCTTTAGGAGTAGATTTAGAAGTACCCAGACTTAACTTGAGTGAACATGTTTGGCTTGAAGAAAGAAAAATAAGTGCATATGGCCTTGGCACGCTTGATAAGTACTGCACGTTGGTCTAGTCGGTGGGCTTTGGGTTTTCGGTTGGGACAAATATACTCTTGGCAATATAAGGGTATTGTGCACCACTTCCATAGTGAGTTTGAGGATCTCTTTATCCCCCCTTGCCCTAGATAAAATCTACTTGGAAGGCCATTGTTCTTTGCGCATATGAATTCCTCGCTTGGTCTCCTTGTTATGCTCCTTCTTAGATCAATTAATGTACACAATACTCTTTTGGGTCTCCTCGTATGGCTCCTCAATAAAAAAATGATAGGCATGCCATAGTCTTATGGTTTCTTTCCCAAACATGGAACATTCTTTTGTACATGAATCTGTACTCCCTCTTGCCTATAAATTCATTCTCAAATGCATTATATACCTCTCCTTAAATGACAAACAATCTGTCTCAGCTAACATAAGTGAGACTACAAGATGCCTTATTTATCTTCTCCATTACATTTGGATAGCACACGCGCGGTTCGGCTTTGTTTGTTGTTTAACCAATGCATTAACATGTGACTCATTTTCCCTCTAAAATGTGCCTATGGAATTGTTTGTGAGGATGGATTGATTTACTAAAAGTTGGGAAGAGAGCATGTTCCAATTTGGCCACATGATGCAATTGTATCTCTAACCCAACCCTTTCAATGTCCCAGATTAGTGCAAACATCCCTTGACCCCCCAGTGAGCTCATATTTTTGAGTCTCTAGTTGCCTAATGTGTTCTTATAGAATCAGAACTTGTTGGGCATTCTTTGTAGCCTTCTCTACGTATAAATTTAGCTACTATCTCTAGGTCTATCTATCTAGACCACTTATTCTTTTTTCTTGCCCTTCCCTTCATAGATGGGGCTATAGGAGAGGGTGTTCTCTTTGAGTCATTGTTAGATTATGAAGTCATTACCAAGTGATACCCTTGAGTTTTAGATTTTCCTTTCTACCTTTGGCTTTGACGTACTTCTTTATAGTGGTTTGTGTGGTCTCTTTTAATAGTAGCTTCTTTGGAAGTGGGGGCAGTTAGCATTGATGAGTCACATTCTTTTTGTAGGGGGCTCGTCTTAAACTTACCTCTCCATGGGCTCTCGAAGGATCTCTTGCTATAGTAGATAATTCTCATGATTAGCATTCTACAACGAGGTACTTACATCCCACTTGCGAGAGCATTTTTAACTCCCTATAAAAATATTATGTAGAATTTTAAATTGCAACCTCACAATCTTGTTCTCTATATAAGCTATGTTGCTTTAGGAGTACCCAGACTTAACGTGAGTGAACATGTTTGGCTTGCACAAAGAAAAATAAGTGCATATGGCCTTGGTAAGCTTTCTAAGTACTGCAGGTTGGTCCAGTGGGGCTTTGTGTTTTTGGTTGGGACAAACATAGTCACTCTCATAGCTTTAGCTACAATATGCTTGACCCATGGATGGACAACTCATCGCAATCTAAGGGCATTGTGCACCACTTCCATAGTGAGTTTGAGGATGACTCTTTATCCCCCCTTGCTGTGAATTCATTTGAGTTTCACACTTCACTAATGAACATTAGTATCACAAACCCACATTTGAGGGACACCCTTATCAATGCTACTAATATTTTTGAGTGCAAACCTTGAATATTCTTGAGATCTTTGACCCATGAGGAGTTCTTGGTGATAGATAAGGGAGGGCTAAATAATCAAAGGTAAAAACCCTATGGTTTTCCTTGGCACATGGCTACTTATATAGAACGCCTTATATTATAGGTGATATGTCACTCATGGATTTATGTTTATGTGAAACTGATTCTTTTGTCTTGAGAAAAACCTTATACTCTTGAATTATGAAAAGTTTGAGTGTAACACAGACTTAAAGAAGGTAAACCAAAAAGTGGCTACACTAGAATAAAGGGAAATAAGTGAAAAGAAAAACATTACAATGGTAAAAGAATCTCTCATAGAATGGCCATTGTGTTTTATTGCTACTACGATGCTCACCATGCTTATGTGATGTACAATTATAAGCATGGTTGATTTGGGTGTTGAATTTCATTGATCTTGGATCAATCTTTGCCCTATGCTACTATGATCTTGGTTCTAACTGCATGCAGAAGCGGCGAGATACCTTCTTGAGACTTAGGAGGCCTATGCTACTATGATCTTGGTTCTAACTTCATGCAAAAGCGGCGAAACACCTTCTTGAGACTTAGGAGACCTAGCCCTTTCCTCACAGATAGAGGCGATGTCCCCATTCGGCACTACAGACCACCTGTGTGGTTGTTTCCCCCCCTCCCCCTATATGAGATAGCCTTCTCCTCATAGAGCGACAAGCTAGAGGAGAAGCATCTCTTCCCCTTATGATCACTTGTTTCTTGCCCTTATAGGCCAGTTTGTATTTAGCCCTTTGTGGTTGTACTTAGCCCTTTGTGGCTATTTTCTCTTTAACTAATTGAAGGATCTTTTTTTCGAGAAAAAGAATATTGAAGATAGATGTGTGACACTTGAAAGACTAAAGTTGATAGCTATGGAAGAATTGAGCATGGAGATGAAGCTACTGTGTTTATCTCTATTGGAAGTAAACAAAGTCACAAAGGAAATATATCACATGCCCTCTAGAGATTTAGAGTATGGAGGGTAAAGCTTTTGTCAATTTACTCAAATGTGAACTGTATACATTAGTTATTATCTTTGTGAAATGACTTAAGTGTTACTTTCTTCTTTGTAGAGAGATCTTCCTTGATGAGAAGGTAAATAGTTTTAGAGCACTTGTGTGCTATCACAAGCTTGGTACAACCCATTCACATACCTTAGGATTATATACCTTAAAAAATATTTGGAAGATGTCAAATTCATGGGAAGAAAGCATAGATTCTTTATCCTTTTAATATTGAAGGACAGTAAGACATAGCTCAAGGGAGGCATGTTTTTTGTAGTTATTTATTTAGGAAGAGGAATGTGTCATCTCTCCACTATACTTTGTGTATGGTCTGTTTAAAAAACTGCATACAAAGTATTAGAAACACGAGACTGAAATGTTATTTTGTACGCTTCTAGCTCCACACACACATATTTTTTTGTGTGAAACCTTAATACTAATCAGCTTTTGTGTAAAATATTAATAGTAATAGGCTTTTAAAAGATATAATCTAGATTTGGGAACTAAATCCACCACTTTGAGTCATGGTGCCTAGATAAAGAAAGCACTAAAATACATGACACTTGAGGTTAAGGCATTAGGAAGCTTGTAATCATCTTCCAAGCTCCTTCCATAATGATTGAGATTCTATGACACCACATCACCATAAGGCCCTAGAATAAAGAGGCCGATGATTGTCCTTACAATCATCTTGGGCTTCTTCAATTTTACCTAAACCCTATGCTAAGGTGATTACTGGAAAAAACAAACCCAAATTTGATACAAAGGTGGCATTTTGATACCCAATTCTTGGATACCCATTGCCACATGTTTACTCCCATATTGATAGGCACTACATGATCCTTCGAGCAATACTTGTTTTGCTAGAAAAAGTGTAAATAATCAAACATTATTGTCCCATTGGTAAGATATATTGTGGCTGCACTTAGGTATCACCATGCATTTTTGTTGTTGACCATTTGGTTGAAAACAACCCAATCTTTTGACCATAGAAAATGAGCATAATGTGGGATGGTGACATTGGCTAGAGTAGAGAGAAGATGATAGACACATTTAAACACAATATAGAGAGGAGGGATACAAACATAGAGAGAGAAAAAGTGCAAGGAAAAATGATGCGTTGATTCTTTTCATATGAGAGGGACTTTCACTCCAAATGCTGTGGGTACACTTGTCCTACGATGGTTGTAAGGCAAGAGTTTTCTCGAGTCCTTTATAGAGCTAGCTTCATTGTTAACTCATAGTCATAAAGGAGGTAACTAAGAAGGTTCTCCTCATTAGAATAGACATGTATATTGTTTTAAAAAACCATATCGAGCAATAATGGTCATTTGTTGCCCAAATTTAATACAAAGGTGGCATGTTCATGCCCACAAGAGATGGCAAAAGCGTCTCTAAGTCCCATGTTGGCTATGAAGTTCTAAAAGGTTTAATAAGCTATTGGAGACTCGTGCAAGCATGAAGTGGCTATGGCGTTGATTTATGGAAGGCTTTTTTATCTATGTCAATATGCAAGGTTATATAGCTACGGAGAACTCTTTGATAAGGTCTCCTCTTTGATTCAAAGATTATAGGTGACAAAGAGAAAGTAGACAAAGAAGAAAGGAAAAGAAAGAGAAAGAGATAAAACTACCTCAAGAAAGAAAGTAGAGAGAAGATGAGAGGCGTATTTAAACACACTATGGAGAGGAGAGAGAAATAGATAGAGAGCAAAAAATGCAAGAAAAGGAAAAGAAAAAATGGTGCTTAGATTTTTTTCATATGAGGCTCTATGGGACTTTGACTCCAAATGATGTGGGTGCACTTGTCTTGCCATCCTTACAATGCAAGAGTTTTCTTGACATCTAGCTTCATTGTTAACTTGTAGTCATATTGAAGGAGGTGGCTAAGATCTCCTCTTTGATTCCACAGTTGTATGTGAAATGAGGGAAAAAGCAGACAAAGAAGAAAGGAAAAGAGAGAGAAAAAGAAAAATCTATCGGATAAAGAAAGCAGAGACAAGATGAAAGGCACTCATCAGACCGAAACACAGACAGTTGAAAGAAAGACACATAGAGAGGAAAAAGTACAAAACAAGCATTGGAATCAAAACAGACAAGCAAGAAAGATAGAACGATAACATATTATGAGCACATTACAGGTTAGAGCATTAAACTCTTTGAGATTATTCAATACTCAAGCGAGACAGAGGAAGCATGGAACAAAACTCTTCTACTTAACTCTATGCATAACACAAGCAACCACGGTACCACTACCAATCTCGTAGAGGAAGGTTTTAAAAACCATATCAAGCAATAATAGTCATGTTACTGCAAAATAGTCATTTACTGCAAAAATTGTCTCCTACAAGCATTCGAGATTATTTCGAGTCGGAATGGTGATCCTATCACTTTTGGCCTTGTAGCATGGAAAAATCCATTAAACACTGTCGTCTTTGACCTTGGTGATGGTACCCTATACATTGTCCATCCATCATAAATGCCTAACCATTAATGAATCAAGTTGCCAAATGGTTTAATTATCTTGACACAACTCTGGAGCTTGCCCACAACGAACGGTCATTCTGGTGGGTTGGTTAGGGGAGGTATGAAAAGGCTTTGTGTTCAATCCTTACCCACCACACTGTGAGATACAAAGCCTGTATACGGAATTTCTTTCACTAGCTGGCTTTCTTGCAATGCAACACTTGGAGCACGCTAAACCGGTGACAACCCTTGTTGTTGCAATCTTTACGGCTCAAGTTTGAGGGGTGAAGCCTCAGCATCTCTTCGACATGGCATTTAACCCCACATCAAAGCGAGATCCGTCATTAACCTGGCTTTCTCATAGATTCATGCAAGGGCCTTGGGTGTTCACGTGGTTCACACGAAAAGAGGCGAGCACTCGACAATGGTGTCGAGTTTCGGTGTCCATGACCTGCAGGACCTGAACATGTAGTGCAGTTGTGGTTGCTCTCTTGCAATTGGAGTAGCTTCCTCCTCTAGTAGCTCCTTGACATCTGAAGAGTGACGTCCTTTGGCGATGCTTTGTACTAGCGTGTGCCCTTTCTTTGCCTGCTCATACTGGTGGTTGGAGAGAGGAATCACCTTGCTACGGCGATGACCTGGTACTCGACTACTAGTGGCTAAAGTCGCGGAGGCTGCTGCCACCATGGTCGAAATGTGCTCCAGATCCTGTGTGGATAGGGGGTGTTGAACCTGTGCATGGGCAGGAGGACGTAGACATGGCAGGCACGTGTGTCATGGTCTACGGGCAAGAGCCATATAATCCCAATCTCACCACTTTCAAGATCCATTTATAGTACATTCACCGACATTGAGCATATGGAGGAGCATGTCAACTCAACTATAGAGAGAGATAGCTTAAAAAACATTGATGATGATCGTGCCATTGTCTCATAGTGATGATTCTAGTAGTGGGATGGATCTCTTTGTAGATTTGGATATAGGCATGGACATTGAGATAGATACTTTAGCAAGGGTTGACCTCATTGAAGATGAGGTTGAACTCTAGTTCTTTCATTGTACTTTTATTATGGCTATGGTCTTCCTTTTGGTATAGATTCATGCCTTTTTGAGATTACATGTATAGATTCATGACTTTTTGAGATTACATGTATAAATTTATTTTGATATGTTGCTTTTCATGGCATTACTTAATCATTCACCGTTGGACTGCTTTTCATGGAGGTTCAAGATTTTTTTTAAAAGCTTCTTTGATGAAAAGATGTGGGGATTGAATCATTGTCCTTTCGATTGTTTTTCATGGCATTACTTGATATACCTAAGCCTTTGCATGTATCCATCCCTTTCACCATATTACTCGATTTATACCTATTTCTTTTCCCTTTCCTTAGCATACTTTTCCTTGCAACAAATATGCTTTCTTAGAGATTCATTTCTATATAAATGCACCAAAAAATCAAACATATTATCAAAATCTTGTGCACATAGTTCAGCAAATGATATTTTTTGGGATTGAAGATTCTATTTTTCTTTGCAAGGTCCACAATTACAACTGCATAGGAAATTGTTGCAGACTACATCTATAAGCATGTCTGTAATCACGTCTATGCTCGCATCTATAAGCGCGTCTAATTTCAAAGGAAGTAGACACACTTATAGACGCGTTTATAAATATGACTATAGATGCAAACGTAACTTATGTTTCTATAAGAGCATCTAGTTTCAAAGGAAGTAGAGGCGCTTATAGACGTGTTTATAGATGCCCCCGTAACTTGCGCGTCTATGCAGCGCGTCTATGCTTGCTTTGTGTCGTAGTGTGAGAATGTCCAAATATATGGGCTTCATGAGGCATTGACATGAACAAGTGCAGATGATGACATGAAGGAGAACCATTGGAGAGTGTTACACAATATGCCACACCATTCAATGAAATCGAGTAGATTGCAAAAGGTGTCAAAGCTTCATAAGGAAAGCATGGTTGAGAACCACCTTTGCCAAACCAATGAATAAGGTGCCTGGACCATTGCCACATGAGGAGGAAAAGGTCTCATCAGGGAGGACATGGTGAATGATTTCTTTGAACAGGTGTTCATAGATGATAGAGAGCAAGCTCCAATGTCGCAAGAGGAGAAAACCTTGTGTAGAGAGGCAAGCACCACTTTATATAAGGAATGTTCATACTCTATACTTCAAGAAGACTTGCAGCTATTAAACAAATTATGGATGGAGTGATGGAAGTGTCATAAGTCTTCTCAGGTAAAATCCAATCATTATATTCTGTTAAATAGAAAATATCTCTTGCTTTATATACTCTCCTTGTAGATATTTTGACATATGATTTCTTATGTTATATTGTAGGCTTCTCAAGAAGATTCTTTCCCCTCAAAATCTATTGTCGGACACACGAGATGGGTCTCGTAAATTTCTCTCTATGCTAGGTATGCATTATACAAAAATACACGCATGTCCCAATGATTGCATGCTATTTAGAAAGGTTAATAAAGATGCAACACAATGTCTACAATGTGGAGAGAGAGCCTATATAGAGATGAATTGCAACAAGGAGACAAAACTCAAAAGTTGTTGAGACACTTCCCTATCATTCCTCACATCCACATGTTTAGATATAAGGGAATTGTAGAACTCATTACGTGGCATTGTAGAACTCATTACGTGGCATATAAGGGAATTGTAGAACTCATTACGTGGCATACAACTCATCGCTCAACCGATGGCATCATGAGGATCTTAGCTCATTCACCGGTGTGGAAACATGTGGAGCATCAATGGCAATAGTTTAAAGATGAGCCCTGTCACTTACGTCTTGGCTTAGGTATGGATGATGTTAACCCATTTGGCTTTAAGTCCACATCATGGTCTACTTGGCCTATTTTATTGGTGAATTACATCTCTCTCCATAGGTGTAAATTAATAAATGACATATCATGCTTTCTCTCCTTATACTAAGCAAATACAAGGTGGCAACATGGATGTGTACCTCGAGCCTTTGATTGAGAAGCTTAAGAAACTATGGCAAGATATCAAAGTGTATGATGTCTCAAGGCTAAAAAATAGGCGTGATATAGAGGTGAAAGGAGTTTTGGTTTGGACAATGCATGAATATCACAGGTTCTCAAAGTGCTCAAGTAGATACTTGAACTTTATAACTTTAAACTTTTCTTACTCTACGTCTCAATCATCTCAATTTTAAAATAGGTTTGGCAACCTCAAGACATCATGCATGTCCTATTTTTGGACCATCACTTATTTTTGAAAGACCCTCTACACTAAAGAAGGTAATGTATAACAAACATCATTGATTTCTCCGTCCTTCACATCCCCAGTATGTGCCACATGATGTCTCACGACTTGTGAGATGAGAGGTAGGGATTGGTTTGAGGCATGGACAAGCACCCCAAATCCACCACCTGATGGGATGTCAAGACACTCAATCTTCTTTCAACTTCCATATTGATGTGAGTTGAACATAAATCATCTCTTAGACCCCATACATATAATCTTCAAGAATATGGCAAAAAATATCTAGGACCATTTAATTGACAAAGATACCAAGGGTACAAGGGATGACTTACCAAACACTGGATGCCTTTAAAGTGCATGGCCAATTATAGCTGAGAGCGGTAACATGGTCCTACCAAAGGCACCATAGGTATTAACCCAAAAAGGAGCACAATAAGGTGAAAAGTGTGATTTCATATTTTTGTACACCAATGGGAGTAATGCATTCATTGAAGGCTACCATCACAAAGACCAAAAATAAAGGAGAGGTATAACTATATGGCCTCAAGATACATGATTGGCAAAAGATATTATAGGTATGCAGATCATTTTCTCTTTATGGTACATAATTTAAAGGCTCACATACTAACTTCCAATTTTTTATATGCATAATTTATTCTTACGATAGCTATTTATTTTCAAAATGGGATGCTTGGTAAGGTATGAATCTTCTCTTGAATTCATTATCTATGTTATATTTAATATTTGGTATTCTCATGCAATCACAAGTTATGTATAATAAATAGTACACATGATTGCTATGTATGTAGGTACATATCCTTAAAGGAGATAGATCCTATATCCATTGATATGACTCCTCTCAAGGATGTAGTGTGTATGATTGAGATAATTTTTTCTAAAACAATTCTCACTAGCCAATTACATCTTCTGGTGCATTTGGTTGAATGAAGTGGAACTTTGTGGTATTGTTTAAGTTCGATGGATATTTTTCTTGAAAGGTTCATGAAAACCTTAAAGGACTTTGTGAGACAAAGAGCAAGGCCAGAAGCAACCAAGGAAAAGCATTGGTTTGTATAAGAGTCTCTTATGCATACCTCAGAACATCACTCTCGAATAGATCTTTCCATGCCACAATTGTGGAGCAATGAGGAGGATGACTGACTAATCACTAATGTGCCACAAGGAAAAGAAAGGTAACAAAGATTGGATGAAGCATTATGCCAAAAGGTGAATATATTCTGCATTCTAAATAGTCCTATTATGGAGAAGTGGATTGGGATATACAAGGATACAATCAATACATGAGAGGATGAGAGAAGAACTTTGAGAAGAGCAAATAGATGCTTGCCATTTTCGCAAGGCTTAGAACCCCTCCCAAATTTGATCAAAATAGAATGGCTTCCTAAGGCAATATCGATGGCATAAAAATACAAGGAGATGATCACAAGAGAAGAGCATGAGTATGCACAAGGATGTGACTCTCTGCAAGTAAGTATATTCTTCATCTTTGTCTCATGCTTTGATTGTTATATACCTTGTTTAATGCACTATACTAGATATTATGCTTTTGTCTAATGCTAGTACAAACTATATAATACAATATGGTCAGAGGGAAGGCACTTTTTCATGGAGGGTGTGGATTCTCAAAGAAACACATTTAATTGTGGTGTGATGGAAACTTTTAAGCAAGAAAGTCAAAATGATACCAATTTCATAGAGGACGATCTTGAGTATTATGAAACTATTCAAGATATTCTTGAGGTCGGGTTTAGAGTCTATCCATCTTTGATGTCAAATGGTTCAAGGTGATATATAGAGGTACTCAAGACACAATGAAGAAACATCCAAATGGGTTCTTTCAAATCGATTCCACCAAGTTTTGGAATGATGAGAAAGATACTTTCATACTACCTCAACACTGTTATGTTAGTAACCCAACCAATCACATCGATAAATGTTGATGTAGTATAATGAAAGTGTAACCCCTTTGCTGTATGATTTTATATTGTGTTTGAGGCCGATCAAATTGATCCAAAGTGGTAGTATATATATTATACAAGTTTTCCCTCATTCAAAACATATCTTTCAAGATCAAGATGTTGAGGCCGAACTTTGGATGAGGTGCAAGTACTACCTCAAATCGAGTCATTAGAAGAAGAAGCTAATAAAAATGAAGAAAATAATTTAGAGGAGGCGATCAAGAGCACGAGGAATATCAATCCAAAGAAGATGATGAGTCACCTGTCGATCATGAGAATGCTTTATTGGATAATGATAGTGATATTGATATGGAACCCCATCTTTTCATTGAGCTTCCATTAGATATAGACGTTGATGAAGCTACACAAATAGATCTATTACAAGATGGGATAGATTCATGATCTTGACATTGCTTTTGTAATTATTTTTCTTTCAAATATTTCAACTATCTTTTTTTTTTCAAACATGGGTTTTAGGGTTCTAATGGATGTTTCTTTTAAACTATCATCATTTTCTGTATATATGTGACATGTATAACTTTTCAACAATTCTTTGGAATTTTAAATCTCAGTATAGCAGCGAAATTTCGTTACTATAGTCGTTGCTCAGCAGCGAAGTTTCGCTGCTATGGTTTTGTTGTTATTATTGCTGCTGAGCAGCGACAAAATGCCCTGACATCCTGAAGGCAATAACATTGCTGGAACGCTGCTATGCTCCCGACATGTCGTCTTCTCAGCCCTTCTTTGCGCATGGTAAACCTAATCAAGAGGCTTCAAGCTTGCAAGGCTATTCATAGAGGTAAACCCAATCAAGAGGCTTCAAGCTTGCAAGGCTATGCATAGAGGTAAACCTAATCAAGAGGCTTCATAGGCTTGTTACAATGGCTATGCATAGGCTTCTTGCAAGCTTGTATGAAGCTTATGCAAGCTCTATGCATAAGCTTCATGCAAGCTTGAAGAAGCATATGCGTAGAGCTTACAAGAAGCCTGCAATCTCTATGCATAAGCTTCATGCAAGCTTGCAAGAAGCCTATGCAAGCTCTATGCATAAGCTTCATGTAAGCTTACAAGAAGCCTATGCATAGAGCTTGCGACAAGATCTATGCATAAGCTTGCAAGAAGCCTATGCAAGCTCTAAGCATGAGCTTCTTGCATAAACTCTATATAAGGAAAAACCCTATGCAACATGCTTTATCTATCCACCTTCCCATCTCGGGGCCTGTTGTATATACAAGTAAAAAAAGAGAAAAATAACAAAAGCAGCAAGGGTTTACGGACCGTACCTGGAAGTGAAGAGATTGTATAAAGATAGGCAAACCTGCAAAATACACACAACACAAGCAAACCAACAAGAAAACCAAACCATTAAAAGAGCTCGGGAAGGCAAAGGAAACAAAGGCCCTTGCTTTTGACACCATTACCTTGTTTATTCAAAGAAGGATAAGAGAAGGAGGAGAAGAAAAAAAAACTTCAAAACAAAACAAACACATACACACACACACACACACACACAAATTAGTAAAGCCATGGCAACAAGGAGGGAAACATGAAAAAAAAGGAGGGGGTAAGGAGTCTTCACCTCTAGATCCATTTCTGTACTTCAAGATATAGGAAAAATGGTCGTGCAATAGAGTTCTATAATTTTTATGGACGCACCGATATATATGCATTGTTATACACACCAGTAATAATTAAAATTATTTTCGACCCATTATACCAGAGAATATACCGATGCTGATACCAGCGCAGTCATCAATGCCCGTAATTTTTTACCACAAACTTTGAATTAAATTTTTTTGCCCGCACCCGATTTACCACCACTAATACTGGCACCCATAACAGTCGCCCACCAGTACCGACCATTTCCTTGTAGTGCAAGCACTCCTCATGGGTCAAAGATCTCAAGAAGACTGGAGGTTCAAACAAAAATGTTAGTAAAAACATTGATAAGAGTGTCATCAAACTTGGGTTTATGTTACTAATGCTCATTAAGCATGAAACTCAAATGAATTTACAAACAACATTTACTCAAAAAGACATAACAGCACATAGAGATACATGCGAGTTCATTCTTTGAAGAACTACTAGTCCTCCTTGGCTCAATTAATGTACACATTGCTCTTTTGCGCCTTGCTTTGGTCTCCTTGTATGCCTCCTTCTTGGGTGAATTAATGTATACCTTACTCTTTTGGGCATTGCTTTGATGTCCTCGTATGGCTCCTCAATAAAAATATGATACACATGCCATAGTCTTATTGTTTCTTTCCCAAACATGGAACATACTTTCGTATATGAACCTATAATCCCTCTTTCTTATAAACTCATTCTCAAATGCACTATATACCTCTCCTTAAATGACAGACAATATGTCTCTACTAACATTAGTGAGACTACACGATGACTTATTTATCTTCTCCGTTCATTTGGATAGCACACACGCGGTTCAGCTTTGTTTGTTGTTTAACCAATGCATTAACAAGTGACTCATTTTCCCTCTAAATGTGCCTATGGAATTGTTTGTGAGGATGGATTGATTTACTAAAAGTTGGGAAGAGAGCATGTTCCAATTTGGCCACATGCTGCAATTGTATCCCTAACTCGACCCTTTCAATGTCCCAGATTACTGCAAACAAGGCATCCCTTGACCCCCCGATGAGCTCATATTTTTTAGTCTCTAGTTGCCTAATCTGTTCTTATAGAATCAGAACTTGTTGGGCATTCTTTGTAGCCTTCTTTGAGCATAAAATTAGCTACTATCTCTAGGTCTATCTATCTAGAACACTTATTCCTTTTTCTTGCCCTTCCCTTCGTAGATTGGGCTATAGGAGACATTGTCCTCTTTGATTCATTGTGTTAGATTCTGAAGTCATTACCAAGTGATACCCCTGAGTTTTAGATTTTCCTTTCTACCTTTGGCTTCAACGTACTTCTTTATAGTGGTTTGTGTGGTCTCTTTTGATAGTAGCTTCTTGGAAAGTGGGGGGAGTTAGCATTGATTAGTCACATTCTTTCTTGTAGGCGGTTGGTCTTAAGCTTAACTCTCCATGGGCTCTACATGGATTTCTTGCCATAGTAGATAATTCTCATGATTAGCAGTCCTACATGGAGGTACTTCCCTTCCAGTGTGCGAGAGCATTTTTAATTCCCTATAAAAATATTATGTAGAATTTTAAATTACAACCTCACCATCTTGTTCTCTATATGACCTATGTTGCTTTAGGAGTAGATTTATAGCAAAACCCAGACTTAACTTGAGTGATCATGTTTGGCTTACACAAAGAAAAATAAGTGCATATGGCCTTGCCAAGCTTGATAAGTACTACACTTTGGTCTAGCGGGGTTTGGGTTTTCGGTTGGGACAACTATAGTCATTCTCATAGATTTAGCTGCAATATTATTGACGCATGGATGGACAACTCTTTGCAATATAATGGCATTGTGCACCACTTCCATAGTGAGTTTGAGGATGACTCTTTATCCCCCCTTGCCCTAGATAAAATCTACTTGGAAGGCCTTTGTTCTTTGCGCATATGAATTCACCGCTTGGAAGCATATCTTAAATAGTCCATTAACCAAGATTGTAGTCTAAAGAAGTCTAAGTGTCCCACCTTCTGTAGTAGTCATCTGGCTTCAACATCTTCAAGGATTACATGGTGACATTCTTCTTATAGAGCCAATACATAATAATTCTTGTTTGTGTGACCATCCTTTACATGAAACTTCAACATGCATCCCCCTCCTCACTCTAGTTTTTTGTCTAGAGGTAACCCACCTTATCCAAGTACTTGGTATGGAATGTAAGGAGATGAGTAGCCTTTTATTTTTTGATCTATATGACCTAGCTGTGTTGCTTGCTGTAGTCATGGATAAACAACTTGCTACACTTTACTATGTATATGTTGTGTGACCTTAGCGACCTTTGTATACACAAGAAATGTAATTGGAAATCAATTCTTTTTAAATGTTAGCCCTACATGCCTAAAGTTCTATAGGCCTTCTATAGAATTTACAGAGCTTTGATTATGGGGATGAGCTTGTTTCAACCCCACAAAATGTGATCTCAATCATAACCTGCACAACCCTAGGCCTGTTGTTGATAAAATCTCCAATCATGTGATTAATTGGAGCTTATTGAAATTTTCAATTTGCAAAGTGATGTTGTGTAGGTGAATATATTGAGTCAATCTAAGAGTCAGATGTAGATCTTCACATTGTAGTTCGATGCAATGCCTATGGGTTTGGCTATGCTCCCATTGGCCATGAGGCTTATTACTAAAAGTGGCAGAGGATACCCCAGGCCTCCGAGTAATCCTTGTTGGTGACACTAGCATCACCATGCCAGGTCATGGTAAAAGTCGGTTGTACATTGCATTCATTTTGTTGCTTTTAAAATAGAGTCACAACGTATTCATGGGCTTCTTGGGGTATCATTTGGTTTTTTCTATGGCCATGGTCCTTCCTCTTGCTCTTCTAGATCAAGTTCAAATCTATGAGCCCTTAAATTTCCATTCATCTAATCTAGCAGTTGTTTGTAAGACCCCATGGAGAGGCGATGAGCTGAAGACCAGCCCCCTATAAGAAAGAAGCTAACCCATAAAGGCTAACTCCCCCAACTTGCAAGCAGGCTAAGAGCGGCAGAGAGCATGCATACCACTATACAGAAGTGTGTTAAAGATAAAGGTAGAAAGAACTTGGTAATGACTTCAAAATTTAACAGACTCAAAGAGGAGAAAACCTTGTGTAGAGAGGCAACCACCACTTTATATGAGGAATGTTCATACTCTATACTTCAAGAAAACTTGCAGCTATTAAACTTGCAAATAAATTATGGATGGAATGATGGAAGTGTCATAAGTGTTCTCAGGTAAAATCCAATCATTATATTCTCTTAAATAGAAAATATCTCCTGCTTTATATACTCTCCTTGTAGATATTTTGAAATATGATTTCTTATGTTATGTTGTAGGCTTCTCAAGAAGATTCTTTCCCCTCAAAATCTATTGCCGGACACACGAGATGGGTCTCGTAAATTTCTCTCTATGCTAGGTATGCATTATACAAAAATACATGCATGTCCCAATGATTGCATGCTATTTAGAAAGGTTAATAAAGATGCAACACAATGTCTACAATGTGGAGAGAGCCTATATATAGAGATGATTTGCAAGGAGACAAAACTCCTCAAAAGGTGTTGAGACACTTCCCTATCATTCCTCGCATCCACATGTTTAGATATAAGGGAACTGCAGAACTCATTACATGGCATACAACTCATCGCTCAACGGATGGCATCATGAGGATCATAGCTCATTCACCGGCGTGGAAACATGTGGAGCATCAATGGCAATAATTTAAAGATGATCCCTGTCACTTACGCCTTGGCTTAGGTATGGATGATGTTAACCCATTTGGCTTTAAGTCCACATCATGGTCTACTTGGCCTATTGTATTGTTGAATTACAATCTCTCTCCATAGGTGAAAATCAATAAATGGCATATCATGCTTTCTCTCCTTATTCTAAGCAAATACAACGTGGCAACATGGATGTGTACCTCGAGCCTTTGATTGAGAAGCTTAAGAAACTATGGCAAGATATCAAAGTGTATGATGTCTCAAGGATAAAACATAGGCATGATATAGAGGTGAAAGGAGTTTTGCTTTGGACAATGCATGAATATCACGGGTTCTCAAAGTGCTCAAGTAGATACCTGAACTTTATAACTTTAAACTTTTCTTACTCTACGTCTCAATCATCTCAATTTTAAAATAGGTTTGGCAACCTCAAGACATCATGCATGTCCGATTTGTGGACCATCACTTATTTTTGAAAGACCCTCTACACTAAAGAAGGTAGTGTATAACAAACATCATCGATTTCTCCCTCCTTCACATCCCCAGTATGTGCCACATGATGTCTCACGACTTGTGAGATGAGAGGCAAGGATTGGTTTGAGGCATGGACAAGCACCCCAAATCCACCACCCGATGGGATGTCAAGACACTCAATCTTCTTTTGACTTCCATATTGATGTGAGTTGAACATAAATCATCTCTTAGACCCCATACATATAATCTTCAAGAATATGGCAAAAAATATCTAGGACCATTTAATTGACAAAGATACCAAGGGTACAAGGGATGACTTACCAAACACTGGTGGATGCCTTCAAAGTGCGTGGCCAATTATAGGTGAGAGCGATAACATGGTCCTACCAAAGGCACCATAGGTATTAACCAAAAAGGAGCACAATAAGGTGAAAAGTGTGATTTTCTCTTTTTGTACACCAATGGGAGAAATGCATTCATTGAAGGGTACCTTCACAAAGACCAAAAATAAAGGAGAGGTACAACTATATGGCCTCAAGATACATGATTGGCAAAAGATATTATATGTATTCAAATCATTTTCTCTTTATGATACATAATTTAGAGGCTCACATACTAGCTTCTATTTTGTTATATGCATAATTTATTCTTACAATAGCTAATTGTTTTCAAAATGGGATGCTTGGTAAGGTATGAATCTTCTCTTGAATTCATTATCTATGTTATATTTAATATTTGGTATTCTCATGCAATCACAAGTTATGTATAATAAATAGTACACATGATTGCTATGTATGTAGGTACATATCCTTAAAGGGGATAGATCCTATATCCATTGATATGACTCATCTCAAGGACGTAGTGTGTATGATTGAGGAAACTTTTCCTAAAACAATTCTCACTAGCCAATTACATCTTGTGGTGCATTTGGTTGATGAAGCGGAACTTTGTGGTGTTGTTTAAGTTCGATGGATATTTTTCTTAAAAGGTTCATGAAAACCTTAAAGGACTTTGTGAGACAAAGAGCAAGGCCAGAAGCAACCATGGATAAGGGTAACAAAGATTGGATAAAGCATTATACCAAAAGGTGAATATATTCTGCATTCTAAATAGTCCTATTATGGAGAAGTGGATTGGGATATACAAGGATACAATCAATACATGAGAGGATGAGAGAAGAACTTTGAAAAGAGCAAATAGACGCTTGCCATTTTCGTGTGGCTTAGAACCCCTCCCAAATGTGATCAAAATAGAATGGCTTCCTAAGGCAATATCGATGGCATAAAAATACAAGGAGATGATCACAAGAGAAGAGCATGAGTATGCACAAGGATGTGACCCTCTGCAAGTAAGTATATTCTTCATCTTTGTCTCATGCTTTGATTGTTATATACCTTGTTTAATGCACTATACTAGATATTATGCTTTTGTCTAATGATAGTACAAACTATATAATACAATATGGTCAGAGAGAAGGCACTTTTTCATGGAGGGTGTGGATTTTCAAAGAAACACATTTAATTGTGGTGTGATGGAAACTTTTAAGCAAGAAAGTCAAAATGATACCAATTTCATAGAGGACGATCTTGAGTATTATGAAACTATTCAAGATATTCTTGAGGTCGGGTTTAGAGTCTATCCATCTTTGATGTCAAATGGTTCAAGGTGATATATAGAGGTGCTCAAGACACAATGAAGAAACATCCAAATGGGTTTTTTCAAATCGATGCCACCAAGTTTTGGAATGATGAGAAAGATACTTTCATACTGCCTCAACACTGTTATGTTAGTAACCCAACCAATCACATCGATAAATGTTGATGTAGTATAATGAAAGTGTAACCCCTTTGCTGTATGATTTTATATTGTGTTTGAGGCCGATCAAATTGATCCAAAGTGGTAGTATATATATTATACAAGTTTTCCCTCATTCAAAACATATCTTTCAAGATCAAGATGTTGAGGCCGAACTTTGGATGAGGTGCAAGTACTACCTCAAATCGAGTCATTAGAAGAAGAAGCTAATAAAAATGAAGAAAATAATTTAGAGGAGGCGATCAAGAGCACGAGGAACATCAATCCAAAGAAGATGATGAGTCACCTGTCGATCATGAGAATGCTTTATTGGATAATGATAGTGATATTGATATGGAACCCCATCTTTTCATTGAGCTTCCATTAGATATAGACGTTGATGAAGCTACACAAATGGATCTGTATTTTTCTTGACATTGCTTTTGTAATTATTTTTCTTCCAAATATTTCAACTATCTTTTTTTTTTCAAACATGGGTTTTAGGGTTCTAATGGATGTTTCTTTTAAACTATCATCATTTTCTGTATATATGTGACATGTATAACTTTTCAACAATTCTTTGTAATTTTAAATCTCAGTATAGCAGCGAAATTTCGTTACTATAGTCGTTGCTCAGCAGCGAAGTTTCGCTGCTATGGTTTTGTTGTTATTATTGCTGCTGAGCAGCGACAAAATGCCCTGACATCCTGAAGGCAATAACATTGCTGGAACGCTCCTATGCTCCCGACATGTCGTAGTGCTATACACCCTCAAATTTGAAGCCTTCTCAGCCCTTCTTTGCACTTTCACATCATTACTTCTGGTTCATACTTTCACATTTGTATAGGGGCTTGGGTTTTTCCCTTGTACTCCCCAAGGGTTTTTTCATCCATAGCTAGAGACCCTTGTTTGAGTGGGGGTGTTGGAGCTCTATATATGGCTCACTCTACCTAACTTGGTCTCACCTATATATATGTATCTTGTCCTCAATATGAATCGGTCTTTGGGAGCGTACATGATGTGTCTCTTGTCTCGTCTCTTTCTCTCTACATTTCAACAATGAAAACTTTTACCCTCCTTCAAAGAAAAGCTCAATACTAAAACGTTACCTAATATGCCCTTTTTAATGAAAGCAAAGAAATGTGGTTAGTTTCTACCCTTGCAAATGAAATAATGGAGTCACCCAATGAAATCTTGGAGGCACCCATCGAATTTGAGTGCTGGGCCAGAGGTCGTTGGCACGTCTGTGATGTGTGCGTTATCACCTTACCCTATATGGGCCACATGCCATGAAAAGTTGTGATCACCTTACCCTATATGGGCCACCTGCCTTGAAAAGTTGGATCAAAAGCACGCCATTCAGCATGCCAATCCAACGACAAGTGAACTGCTCTGTCTTCCACCACACATGATCGACAACCACACTCCAACTAGATTGCTTTTGAAGGCACCTCTAATATCTAGCCCATGATCTATCAGAGTAGGAGATCATTCATCCCTGCGAGGCAATCTGTTCAGTATAGTAGGATATTTCTTCTGATCTGATCAAGCTTAGCTAGGCTTGCTCCGTTCCTTTAAGCGAAGCTCTACAGCAGCCAATTATTATCACCTTCAATGCATTAGCCTCCTGATTGTGTACTTCGTATTCTGCTTTTAAAAAATCTGCCTAACCTGCCAAGCTAGCAATATTATCATGGGGAACTACCTCTCCTGTGTCTGCCTCTGCACCTACGCTGCGACATCAAAAATCGTATCAGTAATCAAAGTGGTGCACTCTGTGAAAGGCCAGGTGCTGGTGTTGGGCGGGGCGCCCATGCAGGTGGCCGAGCTGATGCTGGAGTTCCCCGGCCATTTCGTGGCCGAGTTTGAAAAGGTTTGCCAGTCGGATGGTCAATTAGTAGGAGGCAAGCGCGCCGCCCCCTTGGCTGCAGACGATGAAGCCAAGCCCGGCCGTGTGTACGTCCTCTTCCCCATGCACAGGTTGCACACACGCGTGGCTTCCGAGGAGTTGGCCTCTTTTGCGAAACTTCTTCATTCTACTTGTTCTGCAGCTGCAAAGGCTTCTAAACCTCCGAAGCGTGGCGTGATCACAAGTGCAAAAGTTACCCCCCTCGATCTCCACGCTTCTATTTGTGTGCAAGATCCTCTGCTCTCATCTGAGCATCAGCCGTGTAAGGATGCTGAGGAGAATGGCAGCATAGATAGCACCCCGCAGCTCTTACAGCAAGATGACGCAGAAGCATTAACCTCCCATCAGAAGCAGTACATGCTACTCACGAGATCCAAGTTATGGACTCCCAAGCTGGAGACCATCAGTGAGAGCTCGCCTCTCACATTCTCAGCCTTCACTGTATGATGAAGAAGAGATAGCTTTCCTGCATGTTCTACAAATTTTTAGCAAGGCCCTCATCCAGTCCTAAGGCCGAAGAGTTCCACCTCGCACATGTGCATCGGCTTCAGCCTTCATCGACAACTGGGTGTCTACACACCTTCTTCTACAACAAGGGCGGGCAGCAACGTTGCTCATTCAAATCCTCTTGGTGTCTCCATGTCTTCTACAACCAGGGCGGACAGAAATGTTCCAGCTCTTGGGTTGCCCATCGGCTTCAATCTTCATCTACGTGTGTCTACACGCCTTCTTCTACAACAGGGCGGACACCGTTGCCCTCTTGGTGTTTGGTCTTCTACAACAAGGGCGGACAAATTGTTTTTGTGGGTGTACCACACGACCTCCATATATGTAGTCACGTGGGTGTTTACACAGCTTCTACAGTATGTGCCCCATCAACCGTGCTCACTTCTGTAAAAACATGTACCAGTTTTTAGGTGATCAAAACCTTGTGAGGTGAGAACTACCTCCCTCCATGTTGTAATGCCAAAGACAATCATAGACCTTTAAAAAATTTGCTTTGTATGGTTGGCGCTCTCTCTCTCTCTCTCTCTCACTCTCTCACACACACACACACACACACACACACACACACACACATGCACACACCCTTGCATGCATCTGCATCCCCCCACACAGACACGTATACATGCACACACACTTGCATGCATGTGCATCCCCCGCCCACCCACACACAAATTCTAGTATCTTTAGAGTTTTTAGTCACCTAATGATGTAATTGGCCTTTACATGATATCGATTAGAAATGTTACTTAGCAATTTATTAACTCTAAATAATGACGTTCCAGTAAGCCACTTACAAAACTGCCCACGCAATCATATTTACCTTTGGAAATATTATTAGATTTTCTAACAATTTCAAACCATCACAATTAATTTCAAAATAGGTGGATGTCGTAATAATGGAAGTAGAGGGAGAGATAATGCTTGTACTATTGTTTTGCAACATAGCTATGCATTGTCAAGATGGTGTCTCTAGATGTGTGTGTGTGTGTGTGTTTGGGGGTGGAGGGAAGGAAGATGTGCATCTACAAGGGAGGCACATGGACTTGCAACACTCCCTCCCTACCTCCCCTCCTCGGAAAAAGAAAAAAAAATCACCCTTGGTGCCCTGGGTATTTTGAGACTTGCATTGTGTGCATTGCCTTGGTTAGCGAGGCAACAAAAGTAGAGGCTTTGTCATAAGGTACTACCAATGTAGACGACATGTCTACATTATCAATGTTATTCCTTGGAGAGGTTACTCACTTGGATAAAGGGTAAGGTTGTGGGGAGGGTTACCCTTGCCATAGTAAGGGTCAAGCTATGTTGTTGGGATATGATTTGTTGAAAAACTCTTCGTTTTTTTGAAGTATGAGTGATTTTGTTTTTTAGTAAGATTTGTAACATTTTGTGTTAGAATATAGAACACAATTTGGCTACGTTTCAGATGGTCATTTGTTGCCCAAATTTAATACAAAGGTGGCATGTTGATGCCCACAAGAGATGGCAAAAGCATCTCTAACTTTTGTGTGAAGCCTAGTGTTGACTTATGGAAGGCATTTTTGTCTATGTCAATATGCAAGGTTATATGGGCTACGGAGACCTCTTTGATAAGGTCTCCTCTTTGATTCAAATATTATAGGTGACAAAGAGAAAGTAGACAAAGAATAAAGGAAAGGAAAGAGAAAAAGCAAAAACTACCTCAAGAAAGAAAGTAGAGAGAAGATGAGAGGCATATTTAAACACAATATAGAGAGAAGAGAGAAACACATAGAGAGCAAAAAATGCAAGAAAAGGAAAGGAAAACATGGTGCTTAGATTCTTTTCATATGAGGCTCTAAGGGAAAAAATGGTGCTTAGATTCTTTTCATATGAGGCTCTAAGGGACTTTCACTCCAAATGATGTGGGAGCACTTGTCTTGCCATCCTTACAATGCAAGAGTTTTCTTGAGAGCTAGCTTCATTGTTAACTTGTAGTCATATTGAAGGAGGTGGCTAAGATCTCCTCTTTGATTCCAAGGTTGCATGTGAAATGAGGGAAAAAGCAGACAAAGAAAAAAGGAAAAGAAAGAGAAAAAGAAAAATCTATCCGATAAAGAAAGCAGAGACAAGATGAGAGGCACAGAGACCGAAACACAGAGAGTTGAGAGAAAGACACATAGAGAGGAAAAAGTACAAGAGCTAAAGAAAGAGAAGAAAAACCTTGGTAGCAAATAAGAATAAAGACAAATAAGAAATCTAGAAAAGGAATGAAGGAGAGGAGGACAAGATAGTGGGAATATGGAATCAAAACAGACAAGCAAGAAAGATAGAACGATAACATATTATGAGCACATTACAGGTTAGAGCATCAAACTCTTTGAGATTATTCAATACTCAAGCTAGACAGAGGAAGCATGGAACAAAGCTCTTCTACTTAACTCTATGCATAACACAAGCAACCACGGTACCACTACCAATCTCGTAGAGGAAGGTTTTAAAAACCATATCAAGCAATAATAGTCATTTTACTGCAAAATAGTCATTTACTGCAAAAATTGTCTCCTACAAGCATTCGAGATTATTTCGAGTCGGAATGGTGATCCTATCACTTTTGGCCTTGTAGCATGGAAAAATCCATTAAACACTGTCGTCTTTGACCTTGGTGATGGTACCCTATACATTGTCCATCCATCATAAATGCCTAACCATTAATGAATCAAGTTGCCAAATGGTTTAATTATCTTGACACAACTCTGGAGCTTGCCCACAACGAACGGTCATTCTGGTGGGTTGGTTAGGGGAGGTACGAAAAGGCTTTGGGTTCAATCCTTACCCACCACACTGTGAGATACAAAGCTTGTATATGGAATTTCTTTCACTAGCTGGCTTTCTTGCAATGCAACACTTGCAGCACGCTAAACCGGTGACAACCCTTGTTGTTGCAATCTTTACGGCTCAAGTTTGAGGGGTGAAGCCTCAGCATCTCTTCGACATGGCATTTAACCCCACATCAAAGCGGGATCCGTCATTAACCTGGCTTTCTCATAGATTCATGCAAGGGCCTTGGGTGTTCACGTGGTTCACACGAAAAGAGGCGAGCACTCGACAATGGTGTCCAGTTTCGGTGTCCATGACCTGCAGGACCTGAACATGTAGTGCAGTTGTGGTTGCTCTCTTGCAATTGGAGCAGCTTCCTCCTCTAGTAGCTCCTTGACATCTGAGAAAGAGTGACGTCCTTTGGCGATGCTTTGTACTAGCGTGTGCCCTTTCTCTGCCTGCTCATACTGGTGGTCGGAGAGAGGAATCACCTTGCTACGGCGATGACCTGGTACTCGACTACTAGTGGCAGAAGTAGGCCGGTACCCATAGGCCGTCTTACGGCCTATGGGTCCATAAAAAAAAAAGCAGTGAATGCGAGAATCCTGCAATAAATTGCAAGCGCTAGGAGAATCCCGGCCCTGGCTGTGTAGCTCGAATCCCTGGCTGTCGAAAGAAAAGCGGTGAATTGGCAATCTGCCGGTACCCATAGGCCGTCTTACGGCCGCTCGAAACATTCTGTTACCGGCGTCTTGCCTTCCCTCATTCTTGCGAATGAAAAAGCGCGAATTATTCTTCTTCTCCCGTTGATTGATTGAAACTTTTCTTGACTTGCGACAGGTCTTAGCATTGCTGTAGGTTCATTAACCACGTAATGGCAATCCTGCTTTGTGGCGAAATCCACGGCGGTAACGGCTGATATTAATTAATCATTTGATATATTGCTAAATTTCTCTCTTTAATTCCGAATCAACTAGGAATTTGTTTCAACGTACTATTGTGCTAATCTGGTCAATTTAGTGCCGAGTCGGATTACTAACCTTAGTGTTATCACCGGGACCTGATTAATCACGAACCCAAGTGGCTTTTTTGGGTCCAATTCCAAAGATTTAGGTTGAGGCAAGTCTGACTTATTTATTGGAAACTAATTTGGTTCCTGGAATATATGACGTGATTTGTTTCTTTTCTCCCTGTTTTCTACGTAGAATTTCATTTCAATATTTTATACCTCTTCCTTTATAAACTTCTGGGGGTTTACAACTTTTGACGCTAACAGCGGATTAAGTAACTTTTCAGGGATCCGTTCCGGTACAACGAATGATATTATGCTTCGAGCGGAAAACACGAACCGAAGGCGTGACCCGGAGTCAAATCTCATGGCTGAACCCTAGTTTTAAATCTGAAACAGAGCCTTATGGGTTAGTACTGACTTTGTATCCAATTGTTTACGAAGAACAAACAGATTAAGCTTCCATAGACTTGACTTGATTTCGTTGTTCCCAAGGCTTCTCGTTCCGTTCGCGATATTCATGGCAGTTTTTTTGCTTGCGGGAAGACCTCAACTTCGTCCGGGTCACTGACCGGTCACACGACCCAGCCGCCTATGTATGCCTTCTACATACAGGTTCCTTTCATATCAGCCATCAAGCTCTTCATTCCGTCCCAATATCAATCTGGATAAACATCTTGGCCAGAATTTCTAGATTTGCCAGCTATTGCCTTTCTTGTCCCGAAGGCCGAAACACCCTGGGAACCAGCCCCCGTAACCCCTGTTCCAAACACCTGAGACCGATTCCGAGCTTTCCGGGATTATCGTATAATAATGAAAAGGTAGCTTTGCCGACGCTTTGCGCTCAGCAGATGAAATGCCGGGAAGACAGATGCCGGCCGGGGGAGCAAGCTGCGAAACGGGGAAGCAGTCTAGTAGTTAGATTGTTTATGCACTCACTCCCATTACTCGAGATATTTCGAAAAGTGACGCTTTCGACCCAAAACCGAAACTCCTTACCTAGCACCAGTAACAGTCAATCTGTAGCATTGCGGGATAATAAGCGTGCTTTTTCTTTGGGACCCGGAGATTCGTCTTTGGGTCGTAAAGGCCAAAGCCAGCCGCCAAGCAACGCTCTTTTAACGCTTCACGTTCGTTTTCCTAGCGAAGTCTGGTCTGATCTTACGACCTTCTAAGCATTGCGTTAGATTTTACTAGCCTCTGTTCGGTCTGTAAGGTCAACTTGTGCATGTAGCTCAATCGGATAGAGCACCAAACTTTGAATCCGGGGGTTGATAGTTCGAATCTCTTCGAGCATGGACCTATCGATCAACAAAGGAACGTCGATGAGTCATCGGAGTCTCAAGTCAATAGTTCCAATCCGCAATGAAGTCGCGGAGAAAGCTATAGCGCTTTCTCTGCTCCGCACTCGGCTCCGGTTCCGCTGGCGGAAATAGCTTAATGGTAGAGTATAGCCTTGCTAAGGCTGGAGTTGAGGGTTCAAGTCCCTTTTTCCGCTTGCAGAATTGCTTGAATAAAAAAATAAATAAATAAAAAAACAAGAAATTCAACACATTAAAAAAAAAAAGAAATAAATCCGGTGATCGCTCTGGATTCCGGGTGGTGGGTGTTAGCCCCTAGGGCATTCAACTTGAGTCACCCTTAGCAAGGTAAGCTGGGTGAAGGGTAGCCCCGAGCTACCATGTGCCTGAGCTGCGGGCCATAAAAGCTCCGATTCGCTATGCTGGGCTTATTCGCCCCTCTTTTCGTGCCCGAATCTGTGGGCAAAGCACCGCCTGGCCTTTCCGCATGCTGTGATGGCTCATAGGGCCTGCCCTTTGCTATGGTTTGCTGGGGCTCGTTGAAAGAAAGGCCCAGGCTTGGTATTTTTTTGATTACTCACTCCAGTCGTTTTGTTAGGCGGGAATCTGAGGGCAC
The DNA here is from genome assembly GCF_041138505.1 of Cibotium barometz. NCBI lineage: Eukaryota > Viridiplantae > Streptophyta > Polypodiopsida > Cyatheales > Cibotiaceae > Cibotium > Cibotium barometz. The sequence continues at coordinate 38,844,420 of NC_141086.1, forward strand.
ACAGTCGGAGAGCCGGCAGCAGGGGTACGATCCGGGGCCAAGGCCTTCGCGCGCGAGCTTAACCCTGCCCTTCGTGAGTGATGGATCAGCCCAGCCCTCGGGATGGGAAAACATGCCTACGTGATCCAACCCTATCGTGCGTACGCTCTAGGCACAGATAATTAGCGGCGGGCATGTCGAATTCGTTATGCATGCCAGGGATAGGACATGCATTCCTAGTCTTTCCAGGGATGGAAAGACAAGGTGAACGAAAGTAAAAGGATTCCGCGCCCAGCCAGGAATAAAGGCCCTACGTAGCGTTGCCGAAGGGAAGGGCTCAGGAAGGATGCGGTGGCACATTGATCCCCCGCTAGGCGGCTTTTTCGGTCTCTTATGGATGATTCCGGGGAAATGCATCTCAAACGGAAACCCTGCAAGGCAAGTGGGAGCTTGTTTTCCAATTGGATATTCCGTATGCAAGTGACTTCACGTACGAAATATGGCCTATCATGAATAAAAATCTCAATCTTACTTAAATGGTATTGTGCATCGTCATCATGAAACTTGATAAATGATTCGGGTAATTTTTATCATCATTATTTCGATGATAGAATGGAATGGTTCAGTTTCCGGAGTGGGTAGGAAAGGCATATAGTGTCATCACAGGTATTGCCAGTGGTAATCCGTATACCATTGAAGGGTTTGGGATGGGCTGTAGGGTCATTTTAATGGGCATTGTGAGGTGCCGATGAGATGCACGTACGTGAAAGCCATACCTGCTATATCGTTTTATTCCCCGTTGGCACTTGCCTTGCCTTGCTTCATCTTATTCGTTGTTAATATAGAAGGCATAAATAGTGACTTACAACAACTTTATCTCTGGGGAATGCCAACTAGACACAGTGACTTACAACAGCCTTATCTCTGGTCAAGGTTTAGCCCTTTCTACTTTAGCTCAGATGATAGACAAGCTAGCTCAAGCAAGCAAGGAAAGCATTGCCTTGGGCCAGTGCACTCAACGGAAAACATGCAATGCGGAAAACATACAATGCACGAAGCAGGAACACTCCCAGCCCAGATAGTGATTTCTTACCACTAATGCACGAAGCAGGAACACTCCCAGAGTCTGGTGGTTCAGGCGGTAAGTTGCCTTGCAATCCCGCTACTTCCTACGAAAAAAGTGTTATTTCGCCCACGTCTAATTTTCTTTTTCTCAAACCGGTTCCTATCTCCCATTTATGGAAGGGCTCTACGCTACGTGGGCCACGGCATATTTTTGGGGGGGAGTTAGCGGGAAATATTGATGTTACCTCTGGTCCATTGAGCGTTTCGCTTACTCAACGCTCAATGCACCTCCGGTGGATACGAGGGGGAAGGGAAAAGGGAAGGGCTTATGGAAGGGCTCTGCCATGGAACAAAGGCTATTGCCAACGATAAGATGGGTTCCCTGGTATTTATTTCCACCTCTAGGCTTAAAAGATGGGTTCCCTGGTATTTATTTATTTCCACCTCTAGGCTCAAAAGATGGATTCCCTGGAAACGCGAATGGGCTACCGGAACCGTAGAGAAGCGGCCACCAACCGGGATTGATAATGGGCTGCCGAGACCCTAGAGAAGCGGCAACCAACAGAAGACGGGATTGAGAATGGGTTGCCAAGAACCGTGGAAAAGCGGCAACCAACAGATAGAGGGCCGAAGGCTAAGGGCGGTGCACTAGAGACTGAAAGCCACCAGATAAACGCACGAGGACCGGGTTAGCGGATAGGAAAAAAGATGAAGCGATTCCGCGGTGAGGGATGGCCAGGCAACAAACAAGCAGGAATGCTGAAAACAAGCCCGCAAGGAATGCAACAAGCCTAGCAAGCACCTTTGCTACTGCCAGGAAAAGCCCGTAAAAGCTTGGTTTTTCACCCGGAAAGAACTAGGGGCCAGCAGCTGCAAGCCCAGTCTACTGGGATAGTCACTTTGGACGTGGCTACAGTAGTCGAGTTGTTTGTGCGGGGACTACGGACCAATATCCAGATGAGTGTGAGGCATGATACGACTCTGGAAGGGGCTATAACCAGTGCCACCCAGGAACCAAAGAATTAGAATTTGATGATGGGAGTGCCCCTGGGAGCTAGCCGAGACATAGGGGGGAACGGATATGGGCGAAGCTCGTCAATGGGAGCCCGGAGAGCAGCACCAGTAGGATCGTATCCGACGGCGATGCCGGGGTCGGGAGTGTATGCACAGCTCGCAGCATCGGCGGCGTCGGTGACCCCGTTGGAAAACACGTTGAATGAAATGAAAGACATGATCAGTACGTTTAGAAACGCTGTGGATGACCGTTTTCGAAGCTTGACTTCAGATGTGAATACTTTAAAGAAAGCTTACAATGAGGCTCCCGCGAGGCGTACTTATGTTCCGAACGTGGGTATTGTGTGCAGAGCCTGCCAGGAGAGGGGGCATTTTGCGCGCGATTGCCCAAACATTAAGCCTTGTTCTTATTGCGGGAGGCGAGGGCATGAAGAAGAGACATGCCGTAAGAAGTTATATGATAAAGCCCAGCCGGAGCCGGGACTGGTAAACCATCGGGAAATAATTGCGGAAGTGCCGGAGGCGCCACTGCGAATACTCTCCAAGGGCAAAGAGAAAGTGGAGGAGATAGCAGCAGCCCCAGGACCGTCGAGGGGAGTTAATCTTGTTGCCATCGAACCCCTGACAGTTGGAGAAGACCCGCACGCAGGTACTTGCCGTAACCCGTAGTCAGGCATTAAAAGATGTTGAGAAAGTAAATGTCCCAAATGCACCTGTGAGCGAGGAAAATAAAGAGAGAAAGGAAGAGGGAGAAGAAACCACGGAGGTAGTGATAGAACCAAGGGAACTCCAGAAAGGGGGTAGAAGGTAGGGAAAGTGCTAGTGGGACCGATGCAGGCTACTCCACATGCTGCTGGAAAGCACCATCCAGGGTTAATCCTGATTTGTGAAGGAGCTAAGAAAATAGTCACTGATAGGGTTTTCTAATTCCATTTGCCTCGAATAGAATCTTTTCTGTACTCCTAGTTAATAAAAAAGAATAAGATTTTTATTTTTTTTTTCAAAACTAACTACCCTATTCTCAATATGGATCCATTTAGATAGATTCTTCCTTTGGGATTTGATGCTACACTGTGGCCCGCTACTTCTTTTTTATTTCCCCAATCAACTCTGCTACAGAGATAAATTGTATAACTTCTTGGGTGGACCAATTTCATCGTATCGACCCAGATTTTCAATGATGAATCTTTACGGTGCTATATCCTTCGATTCAATCAATTATCCATGGGATAGTTAGGCTATGTCCCTCCCTCAAACCTGGGTTGTGCCGGGAAGGGGGTACTGGATTCCCCACAGCTTGTGACAACTTTTGTCCGAAAGTCTGTTTGTGGGAAGCCCTTTTCGTTGGTTGAATAGTTACAAACTGGAAGATCCTAAGGTATAGATAATCACACGTAGTGACGGATCACAGCCATATTATTAAGAGCTTGTGGCAGAAAAGAATTCCGCTCCAATGCTTGAAAATAGTATTCCAAAGCTTTCGCATGTTTCCCATTACTAGTATGAGTAAGACCTATATTATGAAGTATGTAACTCCGATCGTAAGAATCAATCTCTAAACGCATAGCTTTGTAGTAATTTTATGAAGCTTCTGCATATTCTCCTTCAGATTGGGCTGACATCATTACGGTTGCTAATGCAAATAGGCTCCGCTCCAAAACCGTACGTGAGATTCCCATCTCATACGGCTCCTCCCACCTGATGCACGGCGGGATAATAGTATTTGAAATAGTCTAACTATTTCTATTCCTAACCTATAGTTAAGTGGGGGCTAGTGTCTCCCGAAACTAATGTCTAACCATCCTTCTTGCAAAGACTTTTTTTTTATTGAGACAATGCGGTATCGTATGCCTTTCATTATAGAAATATGCCGATGGAACTCGTAAGAATCTTCCTTCAAGTGTTGATAACATTCATATTGATCTATTTCCTACTTGAGTTTCTTACCCATTCCAATGAGATCAGCTCAGAGAATCCTGATAAGGTGGTCCGAAGAGTTGACAGCGTGCACGGTATACGATGGAATTAGAACTCTGGAGAGCCCGGAAAAGCGGGTAGTGATCGCTCCGCTCAGGCTTCCCTGTGGGGCTTGCAGGGAAGATTAGTGCCGATAGAATTGTTCGCGGGGCGGGTAGTGATCGCTCAGGCTTCCCTGTGGGGCTTGCAGGGAAGATTAGCCGGGTAAAATCGCAAAAAAGCACTAATATTCCCCTTCCTTCCCCGGTGGTTCGCGTGCTAATGGATGGTGCTCGAGATCCCTCTCTTTCTTTCCGTCTCCTTTCTTGCCTTTCTTTCTATCTACACGTTTACTTGGCTCTCTACCCCAGTCTTGTTGCGAGTTGACATGCCCATTCCTTTTACGGATATCGCTTAGCGAGTCAGTCTTTCCATTCCTTTGTTCTGTAGGTTGCGAAACCGCTCTTGTCAGAGGAGCTAGTGCCCTCCTTTGTCGAGTGCCCTCGGTCCTTAGGCGAGCGCCCGTCTCCCAGGGCAACCGCAAAGAGGTCCCAGGGCAACACAAGGATTTCCCAGGTAAAATGGCAAAAATGATGCATTTTGTCCAGAAAGGAACTATCAAGTTTATTGTTTCGGAATCCCTTCCACCTGCCAAGAAATCCCAGGGAACACACAAAAAGTTGCCGGGACAAAGCAGGTAGTTCGCAGGTAAAATGGCAAAAATGATGGAAAACAGAAAGCAGACTTGCCATTGAACCTCGCTGCGCTCGGGGACAGCCCAAATAGTTACAAGGCCGAAAAGTGGCTGTTACAGGGCCAGAAGTTCCAGGGACGGAGGGAATTAAAAAGAGGCAAACCCCATTGGAATTCCTTGGCTCTGCCCGGGATTGATTGGCTCTGCCCGGCTCTGGCCTTTGAACCTCGCTCCGCTTGGGCCCACCTGCCATTTATTGGCTCCGTCCGGAAAGACCCCTAAGAGTTGATCAAAACCTTGTGAGGTGAGAACTACCTCCCTCCATGTTGTAATGCCAAAGACAATCATAGGCCTTTAAAAAATTTGCTTTGTATGGTTGGCGCTCTCTCTCTCTCTCTCTCTCTCTCTCTCTCTCTCTCTCTCTCTCTCTCTCTCTCTCTCTCTCTCTCTCTCTCTCACACACACACACACACACACACAAATTCTAGTATCTTTAGAGTTTTCAGTCACCTGATGATATAATTACATGATATCAATTAGAAATGTTACTTAGCAATTTATTAACTCTAAATAATGACGTTCTAGTAAGCCACTTAGAAAACTGCCCACGCAATCATATTTACCTTTGGAAATATTATTAGATTTTTCTAACAATTTCCAACCATCACAATTAATTTCAAAATAGGTGGATGTCCTGATAATGGAAGTAGAGGGAGAGATAATGCTTGTACTATTGCTTTGCAACATAGCTATGCATTGTCAAGATGGTGTCTCTAGATGTGTGTGTGTGTGTGTGTGTGTGTTTGGGCATGGAGGGAAGGAAGATGTGCATCTACAAGGGAGGCACATGGACTTGCAACACTCCCTCCCTACCTCCCCTCCTCGAAAAAAGAAAAAAAAATCGCCCTTGGTGCCCTAGGTATTTTGAGACTTGCATTGTGTGCATTGCCTTGGTTAGCGAGGCAACAAAAGTAGAGGCTTTGTCATAAGGTACTACCAATGTAGATGACACGTCTACATTATCAATGTTATTCCTTGGAGAGGTTACTCACTTGGATAAAGGGTAAGGTTGTGGGGAGGGTTACCCTTGCCATAGTAAGGCTCAAGCTATATTGTTGGTGTGACGAGACAGAGTATAAGAAGGGACAGTCCAAAGTGGCTGCTATATCGAGATTGAGGTTATGAAGTTAGAGGTGGGACCTTGTTCTTTTTCTAGTGTGAGGAATAGAGGTTTGCTGAAGAAGGGCCTCTGTTAGAGAAGGGATGTTTTTTGGTTTGAGGAGGAGCCTTGTACCTTTTACATGCAGCATCATACAAATCCTTCAATGTTAGATTCTCTCTATCATAAAAATTTATCATCATCTCCGTGTTGTGAACCTTCAAGGTGCTTGGATTACTTCTTAAGCATGGTTGCATTGGTAGGAATAATCCATTCCCATCTTGGAAATAAGACTACTTCAAAGATAAACCCAACCACAAACCACTATAGTTAAGGTGGTTAGTTTGCATATTGAATGTATGCTCAAAGTACCTCATACATGGTAAATTCGTATCCTACATGAAAGGAATTTGCTAAGGATGAGCTTATAGAGTAGGTTCACCTACTTACACCCATAGTTTGAAGGTTATGAGATCATGTTCATGCCATGGATAAAGTTGGGCTTCAAGTGCATTAATGGCACGAAAGAGCCAAAAAGCTGCTATATTATTTTTCTCTTAGTGTGATAGGCTCTATGATTGTGCATATATAGAATGCACACATGCCTAAGGAGGCTGGGGACACGGCGTTGAACAAAAAGCCAAGCTGAGTATAGCACAAGAAGCTGGTGTGGAATGGCCAACTCCCATTTCTGTTAGAGAGGTTCGTGGATTTGTGAGACTTGCAGGTTTTTACCGAATCTTCATTTTTGGATTTTCTCATAAAGCAAGTCCTATGTGACAGACCTTTTGAAGAAGGGTAGAATATTCATATAGACTATACAATGTGAGTAGAGTTTTCAAATTTTGAAGCATGCATTGACTATAGCCCATGTGCTTAAATTACCTCAACTTGGAAAAACCTTCTTGGTTGTAACAGATGCTAGTATTATAGCGCTTGGTGGGGTTTTGATGCAAGATGGGCATCCAGTTGCATTTGAGTCATGTAAGCTGAAACCTCATGAGAGGAATTATTCAGCATATAATTTGGAATTATTGGCCATTGTGCATACATTGCGTGTATGATCAAGATTCCTCCCCCACCCCCTTTTTGATGTCTAGTATCTTCCCCTGTAATCAATCCCTCTTCAGAAATATAAAGACCTTGTTTCTAACTATTTTAACCTAGAGAGAGAAAATATTCTAGAGAGAGAATATTCAGATTTTGAATATTTTTGGATAGAAAAATATCTCTTATAATTAAGATGAATTTCCCTGAAACTGAAATTCAAAAAGAATTTTCCAATGTGCAATTGGAATTAATTGAAAATCTGTATAAAGGACCTTAGCCTAAGGGTCTAGATTTTTAGAAATTTTTGGATTATGGTCCAATTAAGGTTCCTATGGGCCAATAGCATCAATCCATGTGTAAGAAGGAGATAAATCCAATTTGTAAAAGAAGATACCCAAAAATGAGTAAATGCTCACAATGTCATGAGATGAAGAGTTGAAAATGTACAAGGTTTATTAGTAAAAAACTATGAGCAATATTAAAAATATGAGATATTTTGGGTATCCAAAAATGAGTAAATGCTCACATAAGATGAAGAGTTGAAAATGTACAAGGTTTATTAGTAAAAAACTATGAGCAATATTAAAAATATGAGATATTTTAGGTATAATGATTCCATTTTGACACATATGTAAGGAAGGGGAGTTCTTTAAAGGAGGTGCATATTTCACATGCTTGAAGGAGTTTTAAACTCATAAAAATTGAGATATTTCATCTCTCCTCTCTCCTCATTCAAGTCTAGTTCCAAAAAGTTAGCTTAACTGACCTAAAAATGGTCAAAAATTAACCAAACTGATTTGGAAAATTCTAAAATCAGTTTGTTTGGTTAGGAGCTCAATTTTTCCTATAAATAGAAGCCTACCCATTGTTGAAAAATAGATAGTGTTTATGCATCGTTACTCTACTCCACCTAAGCCAAGAACTGTGAATTCATTAATAATTCACTAGTTTTTGGAGCTTCCCTCTTTCTTCAATCCCCATTGGTGGCTCCATCAACATACTTAACCAATTGATTGGTTGGGGGCCTCTACCGTGAACAAAGAATCAAGCAAATTGTAAGGTAATTAGTGAATTTTGATCATTTTCTATAATTTCTCAATGTTTCTCTCTTCTCAACCCCTCTCAAGCTTGAGAAGCTTAATTAGAATGGTTTTTGAATGTTATTGAAGTTAATTGATTAATGATAGTTAAGAATTACATAAATTTCTATTTATGCTTAATTAAAATAGTTTTTATGAAATTTCTCTCTCTCACTCAAGAAATGGTCATACTCATGACCCATTCTCAATCCAAATGAAGCTTTTCATAAAGCTTTTCCTTAATCCAAGATTAATCTATACTTGAGATCAAATTAATGGCTTTTTTCTATGCTTTTAGTTTATGTATTTCATGAATATTAATGATTCAATCCATTATGGATTATTGATCCAATTGGGATCATTCTAATTAATTCTTAATGATAAGCTTTATCCCTTAGAAAAAATTGAGATTTATCAGTCATAGCAGCGGAGCTATGGCAAAATTTTTATAAAAATTACGCATAAAATAATTTCATTCAAAGCATGAAAAGAGGACTTCCTACCATATTCTAGGAATTATCATCCTAGATTAATTGAAGATATTTATAGAGAAATAAATTTTTATATTATGCATATTTGATTTTCATGCATAGAGGTATGCATAATAGATTATTATTTTAACATAAAAGTGTTACTTTTATCATAATTAGATTTCATGCATAGAGGTATGCATAAAAGATTATTATTTTAATGTAAAAGTGTTACTTTTAGCACAATTGAATTTCATGCATAGAAGTATGCATAAGATTTGATTATTTTATTATAAAAGTGTTACTTTTATCATAATTACATTTCATGCATAGAGGTATACATAAAAGTTGATTATTTTATTATAAAAGTGTTACTTTTATCACAATTAAATTTCATGCATAGAAGTGTGCATAAGAGTTGATTATTTTACTATAAAAGTGTTACTTTTATCATATTTGGATTTCATGCATAGAGGTATGCATAAAAGTTGATTATAAAAGTGTTACTTTTATCATATTTGGATTTCATGTATAGAGGTATGCATAAAAGTTGATTATTTTATTATAAAAGTGTGACTTTTATCATATTTGAATTTCATGCATAAAAGTATGCATAAAAGTTGATTATTTTATTATAAAAGTGTTACTTTTATCATATTTGGATTTCATGCATAGATGTATGCATAAAAGATGATTATTTTATTGTAAAAGTATTACTTTTATCATAATTGGATTTCATGCATAGAGGTATGCATAAAAGTTGATTATTTCATTATAAAAGTGTGACTTTTATTATATTTAAATTTCATGCATAAAGGTATGCATAAAAGTTGATTATTTCATTATAAAAGTGTGACTTTTATTATATTTAAATTTCATGCATAAAGGTATGCATAAAAGTTGATTATTTTATTTTAAAAGTGTGACTTTTATTATATTTGGATTTCATGCATAGAGGTATGCATAAAAGATATTCTTTTATACTAAAAGTGTGATTTTCATCATAAATGGATTTTATGCATAACTTAGATGCATAAGAGAAATTCTTTTATTCTAAAAGTGTAATTCCTACCAAATTGAATTTATGCATAAGAAGATGCATAAAAGATTGATTTTTACTTCGAAAGTATTAATCTCCTTAAATAAAATTTATGCATAAATAAATGTGTAAAGAAATCTTATATCAAATATAAGAATTCTCTTGTATTCTATAAATAGATATGAGATGTGATAGGATGTGATAAGAGGTGTATAAGATGTGACAAGAGGTGATAAGATGCTTATGAAATAAGTTATGAGGTGATAAGATGAATTAAGATTTGATAAGATGTGTATGGGATGAGGTAAGAAGTGTATGTGATAGGATAAGATGTATATGGGTTGTGATAGGGCGAGAATGGATGTGATGTAAAAGATTAGATGTGAAGGCATATAGGGTTATATGAATGGGAATGTGAAAATGGATGTATGTATGTGGATGTGTGGATGTGGAGATGGGAGTGTGGATGTATGAATGTGGAAAGGGATGTATGCATGAAGATGTATATGCATAGATGTGAATGTGGATGTAGATGTGGCTATATAAATGTGAATGTGGAATGTGGATGTGGATGTATGTATGTATGTGAATGTAGATGTGGATGTATAGATGTGAATGGGAAGGTGGATGTGGATGTAGATATGGATGTATAGATGTGAATGTGGATGTAGATGTGGCTGTATAGATGTGAATGTGGAATGTGGATGTGGATGTATGTATGTATGTGGATGTAGATGTGGATGTATAGATGTGAATGGGAATGTGGATGTGGATGTGGATGTATGTATGTATGTGGATGTGGATGTATGAATGAGGACGTGACAGTGGATGTATGCATGTGGATGTGGATGTATGGATGTGGATGTGGATGTGTATGTATGAATGTGGATATGGGATGTGGATGTATAAATGAGGATGTGAAAATGGAGGTAAGCATGTAGATGTGGATGTATGGATGTGAATGTGGATGTGGATGTGGATGTATGGATGTGGATATGGATGTATGGATGTGAATGTGGATGTGGATGTGGATGTATGGATGTGAATGTGGATGTGGATGTGGATGTATGGATGGGGATATGGATGTGAATATAGATATGTGATGTGAAGGAATCCGAAGTGAAGAGATGGAAAATGATGTGATTGGATGAGTACACATATAAATGAAATGTGGAATAAGTAATGTGGATTAATGAGGGATAATGTGGAAAAATGAGAGTTAATATAGAAATTGTATTTGTAAACTGTTTGTAAATGGTTGTTTTATGTCAAGAATGCTGGGGAAGCATTTTGACCATCTTGTGAAGGTCGTGGAGACCTAACTGATAAAGTTGGAACTACTGACGGAGAGTCAATGGAGGACGTCTCGCGTAGCAAGGTCGACCGAGGTCTTGACCAGCCTCGGTTCGATTAAAATGGTGAGCTTTCGGTACGGTGGACGAGGGACCAAGGAAGCGGCCTATGAGTGAAGCGCTAGGTCACCTGTGAAGGATCCTAGAGGGTGCTGACCATACGGTGCTCGGGTTGACTACGTTAGAGTAAAAACTTATCCTGGTGGAATCACCCGTGCTTTCCAGTAAAGGAAGTTTTTTCGGGTGAAGAACCTTTTCCCTGAATACTTCTCAAGAGTCCCACCTGTTTTAAGGATTCAGAACAATGAGTTTAGAAGTGAGAATCGATGTTTTGGATATCAAGGTTTTGGTCTTCATTCGAGTACGGCCCAAAAGAAGTTCTTTATCTCCTGGGAAGTATAAGAAGTTATCTCCCAGATATTGTGGACCAAAGAAAGTAGGTGATTTAGCTTACGAACTTCTTTTATCTCCTCATCTCAAAGTTCTGAATGCCTTCTATAGAAAAATGTGCCAAACCCAAATCATGGAAAGACGGTAAAACTTCAGTGGCAAGTTACCGTTGGTTCTAAGTTACGCTAGCTCCTTCCTTTATATAAGTCGTAACTTTTACTTGTCATTCACAGTAATCTTACTCCCATCGATCTCCTTTCTTTCTTAATCTCCTTCATGGCTTGGCAACAAGAATTAGTTTTATCCATAATGATTCCTCACCTTCAAGACGCAAGTGAGTCTGTGAAGAAGGATTTTATAGAACAGTATGAGCGCTCACTTTTCCCTCACTTGGGAACTTCTGTAGCTCAGACCAAATGGCGGACCTATCAAGACATAACTAGGGTAACACCCTGGGGTCAGCAGCACTTTCGTAACAATGTCCGCTTAGCCATGGTTATTGAAGCTTTGGGTTTGGGTCCCCGATACTACTGCGTCATGAGATCAAGGCATCTTGGGTTTTCTGAGCGGTTCTTCTTACTGGCGTGTTTTCTTCCTCATGAGAAGATATGCTTTTACCCCGTTTTCTCAGAGGTCCTTTTGTTAGATCACCTCATACCACTGAGATAGGTGCGGCAATAACCAACAGAATTATTCCCATAGATGAGTTACCTTATACTTGTGCAGCTTGTGAGTGCTGCTTCTGTGACCATATGATAGACGGGCTTATGGAAGTCTAAAGAGTTCTTCTATCTTTACTGTATAAGTTCCGAGAATGAATAAAGTTTAAATCTTGTTCTTATCTTGCTCTCTTTGAGACTTTTCTTGGTGGTTAATCTTGATTAAAATTTTTCTCTAAGTCTCATATTCGTGCATCTTGCGAAATTACCCTAGTTTGCGAGATGAGAACATCTCGCGTTTTTTAAGTGGGGTAGAATGTAAGATTCCTCCCCCACCCCCTTTTTGATGTCTAGTATCTTCCCCTGTAATCAATCCCTCTTCAGAAATATAAAGACCTTGTTTCTAACTATTTTAACCTAGAGAGAGAAAATATTCTAGAGAGAGAATATTCAGATTTTGAATATTTTTGGATAAAAAATATCTCTTATAATTAAGATGAATTCCCCTGAAACAGAAATTCAAAAAGAATTTTCCAATGTGCAATTGGAATTAATTGGAAATGTGTATAAAGGACCTTAGCCTAAGGGTCTAGATTTTTAGAAATTTTTGGATTATGGTCCAATTAAGGTTCCTATGGGCCAATAGCATCAATCCATGTGTAAGGAGGAGATAAATCCAATTTGTAAAAGAAGATACCCAAAAATGAGTAAATGCTCACATAAGATGAAGAGTTGAAAATGTACAAGGTTTATTAGTAAAAAACTATGAGCAATATTAAAAATATGAGATATTTTGGGTATCCAAAAATGAGTAAATGCTCACATAAGATGAAGAGTTGAAAATGTACAAGGTTTATTAGTAAAAAACTATGAGCAATATTAAAAATATGAGATATTTTGGGTATAATGATTCCATTTTGACACATATGTAAGGAAGGGGAGTTCTTTAAAGGAGGTGCATATTTCACATGCTTGAAGGAGTTTTAAACTCATAAAAATTGAGATATTTCATCTCTCCTCTCTCCTCATTCAAGTCTAGTTCCAAAAAGTTAGCTTAACTGACCTAAAAATGGTCAAAAATTAACCAAACTGATTTGAAAAATTCTAGAATCAGTTTGTTTGGTTAGGAGCTCAATTTTTCCTATAAATAGAAGCCTACCCCTTGTTGAAAAATAGATAGTGTTTATGCATCGTTACTCTACTCCACCTAAGCCAAGAACTGTGAATTCATTAATAATTCACTAGTTTTTGGAGTTTCCCTCTTTCTTCAATCCCCATTGGTGGCTCCATCAACATACTTAACCAATTGATTGGTTGGGGGCCTCTACCGTGAACAAAGAATCAGGCAAATTGTAAGGTAATTAGTGAATTTTGATCATTTTCTATAATTTCTCAATGTTTCTCTCTTCTCAACCCCTCTCAAGATTGAGAAGCTTAATTAGAATGGTTTTTGAATGTTATTGAAGTTAATTGATGAATGGTAGTGAAGAGTTACATAATTTGATGAATGCTATTGAAGTTAATTGATTAATGATAGTTAAGAATTACATAAATTCTATTTATGCTTAATTCAAATGGTTTTTATGAAATTTCTCTCTCTCACTCAAGAAATGGTCATACTCATGACCCATTCTCAATCCAAATGAAGCTTTTCATAAAGCTTTTCCTTAATCCAAGATTAATCTATACTTGAGGTCAAATTAATGGCTTTTTTCTATGCTTTTAGTTTATGTATTTCATGAATATTAATGATTCAATCCATTATGGATTATTGATCCAATTAGGGATCATTCTAATTAATTCTTAATGATAAGCTTTATCCCTTAGAAAAAATTGAGATTTATCAGTCATAGCAGCGGAGCTATGGCAAAATTTTTATAAAAATTATGCATAAAATAATTTCATTCAAAGCATGAAAAGAGGACTTCCTACCATATTCTAGGAATTATCATCCTAGATTAATTGAAGATATTCATAGAGAAATAAATTTTTATATTATGCATATTTGATTTTCATGCATAGAGGTATGCATAATAGATTATTATTTTAACATAAAAGTGTTACTTTTATCATAATTAGATTTCATGCATAGAGGTATGCATGAAAGATTATTATTTTAATGTAAAAGTGTTACTTTTAGCACAATTGAATTTCATGCATAGAAGTATGCATAAGAGTTGATTATTTTATTATAAAAGTGTTACTTTTATCATAATTGGATTTCATGCATAGAGGTATGCATAAAAGTTGATTATTTTATTATAAAAGTGTTACTTTTATCACAATTGAATTTCATGCATAGAAGTGTGCATAAGAGTTGATTATTTTATTATAAAAGTGTTACTTTTATCATATTTGGATTTCATGTATAGAGGTATGCATAAAAGTTAATTATAAAAGTGTTACTTTTATCATATTTGGATTTCATGTATAGAGGTATGCATAAAAGTTGATTATTTTATTATAAAAGTGTGACTTTTATCATATTTAAATTTCATGCATAAAAGTATGCATAAAAGTTGATTATTTTATTATAAAAGTGTTACTTTTATCATATTTGGATTTCATGCATAGATGTATGCATAAAAGATGATTATTTTATTGTAAAAGTATTACTTTGATCATAATTAGATTTCATGCATAGAGGTATGCATAAAAGTTGATTATTTTATTATAAAAGTGTGACTTTTATTATATTTGAATTTCATGCATAAAGGTATGCATAAAAGTTGATTATTTTATTTTAAAAGTGTGACTTTTATTATATTTGGATTTCATGCATAGAGGTATGCATAAAAGATATTCTTTTATACTAAAAGTGTGATTTTCATCATAAATGAATTTTATGCATAACTTAGATGCATAAGAGAAATTCTTTTATTCTAAAAGTGTAATTCCTACCAAATTGAATTTATGCATAAGAAGATGCATAAAAGATTGATTTTTACTTCGAAAGTATTAATCTCCTTAAATAGAATTTATGCATAAATAAATGTGTAAAGAAATCCTATATCAAATATAAGAATTCTCTTGTATTCTATAAATAGATATGAGATGTGATAGGATGTGATAAGAGGTGTATAAGATGTGACAAGGGGTGATAAGATGCTTATGAAATAAGTTATGAGGTGATAAGATGAATTAAGATTTGATAAGATGTGTATGGGATGAGGTAAGAAGTGTATGTGATAGGATAAGATGTATATGGGTTGTGATAGGGCGAGAATGGATGTGATGTAAAAGATTAGATGTGAAGGCGTATGGGGTTATATGAATGGGAATGTGGAAATGGATGTATGTATGTGGATGTGTGGATGTGGAGATGGGAGTGTGGATGTGTGGATGTGGAGATGGAAGTGTGGATGTATGAATGTGGAAAGGGATGTATGCATGAAGATGTATATGCATAGATGTGAATGTGGATGTAGATGTGGCTGTATAAATGTGAATGTGAAATGTGGATGTGGATGTATGTATGTATGTGGATGTAGATGTGGATGTATAGATGTGAATGGGAAGGTGGATGTGGATGTATGTGAATGTGGATGTAGATGTGAATGTGGATGTAGATGTGGCTGTATAGATGTGAATGTGGAATGTGGATGTGGATGTATGTATGTATGTGGATGTAGATGTGGATGTATAGATGTGAATGGGAATGTGGATGTGGATGTGGATGTATGTATGTATGTGGATGTGGATGTATGAATGAGGACGTGATAGTGGATGTATGCATGTGGATGTGGATGTATGGATGTGGATGTGGATGTGTATGTATGAATGTGGATATGAGATGTGGATGTATAAATGAGGATGTGAAAATGGAGGTAAGCATGTAGATGTGGATGTATGGATGTGAATGTGGATGTGGATGTGGATGTATGGATGTGAATGTGGATGTGGATGTGGATGTATGGATGTGGATATGGATGTATGGATGTGAATGTGGATGTGGATGTGGATGTATGGATGGGGATATGGATGTGAATATAGATATGTGATGTGAAGGAATCTGAAGTGAAGAGATAGAAAATGATGTGATTGGATGAGTACACATATAAATGGAATGTGGAATAAGTAATGTGGATTAATGAGGGATAATGTGGAAAAATGAGAGTTAATATAGAAATTGTATTTGTAAACTGTTTATAAATGGTTGTTTTATGTCAAGAATGCTCGGGAAGCATTTTGACCGTCTTGTGAAGGTCGTGGAGACCTAACTGATGTTGCAACTGCTGACGGAGAGTAAGGACGTCTCGCGTAGCAAGGTCGACCGACAGCCACGGGGGTGGAGCTCAGGTGTTCACTGTGTTTTTATCCCTCCTTGCGAGGTGAGCTTTGTAGCCTTATGGCGTTTTCTCATTAACTAATAGAAGGATCGTTTTTCCGGGAGAAAAAAAAAAAGCAAGGTCGACCGAGGTCTTGACCAGCCTCGGTTCGATTAAAATGGTGAGCTTTCGATACGGTGGATGAGGGACCAAGGAAGCGGCCTATGAGTGAAGCGCTAGGTCACCTGTGAAGGATCCTAGAGGGTGCTGACCATACGGTGCTCGGGCTGACTACGTTAGAGTAAAAAGTTATCCTGGTGGAATCGCCCGTGCTTTCCGGTAAAGGAAGTTTTTTCGGGTGAAGAACCTTTTCCCTGAATACTTCTCAAGAGTCCCACCTGTTTTAAGGATTCAGAACAATGAGTTTAGAAGTGAGAATCGATGTTTTGGATATCAAGGTTTTGGTCTTCATTCGAGTACGGCCCAAAAGTTCTTTATCTCTTCGGAAGTATAAGAAGTTATCTCCCAGATATTGTGGACCAAAGAAAGTAGGTGATTTAGCTTACGAACTTCTTTTATCTCCTCATCTCAAAGTTCTGAATGCCTTCTATAGAAAAATGTGCCAAACCCAAATCATGGAAAGACGGTAAAACTTCAGTGGCAAGTTACCGTTGGCTTCTAAGTTACGCTAGCTCCTTCCTTTATATAAGTCGTAACTTTTACTTGTCGTTCACAATAATCTTACTCCCATCCATCTCCTTTCTTTCTTAATCTCCTTCATGGCTTGGCAACAAGAATTAGTTTTATCCATAATGATTTCTCACCTTCAAGACGCAAGTGATTCTGTGAAGAAGGATTTTATAGAACAATATGAGCGCTCACTTTTCCCTCACTTGGGAACTTCTGTAGCTCAGACCAAATGGCAGACCTATCAAGACATAACTAGGGTAACACCCTGGGATCAGCAGCACTTTCGTAACAATGTCCACTTAGCCATGGTTATTGAAGCTTTGGGTTTGGGTCCCCGATACTACTGCGTCATGAGATCAAGGCATCTTGGGTTTTCTGAGCGGGACTTCTTACTGGCGTGTTTTCTTCCTCATGAGAAGATATGCCTTTACCCCGTTTTTGGCTTGCCTCTCAGAGGTCCTTTTGTTAGATCAGCTCATACCACTGAGATAGATGCGGCAATAACCAACAGAATTATTCCCATAGATGAGTTACCTTATACTTGTGCAGCTTGTGAGTGCTGCTTTTGTGACCATATGATGGACGGGCTTATGGAAGTGTAAAGAGTTCTTCTATCTTTACTGTATAAGTTCCGAGAATGAATAAAGTTTAAATCTTGTTCTTATCTTGCTCTCTTTGAGACTTTTCTTGGTGGTTAATCTTGATTAAAATTTTTCTCTAAGTCTCATATTCGTGCATCTTGCGAAATTACCCTAGTTTGCGAGATGAGGATATCTCGCGTTTTTTAAGTGGGGTAGAATGTAAGATTCCTCCCCCACCCCCTTTTTGATGTCTAGTATCTTCCCCTATAATCAATCCCTCTTCAGAAATATAAAGACCTTGTTTCTAACTATTTTAACCTAGAGAGAGAAAATATTCTAGAGAGAATATTCAGATTTTGAATATTTTTGGATAGAAAAATATCTCTTATAATTAAGATGAATTCCCCTGAAACAGAAATTCAAAAAGAGTTTTTCAATGTGCAATTGAAATTAATTGGAAATGTGTATAAAGAACCTTAGCCTAAGGGTCTAGATTTTTAGAAATTTTTGGATTATGGTCCAATTAAGGTTCCTATGGGCCAATAGCATCAATCCATGTGTAAGGAGGAGATAAATCCAATTTGTAAAAGAAGATACCCAAAAATGAGTAAATGCTCACATAAGATGAAGAGTTGAAAATGTACACGGTTTATTAGTAAAAAACTATGAGCAATATTAAAAATATGAGATATTTTGGGTATCCAAAAATGAGTAAATGCTCACATAAGATGAAGAGTTGAAAATGTACAAGGTTTATTAGTAAAAAACTATGAGCAATATTAAAAATATGAGATATTTTGGGTATAATGATTCCATTTTGACACATATGTAAGGAAGGGGAGTTCTTTAAAGGAGGTGCATATTTCACATGCTTGAAGGAGTTTTAAACTCATAAAAATTGAGATATTTCATCTCTCCTCTCTCCTCATTCAAGTCTAGTTCCAAAAAGTTAGCTTAACTGACCTAAAAATGGTCAAAAATTAACCAAACTGATTTGGAAAATTCTAGAATCAGTTTGTTTGGTTAGGAGCTCAATTTTTCCTATAAATAGAAGCCTACCCCTTGTTGAAAAATAGATAGTGTTTATGCATCGTTACTCTACTCCACCTAAGCCAAGAACTGTGAATTCATTAATAAATAACTAGTTTTTGGAGCTTCCCTCTTTCTTCAATCCCCGTTGGTGGCTCCATCAACATACTTAACCAATTGATTGGTTGGGGGCCTCTACCGTGAACAAAGAATCAAGCAAATTGTAAGGTAATTAGTGAATTTTGATCATTTTCTATAATTTCTCAATGTTTCTCTCTTCTCAACCCCTCTCAAGCTTGAGAAGCTTAAATAGAATGGTTTTTGAATGTTATCACTACTACATGTTAGCCTAATACCGGGGCTTGTACCAGCGCTATTTAACGGGGTCTAAAAATGCCTCGTCATCGGTATAAGCGCCGGTATAAGCGCCGGAACCACAGCGTCGGTATAAGTGTCGGGTAACAATACCGGCGCCTATACCGGTGCATATACCGACGCTCACCGGGGGTAATACCGACGCGTAAACCGGCACCTATACCACTTTATATACCGACGGATAAACCGGCCTCTATACCGGTTCATATACCGACGTATAAACCGGCCTCTATACCAATGCATATACCGACTCTGGTACCGGGGCATATACCGACGCTGTAGCAGAATTTTTTTTTTGGGCAGAATAGTGCTGCCTGGGTGTTGCCTAGCTGCCTGCAATGAGCAAGATCAACAACAGCAAACAGACAGCACCATTCTGTCTACAATAGAGCACAAAAACAACCGTGCTCGTTTGCATATTTTCCTGATCGACAAACAAGAAATTAAATTAAACATTAATACTCAAGAATGTTTTGATCATATTTCATTAGTTTGAAGGTCATCTTACATCATGGTAATGCCTCCCAATTGACGGTCTCTCCTTCTTCTTCAAGCATCTCAAACAAGGCCACAAGGCCATGTTTGTGAGCGTACTTCTCCTCTCGCCTACTTGGTGGGCGATTCATGGCCAACTCCTGCACACACGATTAACAATTATAACTTTTAGAAATCAACATTTAGCCCACATACATACATTTAAATAAATAAAATTGCTACAAACACTTACGAATTCATGGCGCATGGTTTCGTAACCACCACTCCCGAGATGAGAAGCCCCTACTGTTTGGAGTCTTGCCCTTGCCGCCTCTCTTTGTTGTTGAAACCTGTCTGGTGTCTCGGTGAGCTCGTGAGCAATGGCTGCCCACTCCCTGTCATCTAGCCAAACAGGTTTCTCCTTCCGCTCTCTAAATGCGTCCCTCGCCTCTGACCTACGATGCCCCATCAAAATGCGAGCTGTATACTGTATCCACTCATTAGAGACGACATTCATAGGGTCAGATGGCTGGAACTCTTGCTTTATCTTTGTGTTTATATAATTTTTCTTCCCCTTGTCTTGCTGATCCCATTTAGTCATGACAGAGTCATGAAACTGTATAGTGCACAATTGTCGAATGCGTGTCTTCATTGCCTTCCCTGCACTATCCATTATTGGTGCCCCATCCCTAATTGTGTAAATCTTGCTGTTGTCATGGTCATGTGCACCCCATGGAGTGGAAGGTGACCCTATGGGTGTGCTATCTACAGATGAGAGCGAAGGACGACGCTCACGTGGTGGTGGTGTCACAGCATCTGTGGCACTACCACCACAACAACCTCCCCCTGAAGACCTACTACGTGAGCGCCGTCTATGTGAAGAGGTGGTAGATCGAGCTGTAAGAGGAGTGGAAGGCTGTGTGGTATGAGGTGTGGGAGCTGCTGTCGTACCCACGGGTGTGGGAACTGGCGTCGGGAAGCCAGATGGTGAGGCAGATGTCCCTGCTCCAGAACCCCAATAACTCTGAGCCATGGCTCTCTGCTCTGGAGTCATGGACGAAAGAAAACCATATAACTGCTGGGGACTCATGCCCTGCGGTGTAGGATTAAATGAGAAATCTGGACTGTAGTCGTAGGGCGGTGAGTCACCCATAGCCTGTTGGACAAAAAACCATATGACAAACTTGTACGGAATGAAAATTACACGGTAAACAATGAATGAAAGAACCATAAGATAAACATTAACAATGATAAACAACATTGGTAAAACTATATCAACTTGCTCCTACAGTAGTGATTATGATGGTAAACATTAACAATGGTAAACAATGAATGGACCTTCAATGTCATAAAACCATTACAAATATGTCATAACTATTTGCATAATCATTAAGATACATCATTTTAAAAATCATTATCTATTCTATCATCCTCATTAAGATCAGTAGCTCCAAAGAGATCTATGTCTATGTACATTTCAGCATCCTCATCATTAAAAGTCCCTTGATGAAGGATGTCTTCATCATCTATGTCTTCTTCCTCAACTTGTTTTTCAGCTTCCTTGGTTTGCACCTCTTCATTTGGATCTTGCTCTAGTTGCTCCTCTTCATTTGCTTGCTCCTCTTCATTGTTGATATCGGCTTGTTCTTGCTGCTCTCCATTACCCTGTGCATCCACATCACCTTGTTGTAGCTCAAATTCTTCAAAAATTTGCTTACTGCGGGGGGCGACTTGAACCACAAACAGCCAGCGTGGATCTTTTGGATCCGCTTTAAAGACAACCTGCTCACAATGCTCTGGGCGCACAAAAGTATCTTGCTGATCGGTCCATACCTTTGTGGAGTCCACTTGGATGAGGCCACTCTTGTCTCTACGTACAGTTGCATGTGGCCCATTCATGATTACCTTGAACCACTTCACATCAAAGATAAACAACTCAAAACTTCTGAAGCCAACCTTTAATATATCTTGAATGGTTCCAAAGTAATCAAGCATTCCAGTAATCGTGTTATCATCACTTGCACTTGCACGACTTTCTTGAACAAACTGTGCTGTGACACCACAATCAAAGGTTGCTCTTCTTTGGTCTATTCGTTCTACTCGAAAATGACATCCATGTGACCAAAACGCCCCATATTTGTGATACTACAAATAGCACAAAAAGTTTGTTGATGGAGAATCAAGCACAGAGACATGTAGAGAAAAAAATGAGAGACATGTAGAACTTAAACACTTACATGCCAATCGCATCCTTTTGTAAGCTCCTCCTCCTCCTCTGTTATAGGTAAACCAGCACGTTTGGCTTCTAAAATTGTAGCTTCTAGCCATCTACCTGTGGGAAAGTCCGGAAGAGCTTGCATACCTTCTGGATATGGGAGATTTCTTGTAGTGCGATTCCTTCTGAAACTTAAACGATCTTGTACTCGCTGTCGCTTGAGAGCTTCATATGTCTCAATCCACTTCTCCATTACAGATGAGTTCAAGATGCAAAATTTGTTGATTTTTTCTCTCAAAGTGTTATCCATCTTTCTCTTAATGCCTTGGCCTTGAGGTTCCTCACCAATGACTCGCCTGTTGGACTCTTGAGACCATAGTCGAGGTATCTCTGGATCTGAGGAACTTAAATATTCAGTGATGTAAACAAGGGACTCTTGTATCAGCCACCCTTCTGACATACTACCCTCTGGGCGAGCCATTTGGCGAACAAATCCCTTTAATGTCTTCATAAACCTCTCCAAAAAGAACATCCATCTTGAATGGACTGTTCCAGCAACTGCAACCTCATCTACAACATGAACTAGCAGATGCATCTGGATTGTTAATAAACTTGTAGGGAAAAACTTCTCTACCATGCAGACTGCCTCTATGGAGTTTAAACGCGCTGTCTCCAAAGTGTCTCTCTTTATCTCTTTTGAAGAAATCCAGCGCACCAATGTGCCAATCTTATAGATAGTAGCTCTAATGTCTTCAGTGAGGCAATCTTTTATTGCTATGGGTAGCACAAATTGTAGAAACTTGTGCCAATCATGACTCTTGAGACCACTAAGATCATCATCCTTTGTAAATGCACTTTTCAAGCAATGCATACAACCTGTAGGAGTCCGAAACTCTGAAATTGTCCTCTTGACTTGTTGTTCCTCCATCTTGTTAAAAACCCATGGGGCTCTTGGAAGTAGCACCTTTCCATTGGGTCTAGTGCGAGCCCACAACTCTTGCATGCAACCAATCTCTTCCAAGTCATCCCTTTGGCCTTTAGTATCCTTTTTTCCTGTCATGGTCTTCCATAGAATGTCAGCTACATTCTTGAAAATATGCATCGGGTCAAGCAAATGGTTTATAAGGAGATCACCCCAATAGGGGAGTTGGTGAAAGATACAGAGCCTCTTCATCCCAGGACATGCCAAGTTGGTACTTACATCGCATGCATGGACACGCTATTCTCTCTTCAAGATTGAGAGGCTCCATCTAGCAGGATAACATGTATATGCAGCTCATTAAACACAAATCAGCTTATCTCCTCTCCATACAAAATTAAATAGAATTTGAACAAGGATGGAGAGAGAAGCTATCTCTATTCATAAATAGCTGTTTATAAAGGCCTTATGCAATAATCTAAATGCATATTATAAGTATAAGCTTGCATAATAAGGCTGCAAGACTTATGCATAAGCTCTATGCATAAGCCTTATGCATAAGTCTTATGCATAAGCCATATGCATAAGCTCTATGCATAAGCCATATGCATAAGTCTTATGCACACGCTCTATGCATAAGTCTTATGCATAAGCCATATGCACACGCTCTATGCACAAGTCTTATGCATAAGCCATAAGCTCGGACCTAATCCCAAAAACCCTAGGACTGAATTAGGGTTTTGTAAATTCCGCCAGAGTCTCCTTTGTAATTGGAACCAAATCTCAAATGAAAATGCAACTTCTTAAAACTTGTACGCAATACTCTTTGTATCCC
Organism: Cibotium barometz; assembly: GCF_041138505.1. NCBI lineage: Eukaryota > Viridiplantae > Streptophyta > Polypodiopsida > Cyatheales > Cibotiaceae > Cibotium > Cibotium barometz. The sequence goes on from NC_141086.1 coordinate 38,867,712, forward strand.
ATAATGTCATGAAAGATCATATGCACTCTTTGTCCATCAAAGCATTTGCAATATCCACACAATATGACGGAAAAGGGGCCCCATTGCCCAAATGCATCCACAAAGTCGATGGTGAGGATTGTTGAGGACGCGCGTTGAAGCTTGCCAATCTCCCGGCCAAGCTCTTCTCACCCCTTCACCGAGTTTTCCTCCAAGGTGAAGGTTGAGGCCATTTCTTCACACCGGTGTACCTAATCCCCCTTTGTACCACTTTACCAAGCAATCACGGCACAAAGAGTTCAAGCCATTCTCCCCTTGGCCTCTCCAACCAATGCCAAGGTACCCTCACACATTGCTAGATTCTATAGAAACTTGAAGTGGTAGCAATGGTGAGTGTAGGTACAAAATGATGTGGATAATATCAAATGATAGAACAAGTTTGTTGGCTTACAAGTATTGAGCATGACTCATGCCCTTTTACAATTTAGAACTCATCAATAAAGCATGGACTCATGCCTCAATCCATCATCCAAAAGCTCCAACACAAACCAACAATTCACAATGCCCTCACCATGGCATTTGCATAAGCATTTGTTAACCACAATCAAGGCATTTGCAATTGCATTTCAACAATCCCTTTCACATAAGCCTTATGCACATGCTCTATGCAATTACGCTCTATGCAACTGCCTTATGCACACGCTCTATGCATAAGCCTTATGCATAAGCTCTATGCATAAGCCATATGCATAAGTCTTATGCGTACGCTCTATGCATAAGCCATATGCATAAGTCATATGCATAAGTCTTATGCATACGCTCTATGCATAAGCCTTATGCACACGCTCTATGCAAGACTTATGCATAAGCTCTATGCTATATGCCTTATGCACTATGCTAACCCTTAATCCCTTTCACATAAGCCTTATGCACACGCTCTATGCAATTACGCTCTATGCAATTACGCTCTATGCATAAGCCTTATGCACACGCTCTATGCATAAGCCTTATGCATAAGCTCTATGCATAAGCCATATGCATAAGTCTTATGCGTACGCTCTATGCATAAGCCATATGCATAAGTCTTATGCATACGCTCTATGCATAAGTCTTATGCATACGCTCTATGCAAGACTTATGCATAAGCTCTATGCATAAGCTCTATGCTATATGCCTTATGCACTATGCTAACCCTTAATCCCTTTCACATAAGCCTTATGCACACGCTCTATGCAATTACGCTCTATGCATAAGCCTTATGCACACGCTCTATGCATAAGCCTTATGCATAAGCTCTATGCATAAGCCATATGCATAAGCCATATGCATAAGTCTTATGCGTACGCTCTATGCATAAGCCATATGCATAAGTCATATGCATAAGTCTTATGCATACGCTCTATGCATAAGTCTTATGCATACGCTCTATGCAAGACTTATGCATAAGCTCTATGCATAAGCTCTATGCTATATGCCTTATGCACTATGCTAACCCTTAATCCCTTTCACATAAGCCTTATGCACACGCTCTATGCAATTACGCTCTATGCATAAGCCTTATGCATAAGCTCTATGCATAAGCCATATGCATAAGTCTTATGCGTACGCTCTATGCATAAGCCATATGCATAAACTCTATGCATAAGTCATATGCATAAGTCTTATGCATACGCTCTATGCATAAGTCTTGCATACGCTCTATGCAAGACTTATGCATAAGCTCTATGCTATATGCCTTATGCACTATGCTAACCCTTAATCCCATCACCCAATGGTGTAATAAACATGATCTTGTTTTACATGGATAATAGATCTTACCTTGATAACATATATAAACTCTATGAATAAAGAGAATACCTTATGCATAGAAAAACAGAGCACAAGACTTATATGTTATATGTATAAGAGAGTAAAAACATTCAAAAAGCTTTCAACAAGACGGCTACGCAAGCTCTATGTACAATGTCCATGCAAGCTTTCAAGAAACCTATGCATAGAGATTTTATAAGCTTGTAAGAAACCCATGCATAGAGATTTTATAAGCTTACAAACTCTATGCATAAAGCCTATGCATAGAGCTTATGCATAGAGATTTCACAAGCTCACAAGCTCTATGAATAGAGCTTATGCATAACGCTTGCAAGAAGGCTATGCATAGAGATTGCAAGCTTATTATAGGTTTTATGCATAGATATTAAATTAATCCTATGTGTAAGCTTACAAGAACCCAAAACTAACCCTAAACCATAAAACAGGGATGCAAAAATTCATAGAAAATAGCATAAACAAGAAAAATCGAAAGAGGATCTACCTCTTTTTTGCAAAGCTGAAGGAGAGGATTGGTGAAAGATTGGTGAGGTGAAAGAGCTGCAAAATAAAATATTAAACAAACTAATTAGTAAATTAAACACAAGAAAAAGAACTAATACAAAACCCTAAAATCTCTATGCATGCATTAGGAGATCTATGCATACATAGAGAGCTCTCAACATGCATAGAGAGCCAAAAAAACACAAAACCCTAAACGTCCTAATTCTTAAATTAAAAAGTAAAAGCAATTGCAATAACATATTAGGAGAAGGAGAAGAGGAGAAAAGAAGAAAGAAGGAGAAAAGAGGAGAGAGGAAAAAAGAGGAGAGAGAGAGAAAGAGAAGAGAGAGAGAAAGCACCTTCTTCGCTTGTTCTTGCGCTTCCTCTGCGAAAAAACCAGAAAATAGGCTCTCCACTGTGAAAAACTTACGAGCGCCGGTATATGCTACGGAATATGCGTCGGAATATACGTCGGTATATGCTACGGTATAGGCGTCGGTATAGGCATCGGAATAAGCGTCGGTATAGGCGTCGGTATACGCGACGGGACACGAAAATTTAAAAAAACCCCGCCATGCTTGTCTCCTCCAACATTACGACGGACATACCGACGTTCGACATTTGCGTCGGTATTTTAGCGTCGGTATGCCCTCAAGCTCTTGTAGTGTATTGAAGTTAATTGATGAAATGGTAGTGAAGAGTTACATAATTTGATGAATGCTATTAAAGTTAATTGATTAATGATAGTTAAGAATTACATAAATTTCTATTTATGCTTAATTCAAATGGTTAATCCAAATGAAGCTTTTCATAAAGCTTTTCCTTAATCCAAGATTAATCTATACTTGAGGTCAAATTAATGGCTTTTTTCTATGCTTTTAGTTTATGTATTTCATGAATATTAATGATTCAATCCATTATGGATTATTGATCCAATTAGGGATCATTCTAATTAATTCTTAATGTAAGCTTTATCCCTTAGAAAAAATTGAGATTTATCAGTCATAGTAGCGGAGCTATGGTAAAATTTTTATAAAAATTACGCATAAAATAATTTCATTCAAAGCATGAAAAGAGAACTTCCTACCATATTCTAGGAATTCTCATCCTAGATTAATTGAAGATATTCATAGAGAAATTGATTTTTATATTATGCATATTTGATTTTCATGCATAGAGGTATGCATATTAGATTATTATTTTAACATAAAAGTGTTACTTTTATCATAATTAGATTTCATGCATAGAGGTATGCATAAAAGATTATTATTTTAATGTAAAAGTGTTACTTTTAGCACAATTGAATTTCATGCATAGAAGTATGCATAAGAGTTGATTATTTTATTATAAAAGTGTTACTTTTATCATAATTGGATTTCATGCATAGAGGTATGCATAAAAGTTGATTATTTTATTATAAAAGTGTTACTTTTATCACAATTGAATTTCATGCATAGAAGTGTGCATAAGAGTTGATTATTTTATTATAAAAGTGTTACTTTTATCATATTTGGATTTCATGCATAGAGGTATACATAAAAGTTGATTATAAAAGTGTTACTTTTATCATATTTGGATTTCATGTATAGAGGTATGCATAAAAGTTGATTATTTTATTATAAAAGTGTGACTTTTATCATATCTGAATTTCATGCATAAAAGTATGCATAAAAGTTGATTATTTTATTATAAAAGTGTTACTTTTATCATATTTGGATTTCATGCATAGATGTATGCATAAAAGATGATTATTTTATTATAAAAGTATTACTTTTATCATAATTAGATTTAATGCATAGAGGTATGCATAAAAGTTGATTATTTTATTATAAAAGTGTGACTTTTATTATATTTGAATTTCATGCATAAAGGTATGAATAAAAGTTGATTATTTTATTTTAAAAGTGTGACTTTTATTATATTTGGATTTCATGCATAGAGGTATGCATAAAAGATATTCTTTTATCCTAAAAGTGTGATTTTCATCATAAATGGATTTTATGCATAAGAGAAATTCTTTTATTCTAAAAGTGTAATTCCTACCAAATTGAATTTATGCATAAGAAGATGCATAAAAGATTGATTTTTACTTCAAAAGTATTAATCTCCTTAAATAGAATATATGCATAAATAAATGTGTAAAGAAATCTTATATCAAATATAAGACTTCTTTGTATTCTATAAATAGATATGAGATGTGATAGGATGTGATAAGAGGTGTATAAGATGTGAAAAGAGGTGATAAGATGCTTATGAAATAAGTTATGAGGTGATAAGATAAATTAAGATTTGATAAGATGTGTATGGGATGAGGTAAGAAGTGTATGTGATAGGATAAGATGTATATGGGTTGTGATAGGGTGAGAATGGATGTGATGTAAAAGATTAGATGTGAAGACATATGGGGTTATATGAATGGGAATGTGGAAATGGATGTATGTATGTGGATGTGTGGATGTGGAGATGGGAGTGTGGATGTATGAATGTGGAAAGGGATGTATGCATGAAGATGTATATGCATAGATGTGAATGTGGATATAGATGTGGCTGTATAAATGTGAATGTGGAATGTGGATGTGGATGTATGTATGTATGTGGATGTATAGATGTGAATGGGAAGGTGGATGTGGATGTATGTGAATGTGGATGTAGATGTGGATGTATAGATGTGAATGTGGATGTAGATGTGGCTGTATAGATGTGAATGTGGAATGTGGATGTGGATGTATGTATGTATGTGGATGTAGATGTGGATGTATAGATGTGAATGGGAATGTGGATGTGGATGTGGATGTATGTATGTATGTGGATGTGGATGTATGAATGAGGACGTGATAGTGGATTTATGCATGTGGATGTGGATGTGGATGTATGGATGTGGATGTGGATGTGTATGTATGAATGTGGATATGGGATGTGGATGTATAAATGAGGATGTGAAAATGGAGGTAAGCATGTAGATGTGGATGTATGGATGTGAATGTGGATGTGGATGTGGATGTATGGATGTGAATGTGGATGTGGATGTGGATATGGATGTATGGATGTGAATGTGGATGTGGATGTGGATGTATGGATGTGGATATGGATGTGAATATAGATATGTGATGTGAAGGAATCTGAAGTGAAGAGATGGAAAATGATGTGATTGGATGAGTACACATATAAATGGAATGTGGAATAAGTAATGTGGATTAATGAGGGATAATGTGGAAAAATGAGAGTTAATATAGAAATTGTATTTGTAAACTGTTTGTAAATGGCTGTTTTATGTCAAGAATGCTGGGGAAGCATTTTGACCATCTTGTGATTAAGGTCGTGGAGACCTAACTGATAAAGTTGCAACTGCTGACGGAGAGTCAATGGAGGACGTCTCGCGTAGCAAGGTCGACCGAGGTCTTGATCAGCCTCGGTTCGATTAAAATGGTGAGCTTCCGGTATGGTGGATGAGGGACCAAGGAAGCGGCCTATGAGTGAATGGCTAGGTCACCTGTGAAGGATCCTAGAGGGTGCAGACCATACGGTACTCGGGCTCTGGGTCGCCTAGGATACCCACGCGTGCATCGAGGAAGATATTGGAACAAGGAGTAAGAGTTGTTTTCTGAAACCGGGCATGGATCTGGTTGATTAACCTTGCTGGTCTTCAATGGATGAGTCCATGGCTCTTTTTATGGATCTGTTGGTTGATCTTGCTGATCTTCAACGAAAGTCTATCTTGATTTTTATAAGTGATTATATTGCCGAGTATTATGGGCTAGGAACTATTGAAAAGGCCCTTGTGTGGACAGGTGGTGAGCGTTCTAGTTGCCAATGATGCCATAGATACTCTGATGAAGGAATGATGGGAAATTATGAATCAACCGGATAAATTGGAAGATTGTGATCAGTGGTACTATGGTTTCATTAAAGGATTGTTTTAAAGTTAGCTGATGCTAAGAAAAAGGCAATTTCATATTGGGTGTGTAAGTGGTGTGGCTAGTTTTATGTTTGCATGAACTTTCGGCTAGGGGGCCTTGGAACTCTTTTCCTTGGTACCCGGGACAAAACCTAACCAAATTCCAAATTGGATCCCATCACTACAGTGGTTGGGTGGTTGGCTAACCCATGGGATCGGATGGGGTTAGGCTGGACTGATGGATCCATAAATCGAGACTCAACTTTTGTTATTACGATAGATAAAGTAAATCCCAGACAGTAATTGTTCTATGGATAGGAATCAACGGCTGTGCCTCTTGAATGGGGAAAAAAGCGTTGATCCCAATGATCCAAGTGCAAGTTTCTTCCTTGATCTGACCAAATATCTTATAGATGCAATTGGATCAGTTTGATCAAAAATGATCTTGACTACGTTAGAGTAAAAAGTTATCCTGGTGGAATCGCCCGTGCTTTCCGGTAAAGGAAGTTTTTCCGGGTTCGGTTTTGGAACAACCGACGGATTAGTCTCTTATCCGGATATCCGTGGGTGAGGCCTCGAGTGTGGGACCCCTATCCCGTGCGTGAAGTGCTACTTCCGCTGCTAGTACCCCGAATCCGTTGCTTGGTGGGAACAGGGATCTCACATGCAAGAGCTTGCATGTAAGAGCTAGATGCATTAAGCATGTATGCAAGAGCCCGCATGAAGCTAGCTAGATGTATACAGCTAGATGCAAGAGCCTGGTGCATAGATCCTACATAGAGATATATTGAAAGGTCTCCATGAACCTTCTAGAAGATAATAGGAAAATTCTCCATCCAACCGCTGGATATAGGAACCCTAGCTGGCTAAAATAGCCTTGGTCGAACACACATGTCCGGACTCCCTTAAACCGCCTAACTCCCACCTAGTCCTAGCGGTGTCCTCACACTACTCCCCCACTTTGGAAGAGTTTTCGTCATTGAAAAAAAGGTAGGATATCGGGTCTTAAGAGTAGTAACGTCCTCCCAAATTGAACCTTCTCCTGGTCTATTCTTCCACTTAACTAGACATTATTGTCTAATTCTGTGACGTGTTCGCTTCTCTTGAAGATCCAAGATGCGCTCTAGCTCGTGAGGTAACACTGGAGACTCAATTAAATCTACAAGAGAACTTGTATCCACCACATTGGCATCTTGCCTAGCCATTTCCATGACTGATATGAAAATCTGGGTGAACCTTGGAATGTTCTAGCAGATCTAGAACTAACTTGTAGGCAACTTCACCTACATGCTTAAGTATTGTGAGGAAAGGTCCACAATACCTAGGAGACAGCTATGGGACTTTTCCCGTCTTCGAAGTTTCTAAACTCCAGGGAACTTTGAGAAATACTTGGTCACCTTTTTAAAATGTGACCACTATGTGGTCTTCATCCGCAATAATGCTTGTAACGATCTTGGGCCCGTTTAACATTTTCCTCAGCGATCTTTAGCATATCGTATTATGATCTCATAGAAAATCTTAAACCTTTGAATTCTTTTAGTAGGTAACCCCACAACTACTAGAGATTGGGATTAAAACCCATATATAAGCATGAAAGGACTAAAGGTTATAGCTACATGATTGGCATTGTTGTAGGCAAATTCTTGTGTTGTTTTAGTTGGAATAAACTGAGACATCTTGGTAACCATGTCCACTACACCTACATGCTTAAGTATTGTGAGGAAAGGTCCACAATACCTAGGAGACAGCTATGGGACTTTTCCCATCTTCAAAGTTTCTAAACTCCAGGGAACTTTGAGAAATACTTGGTCACCTTTTTAAAATGTGACCACTATGTGGTCTTCATCCGCAATAATGCTTGTAATGATCTTGGGCCCGTTTAACATTTTCCTCAGCGATCTTTAGTATATCATATTATGATCTCATAGAAAATCTTAAACCTTTGAATTCTTTTAGTAGGTAACCCCACAACTATTACAGATTGGGATTAAAACCCATACATAAGCATGAAAGGACTAAAGGTTATAGCTACATGATTGGCATTGTTGTAGGCAAATTCTTGTGTTGTTTTAGTTGGAATAAACTGAGACATCTTGGTAACCATGTCCACTACAACCCAGATGGCATCATGACCCCTACTAGTTGTAGGTAGACCTACAATAAAATCCATAGAGATGCTTTCCCACTTACCACCATCAGGGATCTCTAATGGTTGTAATAGCCTGCCTATTTTAAGAAGCTTAGCCTTATCGACCTAGAATTTTTTATAATGTAAAGAGTATTTTTAGATGTCCTTGTGAAGTCCAAGCTAATAGAATTTCCTTCTCCTCACTAAGGCATAGGTCTTCCTGATTCGAGGATGACCTATACTTGGATTATCATGATACTACATAAAGATTTGACACCTAGTGTGTCAGAGTCCAAGGGTACACGCACTCTTCCTTTGTGTAACAAGAACCCATTATCGATGGAAAAATTCTTCTTGTCCCTAGAAAAAGAGGAGAGCTAGGTGTGGAACTATCATTTGCACTCGCTACTACGGAGTGGGAGCAATCCTTGTGTGTAACAAATGTCCACACCTTTGCATATGATTGATCATGTTGGCACTTGCCTTTGAGTGTATCTAAAAATTCTCTTTTGAACTTTGTGAAACTCAATGAGCTGAATTGAGGCATGCGACTTAAAGCATCACCCATGACGTTGTATTGGTCTTTGTGAAACCTTAGTTGAAAGTCAAATTTTTGGAGGATTTCTACCCATCGAGCTTTACGAGCTTTCAAATTAGTTTGAGTTATCAACCATTTGATACTCTCATGATCAAAGACAATCTCAAACTTAGCACTGTAGAGATAATGTCTCCACTTGCCTAGAGTGTGAATGATGGCATAAAGCTCACACTCATATGCAGAATAATTCCACTGAGCTCTATCCAACTTCTTGCTCTCAAAAGCTACTAGTCTTCCTCCTTGAAGAAGAACGTCACCAACTACATGGTCACTAGCATCCGTTTCAACCACAAATGGCTGATTAGGATATACCATTTCCAACACATGTGCGATAGCTATGGCAACCATAAGGCGATCGAAACTTTGTTGTTGGTCAAGACCCCAAACAAAGTTGTGACCCTTAGCCTTTAATTGGTCCATCATGGGAACCTCTAACTTAGCATAATCTTGAAATGAATTTGCGATAGAACCTGTACTTGTTTACCATTGACCTCAAAATCAAAAGTATTATCTAGATAACTATGAGAAAGAGATGGTCCTAAATGAAACAACTATTCATGACCCAAAATAACATCAGCTCTCATAATATGCATAGCTTGAAAATACAACTGCATTTCATGTCCTTAAATACTAAGTGGTACTTGCTTAACCATCGTGTCCCATACATGCTTATTAGCAGCCCATTAGTAAGAAATACCATTTATACTCACTAGGGCTTTTTGGCAATTTTGAATTTTTAAGCAAGTGATAATTCAAAAGGTTGTGTAGTCCCATCGTCCTCAATCATGACACAAACTCTTTGTCTTTGATGTGTTCATGCATTCAAACCAAATCATAAGGCCCCAAAAGAGGGCATCCATATCATAGAGGTTACACAACACTCATGCGTGGCATAAGTATGGTATACTTGAGCTTTAGAAAACTTCTTGGAAGCTTTAAGTGGCAAGACTTGCAACGTGCACTGCCTTACTTTCATCCTTATCGACATCTTTGCCACAGTTCTTTGGACAATTCTATTTACTATCATGATTAGAGCATCCATGCAAATAAAACATAATTTTTCCTTTTTAGCTCTCTCATAATCTTGCAAAGATAAGGGACCCCTTAGCCCCTTACCCTTCTTAACCATATCATTACCTTGTTTAGCCCCTTCCATTTGTTTCCCTTCTTTGAACTACGGAAGTCGGATGTTTCAACCCAAGGTGTCTTAGCTGTGTGTGTCTTCTCAATATCATCATCGAAGATCTATGCACTTTTTATGGCCTCTTCCAAAGTTTTAGGATATTGAGTTTTAACCTTAGTTTTATATTCAATATATCTAAACCATGTAGAAAACCTCATACTTTTTGGAAGTCATCCAAGCCTTTGAGCTTGAGAATTATCTCGCGATACTTGGAAATATATTGGTTTAACACAAGATGTTCCAGCTTACAATTGTCGAAAGCATCCCAATTCCAATCCCTCTCGTCTCACGTAAGAATTCTTTTCGACGAAGAGTTTCTGAAAAACAGCTCATGTCATAGGTTGATCGCTCTTGCTTTGAGACTCATCCACCACTTCTAGGCCTTGCCTTCAATCATGATACCTGCCTCAAGCACACAAACAACATCAGAAGAATGCTTCAAAAGGCGCAAGTCCATTCACTTTTACAAAAAAGTGTTCACTAAGTCTTTATTATGCTCTTTCTCTTCCTCGGCGAAACACTAGAGGCTTCATGCTCTTGAGCATAGCTATCACTTCTTGACTCTCAAACGTTTTGATGTCTTGAGTTGACCCCCCAAAAGTATATGCCCCTGGAGTATCAACCGGGACACTCCAAAACCCTGAACTAGTGACCAACTATTTAAGAGTCTCTTGTATGGTCTATAAAATTTTAGAAAGAACAAGTAAAATTTTCTCCATACGCATTGTGTGTGATCCTAGCATTAAAGTATGTGCATGCAAATCCACAAATCCGTGATCACCCACATCTAGATCAACCATATTTTTATCCAAAGATGGAAGACCACCATACTGCTGACCCTCAGAGTGCTCGAAATCTTCTGAGGTCATGGCAAGATAAAGATGAATACATGACCAAAACCAGCTCATTTTGTCTACATCAGTAGTATATTGTCTCGCGACCTTGCTAATAGACACCGCTCTCATCCCCTTGTTGTGTGCAGTTGTAGAGAAATATCAAGCAATTTAAAAAGTCTTCTTCTTCACGTATATTTGGATGTCTCTTTCTCTCCTTTCGCCGATACGAGAGAGAAAGAGAGAGATCATTTGCTTTTTTTATTGAATTTCACGTGCATGGTGCTTGATTTACAAGACGAATTATGTAGCTCTTTATGATGAGAAAAAGAGAGAAGAAATCTTATCTAGCCACGTTTTGCTTGATGTTGACGAAGCTTTTGCACACTTGCCGATGATGCCTTCCACGAGAAACAATGCCCTCACGGCCCTCAAGGATTGAATTTTTCAATGCTTTCAATTTTTGAATACAAACAACTTACGAGGCTTGCTAACGCGTGACTATGCGAGTGTGTGAGTGCGAAGCTATGCTATTGCTTGTCGTCGAGAATCGCACCTGCTTCTTTGTTGCAAATATCTTCTCCTCTTCCGCTTCCCTCTTCACATGCAAGAAAAAGAAACAATGTTTTTATGACTTTTTCTTTCCTTTATTCTCTTGGTCAAGAAAACGGGAAAAGTTTCCTTTCAATGACGTTTTTTTTAAGAGAAAAGCTTAAAAAATATATATATAATATGAAATTCGTCTCCCTGCAATGCAGCGCCTTGAATCGTTCTCTTTCTCCCCTTCACTCTTTCGTTTATGGACACCATAACAAGCACACGTCTCTCTCCTCAAGCGCACGCGTGCGGTCTGGCAACGCTTCGACTCTTTCTCCTTCACGATCTCGGCACGACTGCTGGTAGCGGGATTAGCAAAGCCTTATATCCCTCCTCTTTTCTTGCTTGCAGCACAAAGGCCGGCCCAGAAAATGGTAGCACTCCCTCTCTCTTCAAGCGAATGTGTACGGTTCGTGTGCTTGGCGACGCTTCGCTTCAGGCAAGCATGGCAGCGATTCATTTCATGCTGCATGGCGATGATTCATTTGATACGCTGCATGGCAATTTTCCCAGCCACTAAGGTTTAGAGCTTTAAAATTTAAAGTGGGCCAAGCCCTTATTCAACCGCCACATTTGCACCCACAACTCTCTTCGTCGATGTATCATGTTTGGTACATATTTCACATGGTTAGCCCACACGTGCTTGAGTGCGGTGCCTTGATGCTAGCTTTGCCTCCAAAAAAAAATGCTTGTGCGCCAAAACCAAGTGAGGGTACGAAGTGAAGGATCCATCTTCAATATGCGCATGCTGCCACACATATGCTCATGCATCAAAACATAGTGGAAGGGCGAAAAAAAATGCAATAGTGGCATCCTGCGGGGAAAGCTAGCTGGCTAGTGTGAACCTAGGATCTCCTTTTAGACTTTATCCATTGGGCTACAGGATCATGAGCAAATGGCTAGGATCTATAGTGAGAAAGGTAACATCTGACAAGTGAATCAATCGACGAGTCATGGATAAAATGAGAGAGGCAAAAGTGGAAGGATGGGATGACTTGAAAACCCTTAGAAGACTACCCAGCTCCTCAACTCCAAAACACTTAAGGTCTTGCACTATTTCCCAAGGATCAATGTCATAGGAAGGGGTATCTACCAAGGCATGATCGAAATTTTGGGTAAAGGAACCAGAAAGGGCCATCAAAGCTAAGGAATCTGCAACACGATTTCCATGAGGAGGCAAAAAAGTCAAGGAAGAAGAGGTGAAATGGGTGAAGAGGTCACGGGCTAAAAGACTATAGTAGTGCATCAAAGGGTGGAGGGTGCGGGCATGGCCATGAAACTGGTGGACCACGAGTTGTGAATCTCCATAGATATGAACATGAGATGCTCCCAAAAGAAGTAGTGCTCTCAAACCAATCAAAAATGCTTGATATTCAGCAATGTTGTTGCTCAAATGATCTCCCAAAAGAATAGCACTCCCTTCAGGTGGATATATGACAATGCCGCAACTACCAAGTTTGTCCTTGCCCCTGCATGCTCCATCAAAGTATAGACTCTAGAAAGACGTGGAAGATTCAACATCATCTGCAACTCATAATGGAAAAGTCTGCAATCACATCCAATGCAATCACATCCAATGGAAAAGTCAATGCAATCACATCCAATAGGGCTTAATTTTATCAAAATTGGTTTTGGTAGAGAACCATGTCCCATCCATTTCTGCAAGCTGGACTTTGTTATGAGGATAAACCTCAACAATGTGATAAGGACCCGACCATAAATGGCTCAACTTCCTAGGGAAAAGCTCATGACGTGCATCATAGAGAAGAACCAATTGCCCTTTCTCAAAAGAATAGGTTTTAGCTTTCTTATCACGTTGCTTGGTTTGACGTTTCTTAGCAACCTCTTGATGTAGATAGGCTCTCAATATCCACTCATCTAGATGCTCCAAAGTGCCTAATCTCTCTTGCAAACTCTCCTCCAAAGGTAGTGTGTGCTCATGCAAAAACCTCAAATTCGCCAACTCATGCTCAATAGGTAACACACATTCTTGCCCATAAACTAAAGAGAAAGGAGTGAACCCCGTGGCTTCCTTGAAAGTAGTGTTATAAGCCCAAAAAACAGCTGCTGGTGGCAACTTCTCATCCCAATCCCTTTTATGAGTGTCCACAGTTTTTCTAAGGATAGTGACCAAAGTTTTGTTTGTGCTCTCAACTTGCCCATTAGTAGAAGGTTTGTAGGGGGTGGTTTTATCATGACGGATATTGAAATAAGCAGTGAGTTCCTCAATGACATCATTAAGAAAATGGGTCCCCCTATCAGAAACTAACTCAGCAAGTGCCCCAAAACGACAAATGATATGCTCAGTCAAAAATGTAGCAGTAGTGCATGCATCATCTTTCCTCACAACTCTAGCCTCACTCCACTTAGTTAAGTAATCCGTAGCAACAATGATATAAGATTTTCCATGCCTGGAAGTAGGTGTAATAGGGCCCACATAGTCAATCCCCCACTTCTCAAAAGGAAGGGCAGCTAAAATAGGATTATGAGGGCGTAAACGATTCTCAAGGCGGGTGGCTCTCTGGCAAACATCACATCTTTTACACCACTCAAATTTTCAATGTAGTGAGTTTCCCAGCGAAATGAACTCCACATGCACTATCATGACACTCTTTCAAAATGTGTGGAATTTCCTCTCGTGCAACACATCGGCGATAAATGCCCTCAAACCCCTTGTGGTACAAAGACCCATCAATGATAGTGAATTTCTGAGCATGCGTAACTAATCTCTTCTTCGCGGCTTTGCTCATGTCAGAAGGAAACTCAAGTGTGGACAAATAAAGCAATTTGGTCATACCACTCACGTGCATTCTCAATGCGAAACAACTCAGGTGCACGTGCAATGGGCTCATCTTTGCATGGGATTACATCAGCTAAGCAATCCACTAACTTTTGCAATGCAGGAGGTTTAGATTTAAGCTCATAAAGGCTTGCAACTCAACAATCCATCGTATAATATGCTCAGGGGGCTCTAACTTATTCAATAAAAGGTGCAATGAATCTTTAGAGACATAGATGATGGTGTGCTGGGTAGGCATATATGTGCAAAACTTCCTAGCACTCTCAACAATAGCTAGACAAGCTCTCTCAACCCATGTGTAGCGCGTTTGAGCATCTTTAAGCTTGCAGCTATAATATGCAATGGGGTGCATTTTTTCATCATAAAGTTGTGCAATGCAAGCGGATATTACCAAATGAGAACAAGAAGAAAATAAATGATAAGGCTTGGAAGCATCAGGTGGTTTGAGGATAGGGGCGGTAGTGCATGCACTTTTAAGAGAAGAGAAAGAATTTTGTTGAGGTTCCTCCCAAATGAACTTGTGCTCAACTCGCAGAAGTGTGTTCAGTGGTAAAATAAGTTGTGCCATATCTTTAATGAAGTAGCTATAGTGTTTAGCAGCTCCAAGAAAACCCCTTACTTGACGCACGGTAGTGGGTGGCAAAAATGCAAGAATAGCCTCAAGTTTTTGGGGATCCATAGAAATGCCACGCTTGCTAATGAGGTGACCCAACAAAATGCCATAAGTGACCCCAAACACACACTTTTTTGCATTCAAAGCTATTGATTTTTCACGGCACTTGTGAAAGACATACCTAAGGGGGTTGCAACAAGTTTATCATGCATGGTCCCAATCCCCAAATCATCCATGAAGATCTTTAAGAAATTGGTCAAATCATCACGAAAGGATTCATGCTTATAGCGCTGATATGAAGCACCCGCGTTGCAAAGCCCAAACGGCATGACATGATATGCATATGTGCCAAATATAGTGGTGAAAGTGGTTTTGAGCTTATCCTCATCAGCGATAGCCATCTGATTGTACCCAAAAAAGCAATCCAACGTCAAGGATTTGTTCAATAAAAGGTAAAGGGTAGTAGTCCTTAATGGTAGCTTTGTTAAGCTGCTTATAATCAACACATATGCGAAGCTGCTTATTCTTTTTAGGGACTACAACAATAGGAGACACCCATTCAGTGTTATCGACAGGAAAAATCAAACCAGCTTCTAAAAGCTTTTTAATTTCCGTGTAAATCCCCTCTCTATAATGCTCAGGCAATCTGCGCTAACGTTGGCGCACAGGTGTAGTGTCGGGTTTAAGAGGAATGCAGTGCACAACAAGATCGGGTGGAAAACCTCTCAACTTGGTGTAATCCCATGCAAAGATGTCCTGATACTCTTGACATAAAGCCTTCACCGCAGCAGCAGGCCCCCGACGGATGCGGCTCGGCAGGCAGCCTCCGGGACACCTGCTCAACCCACAGAGACCTCGGATTGGCAGCCTGGATAGGGGCACCGTAGAGGGAGATAGCCACAGTAGCATGCCCAGAGATCGATGCAGCAGCAGCCACAGTCTCAGCATCACTGGGTTGTTCTAGTGAGGAACAGCTTTGCTCCCCTCCAGGAGGAGACCCCAGCGCTGACTGAGGATCAGGAGATGCCAGCATCCCCTCCTTCCTCGCTTCCACCTTCGCCCCTGCCCCCCCTCCCCCTCCCCCCCTCCCGCCTCGCTTCCACCTTCGCCTCCTCTCGTTCTCCCACTCCCGTTTTGTCAGCAGCTCCTTCCCCACCCCCTTCTCCCCCCCCTCCTCCCCCTCCACTCGCCTCAGCTCCCCCCGGGAGGCCCTGGCAGTACCCTGGCGCTCACTTGCAGTCCGACGGGCACTTAGCACTGACCTTGCTCGAGCACCGTAGAGGAGATCTACCATGCCGATTCGGGCTTCACAGATATCCTCTATCCGCAGTCGGCAGAGTAGTCTCGACACTAGACAGCGCTCGGAGGCTTTTGACTACTCCTTCACACGGCTTTTTGGAGCGGAGGGCCCCCATGAGCCAGCACCCATCAGAGTTCATGTGGTGATACCTCCTTCGTAGATAAAGCATGATGTATAGGCTTTTTTCCTTGTATAGAGTTTATGAAAGAAGCTCATGCATAGAACTTATGCATAGGCTTCTCTATCCATAAGCTTTTTCCCTTGTATAGAGTTTATACAAGAAGCTCATGCATAGAGTTTGCATAGAAGCTTCTATGCATAGGCTTCTTCCAAGCTTGCATGAAGATTATGTATATAGCTTGCATAGGCTTCTCTCAAGCTTGCATAGAGCTTAATGCATGCATTCTTTGTGCATAAAGGTCTATGCATGCATTAATCTCTATGCATCTAGCTCTATGCATGCTTCTTGCATACATGCTAATGCATCTAGCTCTATGTAGACTCTATGCATCAGCCTATTACACATAGGTCTATGCAATCTCTTGCATCTATCTCTATACATCTAGCTCTATGCATCACTCTTTCATCTAGCTGTATACAATGTCTTACATCTAGATCTATGCATCTAGCTCTATGCAAGCTCTTACATCTAGCTTTATGCATGCATTTAGATCTATGCATGCTTCTTGCATACAGGCTTAATGCATGCATGGTTCTTACATCTAGCTTCATACATTAAGCTCTATGCATGCTTCTTGCATCTAGCTCTATGCATAGACCTTAATGCATGCATGCTTCTTGCATCTAGCTCTATATGCTGAGAACCATGGGACAAAAGTACTTTGGGGGGAGTTGGGCCCTCCACTCCGTCCACCACTGTAGCCACACCGATCCCCACTCCCACACTTACACTGGCACGCACCCCTAGCCGTCTCTTGACTATGCATAGACGTAATAGTGGTGGAGGTGGTTGTGGTGGTTTTTTCGGGAGTGGTGGCACACATGCAGTGTCTCCTCTCTCGGGGGGTTCACTATATGTAATCTCTGTCAAGTGCATTCAAGGCCTATTTTAAAAACCCCTTATCTGTAAATCTTTCATGAATAAAACACACCCTTTTTCTATTCAATCTGTAAAGTCCCCCTTTAAATGGTACCCTTCTGTATGTAAAAAATGTGTAAAAGAGGGATTTTAAAAACCCCTTATGTTGAACCGACGTGCTATGCCTACATATGAGTTACCCCCTAGTGTCTCAATACACATCGACACCCACCCATCGCCTCAGCTAGTACACCTTGCACACCTAGGAGTCCTTACACTCCTCACATGGCATTCACATAGAAAGTGTATCATGTGCGCAATGGAGCCATGCTCATGAATGACATAGGGAAGGAGATGAAAGGACGCATCCGTGAGCTCTTAAAGATTCAATTTGTGCATGAAGTGATGAAGAAGTGGGTTGCCCTGGATAAAGATAAGAAACACTTCACCATTGAGCAAATTAAGAGCAAATACACTCTCGCAGTAGGCAATGTAGTGCCAAATCAATGGATCAACAGTGTCATGGTTAAAACCATGGCATTACATCGATCCGAGGTGCAGGATGCTATGACGGGGGGAAGCCAAAACTTACTTGGCTCGATGAGGAGGAGTGGCGAATGATCCAAGCCGAGTACAACCAATAGTGGCCAGCCGCACGGGCTTGGATGGAGAGTGTTGGCTCTTCACACCTTATTTCTTTCTCTAACTCACTCTCTCTCTCTCTCTCTCTCTCTCTCTCTCTCTCTCTCTCTATATATATATATATATATATATATATATATATATATATATATATACTACACTCTCTCTCTAACTCTCTCTTTCTCTAACTCTCTACACTATCCCTCTCCCAATGGAATGGGCAATGCTTAACTTAACACATCCTGGGTATCTTGCCGGTGAGGGAGGATTCTAGAGGGGCGGCCTCTAACACTCTCCTAGATCCCCAGCTCACAAATCACAAGGAGGAGGGAGGCAAGGTGATGGAAAAGGCTCCAAAGGAAAACTCTCTTGAACCTCACACCAAAACACTCAAGGCCCTATACCGCACTCTTAGGGGAGCTCCTCCTCAACCCTCTTAGTGACATGCCAAGCCTAGTGGAGAAGAGAGTAGGGGAAAGCCCACACCTTTCTTTTCTCCTCCTTACTTCACATGCACGGGGCACATTAAGACTCTACCCAAAGAGAAACTTTAAGCTTGGAATATAAATATTCTATTGAAATGAGAGAGAGAGAGAGAGAGAGAGAGAGAGAGAGAGAGAGAATATGCACTTGATGATAGGAAACAAAACCCACAATACAATCTTATTGATATGAAATTAGTGATACAAGCAGAAGGATTACAAGGCTTGAGGATGGAGAGGATGATTAAAGTGATAGCCTAAGGATGATGGGTGGATAGAGATGAAGGGTAATGGCTCCTTTGGATGGATCTCCAATTTCTCTTGTGTTGGTGTAAAGTATTGGTTGAGATAGAGAGTCCAGCTTTTAGCGGAATAGGCTCTATCTCAAGGTCCTCTTCTTCTCTTAGGGTTAGAGTAGCCATGATTATTTGGAGTGTTAGCCAATTTTATTTTTCTTTGGTTTAGCTCGGGGGGTTCACTTAAAATATATAAGTCCTACTACGTGCGATCATTAGGAGAGGTTTTTAAACCTATATTTAAATAAAATTTTACAAAAATATACTTAAATGGCATTTTGATTTAAAAAACCCATAAGTTTATAAAGAAAAAAGGGTCATTTCATTAAGTCTACAATGGTCTCAATGCAAGATACTTCTTGGGAGACGAGCCCTGTAACTCTAAATGTCCCTAGCCCTTGATACTTCAATGTTTTCCTCATGAAAGAACAAACTCCATGCATAAGTACTAGGTATCCTTCCTAATTCAGATTTCAAGTTTTGGGCAAAACATTATTTACACCTGAAACACCATATTAGTGAATTTGGGAATTTTCCAATTCCCATTTTTGAATACTTAAAAAAGGGGGACATGGATAACATGTTTGTAAGTTTCTCAAAACCCTATCATATGACCTATCATTGGAAAGCGCTTGAAAAATGGAATCTAAAGAGCTATAAAGCGCTCATTTTGGATTAGTGGTGTTCAAGTTATGGTTAATCCAAACTTTTGACCAAGTGTCCCAAACTTGTGGGAAATTCCCATATTCCCCAATATGGTGTTCTGAGGTTCTCCACTATCATCCCATGTAGAGAAATTACTCTAGTCTCATCAAGCATTTCCAATTCAATCAACCTTTAGCTAGAGCATTCTTCCTAAGATGTTCTTTCATTGTTAGGTACTAAATAGATAAATTACTCTACTCTCATCAAGGATTTTCAATTCAATCAGCCTTTAATTAGAGCATTCTTCTTCCTGAGATGTTATTTCATTGTTATCCTCAAGTTGGGTATTAAATACTACATAGGCATCACTACCTCAATCCCGTAGGTGAGCCAAAAAGTAACCTTATAGTTATAGGAAGTCCTGTAGGGCTAGATTGTTGCTCTGCTCTTAATTGTTATGACTAGCTTCTACAGTCTTGGTCACGATACTACAAAGAAATGTATTAGTACTTTCTTCTTTTCCATTAGCTTGACAGTAGTATGGTGATAACTTTAGGTGAACCACTAGAAATCCAATCAACAGATATTCAATGAGCTCATTTGATAAAATGGGAACCCTTATCATCCCTGACCAGCTCTAGGGGACACCCAAACCTTGATATAATATTCTCATATAAGAATTTAGCAATTGTACGAGCATCCTCCTTTCGTGTGGCTTTCTCTTTCTTTCCACGTTGTGAAATAGTTGGTGGGTAATGATTATATACCGAGATTATAGGCTAATGGGTCCAATGAAGCCTATTTCGATTGTTGCAAAATGATTGGAACCAAAGGCATTCTATCTTGTCCCCATCGGGAATGTTAAAAAGTTAACATTCATCATAGTGTTTACTGAGTTCAATGGCATCATCAAACAAAGTTTGACACCATAACCTTTCTTGTAAGATATTTCTTCATTATTACTACTTTGCCCGCCAAAATATCTATTAGTGGAAATTCCACTATGAGATCCTCCTTAACACATTATCTGAGCACATGATCTTTGCCTAACTTATACAGATGACCAGCTATTAACTAGTAAGGTGCTGCCAATGTAATAAGTCATCGCATCCTATCCTTGTTCAATGATGGTTTATCTTGTGTAAATCCATAAGCAAAATACTCGCACATTTCTTCACTCCATTTTGGTATTAGATCTAAATTGAATGAGAAGCATGTAGTAGTCATCATCAACACTAGTTGGCAAGTTCTCCATTAGGTATTCTTAACATGTGTTATGCCAATACATGTTGTGTATCTTTCCTTAGTGACAGTAAAGTGAAACTCCATCAATAGCAACATCCAACATGAGTAATTTTCTGCATATATAATGCAAGGCTTGTCGACAAGATACAACAAAGCTTGATGATCCACAAAGAAGATGAACTTATTAGCTAAGGTAGGATTTATACGTTTTTACTGCATACACCATGGCTAATGTTTCCCTCTCAGTTGTGCTCAATTTCATTAAGTTGTGGCCTCACAAAGTATATTGGGTAATCCACTTTATGCTCTCTCCTAGCTCTGCCACCAGAACACACCCAATTGTTGCAAAGTTTGATGCATTGATATGTACGATAGGTACACTTCGTAATGCCATCCTCAATTCATTGTAAGCCTACTAACACTCTTGAGTCCATTCAAAGACAATCAAAAGTTATACAATGGCCTTAGCAATATTAGCATAGAACACAATGAAGCTGCGATAATAGCCTATGTGACCCATAAATAGTTGTACTCTCTTGTTGATGGGCGGTGACAACTCTAATATGAGTTTTACCTTACTTTGTCATCTATGGAAATCCTGTTCTTGGATACCATGTCCTAATATCACTCCATTTCTCACCCAAAATTGGAATTTCAAAGGGTTTAAGTATATACGATACAGTCAACACCTTTTAAATACTTTTGTTAGGAAAGATAATTTCTCCATCCATTGCAAATACACATTGCAAATACACACAGAGGTTATCAACGATCACTTCTAGCCACTTTTGTAGGTAACCCTTGAAAATTATATTCTATTAACCTCTAGAATGTTGTGAGAGCATTGATCAGTTTAAATGGCATGACTTTGTACGTAAAGGTTCCCCATGTGGTAGTGAAAACAGTTTTATGTTGGTCCTTTGGTGTAATGGATACCTGGTTGTTATCTGAGAATCCTTTGGTGTAATGGATACCTGGTTGTTATCTGAGAATCCGTCCAAAAAGCTATAAGCTTTTGCACTTGTCATTTTTTCCAATACGTGCTCCATATATGGTAATGTTAATGATCTCTATAGGTTGCCACATTCACCTTCTTCAAATTGACGCACATGCAAAGTTTCCGATTTTCCTTGGGTACAATCACCATTAGTGATACCCAATCCATGTTCTCAATCTCATAAATGTAATCTTTAGCTACAATTATGTTTTTAATTTCCTCATTTACAATTGTTGAGTATTTCGGATTCATTTGGTAAGGATGCTACTTTATTGGACTTGAATCTTCCATGATAGGGATGGTGTGTTGCACCACTTCTCGTGTGCCACTCCCCTCATGTTCGTATAACTCTTAGCAAAAGAGCTCTTGAATTATTTTAGAAGAGTTATCAATTCCTCCTCTTCTTGTGGGGTTAGGTCCATGGCAACGAGGACTGGTTTGGGGTCCTCACCAGGCTCTACAATATCTCCTCCTTGACCTCTATAGGGCCATCCTAAAACTCTTGTTTATTCACCCTTCGAGTGTTGTACATGTAGGTCCATCATGAAACTCTTGTTTATTCACTCGATGAACCATCTTTTTCTTTCATCGACATCAAAGGTTTTGAAATGGCTAGCAACCTTTCAAGTTATAATCCTCCCCATTTGCCTCTTTTCCTACTAATACCCTTTTTGCTTCCCATTCTGATTCAGCCAATGCTTTGATTCATTTCCTGCTCTCCAATCTTGTGACCTTGGGGCTTTCTTAGCTCACTTTTAGATCTTGAAGCATTTGTGTTAGTAGCATAAATCTTCTTCTCAATTCTTAGAGAATTCCTCGTGATTTTCAGTGGCTCCAAAATATCTTAGCCATCCCACATCCGTGGGTCCTCTTTGAAGGATCTCACTGCGGTTAGCCCGATAATGCTTCTTTTTCATCCACTTTTGGAACTTCAACCTTGTAGCTAAATCCAAAGCTTCTTTTTTGCAATAAGATCTAGACTCTTTCTCTTTTGAAAAGCTTTCACATTACTCTTTCTTATATGAATCCTTGAAAAAGAGGAAAGACTATAAATTCTCATGGTGGTGATATAATAAAGTGATGTTTGTTTCGGCCACATCGTAAAGGTAGGAGCATGTGATTGTAAAAGAAAGTAGTTACATGTAGTCATTTGTGAAAAGAAAAGTTAACCATATTAAATAGGGGCATTATTACGAGTGGTTATGGATTCCATAATGGTAGTAGACATGGTACAAGGAACCTTATAATTGTTTCTATATATGCATCAAGCAAATAAGTTACTTGAAAAGGGTCTACCAATAAAAAGAAATGTATATGTGGACATTGTTTCACATATTGAAGTATAACGAAAAAAGAAGTTATTACCTAGATCCAAATTCAATGATGTCCAAACTTTTAAAAAGGTAGGGTCTAGTGTAATGATCGGTTACTCAAGGTACTTGGAAGCAACTAGGTGGAATGGGATGCCTAGTAATGTGTGCTATGCCAACGTACAAATAATTGAAAGGAGTTTCTCGATTGAGTCGACGGTCAAGAAGTAAAAGGAATTGACCAAGGGATCAAATGGTTACTTTACTCTTCATTGCTTATGGTATGCAAGGTCGATCAACTAGTACCTAAGGTACTAAAAGGTAATAGAAAAATCTTATTTGGGAATTGTGTCTCGTGGAAAGGAGGTTATCTGTAAGATTGGTTCTAGTTAGTGTATACAAGTGTGCACTAGGAAAAGGGTTGATGGTAACCAGGTAAATCTTCTGAGTGATCATGACACTCGAGAAGTCAAAAAGAGCAATGAAAAGTCATTAAAACACCATATTAGTGAATTTGGGAATCTCCCAATTCCCATTTTTTAACACTAAAAAAGGAGGACATGGATAACATATTTGTAAGTTTCTCAAAACCCTATCATGTGACCTATCATTGGAAAGCGCTTGAAAAATGGAATCTAATAAGCCATAAAGCGCTCATTTTGGATTCATGGTGTGTCCCAAAGTCTTGGGAAATTCCCATATTGCCCAATATGGTGTTTTAACTACATACAAGCCTCTGATCAAGGATATATGCAAAATTGGTGGACATAATCATATCGGTTTGTCCTCATGTTTAGCATCAACTAGAACAAAATATTCATCTTAGATGAAGATGTTAAAGCCAACCTCATTATTGTAAGGATAACATAAAGTTCAACACCGTGTCAGATCTGTATGGTGTAATGACACTTACATGGATAATAGGTGGTTTTTTTTATAAAGATACTCTCTCATAGAAAGGGAGTTTAAGAACACATGAAAGAGGAAGTAATAGTCCTATACTAAAGGAAAAGTTTCTATGTAACTTGAAATACTTATATAAAAGAGAACTTATTCCTTATTGAGTGGTTACACTGAGAAAAGGTTTCCTACGTTTGTTTTCAAGGACGAAAACATTTCTTTCAAGGGGAAGGAAATGTTATGAGATTGATAGGAAACACTATAAGGTAAGAATAGAAAAGATTATTTATATGTAAAAGGTTTGCATGTAAATAAGGTCCGAGGGATTTCAAATTAGAAATTCCTAAAGCAATGCTTAATAGGCATTAAGGTCAACGTAAAAGGGATGTGCATAAGGTAAGCCCAAAGGCCATAGAAGTAGGAACCCCCTTCTAGGAGGAGTTGAGGAGGAATTGGATAGTGGAAGGGCCATGCCTATCCATTGAAAGGTCAAGGGGCTGAAGTTGGAAGGTCATGCATCACCTGGGCCTATATAACCATGTGTTTAGGGTCCATTTAGGGTATGGTTGGGTGGAGAATCGAGGTTCTAGTCTTACAAGTCCTAAAGCTATTGTTTTGTTTTCTCTAAAATGATTATGATGTTATGCCTCATTGAAAAAAGGCATTCCCCTCTCTTCTTTAGTAAATCCAACCATTCTTTATCCTAGATGAATGGTGTGTAGAGGCTTAGTGAACCCTCATGGATGTTTCTAAAGATGGTGGGTTTCTCCACAAAAGAAATTCTTGAGATAATACCAAGCTTTGATATTTTGTTTCTTTATTAGACTTTGCATGCCTTATTCCATAAACGGGAAGGTAGATTTTGCATGCCTTATTCCATAAATGGAAGGTTGGAAATTGTTGATGAAGCGGAGACCACCTTTGAATATCTCCTTTGGAACCTTGTATCCTTGTAGCAAAGTGCGCATCCTTATTTGTTTTCTTTTTTTAGTTGGAGAAGCCTTTCCTTACATGCCTTTATTGGCTTACATATTTTTCAAAAGGTAGGCCTAGTGTGGGCCTCAGACTAGTGAGGCTACTTTTAGGAATATATATATATATATATATACAATCCAAAGATGGTTTTGACTTTTGTAGGTTGATGATAAATTCTCCAAAAAAGGAAAGTAATTAACAATTACATGGAGGGTGGCATGTGTGGGGTTGTTCATGTGGGAGAGAAGCTTGATGAGGGTTTGGGCAAGCATGTGTGTGCGGGATGGCTCAGGGTGGCCCACATGGTTCCACGTGTGGCGAGGCTATGCGTGAGGGTGTGAAGAGGGAGCTTCCACCATGCGTGTGGGACAAGTGAGGCCCATGTAAACACATGGGCGTGGGTGGGCCCATGTGTGCCCCACAAGCTGGTGTAGGGAAAAAAGTGGGTGGGAGAGTAGAGATTGATAAACGAGGGAGAACAAATGACATTATATAGAATATATATGTATATATATGGTGTAGCATGGCTTTTGTATCTATTAGGTGTGAACTCTAATAAATACAATATGGTGGTGTAAATAATATATATAGTAGTATCATAGCATAGCTAGGATAGGGCATAGTAGGTTGTTCCATGCAAAAAAAGAGACTTTTAGGAAAAAGATATCTTAGGCATAAATATATATGAGGAAATAGACTTAGGATTTATTTACTTGTGCAAGTATATATATATATAAAGATGAGAGAAAAAATATGGCAAATAGTAGGTGGTAGAAATATGCATACCTATAGTGTAGTTATAGATATAGTACGTAAGGGATTTTGAAAAGGTAGAAGGGAGATGGGGGGAAAGATTTTGTGCATTTTTCCCAAGTCCTATGATAAACAATTAATGCATGGGGGATTTCAATTTACCATGTCTCATACTCAGCCCTCCTCCCATAACTAGAGGCATTTATACCTCTAGCCCAATGGTTGGCTGAAACGTGCGGTGAGAGAGGAGGCAAAATCTCCTTGATCATTGTTATGTACTTCCTGCTTTTCCTAAAGATTGATGAAGTGAGTAGATGGCTCCTCCTCTTCTACTATTTGCTCTATCATCCTATGAAAATAGGGTTTTAGCCGCCAACCATTGACCCTAGTTTTGTGCATCTTTCCCGAGAGATCTTGTAGCTAGTAGCTGCCATTATTAAATCTATTCTTGATGATAAAGGGGCCCTGCCATCTCTATTGAAACTTTGCATTATGTCTATTGTCCAATCTACTATCATACCTAAGGACCAACATGCCCTCCTTCAACCCCTTGTCCCTAGAGTTTCTGGTTAAGTTTGTCCCTCTTCCTGTTGGCTTGTGCTGTAGTAATCCATGGCTTGCTCTCTATCCAACTCTAGCCTTTGGAGGTCTAGAAGCCTTTGGTTTAATCTGTCACTGGGCTCTATCCTACTATCCACCATCAATCTCAAGCTGGCTAGTTCTACCTCGATGGGTAGAAGGACATCTTGTCCATAGACCAAGTAAAAGGGGGTGAATTGGGTAGAGGCTTTAAAAGATGTCCTGCACAACCATTAAACTGCAGTTAAGTGCTTGTCTCAATCTTTTGGCCAGTTAGCCACCTACTTTGTGATGATCTTACATATCATTCCATTAACCTTCTCCACCAAGCCATTACATTGTGGATAGTATGGGCTAGAGTTCCTATGGTTGATGTTTAATCTTCTAAGTAAATCGTGTAAGAGTTCTCCTCGGAATCCAGGGCCTTGATTTGACAATATTTCAAGTGGGGTACCAAATCTACTACATATGTGATCAAATATGAACTTACCCACATCTCTGGCCACCATGATTATGCTTGTGCTTGTTGCATCTGCCCATCTTGTCGTGTAGTCTACTACCACAATGATGTACTCCTTCCCTAATGGAGTCCTTGGAAGAGGCCCAATGGCATCAAAACCCCATTTTTCAAATGGGCCAAAAGAGAATATTGGGGTCCTAGGCTCATAAGTTAGCCTCTTGTTCCCTGCCATCTCACATGCATTGCAAGCTTTGCACCAATGCTGGACATCCTTATGCAAACTAAGCCACACAAATCGTGCTTGAAGTATTTTTCTTATGGTGATCTCCTGGGCAAAGTGACCCCCACATACCTCATCATGGTGGCAAGATTTTAAAATATGAACTATCTCTTTGGAGGATGGCACCCTTCTCAAGACTAAATCTTTCCCTTTATGGTAAAGGTCCTCCCCTATGAATTGATAAGATATGGCTCTCTTTGCCAGCCTAAGTTTTTGAACCTTGGATAAGTGCTTGGGACACTCACCTGTCTAGATGAAATAGGTTATGTCGTGAAGCTCCTCTTGTCCCTGGAATTTTGGTTGCTAAAATTTGATTTCTCCCACTACCACCATAAATTGGTCATTGGCTAAAGCATATGCTTCCTTATTTTTCATCCTAGATACATGATGCACTTGTATAGCTTCAAATTTTTACATCAAACTTTTAATTTGCTTGACCCATGTAAATAGATTTGCATTTTTGCAAGACCAAACTCCTTGTAGCTGGTTCACCACTAACATGGCATCTCCTTTGACAAATCAACCTCTTAATACCATGCTCCAAGAGCCATTCCAAACCAAACTATAGAGTGGCATATTCTACTTCATTATTGGAATGGATCCAAGGGAGAGTTTTACCTTGTCTACTGACCTCCTCACCTTGTGGGGTTGTAGATGATGACTCCACTTGCTGCTTGATCACTTTGTCTCCTATAGGCTCCATCAAAATACATAATGAAGGAACCTTCTATCTCTTCTTGAATTGTGGGCTTTGTCTCCTCACCATTGCACTTGATGGTGATCTTCTTTTCATGGGACCTGTAGGTGAGAATGTCTAAACTTGCCCTATTGCTATCCTCCACTATAAAAGTGTAGTCATACTCTTGAAGCTCCAAAATCCATTTCACTATCATTGGGGAAGTGGTCATGTGTTGTACAACATATGGAAATGTCTGCTCCACTGTTAAAATTATAAACTTCTTGGGCAAGAGATAAGACCTGAACTTTCTTATATGAGGGCTAAAACCATTTGTTCTACTTCTTTGTAGCCTTTCTCTACTTGTGTCATAATCCTGCTAGAAAAATAGATTGGCCTCATGTAGGAGCTCTTTGGGTCCTTCTGCATCAAGACTTCCCCACCAATAGCCTCGGTCCCCACACTTGGAGAAACATAGAACACTTCATTCCATAGTGGCGGCATTAGGGTTGGCAATGAATTAAGAACCTTCTTTATTTCTTGAAACTGAATTTCACACTCCTCATCCCAAGTGAAGGTGCCTTTATGTGCTAAATTCTGCAATGGTGAAACAATTTGTGAGAGAAGATGGATGAACGGAGACATGTACCTGGTTTTCTAAATGAATGTGACCAGCTCCCTTGCATTTTTGGGTGAAGGTAGAGCTAAAAGATCCTCAATCTTGACTGAATCCGCTTCAATTCCTCTTTCTAAGATGATGTGTCCCAAAAATTTTACTTCACTTTGAGTTATGTGGCACTTGTCAGGATTCAATTGTCCACCCAATTGGTACAACCTTTGTAACCCTTCTTTGACTCTTTGAAAATGCAATTCCTTGCTACTATATATGCAGAAATCATCCATGTAGACCCTAATAGAGTTCCCAAAGAAGGGCTGAAAAACATAATTCATGAATCTCTGGAAGGTGGGAGGTGCTTTTCTGAGGCCAAAAGGCATTACTTTGTAAGCAAAGCATCCCCATGGAGTGGGGAGGTGGTTTTGTGTTGATCCTCCTCTGCTATCCTGATTTGGAATTAGCCAGAGTAACCATATGTACCTTTTATGGCTTGCTACTTCATTCAAGATTTCATCTTGGAATGGGAGGGGGAAGTGGTCCCTCTTTGTAGCAACATTTAAGGGCTTGTAATCTACATAGATCCTCCATTTTCCATTCTTCTTAGGGGTAACAACTACAGGGAAGACCCAATCTAAGTTTTCACTGGGTAAATAAAACTTGCTTTCAAGAGGCTCCTTACCTCTATTAGTAAAGACTCCCTCTAGACCACTCCTAACCTTCTTAATTTTTGAGCCACAGGCTTAGCATCAGGCTTTATCTATATGATGTTTTTTTATTTCCACTCCTTTTACCTGGGTGTAATCGGTGATGAAGAGGTTGGTGTACTTCTTTATCATGGTGATGTAAGCCACTTCCTCCTCTGGTGTCAAATCCTTTGCTAGCATCTTCTTTATTTGCTTGTCCTCAACCTGTAGAAAATCACCATCCTTTTCTTGGTTTCCCTTTGTTGTGGTGGCCTCCTTCCCTTGAAAGATGAGTCCCATCACCTCCATAGAGGAATCCTCCTCTGTTTCTGTGTAATCATATGAGCTTTCTTCATCCAAGATAGTTTCATACCTTAGGTCCACCTTCCTTCTTTTTTTCATGTCATAGGTGATATGTTTCCTATTGGCACCATTCTCTCTTGCTGGCTTGAGAACTAGTAGACCTGTCCCCCATTTTTTGTCTTCCCTGACAGCTATGAGCCCAGGCCTACCTAAAATAATGGGATAGCCCTCCCCCTTTGATGGGATCACATACATGTCTACCCCTACCTCAACACCACAAACAATTACCTTTACACCCTTGATGACTCGACACTTGATGCATACATTATTGGCTAGTTTAGCTTTATAGGGACATGGAGCATTGACTTCTAGCCCCAATCTATGCATGGTTTTCTCTGTCATGACACACATTTGGGCACCCCCATCCACATTTGGGCACCCCCATCCACATTTGGGCACCCCCATCCACATACACCTTAGGAATCTTATATCTCTTAATCCAAGCATCCACTAGAGGAACAACATCTTCATCAAGATTAGCTTTGATTAACTTGACTGATTTTGTCTGTTTTCTTCTAGTGCTAACTATCTTTGACCATTGCCTTCTCAGATTAGGTGCTATTATTTGTAAGAGTTGTGGCCATGTGATGTTGGGATGTTGATTGCTCACATCAAAGATAAGATTATAGGGCTCGAAACCTTTTCCTAGTACGAAGTCCTCCATATTGATCTTCCTTCTTGGTCTTGGAACTTTCTTGCTCGTTCCTCCAGGGTCCT
Source organism: Cibotium barometz (assembly GCF_041138505.1). Lineage (NCBI taxonomy): Eukaryota > Viridiplantae > Streptophyta > Polypodiopsida > Cyatheales > Cibotiaceae > Cibotium > Cibotium barometz. The sequence continues at coordinate 38,897,606 of NC_141086.1, forward strand.
TGCATCCCCTCCTCTTGGTGTCTAATTCTTCATCTTCGGCCTCTTCTAGAACTCTTGCCCTTTTGATTGGAATGGCATCCATCTCTTCTATCATTTCTTCTCCTTCAAGCAAGTCTCCAAGCTCTAACACATTCACTATCTTCTCTTCTCCTTGTGCTAGAGGTGGAATGTCAGCTAGTTGTTGAGAGGGTGGTTGTCGTTATAAAGAAGTTGGGATACTTGGGGAGCTTGAGGAGGACCTAGCTGTTGTTAAGGTTGCACGAGCCATTGTGGTGGATAAATGTCACCTAGGATCCTTCTTGGATATGAGCAATTATATATTACATGCCCTCTCTCATTGCAATTGTAACAAATATATTCTTGTGGTTTCCTTCTTTGTGCTCGACCTTCCCTAGGTGACTGTGTCCTAGATTCTTGAATTAGGTTTAGGGTGATTTGGTCCAGCTGCTCAGTTAGCATTTGGAGAAGATCTTGTTGTTTAGTGCCTCCCACTTGTGTAGATCATGCTCTAGGTAGAGGTGGATCTTGAGAGTAACTCTCCCCCATCTCCCCTATTTCTCTTTCTATGTTAAACTTTTGGTTTCAATTTGCGATCTTTACCCCTTGCTACCTCTAGTTCAATCTCAAAAGTTGGAGGGAACTTTGACTCTAATTTTTCCCTAAGTGGAGGGAAAAGACCCGCTATGAACCTATCCCCCTTGTGAGGAAGTTAGGAGCAACTTCATTCTCCCCTAAGGAAGAAACCCATCTAGCCCATAAATTTTGGAACTTGGCTTTATATGAAGAGAAATCTTGAAGAGAGACTTACCTGTGTTGCAATAATTGTTGCCATATTCCCTCCGGTGTGTCTCCTCTCCCGTAATGGTTGATGAAAGCTTGACAGAGAGCATTCCAATCTCGTTTGATGGCAGGGGGAGTGCTCCATACCAAAGTCTTGCCTTCTCCTTTAAAACTAAGGGAAAGGCCCTTAGTTTTACTTCGTCTTGATCTCTCCCTGAGATGAGGTGCGCCATCTCCAAGTTGTCAAGGAATTCCGATACATCCTCGCCTGGTTGCCCATGAGATGTAGGGAAAGAGATTGCCATGGTAGTAGATTTCTTAGAAGAAGGATGAAGAGGTAGTAGATTTCTTAGAAGAAGGATGAAGGATGAAGGATGAAGAGGTAGTAGATTTCTTAGAAGAAGGATGAAGAGGAGAGACGTGATTAAGAATATATTTCAAGGGGTAACTTATAGGAGAATAAATATGCAAACATCAAATCTAATGTAAGAATCTAAAATTGGCAAAATAAAAGGATCTAGAGTAGCATTAATTTATGCCAAGCGTTGTGGGCCAAAAAGTAAGGCTATCCTTTGCTGGAAGATCTTATTGCTAATAATGATATGAATAGAAAGAAGGGAATGAGGTTGGTAGGGTTGATTGGGCCTAATTGGCAAATTGGGATTCATGTGAGTAGATTGCATTTGTGGTAGAGTTGTAAACTAAAGGTACTATGAGAACTCCTCAGTGGAGACACCACTTTTATGAGGGAGGATTCTAGAGGGGTGACCTCTAACACTCACCCTAGATCCCCATCTAACAAAACACAAGGAGGAGGGAGGCAAGGGGATGGAAAAGTCTCCAAAGGAAAACTCTCTTGAACCTCACACCAAAACACTCAAGGCCCTGGAGTGCACTCTTAGGGGAGATCCTCGTCAACCCTCTTAGAGACATGCCAAGCTTAGTGGAGAAGAGAGAGTAGGGGAAATCCCACACCTTTCCTTGCTCCTCCTTACTTCACATGCACAGGGCACAATAAGACTCTACCCAAAGAAAAACTTTAAGCATTGAATATAAATATTCTATTGAAATGAAAGAGAGAGGAAGAGAGGGAGAGAGAGAGAGAGAGGGAGAATATGCACTTGATGATAGCAAAAAAAAACCCACAATACAATCTTATTGATATGAAAAGTAGGGATACAAGCATAAGGATTACAAGGCTTGAGGATGGAGAGGATAACTAGAGTGATAGCCTAAGGATGATCGATAGAGATGAAGGGTAATGGCTCCTATGGATGGATCTCTATTTTCTCTTGTGTTGGTGCCAAGACTATGATCCTTTTTATAGGCCTCCAAGAGTACAAAGATATTTCATATCATGAGATATTACAAGTTTTGGTGTCCTCTTAGCCTGCAATCTTGCAGTATGGATCTCTATTTTCTCTTGTGTTGGTGCCAAGACTATGATCCTTTTTATAGGCCTCCAACAGTACAAAGATATTTCATATCATGAGATATTACAAGTTTTGGTGTCCTCTTAGCCTGCAATCGTGCGGGATATTTTGAATAGATAAGGATATTATGATAGATGGAGATACTTTGGATATCCAAGGTGAGTTGGGGTTACATGAGCTAAAATATCTCCAAGTAATTCTCCAAAATGAGCCTCTCCAAGGATATGTAGATGGTGTGTAGAAGCTTAGTGAATCCTCACGGATGCTTCTAGAGAGATGGTGGGTTTCTTCACAAAAGAAATTCTTGAGATAATACCAAGCTTTGATATTTTGTTTCTTTATTACAAAAAAAGGGGAAGGTAGACTTTGCATGCCATATTCCATAAATGGAAGGTTGTAAATTGTTGATGAAGTGGAGACCACCTTTGAATATCTCTTTTGGAACCTTGTATCCTTGTAGGCTATAGCAAACTGCACATCCTCATTTGTTTTCTTTTTTTAGTTGGAGAAGCCTTCCCTTACATGCCTTTATTGGCTTACATACTTTTCAAAAGAAGGTAGGCCTAGTGTGGGCCTAAGACTAGTGAGTCTACTTTTTTTAGTTGGAGAAGCCTTCCCTTACATGCCTTTATTGGCTTACATACTTTTCAAAAGAAGGTAGGCCTAGTGTGGGCCTAAGACTAGTGAGTCTACTTTTAGGAATATATATATATATATATATATATATATATACACAACCAAAGATGGTTTTGACTTTTGTAGGTTGATGATAAATTCTCCAAAAAAGGAAAGGAATTTACAATTACATGGAGGGTGGCATGTGTGGGGTTGTTCATGTGGGAGAGAAGCTTGATGAGGGTTTAGGCGGGCATGTGTGTGCGGGATGGCTCCGGGTGGCCCACGTGGGCCCGGGTGGAGAGGCTATGCATGAGGGTGTGAAGAGGGAGCTTCTAGCATGTGTGTGGGACAAGTGGGACCCATGTAAACACATGGGTGTGGGTGGGCCCATGTGGGCCCCACAAGGTGGTGTGAGGGGAAAAGAGGGTGGGAGAGTAGAGATTGATAAAACGAGGGAGAAAAAATGATATTGTACAGTATATATATGTATATATATATGGTGTAGCATGGCTTTTGTATCTATTACGTGTGAACTCTAATAAATACAATATGGTGGTGTAAATAAGTAGTATCATAGCATAGCTAGGATATGGCATAGTAGGTTGGGTGCAAAAAGGAGACTTTTAGGAAAAAGATATCGTAGGCATAAATATGTATGAGGAAATTGACTTAGAATTTATTTACTTGTGCAAGTATATATATATATAAAGATGAGAGAAAAAATATGGCAAATAGTAGGTGGTAGAAATATGCATACTTATAGTGTAGCTATAGATATAGTACCTAAGGGATTTTGAAAAGGTAGAAGGGAGATGGGGGGCAAGATTTTGTGCATTTTTCCCAAGCCCCTATGAGAAAAAATTAATGCATGGGGGATTTCAATTTACCCTGTCTCACCGGCATCCAAGCTTGTATCTATGGAGACTCCAAGCTATGAGCTAGTAGTAGCTAGCTCCACTCCTTTGCCTCCTCCTCAAGTTGTCACTAGGTGTTGCCTTTCTTCATACAAGGACACTCACTCCTCACACTCATGAACATAATCATAAGGAACATGCTCCAACAATGAAGTTCTCTCTCCTCTCAACTCTCTCTCTCACACACAACATGGACATAAGAGAGCAAGGAGATAAGACTAGACTCAACTGGCACAAAAGGGGGATTGTGTCTTGCATTATGAGAATGTTGTTATTTATACAAATGGACCCTATTCACACTTGCGTGCCCAAAGCTTAATGAAAGATGAACTAAATGATTATAAGATACATAGATTTATAGCATTGCTAAAAACCATTCTCATAATTATAACATTTACATAGTGCCATTTCATGACACTTATTGGGCTATCTCTCTTATGTAACAGAGAGATGCTAGGTTAACCTCAAAATAGGATTAAAATCTCCACATACCTGCTGGAGATTATGTCCTCAAAATCTATTGATGCAGGGCTTACTGGCCTAAATACTCTTTGTAGCATCTCTTTCTAGTCTAGAGTCCACGAAGGGTTCTTTGAAGAAAACAGAGTGACTATCAAAAGTTTGTGTCAATCATATCCTCAAATGTGGTATGCATGTATGAGGGCAGAAAGTGTAGTCGATGATAGTAGTACTTTATGCGATTGCTAGAAGGTCCTTTATTGAGGTTGAAGCGCATCCCCTCATGGTTGTAGTTTTGGACATAATCATCTTAAATATAAATCAAAAGGATGATCAACTTAAAGAATAGCACAACGGCCACTATCATAGGATCGGAGATTGCCTTGAATGCATTTCACACTATGGTTAGCATCATGAACTACTATTTTTCGTTGAGTGGTGAAGAAGATGTGCTCGAAGGAAGGGAAGTTGTAGAACAAGTGGGAATCATGAGCACATCTATCCTAGCATCATGGAATGTGCTAGTAGTAAACCTTCATTTCATTAGCATAAATAATGGGTCAAGACAAAAGTGTCAACAAATTCCTTGATGGCAAGAAATGGCAATCTCCAAGCTGGCTAGATACCAAAGTTGTCGCCCACAACTTGGCCCTCAACTTCTATAGGTATTTCCTCTCATAGCCTCTATGTGACTCTATTGAATGCTCCTGCCTCCACCACTTGTAAGCATAAATAATCATGAATGTGACTATGCATATCTCGAGAAAATCAATAATTCATGGGTTTACGAGCCTTGAGCCTGCCACATTAAACCATAGTGTTTTTGGGTGGTCCATCTTCCCCAGCTCTCGTGTGTGACTTGTCTCCCACTAAAGGCTATGATAAAGTAGCTGGTTGTTCCCCTATTACTTTTTAAGCCTCTTCCTAGATTAGGATGGTGAGGTCAAGTGGAGTTATCTTCAAGAGGGCTTGGCACATAAGGTGAGGCTTAAGTAGAGGATTCATGCTCATGATAAATTTCTCATAGTTGGGAGAAGAGATCGAGCACTAGATCCAAGGTGAAACTCGCCACATCAGGTCCTTGCTATGGAGTGAGGGTTGTGACCTCAACCTACTATCTGTCCAAGGGTTACTAAGGGTGTAAAGTAATAGTTGAGATAGAGAGTCTAACTTTTAGCCGAATAGGCTCTATCTCAAGGTCCTCTTCTTCTCTTAGGGTTAGAGTAGCCATGATTATTTGGAGTGTTAGCCAATTTTGTTTTTCTTTGGGGGGTTCACTTAAAATATATAAGTCCTACTACATGTGATCATTAGGAGGGGTTTTTTAACCTATATTTAAATAAAATTTTACAAAAATATACTTAAATGGCATTTTGATTTAAAAAACCCATAAGTTTATAAAGAAAAAGGGGTCATTTCATTAAGTCTACAATGGTCTCAATGCAAGATATTTCTTAGGAGACGAGCCCTGTAACTCTAAATGTCCCTAGCCCTTGATACTTCAATTTTTTCCTCATGGAAGAACCAACTCCATGCATAAGTACTAGGTATCCTTCCTGGTTCAGATTTCAAGTTTTGGGCAAAACATTATTTATGCCTCGGTTCTCCACTATCATCCCATGTAGAGAAATTACTCTAGTCTCATCAAGCTTCCAATTCAATCAACCTTTAGCTAGAGCATTCTTCCTAAGGTGTTCTTTCATTGTTAGGTACTAAATAGATAAATTACTCTAGTCTCATCAAGGATTTCCAATTCAATCAGTCTTTAATTAGAGCATTCTTCTTCCTGAGATGTTATTTCATTGTTATCCTCAAGTTGGGTATTAAATACTACATAGGCATCACTACCTCAATCCCGTAGGTGAGCCAAAAAGTAACCTTATAGTTATAGGAAGTCCTATAGGGCTAGATTGTTGCTCTGCTCTTAATTGTTATGACTAGCTTCTACAGTCTTGGTCACGATACTACAAAGGAATGTATTAGTACTTTCTTCTTTTCCATTAGCTTGACAGTAGTATGGTGATAACTTTAGTTGAACCACTAGAAATCCAATCAACAGATATTCAATGAGCTCATTTGATAAAATGGGAACCCTTATCATCCTTGACCAGCTCTAGGGGACACCCAAACCTTGATATAATATTCTCATATAAGAATTTAGCAATTGTACGAGCATCCTCCTTTCGTGTGGCTTTCTCTTTCTTTCCACGTTGTGAAATAGTTGGTGGGTAATGATTATATACCGAGATTATAGGCTAATGGGTCCAATGAAGCCTATTTCGATTGTTACCCAAAATTGGAATTTCAAAGGGTTTAAGTATATACGATACAGTCAACACCTTTTAAATACTTTTGTTAGGAAAGATAATTTCTCCATCCATTGCAAATACACACAGAGGTTATCAACGATCACTTCTAGCCACTTTTGTAGGTAACCCTTGAAAATTATAGTCATTAACCTCTAGAATGTTGTGAGAGCATTGATCAGTCTAAATGGCATGACTTTGTACGTAAAGGTTCCCCATGTGGTAGTGAAAGCAGTTTTATGTTGGTCCTTTGGTGTAATGGATACCTGGTTGTTATTTGAGAATCCTTTGGTGTAATGGATACCTGGTTGTTATCTGAGAATCCGTCCAAAAAGCTATAAGATTTTGCACTTGTCATTTTTTCCAATACGTGCTCCATGTATGGTAATGTTAATGATCTCTATAGGTTGCCACATTCACTTTCTTCAAATTGACACACATGCAAAGTTTTCGATTTTCCTTGGGTACAATCACCAGTAGTGATACCCAATCCATGTGCTCAATCTCATAAATGTAATCTTTAGCAACAATTATGTTTTCAATTTCCTCATTTACAATTGTTGAGTATTTCGGATTCATTTGGTAAGGATGCTACTTTATTGGACTTGAATCTTCCATGATAGGGATGGTGTGTTGCACCACTTCTCGTGTGCCACTCCCCTCATGTCCGTATAACTCTTAGCAAAAGAGCTCTTGAATTATTTTAGAAGAGTTATCAATTCCTCCTCTTCTTGTGGGGTTAGGTCCATGGCAAACGAGGACTGGTTTGGGGTCCTCACCAGGCTCTACAATATCTCCTCCTTGACCTCTATAGGGCCATCCTAAAACTCTTGTTTATTCACCCTTCGAGTGTTGTACATGTAGGACCATCATGAAACTCTTGTTTATTCACTCAGTGAACCATCTTTCTTTCATCGACATCAAAGGTTTTGAAATGGCTAGCAACCTTTCAAGTTATAATCCTCCCCATTTGCCTCTTTTCCTACTAATACCCTTTTTGCTTCCCATTTTGATTCAGCCAATGCTTCGATTCATTTCCTACTCTCTCCAATCTTGTGACCTTGGGGCTTTCTTACCTCACTTTTAGATCTTGAGGCATTTGTGTTAGTAGCATAAATCTTCTTCTCAATTCTTAGAGAATTCCTCGTGATTTTCTGTGGCTCTAAAATATCTTAGCCATCCCACATCCGTGGGTCCTCTTTGAAGGATCTCACTGCGGTTAGCCCGATAATGCTTCTTTTTCATCCACTTTTGGAACTTCAACCTTGTAGCTAAATCCAAAGCTTCTTTTTTGCAATAAGATCTAGACTCTTTCTCTTTTGAAAAGCTTTCACATTACTCTTTCTTATATGAATCCTTGAAAAAGAGGAAAGACTATAAATTCTCATGGTGGTGATATAATAAAGTGATGTTTGTTTCGGCCACATCGTAAAGATAGGAGCATGTGATTGTAAAAGAAAGTAGTTACATGTAGTCATTTGTGAAAAGAAAAGTTAACCATATTAAATAGGGGCATCATTACAAGTGGTTATGGATTCCATAATGGTAGTAGACATGGTACAAGGAACCTTATAATTGTTTCTATATATGCATCAAGCAAATAAGTTACTTGAAAAGGGTCTACCAATAAAAAGAAATGTATATGTGGACATTGTTTCACTTATTGAAGTATAACGAAAAAGAAGTTATTACCTAGATCCAAATTCAATGATGTCCAAACTTTTAAAAAGGTAGGGTCTAGTGTTAATGATCGGTTACTCAAGGTACTTGGAAGCAACTAGGTGGAATGGGATGCCTAATAATGTGTGCTATGCCAACGTACAAGTAATTTAAAGGAGTTAACCAAGCAAGGTTGAGGTTGTCTCATCCAAAAGAGTTTCTTGATTGAGTCGATAGTCAAGAAGTAAAAGGAATTGACCAAGGGATCAAATGGTTACTTTACTCTTCATTGCTTATGGTATGCAAGGTCGATCAACTAGTACCAAGGTACTAAAAGGTAATAGGAAAATCTTATTTGGGAATTGTGTCTCGCAGAAAGGAGGTTATCTCTCGGGGGGGTCACTATATGTAAATCCTCTATATCACGTGCGTTCAAGGCCTATTTAAAAAGTCCCTTATCTGTGAATTTTTTAGTGAATATAATGTATCCTTTCCTATTCAAATCTGTAAATTTTTTTTAAAATATAATAAATAAATCCCCTCTGTAAATATATTTCTGTAAGTTTTAAATATTTAAAATGTCCTTCTGTTGAACCCACGTGATACTTACATATTTATACGAGTGACCCCCCCGAGGGTTATCTGTAAGATTGGTTCTAGTTAGTGTATACAAGTGTGCACTAGGAAAAGGGTTGATGGTAACCAGGTAAATCTTCTGAGTGATCATGACACTTGAGAAGTCAAAAAGAGCAATGAAAAGTCATTAACTGCATACAAGCCTCTGATCAAGGATATATGCAAGATTGGTGGACATAATCATATCGGTTTGTCCTCATGTTTAGCATCAACTAGAACAAAATATTCATCTTAGATGAAGATGTTAAAGCCAACCTCATTATTGTAAGGATAACATAAAGTTCAACACCGTGTCAGATTTGTATGGTGTAATGACACTTACATGGATAATAGGTGGTTTGTTTTATAAAGATACTCTCTCATAGAAAGGGAGTTTAAGAACACATGAAAGAGGAAGTAGTAGTCCTATACTAAAGGAAAAGTTTCTATACTTGAAATACTTATATAAAAGAGAACTTATTCCTTATTGAGTGGTTACACTGAGAAAAGGTTTCCTACGTTTGTTTTCAAGGACGAAAACATTTCTTTCAAGGGGGATGAAATGTTATGAGATTGATAGGAAACACTATAAGGTAAGACTAGAAAAGATTATTTATATGTAAAAGGTTTGCATGTAAATAAGGTCCAAGGGATTTCAAATTAGAAATTCCTAAAGCAATGGTTAATAGGCATTAAGGTCAACGTAAAAGGGATGTGCATAAGGTAAGCCCAAAGGCCATAGAAGTAGGCACCCCCTTCTAGGAGGAGTTGAGGAGGAATTGGATAGTGGCCCAGGGCCATGCCTATCCATTGAAAGGTCAAGGGGCTGAAGTTGGAAGGTCATTCATCACCTGGGCCTATATAACCATGTGTTTAGGGTCCATTTAGGAGGTCCATTTAGGATATGGTTGGGTGGAGAATCAAAGTTCTAGTCTTACAAGTCCTGAAGCTATTGATTCAAGGGAGCATTACACATCTTACAGTTCTGCCACCCCTACCTCAGTGGGCTCTCATGAGTGTAGCATGTAACATTTCTGGCGTTGTTGGGGATACATTGGTCTTTTTCTACTCTAGTTGCACTCCCTAGCATTTTCTTACAAGTCTCTTTTGCCTTGATATGATTGTTTGAAGCTATGTGATTGGTAGAGAATAGAATAAGATGTAGATAAGGTTGTGAGAAAAAAGGGAAAAAAAAGAGATAAAGCCTTCGATATACAACAATGCATGGGGTAGGTTCTTCCAGTCATGTAGTGGATTGAGGCATGAAGAACATATGGTCACATACGGCAATGCTAGAGACATTAAGGGTATGCCACCTCTAAATTCTATTCCAGAGGAGACATGGGAGGACTTAAATGCTTTTACAACACCTCTCTCAAGTAACGAGGATCTGTCAAGAGAAAATTGGGAGAAGACTTGCACCAAGACTGAGGTATCTATGTAATGTTAAGAACCCCAAAGTTCCAAGAGTACATGAGAGGCATGTTGTTACAAAAGGGGAACCTAGGAGAAGTATTATCAGGTGAAGATTGAAATAGGAATGTGGAAATTATTGTCCCAACAATACCAATTAACCCAAGGGTACATGTTAATCTAAATGCTACAACGTCCCTCTCCCAATGCAATGGATAATGCTTACCTCAACACGTCATGGGGATCTTGTTGGAGACTCCAAGCTATGCTAGTGGTAGATAGCTCCACTCCTTTGCCTCCTCTACAAGCTATCATCATGAGGTTTCCTTTCTTCATAGAGCAAGGATACTCATGAGGTTTCCTTTCTTCATATCAAGGATACTCATGTTGAGAAATGTGGTGCCAAAGAGCACAAGAAAGGTAGGGAGTGAGTCACATGAACAAGAGAAGAAGCATGCACATTAGAAAAGGAATAGACTAAGGGTATATTGGCAAAGGTTGATTTGTTTGGTCATTTGTAAAAGATGAAGTCAAAGTTCAAAAGGTAGCTTATGGAAATTGCAAGGGAGCACATGTAGTGTGAGCATTTATGGACACATGGTTGGCACTAGGGTGCACACATCTTGTGAGTTGGGAGCTCCATGAGAGCTATAAAAGGATGTATTTGGATTAATTCAATTGGAATGACATTGTGTGGTTTTCTTATGAGCATTACCATTATGTTGCTTATATCTTAATAATCTTCTTAATCATCTTATTATTTGTTAAACATAAGTTTAACCACTTGCTACTATGAGCTACCCTAGATTGATGCTTTTTAACAACTCACTCTTTTCTGCTCTCACACTCATGATAGAGACAATAGTGTCATGTGGAAAATTGGCAAGGCACGTCTTGAATTGCTTATCTTGCCAGTTGCTGTGAAATTGTGAAGCACATATTTTGGGATGGATGTAACCACGTGATCTATAAGCTCCCTCAGTTGAGTGCTCTTATATGATAGTAGCCTTTTTTTTTCTTGATCCTTCAACATTGCCCATTTCAAATCTCCTCCATTTTAGAGCAAGGCTTTCTTGGACCCTCATTTCATTTGGACAAATAGCATACTGCTTCTTCACACCACAGCGTGTGCATGTACCTCTAATGCATTCAATGGAGTGCCACTGAGAGTTTGCAGGCTTTGGACAGAGCATTGGCTCCCACATAGACCTCAGGCTGCCAAACTTTCTCTTACTTGCTACACATGACGAGGATCCAGGTGGCCTGCTGTAAGATTCCTCCCCAGCCTCTCAGAATGTCCAGTATCTTCCCCTATAATCAAATCCCTCTTCAGAAATATAAAAGATCTTGTTTTTACCAGTTTTTGTCTAGAGAGAGAAAATCTTCTAGAGAGTGATAATTCACTTTTTAAATATTTTTGGATGGAAAAATATCTCTTCTTATTAAAATAAGTTCCCTCGAAACAGAAGTTCAAAAAGATTTTCAGAAGGTGCATTAGAAATCAAGTATAATCTGTTCATCAAGAGGCCTTATCCTAAGGGTCAAGATTTTTTTAAAATTTTAAATTAAGGTTCCTATGGGCCAATAAGATTCATCCAAATGTGTGGAGGAGATAAATGAAAGAAATAAAGAAAATCCCCCCAAAAATGAGTAAATACTCACATATGATGAAGAGTTGACTAAGGACAAGGTTATTAGTTAAAAAAGAGAGATATTTAGAAGAAATGATGCATTTTTGACACCTCAGTATGGGGGAATTCCCCTCATGAAGGAGGCGCCTATTTCACATGTGGGGAAGAGTTTTAAACTCCCAGATAATGAGATATTTTTATCTCTCCTCTCTCCTGTTTCAACTAGATCCAAAAAGTGAGCTAAATTGACCTAAAAATGGTCAAAAATTGACCAAACTGATCTGGAAAATTCTAGAATCAGTTTGCTTGGTTAGAGGCTCACTTTTTTCTATAAATAGAAGCCTCCCCCTTTGTTGAAGCTTAATAGTTTTTTTTTGCACTGTTACCCTGCTTCTCCCAAGAGCCAAAAACTGTGAATTTACTCATAACTCATTAGTTTTTGACCTTCCCTCTTCTAAAGATTGGTGGCCACTCTTGTTTCAAACAAGAGTAGATCCCTCAAACCATCAAGCCAAAGGAAAGCTCTCAAATTCTCCTTGTAAGTTGGAGATTCTTCTCTTTTCTATTTCATTTTATGGTTTTTATGATTTTTGTCTTCTCTAAAATGATTATGATGTGATGCCTCATTGAAAAAAGGCGTTCCCCTCTCTTCTTTAGTAAATCCAACCATTCTTTATCCTAGATGAATGATTAATAGATAAAATCAAGTTTTTCATTTACATTAGAATGATTTAAATACTCTTGGTGAACTTTCAATTAATTTTAGAGAATTAAAAATTGAAAAATGGCAGCCATACAAACGAGGTTATGGCAAAATTTTCTAAAATTATGAAAAATAAGTTTATTTTTTTTTATTCAAAAAAAATAATTCCCATCGTATATGTATTCTTAAAGTGTTAATTTTCATCCTAGGTATAAGAAAATGCATACTAAAAATATTTTTTTTAAAAAGTGTTACTTTCTTTAGAATTAAATTCCATGCATAGAAGGAAGTATATTGATATTGTTATTTTGATTATAAAAGTTTGATTTTTCATAAATGATTTTTATGCATAAATAGATGCATAAAAGAATCTGACCTAAAAATGGTCAAAATTTGACCAAACTGATCTAGAAAATTCTAGAATCAGTTTGCTTGGTTAGAGGCTCACTTTTTCCTATAAATAGAAGCCTCCCCCTTTGTTGAAGCTTAATAGTTTTTTTTACACTGTTACCCTGCTTCTCCCAAGAGCCAAAAACTGTGAATTTACTCATAATTCATTAGTTTTTAACCTTCCCTCTTCTAAAGATTGGTGGCCACTCTTGTTTCAAACAAGAGTAGATCCCTCAAACCATCAAGCCAAAGGAAAGCTCTCAAATTCTCCTTGTAAGTTGGAGATTCTTATCTTTTCTATTTCATTTTATGGTTTTTATGATTTTTGTCTTCTCTAAAATGATTATGATGTGATGCCTCATTGGAAAAAGGCATTTCCCTCTCTTCTTTAGTAAATCCAACCATTATTTATCCTAGATGAATGATTAATGAATAAAATCAAGTTTTTCATAATGTTTCGCTTTGATAAGTAGAAAATGTTTACATTAGAATGATTTAAATACTCTTGGTGAACTTCCTATTAATTTTAGAGAATTAAAAATTGAAAAATGGTCAGCCATACAAAGGAGGTTATGGCAAAATTTTCTAAAATTGTGAAAAATAAGTTTTAATTTTTTTTATTCAAAAAGAGTAATTCCCATCGTATATGTATTCTTAAAGTGGTAATTTTCATCCTAGGTATAAGAAAATGCATACTAAAAATATGTTATTAAAAAAGTGTTATTTTCTTTAGAAATAAATTCCATGCATAGAAGGAAGTATATTGAAATTGTTATTTTGATTATAAAAGTGTGATTTTCATCATAAATGATTTTTATGCATAAATAGATGCATAAAAGAAATTCTTTTATATTAAAAGAGTGATTTTCATCATAAATGATTTGTATGCATAAAAGATACTTTTTTATATTAAAAGTGTGATTTTTATCATAAATGATTTTTATGCATAAATAGATGCATAAAATAAATTCTTTTATATTAAAAGAGTGATTTTTATCATAAATGATTTGTATGCTTAAACATATGCATAAAAGATATTTTTTATATTAAAAGTGTGATTTTCATCATAAATGGATTTTATGTATAAATTAGATGCATAAGAGAAATTCTTTTATTCTAAAAGTGTAATTCCTACTAAATTGGATTTATGCATGGAAAGATGAATAAATAATTTATTTTAATCCAAAAGTGTTATTCTTATCAATTTTGATTTTATGCATAAATAGATGCATAAAGAATTTTATTTTTAATTCAAAAGAGTTATTTTCATCAATTTTGATTTTATGCATAGAAAGATGCATAAAGAATTTTATTTTTAATTCAAAAGAGTTATTCTTATCAATATTGATTTTATGCATAGCAAGATGCATAAAAGATTTATTTTTATTTCGAAAGTATTATTTTTATTGAAATTAAATTTATGCATAGTTAGATACATAAAAGATTTATTTTTATTTTGAAAGTGTTATTCTCATTAAAATGGAATTTATGCATAATAAAATTTATCAAAGATTTAATTTTTTTTTGGGAAGTGATATTCTCATTAAAATAGAATTTATGCATAGTAAAATGCATAAAAGATTTATTTTTATTTTGAAAGTGTTATTCTCATTAAAATGGAATTTATGCATAGTAAAATGCATAAAAGGTTTATTTTTAATTCGAAAGTGTTATTTTCTTTAAAATTGAACTTGTGCCTAAATAGATGCATAAAAGGATTTTTATAAAAGTGTTATTCCTACTAAAGTTGTCTTTATGCCTAATTAGATGCGTAAAGAATCTTTATATCAAAAAATTAGAATTCTCCTTCATTCTATAAATAGATGTGATAAGATGTGATAGTAATTAGATAGATGTAAATGGATGTGGATGTATAGATGTAGATATGGAATGTGGATATGGATGCATGGATGTGAATGTGGATGTGGATGTGGATGTGGATGTATGGATGTAGATACGGATGTGGATGTATGTATGTGGATGTGGATGTATGAATGTGGATGTGAAAATGGATGTATGGACGTAGATGTGGATGTATGGATGTGGATGTGGATGTATGGATAACTTGGAAGTTTATGATCAGTAACACTATGATTTCATTAAATGACTGAATTAAATACATTTGAATCTAGGAAAAAGGCAATTTCATATTGGGTGTGTAAGTGGTGTGACTGGAGTTAAATTTGCTTGAAAATCTGGCTAGGGGGCTTGGGAATTCTTTTCCCTAGTACCCGGGACGAAACCTAACCAAATTCCTAGTTGGATCCCATCACTACAGTGCTTGGGCCGTTGGGATTGGATGGGGTTAGGCTGGACTAATGGATCCGCCGTAAATTGAGATTCAATTTCTGTTTAGTTTGATAGATGAAGTAAATCCCGGACAAAAATTGTTCTATGGAAAAGAATCAACGGGGCTGTGCCTCTCAAGCGTTGGTCTCTATGATCCAAGTACAGTCTTTTTCCCTGATCTTACTATAGGACTTACGGGTTCGGTTAGATGTACTATGGGACTTACGGGTTCTATTTTGGAAAAACCGATGGATTAGTCTCTTGTCCGGATATCCGTGGGCGAGACCCCGAGTGTGGGACCCTGCCCTGCACAAGAAGTGCTACTTCCACTGCTAGCACCCCTGAAATTGTTGCGCGGTGGGGACAGGGATCTTACACCTACAAACTGAGCATTCATTTGCGAGACATGAGTATCTATCTCCATGGAGAAATTTTCCAACATGACCAGATCTCAAGTCATTCAAACCTTGCCGGCGGGCCAGGTCAAAGTCTATGTGTGTTTTGCAACACACATTCTTGTCTTTGAGTTTCTTCACATACCATGGCTTACAATGCTCAAAGCTCCTTTGCCCAATCAAAACGTCAGGGCTCTCAGCCATAAACTTGAGATACAACTCCGTCTATTCACCCAACCCCGAAATGGTTCCAACTTCGGTGGTCCAAGTTTTGAGTGCATGACTTGGATGCAGTTCTGTTTCACCTTTTTCAGTTCCAACTTGCATGCATGCCAAAAGCTTAATTTAGCCACTAAAGGGGGGAGGAGAGGCTGCACCAAATAGCCTATTTGGCCTTCTTTTGTGGTCATCACCTCAGCATGTGCTTCGACACTTTTTGGGGGGGTTTTTTTAATATGCTCAAAAGCAACCTTTAAGTGTGTATATCGACATGCAAATCGAAATTTGGCAAGAAGTGAAACGCAACCTATTTTTGGAGTCGACTTTCATATACAACTGATTTTGGCAATTCCGCCCATGCAAAGTTGTAGACCACACGTTCTCCACACATTCTGGTAATTTTAAGTATTCACATGACTAGGGTCAATGCATGCTTGGGTGTAGCCATTTTTGGTGAGGTTCAGGGCATTTTTGTATATAGGTAACTTGCCCGACCCATAACTTATGCATTGCTTAATGGAATTTGAGAAACTTGGTATCCAAGCAGTAGTACACATTTCAATCTTCAATATGAGACCAAAAAAACACAGAAGTAAAATTTAGAATCTGATCATCATTAAATTGTTACAAGTTCGATGTGGCATGTGTTCTAAATAGCATATGTTATAACACTTTATGCAAAAACATCAAAAATGTGTTCTGCACATACATGCAACCAAGTAATCATTCTATTAAAGTACACTATGTGAGCTTCTCCTCAACCATAGGACACATCCAATTGAGAACATCTGGTATGGTTTAAGGGACCTCCAATGTTGTGCTAAAATTTTGCATACCCATTCGAGGGCACGCTCCATTACTTTGGCCACCATTGTAAGTACACAATTAGTGATTCTCGTTATGGAATCTACTTCGAAGAAAAATGAGCAAAATCCAGCTTCACATTATGAGCTGAGATTTACAGTCTTCCTCCATATTGTTGTAGTCCCGAAGGCAATAATGGATCTCTAATGTGCTGCCACCATAGCTTTGGAAGCTTGCCACTTTCCAGTTTGTGCCTTTGTATCTCTAAAGAAGTGCTGTCATTCCAGAAGAACTGTTGCACGCATACTTGTCCCTGTTACATTTACATCTCCAACCAGTATATGCAAACATATTGATTGCGAATTTTCAGAGCCTCTTTCTTTCTTGCTCTTTTTATGTGTAGTTCACGAGTGTTTCTTTAGTCGTTTTGGAGAATCGTTGCTATTTCGTTGGGAAGTTCTTCATGCGGACATGAAAAGTCATGTTGTTACGCTTACTTGCCTTGATAATAATTAACGTTTAGCAATACTGGGGCTTACAAAGTGTCCGGAAATGGAGCACCATACATGTATCCCCATTTGGGAAATTAGGTTTTGACTAGCAATCTCCATCTCTTCTTTTTCTATATTTTTCTATATCTTATTTGAAAACTGCCATGTAATGGCTCCAAGTTAAACCAAGTTATCATTAAAGATAATCGGATGCAATAGATTTTAGTAATGAATTTCAGCTCAGTTTTTCAGTAGCAAAAATTCTAAGTGTTGACATTAAGTGAAAATTCAAGTTTGACTTTTCTACTATTTAATATGCTCAAAAGCAACCTTTAAGTGTGTATATCCACATGCAAATCAAAATTTGACAAGAAGTAAAACGTGACCTATTTTTGGAGTCGACTTTCATATACAACCGATTTTGGCAATTCTGCCCATGCAAAGTTGTAGACCACACACGTTCTGGTAATTTTAAGTATCCACATGACTAGGGTCAATGCATGCTTGGGTGTAGCCATTTTTGGTGAGGTTCAAGGGATTTTTTTGTATATAGGTAACTTGCCCGACCCATAACTTATGCATTGCTCAATGGAATTTGAGAAACTTGGTATCCAAGCAGTAGTACACATTCCAATCTTCAATATGAGACCAAAAAGCCACAGAAGTAAAATTTATAATCTGATCATTAAATTGTTACAAGTTCGATGTGGCATGTGAGGCATGTGTTCTAAATAACATATGTTATAATACTTTATGCAAAAACATCAAAAATGTGTTCTGCACATACATGCAACCAAGAAATCATTCTAAAGTACACTACGTGAGCTTCTCCTCAACCATAGGACACATCCAACATCTGGTATGGTTTAAGGGACCTCCAATGTTGTGCTAAAATTTTGCATACCAATTCGAGAGCACGCTCCATAACTTTTTTTTGGTTTGTTGAAAACCTAAGCGGATTGAAAAAATGGAATCCACACTAGTGGGACTAGTGCATGGTGGTCTTAAAACACTGATAGTTGGTGATATCGGTATCTTGATTCACCCTGGAATGGAAGAAATTGAAAATGTTTAATTTTTGCATGTGCAAAGATCTTTTAATAAATCCAACACTATTTACAATTTTTCATTGCTTCTTTTTCCCTATAGTTCCTTGCTATATGACTCATAAGCATGTCAAGGGTCATTGCATTTCACATTGCACACCATCAGATCCGATAGTGTGCCCTTTGACCTATTGGTGTTTTGAAGCATTTTAGGACACATTCCAGTTGCTTGGGGGCAAGATTTTGCTGACGTGTATCGCCGGAGGGGGGAAACCAGGAGGGTGAAAATTTCAATACCCCGCAGACTTTCGAATTTTTAAGCCTCCCACTTTGGCGAATGTTTTGAATAAAGTACATGACCTGCCACGTTGTGTCAAAACCTCTCGCCTCCTATGTTGCAAGGTATTGTGTTCGTTTTATTTGTCTTGTTTTCTTTCCTTTTGAGATGTCTTCTTTTCTTTACTCACTTCACCAGCTAGTTGGTCTTTGTCTGATCGTCTCCATGGAAATGGCAAGATGTAGCTCCTCCCCTGCCCTACAAGTTACACGATTTGGTGTGGCATTGTCTTCTTTACCCTGGTAAGTTGTCTTTTTTGCTTTGCTCACCTGATGAGCTCGGTGGTCTCGATTTGATCGCTTTGCTTTGCTGGCCTCACCAGCTCGGTGGTCTCTATCTTCTTTGCTTTGCTTGCCTCTTAAGCTAGATGATCTCTGTTTGATCGTCTCCATGGCAATGGCAATATGCAGCTCTTCATGGGCTTGCAAGAGAACCAGACAAAGGCGACGAGATAGGAACGCTGAAAAGCTTGGTAAAGGCATAAGGAGCAGATTGTAGGATGAGGAAAGAAATGGCATGGACAAGAAAACAAGCTCAAAGAGGCAACACAAGACACTTTTGCAACGTATGAGGAGGGACAAACAACGAGAAGACATAAGACTCCTTGCAGAGCAGCAATTGGAAGTGGTTGCAGATGGATGCATTCGAACATTGCCATCGGAGCAAAGAACATGAGCTGTGGCCAATCTATTGGTGGGAGAATTCACGTCAGCAACATCAGCCCATTCAGATGAGTACAAGTCTCGTGTCATTATAAGCTTTACCTTGCACCCTAAAATTCATAGAGTGACAACCCTGCCAACACCTTAGGATATGCACGATTATGAGACACTGCTTTCTAGCCTGAGAGATGGCCTACAGAAAGTGAAAGGGGTGCACAGCTTAGATCAACTAGTTGCAAAAGAGGGTGACATTAGCTATGCTGGTATCCCCTGAAACAAAGAAGAAATGGCTTGGACGCACAACGTCAAAGATGTTGTCAATCAGAAGCTCCAACGTTGCTCCAGCGGTTGGCCGCAGAGTAAAAGTAATGCAGGATGATCCAGAATCAAGAAGTCTGTGGGCTTCAATAATAGAACGCAAGGAAAGGAAAGATAGCCTGACTGTGGAACTCACTGCTAAAGTGACATCGTTTGAGAACACGAGAGTTTCTCCAAACAAGAAGGACATTTGCAAAAAGCGAACGGGATGCAAGCAGTTTGAGGAGCACATCATGCACTTGGTTGTTGACACAACGCAGGTCAGTGGTTATCATAATGAGGTGGTTGTCTATGATTCTCTAAAGCTTTAGTACAAATTGTTTGAATTCTAAAGTGATTATCCTAAACCAGCCCAACCAGCCTAGTGGTTGAACTGGAACATGAATAACAATATAATTGATCATGTTCTAGACCAGCCCGGTGGTTGAAATTGTTTAGTTTTCTTGTAGTAAATAATTGTTTTGTTTTCTAGTAGTTGTTTAGTTTAATTAGTGAATTTCTAACTGTAACAGCAATATATAGTTCACATGAATAGTAAAAAAGTCAAACTTGAATTTTCACTTAATTTCAACACAAAATTTTTGCTGTTGAAAAACTGAGCTAAAATTCATTACTAAAATCTATAGCATCCGATTATCTTTAATGATAACTTGGTTTAACTTGGAGCCACCACGTGGCAGTTTTCAAATAAGATATAGAAAAATATAGAAAAAGAAGAGATGGAGATTGCTGGTCAAAACCTAATTTCCGAAATGGGGATACATGTATGGTGCTCCAATTCCGGACACTTTGTAAGCCCCAGTATTGCTAAAGGTTAATTATCAAGGCAAGTACGCATAACAACATGACTTTTCATGTCCGCATGAAGAACTTTCCAACGAAATAGCAACGACTCTCCAAAACGACTAAAGAAACACTCGTGAACTACACATAAAAAGAGCAAGAAAAAAAGAGGCACTGAAAATTCGCAATCAATATGTTTGCGTATACTGATTGGAGTTGTGAATGTAACAGGGACAAGTATGCGTGCAACAGTTCTTGTGGAATGACAGCACTTCTTTAGAGATACAAAGGCACAAACTGGAAAGTGGCAAGCTTCCAAAGCTATGGTGGCAGCACATTAGAGATCCATTATTGCCTTCAGGACTACAACAATATGGAGGAAGACTGTAAATCTCAGCTCACAATGTGAAGCTGGCTATGGTGGCAGCACATCAGAGATCCATTATTGCCTTCGGGACTACAACAATATGGAGGAAGACTGTAAATCTCAGGTCACAATGTGAAGCTGGATTTTGCTCATTTTTCTTCGAAGTAGATTCCATAACGAGAATCACTAATTGTGTACTTACAACGGTGGCCAAAGTGTATGGTTGCTGCTTTACGTTGTTCTTGTAAGATAAGATATGGAAGTTGTCCGCCCATCTGGAAATACGTCTGTTTAGGGTTAACTGGCTCCATTGCAGCCATTGGTTCTCTCTGTCCCTCATGGCCTTAATTCACTGAAGTATTCATCAATGCCTGCATCCCCATTGCAGAAGTTGCTCGCTCCTTTCTCTAACAATGTAACTAATACACCCCCCCTGAGACCCCTCTACTGAGGATGCCTCGTGATCCCTTATGAACCCATAGACACTCCTGGACTTGGACGGATGAAGCTGTGGTGGTAGACTATGACGTACCAGTACACTTTAGTTCATGTAAAGCTAGCGTTCCCTTCATATGAGTACCTTCATATGAGTAAAAGGTGCGACTGTGAGGGGTGATGATCAGCCCTCGCTGATGGTCTCCAGCTTGGGCTGCCATGACTTCGACCTCGTGAGAATGTGCGTCTGATGTGAGAGTAGTAATGCACCTTGAAGGAGCTGATTAGGGACCTTTAAAGGAGAGCAATCCATGTGTACTGATATGCTACCTGCGTTGTCGTTCATCTCCTCGCTTGCGTTGAGGAGTTTCGCAAAGGAGGCCAACTCCTCGGCAGCCACGCGTGTGTGCAACCTGTGCATGGGGAAGAGGATATACACACGGCCGGGCCGAGCTTCATCGTCTGCAGGCAAGGGGGCCGCACGCTTAGGGGATTGGTCTCCCGTGCAAGCATGGTCACACTCTGCGACAAAGTGGCCGGGGAACTCAAGCATCAGCTCGGCCACTGTCATGGGCACCCCGTCCAACTCCAAGACTCGGCCTTCGACAGAGTGCACTACTTGAGCGATGGTGGCGGATGAGGGGCGACAATTGGTGACAGAAGCTGGAGCAGCGCAGATGCAGAGCATGCAAGAGAGGTGATTCCCCATAGTGTAGGTTCTCGACCTCAAAGAAGACTCTTGTTCTACACTTGATTTGGGCAATGGAGGATCGAGATCACCGGCTCCCTGGCCCAAGCCAAGCTTTTTACATAGCTGCCAAAGCCTTCCGATACGTATAATTATGGGGAAACTTAAAGCAATTCTAATGGCGTGGCTCCTGATGTGCGGTTGAAGGATGTTAATGAGACAATTAAGCAGCTCGCATGTCGTTGGAATGTTCATTGCTCGGTTGGTCGTGTGTCAAAAGCATGGAAGCTGCTGGTGGTTTTGAACTTTTGGCCCTCCTTTCGATGGCATGTGGCGAGTAGGTATAGGTTGATAAATGCAACCAACCTCGGGAGCTGGCACCCTGGCAATGAAGCTACATAGGGCCTCAACCATGATGCTTACATACATTCATATCTAAAAGCACACTAAATTTCTATGTTTTTTGATTTACTAAAATTGATCTAAATCCCTAAAAATATACTTTATAAATCAAAAAGGGTAAATTCAAAAAACCATTAATCAAATTGTACAAAATAACCCCAAAATAAAATTTCGAGTTTCATGACAAATTTTTACAAAAAATTCATCAACTTTTTTTTGTGATAGTTTATCCTTTATATTAGAAAAAAGACACACTTCTTACTTCAATTTGAATAATGAAGTGATATAAAATTTCTCTAAACAAATTAATTTATTATTTTATTTTTCTTTGAAACTTACATTGATGAAGTTTATTATCTATAAAAACATAAAACAAAAATGAAATAAACAATGTCTTATTTTATTTTTTGATAGTATTTATTTATTTTATTATATATTTTTTAGTTTTTAATATTTAATATCATTTAAAAAATAAAGATAATAGATAGATAATGGCTATTGATTTCAAATATGGGTACTAGTATTTATAAAGATTAAATTAGGTTCAATAAAAAAATACATATTGGGTATTGATTTTGAATATAGAACTAGATATTGAGAAAAAATACATACTAGGTATTGATTTTGAATATGAAACTAGATATTAAGATGTTGAAATATTTTTTATACTATGTATCCATTCTTTAAGATTTCAATTTATTTTAAATTATTCTCTATAATTTTTTATTTACTGGTGAGATTTTGATGTGCTAAATCCATCTATTGCTTTATTGTATTAGAGATAATTATATGCATTTTAAAGGAAAAAACCAAAACAAGTAAAAACTTCCATCTTATTTTGGAAAATGGATACCAAGTATCTACATTGTGTTGAAAATACACAATTAGGATACCAAGTATCCAAATTGTGTTGAAAACACACAAATCTAGATACTTGATATCCATTTTCTAAAAGAGCTTCTAAAATAAGTAAAAGATACCTTTTTTAAAAATGGATATCGATTTGGAAACCTTATATTTTTTCAACACGAATTGTGTAAAAAACTGACTGAGAGCTTCTAAAACAAGTAAAAGCTACCTATTTTGGAATATAGATGCCAAGTGGAAAAGCCTTGTGTGTTTTCAACACAACTTGTTTAAAGGCTTGTGTGTTTTCAGTATCTATATTGTGTTGAAACGACACAATTTTGATACCAAGTATCCAAACTATGTTGAAAACACATAAAATTAGATACTTGGTATCCTTTTTTTTTAACGGGATAGGGAGCATCCAAAAGAAGTAAAAGCTACCCTTTTTAGAATATGGATATCAAGTTGAAAGACTTATGTGTTTTCAATACAAACTCATATCAAGTTGAAAGGCTTATGTGTTTTATATTAAAAACACAAAAGACTTTTAACTTGGTATCATTTTTCCAAACAAGCAAAGATATTTTACTTGTTTTGGATTTTGATATCTAAATTATTATTTTTAAATATAATGTAAATTCTTGGTACGTGAATTGTGTGTTTTCAACACAATGTAAATACTTGGAATCCATTTTCTAAAACAAGCAAGGAGATTTAAAGCTTTTATATGAAGCTTAGGCATAAGCTTTATGCACTAAGCTTAGGCATAAGCTTAATGCATAT
Organism: Cibotium barometz; assembly: GCF_041138505.1. Classification (NCBI taxonomy): domain Eukaryota; kingdom Viridiplantae; phylum Streptophyta; class Polypodiopsida; order Cyatheales; family Cibotiaceae; genus Cibotium; species Cibotium barometz. Next base: position 38,921,395 of record NC_141086.1, read on the forward strand.
AAAATTAAAACCCCGGCACCTAAGGGTGCAATAAATATAAATAAAAAGAATAAGAGTATTGGAGTTTACATGATACTCGGAGTACTTGAGTCATGATACGTAGATAGGACATAGACCTTTTTCACCAAAACAACATAAGAGTGTTAAACGTAAAAAGCATAAAGCTTAAATAACAGAAGGCATGCTTAAAGCTTAAATGACATAAGAGTATGCTTAAAGCTTAAATAACATAAGAGTGCTAAATTCATGCTTTAACACCATATTAGTGAATTTGGGAATTTCCCAATTCCCATTTTTGAATACTTAAAAAAGGGGACATGGATAACATGTTTGTAAGTTTCTCAAAACCCTATCATATGACCTATCGTTGGAAAGCGCTTGAAAAATGGAATCTAAAGAGCTATAAAGCGCTCATTTTGGATTAGTGGTGTTCAAGTTAATGTGGTTAATCCAAACTTTTGACCACGTGTCCCAAACTTGTGAGAAATTCCCATATTCCCCAATATGGTGTTCTTTAAACTTAATACATTAAGCATGCATAAAGCTCTATGCACAAATAAAGCCTACGCTCTATGAATGCTTTAAGCTGAATGCATTAAGTATGCATTAAGATCTATGCATACACTACAACATAAAGCAAGCATAGATGCGCGAGTTATGGGGGCATCTATAATCGCATCTATAAATGCCTCTATAATCGCGTCTAGTTCCTTTGAAACTAGACACGATTTTAGACCCACTTATACATGTAGTTTAGAACAATTTCCTATGCAGTTGCAATTGTGGACCTTGCAAAGAAAAATAGAATCTTCAATCCCCAAAAATATCATTTTGCTGAACTATGCGCACAAGATTTTAATAATATGCATGATTTTTTTGTTCATTTATATACAAATGAATCTCCAAAAAGCATATTTGCAAGGAAAGAGAGAAAAAATAGGTATAAATTGAGTAATGTGGTGAAACGGATGGATACATGCAAAGGTCTAGATATATCAAGTAATGCCATGAAAAACATTCCAAAAAGGAAAATGATTCAATCCCCATAGTTGAGTTGACATGCTCCTCCATATGCTCAATATGGGTGAATGTACTATAAATGGCTCTTGAATGTGGTGAGATTGGGATTATATGCCACCATCTCTTATTGTCAATTATTGGTTGATACACAACCTATTCAAGCACAAAGATACATCATACAAAAAATTTACATCTCTACTATCCGTAAATGCATATATTGTAATTACCAATAATTATATATACCTGTTCATAATGTTGTGGTAGCACTAGAGTCCCATCCTTTCCTTTCCAAAACTTTGTAGAGTCAACGGTCACAAAGCCACTTGCATGACGCTTGATTATTGCATTAGGACCTCTTTCCACCACATCCTTAAACCACTTGACATCCAAAATATAGAAGCTTCGAAAGTCAAGCTTAATGATATTTTGGATCAATCCACAATAATCATCCATCACTCCATTCGCTCCCTCAAAGCTTGCAATTACCCCACAATCTTGGGTGTTCCTCTTCTCATCAATCCTTTACGTGCAAAAATGTTTACCCTCTGACCACAAAGCATTAAACATTGTGCATTATACCAAGACAAAAAAATTTATAAATACCCCAAAATAAATTTTGGCAAGTTTAACATACTAAAATATGATTAACACAAGTTTTTTTAATTTTTTGAAGCATCCTCGGGCATACTCCCACTCCTCCAATGTGATATGCCATTTCATCCTCATACTTTGCCACCCATCTTCTCATCACATCACTATTAAGCACACAAAAGGTATTACCCTTACTATGCATCTCTGTATCCATGACTTTGGTCTTTCCCTTTCCTTGAGGAACATGAGAGGTCATCCTCAAGTCTTCTTCATTGCTCCATAGGCGAGGAAGATGTTGAGATATCGAGCTCATCTAGTGAGGCGGTGGCCATTAATGACCCGCCTGGGGGATAGGCCCCACACTTACACCACTGGTTGGGTTGGTGAGATCATAGGTGATATGCGGCCAATGGGATGACATGGGTGATATGCGGCCAATGGGATGACATGGGTGATATGCGGCCAGTGGGATGACAGGCTGTGTGACAGCCATTCTAGAGACTGGCATAGTTATCGCCAGCTTATTTAGTTGGGTTCACACTATAGAGAACCCTGGTATGTATTTGGTTGAGTACCTTTTCATATGGTCTGTACTCTTATCTTTGTATATGGTGTGTTGAGTGTTGTGTGAAGAAGAAGAAGATTTTCAGCCTCTCACCTTGTGTGTTCTCTTATCTTTGTATATAGTGTTTTGAGTGTTGTGTGAAGAAGAAGAAGATTTTCAGCCTCTCACCTTGTGTGTTCTCTTTTAGGGTTTTGTGAGTGTGTGTGTGCTTGCAAGAGCTCAAGCTCTCTTCTCCCCTGCATCTTTTAGCATCAAAGCTTGGTTCATGCTAAGGGCTGAGCTGCAAGCAAGAGAAGCACAGGAAGTGGTACGAGGGTAAGAGCTTCAACTACTCTTCCTCCCTATTTGTGTTGGCGACTACACCCTTGTCAGGAGCTCTACAGGAGGCACCGGCAAACGATCCCTGATTGAGGAGCTTTCTTCGCGGGAGTAAAGCTATAAGGCAACTATATTGTTCTATCATGCTATCGGACTACATTTTTGGTGTCGAAAAAACGCATTTCGGGCACGTTAGGACCTCCGTTTTTCAGAAAGCAGGCAATTTCGAGCACTGTGGGAGGTAAGTCATCGATTCTATGCAAAACTCTGTTTTAAGAACTGCAGGAAGGCAGATTGGTTGTGCAGACATTGTGTGTGCTGCAAGGAGGTCAACAGTTGCCATTGGGTGTATGTATGCACATTGAGGTCATTGGTTTGTGACATTTGAGTGTAGTACAATACCGCTGCAAAAAATACAGCAGTTTGTGCAGGACAAAACCAGAGTGTTGTTTGTGGTAAATTTGTGTGTCTGGCAAGATGTCAAATGATGGCATGAACCAAATTGTTGCTGAGAAGCTTGATAAGAACAACTTCCATGCTTGGAGGTCCAGGTTGACAAATTTTCTCATGGGAAAGGGTTACTGGGACTACATAGAAGGTGAGCACATGAAGAGGCACCGGAGATACCAAAGATCAATCCGACTACTGCAGATGTGAAAGACTTCAAGGCTTGGAACCAAGGAGCCAGAAAAGTTATGTATTGGCTCTTCATCAATATACAAGACACCATGATTGGGCACATACAGGATGCCAAGTCCCCCAAGGAGGCATGGGACACCTTGGTAAAACTCTATGAAACGAATACCAAGGCACGAAAGATACAGATGAAGAATGAACTTCATACTATGGAGAAAAAGAGTATGTCTGTGAATGACTATGCATTGAAGATCAAGGATATTGTGGAATACCTTGCATCTATTGGTATTTCAGTAGATGATGATAATAAGGTGGAAGTCTGTCTACGTGGTCTTGGGCCATAATACAAGGCGTTCATGACGTCTATTCAGACTCGAGAGAAAACATTCCCAATTTCACAGATTTGGTGTCTATGTTGATTATAGAAGAGAAGAGCTTGGGTGAAGACCAACAGTCTTCACAAAACAAAAATAATTCAGAGCAGCGGGCCTTCTACACAAGTTCAGGAAGAGGACGAGGTAGAGGATGCGGCCAAGGAGGCGGCCGAACAGGTAATCAAAATTATGGCTAGCAGCAACAACAACAACACTCCCAAAATTCACAACAACAACAACACGCAGGTGGAAGAGGCCAATTCAGAGGCAGGGGGAGTCAAAGAGGTCATGGAAACTGGCAAAGGCACTATAATGATACACGTGGATGCTTCTATTGTGGTAAGCTTGGACATATGCAGGCAGATTGTTATAAGAAGCAGGCTGACATGCAAAATGGAAAATTGCATCAAAACAACTATGCATCCTTGAGCAGAAACAATGAGGATAATGAAAGGTTGTTTGTTATGCAGCATGTCATTAATGCCATGTCTGAAAATGTTGAAGTAGCACATAAAGATGATGTATAGTACGTTGATTCAGGTGCTTCGAACCACATGACAAGTCATGGGGAGTGGTTCAAGGAGATGAAAAACCTTGAAAGACCATGTTTTGTGGAAACATGGGATGACACTGCTCATCCAATTGCCCATGTTGGAGATGTGCCATTGTCTATGCAGGATGGCAAAGTGAAGTACCTTGCAGATGTACTTCATGTTCCGAGCATAACAAAGAATCTGGTTTTAGTTGGCCAGATGATTGAGCAAGGTTTGTAGGTTCGGTTTAACCCTGATGGTTGTTATGTTAAAGACTTTAAAGACAAGTGCAGGTTGGTTGCAAAAGGCAACAGAGTGGGTAGAATGTTTACATTGAATGTAAACACGCCTGAAGTGAGTGTTGCGATGTTTGCAAATGGTTCAGGAATTGTTGCAAACACAGACATTTGGCATAAAAGAATTGGACATGTGAATGTGCAGAGAATGAAGCCTATGAAGACTAAAGCAATTGTGGCAGGGCTGCCAAAGTTTAAAGTTGAAGGTATGCTGAAAATATGTGAAGCATGCCAATTTGGAAAGCAAACAAAGCATGTATTTCCACGTGACAAAAATGTGAGCAAAAATGCACTAGATGTTGTGCATTTAGATGTATGGGATCCTACGAAGACCATGTCTATGGAAGGCTACAGGTATTATGTGACATTTATTGAAGACCACACAAGGAAAGTGTGGGTATACTTCATGAAGGAGAAGAGTGAGGTGTTCACTCATTTTCAAAATTTCAGAGTTATGGTTGAAAAGAAAACAGGGAAACATGTAAAGTGCCTAAGATCAGATGAGGGGGAGAGTACTTCTCCAATGAGTTCTCTAAATTTTTGAAGAAGAATGTTATTCAGAGACAGTTTACATGCAGATACACTCCGCAGCAAAATGGAGTTGATGAGCAAAAAAACAGGCACATTGCTAAAATTGCACGAGCATTGATGGGAGAGAAGAATATGCCGCATAGCTATTGGGTTGAGTCTATTTTTACAGCAGTTTACATCATGAACAGAACTCCAACTGCAGCCATACATGATGTAACTCCAAAGGAGAGGTTTATGAGCTGAGAACTAAGCTGGATCCAAAAGCTGAAAAATGTGTGTTTATTGGGTATTCCCTTGAGCGAAAGGAATACAGGTGTTATAACCCTGCTACACGTGAGTTGAGGGTAAGCAGGGATGTTGTTTTTTATGAGATGAGCAGCTGGTATGCTGCTAAAAAAGAAGATGTTGGGACTGATGTGAGTGGAAATGTGGTTGCACAGAAGTCAGCAATCACAGTCTTTGAGTGGACCAGGAGAGTCCTAATCTAGTGGTTCAGTTGATAGACCATGGAGTGGCAGGCTGCATTACAAATGTGATTAGTACATCACATAAAGGCAAAGAGAAAGTGGTTGAGCCCCTTAGTATGCCTGACATTTCTGCAGGGCATTCTCATGTTGATGGAGAGTCTAGTGGCTCAGAGATGAGCCTTGATGAGGATCTTGGGATACCAGCTATATGAGAACACCTGGTGTAAAGAAGGCTATGGAAGCCATGAATGATGCAAAGCTGCACGACAAAGATCTGGGAGAGTGAAGAATCCTGTGCGAAGGTTTACCTATGATGGTTATGTGGCACATCACTATGCATACATGGCAAAAGTTGTGTAGGTTGTAAAGCCCACATGCATTGATGAGGCTGTTGGAAATGTGTGTTGGGAGAAAGCTATGGATGACGAGATGGATGCACTATATGGAAATGAGACTTGGGATTTAGTGCAATTGCCTGAAGGCAAGAAAGCCATTGGATGCAAGTGGGTGTACAAAGTAAAACATAACAGTGATGGAAGCATAAGCAGGTACAAGAAGGCTAGATTGGTAGCCAAAGGATATGTGCAAACATACGGCATTGATTATAAGGAAACTTTTAGCCCAGTTGCCAAGATGGCAACAGTGAGAGTTGTGATAGAAGTGGTTGCGTCAAAGCAATGGTCTTTACATCAAATGGATGTAAAGAATGCATTCTTGCATGGGGATTTGCAAGAAGAGGTGTATATGTTGCAGCCACCTGGTTATGAGGATGTGAGTCACCCCGAGCATGTTTGCAGGTTGAAGAAAGCCTTGTATGGCTTAAAACAAGCACCAAGAGCATGGTCTGACAAGATTTCTGAATATCTTGTCACTATTGGCTTTCATGTAGCCAATGCAGATTTCTCGTTGTATGTGAGACACAGTGATAGAGGGGTTGTGCTTGTTGTCATCTATGTAGATGACTTGATCATTACGGGGGACCATGATGCATAGATCTTTGATGTAAAGGTCTTGCTTAGACAAAAGTTTGAGATGAAGGATCTAGGGGAGCTCAAATATTTCTTGGGCATTGAGGTGATTAGGTCACCACATGGTATTGGATTACTACAAAGATAGTATGGCTTGGACATGTTGTCCAAGTATGGAATGACAGGTTGTAAGCCTATCTCAGTGCCATTGGATCAAAATGGCAAGTTGAGTGCAGATTCAGGAGAGATTGGAGGATCCTACTATGTATAGGCGCATAGTAGGAAGCTTGATCTACATGATGATCACCAGGCCAGATTTGAGCTATGCTGTTGGGTTGGTGAGTCAATTAATGCAAGTTCCTCGGAAGTGAGACGCATACTGAGGTATGTGAGGTCTACTTTGCATTGTGGACTATTTTATGAAACTGGGACAGAGATATGTGTACATGGGTACACAGATGCTGATTGGGCTGGTAGTATCTCAGATAGAAGATCTACTAGTGGCTTCATGCTTTCTTTGGGGAGTGCTGCTGTGACTTGGAGCAGCAAGAAGCAGCCTACGATTTCTCTATCCAATATAGAGGCCGAGTACAGAGGTGCTGCTATGGCAGTATGTGAGGTAGCTTGGTTGAGAAAGCTACTTGTAGATTCGGGTCTATCAATGGATAGACAAGTTGTCATTTTCTGTGACAACATTAGCAGTATACAGTTGGCCAAGAACCCAGTTTTTCATGCTTGCACGAAGCATATAGAGGTCCACTACCATTTTGTCAGAGAGAAGGTTTTGGCAGGAGATGCTGACCTTGTTTATGTCAGCACACAGGATCGGGTCACTAACATCTTCGCCAAAGCATTGGGTACAGAGAAGCTCTGCAGATTCAGGGCTTCGCTTGGTGTACGTGAGATGGAGTTAAGCTCGAGGAGGAGTGTTGAGGTATGGATCTCATCTAGTGAGGCGGTGGACAACACTGATGACCCGCCTAGGGGATAGGCCCCACACTTACACCACTGGCATGGTTGGTGAGATCATGGGTGATATGCGGCTAGTGGGATGATAGGCTGTGTGACAGCCATTCTAGAGAGTGGCATAGTTATAGCGCCAGCTCATTTAGTTGGGTTCACACTATAGAGAACCCTAGTATGTATTTGGTTGAGTACCTTTTCATATGGTGTGTACTCTTATCTTTGTATATGGTGTGTTGAGTGTTGTGTGAAGAAGAAGAAGATTTTCAGCCTCTCACCTTGTGTGTTCTCTTTTAGGGTTTTGTGAGTGTGTGTGTGCTTGCAAGAGCTCAAGCTCTCTTCTCCCCTGCATCGTTTCAAAAGAGAGGGATCCACTTCGGCAAGGTATTCTAAGATATAAACAAGTGATTCTTGTACCAACCAACCCTCTGCCATTCTACCTTCTGGCTTTGCATTTTGCCTTACAAAATCCTTCAAGGTCTTCATGAAATGCATAAGAAAGAACATCCATTGAGCATGCACAGTGCCACATATGGCAATCTAATCAATTAAATGAACCATAAGGTGTAGTTGCCTTGTGAGAATTGACCGTGGAAATGTCTCATCCACTAAACAAACCACCTCCACCGCCATGACCATTGCATAGTCAAGTGTACATATCTGGTATGGTTTAAGGGACCTCCAATGTTGTGCTAAAATTTTACATACCAATCCGAGGGCACGCTCCATAACTTTTTTTTGGTTTGTTGAAAACCTAAACGGATTGAAAAAATGGAATCCGCACTAGTGGGACTAGTGCATGGTGGTCTTAAAACACTGATAGTTGGTGATATCGGTATCTTGATTCACCCTGGAATGGGAGAAATTAAAAATGTTTAATTTTTGCATGTGCAAAGATCTTTTAATAAATCCAACACTATTTATAATTTTTCATTGCTTTTTTTTCCCTGCAGTTCCTTTTGCTATATGACACTCATAAGCATGTCAAGGGTCATTGCATTTCACATTGCACACCATCAGATCCGATAGTGTGCCCTTTGACCTATTGGTGTTTTGAAGCATTTTAGGACACATTCCAGTTGCTTGGGAGCAAGATTTTGCTGACGTGTATCGCCAGAGGGGGGAAACCAGGTGGGTGAAAATTTCAATATCCCACAGACTTTTGAATTTTTAGGCTTCCTGATCTAGGGAATGTTTTGAATAAAGTACATGACCTGCCACGTTGTGTCAGAACCTGCCGCCTCCTACGTTGCAAGGTATTGTGTTCGTTTTATTTGTCTTGTTTTCTTTTCTCTGTAAGATGTCTTCTTTTCTTTACTCGCCTCACCACCTAGTTGGTCTTTGTCTGATCGTCTCCATGGAAATGGCAAGATGCAGCTCCTCCCCTGCCTTACAAGTTGCATGATTTGGTCTGGCATTGTCTTCTTTACCCTGGTAAGTTGTCTTCTTTGCTTTGCTCACCTGATGAGCTCAGTGGTCTCTATTTGATCGCTTTGCTTTGCTGGCCTCCCCATCTTGGTGGTCTCTATCTTCTTTGCTTTTTTGCTCGCCTCTTAAGCTAGATGATCTTTGTTTGATCGTCTCTATGGCAATGGCAATATGCAGCTCTTCATGGCTTGCAAGTGAACCAGAAAAAGGCAACGAGATAAGAACGCTGAAAAGCTTGGTCAAGGCACAAGGAGCAGATTGCAGGACGAGGAAACAAATGGCATGGATAAGAAAACAAGCTCAAAGAGGTAACAAAAGACACTTTTGCAACGTATGAGGAGGGAGAAACAACGAGAAGACATAAGACTCCTTGCAAAGCAGCAACAGGAAGTGGTTGCAGATGGATGCATTCGAACATTGCCATCAGAGCGAAGAACACGGGTTGTGGCCAATCGATTGGTGGGAGAATTCACGGCAGCAACATCAACCCATTCAGATGAGTACAAGTCTCGTGTCATTATAAGCTTTACCTTGCACCCTAAAATTCATAGAGTGATAATCCTGCCAACACCTTAGGAAATGCACGCACAAGAGACACTGCTTTCTAGCTTGAGAGATGGCCTATAGAAAGTGAAAGGGGTGCATAGCTTAGATCAACTAGTTGCAAAAGAGAGCGACATTAGCTATGCTGGTATCCCTTGAAACAAAGAAGAAACGGCTTGGACGCACAACGTCGAAGATGTTGTCAATCAGAAGCTCCAACATTGCTCCAGCGGTTGGACATAGAGTAAAACTAATGCAGGATGATCCAGAATCGAGAAGTCTGTGGGCTTCAATAATAGAACGCAAGAAAAGGAAAGAAAGCGTGACTGTGGAACTCACTGCTAAAGTGACGTCGTTCGAGAACACGAGAGTTTCTCCAAACAAGAAGGACATTTGCAAAAAGCGAACGGGACACAAGCAGTTTGAGGAGCACATCATGCACTTGCTTGTTGACACAACGCAGGTCAATGGTTGTCATAACGAGGTGGTTGTCTATGATTCTCTAAAGATTTAGTACAAATTGTTTGAATTCTAAAGTGATTATCCTAAACTAGCCCAACCAGGCTGGTGGTTGAACTGGAACATCAATAACAATATAATTGATCATGTTCTAGACCAGCCCGGTGGTTGAATTTGTTTAGTTTTCTTGTAGTGAATAATTGTTTTGTTTTCTAGTAGTTGTTTAGTTTAATTATATTGAATTTCCAACTGTAACAGCAATATATAGTTCACATGTACCTTTTTGTTATTAGTATTTATGGGTGGTGAAATTGATTTGTTTTCTAATGATTGAAGGCAGTTGAAATTATGACTGTCCTAAACCAACCCGATGGTTGAAATTGTTTTGTTTTCTCATAGTGAATAATCTACTAGCTATTTAGTTTAAGTACTGAATTTCCAACGGGCTGGTTTCGGGTTGGGTGAATAGACAGAGTTGTATCTCACATTTATGGCTGAGAGCCCTGACGTTTTGATTGGGCAAAGGAGCTTTGAGCATTGTAAGCCATGGTATGTGAAGAAACTCAAAGATAGGAATGTGTGTTGCGAAACACACATAGACTTTGACCTGGCCCGGCAAGGTTTGAATGACTTGAGATCTGGTCATGTTGGAAAATTTCTCCATGGAGATAGATGCTCATGTCTCCCAAATGAATGCTCAGTTTGCAGGCCACCTAGATCCTCGTCATGTGTAGCAAGTGAGAGCAAGTTTGGTAGCGTGAGGTCTGTGTGGGAGCCAACACTCTGTCCAAAGCCTGCAAACTCTTAGTGGCACTCCATTGAATGCATTAGAGGTACATGCACACGTTGTGGTGTGAAGAAGTAGTATACTGTTTGTCCAAATGAAATGAGGGTCCAAGAAAGCCTTGCTCTAAAATGGAGGAGATTTGAAATGGGCAATGTTGAAGGATCAAGAAAAAAAAAGGCTACTATCGTATAAGAGCACTCAACCGAGGGAGCTTATAGATCACGTGGTTACATCCATCCCAAAATATGTGCTTCACAATTTCACGGCCAACTGGCAAGATAAGCAATTCAAGATGTGCCTTGCCAATTTTCCACATGACACTATTGTCTCTGTAATGAGTGTGAGACCAGAGAAGAGTGAGTTGTTAAAAAGCATCAATCTAGGGCAACTCATAGCAAGTGATTAAACTTATGTTTAACAAATAATAAGATGATTAAGAAGATAATTAAGATATAAGCAACACAATGGTAATGCTCATAAGAAAACCACACAATGTCATTCCAATTGAATTAATCCAAATACATCCTTTTATAGCTCTCATGGAGCTCCCAACTCACAAGATGTGTGTAGCCTAGTGCCAACCATGTGTCCGTAAATGCTCACACTACATGTGCTCCCTTGCAATTTCCATAAGCTACCTTTTGAACTTTGACTTCATCTTTTACAAATGACCAAACAAATCAACCTTTGCCAATGTACCCTTAGTCTATTCCTTTTCTAATGTGCATGCTTCTTCTCTTGTTCATGTGACTCCCTCCCTATCTTTCTTGTGCTCTTTGGCATCACATTTCTCAACATGAGTATCCTTGCTATGAAGAAAGGAAACCTCATGATGATAGCTTGCAGAGGAGGCAAAGGAGTGGAGCTATCTACCACTAGCATAGCTTGGAGTCTCCATCAAGATCCCCATGACATGTTGAGGTAAGCATTATCCATTGCATTGGGAGAGGGACGTTGTAGCATTTAGATTACCATGTACCCTTGGGTTAAGTGGTATTGTTGGGACAATAATTTCCACATTCCTATTTCAATCTTCACCTGATAATACTTCTCCTAGGTTCCCCTCTTGTAACAACATGCCTCTCATGTACTCTTGGAACTTTGGGGTTCTTAACATTACATAGATACGTCAGCCTTGGTGCAAGTCTTCTCCCAATTTTCTCTTGACAGATCCTCGTTACTTGAGAGAGGTGTTGTAAAAGCATTTAATTCCTCCCAAGTCTCCTCTGGAATAGAATTTAGAGGTGGCATACCCTTAATGTCTCTAGCATTTCCGTATGTGACCATATCTTCTTCATGCCTCAATCCACTACATGACTGGAAGAACCTACCCCATGCATTGTTGCATATCAAAGGCTTTATCTCTTTTTTTTTTCCCTTTTTTCTCACAACCTTATCTACATCTTATTCTATTCTCTACCAATCAACGCTAAAAATGTTACATGCTACACTCATGAGAGATCACTGAGGTAGGGGAGGCGGAACTATAAGATGTGTAATGCTCCTTGAATCAATAGCTATAGGACTTGTAAGACTAGAACTTTGATTCTCCACCCAACCATATCCCATTGGACCCTAAACACATGGTTATATAGGCCCAGGTGATGCATGACCTTCCAACTTCAGCCCCTTGACCTTTCAATGGATAGGCATGGCCCTTCCACTATCCAATTCCTCCTCAACTCCTCCTAGAAGGGGGTGCCTACTTCTATGGCCTTTGGGCTTACCTTATGCACCATCTACATCCCTTTTACGTTCACCTTAATCCCTATTAACCATTGCTTTAGGTATTTCTAATTTGAAATCCCTCGGACCTTATTTACATGCAAACCTTTTACATATAAATAATCTTTTCTAGTCTTACCTTATAGTGTCTCCTATCAATCTCATAACATTTCCTCCCCCTTGAAAGAAATGTTTTCATCCTTGAAAACAAACGTAGGAAACCTTTTCTCAGTGTAACCACTCAATAAGGAATAAGTTCTCTTTTATATAAGTATTTCAAGTATAGAAACTTTTCCTTTAGTATAGGAATATTACTTCCTCTTTCATGTATTGCCTGAATCAGAATGGTCCGAAGCAAAAAGGGTATTAGTAGGAAAAGAGGCAAATGCGGAGGATTATAACTTGAAAGATTCTTAGCCATTTCAAAACCTTTGATGTCGATGAAAGAAAGATGGTTCACCTACAGACACAACACTCGAACGAGTGGATAAACAAGAGTTTCATGATGGACCTACATGTACAACACTCGAAGGGTGAATAAACAAGAGTTTTAGGATGGCCCTATAGAGGTCAAGGAGGAGATATTGTAGAGCCTCGTGAGGACCCCAAACCAGTCCTCATTGCCATGGACCTAACCCCACAAGAAGAGGAGGAATTGATAACTCTTCTAAAATAATTCAAGAGCTCTTTTGTTGCTTAGAGTTATACGGACATGAGGGGAGTGCCACAGAAGTGGTGCAACACACCATCCCTATCATGGAAGATTCAAGTCCAATAAAGTAGCATCCTTACCAAATAAATTCGAAATACTCAACAATTGTAAATGAGGAAATTGAAAACATAATTGTTGCTAAAGATTACATTTATGAGATTGAGCACATGGATTGGGTATCACTAATGGTGATTGTACCCAAGGAAAAGCGGAAACTTTGCATGTGTGTCAATTTGAAGAAGGTGAATGTGGCAACCTATAGAGATCATTAACATTACCATACATGGAGCACATATTGGAAAAAATGACAAGTGCAAAAGCTTATAACTTTTTGGACGGACTCTCAGATAACAACCAAGTATCCATTACACCAAAGGACCAACATAAAACTGTTTTCACTACCACATGGGGAACCTTTACGTAAAAAGTCATGCCATTTAAACTGATCAATTCTCTCACAACATTCTAGAGGTTAATGACTATAATTTTCAAGGGTTACCTACAAAAGTGGCTGGAAGTGATCGTTGATAACCTCTGTATGTATTTGCAATGGATGGAGAAATTATCTTTCCTAACAAAAGTATTTAAAAGGTGTTGACTGTATCGTATATACTTAAACGCTTTAAAATTCCAATTTTGGGTAAGAAATGGAGTGATATTAGGACATATGGTGTCCAAGAACACGATTTCCATAGATGACAATAAGGTAAAACTTATATTAGAGTTGTCACCGCCCATCAACTACAAGAGAGTACAACTATTTATGGGTCACGTAGGCTATTATCGGAGCTTCATTGTGTTCTATGCTAATATTGCTAAGGCCATTGTATAACTTTTGATTGTCTTTGAATGGACTCAAGAGTGTTAGTAGGCTTACAATGAATTGAAGAGGGCATTACGAAGTGTACCTATCTTACATATCAATGCATCAAACTTTGCAACAATTGGGTGTGTTCTGGTGGCAGAGCTAGGAGAGAGCATAAAGTGGATTACCCAATATACTTTGTGAGTCCACAACTTAATGAAATTGAGCACAATTGAGAGGGAAACATTAGCCATGGTGTATGCAATAAAAACGTACAAACCCTACCTATTAGCTAATAAGTTCATCTTCTTTGTGGATCATCAAGCTTTGTTGTATCTTGTCGACAAGCCTTGCATTATATATGCACAAAATTACTCATGTTGGATGTTGCTATTGATGGAGTTTCACTTTACTGTCACTAAGGAAAGATACACAACATGTATTAGCATAACACATGTTATGAATACCTAATGGAGAACTTGGCACTAGTGTTGATGATGACTACTACATGTTTCTCATTCAATTTAGATCTAATACCAAAATGGAGTGAAGAAATGTGCGAGTATTTTGCTTATGGATTTACACAAGATAAACCACCATTGAACAAGGATAGGATGTGATGACTTATTACATTGGCAGAACCTTAGTAGTTAATAGCTGGTCAATTGTATAAGTTAGGCAAAGATCATGTGCTCAGATAATGTGTTATAAGGAGGATCTCATAGTGGAATTTCCACTAATAGATATTTTGGCGGGCAAAGTAGTAATGAAGAAATATCTTACAAGAAAGGTTATGGTGTCTAACTTGGAAAGGTTATGGTGTCTAACTTTGTTTGGTGATGCCATTGAACTCAGTAAACACTATGATGAATGTTAACTTTTTAACATTCCCGATGGACAAGACAGAATGCCTTTGGTTCCAATCATTTTGCAACAATCAAAATAGGCTTCATTGGAACCATTAGCCTATAATCTCGATATATAATCGTGAGGGTGTCCCCTAGACCTAAAGTTATCACCATACTACTGTCAAGCTAATGGAAAAGAAGAAAGTTATAATACATTCCGTTGTAGTATCGTTACTGGAAGACTGTAGAAGCTAGTCATAACAATTAAGAGCAGAGCAGCAATCTAGCCCTACAGGACTTCCTATAACTATAAGGTTACTTTTTGGCTCACCTACGAGATTGAGGTAGTGATGCCTATGTAGTATTTAATACCCAACTTGAGGATAACAATGAAATAACATCTCAGGAAGAAGAATGCTCTAATTAAAGGCTGATTGAATTGGAAATGCTTGATGAGATTAGAGTAATTTATCTATTTAGTACCTAACAATGAAAGAACATCTTAGGAAGAATGCTCTAGCTAAAGGTTGATTGAATTGGAAATGCTTGATGAGACTAGAGTAATTTCTCTACATGGGATGATAGTGGAGAACCTCAGGTGTAAATAATGTTTTGCCCAAAACTTAAAATCTGAACCAGGAAGGATACTAGTACTTATGCATGGAGTTGGTTCTTCCATGAGGAAATAATTGAAGTATCAAGGGCTAGGGACATTTAGAGTTACAGAGCTCATCTCCCAAGAAGTATCTTGCATTGAGACCATTGTAGACTTAATGAAATGACCCTTTTTTCTTTATAAACTTATGGGTTTTTTAAATCAAAATGCCATTTAAGTATATTTTTGTAAAATTTCATTAAAATATAGGTTTAAAAACCCCTCCTAATGATTGCGCGTAGTAGGACTTATATATTTTAAGTGAACCCCTCGAGCTAAAGCCCAAAGAAAAACAAAACTAGCTAACACTCCAAATAATCATGGCTACTCTAACCCTAAGAGAAGAAGAGGACCTTGAGATAGAGCCTACTCAGCTAAAAGTTGAACTCTCTATCTCAACTAACACTTTACACCCTTAGTAACCCTTGGACACAGATAGCAGGTAGAGGTCACAACCCTCAATCCGTAGCAAGGACCTGATGTGGCGAGTTTCACCTTGGATCCAATGCTCGATCTCTTCTCCCAACTATGAGAAACTTATCATGAGCATGAATCCTCTACTTAAGCCTCACCTTATGTGCCAAGCCCTCTTGAAGATAACTCCACTTGACCTCACCACTCTAATCCATGCAAAGGCTTATGCAACAGGGGAACAACCAGCTACTTTATCATAGACTTTAGTGGGAGACAAGTCACACACGAGAGCTGGGGAAGATGGCCCACCCAGAAACACTATGGTTTAATGTGGCAAAGGCTCAAGGCTCATAAACCCATGACTTGTTGATTTTCTCGAGATATGCATAGTCACATTCATGATTATTTATGCTTACAAGTGGTGGAGGTAGGAGCATTCAGTAGAGTCACATAGAGGCTATGAGAGGAAATACCTATAGAAGTTGAGGGCCTTGACAACTTTGGTATCTAGCCAGCCTGGAGATTGCCATTTCTTGCCATCAAGGAATATGTTGAAATATGAAGAGCATCTCCATGACACCTTTGTCTTGACCCATTATTTATGCTAATGAAACGAAGGTTTACTACCAGCACATTCCATGATGCTAGGATAGATGTGCTCATGATTCCCACTTGCTCTACAACTTCCCTTACTTCGAGCACATCGTCTTCACCACTCAACGAAAAATAGTAGTTCATGATGCTAACCACAGTGTGAAATGCATTCAAGGCAATCTCCGATCCTATGATAGTGGCCGTTGTGCTGTTCTTTAAGTTGATCATCCTTCTGATTTATATTTAAGATGATTATGTCCAAAACTACAACCATGAGGGGATGCGCTTCAACCTCAATAAAGGACCTTCTAGCAATCACATAAAGTACTACTATCATCGACTACACTTTCTACCCTCATACATGCATACCATATTTGAGGATATGATTGACACAAACTTTTGATAGTCACTCTATTTTCTTCAAAGAACCCTTCGTGTACTCTAGACTAGACTAGAAAGAGATGCTACAAAGAATATTTAGGCCAGTAAGCCCTGCATCAATAGATTTTGAGGACATAATCTCCAGCAGGTATGGGGAGATATTAATCCTATTTTGAGGTTAACCTAGCATCTCTCTGTTACCTAAGAGAGATATCCCAATAAGTGTCATGAAATGGCTCTATGTAAATGTTATAATTATGAGAATGGTTTTTAGCAATGCTATAAATCTATGTATCTTATAATCATTTAGTTCATCTTTCATTAAGCTTTGGGCATGCAAGTGTGAATAGGGTCCATTAATTTTGTATAAATAACAACATTCTCATAATGCAAGACATAATCCCCTTTTTGTGCCAGTTGAGTCTAGTCTTATCTCCTTGCTCTCTTATGTCCATGTTGTGTGAGAGAGAGAGTTGAGAGGAGAGAGAACATTGTTGGTGCATGTTCCTCTTATGATTATGTTCATGAGTGTGAGGAGTGAGTGTCCTTGTATGAAGAAAGGCAACACCTAGTGACAACTTGAGGAGGAGGCAAAGGAGGGGAGCTAGCTACCACTAGCTCATAGCTTGGAGTCTCCATAGATACAAGCTTGGATGCCGGTGAGAGACAGGGTAAATTGAAATCCCCCATGCATTAATTTTTTCTCATAGGGGCTTGAACACCAAATTAGATAATTTGGGAAAAATCCCATTTCCACTTGAAAAATGGAATCATGGTGAACTTGTCCAAAATTTTGTCAAAACCCCCTCATGTGACATATCATTGTTGGAAAGATCTTGAAGAGTAGAATCTGGATCTTCAATCTCTGAAAAATTTGGAGTTGGCATGTTTAAGATTTATACGACAAAATTAAATGGAGTGATTGATTCCCAAAATATGAGATTTTTCTTGGAAAAAATGCACAAAATCTTGGCCCCCATCTCCCTTCTACCTTTTCAAAATCCCTTAGGTACTATATCTATAACTACACTATAAGTATGCATATTTCTACCACCTACTATTTGCCATATTTTTTCTCTCATCTTTATATATATATATACTTGCACAAGTAAATAAATCCTAAGTCAATTTTCTCATACATATTTATGCCTACGATATCTTTTTCCTAAAAGTCTCCTTTTTGCACCCAACCTACTATGCCATATCCTAGCTATGCTATGATACTACTATATATATTATTTACACCACCATATTGTATTTATTAGAGTTCACACGCAATAGATACAAAAGCCATGCTACACCATATATATATACATATATATACTGTATAATATCATTTTTTCTCCCTCGTTATGATCAATCTCTACTCTCCCATTTTTTCTCCCTCGTTATGATCAATCTCTACTCTCCCACCCTCTTTTTCCCTCACACCACCTTGTGGGGCCCCCCACACCCATGTGTTTACATGGGTCCCACTTGTCCCACACGCATGCTGGAAGCTCCCTCTTCACACCCTCATGCATAGCCTCTCCACCCAGGCCCACATGGGCCACCCCGAGCCATCCCGCACACACATGCTTGCCCAAAATCTCATCAAGCTTCTCTCCCACATGAACAACCCCACACATGCCACCCTCCATGTAATTGTAAATTCCTTTCCTTTTTTGGAGAATTTATCATCAACCTACAAAAGTCAAAACCATCTTTGGATTTTGTATATATATATATATATATATTCCTAAAAGTAGACGCACTAGTCTTAGGCCCACACTAGGCCTACCTTTTGAAAAGTATGTAAGCCAATAAAGGCATGAAAGGAAAGGCTTCTCCAACTAAAAAAAGAAAACAAATGAGGATGTGCACTTTGCTACAAGGATACAAGGTTCCAAAAGAGATATTCAAAGGTGGTCTCCGCTTCATCAACAATTTCCAACCTTCCATTTATGGAATAAGGCATGCAAAGTCTACCTTCCCTTTTTTTGTAATAAAGAAACAAAATATCAAAGCTTGGTATTATCTCAAGAATTTCTTTTGTGGACAAACCCACCACCTCTCTAGAAGCATCCATGAGGATTCACTAAGCGTCTACACACCATCTACATATCCTTGGAGAGGCTCATTTTGGAGAATTACTTGGAGATATTTTAGCTCATGTAACCCCAACCCACCTTGGATATCCAAAGTATCTCCATCTATCATAATATCCTTATCTATTCAAAATATCCCGCAAGATTGCAAGCTAAGAGGACACCAAAACTTGTAATATCTCATGATATGAAATATCTTTGTACTCTTGGAGGCCTATAAAAAGGATCATAGTCTTGGCACCAACACAAGAGAAAATAGAGATCCATCCATAGGAGCCATTACCCTTCATCTTTATCGATCATCCTTAGGCTATCACTCTAGTTATCCTCTCCATCTTCAAGCCTTGTAATCCTTATGCTTGTATCCCTACTTTTCATATCAATAAGATTGTATTGTGGGTTTTTTTTTCCTATCATCAAGTGCATATTCTCTCTCTCTCTCTCTCTCTCTCTCTCTTCCTCTCTCTCTCATTTCAATAGAATATTTATATTCAATGCTTAAAGTTTCTCTTTGGGTAGAGTCTTATTGCGCCCTGTGCATGTGAAGTAAAGAGGAGCAAGGAAAGGTGTGGGATTGCCCCTACTCTCTTCTCCACTAGGCTTGGCATGTCACTAAGAGGGTTGAGGAGGATCTCCCCTAAGAGTGCAGTCCAGGGCCTTGAGTGTTTTGGTGTGAGGTTCAAGAGAGTTTTCCTTTGGAGACTTTTCCATCCCCTTGCCTCCCTCCTCCTTGTGTTTTGTTAGATGGGGATCTAGGCGAGTGTTAGAGGTCACTCCTCTAGAATCCTCCCTCATAAAAGTGGTGCCCCCACTGAGGAGTTCTCATAGTACCTTTAGTTTACAACTCTACCACAAATGTAATCTACTCACATGAATCCCAATTTGCCAATTAGGCCCAATCAACCCTACCAACCTCATTCCCTTCTTTCTATTCATATCATTACAATAAGATCTTCTTCTAGCAAAGGATAGCCTTACTTTTTGGCCCACAACGCTTGGCATAAATTAATGCTACTCCAAATCCTTTTATTTTGCCAATTTTAGATTATAACATTACATTTGATGTTTGCATATTTATTCTCCTATAAGTTACCCCTTGAATATATTCTTAATCACATCTCTCTTCTTCATCCTTTTTCTAAGAAATCTACTACCATGGCAATATCTTTCCCTACATTTCATGGGCAACCAGGCGGGCGAGGATGTATCAAAATTCCTTGACAACTTGGAGATGGCGCACCTCATCCTAGGGAGAGACCAAGACGAAGTAAAACTAAGGGCCTTTCCCTTAGTTTTAAAGGAGGAGGCAAGAATTTGGTATGGAGCACTTCCCCCCACCATCAAACGAGATTGGAATGCTCTTTGTCAAGCTTTCATCAATGATTATGGGAGAGGAGACACACTGGGAGGGAATATGGCAACAATTATTGCAACACAGGCAAGTCTCTCTTCAAGATTTCTCTTCATATAAAGCCAAGTTCCAAAATTTATGGGCCAGATGGGTTTCTTCCTTAGGGGAGAATGAAGTTGCTCCTAACTTCCTCAAGAGGGATAGGTTCATAGTGGGTCTTTTCCCTCCACTTAGGGAAAAATTAGAGTCAAAGTTCCCTCCAACTTTTGAGATTGCACTAGAGGTAGCAAGGGGTAAAGATCACAAATTGAGGTATCAAAACCAAAAGTTTAACATAGAAAGAGAAATAGGGGAGATGGGGGAGAGTTACTCTCAAGATCCACCTCTACCTAGAGCACGATCTACACAAGTGGGAGGCACTAAACAACAAGATCTTCTCCACAAGCTAATTGAGCAGCTGGACCAAATCACCCTAAACCTAATTCAAGAACCTAGGACACAGCCACCTAGGGAAGGTTGAGCACAAAGAAGGAAAGCACAAGAATATATTTGTTACAATTGCAATGAGAGAGGGCATGGAATGTATAATTGCCCATATCCAAGAAGGATCCCAGGTGACATTTATGCAACCTTAACAACAGCTAGGTCCTCCTTAAGCTCCCCAAGTATCCCAACTTCTTTATAAACAACCACCCTCTCAACAACTAGCTGACATTCCACCTCTACCACAAGGAGAAGAGAAGACAATGAATGTGTTAGAGCTTGGAGACTTGCTAGAAGAGATGGATGCATTTCCAATTAAAAGGGCAAGAGTTCAAGAAGAGGCCAAAGATGAAGAATTAGACACCAAGAGGAGGGGATGCAAGGACCCTGGAGGAACGAGCAAGAAAGTTCGAAGACCAAGAAGGAAGATCAATATGGAGGACTTCGTACTAGGAAAAGGTTTCGAGCCCTATAATCTTATCTCTGATGTGAGCAATCAACATCCCAACATCACATGGCCACAACTCTTACAAATAGCACCTAATTTGAGAAGGTAATGGTCAAAGATAGTTAGCACTAGAAGAAAACAGACAAAATTAGTCAAGTTAATCAAAGCTAATCTCGATGAAGATGTTGTTCCTCTAGTGGATGCTTGGATTAAAAGAGATGCGATTCCTAAGGTGTATGTGGATGGGGATGCCCAAATGTGTGTCATGACAGAGAAAACCATGCATAGATTAGGGCTAGAAGTCAATGCTCCATGTCCCTATAAAGCTAAACTAGCCAATAATGTGTGCATCAAGTGCCTAGGAGTCATCAAGGGTGTAAAGGTAATTGTCTGTGGTGTTGAGGAAGAGGTAGACATGTGTGTGATCCCATCAAAGGGGGAGGGCTATCCCATTATTTTAGGTAGGCCTGGGCTCATAGCTATCGGGGAAGACAAAAAATGGGGGACAGGTCTACTAGTTCTCAAGCTAGTAGGAGAGAATGGTGCCAACAGGTCTACTAGTTCTCAAGCCAGTAGGAGAGAATGGTGCCAATAGGAAAAATATCACCTATGACATGAAAAAAAGAAGGAAAGTGGACCTAAGGTATGAAACTATCTTGGATGAAGAAAGCTCATATGATTACTCAAAAACATAAGAGGATTCCTCTATGGAGGTGATGGGACTCATCTTTCAAGGGAAGGAGGCCACCACAACAAAGGGAGACCAAGAAAAGGATGGTGATTCTCTACAGGTTGAGGACAAGCAAAAAAAGAAGATGCTAGCAAAGGATTTGACACCAGAGGAGGAAGTGGCTTACATCACCATGATAAAGAAGTACACCAACCTCTTCATCACCGATTACACCCAGGTAAAAGGAGTGGAAATCAAAAAACATCATATAGAACTAAAGCCTGATGCTAAGCCTGTGGCTCAAAAATTAAGAAGGTTAGTAGTGGTCTAGAGGGAGGCTTTACTAATGGAGGTAAAGAGGCTCTTGAAAGCAAGTTTTATTTACCCAGTGGAAAACTCAGATTGGGTCTTCCCTATACTTGTTACCCCTAGGAAGAATGGAAAATGGAGGATCTATGTAGATTACAAGCCCTTAAATGCTGATACAAAGAGGGACCACTTCCCCCTCCCATTCCAAGATGAAATCTTGAATGAAGTAGCAAGCCATGAAAGGTACATAGTATGTGACGGTTACTCTGGCTAATTCCAAATCAGGATAGCAGAGGAGGATCAACACAAAACCACCTTCACCACTCCATGGGGATGCTTTGCTTACAAAGTAATGCCTTTTGGCCTCAGAAAAGCACCTCCCACCTTCCAGAGATTCATGAATTATGTTTTTCAGCCCTTCTTTGGGAACTCTATTAGGGTCTACATGGATGATTTCTGCAGCAAGGAATTGCATTTCCAAAGAGTCAAAGAAGGGTTACAAAGGTTGTACCAATTGGGTGGACAATTGAATCCTGACAAGTGCCACATAACTCAAAGTGAAGTGAAATTTTTGGGACACATCTTAGAAAGAGGAATTGAAGCGGATTCAGCCAAGATTGAGGATCTTTTAGCTCTACCTTCACCCAAAAATGCAAGGGAGCTAGTCACATTCATTTAGAAAACCAAGTACATGTCTCGGTTCATCCATCTTCTCTCACAAATTGTTTCACCATTGCAGAAGTTAGCACATAAAGGGACCTTCACTTGGGATGAGGAGTGTGAAAATCAGTTTCAAGAAATAAAGAAGGTTCTTAATTCATTGCCAACCCTAATGCCACCACTATGGAATGAAGTGTTCTATGTTTCTCCAAGTGTGGGGACCAAGGCTATTGGTGGGGAAGTCTTGATGCATAAGCACCCAAAGAGCTCCTACATGAGGCTAATCTATTTTTCTAGCAGGATTATGACACAAGCAGAGAAAGGCTACAAAGAAGTAGAACAAATGGTTTTAGCTCTCATATTTGTAGTAAGAAAGTTCAAGTCTTATCTCTTGCCCAAGAAGTTTATAATTTTAACAGTGGAGCAGACATTTCCATATGTTGTACAACACATGACCACTTCCCCAATGATAGCGAAATGGATTTTGGAGCTTCAAGAGTATGACTACACTTTTATAGTGGAGGATAGCACTAGGGCAAGTTTGGCAGACATTCTAACCTACAGGTCCCATGAAAAGAAGATCACCATCAAGTGCAATGGTGAGGAGACAAAGCCCACAATTCAAGAAGATCTAGAAGGTGCCTTCATTATGTATTTTGATGGAGCCTATAGGAGACAAAGTAATCAAGCAACAGGTGGAGTCATCATCTACAACAACCCACAAGGTGAGGAGGTCACTAGACAAGGTAAAACTCTCCCTGGGATCTGTCAGGCGTTTTTCTGAAAGGTGTTTTGGGCTTGTGTACATATGGATGCATGGCATGTGTGAAGGCTTTGCTATGGAATGTCTTGGCAGATGTACAGGGTGGATGGTTTGGATGTAGGCTTGTGCAGGCCTGTCCGGAGTGTGGTCCGTTGGAGATGATATCAGTTGTTTGGCAGCTTTGTTGTGTATGCGTCCCTTTAAATGAATGGGTACTAGCGGGTTGCATTTGATGAAGGAGTGTGTGGAAGCATGGGAGCAGTTAATAATTGAGAGGACCAAGGTCGCATTGAACATGGTGTGAAAAGCATTGGGGTGGCCATTTTTTAGGCTTTTTATAAAAATAATAAATATCAACGTGGCTAGCTAGAAGAAGCCACTTGGCCACTTGTTCAATTGCCAGCGCTGCTGCCAACATGTGAATGGCGAAGTCTAGAGGGTTGGCAAAGAGTGGAGTCGGGTCGTAAGGTAAAAGGTGGCCACCTCATGGGTGAGAAGAGTTCTGGTCATTCTGCAGAGACAAACGCGAAGGGAACTACCGCCTTGTAGAAGGAGAGAGGGCTCTCGGGTGAGCGTGGAGGCGCAAGGAGAGAGCTGCAGAGCAGCAAGAAGGTGGTTGCCGCCTCGTAAAACAGAGGCTTCTCCGACCAGCGTGGGAGAGCTAGGGGATCGGAAGCTGATCGAAGAGGACAGCGTGGCTGCAGGCAACGAGTGGGGGCTTCTCTGACGAAGAGCTGGTGTTGAGCTGTGGTGGGGCTGGTAGCACATCGTCGAGGGAGAAGTTGGACGTGACCAGAAGCTGATGCGCAGGGGCTCGAGTGGGTTGGGGTCGCGGATGGTTAGTGACTAGAGAGCAGTGGAAGGGAGCTGCAGCGAAGAGGACAGTGTGGAGTGAAGCTGTGGTTGCTGGTGTTGACAGAGGACCGACAGTGTGAAGATTGAAAGTGCTTTGGGTGTTGTGTGTGGGGACAAGCTTGTATGAAGTGTTGTCTGGGAATATAA
The DNA here is from genome assembly GCF_041138505.1 of Cibotium barometz. Classification (NCBI taxonomy): domain Eukaryota; kingdom Viridiplantae; phylum Streptophyta; class Polypodiopsida; order Cyatheales; family Cibotiaceae; genus Cibotium; species Cibotium barometz. Next base: position 38,945,781 of record NC_141086.1, read on the forward strand.
TTGCTGGGTGTTTACTTCGTTGTGGTGCCCCTGTTTTGGCTGTCTGTCTGGTGTGGGTGGTGTGGTGAGCCATGAGAGAAGTGTTCCAGCCGGTGTGGCTGGTGGTTTCCCCGTTTGTGGTGTTTGTTTCCAAGGCTGTTGGAGTGGACAGCTATAGAGGCAGGTGATTCCGTGTTCGGAATTTCCGACAGCTTTCTGGTGCCCCCACTGAGGAGAGCTTTGGTGTTGTTCTTTGCCTAGAAGGGTGTATGACCCACTGAGGAGAGCTCTGGGATTGTTACAGGTTTTCATGATGTTGTCTTATCCAAAATTTCATCGCAAGAAAGTTGAGGATGTGTTTGATTTCTTGGAGCAAATGGAGTTGGCATGCATTAGCAATCATGTGACAGATGAAGAGTAGGTTCTGAGGCTAGTAAAGATTTTCTTGAAGGGAGATGCCCGAAGCTGGCTTAAGGATTTTGAAGTACAAGATGCGGCATGTGAGCCACATGGTGTTTTGACCTTAGACAGGTTGAAAGAAGGCCTTTTGGAGCAACAAGCGCAGAGGAACCTAGTGTGCTTTGGCAGAAGTTGAGCATCTTGAAGCAGGTCCATGGGCAATCACTGGATGATTTTGTGAAGGTATTTACATGTTTGTGGGGTAAGTGGTGTATGACATTGAAGCAGGAAGTTCCTCCTATGTTTCTGAAGAAGAGCTTGTTTATTGATGGTTTGCTACCCCATTTGAAGGTCAGGGTTGAGTTGAAGAATCCCAAGTCAGTTTTGCTGATGCAGTTAGGGTTGCTAGGGAAAAGGAAAGAAAGATTTTGAAGCAGATGGAGATGGGTATTTATCCGTATGAAGGTGTTATGACTGCAAGGGATATGCATGTAAATTTGGTTGAGGTGGATAAGAGTCCTATGCAAAGTTTGATTAGACAGGAGCCTCAAAGGCCTATGCAAGTGCAAAGGGGGATGTTTTATGTGCCTTCTGATTTTTTTCCAAAGTCTTTAAAGCATGTGAATGTGGATGAAAAGCAGGATGAGGAATCTAGGTCAAGGATTGAGACTTTTGCAGATGAGGAGTTGCCAGTGGATTCTTCTTTGGATTTGGATATTATGGCTGTACATGACAATGATTTGGAATGTTCTATTGAAGATCATTTGCATTTGGATTTGGATGATATGCATGCACATGGAAGCAAAGAGGATGATGCCTTGGGATTGGCTGATGATAAGAAGGAAGAGGAGTTGGATACAGAATGCTTTGAGGAAGATTCTTTGGATGATTCTATAAGGGAGGAGGATGGGGTAGAGACTTGTGATGAAGTGAAGACGGTTTGCAATGCAGATGTGGAGAGCATGGAGGAAGATCCTATTATTATGGATTTTCTTGGATAGCTTGATGGTGATATGGTACCTGCGATGAATGGTATGGATGTTTTTCCATTTGATGCATTATGTGCTGGGGAGTCTTTGGACGATGATACTAGGGGGGTTGGCAACATTCAAGAAGGTATGCATGTTGATTTGGCTGATGAAGAGCGTTGTGAGGTGAGTATTATGCTTGAGGATGATATATGGGCAGTTTCTAGCCTTGATGATATATGGGCAGTTTCCACCGTACCGGAGCCAGAGATGGACATGGATGCAGACATGGTCAAGAGTGTAACTAAGGCTTCTTTGCGTGTTGCTGAAATTCTAAAGGCAAAGTCCATGGATGACAAGGATTCTGGTTGTGAAGAGATGCCTGAATTACAAGAGCTGGAAGTGCTGGTGGATACTACTGTTGGAAAGGATCTGGATTTTTGTGTGCAGAAAGGTCAAAATGTTGGAACCTGGCCTTCACTGGTGTTGATGAATTGGATGCTAGATGTTGCAATGCCACAAGTTTTGAAGACAAGGGGGTTGGTTTGGGGTGAAGTGTTCTTTCATAGCAAAGGCTTGAGGGTGATGCTGTGTGGTCAGAGTCGGTGAATGCTTATCGGACATAAATGATTTTGTGGTGCATAAAGGTCAAAATGATGTTTGGTATATGTAGTGATACAGCCATGGTTTTTCACAGATGTTGGGAAATGGGATGGTGAGTTACAGCTGTTTCCTTTTGATCCTCGTGGATAGCTACTGGACTTTATCTTTTTGCTGCTGAGCATGAATGCTCTAGCAGATGGGGGGGTTGGCAAAGTATGTCAGGCGTTTTTCTGAAAGGTGTTTTGGGTTTGTGTACATATGGATGCATGGCATGTGTGAAGGATTTGCTATGAAATGTCTTGGCAGATGTACAGGGTGGATGGTTTGGCTATAGGCTTGTGCAGGCCTGTCCGGAGTGTGGTCCGCTGGAAATGATATCAGCTGTTTGGCAGCTTTGTTGTGTATGCGTCCCTTTAAATGAATGGGTACTAGCAGGTTGCATTTGATGAAGGAGTGTGTGGAAGCATGGGAGCAGTTAATAATTGAGAGGACCAAGGTCGCATTGAACATGGTGTGAAAAGCATTGGGGTGGCCATTTTTTAGGCTTTTTATAGAAATAATAAATATCAACGTGGCTAGCTAGAAGAAGCCACTTGGCCACTTGTTCAATTGCCAGCGCTGCTGCCAACATGTGAATGGCGAAGTCTAGAGGGTTGGCAAAGAGTGGAGTCGGGTCGTAAGGTAAAAGGTGGCCGCCTCATGGGTGAGAAGAGTTCTGGTCATTCTGCAGAGACAAACGCGAAGGGAACTACCGCCTTGTAGAAGGAGAGAGGGCTCTCGGGTGAGCGTGGAGGCGCAAGGAGAGAGCTGCAGAGCAGCAAGAAGGTGGTTGCCGCCTCGTAAAACAGAGGCTTCTCCGACCAGCGTGGGAGAGCTAGGGGATCGGAAGCTGATCGAAGAGGACAGCGTGGCTGCAGGCAATGAGTGGGGGCTTCTCTGACGAAGAGCTGGTGTTGAGCTGCGGTGGGGCTGGTAGCACATCGTCGAGGGAGAAGCTGGACTTGACCAGAAGCTGATGCGCAGGGGCTTGAGTGGGTTGGGGTCACCGATGGTTAGCAAGACCAGAGAGCAGTGGAAGGGAGCTGCAGTGAAGAGGACAGTGTGGAGTGAAGCTGTGGCTGCTGGTGTTGAGAGAGGACCGACAGTGTGAAGATAGAAAGTGCTTTGGGTGTTGTGTGTTGGTGACAGATGGTGCCAACGTGAAGGACCGTCTGAAGAGAGAGAGGTGTTGGCGGTGATGACTGACGCAGGCAAAGACAGTAGAGGTAGCCGTTTCAGAGAGTGCTGGCGACACACGCAGAAGTGATGGGCTGCAGAGAGGGTTGAGGGTTGCTGGTGGGGCGCCCTCTGAAGAGAGAGAGGGGCCGGGTTCTTTCTCGTGTGGTTTGCGTAGCCACGGACGCTACTAGTGGTGGCTGGTCGTTTCGTGTATGGTTGCCGTCAGGGCAGAGAGTGCAATGCAGAGAAGTGTTGGTGGGTCGTGTGGCTGAAGAGGCTTGGTCGTCAGACGGACGCAAGGTTGTAATTCATGAGGTTGTGAGGCCGTGGTGGAATTCCCTTGGTAGTAAATCCAGGCCTGAGTGTTTGTATGGTTGTGTGAGTAAGGCTTCTGTGTCGGGAGAAGCTTGTATGAAGTGTTGACTGGGAATATAATTGCTGGGTGTTTACTTTGTTGTGGTGCCCCTGTTTTGGCTGTCTGTCTGGTGTGGGTGGTGTGGTGAGCCGTGAGAGAAGTGTTCCAGCCGGTGGCTGGTGGTGCCCCCGTTCGTGGTGTTTGTTTCCAAGGCTGTTGGAGTGGACAGCTATAGAGGCAGGTGATTCCGTGTCCAGAATTTCCAATAGGATCCATTCCAGTAATGAAGAAGTAGAATATGCTACTCTATATTTTGGTTTGGAATGGTGCTTGGAGCATGGTATTAAGAGGTTGATTGTCAAAGGAGATACCATGTTAGTGGTGAACCAACTACAAGGAGTTTGGTCTTGCAAAAATGCAAATCTATTTACATGGGTCAAGCAAATTAAAAGTTCGATGTAAAAATTTGAAGCTATACAAGTGCATTGTAAGATCCCACTGTTCCCACCGAGCAACGGATTCAAGATACTGGCAGCGGAAGTAGCACTTCTCGTGCGGGACAGGGGTCCCACATTTAGGGCCTCACCCACAGATATCCGGATAAGAGACTAATCCGTCGGTTATTCCAAAACCGAACCCGGAAAAACTTCCTTTACCGGAAAGCACGGGTGATTCCACCAAGAAAACTTTTTACTCTAACGTAGTCAATATCATTTCTGATCAAACTGATCCAATTACATCTTCAAGATACTTGATCAGATCAAGGAAGAAACTTGCACTTGGATCATTGGGATCAACGCTTTTTTCCCCATTCAAGAGGCACAGCCGTTGATTCCTATCCATAGAACAATTACTGTCCGGGATTTACTTTATCTATCATAATAACAAAAGTTGAGTCTCGATTTACGGATCTATCAGTCCAGCCTAACCCCATCCAGTCCCATGGGTTAGCCAACCGCCCGACCACTGTAGTGATGGGATCCAATTTGGAATTTGGTTAGATTTTGTCCCGGGTACCAAGGAAAAGAGTTCCAAGGCCCCCTAGCCGGAAGTTCATGCAAACATAAAACTAGCCACACCACTTACATACCCAATATGAAATTGCCTTTTCCTTAGCATCAGCTAACTTTAAAACAATCCTTTAATGAAACCATAGTACCACTGATCACAATCTTCCAATTTATCCAGTTGATTCATAATTTCCCGTCATTCCTTCATCAGAGTATCTATGGCATCATTGACAACTAGAACGCTCACCACCTGTCCACACAGGGGCCTTTTCAATAGTTCCTAGCCCATAATACTCGGAAATATAATCATTTATAAAAATCAAGATGGACTCTCGTTGAAGATCAGCAAGATCAACCAACAGATCCATATAAAGAGCCATGGACTCATCCATTGAAGACCAGCAAGGTCAATCAACCAGATCCATGCCCGGTTTCACAAAACAACTCTTACTCCTTGTTCCAATATCTTCCTCGACGCACGCGTGGGTATCCTGGGCGACCCAGAGCCCGAGCACCGTATGGTCAGCACCCTCTAGGATCCTTCGCAGGTGACCTAGCGCTTCACTCATAGGCCACTTCCTTGGTCCCTCATCCACCGTACCGAAAGCTCACCATTTTAATCGAACCGAGGCTGGTCAAGACCTCGGCCGACCTTGCTACGCGAGACGTCCTCCATTGACTCTCCGTCAGCAGTTGCAACTTTATCAGTTAGGTCTCCACGACCTTAATCACAAGACGGTCAAAATGCTTTCCCAGCATTCTTGACATAAAACAGCCATTTACAAACAGCATTTACAAACAGTTTACAAATATAATTTCTATATTAACTCTCATTTTTCCACATTATCCCTCATATAATCCACATTACTTATTCCACATTCCATTTATATGTGTACTCATCCAATCACATCATTTTCCATCTCTTCACTTCAGATTCCTTCACATCACATATCATATATTCACATCCATACATCCACATCCACATCCACATCCACATTCACATCCATACATCCACATCTACATGCTTACCTCCATTTTCACATCCTCATTTATACATCCACATCCCATATCCACATTCATACATACACATCCATATCCACATCCATACATCCACATCCACATCCGTACATCCACATGCATACATCCACTATCACGTCCTCATTCATACATCCACATCCACATACATACATACATCCACATCTACATCCACATTCACATACATCCACATCCACATTCCCATTCACATCTATACATCTACATCTACATCCACATACATACATACATCTATATCCACATTCCCATTCACATCTATACATCCACATCTATATCCACATACATACATCCACATCTATATCCACATTCACATACATCCACATCTATATCCACATTCACATACATCCACATCCACATTCCCATTCACATCTATACATCCACATCTACATCCACATACATACATACATCTTTATCCACATTCCCATTCACATCTATACATCCACATACATACATCCACATCTATATCCACATTCACATACATCCACATCTATATCCACATTCACATACATCCACCTCCACATTCCCATTCACATCTATACATCCACATCTACATCCACATACATACATACATCCACATCCACATTCCACATTCACATCTATACAGCCACATCTACATCCACATTCACCTCTATGCATATACATCTTCATGCATACATCCATTTTCACATTCATATATCCACACTCATCTTCATGCATACATCCATTTTCACATTCATACATCCACACTCCCATCTCCACATCCACACATCCACATACATACATCTCTTATCGCATCCTATCCCTTCCCATATCTATTTATAGAATATAAGGGAATTCTTATATTTGATATAAAATTTCTTTACGCATCTAATTATGCATAAATTCCATTTAAGGATACTAACACTTTCGAAATAAAAATCAACCTTTTATGCATCTTCCTATGCATAAATTCATTTTAAATGAGAATGACACTTTGAATTAAAATTCAATCTTTTATGCATCTTCCTATGCATAAATTCATTTTAGATGAGAATGACACTTTTGAATTAAAATCAATCTTTTATGCATCTTCTTATGCATAAATTCAATTTAGATGAGAATGACACTTTTGAATTAAAATCAATCTTTTATGCATCTTCTTATGCATAAATTCAATTTAGTAGGAATTACACTTTTAGAATAAAAGAATTTCTCTTATGCATCTAATTTATGCATAAAATCTATTTATGATGAAAATCACACTTTTAGTATAAAAATATCTTTTATGCATAACTCTATGCATGAAATCCAATTATGATAAAAGTAACATTTTTACAATATAATAATCATCTTTTATGCATACCTCTATGCAAGAATTTCAAATGTGATAAAAGTAACACTTTTACAATAAAATAATCATTTTTTTTTCATATCCCTATGCATGAAATTCAATATGCTAAAAGTAACACTTTTGATATAAAAATTTATCCATTATGCATACTTCTATGCATGTAAATAAAAATGATAAAAGTAACACTTTTGATATAAAAACTTATTCTTTATGCATAATATAAAAATTCAATTTCTCCATGATTATAATGAAATTCTTTCAATTAATCTAGGATGATAATTCCTAGAATATGGTAGGAAGTCCTCTTTTTATGCTTTGAATGAAATTATTTTATGCATAGTTTTTATAAAAATTTTGCCATAGCTCCGCTGCTATGACTGATAAATCTCAATTTTTCTAAGGGATAAAGCTTATCATTAAGGAAATAATTAAAATGATCTCTAATTGGATCATCAATACATAATGGATTGAATCATCAATATACATAAACTAAAAGCATAGAAAAAAGCCATTAATTTGGCCTCAAGCATAGCTTAATCTTGGGTTAAGGAAAAGCTTTATAAAAAGCTTAATTTGGATTGAGAATGGGTCATGAGTATGACCATTTCTTGAGTGAGAGAGAGAGATTACATAAAAGCCATTAGAATTTAAACATAAATGGAAATTAACTTCAATAACATTTATTAAATTATGTAACTCTTCACTACTATTTACCAATTAACTTCAATAGCATTTAAAAAACCATACCAATTAAGCTTCTCAAGCTTGAGAGGGGTTGAGAAGAGAGAAACATTGAGAAATTATAGAAAAGATCAATATTCACTAATTACCTTACAAATTGCTTGATTCTTTGTTCACGGTAGAGGCCCCCAACCAATCAATTGGTTAAGTATGTTGATGGAGCCACTAATGGGGATTGAAGAAAGAGGGAAGCTCCAAAAACTAGTGAATTATTAAATGAATTCACAGTTCTTGGCTTAGGTGGAGTAGAGTAACAATGCATAAACACTATATATTTTTCAACAAGGGGGAGGCTTCTATTTATAGGAAAAATTGAGCTCCTAACCAAACAAACTGATTCTAGAATTTTCTAAATCAGTTTGGTCAATATTTGACCATTTTTAGGTCAGTTAAGCTAACTTTTTCGAACTAGACTTGAATGAGGAGAGAGGAGAGATGAAATATCTCAATTTTTATGAGTATAAAACTCATTCAAGCATGTGAAATATGCACCTCCTTTAAAGAACTCCCCTTCCTTACATATGTGTCATAACAGAATCATTTTAATATTGCTCATAATTTTTTACTAATAAACCTTGTACATTTTCAACTCTTCATCTTATGTGAGCATTTACTCATTTTTGGATACCCAAAATATCTCATATTTTTAATATTGTTCATAGTTTTTTACTAATAAACCTTGTACATTTTCAACTCTTCATCTTATGTGAAATATGCACCTCCTTTAAAGAACTCCCCTTCCTTACATATGTGTCATAATGAAATCATTTTAATATTGCTCATAGTTTTTTACTAATAAACCTTGTACATTTTCAACTCTTCATCTTATGTGAAATATGCACCTCCTTTAAAGAACTCCCCTTCCTTACATATGTGTCATAATGGAATCATTTTAATATTGCTCATAATTTTTTACTAATAAACCTTGTACATTTTCAACTCTTCATCTTATGTGAGCATTTACTCATTTTTGGATACCCAAAATATCTCATATTTTTAATATTGCTCATAGTTTTTTACTAATAAATCTTGTACATTTTCAACTCTTCATCTTATGTGAGCATTTACTCATTTTTGGGTATCTTCTTTTACAAATTGGATTTATCTCCTCCCTACACATCGATTGATGCTATTGGCCCATAGGAACCTTAATTGGACCATAATCCAAAAATTTCTGAAAATCTAGACCCTTAGACTAAGGTCCTTTATACCCATTTCCAATAAATTCTAATTGCACATTGGAAAGTTCTTTTTGAATTTCTGTTTCAGGGGAACTTATTTTAATAAGATGAGATAATTTTCTATCCAAAAATATTAAAAATCTGAATATTCTCTCTCTAAAATATTTTCTCTCTCTAGGTTAAAACAGTTAGAAACAAGGTCTTTATATTTCTGAAGAGGGATTGATTACAGGGGAAGATACTAGACATCAAAAGGGGGTTGGGGAGGAATCTTACATTCTACCCCACTTAAAAAACGCGAGATGTCCTCATCTCACAAACTGGGATAATTTCGCAAGATGCACGAATTATGAGACAGAGAAAAATTTAAATCAGGATTAACCACCAAGAAAAAGTCTCAAAGAGAGCAAGATTCAAGATAAGAACAAGATTTAAACTTTATTCATTCTCGGAACTTATACAGTAAAGATAGAAGAACTCTTTACACTTCCATAAGCCCGTCCATCATATGATCACAAAAGCAGCACTCAGAAGCTGCGCATGTATAAGGTAACTCATCTATGGGAATAATTCTATTGGTTATTGCCGCACCTATCTCAGTGGTATGAGGTGTTCTAACAAAAGGACCTCTGAGAGGTAAGCCAAAAACGGGGTAAAGGCATATCTTCTCATGAGGAAGAAAACACGCCAGTAAGAAGACTTGCTCAGAAAACCCAAGATGTCTTGATCTCATGACGCAGTAGTATCGGGGACCCAAACCCAAGGCTTCGATAACCATGGCCAAGCGGACATTGTTACGAAAGTGCTGCTGACCCCAGGGTGTTACCCTAGTTATGTCTTGATAGGTCTGCCATTTGGTCTGAGCTACAGAAGTTCCTAGGTGAGGAAAAAGTGAGCGCTCATACTGTTCAATAAAATCTTTCTTCACAGACTCACTTGCGTCTTGAAGGTGAGAAATCATCATGGATAAAACTAATTCCTGTTGCCAAGCCATGAAGGAGATTAAGAAGAAGGGAGATCGATGGAAGTAAGATTACTGTGAGCGACAGGTAAAAGTTACGACTTATATAAAGGAAGGAGCTAGCGTAACTTAGAAGCCAACGGTATCTTGTCACTGAAGTTTTACCGTCTTTCCATGATTTGGGTTTGGCACATATTTCTATGAAATACATTAAGAACTTTGAGATGAGGAGGTAAAAGAAGCTTGTAGGCTAAGTCACCTACTTTCATTGAATTCAGATATAAGGCTCACAATATCTGGGGGATAAGTTCTTATACTCCCCAAGAGATAAAGAACTTCTTTTGGGCCGTACTCGAATGAAAACCAAAACCTTGGTATCCAAAACACTGATTTTCACTTCTGAACTCATTGTTCTGAATCCTTAAAACAACGTGACTCCTGAGAAGTATTCTAGGAAAAGGGTCTTCCTTTTTTTAAACACAATCTTTCTTTTATTTTAGAGAGGGAATAATTATAAGATCAAAAAGGGAGATTCTTACTCCTGTATACCTCGAAGGCAGGGGAGGAATCTTACATTCTACCCCACTTAAAAAAGTGCGAGATGTCCTCATCTCGCCAAGTAGAGGATAACTCTTTTTCTTAAGATCCAATTTATTCTAGGGTTCCTTATATTCTGGTCAACCCAACAGAATACGGGGATAAATATCCCTTATATAGAACTCATCATTAAATAACAATTCATTTCAGATCATATCATTCATATCTTTAACACGATAATGGCCCATCAGATCGAAAATTTTTCTTTTTGAACATTCCTCCACGGGAATTTCAGTCAAGCAAGTTTTCAATTTGTCATCCCTTAACTTGATATACCGAGTCAAGTGTTAACAGTAGCACTTTGACAGCACAATCCACTAATCTCATAGTGATTTGCTGAAATCACTATCATCATTCCAGTTATGAATATCATCACAGGGACTCGTCCCATTCATCCTCATTGAGGTTTCGCTCAGCTTATTACACTTCAACCAATTTTCAGGGATCATCATTTTTCAATCAGAGTCCAAATCAATTCATCAATTCTCAAACAGAATTAAAAATCATATCAACCACATTCGAATTCATCATCTGGATAGCATTAACGCTTATAATTTCAAGTCTTAGATTTACTCGTATATACTGTCAGTAAAGAGCTGCAGTTATACTCTCGGTATATACGGATAGTCACGGCCCTTGGAATTATAAGGTAAATACCATCATGTCTAGGCCTCAAGCAAGTCAAGGATTCTATATAATTGCGGTACTTCCATCTGAAGACCCAATTACCAAATTATGAATTTCAGTTTGAATATCAAATTGTATGAATTATATCACACAATTACAACCTTTTTTGTGCTTCTTGATAAATTTTTGACATATTTGGTTTCTCAGTTGATCTTTATTAGCCAAATGCTCTGATACCAACTGTAAGATCCCACTGTTCCCACCGAGCAACGGATTCAAGATACTGGCAGCGGAAGTAGCACTTCTCGTGCGGGACAGGGGTCCCACATTCAGGGCCTCACCCACGGATATCCGGATAAGAGACTAATCCGTCGGTTATTCCAAAACCGAACCCGGAAAAACTTCCTTTACCAGAAAGCACGGGTGATTCCACCAAGAAAACTTTTTACTCTAACGTAGTCAAGATCATTTCTGATCAAACTGATCCAATTACATCTTCAAGATACTTGATCAGATCAAGGAAGAAACTTGCACTTGGATCATTGGGATCAACGCTTTTTTCCCCATTCAAGAGGCACAGCCGTTGATTCCTATCCATAGAACAATTACTGTCCGGGATTTACTTTATCTATCGTAATAACAAAAGTTGAGTCTCGATTTACGGATCCATCAGTCCAGCCTAACCCCATCCAGTCCCATGGGTTAGCCAACCGCCCGACCACTGTAGTGATGGGATCCAATTTGGAATTTGGTTAGATTTTGTCCCGGGTACCAAGGAAAAGAGTTCCAAGGCCCCCTAGCCGGAAGTTCATGCAAACATAAAACTAGCCACACCACTTACACACCCAATATGAAATTGCCTTTTCCTTAGCATCAGCTAACTTTAAAACAATCCTTTAATGAAACCATAGTACCACTGATCACAATCTTCCAATTTATCCAGTTGATTCATAATTTCCATCATTCCTTCATTAGAGTATCTATGGCATCATTGACAACTAGAACGCTCACCACCTGTCCACACAGGGGCCTTTTCAATAGTTTCTAGCCCATAATACTCGGAAATATAATCATTTATAAAAATCAAGATGGACTCTCGTTGAAGATCAGCAAGATCAACCAACAGATCCATATAAAGAGCCATGGACTCATCCATTGAAGACCAGCAAGGTCAATCAACCAGATCCATGCCCGGTTTCACAAAACAACTCTTACTCCTCGTTCCAATATCTTCCTCGACGCACGCGTGGGTATCCTGGGCGACCCAGAGCCCAAGCACCGTATGGTCAGCACCCTCTAGGATCCTTCGCAGGTGACCTAGCGCTTCACTCATAGGCCGCTTCCTTGGTCCCTCATCCACCGTACCGGAAGCTCACCATTTTAATCGAACCGAGGCTGGTCAAGACCTCGGCCGACCTTGCTACGCGAGACGTCCTCCATTGACTCTCCGTCAGCAGTTGCAACTTTATCAGTTAGGTCTCCACGACCTTAATCACAAGACGGTCAAAATGCTTTCCCAGCATTCTTGACATAAAACAGCCATTTACAAACAGCATTTACAAACAGTTTACAAATATAATTTCTATATTAACTCTCATTTTTCCACATTATCCCTCATATAATCCACATTACTTATTCCACATTCCATTTATATGTGTACTCATCCAATCACATCATTTTCCATCTCTTCACTTCAGATTCCTTCACATCACATATCATATATTCACATCCATACATCCACATCCACATCCACATCCACATTCACATCCATACATCCACATCTACATGCTTACCTCCATTTTCACATCCTCATTTATACATCCACATCCCATATCCACATTCATACATACACATCCATATCCACATCCATACTCCACATCCACATCCGTACATCCACATGCATACATCCACTATCACGTCCTCATTCATACATCCACATCCACATACATACATACATCCACATCTACATCCACATTCACATACATCCACATCCACATTCCCATTCACATCTATACATCCACATCTACATCCACATACATACATACATCTATATCCACAATTATTAAATGAATTCACAGTTCTTGGCTTAGGTGGAGTAGAGTAACGATGCATAAACACTATATATTTTTCAACAAGGGGGAGGCTTCTATTTATAGGAAAAATTGAGCTCCTAACCAAACAAACTGATTCTAGAATTTTCTAAATCAGTTTGGTCAATATTTGACCATTTTTAGGTCAGTTAAGCTAACTTTTTGGAACTAGACTTGAATGAGGAGAGAGGAGAGATGAAATATCTCAATTTTTATGAGTATAAAACTCATTCGAGCATGTGAAATATGCACCTCCTTTAAAGAACTCCCCTTCCTTACATATGTGTCATAATGGAATCATTTTAATATTACTCATAATTTTTTACTAATAAACCTTGTACATTTTCAACTCTTCATCTTATGTGAGCATTTACTCATTTTTGGATACCCAAAATATCTCATATTTTTAATATTGTTCATAGTTTTTTACTAATAAACCTTGTACATTTTCAACTCTTCATCTTATGTGAAATATGCACCTCCTTTAAAGAACTCCCCTTCCTTACATATGTGTCATAATGAAATCATTTTAATATTGCTCATAGTTTTTTACTAATAAACCTTGTACATTTTCAACTCTTCATCTTATATGAAATATGCACCTCCTTTAAAGAACTCCCCTTCCTTACATATGTGTCATAATGGAATCATTTTAATATTGCTCATAATTTTTTACTAATAAACCTTGTACATTTTCAACTCTTCATCTTATGTGAGCATTTACTCATTTTTGGATACCCAAAATATCTCATATTTTTAATATTGCTCATAGTTTTTTACTAATAAATCTTGTACATTTTCAACTCTTCATCTTATATGAGCATTTACTCATTTTTGGGTATCTTCTTTTACAAATTGGATTTATCTCCTCCCTACACATGGATTGATGCTATTGGCCCATAGGAACCTTAATTGGACCATAATCCAAAAAATTCTGAAAATCTAGACCCTTAGACTAAGGTCCTTTATACCCATTTCCAATAAATTCTAATTGCACATTGGAAAGTTCTTTTTGAATTTCTGTTTCAGGGGAACTTATTTTAATAAGATGAGATAATTTTCTATCCAAAAATATTAAAAATCTGAATATTCTCTCTCTAGAATATTTTCTCTCTCTAGGTTAAAACAGTTAGAAATAAGGTCTTTATATTTCTGAAGAGGGATTGATTACAGGGGAAGATACTAGACATCAAAAGGGGGTTGGGGGAGGAATCTTACATGCATCATGTATCTAAGATGAAAAATAAGGAAGCATATGCTTTAGCCAATGACCAATTTATGGTGGTAGTGGGAGAAATCAAATTTTAGCAACCAAAATTCTAGGGACAAGAGGAGCTTTAGGACATAACCTATTTCATCCAGACAGGTGAGTGTCCCAAGGACTTATCCAAGGTTCAAAAACTTAGGCTGGCAAAGAGAGCCATATCTTATCAATTCATAAGGCAGGACCTTTACCATAAAGGGAAAGATTTAGTCTTGAGAAGGGTGCCATCCTCCAAAGAGATAGTTCATATTTTAAAATCTTGCCACCATGATGAGGTATGTGGGGGTCACTTTGCCCAAGAGATCACCCCATAAGAAAAATACTTCAAGCACGATTTGTGTGGCTTAGTTTGCATAAGGATGTCCAGCATTGGTGCAAAGCTTACAATGCATGTGAGATGGCAGGGAACAAGAGGCTAACTTATGAGCCTAGGACCCCAATATTCTCTTTTGGCCCATTTGAAAAATGGGGATTTGATGCCATTGGGCCTCTTCCAAGGACTCCATTAGGGAAGGAGTACATCATTGTGGTAGTAGACTACATGACAAGATGGGCAGATGCAACAAGCACAAGCATAATCACGGTGGCCAGAGTTGTGGGTAAGTTCGTATTTGATCACATATGTAGTAGATTTGGTACCCCAAACGAGATGGTGATTCTCAATTCCTCATTTGATTCATTGAAGTGACATTCATCATTTGAAGTAATTGGCTTGAAATATTGTTAGATCGAGGCCTTGGATTCTGAGGAGAACTCTTACAGGATTTACTTAGAAGATTAAACATCAACCATAGGAACTCTAGCCCATACTATCCACAATGTAATGGCTAGTAGAGAAGGTTAATGGAATGATATGTAAGATCATCACAAAGTAGGTGGCTAACCGGCAAAAAGATTGAGACAAGCACTTAACTGCAGTTTAATGGGCCTGCAGGACATCTTTTAAAGCCTCTACCCAATTCACCCCCTTTTACCTGGTCTATGGACAAGACGTCCTTCTACCCATCAAGGTAGAACTAGCCAGCTTGAGATTGATGGTGGATAGCAGGATAGAGCCCACTGAGAGATTAAACCAGAGGCTTCTAGACCTCCAAAGGCTAGAGTTGGATAGAGAGCAAGCCATGGATTACTACATAGCACAAGCCAACAAGAAGAGGGACAAAATTAACTAGAAACTCCAGGACAAGGGGTTGAAGGAGGGCATGTTGGTCCTTAGGTATGATAGTAGATTGGACAATAGACATGATGCAAAGTTTCAACAGAGATGGGAGGGCCCCTTTATCATCAAGAACAGATTTAATAATGACAGCTACTAGTAGCTACAAGATCTCTCGGGAAAGATGCACAAAACTAGGGTCAATGGTTGGTGGCTAAAACCCTATTTTCATAGGATAGAGCAAATAGTAGAAGAGGAGGATCTATCTACTCACTTCATCAATCTTTAGGAAAAGCAAGAAGTACATAACAAAGATCAAGGAGATTTTGCCTCCTCTCTCACCGCACGTTTCAGCCAACCATTGGGCTAGAGGTATAAATGCCTCTAGTTATGGGAGGAGGGCTGAGTATGAGACATGGTAAATTGAAATCCCCCATGCATTAATTGTTTCTCATAGGGCTTGGGAAAAATGCACAAAATCTTTCCCCCCATCTCCCTTCTACCTTTTCAAAATCCCTTAGATACTATATCTATAACTACACTATAGGTATGCATATTTCTACCACCTACTATTTGCCATATTTTTTCTCTCATCTTTATATATATATATACTTGCACAAGTAAATAAATCCTAAGTCTATTTCCTCATATATATTTATGCCTAAGATATCTTTTTCCTAAAAGTCTCTTTTTTGCATGCAACAACCTACTATGCCCTATCCTAGCTATGCTATGATACTACTATATATATTATTTACACCACCATATTGTATTTATTAGAGTTCACACCTAATAGATACAAAAGCCATGCTACACCATATATGTATTTATTAGAGTTCACACCTAATAGATACAAAAGCCATGCTACACCATATATATACATATATATTCTGTATAATATCATTTGTTCTCCCTCGTTTATCAATCTCTACTCTACCACCCACTTTTTTCCCTACACCACCCTATGGGGCCCACATGGGCCCACCCACTCCCATGTGTTTACATGGGTCTCACTTGTCCCACACGCATGGTGGAAGCTCCCTCTTCACACCCTCATGCATAGCCTCGCCACCTGGGCCCATGTGGGCCATCCCGCACACACATGCTTGACCAAATCCTCATCAAGCTTCTCTCCCACATGAACAACCCCACACATGCCACCCTCCATGTAATTGTTAATTACTTTCCTTTTTTGGAGAATTTATCATTAACCTACAAACCAACCATCTTTCGAAACATCCATGAGGGTTCACTAAGCCTCTACACACCATCTACATATCCTTGGAGAGGCTCATTTTGTGGAGAATTACTTGGAGATATTTTAGCTCATGTAACCCCAACTCACCTTGGATATCCAAAGTATCTCCATTTATCAAAATATCCTCATCTATCCAAAATATCCCACCACATGGCAGGCTAAGACGACACCAAACTTTGTAATATCTCATGATATGAAATATCTTTGTACTCTTGGAGGCCTATAAAAAGGGTCATAGTCTTGGCACCAACACAAGAGAAAATGGAGATCCATCCAAAGGAGCCATTACCCTTCATCTCTATCACCATCATCCTTAGGTTATCACTTTAGTCATCCTCTCCATCCTCAAGCCTTGTAATTCTTATGCTTGTATTACTACTTTCATATCAATAAGATTGTATCGTGGGTTTTGTTTCCTATCATCAAGTGCATATTCTCTCTCTCTCTCTCTCTCTCTCTCTCTCTCTCTCTCTCATTTCAATAGAATATTTATATTCCATGCTTAAAGTTTCTCTTTGGGTAGAGTCTTAATGTGCCCCGTGCATGTGAAGTAAGGAGGAGAAAGGAAAGGTGTGGGCTTGCCCCTAGTCTCTTCTCCACTAGGCTTGGCATGTCACTAAGAGGGTTGAGGAGGAGCTCCCCTAAGAGTGCGGTCTAGGGCCTTGAGTGTTTTGGTGTGAGGTTCAAGAGAGTTTTCCTTTGGAGCCTTTTCCATCACCTTGCCTCCCTCCTCCTTGTGTTTTGTGAGGTGGGGATCTAGGAGAGTGTTAGAGGCCGCCCCTCTAGAATCCTCTCTCACCGGCAAGATACCCACGATGTGTTAAGTTAAGCATTTCCCATTCCATTGGAAGAGGGATAGTGTAGAGAGTTAGAGAAAGAGAGAGAGTTAGAGAGAGAGTGTAGAATATATATATATATATATATATATAGAGAGAGAGAGAGAGAGAGAGAGAGAGAAAGAAATAAGGTGTGAAGAGCCAACACTCTCCATCCAAGCCCATGCGGCTGGCCACTATTGGTTGTACTTGGCTTGGATCATTCGCCACTCCTCCTCATCGAGCCAAGTAAGTTTTGGCTTCCCCTCGTCATAGCATCCTGCACCTGGATCTATGTAATGCCATGGTTTTAACCATGACACTGTTGATCCATTGATTTGGCACTACATTGCCTGCTGCGAGAGTGTACTTGCTCTTAATTTGCTCAGTGGTGAAGTGTTTCTTATCTTTATCTAGGGCAACCCACTTCTTCATCACTTCATGCGCAAATTGAATCTTTAAGAGCTCACGGATGCGTCCTTTCATCTCCTTCCCTATGTCATCCATGAGCATGGCTCCGTTGCGCACATGATACACTTTCTATGTGAATGCCATGCGAGGAGTGTAAGGACTCCTAGGTGTGCGAAGTGTACTAGCTGAGGCGATGGGTGGGTGTCGATGTGTATTGAGACACTAGGGGGGTAACTCATAAATATGTAGGCATAGCACGTCGGTTCAACATAAGGGGTTTTTAAAATCCCTGAATGCATGTAAGAGAGTTTACATATAGTGAACCCCCCGAGAGAGGAGACACTGCATGTGTGCCACCACTCCCCAAAAAACCACCACAACCACCTCCACCACTATTACGTCTATGTGTAGTCAAGAGACGGCTAGGGGTGTGTGCCAGTGTAAGTGAGGGAGTGGGGATCGGTGTGGCTATAGTGGTGGGTGGACGGAGTGGAGGGCCCAACTCCCCCCAAAGTACTTTTTGTCCCATGGCTCTCAGCATATAGAGCTAGATGCAAGAAGCATGCATGCATTAAGGTCTATGCATAGAGCTAGATGCAAGAAGCATGCATGGAGCTTAATGTATGAAGCTAGATCTAGCATGCATGCATTAATAAGCATGTATGCAAGAAGCATGCATAGATCTCAATGCATGCATAAAGCTAGATGCAAGAGCTTGCATAGAGCTAGATGCAAGAGCTTGCATAGAGCTTTATGCATGCATTGAGATCTATGCATGCATAGATCTCAATGCATGCATAAAGCTAGATGCTGCTTGCATAGAGCTAGATGCATAGATCTAGATGCAAGAAGCATGCATAGATCTCAATGCATGCATAAAGCTAGATGCAAGACCTTGCATAGAGCTAGATGCATAGATCTAGATGCAAGACATTGTATACAGCTAGATGAAAGAGTGATGCATAGAGCTAGATGTATAGAGATAGATGCAAGAGCTTGCATAGACCTATGTGTAATAGGCGGATGCATAGAGTCTACATAGAGCTAGATGCATTAAGCATGTATGCAAGAAGCATGCATAGAGCTAGATGCATAGAGATTAATGCATGGATAGACCTTTATGCACGAAGAATGCATGCATTAAGCTCTGCAAGCTTGCGATCGAGAAGCCTATGCAAGCTATATACATAATCTTCACGCAAGCTTGGAAGAAGCCTATGCATAGAAGCTTCTATGCAAGCTCTATGCATGAGCTTCTTGTATAAACTCTATACAAGGGAAAAAGCTTATGCATAGAGAAGCCTATGCATAAGTTCTATGCATGAGCTTCTTTCATAAACTCTATACAAGAAAAAAAGCCTATACATCATGCTTTATCTACCCACCTCCCCATCTCAGGGCCTCTTGTATAAGCTTATGCATAGAGAAGCCTATGCATAAGTTCTATGCATAAGCTTCTTTCATGAACTCTATACAAGGAAAAAAGCCTATACATCATGCTTTATCTACCCACCTCCCCATCTCAGGGCCTCTTGTATACAAGTAAAAAACTCTATACAAGTAAAAAAGAGAAAAAACAACAAAGCACCAAGGTTTACGGTCCATACCTAGAAGTGAAGAGGTTGTGTAAAGATAGGAAGAACTGCAAATACACACAACACAAGCAAACTAGCAAGCAAATCAGACCATTAATAGAGCTCGGGAAGGCAAAGTAAGCAAAGGCCCTTTCTTTTGATGCCATTATTTGAGTAGTGAGAGAAGGAGAAGAGAAGGAGGAGAAGAAGAAAAACCTGTAAAACAAAACAAACACATACAAATACACACACACACACACACACACACACACACACAACACACAAAGAGGAGGGAGTGAAGAGTCTTTACCTCTGAATCTAACTCTGTACTTCAAGAAACAAGAAAAAAGATTGCATAATAAAGTTATGTAATTTTTACGGGCACTGGAATGTGCACTGATATAAGCATCAGTATATACACTCGTATAATAATCAAAATAATTTTCGACGATTATACCGATGAATATATCGACACTGATACCAGTGCAATTATTGACGCCTATAATTTTTTCATAAAATTTGAATTTAAATTTTTTCTCACGACCCGGCATTTCACATTACATTGTTTGACAAATTTGGTATTCCCTATATAAGATACCCCCATTAGCCCAAATTAAAAACATCCCAATGTGGTGGAGATGGCAAACAATGACAACGTGGAGCCCCAATACACTCGTGACATGGAGCCTCAATACACTCGTGACATGGAGCCTCCAAACACTGGCATGGCATCCATTGAAGTGTCTGTGTCAATCTTGAAGAGAGATGCATATACCCTTGCACATGTTGTAAGTATTAAGTCACTCAAAAATGGAGAATTTGTAATAACCATGTACGGATGTATGGTATATATCGAGTGGAACGTCTACAAAATCTATGTTTTCTCTCTCACGGAGATCCTAGTAATATTGATGATCTTGTCGGAGAACGTAGAAATCCACCCTGACAGAACACTATGAGATACAATTTTCAGGACAAGAAATCGAACAAACCAAAATATACAGGACATTTCTCCTTGTGAACCCATCCAACAACATCAACAACAAGAGGAAATGTTAGAGGAGGCTACAATGGATGAGATGTTGGACGCATTTACAGAATCCCTTGGCGATAGACTAGAGACTCATGGTGAGAAGAACGATACCACAACATGACGTTAAGATATAAGACATGAAAAAGAGGAATTTCATAACCTCGCACATCTACCACTTTATCCTTGAGCCCGGATATCCAAATTACACACATGTCTATCTGTGTTGAGGTTACAATCAATGTTTGGGTGGTATGATACAAGCATGACACAGCTATGTAAGTATGTATGACATGAAAGACCGTATTAGGTATTATGGGAAAAATCCTGCATTATGGAAATTTTGAAATTGATAGGTTTCATGTATTATGGGAATTTCCCACTTAATGTGGGAAAAGTTATTGTGGAATTTCTTAATATAGAACGGAGGAAGGTAGCGTTGATAATCACCGTTCAAAACAAAAAAGTGGTATTAGTATTTGTGCATAAACATATTTGAAAGGAGTAACTGTTTGATAATCATGTAGGAAGGTGGTGTTGATAAACACCATTAATAAGAAAGTGGTATTTGTTTCTTTGCTAGGACCTGGCAGCACCAAGTGAGTTGTACATTGCACAAAATTTATGAAACAATTGAACAAATAAGATAGAAACATTATTATATCAAAAAAATGTAGGAGGCACAAAGAAAAATTTCATTCAATAAGTGAAAATAAAAAATAAA
This sequence comes from Cibotium barometz, assembly GCF_041138505.1. Taxonomy (NCBI): domain Eukaryota; kingdom Viridiplantae; phylum Streptophyta; class Polypodiopsida; order Cyatheales; family Cibotiaceae; genus Cibotium; species Cibotium barometz. The sequence goes on from NC_141086.1 coordinate 38,967,104, forward strand.
GAAGATACTAAAGTACATCTCTTTTGGATATTAGAGTTATAACCTAAAAATCCACATTGCCAATATTGAATCTACAAATGCTACTCCTCATTGAAGGAACCATCAATATGAGCTTCATCCTCACAAGCCAAGCTTAAGCATGCTTTTGCTTTACGGGCTTTCTTTTCTAGTATCTTGATTCTTTTGTATGGTGGTGGATTCCTTGGTCTCCACGGCCAAAGAATTGCATGAGCATTTTCCCATACTTGTTGTTCATTAATTTGCCAATATCCCTTCCAACAATCAGCATAAGCTTGAGTATCTGTCAAACCTTTCTTCCTTGCACAAGGTCCCCAATATTGAATCAAGAGTTTCTTGTAATTTGGTGATGTAGGCTCATCATCAATATCCGATTCAGCCATAGCAAGCCAAACTGGATAGATGTTTGTGTCATTTGGGTGCAGCATGACAAAGTGTCCTTGCTGAACATGTAGCATAGGGTTAAATGCCTCCCTTGGTTTATCCCGTGCAGGCCCACAATAATGATCATTATGTTCTTCAATACCTAAGAATCTTTGTGCCTGCAATTGTTCAACATTCATATTATCTAATTGATGGGACCCTTCAGATTTTGGCCAAAAATCTGTGTACTTTCTTGCCTTTGATTGTATTGGTTTTCCAAGCTCTTCGATTACATTACTCCAATAATCTATCACGGGCCTATAATATCTTGGCACAAATGAACCATTACTTAGATTCTGCCAAAATTTTATGTAACCCTTCAATCCTGATATTACTTCTGCATGCATCTTTATATGCTCGGCCATTGGTAGTAGAGGTGGATCTCCTTTTGGTAACCTTGGTTTACCTTCACTGTCTGTCTTCCAAAGACGGATACTTCCACTCCAATTACGAATAGCTACATGTGCCTTAAATTGCATTACCGGTGTGTCTTCTTCCATGAAGAACCTGCATAGAAGTGGTTTGGAGTGACCTATAAGTGCTTCTTGCCCATCACAAATGTAGCCATCATAATATGCCTTGAAGTCAGGGACCTTTGTAAGCAAGAAGGGAGCTAGAGAAGAAGTTGAGCTGGTTCTTAAAGTATCCATCAAATGTGGTAAAGTAAAGGTTTGCCCCACTCTTAATTTCTCTGAAAACCTGCTAAACATGGCATCTATATCTACATGTGTATGTCCGACCATTAGAAATCCCAAAACTGTACAGTTTTGAAAGCACCCCATGCAACAAGCAACGACAAATAGGCAAATAAGTACCGATTTTTATTTTCTCCAGCACAATTATCTAGTTGTAGCAACAAGTTTTCTGGCAACTTGCGAAACAAGGAAACCCAATTCATTGTGTCTCCCTGATTTATACATGGTTCAACAATGGGATCTTTACCATCACTCATATTGTGGTTGTCTAAAGCTGTCCTTGAATTTAAAGCATGTAGAAGTGAAACATTGCTCCTTGGAAGCCCATTTGTTATACTAGATCACCAAGAGGATGCTTATCCATCCTCTCTAAGTTATGTAAACAACTTGTGATTGAGCCAATTGTTAGATTGGGATCAGATGGCCATAAACCATTCAAAATAAAGTGTCCATAATGACCTTCTGCATGTCCATGAGTGATCATACCAATCAATGCAATTGGTAAATTATATCCCGAATCCACACCCTTAGGAAGGACCCGTAGTCTGGGAATGGCTGTTTTCTTTTGATCCATCTTGTCATGGATGATGCATACATACTTTTGTGGTTGGGTTTCTGAAAATATGCGCCATGCATAGTATAAGCTCCTGCAACTTTGTTGTTGTTGCATGTGAATATCTCTTTCACTGAGGAGCCTTGCTCTTTCTTCTAGACTAGGTTTGGCTTCTAGTTTTGCCTTGAGACCACTACACAAGGTGCACTTGGAGAACTAACTTGCCTTTGTTAGGGACACTTGTGGGTACTCTTTATTCCAAATTCTACTAAACGATGACTTTGATAGCCTCTTCTCATGTCCCAACTGCTCAAGTGATATTGATGGAATCGACAACCTGGTTTCCCTTGAGCCATCTAGCATTGTTCTACTTTTGTGTGGCGCAGGATCGGAGTTCATGTTCACAAATTCATCAAGTAGTGCTCTTGCCTCACTAGCATGTTGTAGGCCTCTCCTCAATACCCCTGTGTTTCCATGCAGATATTGACACACACCGGACTCAAACTTTTCCCTGTAAAACGGTAAAAGGATGTCTTTGGTATACCATGCATCTCATACCATGCTCTGCCAACAAACAATCACCCCATTTAACCTAAATTCATATTTGATTTTTTGAGCTGAATCACGATGCCAAGCTGTAGAAAGCACATCATATACATAATTTGTACGAGACTCCTGAGATTGTCCCCAAAAGTCTTGTCGTATCCTCATTAGTACATCAGGATCGATTAGCTAACAGCATTTTTTTGCACAACAATCAATGGATGAAATCTTTTGAACTGATTCACGTGACATATATAAGGCAGAAGCTGGTTGTGGTCTCTGTTTTGGAATCCTGTTTATGAAAGTGTAGCATCATTTTGCAGAGGTTTGGGAAACAATAACCTCATTAGTTACATCTCCATCATTATCCTCATTACATACATCAGCATGTTCAACATGCATGCCATTAAGCGGAACATAGCATTGCAATGGGCTCCCATCCAGCATTGTCAGCTGTTTAATAGGCCATTTAACTAGGGTGATACTATCCACTTGCGGCATAGTTTGAAATTCATTTGCACTTTCAATAGCCACACCCACACAATCATCACCAAGTTGTTGAAAGTTGACACATTCAAATGGAAACACATATAAGATAGTCCCTTGATTGATAGTCTGCATCATGCTCTCATCCTTTAGAAGAACCATCTCATTCTTCCAAGATTGTCGGATTTGCATGTCAAGTTCTGGAGATGTTATCAGTATTGCATCTATAATTGGAGGTTCCACAAGCTCTTCTTGATCTGCATCACTGCATCTTTCACTCCACTCTCCAAATTCCAGCTCCCTTGTGAAAGGCCTTAAAAGCATTTTTGGCCAACGAACATTACTCCATAATGCATTTTTTAGATAAATGGTATCTGTGAGATCCCTGTTCCCACCGAGCAACGGATTCGGGGTACTAGCAGCGGAAGTAGCACTTCTCGCGCGGGACAGGGGTCCCACACTCGGGGCCTCGCCCACGGATATCCGGACAAGAGACTAATCCGTCGGTTTGTCCAAAACTGAAATCGAAAAAACTTCCTTTACCTGGAAAGCACGGGCGATTCCACCAGGATAACTCTTTACTCTAACGTAGTCAAGATCATTACTGATCAAACTGATCTGACTGCACCTTTAACGGTACTTGGTCAAATCAAGGAAGAACTTGCACTTGGATCATTGGGATCAACGCTTTTTTCCCCATCAAGAGGCACAGCCGTTGATTCCTATCCATAGAACAATTTCTATCCGGGATTTACTTCATCTATCGTAATAATAGAAATTAAATCTCGATTTACGGATCCATCAGTCCAGCCTAACCCCATCCGATCCCATGGGTTAGCCAACCGCCCAACCACTGTAGTGATGGGATCCAATTTGGAATTTGGTTAGGTTTTGTCCCGGGTACCAAGGAAAAGGGTTCCAAGGCCCCCTAGCCGGAAGTTCATGCAAACATAAAACTAGTCATACCACTTACACACCCAATATGAAATTGCCTTTTTCTTAGGATCAACTAGCTTTAAAACAATCCTTTAATAAAACCATTATGTCACTGATGACAATCCTCAAAGTCTCTGGTTGAATCCTTATTTCCAGTCATTCTTTCATCGGTATACTTATGGCATCATTGGCAACCAAAACGCTCACCACCTGTTCTCTCAGGGGCCTTTTCCATGGTTCCTAGCTCATAGTAACCGGCAATATATTCATAAAATAGAATGGAGTCTCCGTGGAAGATCAGCAAGATCAACCCACAGATCCATATAAAAGAGCCATGGACTCATCTGTTGAGGACCAGCAAGGTCAATCAACCAGATCCATACCCGGTTTCAGAAAACAACTCTTACTCCTTATTCCAATATCTTCCACGACGCACGTGTGGGTATCTTCGGCGACCCAGAGCCCGAGCACCGTATGGTCAGCACCCTCTAGGATCCTTCGCAGGTGACCTAGCGCTTCACTCATAGGCCGCTTCCTTGGTCCCTCATCCACCGTACCGGAAGCTCACCATTTAAATCGAGCCGAGGCTGGTCAAGACCTCGATCGACCTTGCTACGCGAGACGTCCTCCATTGACTCTCCGTCAGCAGTTGCAACTTTATCAGTTCAGTCTTCATGACCTTAATCCTCAAGACGGTCAAAATGCTTCTCCAGCATTCTTGACATAAAACAGTCATTTACAAACAATCACAAATACAGTTTCTATAACGAACTCTTGTCTTTCCATATTATCCACTCTCGGACCACATTACTTATTCCACATTCCATTCAGTGTGTACTCGTTCTCATCCATTCACTCATATAGACTACATTATCTCACATACATCTTCATATTCATTATTCTACTTACATATCCATGTTCGTACGTCCACATCATACATCCAATTTCACATTCATACATACGCATCTACATGCATACATCCACATCTACATTCATACATCCATACCTCCATTTCCACATCCACACATCCACATTCATATTCATACATCCACATTCACATGCATACATCCATTTTCACATCCTCATTCATACATCCACATTCACATACATACATCCACATCCGTATCTACATCCATACATTCACATCCACCTCTTCATTCACAATCACATCCATACATCCACATCTACATACATACATCCACATCTGTATCTACATCCATACATTCACATCCACCTCTTCATTCACAATCACATCCATACATCCACATCTACATACATACATCCATACATCCACATCTATATACATACGTCCATTTTTACATCCTCATTCATACATACACATCCTCATACATACATACACATCCGTATCTACATCCATACATCCACATCCACATCAACATTCACATTCATACATATACATCTACATGTATACATCCACATCACATTCATACAACCATATTACATCCATTCTCGTCCTAACACATCCCATATACATCTTAACACATCCTAACTCATCTTAACACATTCTATCACATCTCATACACATCTTATCACATCTTTTTACATCTCATACACCTCTTATCACATCCTATCACTTTCCATACGCATCTTATCAAATCTTATCACATCTCATACACATCTTATCACATCTTTTTACATCTCATACACCTCTTATCACATCCTATCACTTTCCATACGCATCTTATCAATTCTTATCACATCTCATACACCTCTTATCACATCCTATCACTTTCCATACGCATCTTATCAATTCTTATCACATCTCATACACCTCTTATCACATCCTATCACTTTCCATACGCATCTTATCAATTCTTATCACATCTCATACACCTCTTATCATATCCTATCACTTTCCATACGCATCTTATCAATTCTTATCACATCTCATACACCTCTTATCACATCTTATCACATTTCATATCTTTTTTTTAAAAGAGAATTCTTATATTTGATATAAGATTTCTCTACACATTTATTTATACATAAATTCCATTTAAGGAGACTAACACTTTCGAAATTAAAATCAATCTTTTATGCATAATTTCAATTTGGTAGGGAATTACACTTTTAGAATAAAAGAATTTCTCTTATGCATCTAAGTTAAGCATAAAATCCATTTATGAGGAAAATCACACTTTTAGTATAAAAAGAATATCTTTTATGCATACCTATATGCATGAAATCCAATATGATAAAAGTAACACTTTTGATATAAAAATTTTTCCTTTATGCATACTTCTATGCATGAAAATTAAAAATGATAAAAGTAACACTTTTGATATAAAAAATTTTCCTTTATGCATACTTCTATGCATGAAAATTAAAAATGATAAAAGTAACACTTTTGATATAAAATTTTTCTTTTATGCATACTTTTATGCATGAAAATTAAAAATGATAAAAGTAACACTTTTGATATAAAAATTTTTCCTTTATGCATACTTCTATGCATGAAAATTAAAAATGATAAAAATAACACTTTTGATATAAAAATTTATCCACTATGCATACTTCTATGTATGAAATAAAAATGGTAAAAATAACACTTTTGATATAAAAATTTATCCATTATGCATACTTCTATGCATGAAATAAAAATGGTAAAAATAACACTTTTGATATAAAAATTTATCCATTATGCATACTTCTATGCATGAAATAAAAATGGTAAAAATAACACTTTTGATATAAAAATTTATCCATTATGCATACTTCTATGCATGAAATAAAAATGGTAAAAATAACACTTTTGATATAAAAATTTATCCATTATGCATACTTCTATGCATGAAATAAAAATGGTAAAAATAACACTTTTGATATAAAAATTTATCCATTATGCATACCTCTATGCATGAAATAAAAATGGTAAAAATAACACTTTTGATATAAAAATTTATCCATTATGCATACTTCTATGCATGAAATAAAAATGGTAAAAATAACACTTTTGATATAAAAATTTATCCATTATGCATACTTCTATGCATGAAATAAAAATGGTAAAAATAACACTTTTGATATAAAAATTTATCCATTATGCATACCTCTATGCATGAAATAAAAATGGTAAAAATAACACTTTTGATATAAAAACTTATCCTTTATGCATGATATTAAAATTCAATTTCTCCATGATTGTAATGAAATTCTTTCAATTAATCTAGGATGATAATTCCTAGAATATGGTAGGAAGTCCTCTTTTTATGCTTTGAATGAGATTATTTTATGCATAATTTTTATAAAAATTTTGCCATAGCTCCGCTACTATGACTGATAAATCTCAATTTTTCTAAGGGATAATGCTTATCATTAAGGAAATAATTAAAATAATCTCTAATTAGATTATTAATACATAATGGATTGAATCATACATAAACTAAAAGCATAGAAAAAAGCCATTAATTTGGCCTCAAGCATAGCTTAATCTTGGGTTAAGGAAAAGCTTTATGAAAAGCTTGATTTGGATTGAGAATGGGTCATGAGTATGACCATTTCTTGAGTGAGAGAGAGAAATTACATAAAAACTATTAGAATTTAAACATAAATGGAAATTAACTTCAATAGCATTTATTAAATTATGTAACTCTTCACTACTAATCACCAATTAACTTCAATAGCATTTAAAAAACCATACCAATTAAGATTCTCAAGCTTGAGAGGGGTTGAGAAGAGAGAACCATTGAGAAATTATAGAAAGATCAATATTCACTAATTACCTTACAACTTGCTTGATTCTTTGTTCACGGTAGAGGCCCCCAACCAATCAATTGGTTAAGTATGTTGATGGAGCCACTAATGGGGATTGAAGAAAGAGGGAAGCTCCAAAAACTAGTGAATTATTAAATGAATTCACAGTTCTTGGCTTAGGTGGAGTAGAGTAACGATGCATAAACACTATCTATTTTTCAACAAGGGGGAGGCTTCTATTTATAGGAAAAATTGAGCTCCTAACCAAACAAACTGATTCTAGAATTTTCTAAATCAGTTTGGTCAATATTTGACCATTTTTAGGTCAGTTAAGCTAACTTTTTGGAACTAGACTTGAATGAGGAGAGAGGAGAGATGAAATATCTCAATTTTTATGAGTTTAAAACTCATTCAAGCATGTGAAATATGCACCTCCTTTAAAGAACTCCCCTTCCTTACATATGTGTCATAATGGAATCATTTTAATATTGCTCATAGTTTTTTTTACTAATAAACCTTGTACATTTTCAACTCTTCATCTTATGTGAAATATGCACCTCCTTTAAAGAATTCCCCTTCCTTACATATGTGTCATAATGGAATCATTTTAATATTGCTCACAGTTTTTTACTAATAAACCTTGTACATTTTCAACTCTTCATCTTATGTGAAATATGCACCTCCTTTAAAGAATTCCCCTTCCTTACATATGTGTCATAATGGAATCATTTTAATATTGCTCATAGTTTTTTCTACTAATAAACCTTGTACATTTTCAACTCTTCATCTTATGTGAGCATTTACTCATTTTTGGATACCCAAAATATCTCATATTTTTAATATTGCTCATAGTTTTTTACTAATAAACCTTGTACATTTTCAACTCTTCACCTTATGTGAGCATTTACTCATTTTTGGGTATCTTCTTTTTACAAATTTGGATTTATCTCTTCCCTACACATGGATTGATGCTATTGGCCCATAGGAACCTTAATTGGACCATAGTCTAAAGATTTCTGAAAATCTAGACCCTTAGACTAAGGTTCTTTATACCTATTTCCAATTAATTCCCATTTGCACATTGGAAAATTCTTTTTGAATTTCTGTTTCAGGGGAACTCATCTGAATTATAAGAGATATTTTTCTATCCAAAAATATTCAAAATCTGAATATTCTCTCTCTAGAATAATTTTTCTCTCTCTAGGCTAAAATAGTTAGCAACAGGGTCTTTATATTTCTGAAGAGGGTTGATTACAGGGGAAGATACTAGACATCAAAAAGGGGTTGGGGGAGGAATCTTACATTCTACCCCACTTAAAAAAAACGCGAGATGTCCTCATCTCGCAACTTGTGATAATTTCGCAAGATTCACGAATATGAGACTTAGGGAGAAATTTTAATCAAGATTAACCACCAAGATAAGTCTTAAAGAGAGCAAGATTCAAAATACGAACAAGATTTAAACTTTATTCATTCTCAGAACTTATACAGTAAAGATAGAGGAACTCTTTACACTTCCATAAGCCCGTCCATCATATGGTCACAAAAGCAGTCCTCACAAGCTGCACAAGTATAAGGTAACTCATCTATGGGAATGATTCTGTGGGTTATTGCTGCGCCTATCTCAGTGGTATGAGGTGTTCTAACAAAAGGACCTCTGAGAGGCAAGCCAAAAACGGGATAAAGGCATATCTTCTCATGAGGAAGAAAACACGCCAGTAAGAAGACCCGCTCAGAAAACCCAAGATGTCTTGATCTCATGACGCAGTAGTATCAAGGACCCAAACCCAAGGCTTCGATAACCATGGCCAAGCGGACATTGTTACGAAAGTGCTGCTGACCCCAGGGTGTTACCCTAGTTATGTCTTGATAGGTCCGCCATTTGGTCTGCGCTACAGAAGTTCCTAGGTGAGGAAAAAGTGAGCGCTCATACTGTTCTATAAAATCCTTCTTCACAGACTCACTTGCGTCTTGAAGGTGAGGAATCATTATGGATAAAACTAATTCTTGTTGCCAAGCCATGAAGGAGATTAAGAAAGAAAGGAGATCGATGGGAGTAAGATTACTGTGAACGACAAGTAAAAGTTACGACTTATATAAAGGAAGGAGCTAGCGTAACTTAGAAGCCAACGGTAACTTGCCACTGAAGTTTTACCGTCTTTCCATGATTTGGGTTTGGCATATTTTTCTATAGAAGGCATTTAGAACTTTGAGATGAGGAGATAAAAGAAGTTCGTAAGCTAAATCACCTACTTTCTTTGGTCCACAATATCTGGGAGATAACTTCTTATACTTCCCAAGAGATAAAGAACTTCTTTTGGGCCGTACTCGAGACCAAAACCTTGATATCCAAAACATCGATTCTCACTTCTGAACTCGTTGTTCTGAATCCTTAAAACAAGTGGGACTCTTGAGAAGTATTCAGGAAAAGGTTCTTCCTTTTTTAAACAGAATCTTTCTTTTATTTTAGAGAGAGAATAATTATAAGATCAGAAAGGGAGATTCTTACTCCTGTATACCTCTAAGGCTGGGGGAGGAATCTTACATTCTACCCCACTTAAAAGGTGCAAGATGTCCTCATCTCGCAAGTAGAGGACAACTTTTTTGCTTAATATCCAATTTATTCTGGGGTTCCTTATATTCCGGTCAACCCAACAGAATATGGGGATAAATATCCCTTATATAGAATTCATCATTAAATAACAATTCCTTCAGATCATATCATTCATATCTTTAACACGATAAATGTCCATTAGACCGAAAATTTCCTTCTGAACATTCCTCCACGGAATTTAAGTTAAGCAAGTTCTCAATTTGTCATCCCTTAACTTGATCTACCGTCTCAAGTATTAACAGTAGCAATTTGACAACATAATCCACTAATCTCATAGTGATTTGCTGAATCATTTTCATCATTTATCATTACAGGGACTCGTCCCAATCATCCACATTGTGGTTTCGCTCAGCTTATTACATTTCAACCCATTTTCAAGGATCATCATTTTTCAATCAGAATCCAAATCAATTCATCAGTTCCCAAATAGAATTAAAAATCATATCAACCACATTCAAAATCATCATCTGGATAGCATTAACGCTTATAATTTCAAGTCTTAGATTTACTCGTATATACTGTCGGTAAAGAGCTGCAGTTATACCCTCGGTATATACGGATAGTCATGATACTCGAAACTATAAGGTAAATACCATCATGTCTAGGTCTCAAGCAAGTCAGGGTTCCATACAATTGCGGTACTTCCAATTGAAGACCCAATTACTAATTTACGAATTCCAATTTGAATTAACAATTTGTATGAATTATATCAAACAATTACAACCTTTTTGTGCGTCTTGATAAACTTTTGACATAATTTGCTCCTCAGTTGATCTTATTGGAGATCTATGACTTAAGTCTGATAAATAGATTTTTCTTTATCCGATCGTCCGTTAAAAAAAACATTTGTATATTTATATACAAGTTGCAATAATTACATAGAGTGGCTCGGCTCCAAAATTCAAAATCTCTTCGAGAGACGCATAAGACGACGGTACTGGGCCATAGTCATGCCCTGTTACATAAGTTCTCTAACTGCGAAGGGAGCTATTATTTTCTCCTTAGGGATAAATCGACTAAGGAGTCTATAAATTCGACATGAAAGTCTGAAATTTCGAGGTGTCGAATGATATAGAATGACACCACGCACCATTTTCAGCTTTAACAGGATCATAGTCAATGAGAGATTCTGCCACAGCATTGTATGGTGGTTGCAATGGGCGTGGACATATTGCCCTGCAAACCACTTATGTTGTATTCTCTCCGCTGGGGTAGGAAAATATAAATCCGCGAAATGGCGTGCGAGTCTTGCTCGGCTTGTTTGAGTTGAAGTGGAAGAGATGAGATGCTCGAAGGCAAATGCAATCATATCTTGAGACTGGGTGAGGTCGGGAATACCAGATAAATGTGGAACTTCCATCTATAAAAACAATTTCTTTGATTAAAATTTCTTCATTAAAGAAGCTTACAGAATGAAAATACATTATGAAAATGCTGTTTCTGAATTCTTATTACCAATTTCAGATAAGAATTTAATTATCTTTATTAGCTTTCAAAAGCTGCTCTGATACCAACTGTGAGATCCCTGTTCCCACCGAGCAACGGATTCGGGGTACTAGCAGCGGAAGTAGCACTTCTCGCGCGGGACAGGGGTCCCACACTCGGGGCCTCGCCCACGGATATCCGGACAAGAGACTAATCCGTCGGTTTGTCCAAAACTGAAATCGAAAAAACTTCCTTTACCCGGAAAGCACGGGCGATTCCACCAGGATAACTCTTTACTCTAACGTAGTCAAGATCATTACTGATCAAACTGATCTGACTGCACCTTTAACGGTACTTGGTCAAATCAAGGAAGAACTTGCACTTGGATCATTGGGATCAACGCTTTTTTCCCCATCAAGAGGCACAGCCGTTGATTCCTATCCATAGAACAATTTCTATCCGGGATTTACTTCATCTATCGTAATAATAGAAATTAAATCTCGATTTACGGATCCATCAGTCCAGCCTAACCCCATCCGATCCCATGGGTTAGCCAACCGCCCAACCACTGTAGTGATGGGATCCAATTTGGAATTTGGTTAGGTTTTGTCCCGGGTACCAAGGAAAAGGGTTCCAAGGCCCCCTAGCCGGAAGTTCATGCAAACATAAAACTAGTCATACCACTTACACACCCAATATGAAATTGCCTTTTTCTTAGGATCAACTAGCTTTAAAACAATCCTTTAATAAAACCATTATGTCACTGATGACAATCCTCAAAGTCTCTGGTTGAATCCTTATTTCCAGTCATTCTTTCATCGGTATACTTATGGCATCATTGGCAACCAAAACGCTCACCACCTGTTCTCTCAGGGGCCTTTTCCATGGTTCCTAGCTCATAGTAACCGGCAATATATTCATAAAATAGAATGGAGTCTCCGTGGAAGATCAGCAAGATCAACCCACAGATCCATATAAAAGAGCCATGGACTCATCTGTTGAGGACCAGCAAGGTCAATCAACCAGATCCATACCCGGTTTCAGAAAACAACTCTTACTCCTTATTCCAATATCTTCCACGACGCACGTGTGGGTATCTTCGGCGACCCAGAGCCCGAGCACCGTATGGTCAGCACCCTCTAGGATCCTTCGCAGGTGACCTAGCGCTTCACTCATAGGCCGCTTCCTTGGTCCCTCATCCACCGTACCGGAAGCTCACCATTTAAATCGAGCCGAGGCTGGTCAAGACCTCGATCGACCTTGCTACGCGAGACGTCCTCCATTGACTCTCCGTCAGCAGTTGCAACTTTATCAGTTCAGTCTTCATGACCTTAATCCTCAAGACGGTCAAAATGCTTCTCCAGCATTCTTGACATAAAACAGTCATTTACAAACAATCACAAATACAGTTTCTATAACGAACTCTTGTCTTTCCATATTATCCACTCTCGGACCACATTACTTATTCCACATTCCATTCAGTGTGTACTCGTTCTCATCCATTCACTCATATAGACTACATTATCTCACATACATCTTCATATTCATTATTCTACTTACATATCCATGTTCGTACGTCCACATCATACATCCAATTTCACATTCATACATACGCATCTACATGCATACATCCACATCTACATTCATACATCCATACCTCCATTTCCACATCCACACATCCACATTCATATTCATACATCCACATTCACATGCATACATCCATTTTCACATCCTCATTCATACATCCACATTCACATACATACATCCACATCCGTATCTACATCCATACATTCACATCCACCTCTTCATTCACAATCACATCCATACATCCACATCTACATACATACATCCACATCTGTATCTACATCCATACATTCACATCCACCTCTTCATTCACAATCACATCCATACATCCACATCTACATACATACATCCATACATCCACATCTATATACATACGTCCATTTTTACATCCTCATTCATACATACACATCCTCATACATACATACACATCCGTATCTACATCCATACATCCACATCCACATCAACATTCACATTCATACATATACATCTACATGTATACATCCACATCACATTCATACAACCATATTACATCCATTCTCGTCCTAACACATCCCATATACATCTTAACACATCCTAACTCATCTTAACACATTCTATCACATCTCATACACATCTTATCACATCTTTTTACATCTCATACACCTCTTATCACATCCTATCACTTTCCATACGCATCTTATCAAATCTTATCACATCTCATACACATCTTATCACATCTTTTTACATCTCATACACCTCTTATCACATCCTATCACTTTCCATACGCATCTTATCAATTCTTATCACATCTCATACACCTCTTATCACATCCTATCACTTTCCATACGCATCTTATCAATTCTTATCACATCTCATACACCTCTTATCACATCCTATCACTTTCCATACGCATCTTATCAATTCTTATCACATCTCATACACCTCTTATCACATCTTATCACATTTTATATCTTTTTTTTAAAAGAGAATTCTTATATTTGATATAAGATTTCTCTACACATTTATTTATACATAAATTCCATTTAAGGAGACTAACACTTTCGAAATTAAAATCAATCTTTTATGCATCTTCTTATGCATAATTTCAATTTGGTAGGGAATTACACTTTTAGAATAAAAGAATTTCTCTTATGCATCTAAGTTAAGCATAAAATCCATTTATGAGGAAAATCACACTTTTAGTATAAAAAGAATATCTTTTATGCATACCTATATGCATGAAATCCAATATGATAAAAGTAACACTTTTGATATAAAAATTTTTCCTTTATGCATACTTCTATGCATGAAAATTAAAAATGATAAAAGTAACACTTTTGATATAAAAAATTTTCCTTTATGCATACTTCTATGCATGAAAATTAAAAATGATAAAAGTAACACTTTTGATATAAAATTTTTCTTTTATGCATACTTTTATGCATGAAAATTAAAAATGATAAAAGTAACACTTTTAATATAAAAATTTTTCCTTTATGCATACTTCTATGCATGAAAATTAAAAATGATAAAAATAACACTTTTGATATAAAAATTTATCCACTATGCATACTTCTATGTATGAAATAAAAATGGTAAAAATAACACTTTTGATATAAAAATTTATCCATTATGCATACTTCTATGCATGAAATAAAAATGGTAAAAATAACACTTTTGATATAAAAATTTATCCATTATGCATACTTCTATGCATGAAATAAAAATGGTAAAAATAACACTTTTGATATAAAAATTTATCCATTATGCATACTTCTATGCATGAAATAAAAATGGTAAAAATAACACTTTTGATATAAAAATTTATCCATTATGCATACTTCTATGCATGAAATAAAAATGGTAAAAATAACACTTTTGATATAAAAATTTATCCATTATGCATACCTCTATGCATGAAATAAAAATGGTAAAAATAACACTTTTGATATAAAAATTTATCCATTATGCATACTTCTATGCATGAAATAAAAATGGTAAAAATAACACTTTTGATATAAAAATTTATCCATTATGCATACTTCTATGCATGAAATAAAAATGGTAAAAATAACACTTTTGATATAAAAATTTATCCATTATGCATACCTCTATGCATGAAATAAAAATGGTAAAAATAACACTTTTGATATAAAAACTTATCCTTTATGCATGATATTAAAATTCAATTTCTCCATGATTGTAATGAAATTCTTTCAATTAATCTAGGATGATAATTCCTAGAATATGGTAGGAAGTCCTCTTTTTATGCTTTGAATGAGATTATTTTATGCATAATTTTTATAAAAATTTTGCCATAGCTCCGCTGCTATGACTGATAAATCTCAATTTTTCTAAGGGATAATGCTTATCATTAAGGAAATAATTAAAATAATCTCTAATTAGATTATTAATCCATAATGGATTGAATCATACATAAACTAAAAGCATAGAAAAAAGCCATTAATTTGGCCTCAAGCATAGCTTAATCTTGGGTTAAGGAAAAGCTTTATGAAAAGCTTGATTTGGATTGAGAATGGGTCATGAGTATGACCATTTCTTGAGTGAGAGAGAGAAATTACATAAAAACTATTAGAATTTAAACATAAATGGAAATGAACTTCAATAGCATTTATTAAATTATGTAACTCTTCACTACTAATCACCAATTAACTTCAATAGCATTTAAAAAACCATACCAATTAAGATTCTCAAGCTTGAGAGGGGTTGAGAAGAGAGAACCATTGAGAAATTATAGAAAGATCAATATTCACTAATTACCTTACAACTTGCTTGATTCTTTGTTCACGGTAGAGGCCCCCAACCAATCAATTGGTTAAGTATGTTGATGGAGCCACTAATGGGGATTGAAGAAAGAGGGAAGCTCCAAAAACTAGTGAATTATTAAATGAATTCACAGTTCTTGGCTTAGGTGGAGTAGAGTAACGATGCATAAACACTATCTATTTTTCAACAAGGGGGAGGCTTCTATTTATAGGAAAAATTGAGCTCCTAACCAAACAAACTGATTCTAGAATTTTCTAAATCAGTTTGGTCAATATTTGACCATTTTTAGGTCAGTTAAGCTAACTTTTTGGAACTAGACTTGAATGAGGAGAGAGGAGAGATGAAATATCTCAATTTTTATGAGTTTAAAACTCATTCAAGCATGTGAAATATGCACCTCCTTTAAAGAACTCCCCTTCCTTACATATGTGTCATAATGGAATCATTTTAATATTGCTCATAGTTTTTTTTACTAATAAACCTTGTACATTTTCAACTCTTCATCTTATGTGAAATATGCACCTCCTTTAAAGAATTCCCCTTCCTTACATATGTGTCATAATGGAATCATTTTAATATTGCTCACAGTTTTTTACTAATAAACCTTGTACATTTTCAACTCTTCATCTTATGTGAAATATGCACCTCCTTTAAAGAATTCCCCTTCCTTACATATGTGTCATAATGGAATCATTTTAATATTGCTCATAGTTTTTTCTACTAATAAACCTTGTACATTTTCAACTCTTCATCTTATGTGAGCATTTACTCATTTTTGGATACCCAAAATATCTCATATTTTTAATATTGCTCATAGTTTTTTACTAATAAACCTTGTACATTTTCAACTCTTCACCTTATGTGAGCATTTACTCATTTTTGGGTATCTTCTTTTTACAAATTTGGATTTATCTCTTCCCTACACATGGATTGATGCTATTGGCCCATAGGAACCTTAATTGGACCATAGTCTAAAGATTTCTGAAAATCTAGACCCTTAGACTAAGGTTCTTTATACCTATTTCCAATTAATTCCCATTTGCACATTGGAAAATTCTTTTTGAATTTCTGTTTCAGGGGAACTCATCTGAATTATAAGAGATATTTTTCTATCCAAAAATATTCAAAATCTGAATATTCTCTCTCTAGAATAATTTTTCTCTCTCTAGGCTAAAATAGTTAGCAACAGGGTCTTTATATTTCTGAAGAGGGTTGATTACAGGGGAAGATACTAGACATCAAAAAGGGGTTGGGGGAGGAATCTTACAGTATCCATTGTAGGGAATGGTAGTTCCACATCCTTCAAGCATTCCTCCACAAGTAATGACACATTTCCTTGACCAATCTTTGTTCCACTACAAGTGGAATTTGGATTAATTCTACACACGCAGCCAATACCAACAGAATCATTGTTCAACATCATGTAGACCCTTCCTCCAGATTGGAAATCCATCTTGCACATAATCATGTTGGACTTGTTAAACTAGTAATCAAATCTAGCAAACAAGCAATTTTTTTTAGATTGGAACCTACATTAGACTCTACCATGAAGTATAGCTCTACCATGTGGCCGAGCTAGAACTAGCTCTATCATATGGTAGAGATAGAACCCATTAAAGACTATCTCTACTATGTGGTGGAGTTAGACTTCAAAGCATTCTAGCGATACCATGGTGTCTAGATAGATTATTTTGATATAGCTCTACCACATGGTAGAGCTAGATTAATGAATTCTAGCTCCGTTACATGATATAGTTACATTGATGCATTCTAGCTCCACCACATGATATAGTTACCAGAAAGTAGAGCTAGTTCAATATATTCCAGCTCCACCACATGGTAGAGCTAGACCTCTAGGCATTCTAGGTCTACAATGTGGTTTATGGTACAGCTAGATTGATGCATTCTAACTCCACCACATGGTAGAGCTAGACCTTAAAGTTCTACGATGTGGTAGAATACAGCTCTACCACGTGGTAGAGCTAGTTCAAATACTTTGAGGTCTAGCTCTACCATGTGGTGGAGCTAGAATTGCATTTAAGGTCTAGCTCTACCATGTGGTGGAGCTAGAATGCATCGATCTAACTGTGTACCATGCAGAGACCTACTTCACATGACAAGAAGCAAGGAGCTAGAATTGCATTTGATCTTTCTCTACCACATGGTAGAGCTGTATTCTACCTAGACCACATCATAGAGATGGATGTATTTGAGGTCTAGCTCTACCATGTGGTGGAGCTAATGCAGATCAATAAAACTAATTACTCCAAGAAGAGACCTTGAACCAAGGATCTAGAAAAAAGGTCAGACTCCATTAGTCCTAAAAATCTATATAAACTTGTAGTCTCTCATTCAATGCAATAGAAGTGTTTATGTAATCACGGTTTGTGTGTGAATTGATCTTCCTTAGTCCTTGATACCTAACAATCTATGGTAGGAATCAATGTTTCAAATTCAGGGCTTGTTATAGGAATTGCATCTGTGATTGGAGGATTTGAATGATCCCCTTCTTCATCACCGCTATAGCTTTCGTTTAATCAAATTAAGTTCCCATTCATGATAGTAGATTGCAAAATAATCTTTGGCCATCGAACGGCACTCCATAATGAGTCTTGGAGAGATGAAGTATCCATTGTAGGAAAAGGTAGGACCACATCTTTCAAACATTCCTCCACTAGTATGGATACATTTCCTTGCCCTATCTTTGTACCAAAATCCCCTTGAATTTATACATATACTTTAACCTATAATAAAAGCTATAATCAAACTTATAAGCTTACAGTTATATTTATTAAATAAGTTATAATATAGTAGCATTAAAATAAGCTTTTATTAACTATAAGTTACTATAATAAGCTATATAGTTATAAATATTAATATAATTTAAGTTACTATAAGTTATATAGTTATAGTTGTAGGTTAATATATAGGTTAATGTATATAATTTAAGTCACTATAGGTTACTTATAAACTTTAAAATATATAGGTTTATATATAAATAGGTTTGATTTATATAGCTATAGAAAGTTTATAAATAAGATATACAAAGTATAATTATGAACTATAAATAGACTTTAAGTTACTATAGTGAACCTATTAAACCTATAAGCCAATTTATATATATCTTTAAGTCTATTTATATAATCAAACCTATAGTTACTATAGTTAATCTATTAAACCTATAAGCCTATTTATATATCTTTAAGTTACTATAGTTAACCTATTAAACCTATAAGCCTATTTATATATATCTTTAAGCCTATTTATATAAACAAACCTATAAGCCTATTAATTATAAACTTTAAGCCTATATATATAACTATAAAAGCTATATTTTTATAATCAAACCTTTAAGCCTATCGATTATAACTTTATATTACCTATTTATAAAGGTTTATTTATAAACTATAGGTTATTTATAAACTTAAATTATATGGGTTTATATATAAATAGGTTTGATTTATACAGCTATATAAAGTCTATAAATAAGTAAAGTATAATTGTAAACTATAAACATGCTTTAAGTTACTATAGTTAACCTACATATTTAAATATAGCTTTAATCCTATTTAAATAATCGCTTCACGGCCCATCACTTCATAGCCCATCGCTTGCCTCTCTCTCCCATTCGGGCTGCTGTGGGTTGGGCCAGCCATGCCCACCGCTCACCTCTCTCTCCCTCGCGATTCTGCCCCCGTGCGCACACATGGCAATCTCTCTCTCTTTGCTCCATCTTCCACCACCATAGCTAGGCTCCTTCATTCAAATTTCAAATTTGAATTTCCCTCCCTCTAGTCAAGGGGCCATTCCTACGTGCCACTTCCACAAACACTAGGGTCTTTTCACATTACAATTAAAAAAAGACCTAACGAGGCTTGAAAAAGGTAAGTTGAAGAAGTTATAAATATCTATACCAAATAATGATCACACCTAGGGCAATGTTCAGTCTCAATACTTGTTAACCTGAGGCTCTTGATCATCAATTAATACACACATATGCATAAATTTGTTGGTGGTTCTAGATTTAGAAGGTGAGATGGGGCCACGTATCAACTTGACCCATGCCCAACACATGACCCCAAAAACATCATATTCGACACAAGCCTCACCTTATTGTTATAATTATTCCTATGCTTTACAAGGGTTATCACAACCCTTATTTGCAACCCGTGAGTTGGAATAAGTGCCTATAGGCACGGTGAGTTGGAATAAGTGCCTACGAGCATAAATCCCAAAAAAAAAACTTAACCCTCGCCTTCTTAAACTTATCTAGTTTCAATCGGAGCTCCAAGTTCACTAAATCAATTATAGAAATCTTATATGCCCCCAGATACACTTGTAGTGCAAGCATAATTGTGTTTGCTAGGTTATCATGCTCCACCCATGACAAACAATCGAGCACCCTTAATGCAACCACATGAGACATGGTAATTTTCCACCCATATATAACCCCTCTCGGGGATTACACTGAAGGTATGCTTCAAATATTAAACCTGTAGGAAGGGGTTGGGCATGTAGGTAGTCCACACAATTAGAAACCCACATGCAAAACTAACACATATTGCCACATTGATGAACAAATTTGATGGAACAAGAAACAAATTTCAACATTTAGAGTTGTTTGATAACATTTTAGTAGCCCTATAACCCCATAAAGGTTAGGGCCTTTACATTGACACTTAAGGCAAGGTGATCCAATGGTTTGGATCACCTTTTAGAAACTCTAATTACCCCATATAACAAATTTAAAGTTTAAATTTACTTCCACGCAACCTTATTTGCGTTGCTGGCTCTCTCTCTCTAAAGGCTCCGTGGTGCTGGTTTGTTGGGCGGCTACTTGCGATGCGACTGCCTGGCTTCAGCTACTCTCTTTTTGCAGGCAAAGATCCAAGCCATTTGCCACGTACACATCGCTAGTCAGTGACCATTCCTCAGGAGCGTAGATTCAGTCGGCGACCATTCCTCAGGACCATACTTCTTGGTTCCTGCGAGATGCATCAAGGCCACCCTTGAACTTGGTGTCTCCGGAGGGACTGAGGGGGGTCTTGGTCTGGATCTTCTTGGCACTGCTAGCCTCTACTCTATAAGAGTGAGATGGGCGCTTGACAACCAGCACTGCAGCTCCATGCACCTGGCAGAGGTCATCCCTGTGCACCCCTCTGCTCTGGAGATATTGGCTCAGCTTCAAGTAGATTTCTACTGCTTCTGCTCTCTACTGGCCTGTACCAGCTTTTCACTACCCAATCTTCTTGGCCGTATCAGTTTCAATATCTTCTCCCCCGTATCAGTTTCAACATCACCATTCAATTTGCTAAGAAGTGCAACCCAAATCTGTATCAGGTTTTTTCTGTTCAACCATTCCTGATTTTTTGAATTCTTGCATGCTTTTATTTTCTACTCTATGTCAATGTGTATGATCTGAATTTTAATTGACATGTTCAAAACTTTAAATCTGATCATAGATATTGATTTAATATGAGACAAAAATATGTGTACCTTGTTGTATCGTTGAATTTGATAATGAATGCGGTGATGTCCAAGTGCTAGTTGTCAATGACAAGATGGGAAAGTAGGTTTGTATTACATAAGTGACATGGACGTCAAGGAAAATTTGAAAAAGAGCAAGACCATTTTAAATTCTTAAAGGGCGGGATAATTTGAATTTAAAATTGGGCGGGATAATTTGAATGCTCTACCACATGCTAGAGCTGGAGAAATGCATTCTAGCTCTACCACATGGTAGAGCTGGAGTTGAAATGACTTAAACTAGTGCAAGATGACTTGAAATGACAAACCATCCATCTAGTATCGTACCTCTATCTTGACTTGAAGAGTCAAAAATCACCTACTCTTACCTACTAGCCCTTTCAAGGTTCTATCCTAAAGCATGCACAAAAGACCCCTTTCCACCTTCTTCATAGCATAGCTTCTCCCCTCTCTCCTTGCTTGAAATTGTACTTTCTTGCTCTTACACTCTATGCATGAGATCTATGCAAGAGAGCTCTCATAATAATGCAAGATGTAGCTCCTAATGCAAGACCTCGGGGGGTGCACCTCAAAAAATGTAAGTCTACCACGTGCGATCATTAGGTGGGGTTTTTTTAATCCAAAATATTGGGTAAATTTACAGAAATACAATTACAAGAGGGGTATTTTAATTGTACTTTGGAAAAAAACCCGTAAGTCTATAAAGAAAAAGGGGTAGTTTTATTAGCTCAAAATTCACAAATAAGGGGTTTTTTAAATACCCCTTGAACGCACGTCGTAGGAGGGGCTTCCATATAGTGCACCCCCCGAGTGCAAGACCTAGCTCTATGCATGAGAGCTCTTTCACTTTTTACATGAGATCTATCCATGGGAGCTCTTATAATAATGCAAGATATAGCTCTATGTATGAGAGCTCTTATAATAATTAATGCAAGATCTAACTCTATGCATGCAATCTCTATGTATGAGAGCTCTTAATGCAAGACTTAGCTCTATGCATGAGAGCTCTTTCACTCTATACATGAGATCTATCCATGGGAGCTCTTATAATAATGCAAGATATAGCTCTATGCATGACATGTATGTAAGAGAGCTCTCATAATAATGCAAGATCTAACTCTATGCATGTGAGATCTATGTATGAGAGCTTTGAATGCAAGACCTAGCTCTATGCATGAGAGCTCTTTCACTCTATACATGAGATCTATCCATGGGAACTCTTTTAATAATGCAAGATACAGCTCTATGCATGCGAGCTCTATGTATGAGAGATCTTAATGTAAGACCTAGCTCTATGAATGAGCGCTCTAATGCAAGACCAAGCACAATGCATGGGAGCTCTATGTATGAGAGCTCTTAATGTAAGACCTAGCTCTTTGCATGAGAGCTCTAGTGCAAGACCAAGATCTCTATAGCTCTCATGCATGATAAGAGAGATCTCTATAGCTCTCATGCATGATATGAGAGATCTATGCATATGAGAGCTATTAATGCATGAGAGCTCTTACAATGCAAGAGGGATCTCATGCGCATGAGACCTCTTAGAATACAAGAGAGCTCCATGCATAAGATCTCATGTATGATAACTCTATATGCATGAGAGCTCATTGATATGCAGAAGAGCTCTCATGCATGAGATATATATGCATGATAGCCCTCTATGCATAGGAGCTCTCACAATGACTCACACTTGATAATAGCTAATCTATATGCATGAGAGCTCTCTATGCAGGAGATTTGCGATCTATATGCATGGGAGCTCTCACAATGAATCACACACAATGATAGCTCTATATTTATGAGATCTATATGCATGGATCTCTCATGGCTGAAATCCACGCTTGAGAGCTTTATGTAAGATCTCTCACAATGCATGAAAACTCTCTATGCATGAGAGCTCTCACACCTTGCGTAGATATATCCTAGATCTATATGCATGAGAGCCCTCTATGCATAATCGATAACACATGCATCAGAGTAAATAAAAGTATGTAAATAATTCTCTATTGTGTTATTCTCTTGACCTCACATCCTGACCATGCTTTGGTGTTAGGTCCTCCCCACCTACCGAGTTGTGGAATGGCTGCAAGAGATCTCTATGCATAAGATCTCTTATTTTCATTTATTTGCATTGAGTGTACGAGCTCTCGTGCATTGCATGATATCTCTATATGCATGTGAGTTCTCTATCCATGAGAGCTCTCATTTATTAAGAGTTCTTTTGCATGAGAGCTCTCATACATGAGTGTAAGCGCTTTTGCATGAGAGCTCTCATTTTCATGAGTGTAAGCGCTCTCATACATGAGAGCTACATAGAGTTCACATGCATTGAGCTCATGCATGTGAGAGATTGTTATGCCTAGAGTGATCACATGCATGAGCTCAATACATAAGATCTCTCACATGTAAGAGCTTAATGCATGGATCTCTCACATACACACTGCTCTCAATGCATAGAGCTCTCAAATGCATAGAACTCTCAGTGCATAGAGATCTCACATGCACATATCTCTCAATGCATAGAGCCCAATGTATGATAAGATACTGAAACATAGTTCATAATATGGTTTTAATTGAAATTTTGCTGTATAGAAAATGTGGATATGGGAACGAGAAGATGATACTAGTGGTCGGAAGGCAACACAACATGACGAAGTAACATTGATAATAACCCAAACGAATCCACTCTCCAAGCCCTCATCTCAAGAAATATGGATCTAGCAGATGGATTTAGTACATGATGTAGAGGATTGTCCCCTTTCAAGCCTCCATCTATGCCCCTATCTATGCCCATGTCACTACTTTTATCCTGTCATTTATCGTAATCATCTTCGACGATCCTCTCGTAACCCTTCCCATGTTTTCTTCGCCATTCTTAGCTCCATGCACCTGGCGGAGTTCACCAGTATTGCTTGGGAGGTCATCCCTGTGCACCCCTCTGCTTTGGAGATATTGGCTCAGCTTCAAGTAGATTCTTGACTATCTACTGCTTCTACTCTCTACTGGCTTGTACCAGCTTTTCACTACCCAATCTTCTTGCCCGTATCAGTTTCAATATCTTCTCCCCCGTATCAGTTTCAACATCACCATTGCTAAAAAGTGCAACCCAAATCTGTATCAGGTTTTTTCTCTTCAACCATTCCTGATTTTTTGAATTCTTGCATACTTTTATTTTCTACTCTATGTCAATGTGTATGATCTAAATTTTAATTGACATGTTCAAAACTTTAAATCTAATCATACATAATGATTTAATGATTTAATATGAGACAAAAATATGTGTACCTTGTTCATATTTTTGTTGACATGTTCAAAACTTTAAATCATTATCTAATCATAGATAATGATTTAATGATTTAATATGAGACAAAAATATGTGTACCTTGTTCATATTTTTGTCTCATATTAAATCATTAAATCATTATCTAATCATAGATAATGATTTAATATGAGACAAAAATATGTGTACCTTGTTGTATCGTTGAATTTGATAATGGATGCGGTGATGTCCAAGTGCTAGTTGTCAATGACAAGATGGGAAAGTAGGTTTGTATTACATAAGTGACATGGATGTCAAGGAAAATTTGAAAAAGATCAAGACCATTTTAAATTCTTAAAGGGCGGGATAATTTGAATTTAAAATTGGGCAAGATAATTTGAATGCTCTACCACATGCTAGAGCTGGAGAAATGCATTCTAGCTCTACCACATGGTAGAGCTGGAGTTGAAATGACTTAAATTAGTGCAAGATGACTTGAAATGACAAACCAATCATCTAGTATCGTACCTCTATCTTGACTTGAAGAGTCAAAAATCACCTACTCTTACCTACTAGGCCTTTCAAGGTTCTATGCTATGGCTGACCTTATTAGTCACACCCATTTAAGTCTAGCTCTACCACATGGTTCCACTCCAGCTAGACTTTAGAGTGTTCTAGCTCTACCATGTGGTACAGCTACATTTATGCAACAAAAGATTTGTGAGACAATCTGGGTATGCATAGTGAATTGATTCTTCTCTCTGTATGGGTGTCTTCAAATAAGCACTGCTTGTGTCCCAATGCTTGTGTCCCAATGGTAGCCAAGAACATTGCTAAGCCCGCTATGGAAGCTCCCTTGTCCTAGAGCATGCACAAAAGACCCCTCTCCACCTTCTTCACTCCGTGCATGGATTTGGGCATCACAATCACAAACTTAATTACTCCAAGAAGAGACCTTCTTCACATGATTAGAACCAAGGATCTAGAAAAAAGTTCAGACTCCATTAGTCCTAAAAATCTATATAAACTTGTAGTCTCTCATTCAATGCAATAAAAGTGTTTATGTAAATTGATCTTCCCTAGTCCTTGATACCTAACAATCTATTGTAGTCTCTCATTCAATGCAATAGAAGTGTTTATGTAATCATTGTTTGTGTGTAAATTGATCTTCCCTAGTCCTTGATACCTAACAATCTATGGTAGGAATCAATGTTTCAAATTCAGGGCTTGTTATAGGAATTGCATCTGTAATTGGAGGATCAGAATGATCCCCTTCTTCATCACCGCTATAGCTTTCGTTTGATCAAATTAAGTTGCCATTCATGATAGTAGATTGCAAAATAATCTTTGGCCATCGAACGGCACTCCATAATGAGTCTTGGAGAGATGAAGTATCCATTGTAGGAAAAGGTAGGACCACATCTTTCAAACATTCCTCCACTAGTATGGATACATTTCCTTGCCCTATCTTTGTACCAAAATCCCCTTGAATTTATACATATACTTTAACCTATAATAAAAGCTCTAATCAAACTTATAAGCTTACAGTTATATTTATTAAATAAGTTATAATATAGTAGCATTAAAATAAGCTTTTATTAACTATAAGTTACTATAATAAGCTATATAGTTATAAATATTAATATAATTTAAGTTACTATAAGTTATATAGTTATAGTTGTAGGTTAATATATAGGTTAATGTATATAATTTAAGTCACTATAGGTTATTTATAAACTTTAAATTATATAGGTTTATATATAAATAGGTTTGATTTATATAGCTATAGAAAGTTTATAAATAAGATATATTAAGTCTATTTATATAATCAAACCTTTAGTTACTATAGTTAATCTATTAAACCTATAAGCCTATTTATATATCTTTAAGTTACTATAGTTAACCTATTAAACCTATAAGCCTATTTATATATATCTTTAAGCCTATTTATATAAATAAACCTATAAGCCTATTAATTATAAACTTTAAGCCTATATTTATAACTATAAAAGCTATATTTTTATAATCAAACCTTTAAGCCTATCGATTATAACTTTATATTACCTATTTATAAAGGTTTATTTATAAACTATAGGTTATTTATAAACTTAAATTATATGGGTTTATATATAAATAGGTTTGATTTATACAACTATATAAAGTCTATAAATAAGTAAAGTATAATTGTAAACTATAAACATGCTTTAAGTTACTATAGTTAACCTACATATTTAAATATAGCTTTAATCCTATTTAAATAAGAGCAACTTCCCTAGCACAAGTCCGTGTGGTCCATTCTCTGATGGGGTCCCGGATCATCAACTTCTAACTGTCCGAATCCGGGTTCTCGAAAAAGATGCACGAGCGTGGCAAATGGTGAAAATTTCCAACCGTGGCGCAAACGGCACCGAAGAGGCATGAAAATCAAATCATGCATGGAAAAATGTGTGGCAAGCAACCCAGATCTTTCTTGTTGTGTTCAGATGCGATTCGGACTCATTTCCGATCCGAAACTCTGTTATGGCAATTTTGCACTATCTTCGCCCCGGGACCCAACTTTGATGCACTACGAGAAGTGATTACGATGCCCGAATCCATGCACGGAGGGATGTGGACATAGAGCAACTTCCCTAGCACAAGTCCATGTGGTCTGTTCTCTGATGGGGTCCCGGATCCTCAACTTCTAACTGTCCGAATGTGGGTTCTCAAAAAAGATGCACGAGCGTGGTAAATGGTGGAAATTTCGAACCGTGGCCCAAACGGCACCGAAGAGGCATGAAAATCGAATCATGCATGGACAAATGTGTGGCAAGCAACCCGGATCTTTCTTGTTGTGTTCAGATGCGGTTCGGACTCATTTCCGATCCGAAACTTTGTTATGGGGGGCGATTTTGGACTATCTTCGCTGGGACCCAACTTTGACGCACTCAGAGAATTGATTATGATGCCAAAATCCATGCACGGAGTGATGTGGACATAGAGTAATTTCCCTAGCACAAGTCCGTGTGGTCCGTTCTCTGATGGGGTCCCGGATCCTCAACTTCTAACTGTCCGAATCCCGGTTCTCGACGAAAAAGATGCACGAGCGTGGCAAATGGCAAAAATTTCCAACAGTGGCCCAAATGGCACCGGAGAGGCATGAAATTCCAAACATGCATGGACAAATGTGTGGCAAGCAACCCGGATCTTTCTTGTTGTGTTCAAATGCGATTCGGAATCATTTCGGACCCGAAACTCTGTTATGGCGATTTTACACTATCTTCGCCAGGACCCAGCTTTGACGCGCTCGGAGAATTGATTGTGATGCCAAAATCCATGCACGGAGTGATGTGGACATAGAGTAATTTCCCTAGCACAAGTCCGTGTGGTCCGTTCTCTGATGGGGTCCCGGATCCTCAACTTCTAACTGTCCGAATCCGGGTTCTCGAGATGAAAAAGATGCACGAGCGTGGCAAATGGCAAAAATTTCCAACAGTGGCCCAAATGGCATCGGAGAGGCATGAAATTCGAAACATGCATGGACAAATGTGTGGCAAGCAACCCGGATCTTTCTTGTTGTGTTCAAATGCGATTCGGAATCATTTCGGACCCGAAACTCTGTTATGGCGATTTTGAACTACCTTCGCCCGGGGACCTAACTTTGACGCGCTGGAAGAATTGATTGTGATGCCCAAATCCATGCACCGAGTGATGTGGACATAGAGTAACTTTCCTAGCACAAGTTCGTGTGGTCCATTCTCTGATGGGGTCCCGGATCCTCAACTTCTAACTGTTCGAATCCGGGTTCTCGAAAAAGATGCACAAGCGTGGCAAATGGCGGAAATTTCCAACCGTGGCCCAAACGGCACCGAAGAGGCATGAAAATCGAATCATGCATGGAAAAATGTGTGGCAAGCAACCCGGATCTTTCTTGTTGTGTTCAGATGCGATTCGGACTCATTTCGGATCCGAAACTCTGTTATGACGATTTTGCACTGTCTTCGTCTCGGGACCAACTTTGACGCACTGCGAGAAGTGATTGCGATGCCCAAATCCATGCATGGAGTGATGTGGATATAGAGAAACTTCCCTAGCACAAGTCCGTGTGGTCTGTTCTCTGATGGGGTCCCGGATCCTCAACTTCTAACTGTCCGAATCCGGGTTCTCAAAAAAGATGCACGAGCGTGGCAAATGGCAAAAATTTCCAACCGTGGCCCAAACGGCGCTGAAGAGGCATGAAAATTGAATCATGCATGCACAAATGTGTGGCAAGCAACCGGGATCTTTCTTGTTGTGTTCAGATGTGGTTCGGACTCATTTCGGATCTGAAACTTTGCTATGGGGGGCGATTTTGCACTATCTACGCCGCCGGGAACCAACTTTGACGCGCTCGGAGAACTGATTGTGATGCATAAATCCATGCACGGAGTGATGTGGACATAGAGCAACTTCCCTAGCACAAGTCCGTGTGGTCCGTTCTCTGATGGGCTCCCAGATCCTCAACTTCTAACTGTCCGAATCCGGGTTCTCGACGAAAAAGATGCACGAGCGTGGCAAATGGCAAAAATTTCCAACAATGGCCCAAATGGCGTCGAAGAGGCATGAAATTTGAATCATGCATGGACAAATGTGTGGCATGCAACCCGGATCTTTCTTGTTGTGTTCAGATGCGATTCGGACTCATTTCGGACCCGAAACTCTGTTATGACGATTTTGCACTATCTTCGCCCGGGGACCCATCTTTGAGGTGCTCGGAGAATTGATTGTGATGCCAAAATCCATGCACAGAGTGATGTGGACATAGAGCAACTTCCCTAGCACAAGTCCGTGTGGTCCGTTCTCTGATGGGGTCTCGGATCCTCAACTTCTAGCTGTCCGAATCTGGGTTCTCGAAAAAGATGCACGAGCATGGCAAATGGCAGAAATTTCTAGCCGTGGCCCAAATGGCCACCGAAGAGGCACGAAAATCGAATCATGCATGGAAAAATGTGTGGCAAGCAACCCGGATCTTTCTTGTTGTGTTCAGATGCGATTCGGACTCATTTCGGATCCGAAACTCTGTTATGACGATTTTGCACTGTCTTCGTCTCGGGACCAACTTTGACGCACTGCGAGAAGTGATTGCGATGCCCAAATCCATGCATGGAGTGATGTGGATATAGAGAAACTTCCCTAGCACAAGTCCGTGTGGTCCGTTCTCTGATGGGGTCCCGGATCCTCAACTTCTAACTGTCCGAATCCGGGTTCTCAAAAAAGATGCACGAGCGTGGCAAATGGCAAAAATTTCCAACCGTGGCCCAAACGGCGCTGAAGAGGCATGAAAATTGAATCATGCATGCACAAATGTGTGGCAAGCAACCCGGATCTTTCTTGTTGTGTTCAGATGTGGTTCGGACTCATTTCGGATCTGAAACTTTGCTATGGGGGGCGATTTTGCACTATCTTCGCCGCCGGGACCCAACTTTGACGCGCTCGGAGAACTGATTGTGATGCATAAATCCATGCACGGAGTGATGTGGACATAGAGCAACTTCCCTAGCACAAGTCCGTGTGGTCCGTTCTCTGATGGGCTCCCAGATCCTCAACTTCTAACTGTCCGAATCCGGGTTCTCGACGAAAAAGATGCACGAAACCCAATAGGAGAAAAGTGCCTTGGCTTGTTGATCTTATTGTGGAGTCACTGAGCTTACCCTTACGCTGGTGGTGGATCCGTGTCCACGTCTGCTGGAAAGATGGTATCAATTTCTTCAGGATGCAGGGACAACCCTTCACAAAAATCGGCCTCTGGAGAAGGTGGTAGAGGAAGGAGTGCTTCCTCGCTAAAATATGGCATTGGCTCTATGGGAAGGTTAAGCAGACAATTTCGATTTTGGAACTGCGCAATATAGGTACTCATATTGATCCAATATTGACATGTTGAGGCTTGGGGAAGGAGGGCTTGCAAGATAGGTGGTTGCAAGTCATTTAAGCATGTATCCCTCCATTGTTGTGCTTGAACCTCCTCAGGTAATCTACGTTGATTTGGTCCTCTCTCTGGTATTCTCACATTAAGAAGATTATGGCGTTGGGGTGTAATTCCCACAATTTGTTTCATTAAGCCCGTGCCATATCGTCTAAAGTAAGAGCGGAATATCCAAAAAATGTGTGAAGCTTCTCCTAATACGAGTCGTGCACACTCTTGACAACGTGGAAATGGGTGATGCTGTTGATAGAATAACGTGACAAAGTGATGCCCACAGCAATTTTCACCTAAGGGAGCATAGAAGTACCTAGAATGAGTTTGAAAAGGAGGAGCACTATAACCCCCGCGATGATCAGGTCGAGTACTATCAGGGTCAATGCATGGTGGACATGTATCTCGCCAAATATCCATTAGGAGTTATCTGGACGTAGAACAATGAAATTTAGAAGCACTCATATCCATCATTAAAATCCCAATCAAAAACATTATAGATAAGATCATCTCAAAAAGAACACAATCCTCTAAAGGCATAAGGAACCACACTATTCAAACATCGACCTACCAAAGAGCTTCAATTGTAGTGTTAATGCCTTATCTTTGGTTTTAGGTATGTCCTTCTTAAGAGGTGGGAATTTTAGCAACTGTCGAGGAATTTGAGCAAGATAAGAGGATTTCGGCATTGAAGTGCTAGAATCTATGCTCAAAAGAGACTCATGTGAAGTTGGACTTGTCTTAGGTACACAAGTTGATGGTGGAATTGTGTCACAAGGAGAAATTGGGGCAACTGGTGTTTCAATACTTGTTTTGGGAAGATCAACACCAGGAGATTTGTAGGTGTTATCGCAGCCACCTATCCTATCTTGAAGAGGTTGTGTTGATTTCTTTTGCACCCCCTGATCTGGAAAACCAAGGTTGGCTTTTGGAATCTTATTGATACACTCTTTTACCCCTAGCAAACCATGGCATTTAGGAAGCCAAATTGCTGTTGCACCCTCATAATAGCCTTGTGCTTTAAGAACATGCTTGGGGACCCAACGAGTAACAATCTGAGGTTTAGGCTTGGAAAAGATGTGCTTTTTAGGAGGCTTAGCAACTAGGCTAGATGGTACCAGTTTGTACGCATCTTTGGGTAGCCAAATTGATAATTCCTTCTTGCCTGGCCTTCTTTGAACAGCGACTAGAGTAGTTGGAACATGCCAGCCATGGCCCTCACTTGAGTACTCATCAATTATCCACATCATTTGTGTTGGAGCTTCAAGAGCAGATTTTGAAAGTGGGTTGTGTAGGGTAGGAACACGACCCTTTTGACATGATAAAGCTCGTGGAGTAGCAGATCCCAAGATGCAATTAGAATCAATTTGCAACTTGTATTGTCTATTCTTCCAATCTAAGCTAGGACAGCGTACATCTAGAAGGTCACATGGTTGTATCATTCGTATAGGAATAATGTCATATCCATCTGAGTCACAAAATTGAATTGGCTTAGGTAAAGCACATGTCGATAATGTTGCAAGGACATGACCCCATTCTAGTGGATCAATTAAATGCTCAGGGAAGGGTTGTGGAATGTATGCCTCGTCTGATACACTTCTTTTACCCTTAAGTCTCTCAGTGTTGAAATCCTTACATGAGGCTCCACACATCCACAGATCTTCTCGCCCATCTGACAATGTAACTCTTGAGCCCTCAGATGAAGCAGAATCAAACTCATCTATTGGAGACCTTGTTACATCACGATAGTGATTCTTTAGGTTGACCCTTGTGATGACAGAATCATGTCGGAGGTACAAATAATTGTATCCCCAATCTTGAATCATTTGAAATTGTCGCATGAATGGTCTACCCAATATCACTTCATAGTTTGGATGTTTTCCAAAATCCACTACTGCAAAGGTGTGCTCATATTCAATCCCACATGCGGTGACCAATATGTTCTCAAGCAGCCCAAGGGGATGTTCTAAGCTTCCATCTGCTAGCTGTCAGCACATCCTGGTACTCCTAGCTGGTTTGCCCCACTTTTCCCAAATGGACCTTGTCACAATGCCCACTCCTGCGCACCACTATCAAGTATTGCAGTTGAAGCTACTTTTCGCACTTCTAATGGGAGGGTAGCATTTCCTTGATCGTCCTCACAAAATTTTCCTACTTTGTTGATAGGAACTGGCAAAACGTGCTTTGTCTCAAGGTGTATAGTACACTCATGGTGACTCTTTTGTAGCAATACCTGCTCTGACAAACATGTGGCAATATCATTCCACAACTCTGGTCGAAGCTTTATCAAGCAAAGGTAAGGTACAAGCCACTGGTGCTGACAAAATAGCTTGCACGATACCCATATCCATCTCCTTTGTCAACCTTCTATGCATGGAGGGTATCCTCAAGGTTTGAGAACAGTTCTCATATTCTCCCAAATATGATGGTAAGATTTTCATTGTATGCTTACTTCTAGGAGAAACAATTCTTTGAACTTCCTCCTGGATGCTTGGGCATCTAGAATTGTTTTCTGTGCCCCTGGTAAAATCTACCTCAGAGAATGGAGGTGAACTAATAGAGGACATAGTCTCATTAACTTTCTCATAAACTGCTGCCCACATCTCATTTTCCATGTCCTCGTTAGCATCAATAACTTCATCATTGCATGGGAAGGCAAGGCTAGGTTGTGGCAGAATTCCTTCTTTCAATGGGGTGTCAATTGGTGCAGACCTCTCGCTATGAGCTTGTGAGATGAGCTCACTTCTCATTTCCCGACTTGATGACACTTCTGGTATGGTTTCTAATGTTGGCTTAAGAGAGGTTGGGCCCCGAGGAATAGGTGGTGGTGGTCCCTCAAGTATTGACTGAGCTTCCCTAATGAGTTGCTGATGTACAGCTAGATTGATCTTCTCCTCACGAGGGTTTGGGTATTCTTGAAGCTTCTTGGGTAGCTCAGATAAAGCTGCAATGCGACTTCTATGAGCATCAATGATGGCATCTAGAGTCTCATTCACTTTATCCACAAAAACAGAACCCCCAGAGCTATCCTCAGTCGTACTAGCCTCATCTTGTTTAGCACTAGGCCCAGGTTGAGGTTGATGCTCCTCATGCACTTCTTGGGATGTAAAAGTTTGATCCCTCATGTTTTGTTTAGAGGATTCTTGAGAACTAGTGGATGCACTTTTAGTTTGTTTGTTTCGGTTCGTTTTCCTCCTAGTGGTCTTTTTTCTATTGGACTGTAGGGTCTTGTCCACTAGATTTGCCTTTGCATCCCTAGTTCGAGGTGTCTCATCAGTTTGCATTTCGGCATTTCGTGTCTGTGATCTGGTCATGACTCTAAGTGGCATGACATCCTCATTCTCAGATGAAGGTGGCGATGGAACTGCCCCTACAAGGTTGAGTGAGACCTTTGGTTGAGAGGTGCCTTCCTCATGTGGTTTCAGCAAACAATCCTTTGGGAAGTGTTCTACACAACAACCTAGACAATATCTTTCAATTGGTGGAAACTGTGGTACTGTTGCATTGGATTGAGATGTTTGCCTTGAGCGATGTGGACAATCACGAGCCCAATGGGGTTCTCCACACTCATAACAGGGGCCCATTAGTTTGGCTTCTACTTTCCTTTGCTGCCATTGACCTGAGGGGCCTGGAGTCCTAGGTTGGTAGCCGCCTAGCAGCTTGAGCATTCTTCATTACCTCGGCGTTTTTGGGCTGAGGCGGCTTCCACTGCTGTCTACATTCAGAATAGGTCTCCTATTGCTGCTCTTCCCGATAAAACTCCATATGAGGCTTTCCATGGTGAGAAGCCCTCTGTTGTTCATTTCCGGATATTTGGGTGTACAGCGTATGTTCATGTGCCTAAGGAGCACCGCTCCAAGTTGGACTCGAAGTCTCAGCACATGACTTTTCTCGGATACTGCACTGTGTCCAAGGCATATCGTCTTTATGATCCTCAGGCCGGTAAAGTTGTTGTGAGCCGTGATGTGGTGTTCGATTTTGTTCCCCTGGTTGAGCCTCAGTGCTTGGCTTTGATATGCGGGACTTCCAAAGGGATTTTCCTTGGATGAATATGATGCATATTCCTCCTCCACATAGCCTGGGTTTACCAAGTCTCTACACATATTTGAATTGTCGTAGTCCACAACCCTCACAGGAGCAGTCCTAGGAGCAGGAGGTTGAGCACCAAGAACAGGTCGTGCTTGCTCTTGTGCCATCGGTGGCTTACGTTCAAAATTAGTATACTGTTGATACATTTGTGGAGCCACTCCACCCCTTGGCTGCTCACGCTCTTGTCTCATTCTTGCAATGCGAGTACATTCCTGTGTGGTGTGGGTAAAGTTCCAAGCATAGGCTTGGCACCACTTTTTTGTGGGTTGGTTTGTGACTAGAGGAGAAAGGGTATTACATTCTTCAGTTTTATGGTTACCGCCACATGCTCCACAAAGATGAGGACCTGTAGGTAGTACACTCCTCATTCTCTGCTGCTGTTGTTGTGGCTGCATGGGTGGGCGATAGGTCTGTCCCAATCTCCTTAGTACTAGGTTAGCTATCTGGTCTGGATTTACTAGCGCGCTAGACCCTGAACTTTGGTCATCACCCCACTGGTCTCTAGGTTTCACCTCAAGGCCAGTACCATCTTGGAATTTGAAGTTATCGGTGAAATCCATAGCATCATGGCAACACTCATTGAAATTTGTATGCTTCTTTGCATAGAGATGTGTATGCAGTGTTGAATTTTTGAGTCCTTTTAAGAAGAGAGAAATTAATCGTTTTTGGGTGGGCTTCTCATCTTCTGGGCAACGATTAATGTACTGCTTCATCCTATTTACACAATCTCTAACATTCTCATTCTCGCCTTGCTTGAAAGAGTAGATGTTTGCTACTGTGTCATGTTGAATCCCCATCAAGGAAAAAGCAGCAATGAATCTCTCTTCCAGAACTCGTAAAGATGATTTGTCTGAAGCCTCTAGTGCCTGAAACCAAGCAAGGGCCTTTCCCTCAAGAGTAAGCCCAAATCCTTCAATTTGAGTATGCTTGCTCAGCCACTTGCTCAGCTCGAACTGCTTGCCTAAATGCTGCTACATGGTCATATGGATCTCCCGACCCTTCATACTTCTTTACTAGTTTCTGAAGAGTTGATGGCCTTACTTGTCTTGAATACTCATCATAGGGCCTACGGCCTCTCACTCTCAGTGGGAATTGTTCCTCTCTTTGGTAAGATGGTTCATATGCGTCCCAAATTGGTGTGGGTCCCCTATTACCTGCTTCACCAACCCCCTCCAAAGACCTTGTCACCCGCATTTCAGGAGGTGCATTTATGGGACGCCGAGTTGGCTCCCCTACCCTCCGATTGTCATAGTGAGAAAGACGTTGTTGTGGTGTGATCTGTGGTCGCACTTTTGGCGTAGGACAATATCTTGGTGCTAGAGTTGGGCTACTAGCAGTGGTCCACTTTGATGTTGAGGGTCCCTCTCTAGTGAACTCTCGTAGGGGAGGAGCAACAGTTTCTCCAAGAAAGGTTGTCTCTCCTGGTTTAGCTGTATTTGTTGAGAACACTTCCATGAATAATGGTTGTCCTTTCCACGTGACCTCCCGAATCTCCTTCCAATCTAAGGTTCGGTATTCATTGGCCCATTTATCAACTATTCGGTTCATGTGTCCTGCAAGCTTCTCAACTACCACCACAAGTGCTAGAGGAAGATCTAGCTCTGGCAATTTAGTTGTGGCATAATATCCCTCTAAAGAGTCCTTATAGACCTCTTGAAGTGGGTCATCCTGTAAGACCTTTGTCACTGGAATTTGTCGTACAAACTCCCATTGGTTCTCAGCCCCCTGATCCATTTTGCTCTTGCCTTTCCTATCCCTTTCCTCAGTCCCCTGATCCATTTTGCTCTTGCCTTTCCTATCCCTTTCCAAATTTAGATCTACAAGAAGTAAATCATCTATGGATGGCTTTGAGGACTGGGCATTGGATGGTCCTGGCATGTCCGGCTCAATGAGCCAATCATCTCTAGACTCCCTTGCTCTGGATAGCTTTGATAAGTCTAAGAACTCGGTTTTAGAGAGCTCCCCTAATTTGTCTACATTCTCTGGATGGTAGGTGACTTCGTAGCGAACACCATCTCCACCCATGTACATGTTACCTTGGTCATTGACTAGAGGTGCTCTATCAAGTTCTGAGAAAAAGTCTGCGATCTTAACAAGATACCGTTGTTGTGGATCCCTAAAGATCTCAGCCCCTTGAGCATTCGTGTAGATATATTGGAGTCTCACATTGAGTGTTAACCCCATGGTGTGGGCTTCAAATGGATTAAAAGATCTTGTGGGTGTCCTATTTGGGGCTAAGGGATGACTATTTGACGGCCCTAGATTGTCCATGGACAATAAGCTAGTTGTTCTGGAAAGGGTCTCAAATTGGGATTCGGAAAGGGTTTCAGCAATATCTGCCAAATTTCCTACCGATTGGGTCCCACTTTCCTGCGTAGGTACTCTAGAAGGTGCCCTAGGCCCTATGGCAGAGTCTATAAGACGTCCTGACCGCAAGTGCATAAGGTCAAATTTTTTTGGTTTTTTATGTTTTTTTTCTTTTTTGTTTTGTTTTTGTTTTTGTGTTTTTTTTAAATATATATATATATATATGTATATATATATATATATATTTTTACCCTACCTAACCACTAAATGCAACTAAAATGAATATGTGTATAAATACCTATCCTATTTTTTGATTTTTTTTAATGATTTTATTTTTTTACTTTACTTTTTTTTTCTTTTTTTTTAAATTACACAAAAATATGAATTATGCTAAAAAAACACTAATTATGCACAAATTTACCAAAAAAAAAATTTAAAAAAAACGCAAGAACTCTAATTATGCAAAAAAATTACAGAAATTTAAAAATGAAAAATGGACTCAAAATACAAACACAAAAATTGTTTTTTTCTTTCTTTCTTTCTTTTCTCTCTCTTTTTTTTTTCAAATTTATTGTTTTATGGGTTTTTTTCTTTCTTTTTTTTTCTGTCTTTTTTTTTAAATTTATTGTTTTATGGTTTTTTTTTTATTTTTATTATATTTTTTAAAAAAATTACAATTACAAGGAAATTAACAAAAATAAAAAATAAATAAATTAAAAAAACAAAAAAATCACTAACCTTATCAGCTCTGCGCCATTCCGGATTCTTCGCCGCCTCACCCACGTGTTGTTTCTTTTTTCTGCCCGCTTACTCCAGCCCAGCGCCAGCTGCTCTCTTCAATGCGCCCACACATTGCTGCGTTGGCCACAGCAGGCGCTCTCAGGCACCTTCTGCTTCACGCCTTTGCTTGCCAGCCATTCAGCTGCTGCGCCACTGCCTCCTTGCACCCGCCTTCCACGTACTCGCCTGCGTTGGCCACAGCTCCAGTCGCCTCTCCACTTCCACGCAGCCTCCACCTACACACCTCCCACAGCCCGCCTCCAACTGCTGCTGCGAAGACCTCCTCCTTGCCAGCCGCCTCCAACTGCTGCTGCGAAGACCTCCTCCTTGCCAGCCGCCTCCAGCTACTGCTGCGCCTCCCTGCTACGCCACCGCTTCGTCCACCACCTTCTATGCAGCCAACACTTCAACGCTACGTCAGCTGCAGCCCGCCTATGGCTTCTCAGTCCACGCCGCCGCCTTCGCCACCTCCACTGAGATCGCCTGGGCTGGCCACAGCATCCATAGCCCACCTTCTCACTGCCGGCTAGTTCACTTTTTTTTTAATTTCTTTTTGCTGCGCCTTGCCTGACGTGCGGCCAGAGTGAAGATCAATGCAAAAAATAAAAAAAAATAAAAAACAAAATTTCAACTTCTCCTCTCTTCCTTTCTCCCTTCTCTTTCCCTCTCTCCTCTCATCCTTAAGGGGCTTCTCATTTGGGAGCCTATTGAGCTTGCATAAGCTATGGAAGAGCTTAGCAACGCACCTCTTTTATTTTTACTAATTACATGTTAACGAAGAGCATGAAAGCATGAAATGGCAAAAAAACAATGAATGTAAGCATAATGACGGTACTTGAAAAGCAATAAAACATAAAAAACAATGCGGGAGAAACCTCAACCGCTCAATGGTTTTTTTCTTATCCTAACCTTATCCACTCACACCGGGATCGCACACCCGAACTTAACCTAATCACTCAATGGTTTTGCAACCAAAAGAGGAAATAGTGGTGGTTTCCACACACTCTCAACCGGATTTGAGTCTTCTCCCCGGCAGCGGCGCCAATGGAGAGACGGAAAACTCTCTCACTTGTAAGAGTAGTATGATCCACACGTAGCTCAATCCAATGGGATTTGCATCCCTTTCAGAGCTAGGGATTCAACCCGTACCGGTGCACAAAAGCTTATCCATTTGATGGAGAGAATGCTAGGAATACTACTACTATTGACATAGACTTAACATACACACAAGCTCAATCTTGCTATTGCTCACTCAACTCCACATTCCACTCATCCATGCATCCAAACAAGAAGAAAGCTTAGCTATTGCATACACAAGATCAAAGCATTCTTCATTCTCAAATACTCATTTCCCTAGCATGCACAAAAAAACCTTGAAACTATCAACCATGAAACATGCACACTAGAGAATAGGCATGAGAAGAGAGACAAACATCACTCATTGCATTGCATTGAATTAAAGAAGAACTTACAATAATGTAGATGGGGAGAGAGAAGAGCTTGCATCTCTATGGGAAAAGAGGGAGAGCTAGTCTCAAGAGAGCTCAAACATGAGTTTGCCCAATGTCTCCATAAGCTCTCAAATGAGCCACTTTTTATACAAAAACTCTAAAACTCCCAAAAGTTCCCATGTGGGATTATTGTCAAATCCACTCCCACACTCATCTACAACTTGGAACTCTTTACAAGAGCCCTAAGTGTCTTTTTTGTTGCATCCTTGCATTGATCTTCACTCATCACGCAACAGTCTCCATGACCTTAATCCATAAGACGGTCAAAATGCTTCCCCAGCATTCTTGATATAAAACAGTCATTTACAAACAGTCACAAAATACAATTTCTATATCGAACTCCGTCTTTCTATATTATACCTTCTCAATCCACATTACTTATTCCACATTCCATTCATATGTACTCATTCTCATCCATTCACTCATATCGACGACACATTATTTCCCATACCCATTCACATTCATTATTCTTTATACACATCCATGCATACATCCATTTTCACATCCTCATTCATACATCCACATCTACATGCATACATCCATACATACACATCCACATTCACATCCATACATCCACATCCACATCCACATACACATTCATACATCCACATCTACATGCATACATCCATACATACACATCCATATATCCACATCCACATCCACATTCACATCCATACATCCATATCCACATTCATACATCCACATCTACATGCATACATCCATACATACACATCCACATTCACATCCATACATCCACATCCACATCCACATTCACATCCATACATCCACATCCACATTCATACATCCACATCTACATGCATACATCCATATATACACATCCACATTCACATCCATGCATCCACATCCACATTCATACATCCATACATAACCATCCACATTCATACATCCACATCTATATGCATACATCCATACATACACATCCACATTCACATCCATGCATCCACATCCACATCCACATTCACATCCATACATCCACATCCACATCTACATCACATTCACATCCATACATCCACATCCACATTCATACATCCACATCTACATGCATACATCCATACATACACATCCACATTCACATCCATGCATCCTCATCCTCATTCATACATCCATACATACCCACCCACATTCACATCCATACATCCACATTCATGCATCCACATCCACATTCATACATCCATACATACCCATCCACATTCACATCCATATTCTCACCCTATCACAACCCATATACATCTTATCCCATCATACACTTCTTACCTCATCCCATACACATCTTATCACTTCTTAACTCATCTTATCATATCTTAACTCATCTCATATGCATCTTATCACATCTTATCACTTCCCATATCTTTTATGCATACCTCTATGCATGAAATTCAATTATGCTAAAAATAACACTTTTATAATAAAATAATCATCTTTTATGCATACCTCTATGCATGAAATTCAATTATGCTAAAAGTAACTCTTTTATAATAAAATAATCATCTTTTATGCATACCTCTATGCATGAAATTCAATTATGCTAAAAGTAACTCTTTTATAATAAAATAATCATCTTTTATGCATACCTCTATGCATGAAATTCAATTATGCTAAAAAGTAACTCTTTTATAATAAAATAATCATCTTTTATGCATACCTCTATGCATGAAATTTAATTATGCTAAAAATAACTTTTTATAATAAAATAATCATCTTTTATGCATACCTCTATACATGAAATTCAATTATGCTAAAAAGTAACTCTTTTATAATAAAATAATCATCTTTTATGCATACCTCTATGCATGAAATTCAATTATGCTAAAAATAACACTTTTATAATAAAATAATCATCTTTTATGCATACCTCTATGCATGAAATTTAATTATGCTAAAAAAACACTTTTATAATGAAATAATCATCTTTTATGCATACCTCTATGCATGAAATTCAATTATGCTAAAAATAACACTTTTATAATGAAATAATCATCTTTTATGCACACCTCTATGCATGAAATTCAATTATGCTAAAAGTAACACTTTTATAATAAAATAATCATCTTTTATGCATACCTTTATGCATGAAATTCAATTATGCTAAAAGTAACACTTTTATAATAAAATATTCATCTTTTATGCAAACCTCTATGCATGAAATTCAATTATGCTAAAAGTAACTCTTTTATAATAAAATATTCATCTTTTATGCATACCGCTATGCATGAAATTCAATTATACTAAAAGTAACACTTTTATAATAAAATATTCATCTTTTATGCATACCTCTATGCATTAAATTCAATTATGCTAAAAGTAACTCTTTTATAATAAAATATTCCTCTTTTATGCATACCTCTATGCATGAAATTCAATTATGCTAAAAGTAACACTTTTATAATAAAATATTCATCTTTTATGCATAACTCTATGCATGAAATTCAATTATGCTAAAAGTAACACTTTTATAATAAAATATTCATCTTTTATGCATACCTCTATGCATGAAATTCAATTATGCTAAAAGTAACTCTTTTAAAATAAAAAAAAGATGAATTTTCTTTTACTAATTTCTAAAAATTTTGCCATAACCTTCTTTGTATGGCTGACCATTTTTTAATTTTCTACGTCTTTAAAACTAAGTAAAAGTACACCCATATTGAAATTATCCTAAAGTAAATATTTTTTTTCCACTTAATTGAGATAAACATTATGAAAATTTGACATTAATCACTTAACCATTCACCTAGGATAGAGAATGGTTGGTTTTGTTAGAGAAGAGAGGGGAATGCCTTTTGTAATGAGGCCTAACATTATAGAGAAGACATAAAGCATAAAAACCATTTAAAACCATAAAAATCCATAAAATAATTGAAAGAAAGAAGAATCACCAACTTACTAATGACTTTGATAGCTTTCCTTTGGCTTGATGGTTTGAGGGTTCAACTCTTGTTTGAACAAGAGTGGCCAACCAATCTTTGGAAGAGGGAAATGTCAAAAACTAATGAATTATTAACAAATTCATAGTTCTTGGCTTGGGTGGAGTAGAGTAACAATGCATTAGACATTGTTAAGTTTCAACAAAGAGGAAGGCCTCTATTTATAGGAAAAAGTGAGCTCCTAACCAAACAAACTGATTCTAGAATTTTCCAACTCAGTTTGGTCAATTTTTGACCATTTTTAGGTCAGTTGAGCTAACTTTTTGCAACTAGACTTGAATTAGGAGAGAGAAGAGATGAAATATCTCAATTTTTATGAGTTTAAAACTCATTCAAGCATGTGAAATATACACCTCCTTTAATGGACTCCCCTTCCTTACATATGTGTCAAAATGAAATCATTATACCCAAAATATCTCATATTTTTAATATTGCTCATAGTTTTTTTACTAATAAACCTTGTACATTTTCAACTCTTCATCTTATGTGAGTATTTACTCATTTTTGGATACCGAAAAGATCTCATATTTTTTATATTGCTCATAGTTTGTTACTAATAAACCTTGTATATTTTCAACTCTTCATCTTATGTGAGCATTTACTCATTTTTGGGTATCATCTTTTACAAAATTGGATTTATCTTCTCCCCACACATGGATTGATTTTATTGGTCCATAGGAACCTTAAATGGACCATAATCCAAAAATTTCTGAAAATCTAGACCCTTAGGCTAAGGTCCTTTATACCTATTTCCAATTAATTCCAATTGCACATTGGAAAATTCTTTTTGAATTTCTGTTTCAGGGGAATTAATTTTAATAAGATGAGATATTTTTCTATCTAAAAATATTCAAATTCTGAATATTCTCTCTCTAGAATATTTTCTCTCTCTAGGTTAACAAGATCTTTTATATTTTTGAAGAGGGAATTGATTATAGGAGAACACGCTGGACATTTTGAGAGGCTGGGAGGAATCTTACATTCTCTCCTACTTGAAAAACGCGAGATGTCCTCATCTCGCAAACTGGGGTAATTTCGCAAGATGCATGAATATGAGACTGAGATAAAATTTAATTAAAATTAACCACCAAGAAAAGTCTCAAAGAGAGCAAGACTCGAGACAAGAACAAAGATTTCAACTTTATTCACTCTTGGAACATATACAGTAAGATAGAAAACTTTTTATAATTTCATAAGCTCGTCCATCGTATGGTCACAAAAGCAGCACTCACAAGCTGCACACGTATAAGGTAACTCATCTATGGGAATAATTCGGCTGGATATTGCAGCACTTATCTCATTAGTATGAGGTGACCTATTAAAAGGACCTCTGAGAGGTAAGCCAAAAACGAGATAAAGGCATATCTTCTGGTGAGGAAGAAAGCACGCTAGTAAGGAGACCTGCTCAGAAAATCCACCATGCCTTGATCTCATCACACAGTAGTATCGGGGACGCAAACCCAAAGCTTCAATAACCATGACCAAGCGGACATTGTTACGAAAGTGCTGCCGACCCCACGGTGTTACCCTAGTTATGTCTCGATAGGTCCGCCATTTGGTCTGAGCTACAGAAGTTCCCAAGTGAGGGAAAAGTGAGCGCTCATATAGTTCTATAAAATCCTTCTTCACAGACTCGCTTGTGTCTTGAAGGTGAGAAATCATCATGGATAAAACTAAGTCTTGCTGCCAAGTCATAAGAGAGATTAAGAAGAAAGGAGATCGATAGAAGTAAGATTATTGCGAGCGACAAGTAAGAGTTACGCCTTATATAAAAGAAAGAACTAGCGTAACCTAGAAGCCAACGGGGTATCTTGCCACTGAAGTTTTACCGTCTTTCCATGATTTGGGGTTTGGCACATATTTCTATAGAAGGCTTACATGAGATACATTATGAACTTTGAGATAAAAGAAGCTCGTAGGCTAAGTCACCTACTTTTCTTGAAATCAGATCTGACATGGCAGGAGTCGAGCAGTCTTTTAACTGATGACCAAAACCTTGGCATCCAAAACACCGGTTCTCACTTCTGAACTCATCGTTCTGAATCCTTGAAACAGGTGGGGCTCCTGATAAAGTATTCTGGGGAAAGGGTCTTCCTTTTTAAACAGAATCTTTCTTTTATTTTAAAGAGAGAATAATTATAAGATCAGAAAGGGAGGTTCTTACTCCTGTATACCT
Source organism: Cibotium barometz (assembly GCF_041138505.1). Lineage (NCBI taxonomy): Eukaryota > Viridiplantae > Streptophyta > Polypodiopsida > Cyatheales > Cibotiaceae > Cibotium > Cibotium barometz. The sequence continues at coordinate 39,011,347 of NC_141086.1, forward strand.
CGAAGGCTGGGGGAGGAATCTTACATTCTACCCCACTTAAAAAGGTGCGAGATGTTCTCATCTCACAAGGTAGAGGAAAACTCTTTTTTCTTAAGATCCAATTTATTCTAGGGTTCCTTATATTCTGGTCAACCCAACAGAATACGGGGATAAGTATCCCTTATATAGAACTCATCATTAAATAACAATTCATTCAAATCATATCATCCATATTTTTAACACGATAATGGTCCATTAGACCGAAAAATTTCTTTTTGAACGTTCCTCCACGGAAATTTCAGTCAAGTAAGTTCTCAATTTGTCATTCCTTAACTTGATCTAACGAGTCAAGTGTTAACAATAGCAATTTGACAACACAATCCACTAATCTCATAGTGATTTGCTGAAATCATTATCATCATTCCAGTTATGAATATCATCACAGGGACTCGTCCCATTCATCCTCATTGAGGTTTCGCTCAGCTTATTACATTTCAACCAAATTTCAGGGATCATCATTTTTCAATCAGAATCCAAATTAATTCATCAGTTCTCAAACAGAATTAAAAATCATATCAACCACATTCGAAATCATCATCTGGATAGCATTAATGCTTATAATTTCAAGTCTTAGATATACTGCCGGTAAAGAGCTCTAGCTATACCCTCGGTATATACGGGTAGTCATGCTACTTGGAACTATAAGGTAAATACCATCATGTCTAGGCCTCAAGCAAGTCAGGGTTCCATAGAATTGCGGTACTTCCATCTGAAGACCCAATTACTAATTTACAAATTTTGAGTTTGAATATCAAAGTGTATGAATTATATCACACAATTACAACCTTTTTGTGCTACTTGATAAATTTTTGACATATTTGGCTTCTCAGTTGATCTTTATTAGCCAATTGGCTCTGATACCAACTGTGAAATTCCTGTCCCCACCGCACAACGGATTCAGGGTGCTAGCAGCAGAAGTAGCATTTCTTGCGCGGGGTAGGGTCCCACACTCGGGGCCTCGCCCACGAATATCTGGACAAGAGACTAATCCGTCGGTTTTTCCAAAATCGAATCCGGAAAAACTTCCTTCACCCGGAAAGCACGGGCGATTCCACCAGGATAACTCTTTACTCTAACGTGGTCAAGACCATTACTGATCAAGCTGATCCGCTGACTGTGCCTATAAAGATACTCGATCAGATCAAGGAAGAAACTTGCACTTGGATCATTGGGATCAACGCTTGTTTCCCCATTAAGAGGCACAGCCGTTGATTCCTATCCATAGAACAATTACTATCCAGGATTTACTTTATCTATCGTAAACAGAAATTGAGTCTTGATTTACGGATCCATCAGTCCAGCCTAACCCCATCCAGTCCCATGGGTTAGCCAACCGCCCAGCCACTGTAGTGATGGGATCCAATTAAGAATTTGGCTAGGTTTTGTCAAGGAAAAGAGTTCCAAGGCCCCCTAGCCGGAAGTTCATGCAAACATAAAACTAGCCACACCACTTACACACCCAATATGAAATTGCCTTTTTCTTAGCATCAGCCAACTCTTGTTTGAACAAGAGTGGCCAACCAATCTTTGGAAGAGGGAAATGTCAAAAACTAATGAATTATTAACAAATTCATAGTTCTTGGCTTGGGTGGAGTAGAGTAACAATGCATTAGACATTGTTAAGTTTCAACAAAGGGGAAGGCCTCTATTTATAGGAAAAAGTGAGCTCCTAACCAAACAAACTGATTCTAGAATTTTCCAACTCAGTTTGGTCAATTTTTGACCATTTTTAGGTCAGTTGAGCTAACTTTTTGCAACTAGACTTGAATTAGGATAGAGGAGAGATGAAATATCTCAATTTTTATGAGTTTAGAACTCATTCAAGCATGTGAAATATGCACCTCCTTTAATGGACTCCCCTTCCTTACATGTGTCAAAATGGAATCATTATACCCAAAATATCTCATATTTTTAATATTGCTCATAGTTTTTTACTAATAAACCTTGTACATTTTCAACTCTTCATCTTATGTGAGCATTTACTCATTTTTGGGTATCATCTTTTACAAAATTGGATTTATCTCCTCCCCACACATGGATTGATCTTATTGGTCCATAGGAACCTTAATTGGACCATAATCCAAAAATTTCTGAAAATCTAGACCCTTAGGCTAAGATCCTTTATACCTATTTCCAATTAATTCCAATTGCACATTGGAAAATTCTTTTTGAATTTCTGTTTCAGGGGAATTCATTTTAATAAGATGAGATATTTTTCTATTTAAAAATATTCAAATTCTGAATATTCTCTCTCTAGAATATTTTCTCTCTCTAGGTTAAAACAGTTAGAAACAAGATCTTTTATATTTTTGAAGAGGGAATTGATTATAGGAGAACACGCTGGACATTTTGAGAGGCTGGGGAGGAATCTTACATGTAAAGTTGGATTTGTCTTAGGTACACAAGTTGATGGTGGAAGTGTGTAACAAGGAGAAGTTGGGACAACTGGTGATTCAATACATGTTTTGGGAAGGTCAACACAAGGAGATTCGTAGGTGCTATCACAACCACCTATCCTATCTTGAAGAGGTTGTGTTGATTTCCTTTGCACCCACTGATATGAAAAACCAAGAGTGGCTTGTGGAATCTTATTGATACACTCTTCTGGCTCTAGCAAACCATGGCATTTGGGAAGCCAAAGTGCTGTTGCACCCTCATAATAGCCTTGTGCTTTAAGAACATGCTTTGGGACCCAATGAGTAACAATCTGAGGCTTAGGCTTGGAAAAGATATGCTTTTTAGGAGGTTTAGCAACTAGGCTAGATGGTACAAGTTTGTATGCATCTTTGGGTAGCCAAATTGACGATTCCTTCTTGCTTGGCCTTCTTTGAGCAGTGACTAGAGTAGTTGGAACATGCCAGCCATGGCCCTCACTTGAGAACTCATCGATTATCCACATCATTTGTCTTGGAGCTTGAAGAGCAGATGTTGAAAGTGGGTTGTGTAAGGTAGAACTACCACTCTTTTGACATGATAAAACTCGTGGAGCAGCGGATCCCAAGATGCAATCGAAATAAATTTACAATTTGTATTGTCTATTCTTCCAATCTAATGAACAATTGGTAGCACTTAACCATGATCGACCAAGAAAAACCTCTACCACTGCCTTGGACTTACTAGCCACATAAAAGGGAACTGACATCTGGTGATCCTGAATGGATATCATAATGACAAATTTTCCCTCTATAGGGTTATCTTCACTTGAGAAGCTTCGTAAGTCAATAGGAATGTGCACAAGTGTTGGTTGTCCCAAGGCTGCCCATGTGTCAAATGAGAGAACATTATAATCTACACCAGAGTCAATTAAGGCAGAGACAAAGTAGGTAGTCTCATGAAGATAAAGACACACGTGAATATTGAAAGGATCGACATATTGTTCATCAGTAGCCAATTGTAAGGTCAACACAGAAGCCTTGCGACGCTCCTTGGCTTTTGCAACTCTAGCTTTAGCTTCTTCTTGAGGCTGACGTTTAAGTAGGTCATGTGCTTCTTTCCGTGTGTGGGCAGCATGCATTTGTTGAAGCATGGCTTCAGTTAATGGTTCATTGTATTTCTCGAGTAAGCTCATTAATCACAAACAGTCCTAGGCCACATTTCTTGAGCTTTCGCTTATGCTTCTTAAGTGTGTACAAGAGCACAAGGTCCCCTTTTTTGAATCAGCCACTTGTTACATTTCGATCATACCATTGCTTTTGTCTCCTCTTCATGAATCCCCATTACCGCCAATAAGCGGGTCTCATCAAGCTTTTTCAATTCATCAATGCATTGAGAAAGCTCATGACTAGTCCAGTCCAATTGTTTAGCAACTCGTAGAGTAGGTACAAGAAATTCAATGGGAAGAATTGCATCTAGCCCAAAAGAAAGCTCAAATGGGGTTGTGCCCATAGATGTTTTATAGGCTGTTCTATATGCCCAAAGAATTGAGTGCAACTTTTGCTCCCAATCAGTCCTATGTCCCTCAACAATCTTTGTGAGTGCTGGAATCTTGTTAGTACTCTCAGCTTGACCATTGGTCTGGGGATGATAGGGTGCAGAACGCTTGTGAATTACCATAAATTCTTGAAGTAAAAACTCTATGACCTCATTCACAAAGTGCACACCTTGATCACTAACGATTTCAATAGGTAAGCCATAGCGTGTAAACATGTACTCATACAAGAACTTGGCTCTGGTTCTGGCATCATTTTTGACTGTAGCCTTTGCCTCTAGCCATTTGGTCAAATAGTCAGTTGCGACTATAATATATTCGGTATGCGTGTGACGAGCTGGAGGTTTAATGGGACCGACAAAATCAATACCCCATTTGGCAAAAGCACATGTGCTTAACATAGGCCACAATGGCATATTGTCCTTTGTGATGGGAGGTTTGGTCCTTTGACAATCGTCACAACGTTTTACATATTCTTCGGCATCCATTTGTAAGGTTGGCCACCAAAGCCCAAACCACCTGATCAACTTAGCTGTGGTATTGCCCGAAAAGTGTCCACCCCCAACACCTGCATGTGCATGAGTCAAGATTTTCAAGTAGTAAGCTTCACATACACACATGCGTAAGTTGCCATCCTTGCCCCTCTTGTAGAGCTGGCCCTCTATCAGCATATAGTTGGCCGCTTCAACTTCAATAGCATGCTTTCAATATTTAGGAATTTTTCGATCAGTATGACCATGCTGAAGATAGTCCACAATATACTTACTCCAACTTGGTGTAGTTGAAATTTGGAATAATGTGACATTATGAATTGGTTGTTGAATTTGACATGAAGCACAGTTATGAACAAATTTTTCAGCATCCGCATGCATGGTAGGCCACCATTGCCCATCCTGAGTTATACGTCGCACACAAGTAGTAGCTGATGCATGGATTCCACCAATACCCTCATGTGCCCATTCCAAGATCTCCTCATATTGGTCAGGGTTAGGTATAAGCGGCAACACTCCATCATTACCCTGACGATATAATCTCCCTGAGATTAACTTGAATGGTCGCCATAGGTCCACATTATTAGGACCCGCTAGTTGTATCTGCCCACTTGTCAAAATTTCTAAGATGGGTTCAGACCATTTAGGAGCTGTCTCTACAAGGAAAAGTGTTGAATCTAGCATATCATCATCCACACCCACAGGAGCTTCTCCAGAGGTGATTCGAGACAAATGATCTGCCCTAAGATGAGTTGTTCCTTTTCGGACTGCCACTTCAAAATCAAACTCAAGAAGGATGACAAACCACCTCACAATCCTTCCAGTTGCACAAGGCTTATTCACCAAATATAGCAGTGCTTCATGGTCCACAAAAAATATAAATTTGTTTGCCAAAAGGTAATGGTGAAACTTTTTCAGTGCATATATCATGGACAAACCTTCTCTTTCTGTTGTGGTATAATTCTTCTCAGCATTGTTCAACTGTCGACTAGCATATGAGATTGGGAAATCCTTATTATGTTCTCCCGATTGAGCCAAAATACATCCAATTGCAAAGTTTGAAGCATCAATATGGACATGAAAGATTTGGTTCCAATCCGGTGCCCGTAAGATGGGTGCAGACACTAATGCTTGCTTCAACTTTTCAAAGGATTCCTCACACTCGTCAGTCCAATTAAACTTTACAAGAAGAGCATATAATGGTCTGGCTAGGACAGCGTACATGTAGATGAATCGACGATACTAGCCACAATGTCCCATGAATATTTGTACCCCTTTAGGGTTGATAGGCCAAGGTAATGAGACAATGACATCAATTTTATCCATATCTGTTGAAATACCATTGCGAGAAACAATATGGCCCAAAATCTTCCCTTGTCTTACCACCATGAATTTGCACTTGTCAGGATTCAAGCATATACGATAAACTTGACACTTTTGAAACACAAGTCTGAGGTGTTCTATATGATCATCATGCTCTTGTGAGTGAACACATAAATCATCCATGAATATCTCAAGAAATAGCCTAAGGTACTCCTTGAATACATGACTCATTAACCGGTTGAAAGGTTGTAGGTGCATTTGTTAGACCAAATGGCATAACACGATAGGCAAAGATGCCATCTTCTGTAGCAAAGGTTGTCTTGTGTTGATCCTTTGGATCAATTGACACTTGATTGTAACCACAGAATCCATCTAAGAACCTATATGCCTTTTTCCCTGCAGCACATTCCAAAACATGATCCATGATTGGAAGTGGGTAATGATCACGTACAGTAGCTACATTTACCTTCTTGAGGTTTACACATACTCGAAGTTTTCCATTTTTCTTGGGCACCACTACAATAGGGGAGACCCATTCAGTGTGTTCAATCTCATAGATAAATTTTACCTCTAAGAGCTTGTCTATTTCTTCTTTTATCTTTCATGCAAAATTCTCATTGTAAGTATAAGGACGTTGCTTGGAAGGCTTTGCATCCTCTCGCAATGGAATTGTATGCTGACATATGCTTGGATCAACTCCTTTGAGGTCTTTAGAACTTCAAGCAAAAACATCGCGATACTCCTTTATTGTTTGAATTAATAACTTCTCCTAGTCTGTGGCAATCCACACATAGCGAGGCTCTTTTCCTGGCTCAGCGATATCAATTTTTTTTGCATCTTCTGGACCATCATATGAAACCCCTGGCATGCTTGGCTTTTGTCGCATGGGCTGTTGAAGAACAATCTTCCGATCTTGAAGAGTGTACTGTGTGAAGTTGGGGGGAACATTGAGACCTTGTTCTTGTCCACTTGAGTCATCACTAATTGAAGACCATGCGGTTTTGAGCTCTCCTTTGCAATCTTGCATAAGAGTTTTTTATTCAACCTTTATCTTTGCACTTTCGACACTCTCTTTTGAATCGGTTTGAGACTTGAGTTTTTGTTTTGGTCTCTGTTTTTTTACGATTTTTGCTAACATTTTTTAGCTTTTCTCTTGGTTAGAATCCATCTGATCGTTCTACTTGGTCTTTGATACTATCTTGTGCTTGGACATAGTATAGATATCCATTCTTTCCTGAGAAGTGAGGTGGTGGTCGAGAGTGTTCATTCTTAAACTCCTCGTTTTCTTTTTGTATTCTCTCACGTCATTCCCTCTCATCTTGTTTACGGATTCTCTTATGGCTCTTACAACATTTACGTTTGGGTCGACTTCGAGGGATCTCTATTTGAACCTCCCTTCCTCTCAAGAGTAGGCGTGCCTTTCCTAACTCTTCCTCGGGGATTATCTCATCATCATCAAAATTAGAGTCCCATCCATCTTCCTTATCAGCATCATTAGCAGATTCAAGTGTTAAATCCTCCACTGAGACTTCCTCTACATGCAGTGCTAGTGCTGTGGATGCATCCCCATAGTACAAATCATCTAGAAGGTCATGTGGTTGTACCATTCGTATAGGAATAATGTCATATCCATCTGAGTCACAAAATTGAATTGGCTTAGGTAAAGCACATGTCGATAATGTTGCAAGGACATGACTCCATTCTAGGGGGTCAATTAAGTGCTCAGGGAAGGGTTGTGGAATGTATGCCTCATCTGATACACTTCGATTACCCTTAAGTCTGTGTTGAAATCCTTACATGAGGCTCCACACATCCACAAATCTTCTCGCCCATCTGACAATGTAACTCTTGAGCCCTGAGATGAAGCAGAATCAAACTCATCTATTGGAGACCGCATTACATCACGATATGAGTGATTCTTTAGGTTGACCCTTGTGATGACAGAATCATGTCGGAGGTACAAATAATTGTATCCCCAATCTTGAATCATTTGAAATTGTCGCATGAATGGTCTACCCAATATCACTTCATAGTTTGGATGCTTTCCAAAATCCACTACTGCAAATGTGTGCTCATATTCAATCCCACATGTGGTGACCAATATGTTCTCTAGCAGCCCAATGGGATGTTCTAAGCTTCCATCTGCTAGCTGCAAGTGCATCCTTGTACTCCTAATAGCTGGTTTGCCCCACTTTTCCCAAATGGACCTTGTCACAATGCCCACTCCTGCACCACTATCAAGTATTGCAGTTGAAGCTACTTTTTGCACTTCTAATGGGAGGGTAGCATTTCCTTGATCGTCCTCACAAAATTTTTCAACTTTGTTGATAGGAACTGGCATAACATGCTTTGTCTCAGGGTGTATAGTACATTGATGGTGACCCTTTTGTAGCAATACCTGCTGTGACAAACATGTGGCAATATCATTCCACAACTCTGGTCGAAGCTTTATTAAATCAAGAAAAGGTAAGGTACAAGCCATTGGTGCTGACAAAATAGCTTGCACGATACCCATATCCATCTCCTTTGTCAACCTTCTATGCATGGAGGGTATCCTCAAGGTTTGAGAACAGTTCTCATATTCTCCCAAATAAGATGGTAAGGTTTTCATTGTATGCTTACTTCTAGGAGAAACAATTGTTTGAACTTCCTCCTCGATGCTTGGGCGTCTAAAGTTGTATTCTGTGCCCCTGGTAAAATCCACTTCAGAGAATGGAGGTGAAATAATAGAGGACATATTCTCATTAACTTTCTCATGAACTGCTGTCCACATCTCATTTGCCATGTCCTCGTTAGCATCAATAACTTCATCATTGCATGGGAAGGCAAGACTAGGTGGTGGCAGAATGCCTTCTTTCAATGGGGTGTCAATTGGTGCAGACTTCTCGCTATGAGCTTGTGAGATCAGCTCACTTTTCATTTCCCAACTTGATGACACTTCTGATATGGTTTCTAACATTGGCTTAAGAGAGGTGGGGCCCCAAGGGATTGGTGGAGGTGGGCCCTCAAGCATTGATTGAGCTTCCCTAATGAGTTGCTGATGTACAGCTAGATTGATCTTCTCCTCACTCACGAGGGTTTGGGTATTCTTGAAGCTTCTTGGGTAGCTCAGATAAAGCTGCAATGCGACTTCTATGAGCATCAATGATGGCATCTAGAGTCTCGTTCACCTTATCCACAAAAACAGAACCCCCTGAACTATCCTCGGTTGTACTAGCCTCATCTTGTTTAGCACTAGGCCCAGGCTGAGGTTGATGCTCCTCATGCACTTCTTGGGATGTAAAAGCTTGATCCTTCATGTTTTGTTTAGAGACTTCTTGAGAACTAGAGGATGCACTCTTAGTTTGCTTGTTGCGGTTCTTTTTCCTTCTAGTGGTCCTTTTTCTATTGGAATGTAGGGTCTTGTCCACTAGATTTGCCTTTGCATCCCTAGTTCGAGGTGTCTCATCAGTCTGCATTTCAGCATTTCGTGTCTGTGATCTAGTCATGACTCTAAGTGTGGCACGACATCCTCATTCTCTGATGAAGGTGGCGATGGAACTGCCTCTACAAAGTTGAGTGAGACCTTTGGTTGAGAGGTGCCTTCCTCATGTGGTTTCAGCAAACAATCCTTTGGAAAGTGTTCTACATGTGCAACACCCTAGACAATATCTTTCAATTGGTGGAAACTGTGGTACTGTTGTATTGGATCGAGCTGCTTGCCTTGAGTGATTTGGACAATCACGAGCCCAATGGGGTTCTCCGCACTCATAACAGGGGCCCATTCGTTTGGCTTCTACTTTCCTTTGCTGCCATTGACCTGAGGGGCCTGGAGTCCTAGGTTGGTAGCCGCCTAGCAACATCAAAGAATTTTGTTCCCCCAGTGCTTGGCTTGGATATGCGGGACTTTCAAAGAGATTTTCCTTGGATGAATATGATGCATATTCCTCCTCCACATAGCTTGGGTTTACCAAGTCTCTACACATATTTGAATTGTCATAGTCAACAAACCTCACAGGAGCAGTCCCAGGAGCAGGAGGTTGAGCTCCAAGTACAGGTCGTCCTTGCTCTTGTGGTATCGGTGGCTTACGTTCAAAATTAGTATACTGTTGATGCATTTGTGGAGCTGATGCACCCCTTTGCTGCTCGCGCTCTTGTCTTATTCTTGCAATGCGAGTACATTCCTGTGTGGTGTGGGTAAAATTCCAAGCGCAGGCTTGGCACCACTTCTTTGTGGGTTGGTTTGTGACTAGAGGAGAAAAGGTATTACATTCTTCGGTTTTATGGTTACCGCCACATGCTCCACAAAGATGAGGACCTGTAGGTAGTACACCCCTCATTCGCTGCTGTTGTTGTGGCTGCATGGGTGGGCGATAGGTTTGTCCCAATCTCCTTAGTACTAGGTTAGATATCTAGTCTGGATTTACTAGTGCGCTAGACCCTGAACTTTGGTCATCACCCCACTGATCTCTAGGTTGCACCTCAGGGCCACTACCATCTTGGAATTTGAAGTTATCTGTGAAATCCATAGTATCATGGCAACACCCATTGAAATTTTTATGTTTCTTTGCGTAGAGATGTGTGTGTAGTGTTGAATTTTTTAGTCCTTTTAAGAAGAGAGAAATTAATCAACTCTGGGTGGGCTTCTCATCTTCTAGGCAATGTTTAATGTATTGCTTCATCCTATTTACACAGTCTCTAACACTCTCAGTCTCGCCTTGCTTGAAAGAGTAGATGTTTGCTACTACTGTGTCATGCTGAATCCCCATCAAGGAAAAAGAAGCAATGAATCTCTCTTTCAAAACTCGTAAAGAAGATTTGTCTGAAGCCTCTAGTGCCTGAAACCAAGCAATGGCCTTTCCCTCAAGAGTGAGCCCAAATCCTTCAATTTGCGTATGCTTGTCAGTCACTTGCTTAGCTCGAACTGCTTGCCTAAATGCTGCTACATGGTCATATGGATCTCCCGACCCTTCGTACTTCTTTACCAGTTTCTGAAGAGTTGATGGCCTTACTCATCTTGAATACTCATCATCAGGCCTACGGCCTCTCACTACCAGTGGTTCCTCTCTTTGGTAAGGTGGTCCATATGCATCCCGAATTGGTGTGGGTCCCCTATTACCTACCTCACCAACCCTCTCCAAAGATCCTGTTACCCGCATTTCAGGAGGTGCATTTATGGGAGGTTGAGTTGGCTCCCCTACCCTCCGATTGTCATAGTGAGAAAAACGTTGTTGTGGTGTGATCTGTGGTCGCACTTTTGGTGTAGGATAATATCTTGGTGCTAGAGTTGGGCTACTTGCAGTGGTCCACTTTGATGTTGAGGGTCCCTCTCTAGTGAACTCTTGTAGGGGAGGAGCAACAGTTTCTCCAAGAAAGGCTGTCTCTCTCTTGGTTTAGCTGTATTAGTTGAGAACATTTCCATAAATAATGGTTGTCCTCTCCACGCGTGAGCTCACGAATCTCCTTCCAATCTAAGGTTCGGTATTCATTGGCCCATTTATCAACGATTCGGTTCTTGTATCCTGCAAGCTTCTCGACTACCACCACAAGTGTTAGAGGAAGATCTAGCTCTGGCAGTTTAGTTGTGGCATAATATCCTTCTAAAGAGTCCTTATAGATCTCTTGAAGTGGGTCATCCTGAAAGACCTTTGTCACTGGAATTTGTCGTACAAACTCCCATTGGTTCTCAGCCCCCTGATCCATTTTGCTCTTGCCTTTCCTGTCCCTTTCCAAATTTAGATCTACAAAAAGTAAATCATCTATGGATGGCTTTGAGGACTGAGCATTGGATGGTCCAGGCATGTCCAGCTCAATGAGCCAATCATCTCTAGACTCCCTTTCTCCGGAAGGCTTTGATAAATCTAGGAACTCACTCTTAGAGAGCTCTCCTAATTTGTCTACATTCTTTGGATGATAGGTGACTTCGTAGCGAACACCATCTCCACCCATGTACATGTTACCCTGGTCATTGACTAGAGGTGCTCTATTAAGCTCCGAGAAAAAGTCTGCAATCTTAACGAGATACCGTTGTTGTGGATCCCTAAAGATCTCAGCTCCTTGAGAATTCGTGTAGACATATTGAAGTCTCACATTGAGTGGTAACCCCATGGTGTCGGATTCAAATGGATTAAAAGATCTTGTGGGTGTCCTATTTGGGGCTAAGGGTTGACTATTTGATGGCCCTAGATTGTCCATAGACAATGAGCTAGTTGTCTTGGAAAGGGTATCAGATTGGGATTCGACAAAGGTTTCGGTAATATCTGCCAAATTTCCTACCGATTGGGTCCCACTTTCCTGGGTAGGTACTCTAGAAGGTGCCCTAGGCAGTGTCTATATGACGTCCGACCGCAAGTGCATAAGGCCAAATTTTAAGGTTTTTTTTTCAAAAAAATCCAAAAATTTTCAAGTTGGCTCAAACTTTGCCAGAACCCATTTTGAACCCCCTCGAACACATTAGGCAAAAAAAAATAGCGTATTTTTCAGGATCAAAAATCGCCTAAAATTTACTAGTTTCCCATACTGACTCACTATGGGAAAATGGTTCCTGGACCGAAATTTCGACGATGGGTGTTTTCTAACTCCTCTCGAAAAGTTAGATAACCTCCTAATTTTTTACGGCAGAAAATGAAAAATTTTCCAGACTCTTTCTTTTTTTTTTTTGCACTCCCTTGTCCAGTGCGGTGGCGGTCTTTATGGTGCGGTGTGTGGGTCTCTCCACGCGGTGCGGTGCTTGGTCGAGAAGGAAAAAGACATACAAATAGATTTCTTGAGAGCAGATAGTGGGGGGGAGAGTATGTCTCCATCCACCAATGAGTCTAATGATTTCTTGAGAAAGCATAATTTACATGTAAGTACACTCCACAAGAGAATGGTGTTGTGGATAGGAAAATTAGGCATGTTACAAAAGAGGCACTTGCCTTGATGTCTGAAAAGAATAGGCCATATATTTTTTGGCAAAAGCAAGAATTTCTATTTACACTATGAACAGGACCCAGTGTAGTTGTTCATATTCTCGATGATGAAGTGAGAAAAAAGTTAGATTCAAAGGCAGAGAAATGCATCTTCATTGGTTATACTTTGGAGCGAAAATGTTATGGACATTATAACCCTACCACTTGCAAGAGATGCGAGTAAGCAGAGATGTTATCTTTGATGAGATAAGTAGCTAGTATGTAGCACCAGTGAAGGCAACAAAAGATGCCGATGTAGCAAGTAACGATGTTGAGTCACATGTAGAGTGGTAATCATAGGTTCTTAGTGGACTTTGAGAGAGTCCTCTAACAATGGATCTAGTGTTAGTCCATGGTTAGTAGTCCCATGGTCAGGTAGGTTGAGGATAGATGTAGGTAAACATGTATCACATAAAGGGAAGAAAAAGGTAGATCAACCTTCTGTATGTGATACATCAACAGGTCAATCCTATGTGGATTGTAACTTTAGTAGCTCAAAATAGAGCCTTGATGAGAAGCTTGGCATTCTATCAATGGGTTCCTCATGGTGTAAGGAGAACTAGGGCTATTTTGAGGACACTTGGTAGTGATCTAGGTGTATGTAGCTCTTTGAGGATTAGATAACCTATTGACAGGTTCAAATATGATGTATATACAACCCATCATTATTTTACATGGTTAAAGCAATACAAGAGTTGGAGCCCACTTGTTTTGAGAAGTTACTCATAAAGAAATGGGAATATGCCATGAAAGAGAAGATGGCAACATTGGATGCAAATGCAACATGGGAGTTAGTAGCATGCCTAAGGAAAAGAAAGCAAGTGGATGTAAATGGGTGTATAAGTTCAAGCATAGATGGGATAGAATATGCCATGAAAGAGAAGATGGCAACACTGGATGCAAATGCAACATGGGAGTTAGTAGCATGCCTAAGGAAAAGAAAGCAAGTGGATGTAAATGGGTCTATAAGTTCAAGCCTAGATGGGATGGTATAAGGCAAGATTGATTGCCAATTAGTATGCAAAGACCTCTGGCATTGAGTATAGGGATTTCACTGACGTAAACAAAAACATGTGAACATGTTAATAACACAAAAAATCTTGTAATCACATGTTATATTCACAAAGCTTTCACAAGGGCCTAAAAAAATTATCTTTGTTAGGCATAAAAAATCTTCTTAGGTGGCCACTAACCTGCTATTATGTGAAGATGGTAACATGAGAACATGTGAATAGCTTATTCCCATGTGTAGCCAAGCTTTTAAGGGGTTCCCAAATGGCAAGTGACCTATTATTTTGTGAACGGTAACATGAGAACATGTGAATAACTTGTTCACATGTGTTATTATCACAAAAAATCTTGTGATCACGTGAATATTAAATCCCTAATTGAGTATGAGGAGACATTCAACCTAGTTTGCGAGAATGGTAACTGTGAGAGAGCCATAATAGTGAAGGGTTGCTCTTTGCATTATATGGATGTAAATAATGCTTTCTTGCATGATACTTTACAAAAAGAATTAAACATGATGTAGACACCGGGTTATGAGAGTGATATACATAGATTTTGTGTGCAGGTTATGATTTACAAGAAGAAGTAAACATGATTTACAAGAAGAAGAAGTAAACATGATGTAGCCACCAGGTTATGAGAGTGATACAAATAGATTTTGTGTGCATGTTATGAAAAGCCTTATATGACCTGAAGCAAGGACCCAAAGCATGGTTAAAGAAGATTGGGGAGTATTGTGTAACCATTGGATTTGAGACATTCAATGCATATTTTTCACTTTATGTGAAAAAGGAAGATAGAGGGATCATCCCATTAGTCATTTATATGGATGACTTGACTAGTCAATGATACATGATGTGAGGATGCTTTTGAAGAAAAAGTTTGAGATGAAGGATTTGAGTAAGATGCAATATTTCTTGGGTATAGAGGTGGTGAGATAACCTCATGGAATTTTATTGTTATAGAGGCAGTATGGCTTGGACATGTTGTGTCCAAGTATAGTATGATAGCTTGTAAGTCTATTTTAGTGCCAGTGGAGCATAACACAAAGCTTTTCACACATCCAAGTGAGCTTTTAGAGGGCATCTTGATCCACAGGAACATAGGGGGGTAGCTTGATCTACATGAACATGGTCCCTAGGAAGCCACATATGGATGTGGCTAGATGGATTCTCAAGTACATAAAGTCCACATTTTATGATCAAATTTTAAATGAGGCTGGCACAAAGCTACAACTACATGGGTACATAGATGCTAATTGGGCTATTAGTGTCATACAGGAGATTTATGGGTACAAAAATGATGATTGGGATGGCACAAAGATAGAGGTACATGGATGTTCATTAGGCAAGTGGTGTTGTATAGGAGATCTAGTAGTAGTTTTATGTTTTCTTTTGGGAGTGCCATTGTGAGTTAGAGTGGAGAAAAAACTGAAAATTTCCTTGTTGCATATAGAGCATAGGGGCGCTTTGTGAGGTAGCTTGGTTTCAGAAGCTCATTGGTAAGGATGAGCAAGTGGTGGATAGGGCCATTGCCATTTATTATGACAACATGAGTATCATCTAGTAACGAAATATAACATGGTGAAATGAACCACATTGAGGTGCATTATTATCACTTTTTGAGGGATAAGGTTCTAGAAGGTGATTGGCCTAGTAGTGTTGCAGATAGGAGATCTACTAGCAGCTTTATGTTTTCTTTTAGGAGTGCTACTATGAGTTGGAGAAACCCGACAGTAGCCTTGTCAAGTATAGAGGTAGAGTGTTGTAAGATCCCTGTTCCCACCGAGCAACAGTTTCGGGGTACTAGCAGTGGAAGTAGCACTTCTCGCGTGGGACAGGGTCCCACATTCGGGGCCTCATCCACGGATATCCGGACAAAAGACTAATCCGTCGGTTTTTCCAAAACCGAACCCGGAAAAACTTTCCTTATCCGGAAAGCATGGGCGATTCCACCAGGATAACTCTTTACTCTAACGTAGTCAAGATCATTACTGATCAAACTGATCTGACTGCACCTTTAACGGTACTTGGTCAAATCAAGGAAGAAACTTGCACTTGGATCATTGGGATCAACGCTTTTTTCCCCATCAAGAGGCACAGCCGTTGATTCCTATCCATAGAACAATTTCTATCCAGGATTTACTTCATCTATCGTAATAATAGAAATTAAATCTCGATTTACGGATCCATCAGTCCAGCCTAACCCCATCCAGTCCCATGGGTTAGCCAACTGCCCAACCACTGTAGTGATGGGATCCAATTAAGGATTTGGTTAGGTTTTGTCCCGGGTACCAAGGAAAAGAGTTCCAAGGCCCCCTAGCTGGAAGTTCATGCAAACATAAAACTAGTCACACCACTTACACACCCAATATGAAATTGCCTTTTTCTTAGCATCAACTAGCTTTAAAACAATCCTTTAATAAAACCATTATGTCACTGACGACAATCCTCAAAGTCTCTGGTTGAATCCTTATTTCCAGTCATTCTTTCATCGGTGTACTTATGGCATCATTGGCAACCAGAACGCTCACCACCTGTTCTCTCAGGGACCTTTTCCATAGTTCCTAGCTCATAGTAACCGGCAATATATTCATATAATAGAATGGAATCTCCGTGGAAGATCAGCTAGATCAACCCACAGATCCATATAAAAGAGCCATGGACTCATCCGTTGAGGACCAGCAAGGTCAATCAACTAGATCCATGCCCGGTTTCAGAAAACAACTCTTACTCCTTGTTCCAATATCTTCCACGACGCACGTGTGGGTATCTTCGGCGACCCAGAGCCCGAGCACCGTATGGTCAGCACCCTCTAGGATCCTTCGCAGGTGACCTAGCGCTTCACTCCTAGGCCGCTTCCTTGGTCCCTCATCCACCGTACCGGAAGCTCACCATTTAAATCGAACCGAGGCTGGTCAAGACCTCGATCGACCTTGCTACGCGAGACGTCCTCCATTGACTCTCCGTCAGCAGTTGCAACTTTATCAGTTCGATCTTCATGACCTTAATCCTCAAGACAGTCAAAATGCTTCTCCAGCATTCTTGACATAAAACAGTCATTTACAAACAGTCACAATATACAGTTTCTATAACGAACTCTTGTCTTTCCATATTATCCACTCTCGAACCACATTACTTATTCCACATTCCATTCAATGTGTACTCGTTCTCATCCATTCACTCATATAGACTACACATTATCTCACATACACCTTCATATTCATTATTCTACATACATATCCATGTTCGTACGTCCACATCATACATCCAATTTCACATTCATACATACGCATCTACATGCATACATCCACATCCACATTCATACATCCATACCTCCATTTCCACATCCACACATCCACATTCATATTCATACATCCACATTCACATGCATACATCCATTTTTACATCCTCATTCATACATCCACATTCACATACATACATCCACATCCGTATCTACATCCATACATCCACATCCACCTCTTCATTCACATTCACATCTATACATCCACATTTACATACATACATCCACATCTACATACATACATCCATACATCCACATCTACATACATACATCCATTTTCACATCCTCATTCATACATACACATCCACATACATACATACACATCCGTATCTACATCCATACATCCACATCCACATCAACATTCACATTCATACATATATATCTACATGTATACATCCACATCATATTCATACAACCATATTACATCCATTCTCGTCCTAACACATTCCATATACATCTTAACACATCCTAACTCATCTTAACACATTCTATCACATCTCATACACATCTTTTTATATCTCATACACCTCTTATCACATCTTATCACATTTCATATCTTTTTTAAGAGAATTCTTATATTTGATATAAGATTTCTCTACACATTTATTTATGCATAAATTCCATTTAAGGAGACTAACACTTTCGAAATTAAAATCAATCTTTTATACATCTTCTTATGCATAAATTCAATTATGATAAAAGTCACACTTTTATAATAAAATAATCAACCTTTATGCATACCTCTATGCATGAAATTCAATATAATAAAAGACACACTTTTATAATAAAATAATCAACTTTTATGCATACCTTTATGCATGACATTCAAATATGATAAAAGTAATACTCTTACAATAAAATAATCAACTTTTATGCATACCTCTATGCATGAAATTCAATTAAGATTCCTCCCCCAGCCTTAGAGGTATACAGGAGTAAGAATCTCCCTTTCTAATCTTATAATTATTCCCTCTCTAAAATAAAAGAAAGATTCTGTTTAAAAAGGAAAGACACTTTCCCCAAAATACCTTCTCAGGAGCCCACCTGTTTTAAGGATTCAGAACGATGAGTTCAGAAGTGAGAACCGATGTTTTGGATACCAAGGTTTTGGTCATCAGGTAAAAAGACTGCCCAACTCCTACCATGGAAAGGGCACAGGGAAGTCTAGAACCCAAATTCAGAGACCAATTCCTTCATACCAATCTAATCAGGGTCCGTCTCGGACAAGATTGCTTAACTCCATTAACTAGGTCCGACCCATTGATTAGGGTCGAGATGACCAGTCAAATGCTTGGCGACTTAGAGCATCAGATGCAAGCAATTCACAAAGATATAAATACTACCTAGGATTGATAGAGACAATATACGGATAAGAAGAGGACAGTCAAAGAAATCAAAGAAGCAGTTATAGTCTTCAATTGAATATGGACCAAAAGAATTTCTTTATCTCTAGGGGAGTATAAGTAGTTATCCCCCAGATATTGCGGACCAAAGGAAGTAAGTGACTTAACCTACGAACTTCTTTTATCTCCTCATCTCAAAGTTCTTAACGCCTTCTATAGAAATATGTGCCAAACCCAAATCATGGAAAGACGGTAAAACTTCAGTGGCAAGATACCGTTAGCTTCTAGGTTACGCTAACTCCTTCCTTTATATAAGTCGTAACTTTTACTTATCGCTCACAGTAATCTTACTTCCATCGATCTCCTTCTTCTTAATCTCCTTCATGGCTTGGCAACAGGAATTAGTTTTATCCATGATGATTTCTCACCTTCAAGATGCAAGAGAGTCTGTGAAGAAAGATTTTATAGAACAGTATGAGCGCTCACTTTTCCCTCACTTGGGAACTTCTGTAGCGCAGACAAAATGGCGGACCTATCAAGACATAACTAGGGTAACACCCTGGGGTCAGCAGCACTTTCGTAACAATGTCCGCTTGGCCATGGTTATTGAAGCTTTGGGTTTGGGTCCCCGATACTACTGCGTCATGAGATCAAGACATCTTGGGTTTTCTGAGCGGGTCTTCTTATTGGCGTGTTTTCTTCCTCATCAGAAGATATGTCTTTACCCCGTTTTTGGCTTGCCTCTCAGAGGTCCTTTTGTTAGAACACCTCATACCACTGAGATAGGTGCGGCAATAACCAATAGAATTATTCCCATAGATGAGTTACCTTATACATGCGCAGCTTGTGAGTGCTGCTTTTGTGATCATATGATGGACGGGCTTATGGAAGTGTAAAGAGTTCTTCTATCTTTACTGTATAAGTTTCGACAATGAATAAAGTTTAAATCTTGTTCTTATCTTGAATCTTGCTCTCTTGAGACTTTTTTAATTGGTGGTTAATCTTAATTAAAAAAATTTCTCTCAGTCTCATACTTGTGCATCTTGCGAAATTACCCCCAGTTTGCGAGATGAGGGCATCTCGCGTTTTTCAAGTGGGAGAGAATGTAAGATTCCTCCCCAGCCTCTCAAAATGTCTAGCATCTTCTCCTATAATCAATCCCTCTTCAGAAATATAAAAGACTTGTTTCTAACTGTTTTAACCTAGAGAGAGAAAATATTCTAGAGAGAGAATATTCAGATTTTGAATATTTTTGGATAGAAAATTATCTCATCTTATTAAAATAAGTTTCCCTGAAACAGAAATTCAAAAAGAACTTTCCAATGTGCAATTGGAATTAATTAGAAATGGGTATAAAGGACCTTAGCCTAAGGGTCTAGATTTTCAGAAATTTTTGGATTATGGTCCAATTAAGGTTCCTATGGGCCAATAGCATCAATCCATGTGTAGGGAGGAGATAAATCCAATTTGTAAAGAAGATACCCAAAAAAATGAGTAAATGCTCACATAAGATGAAGAGTTGAAAATGTACAAGGTTTATTAGTAAAAAACTATGAGCAATATTAAAAATATGACATATGTAAGGAAGGGGAGTTCTTTAAAGGAGGTGCATATTTCACATAAGATGAAGAGTTGAAAATGTACAAGGTTTATTAGTAAAAAACTATGAGCAATATTAAAAATATGACATATGTAAGGAAGGGGAGTTCTTTAAAGGAGGTGCATATTTCACATAAGATGAAGAGTTGAAAATGTACAAGGTTTATTAGTAAAAAACTATGAGCAATATTAAAAATATGAGATATTTTGGGTATAATGATTCCATTTTGACACATATGTAAGGAAGGGGAGTTCTTTAAAGGAGGTGCAAATTTCACATGCTTGAATGAGTTTTAAACTCATAAAAATTGAGATATTTCATCTCTCCTCTCTCCTAATTCAAGTCTAGTTCCAAAAAGTTAGCTTAACTGACCTAAAAATGGTCAAAAATTGACCAAACTGATTTGGAAAATTCTAGAATCAGTTTGTTTGGTTAGGAGCTCAATTTTTTCTATAAATAGAAGCCTCCCCCTTGTTGAAAAATATATAGTGTTTATGCATCGTTACTCTACTCCACCTAAGCCAAGAACTATGAATTCATTAATAATTCACTAGTTTTTGGAGCTTCCCTCTTTCTTCAATCCCCATTGGTGGCTCCATCAACATACTTAACCAATTGATTGGTTGGGGGCCTCTACCGTGAACAAAGAATCAAGCAATTTGTAAGGTAATTAGTGAATATTAATCTTTTCTATAATTTCTCAATGTTTCTCTCTTCTCAATCCCTCTCAAGCTTGAGAAGCTTAATTCGTATGGTTTTTTTTGAATGCTATTGAAGTGAATTGATGAATGTTAGTGAAGAGTTACATAATTTAATAAATTCTATTGAAGTTAATTTCCATTTATGTTTAAATTCTAATGGTTTTTATGTAATTTCTCTCTCTCACTCAAGAAATGGTCATACTCATGACCCATTCTCAATCCAAATCAAGCTTTTCCTTAACCCAAGATTAAGCTATGCTTGAGGCCAAATTAATGGCTTTTTTCTATGCTTTTAGTTTATGTATATTGATGATTCAATCCATTATGGATTAATGATCCAATTAGAGATCATTTTAATTATTTTCTTGATGATAAGCTTTATCCCTTAGAAAAATTGAGATTTATCAGTCATAGCAGCGGAGCTATGGCAAAATTTTTATAAAAATTATGCATAAATTAATTTCATTCAAAGCATAAAAAGAGGACTTCCTACCATATTCTAGGAATTATCATCCTAGATTAATTGAAAGAATTTCCTTATAATCATGGAGAAATTGAATTTTAATATCATGCATAAAGGATAAGTTTTTATATCAAAAGTGTTATTTTTACCATTTTTATTTCATGCATAGAAGTATGCATAATGGATAAATTTTTATATCAAAAGTGTTACTTTTACCATTTTTATTTTCATGCATAGAAGTATGCATAATGGATAAATTTTTATATCAAAAGTGTTATTTTTATTATTTTTATTTTCATGCATAGAAGTATGCATAATGGATAAATTTTTATATCAAAAGTGTTATTTTTATTATTTTTATTTTCATGCATAGAAGTATGCATAATGGAAAAAATTTTATATCAAAAGTGTTATTTTTATTATTTTTATTTTCATGCATAGAAGTATGCATAATGGATAAATTTTTATATCAAAAGTGTTATTTTTATTATTTTTATTTTCATGCATAGAAGTATGCATAATGGATAAATTTTTATATCAAAAGTGTTACTTTTATCATTTTTATTTTCATGCATAGAAGTATGCATAATGGATAAATTTTTATATCAAAAGTGTTACTTTTACCATTTTTATTTTCATGCATAGAAGTATGCATAATGGATAAATTTTTATATCAAAAGTGTTATTTTTATCAATTTTTATTTTCATGCATAGAAGTATGCATAAAGTATAAATTTTCATGCATAGAGCCCGAGCACCGTATGGTCAGCACCCTCTAGGATCCTTCGCAGGTGACCTAGCGCTTCACTCATAGGCCGCTTCCTTGGTCCCTCATCCACCGTACCGGAAGCTCACCATTTAAATCGAACCGAGGCTGGTCAAGACCTCGATCGACCTTGCTACGCGAGACGTCCTCCATTGACTCTCCGTCAGCAGTTGCAACTTTATCAGTTCGGTCTTCATGACCTTAATCCTCAAGACAGTCAAAATGCTTCTCCAGCATTCTTGACATAAAACAGTCATTTACAGACAGTCACAAAATATAGTTTCTATAACGAACTCTTGTCTTTCCATATTATCCACTCTCGAACCACATTACTTATTCCACATTCCATTCAATGTGTACTCGTTCTCATCCATTCACTCATATAGACTACACATTATCTCACATACACCTTCATATTCATTATTCTACATACATATCCATGTTCGTACGTCCACATCATACATCCAATTTCACATTCATACATACGCATCTACATGCATACATCCACATCCACATTCATACATCCATACCTCCATTTCCACATCCACACATCCACATTCATATTCATACATCCACATTCACATGCATACATCCATTTTTACATCCTCATTCATACATCCACATTCACATACATACATCCACATCCGTATCTACATCCATACATCCACATCCACCTCTTCATTCACATTCACATCTATACATCCACATTTACATACATACATCCACATCTACATACATACATCCATACATCCACATCTACATACATACATCCATTTTCACATCCTCATTCATACATACATATCCACGTACATACATACACATCCGTATCTACATCCATACATCCACATCCACATCAACATTCACATTCATACATATATATCTACATGTATACATCCACATCATATTCATACAACCATATTACATCCATTCTCGTCCTAACACATCCCATATACATCTTAACACATCCTAACTCATCTTAACACATTCTGTCACATCTCATACACATCTTATCACATCTTTTTATATCTCATACACCTCTTATCACATCCTATCACTTTCCATATGCATCTTGTCAAATCTTATCACATCTCATACACCTCTTATCACATCTTATCACATTTCATATCTTTTTTAAGAGAATTCTTATATTTGATATAAGATTTCTCTACACATTTATTTATGCATAAATTCCATTTAAGGAGACTAACACTTTCGAAATTAAAATCAATCTTTTATACATCTTCTTATGCATAAATTCAATTATGATAAAAGTCACACTTTTATAATAAAATAATCAACCTTTATGTATACCTCTATGCATGAAATTCAATATAATAAAAGACACACTTTTATAATAAAATAATCAACTTTTATGCATACCTTTATGCATGAAATTCAAATATGATAAAAGTAATACTCTTACAATAAAATAATCAACTTTTATGCATATCTCTATGCATGAAATTCAATTATGATAAAAGTCACACTTTTGATATAAAAATTTATCCTTTATGCATACTTCTATGCATGAAAATAAAATGATAAAAATAACACTTTTGATATAAAAATTTATCCTTTATGCATACTTCTATGCATGAAAATAAAAATTGATAAAAATAACACTTTTGATATAAAAATTTATCCATTATGCATACTTCTATGCATGAAAATAAAAATGGTAAAAGTAACACTTTTGATATAAAAATTTATCCATTATGCATACTTCTATGCATGAAAATAAAAATGATAAAAGTAACACTTTTGATATAAAAATTTATCCATTATGTATACTTCTATGCATGAAAATAAAAATAATAAAAATAACACTTTTGATATAAAAATTTATCCATTATGCATACTTCTATGCATGAAAATAAAAATAATAAAAATAACACTTTTGATATAAAAATTTTTCCATTATGCATACTTCTATGCATGAAAATAAAAATAATAAAAATAACACTTTTGATATAAAAATTTATCCATTATGCATTCTTCTATGCATGAAAATAAAAATAATAAAAATAACACTTTTGATATAAAAATTTATCCATTATGCATACTTCTATGCATGAAAATAAAAATGGTAAAAGTAACACTTTTGATATAAAAATTTATCCATTATGCATACTTCTATGCATGAAATAAAAATGGTAAAAATAACACTTTTGATATAAAAACTTATCCTTTATGCATGATATTAAAATTCAATTTCTCCATGATTATAAGAAAATTCTTTCAATTAATCTAGGATGATAATTCCTAGAATATGGTGGGAAGTCCTCTTTTTATGCTTTGAATGAAATTAATTTATGCATAATTTTTATAAAAATTTTACCATAGCTCCGCTGCTATGACTGATAAATCTCAATTTTTCTAAGGGATAAAGCTTATCATTAAGAAAATAATTAAAATGATCTCTAATTGGATCATTAATCCATAATGGATTGAATCATCAATATACATAAACTAAAAGCATAGAAAAAAGCCATTAATTTGGCCTCAAGCATAGCTTAATCTTGGGTTAAGGAAAAGCTTTATGAAAAGCTTGATTTGGATTGAGAATGGGTCATGAGTATGACCATTTCTTGAGTGAGAGAGAGAAATTACATAAAAACCACTAGAATTTAAACATAAATGGAAATTAACTTCAATAGCATTTATTAAATTATGTAACTCTTCACTAACATTCATCAATTCACTTCAATAGCATTCAAAAAAAACCATACGAATTAAGCTTCTCAAGCTTGAGAGGGGTTGAGAAGAGAGAAACATTGAGAAATTATAGAAAAGATTAATATTCACTAATTACCTTACAAATTGCTTGATTCTTTGTTCACGGTAGAGGCCCCCAACCAATCAATTGGTTAAGTATGTTGATGGAGCCACCAATGGGGATTGAAGAAAGAGGGAAGCTCCAAAAACTAGTGAATTATTAATGAATTCATAGTTCTTGGCTTAGGTGGAGTAGAGTAACGATGCATAAATACTATATATTTTTCAACAAGGGGGAGGCTTCTATTTATAGAAAAAATTGAGCTCCTAACCAAACAAACTGATTCTAGAATTTTCCAAATTAGTTTGGTCAATTTTTGACCATTTTTAGGTCAGTTAAGCTAACTTTTTGGAACTAGACTTGAATTAGGAGAGAGGAGAGATGAAATATCTCAATTTTTATGAGTTTAAAACTCATTCAAGCATGTGAAATTTGCACCTCCTTTAAAGAACTCCCCTTCCTTACATATGTGTCAAAATGGAATCATTATACCCAAAATATCTCATATTTTTAATATTGCTCATAGTTTTTTACTAATAAACCTTGTACATTTTCAACTCTTCATCTTATGTGAAATATGCACCTCCTTTAAAGAACTCCCCTTCCTTACATATGTCATATTTTTAATATTGCTCATAGTTTTTTACTAATAAACCTTGTACATTTTCAACTCTTCATCTTATGTGAGCATTTACTCATTTTTTTGGGTATCTTCTTTACAAATTGGATTTATCTCCTCCCTACACATGGATTGATGCTATTGGCCCATAGGAACCTTAATTGGACCATAATCCAAAAATTTCTGAAAATCTAGACCCTTAGGCTAAGGTCCTTTATACCCATTTCTAATTAATTCCAATTGCACATTGGAAAGTTAATCTTTTTGAATTTCTGTTTCAGGGGAACTTATTTTAATAAGATGAGATAATTTTGTATCCAAAAATATTCAAAATCTGAATATTCTCTCTCTAGAATATTTTCTCTCTCTAGGTTAAAACAATTAGAAACAAGTCTTTTATATTTCTGAAGAGGGATTGATTATAGGAGAAGATGCTGGACATTTTGAGAGGCTGGGGAGGAATCTTACATTCTCTCTCACTTGAAAAACGCGAGATGCCCTCATCTCGCAAACTGGGGGTAATTTCGCAAGATGCACAAGTATGAGACTGAGAGGAATTTTTTTAATTAAGATTAACCACCAATTAAAAAAGTCTCAAGAGAGCAAGATTCAAGATAAGAACAAGATTTAAACTTTATTCATTCTCGAAACTTATACAGTAAAGATAGAAGAACTCTTTACACTTCCATAAGCCCGTCCATCATATGATCACAAAAGCAGCACTCACAAGCTGCGCATGTATAAGGTAACTCATCTATGGGAATAATTCTGTTGGTTATTGCCGCACCTATCTCAGTGGTATGAGGTGTTCTAACAAAAGGACCTCTGAGAGGCAAGCCAAAAACGGGGTAAAGACATATCTTCTGATGAGGAAGAAAACACGCCAATAAGAAGACCCGCTCAGAAAACCCAAGATGTCTTGATCTCATGACGCAGTAGTATCGGGGACCCAAACCCAAAGCTTCAATAACCATGGCCAAGCGGACATTGTTACGAAAGTGCTGCTGACCCCAGGGTGTTACCCTAGTTATGTCTTGATAGGTCCGCCATTTTGTCTGCGCTACAGAAGTTCCCAAGTGAGGGAAAAGTGAGCGCTCATACTGTTCTATAAAATCTTTCTTCACAGACTCTCTTGCATCTTGAAGGTGAGAAATCATCATGGATAAAACTAATTCCTGTTGCCAAGCCATGAAGGAGATTAAGAAGAAGGAGATCGATGGAAGTAAGATTACTGTGAGCGATAAGTAAAAGTTACGACTTATATAAAGGAAGGAGTTAGCGTAACCTAGAAGCTAACGGTATCTTGCCACTGAAGTTTTACCGTCTTTCCATGATTTGGGTTTGGCACATATTTCTATAGAAGGCGTTAAGAACTTTGAGATGAGGAGATAAAAGAAGTTCGTAGGTTAAGTCACTTACTTCCTTTGGTCCACAATATCTGGGGGATAACTACTTATACTCCCTTGAGATAAAGAAATTCTTTTGGTCCATATTCAATTGAAGACTATAACTGCTTCTTTGATTTCTTTGACTGTCCTCTTCTTATCCGTATATTGTCTCTATCAATCCTAGGTAGTATTTATATCTTTATGAATTGCTTGCATCTGATGCTCTAAGTCGCCAAGCATTTGACTGGTCATCTCGACCCTAATCAATGGGTCGAACCTAGTTAATGGAGTTAAGCAATCTTGTCCGAGACGGACCCTGATTAGATTGGTATGAAGGAATTGGTCTCTGAATTTGGGTTCTAGACTTCCCTTTGCCCTTTCCATGGTAGGAGTTGGGCAGTCTTTTTACCTGATGACCAAAACCTTGGTATCCAAAACATCGGTTCTCACTTCTGAACTCATCGTTCTGAATCCTTAAAACAGGTGGGCTCCTGAGAAGGTATTTTGGGGAAAGTGTCTTCCCTTTTTAAACAAAATCTTTCTTTTATTTTAGAGAGGGAATAATTATAAGATTAGAAAGGGAGATTCTTACTCCTGTATACCTCTAAGGCTGGGGGAGGAATCTTACATTCTACCCCACTTAAAAGGTGCGAGATGTTCTCATCTCGCAAGTGGAGGACAACTCTTTTGCTTAAGATCTAATTTATTCTGAGGTTCCTTATATTCCGGTCAACCCAATAGAATATGGGGATAAATATCCCTTATATAGAACTGATCATTAAATAACAATTCATTCAGATCATATCATTCATATCTTTAACACGATAATGGTCCATTAGACCGAAAAATTTCCTTCTGAACATTCCTCCACGGGAATTTTAGTTAAGCAAGTTCTCAATTTGTCATCCCTTAACTTGATCTACCGTCTCAAGTATTAACAGTAGCAATTTGACAGCACAATCCACTAATCTCATAGTGATTTGCTGAATCATTTTCATCATTTATCATTACAGGGACTCGTCCCCAATCATCCACATTGTGGTTTCGCTCAGCTTATTACATTTCAACCCATTTTCAGGGATCATCATTTTTCAATCAGAATCCAAATCAATTCATCAGTTCCCAAATAGAATTAAAAATCATATCAACCACATTCAAAATCATCATCTGGATAGCATTAACGCTTATAATTTCAAGTCTTAGATTTACTCGTATATACTGTCAGTAAAGAGCTGCAGTTATACTCTCGGTATATACGGGTAGTCAGGATACTTGGAACTATAAGATAGATACCATCATGTCTAGGCCTCAAGCAAGTCAGGGTTCCATACAATTGCGGTACTTCCATCTGAAAACCCAATTACTAAATTATGAATTTTTCAGTTTGAATATCAAATTATATGAATTTATATCACACAATTACAACCTTTTTGTGCGTCTTGATAACTTTTGACATAATTGGCTCCTCAATTGATCTTATTGGAGATCTATGACATAAGTCTGATAAACAGATTTTTCTTTATCCGATCGTCCGTAAACAATCACTTAAATAAAAAAAACATTTGTATATTTATACACAAGTTGCAATAAGTACATAGAGTGGCTCGGCTCCAAAATTCAAAATCTCCTCGAGAGACGCATAAGACGACGGTACTGGGCCATAGTCATGCCCTGTTACATAATTTCTCTAATTGCGAAGGGAGCTATTATTTTCTCCTTAGGGATAAATCGACTGAAGAGTCTATAAACTCGGCAAGCAAGTCTGAAATTTTGAGGCGTTGAAAGATATAGAATGACACCACGCGTCATTTTCAGCTTTATCAAAATCATGGTCAATGAGAGGTTCTGCCTCAGCATTGCACGCCGGTTGTTTGTAAGAGGCATGGATATATAGCCCTGCAAACCACTTATGCTGTTGTCTCTCCACTAGGTTAGGAAAATATAATTCCTCGAAATGGCGTGCGAGTCTTGCTCGGCTTGTTCGTGTTGAAGCGGAAGAGATGAGATGCTCGAAGGCAAATGCAATCATATCTTGAGACTGGGTGAGGTCGGGAATACCAGATAAATGGGGAACTTCCATCTATAAAAACAATTTCTTTGATTAAAATTTCTTCATTAAAGAAGCTTACGGAATGAAAATACATTATGAAAATGCTGTTTCTGAATTCTTATTACTAATTTCAGATAAGAATTTAATTATCTTTATTAGATTTCAATTTCGCTCTGATACCAACTGTAAGATCCCTGTTCCCACCGAGCAACAGTTTCGGGGTACTAGCAGTGGAAGTAGCACTTCTCGCGTGGGACAGGGTCCCACATTCGGGGCCTCATCCACGGATATCCGGACAAAAGACTAATCCGTCGGTTTTTCCAAAACCGAACCCGGAAAAACTTCCCTTATCCGGAAAGCATGGGCGATTCCACCAGGATAACTCTTTACTCTAACGTAGTCAAGATCATTACTGATCAAACTGATCTGACTGCACCTTTAACGGTACTACTTGGTCAAATCAACGAAGAAACTTGCACTTGGATCATTGGGATCAACGCTTTTTCCCCCATCAAGAGGCACAGCCGTTGATTCCTATCCATAGAACAATTTCTATCCAAGATTTACTTCATCTATCGTAATAATAGAAATTAAATCTCGATTTACGGATCCATCAGTCCAGCCTAACCCCATCCAGTCCCATGGGTTAGCCAACCGCCCAACCACTGTAGTGATGGGATCCAATTAAGGATTTGGTTAGGTTTTGTCTCGGCGGGTACCAAGGAAAAGAGTTCCAAGGCCCCCTAGCCGGAAGTTCATGCAAACATAAAACTAGTCACACCACTTACACACCCAATATGAAATTACCTTTTTCTTAGCATCAACTAGCTTTAAAACAATCCTTTAATAAAACCATTATGTCACTGACGACAATCCTCAAAGTCTCTGGTTGAATCCTTATTTCCAGTCATTCTTTCATCGGTGTACTTATGGCATCATTGGCAACCAGAACGCTCACCACCTGTTCTCTCAGGGGCCTTTTCCATAGTTCCTAGCTCATAGTAACCGGCAATATATTCATATAATAGAATGGAATCTCCGTGGAAGATCAGCTAGATCAACCCACAGATCCATATAAAAGAGCCATGGACTCATCCGTTGAGGACCAGCAAGGTCAATCAACTAGATCCATGCCCGGTTTCAGAAAACAACTCTTACTCCTTGTTCCAATATCTTCCACGACGCACGTGTGGGTATCTTCGGCGACCCAGAGCCCGAGCACCATATGGTCAGCACCCTCTAGGATCCTTCGCAGGTGACCTAGCGCTTCACTCATAGGCCGCTTCCTTGGTCCCTCATCCACCGTACCGGAAGCTCACCATTTAAATCGAACCGAGGCTGGTCAAGACCTCGATCGACCTTGCTACGCGAGACGTCCTCCATTGACTCTCCGTCAGCAGTTGCAACTTTATCAGTTCGGTCTTCATGACCTTAATCCTCAAGACAGTCAAAATGCTTCTCCAGCATTCTTGACATAAAACAGTCATTTACAGACAGTCACAAAATATAGTTTCTATAACGAACTCTTGTCTTTCCATATTATCCACTCTCGAACCACATTACTTATTCCACATTCCATTCAATGTGTACTCGTTCTCATCCATTCACTCATATAGACGACACATTATCTCACATACACCTTCATATTCATTATTCTACATACATATCCATGTTCGTACGTCCACATCATACATCCAATTTCACATTCATACATACGCATCTACATGCATACATCCACATCCACATTCATACATCCATACCTCCATTTCCACATCCACACATCCACATTCATATTCATACATCCACATTCACATGCATACATCCATTTTTACATCCTCATTCATACATCCACATTCACATACATACATCCACATCCGTATCTACATCCATACATCCACATCCACCTCTTCATTCACATTCACATCTATACATCCACATTTACATACATACATCCACATCTACATACATACATCCATACATCCACATCTACATACATACATCCATTTTCACATCCTCATTCATACATACATATCCACATACATACATACACATCCGTATCTACATCCATACATCCACATCCACATCAACATTCACATTCATACATATATATCTACATGTATACATCCACATCATATTCATACAACCATATTACATCCATTCTCGTCCTAACACATCCCATATATATCTTAACACATCCTAACTCATCTTAACACATTCTGTCACATCTCATACACATCTTATCACATCTTTTTACATCTCATACACCTCTTATCACATCCTATCACTTTCCATACGCATCTTGTCAAATCTTATCACATCTCATACACCTCTTATCACATCTTATCACATTTCATATCTTTTTTAAGAGAATTCTTATATTTGATATAAGATTTCTCTACACATTTATTTATGCATAAATTCCATTTAAGGAGACTAACACTTTCGAAATTAAAATCAATCTTTTATACATCTTCTTATGCATAAATTCAATTATGATAAAAGTCACACTTTTATAATAAAATAATCAACCTTTATGCATACCTCTATGCATGAAATTCAATATAATAAAAGACACACTTTTATAATAAAATAATCAACTTTTATGCATACCTTTATGCATGAAATTCAAATATGATAAAAGTAATACTCTTACAATAAAATAATCAACTTTTATGCATATCTCTATGCATGAAATTCAATTATGATAAAAGTCACACTTTTGATATAAAAATTTATCCTTTATGCATACTTCTATGCATGAAAATAAAAATGATAAAAATAACACTTTTGATATAAAAATTTATCCTTTATGCATACTTCTATGCATGAAAATAAAAATTGATAAAAATAACACTTTTGATATAAAAATTTATCCATTATGCATACTTCTATGCATGAAAATAAAAATGGTAAAAGTAACACTTTTGATATAAAAATTTATCCATTATGCATACTTCTATGCATGAAAATAAAAATGATAAAAGTAACACTTTTGATATAAAAATTTATCCATTATGCATACTTCTATGCATGAAAATAAAAATAATAAAAATAACACTTTTGATATAAAAATTTATCCATTATGCATACTTCTATGCATGAAAATAAAAATAATAAAAATAACACTTTTGATATAAAAAATTTTCCATTATGCATACTTCTATGCATGAAAATAAAAATAATAAAAATAACACTTTTGATATAAAAATTTATCCATTATGCATACTTCTATGCATGAAAATAAAAATAATAAAAATAACACTTTTGATATAAAAATTTATCCATTATGCATACTTCTATGCATGAAAATAAAAATGGTAAAAGTAACACTTTTGATATAAAAATTTATCCATTATGCATACTTCTATGCATGAAATAAAAATGGTAAAAATAACACTTTTGATATAAAAACTTATCCTTTATGCATGATATTAAAATTTAATTTCTCCATGATTATAAGGAAATTCTTTCAATTAATCTAGGATGATAATTCCTAGAATATGGTAGGAAGTCCTCTTTTTATGCTTTGAATGAAATTAATTTATGTATAATTTTTATAAAAATTTTACCATAGCTCCGCTGCTATGACTGATAAATCTCAATTTTTCTAAGGGATAAAGCTTATCATTAAGAAAATAATTAAAATGATCTCTAATTGGATCATTAATCCATAATAGATTGAATCATCAATATACATAAACTAAAAGCATAGAAAAAAGCCATTAATTTGGCCTCAAGCATCGCTTAATCTTGGGTTAAGGAAAAGCTTTATGAAAAGCTTGATTTGGATTGAGAATGGGTCATGAGTATGACCATTTCTTGAGTGAGAGAGAGAAATTACATAAAAACCACTAGAATTTAAACATAAATGGAAATTAACTTCAATAGCATTTATTAAATTATGTAACTCTTCACTAACATTCATCAATTCACTTCAATAGCATTCAAAAAAAACCATACGAATTAAGCTTCTCAAGCTTGAGAGGGGTTGAGAAGAGAGAAACATTGAGAAATTATAGAAAAGATTAATATTCACTAATTACCTTACAAATTGCTTGATTCTTTGTTCACGGTAGAGGCCCCCAACCAATCAATTGGTTAAGTATGTTGATGGAGCCACCAATGGGGATTGAAGAAAGAGGAAAGCTCAAAAAACTAGTGAATTATTAATGAATTCATAGTTCTTGGCTTAGGTGGAGTAGAGTAACGATGCATAAACACTATATATTTTTCAACAAGGGGGAGGCTTCTATTTATAGAAAAAATTGAGCTCCTAACCAAACAAACTGATTCTAGAATTTTCCAAATCAGTTTGGTCAATTTTTGACCATTTTTAGGTCAGTTAAGCTAACTTTTTGGAACTAGACTTGAATTAGGAGAGAGGAGAGATGAAATATCTCAATTTTTATGAGTTTAAAACTCATTCAAGCATGTGAAATTTGCACCTCCTTTAAAGAACTCCCCTTCCTTACATATGTGTCAAAATGGAATCATTATACCCAAAATATCTCATATTTTTAATATTGCTCATAGTTTTTTACTAATAAACCTTGTACATTTTCAACTCTTCATCTTATGTGAAATATGCACCTCCTTTAAAGAACTCCCCTTCCTTACATATGTCATATTTTTAATATTGCTCATAGTTTTTTACTAATAAACCTTGTACATTTTCAACTCTTCATCTTATGTGAAATATGCACCTCCTTTAAAGAACTCCCCTTCCTTACATATGTCATATTTTTAATATTGCTCATAGTTTTTTACTAATAAACCTTGTACATTTTCAACTCTTCATCTTATGTGAGCATTTACTCATTTTTTTGGGTATCTTCTTTACAAATTGGATTTATCTCCTCCCTACACATGGATTGATGCTATTGGCCCATAGGAACCTTAATTGGACCATAATCCAAAAATTTCTGAAAATCTAGACCCTTAGGCTAAGGTCCTTGATACCCATTTCTAATTAATTCCAATTGCACATTGGAAAGTTCTTTTTGAATTTCTGTTTCAGGGGAACTTATTTTAATAAGATGAGATAATTTTGTATCCAAAAATATTCAAAATCTGAATATTCTCTCTCTAGAATATTTTCTCTCTCTAGGTTAAAACAGTTAGAAACAAGTCTTTTATATTTCTGAAGAGGGATTGATTATAGGAGAAGATGCTGGACATTTTGAGAGGCTGGGGAGGAATCGTACAAGTGTAGGGGCATTGTTATAGGAGCTTATGAAGTAGCTTGGTTTTAGAAGCTACTTGGTGATATGGGTGAGCCCATGGATAAGGCCATTATCATTTATTATAACAATAGTAACCTAGTATACCATGCTAGAATGAATCACATTGAGGTGCACTATCACTTTGTGAGGGAGAAGGTTCAATAGTTGGTGGTCTAGACCTGGTATATATCACCACAGATGATCAAGTGGCTGACATATTCATGAAGGCACTTGGTATAGAGAAGATCTGTAGGTTTAGGAGCTTAATTGGAGTATAGTGGTGTGTGGAGTTGATCTTGAGGGGGAGTGTTAAGATATTGAACTCTACTTGTGATGCAGACATTATTGGCCCACGTTGCTTCTCCATTTATGCCACTGGCATGGTTTGTGAGATTATGGTTGATCTGTTGCCAGTCGACTGTCATTGGTTGACAGGCTATATGACAGCCATATTTGGATTACTAGAGTATGGCACAGTTATAGCATCAGCTCTCATATAGTCATGTTCACACTATAGCTCGTTCATTGTATGTTATATTACGAGAGTATTTTCCTTATAGTGTGCACTCTTATCTCTTAATATTAATGGTTCTAGAGAAGAGAAGAAGATAGAAGAAAATTCAGCCATCCATGTCTCTCTTGTGTCTTGCACAAAATTTCTATATTGGACAGTTCTACTAGTATATCCAAGTCACAATGAGACTTCTAATAGTGGGAATGTAAGTCCATGGTCAGGAAGATTGGGGCATGTGATGAAGTGAGAACTAAGAGTAGTGCATTGGAAAAAGGAAAGAAGAAAGTTGAACATTGGAAATGCATGCTATGAGTCATCTAGTTTAAAAAGTCTTGATTGATGAGTTGGGAATTCCAATGTTTAAGATTCTAGAATAAGTATGTACCACCACATATAAGAGCTGAAGTAGTTCATAGTGATCCACAACCATTGAGTAGGCTTGAAAGTATACTCTAATTAAGGAAATGATGATGTCTTCCCACCCGTGTGCTCTAGTAAGGAGAGGTGATCTAGATAGACTTTGGATGAAGGATATGTTTGTTACAAGAGTGCTTAAACACAATGAACTCAATGATTATGGATTTCAACACAACCCCCCATATATATAGTGTGCTATATGCAGGGATTTAATATTCACGTGATCACAAGATTTTTTGTGATAATAACACATGTAAACAAGTTATTCACATGTTCTCATGTTACCGTTCACAAAATAACAGGTCACTTGCCATTTGGGAACCCCTTAAAAGCTTGGCTACACATGGGAATAAGCTATTCACATGTTCTCATGTTACCATCTTCACATAATAGCAGGTTAGTGGCCACCTAAGAAGATTTTTTATGCTCGACAAAGATAATTATTTTAGGCCCTTGTGAAAGCTTTGTGAATATAACATGTGATCACAAGATTTTTTGTGTTATTAACATATGTTATTAACATGTTCACATGTTCTCGTTTACGTCAGTGAAATCCCTGGCTATATGGTAGGTCAGTTGTGTGGACGGCCCATGACCACATTTATCCATTGACGGGATATATGTACTATGAACTCCCTATAACAAGAGAATAGTGTGTCCTTGATTTTCTACTCACCACCCACATAATGTGGCCACTTAGTCTCTCGGGGGGTCACTCATCATATGTAACCCTATCATGTGAGTTCAACATAAGGTATTAGTAAATTCACTTTATGGATGTAAATTTACATAAATATAATTACATAAGGGGTTTATTTAATGAATTTTGAAAAAAAGTTGTAAGTTTGCATAGAAAAAGGGGCCATTTTATTTACTCAAAATTCACAGATAAGGAATTTCTAATATACTCTTTGAACGCACATGATAGTCTAGTTTTCTATCTCGTGGGGTCACTCATAAATATTTAAGCATAGCACATGGGTTCAATAGAGGGGGTTTTTTAAAACCCCTTTTTACACATTTTTCACATATAGAAGGGTATCATTTAAAGGGGGTATTTAACGATTGAATGGAAAAAGGGTGTGTTTTATTCATGAAAAAACTATAGATAAGGGGAACGCACGTGATATAGAGAGTTTACATATAGTGAACCCCCTGAGTTTTCTATATAGTGAACCCCCCGTGCTTAGTTTTCATAAGCATGCATCCTACTTGACAGAGTGCCAAGTCTACATATGCCATCTCCTAACCATCTGGCCACACTTGGCCACCATCCATCTAGTATCTAAACTAGGAACTACCAAGTGTTGGAGTGTTCATCACAATGGCTACTCCTTAGAAAGAGGGCCTTACAAAATAGAGAACATCTTTCACTAGCAAAAACATCACAAGGGTGGAGCATTGAGCAAACATTTTTCCAAACACCCCCCCTTTAATGTCCACTGGTAGGGTGAATAACTCTTGAGCTCGATGAGTCCATGAAGATGGAACTTTATTAAATCTCTTCTAAGAGTCTTTGTGAAGATATCTACATATTTCTCTATCATCGCGATGTAGTCTAGCTCCACCTTCCCATCCATGATAAGGTCATACACATAATGATATTGAATCTCTATGTGCTTCATAAGAGCATGAAACACCGAGTCCTTGGTGATGGCTGTGCAGCTTTGATTGTCACATAACAACGCTATTGCTCCCTTTTGAGAAACACCCATGTCTCTCCTAAGATCCTCATCAACTAGTTTGCTTCACATGAAGCAAAGCATGATGCTTTTAGCTCAACCTTCGTAGAAGAAAGTGCCATTGTAGGTTGCGTCTTGCGATGTAGGATGTATTTCCAGACCCAATAAGAAAACAATAACTAGAAACTAATTTCCTACTATGATAATCTTTTGCCCAATCCGAGTCACAAAATCTATATAAGGAATTGCCCAATTTGTAAGTGATGCCATATTCAATGGTACCTTTGATGTATTTCAACACCTACATCCCTACCTTCCTATTGTTCTGTTGAGGCTCATTTGAGAACCTACCAAGGAAACCAACTATAAAGGCGATGTATTGCATCAAAAGATCAAACTCCTTACTAACTTCATATACTCCTTTGTATCCACCAGTCGAGAAACATCTTCAATAGAAATCTTCGCATATGGGTGTAACCACACTCACTTTCACTCAACCATGGCAAATGCCTTCAGAATTTCTCTTGTATACATTTGACGAGAAATGAAGACTCCATCTAACTCTTTCTGGACATCTATCCCCAAACAAAAATGCATAAGCCCAAGGTTTATCATATCAAACTCTAAATTCAACATCTCCGATATCTACTAGATGTTCTTTTCACGGTTCCCCATCATAATGAGGTCGTCCACATATAGGAGAATGATTATGTACCTGCTTGTCTTAGAGGAAAAATATAAATTTTCATCTAATGGGCATTTAGAAAGACTAATATTTACAAAGAAAGTATGTACCATGCTGAGGGGCCTGTTTCAACCCATTCAGCCTTTGGGAGTCTATACACTATCTCAAACCCAGATGGCTATGCCACATAAACCTCCTCATTGAGAATGACCCAGGGGGGTAGCGGGTTGTACTTTCAGGTCAACCTACATACAACGTAAGTTCAAAGGGTATTCAAAAATACCCTTTTTGTGAATTTTGACTTAATAAAATGATCCCTTTTTCTTTATAAACTTACATTTTGTTTTTCAAAATGCCATTTAATCTACATACAATGTAAGTTCAAAGGGTATTCAAAAATACCCTTTTTGTGAATTTTGACTTAATAAAATGACCCCTTTTTCTTTATAAACTTACATTTTGTTTTTCAAAATGCCATTTAAAACCCCCTTATACGAGTATATTTTTGTAGTTTTTTCTCAAAATCTTGGTTTTTAAAAACCCTCCTAATGATTACACGTAGTAGACTTGCATATTTTTTTACATGAGCCTGCCGAGAGATGGCCATTTAGAAACTATGACTTTATATCCATTTGCAATATTGGCCACTTCCCATGAGCCCGCCAGGAAAAGTACTAAATGAATAGTATAGTCAATCTAGCTATGGAGGTGAATGTCTCTGGAAATTTTAACCCTTCGACATAAGTAAAACCCTTTGCCAACAAGCCTTGCCTTTGCACTTATCAAATGTACCATCAGACTTGTACTTGGCCTTCCAAACCTACTTGGTGCCAATAACCTTTGGGTTTGTAGGCAGATCTGTAGTAACAACTCATCTATGGTTTCTCAAAATTAAGTAAAACTATGACTCCAGTTTGTTATACTAATGCTTCCTCTAAGTGAGTTGGATCCTATACTTTCATTAGCTCAGCCATTAATGCCATGTTAATAATGTGAACAAAGGCCCTCTTTTTCTCCTCTATTCTCTTGGATCTGCAAACAATTACTCTTGGGTCTTCTATGATTGTCAAAGGAGCTATCCCATCCAAGAGGTGCTTCACCCATTCAAGATTGGCCCCTTATGAGGTCTTGCAGGCTTCTATTCTTCATCATCTAATGAATCCACCTCTTGTGTAGTTGGTATTATCACTTGTGGTCATGTCTACTGAGCCTTACTTCTTTGTTAAAGGATACTATAAGAAAAAGCCATCTCCATGCGGCTGTTCCTCAAACTTCACCACATCACGACTAAGAATTATCTTAGTCGTCCTTTGGCTCCATACTATACCCCTGATTTTTCTTGTAAAAATAGAACTCATTACAAATGCTTATATGTAGGAAAGTGTCATGTGAAGAACCCTCAATCATCTTACCAAATATCTTCCTCTCATATGTGACTTGTCACAACTAGGTATACTCATAAGCTAGGATGCATTACTACCAAATCTAGAACTTTTTAAACTTGACTTAAAAATAGTTGAATATATTTAGAATAATCACCACACTTATCTAACACACAAGGGCCAAAAATAAATTGAGATGACCCTAATGAGCCTTTAGCCTTGGCCACTTAAAATTTTGTGCCCAACACAATCCCCACTAGAAGTGTACTTGATTAGATGAATATAGGAGGTTCTTTTATTTTGTCCATAAAAGAATATAGAAGTGTACTTGATTAGATGAATATAGGAGGTTCTTTTATTTTGTCGATAAAGATTTGACCTTGAAAGAGGAAATTATTTATTATGAACTTTCCCCCCTTAAAAAAAATCTATTAAGAGAATCATGCCACCAATATGGAAACACTCACTCTTAGGTTGGAGATGAATGGTTAAAAAAAACCCAATCCTAAGTAGTTCCACTTTGATTGTATCTAATAGACATTCTTGTCTAGTTGTGATCAAGTGTATGAGCATTGCATGGTGAATTATGTCTTTCCAAAAAGCAAAGAGCACTAGTCTCCTTCAGATCTAAGGTCCAAAATATCTATACTCTACATAAGGCTCTCTAAGCTTGCTTTTTTAACCTAGATAGCACATTTCGAGCTCAGGGGGGGAGGGGGGGTCACTCATAAATATGCAAGTGTAGCATGTGGGTTCAACAGAAGGGGCTTTTTTAATCCCTTTTTTACAGATTTTTTACATATAGAAGGGTATCATTTAAAGGGGGTATGTACATATTGAATAGAAAAAGGGTGTGTTTTATTCATAAAAAATTTACAGATAAGGGGTTTTAAAATTAGGCCTTGAACACATGTGACATAGAGAGTTTACTTATAGTGAACCCCCCGAGATTTTGAGACACTACAAGAATGGTCTATACATAGCGACCCTCATATAAATATGAAGAAAATAGCGGGGGTCGCTTTTGTGGATGCTTATGCGACGTTTAAATTGCAGTTGTGTATGCCACCATTGTAGCGACCCTTGCAAACTGGAAATGAGTGGTTTATGCATCGAACTTGCGATGCATAAGCCACCTTTTTTTTTTGGGTCGTTTATGCATCGTGAATTTTTAAAAAAACTAAAATGTGTTCATTTTCTTCGCCCATTTCGCGCGAACTGTAGCAGCTTCAAACTTTGATTCCATGCTGCGCGCAGTTCGTCTCTCAATCCAAGCTCACGGCGGCCAGGTAAGGTGTCTTGACTCACAATTTTGTCCCTCCTCTATTGGCTGAATCAACTTGGAGATATGTTTTACAAGAATGGTGCTGTTGCGTATGTGCTTTCGGGCATGTATGGTGATGTGAGGGATTTGGGTGCTGTTACATCTAGCCGACAGGATGCTCCAACATTTATGCTATTTTTGGCACAATATATTCAGTCGTGGGCTTTTGCATCTGGCCAACTGCAGCCAAGCTGGCCGACCAGCCCCCCTCACCCATATATATAGAGACCTCAGCATTCAGTTCAGCAGCACATCATCATCATCTATCATCAGCGCATCTCAACGCATCTCAGATAGCAGCATTCAGCAGGGTGTTCTCCAACGCATCTCAGATAGTAGCATTTAGCAGGGTGTTCTCCAGCCAACAGCCTTCTGGACTGGCCGACCAGCTCCCTTCCTCACATTGTGGCAGCCTTGCAAGTAGATCATGTGGCCTTGAGGCACACAATTGAAATCTCCAAGAAGATGATAGGTAATCTAGATATCAATATCTTTTGATTCCTTTTACCACTATATCTCCCTATAAAACTCTAATTTTATAAAGAGAACTTCCTGCAAGTTTTTGAGGATGGATTCATTGTCAGCCCTAGATACCCTCATCGGAAGATCACATGCCATATTATCATCGGCCAATAAAGAGTATCATCCCACTATGTGTAGATTGAATCAGATTGAATTTGGTAGAGCAAAGGGCATTACTTGAGAGGCATAGTTATGCAAGGTACACAGTTAGGGAGGTGCAGATTGAGAAGCATTATATGTTTAGATGCCCACCCTATTATTTGATTCAAGGGAGATTCCATTGTCTCAAGATGGATTCAACCCTCTCTCATAGGTTATACACTATAAGGAAAAGATGTGCTTGGGTCTGTACTTACAAGAGATTTAACACCATCATGAGGTTGTGCTAGGATAGTACCTATGGAGTTAGATCCAATGAGATGCTTCTCATGTTTCCATTACATACGTCTTTCGATTATATATGCTTTGTCATTGGTTGTCAACCAGGCTCCATAAGGATAGAGGAGTCATAGAGATCATCAACTACATACTCGATCGTAGACTCCTTTAGCCTCCACTTGTGCAGGTAGTTCTTACTCCTCTTTTGGCACCACTAACAATGTCGCACCATAAGAGGCTCAATATGTTTTTGATACTCTGAAAGAGGACTTCCATCAATCTCGCTAGGATTGGAGCAAGCCTATTCCTCAGGTTACGTATAAATTGCAGCTACCATCTCTGGTACAACCAGTCTATCCTTGGTGGCTCTTTTGTGGAGGGGGTGTACTTTGCCTCTCGTGGGTTTTATGAAGTTCACCTCACCGATGCCTTGCAGAAGCAGCATGTGCTTGAATTTTCTCCTTTATTTTATGGCAGGAAAATGGTACATGCTATGCCATGGTTCCCCAATAAGGACTATCAAAGTCTCATACGACATCATTGTCCTGTCTGGGTGGAGGTGGTTAATTTCCCAGACTATATGCGAGAAGAATTGCCAGGATTGGCCGTTGCACTGGGCCAAGTTATCTGCCCCCTCGCCCTGCTGGGAATCGTAATAGATTTTGTTTTACGGGACACAGATACCCCTACCCTCCCCTCCATTGCAGTCGAGGTTGAAGGTTTGCCAATGGGCCAAAAGTACTTTGAATTGAAATGGGAAATTTTTGCAGGTGCTTGTTTTTCATGCCATAACTACGGGCATCTGGCCTCTGAATGCCCTACTGTCTTGCATCCCCCTCTAGCCACTGCTATACCTTCTCCCCTGGTTCAGCCCACTCATAAGCAAGAGACTACTGGGTCCAAGAATTTGGATAAAAATGCCTCCAAAGTTGGGAAAGTGGCTTCGCAAATGCTGGCCATAGCTATAGGCAAGGACAAAGGTAAAGAGAAAGAGAAGGCCCCTGATAATGATGGTTTTTTACAGCCCAAGACGGTGTTGAGGCAAAGACCCCTTCAATCTCGCCACTAGGATGCATCTACTCCTACTCCAGGCCAAGCCTCTACCTCAGCCACTCCCCCTTTTCTTCTCAATTGGGTTGGAGTTCTCAAAAAACACATTCCTGTTTGTGAGTCTGAGGAAGGGCTATCCTTTGACCCAGGGAAGGAAGGGCTGCAGCCCATGATGGCTGATGCTTAAGCACTCTTTGGTTGTATATTCTTGGTCTCCTCCTTTGTATATATCCTCATGCTTGACAAACTCCATTGTGTCACTCTTAATGTACAGGGCCTCTGCAATCCTTCTAAAGTGCAGGCTAGTGTGGAATTATGTTTTAACTAGGCAGCCGGACATTCTCTGTTTGCAAGAACATAACCAACATTCTATGGCTGGCCAGGCTGGCTATTTTGGGGGCTATGATATCCACTATGCAGGTACTAAGCATTTCTCGGGTCTTTGCATATTGGTCAGACATGAACTGCAGCCCCAGCTTGCCTTCAATGATTGTGATGGCAGATGGATTGTAAGATTCCTCCCCCAACCCCTTTTTGATGTCTAGTATCTTCCCCTGTAATCAATCCCTCTTCAGAAATATAAAGGCCTTGTTCTAACTGTTTTAGCCTAGAGAGAGAAAAATATGCTAGAGAGAGAATATTCAGATTATGAATATTTTTGGATAGAAAATTAACTCATCTTATTAAAATAAGTTCCCCTGAAATAGAAATTCAAAAAGAATTTTCCAATGTGTAATTGGAATTAATTGGAAATAAGTATAAAGAACCTTAGTCTAAGGGTCTAGATTTTCAGAAATTTTTAGATTATGGTCCAATTAAGGTTCCTATGGGCCAATAGCATCAATCCATGTGTAGGGAGGAGATAAATCCAATTTGTAAAAGAAGATACCCAAAAATGAGTAAATGCTCACATAAGATGAAGAGTTGAAAATGTACAAGATTTATTAGTAAAAAAACTATGAGCAATATTAAAAATATGAGATATTTTGGGTATCCAAAAATGAGTAAATGCTCACATAAGATGAAGAGTTGAAAATGTACAAGGTTTATTAGTAAATAAACACATATGTAAGGAAGGGGAGTTCTTTAAAGGAGGTGCATATTTCACATAAGATGAAGAGTTGAAAATGTACAAGGTTTATTAGTAAATAAACACATATGTAAGGAAGGGGAGTTCTTTAAAGGAGGTGCATATTTCACATAAGATGAAGAGTTGAAAATGTACAAGGTTTATTAGTAAAAAAACTATGACACATATGTAAGGAAGAGGAGTTCTTTAAAGGAGGTGCATATTTCACATAAGATGAAGAGTTGAAAATGTACAAGGTTTATTAGTAAAAAACTATGAGCAATAAAATTTTGACACATATGTAAGGAAGGGGAATTCTTTAAAGGAGGTGCATATTTCACATGCTTGAATGAGTTTTAAACTCAAAAATAATGTGATATTTTTATCTCTCATCTCTCTTGAACCAAACCAAATCAAAATGGAACCAAACCGAATCAAAAAGTAACCAAACTAGGTCCAAATCTAGTCCAAATTCAACCAAACTGACTTGGAAAATTCTAGAATCAGTTTGTTTGGTTAGGAGCTCAAATTTTCCTATAAATAGAAGCCTCCCCTTGTTGAAAAAAATATAGTGTCTTATGCTTTGTCACTCTACTCCACCTAAGCCAAAATATATAGTGTCTTATGCTTTGTCACTCTACTCCACCTAAGCCAAAATATATAGTGTCTTATGCTTTGTCACTCTACTCCACCTAAGCCAAAATATATAGTGTCTTATGCTTTGTTACTCTACTCCACCTAAGCCAAATTAGATAGAGTCTTATGCTTTGTTACTCTACTCCACCTAAACCAAATTAGATAGAGTCTTATGCTTGTTACTCTACTCCACCTAAGCCAAAATATAGAGTGTCTTATGCATTGTTACTCTACTCTACCTAAGCCAAGAGTTGTGAATTCTTTAATAATTCACTAGTTTTTGATACTTCTCTCTTTCTTCAATCCCCATTGGTGGCTCCATCAACATACTAAACCAATTGATTGGTTGGGGGCCTCTACCGTGAATAAAGAATCAAGCAAATTATAAGGTAAGTATATTGAATTTTGATCTTCCTATAATTTCTCAATGATTCTCTCTTCTCAACCCCTCTCAATCTTGAGAAGTTTAATTGGTATGGTTTTTTAAATGCTATTGAAGTTAATTGGTGAATAGTAGTGAAGAGTTACATAATTTAA
Source organism: Cibotium barometz (assembly GCF_041138505.1). Classification (NCBI taxonomy): domain Eukaryota; kingdom Viridiplantae; phylum Streptophyta; class Polypodiopsida; order Cyatheales; family Cibotiaceae; genus Cibotium; species Cibotium barometz. The sequence continues at coordinate 39,055,495 of NC_141086.1, forward strand.
TAAATGCTATAGAAGTTAATTTCCATTTATGTTTAAATTCTAATGGTTTTTATGTAATTTCTCTCTCTCACTCAAGAAATGGTCATACTCATGAACCATTCTCAATCCAAATTAGGCTTTTCATAAAGCCTTTCCTTAATCCAAGATTAAGCTATGCTTGAGGCCAAATTAATGGCTTTTTGCTATGCTTTTAGTTGATGCACATTGATGATTCAATCCATTATGGATTGATGACCCAATTAGAGACCATTCTAATTGTTTTCTTAATGATCCAATTAGAGACCATTATGGATTGATGATCCAATTAGAGACCATTATGGATTGATGATCCAATTAGAGACCATTCTAATTATTTCTTTAATAATGAGCTTTATCCCTTAGAAAAAAACTTGAGATTTATCAGTCATAGTAGCGGAGCTATGGCAAAATTTTTATAGAAATTACGCATAAAATAAATTCATTCAAAGTATAAAAAGAGGAATTCCTACCATATTCTAGGAACTATCATCCTAGATTAATTAAAAGAATTTTATTATGCATGGAGATGTGGATGTTGCATGTAGATGTAGATGTATGGATGTGAGTGTGAATGTGGAGGTGGATGTATGCATGGGATGTGGATGTATGCATGTAGAAATAGATGTGTAGATGAGGATATAAATGGAGATGTGGATGGATGCATGTAGATGTAGAGGTATAGATGTAGATGTGAATGTACGCATATAGTTGTGGATGTATGGATGTGAATATACGATTGTGATGTGAGGGAATCTGAAGTGATGAGATGGAAATGATGTGATGGGATGAGTATACATATAAATGGAATATGGAATAAGTAATGTAGATTGAGGAGGGATAATGTGGAAAAATGAAAGTTAAAATAGAAATTGTATTGTAAACTGTTTGTAAATGCTGTTTGTAAATGCTGTCTGTAAATGATTGTTTTATGTCAAGAATGCTGGGGGGAGCATTTTGACCGCCTTGTGATTAAGGTCGTGATGAGAAAGTTGCAACTGCTGACGGGGAGTCAATGAAGGACGTCTCGCGTAGCAAGGTCGGCCGAGGTCTTGACCAGCCTCGGTGCGATTAAAATGGTGAGCTTCCGGTACGGTGGATGAGGGGCCAAGGAAGCGGCCTATGCGTGAAGCGCTAGGTTACCTGCGAAGGATCCTAGAGGGTGCTGACCATACGGTGCTCGGGCTCTGGGTCGCCTAGGATACCCACGCGTGCGTCGAGGAAGATATTGGAACAGAGTTGGAGTTGTTTTCTGAAATCGAGCATGGATCTGGTTGATTGACCTTGCTGGTCTTCAATGGATGAGTCCATGGCTCCTTATATGGATCTGTTGGTTGATCTTGCTGATCTTCAACGAGAGTCCATCATGTTAAGTGATTATATTGCCAAGTATTATGGGCTAGGAACTATCGAAACGGCTCCTGAGCGTTCTAGTTGCCAATGATGCCATAGATACTCTGATGAAGGAATGATGGAAATTAAGAATCAATTGGATAAATTGGAAGATGGTGATCAATGATACTATGGTTTTATTAAAGGATTGTTTTAAACTGGTTGAATCTGGTTGAAAAAGGCAATTTCATATTGGGTGTGTGAGTGGTGTGACTAGTTTTATTTTGCATGAACATCCGGCTAGGGGGCCTTGGAACTCTTTTCCTTGGTACCCGGGACAAAACCTAACCAAATTTTTAATTGGATCCCATCACTACAGTGGTTGGGCGGTTGGCTAACCCATGGGATCGGATGGGGTTAGGCTGGACTGATGGATCCGTAAATCGAGACTCAAACTTTTGTTTTTACGATAGAAAAAAAAAATAAATCCCGGACAGAAACTGTTCTATGGATAGGAATCAACGGCTGTGCCTCTTGAATGGGGAAAAAAGCGTTGATCCCAATGATCCAAGTGCAAGTTTCTTCCTTGAACTGACTAAGTATCTTATAGATGTAATTGGATCATCTCGATCAGAAATGATCTTGACTACGTTAGAGTAAAAAGTTATCCTGGTGGAATCGCCCGTGCTTCCGGTTAAGAAAGTTTTTCCGGGTTCGGTTTTGGAATAACCGACGGATTAGTCTCTTATCCGGATATCCGTGGGCGAGGCCCCGAGTGTGGGACCCCTGTCCCGCGCGAGAAGCGCTACTTCCGCTGCCAGTACCCCGAATCCATTGCTCGGTGGGAACAGGGATCTTACAGTTGGTATCAGAGCCTTTGGTTAATAAAGATCAACTGAGAAGACAAATATGTCAAAAATTTATCAAGAAACACAAAAAGGTTATAATTGTGTGATATAATTCATACAATTTGATATTCAAACTGAAACTCGTAATTTTGGTAATTGGGTCTTCAGATGGAAGTACCGCAATTATATAGAATCCCTGACTTGCTTGAGGCCTAGACATGATAGTATTTACCTTATAATTCCAAGGGTCGTGACTACCCGTATATACCGAGAGTATACTGCAGCTCTTTACTGACAGTATATCCGAGTAAATCTAAGACTTGAAATTATAAGCGTTAATGCTATCTAGATGATAATTTCGAATGTGATTGATATGATTTTTAATTCTGTTTGAGAATGAATGAATTGATTTGGATTCTGATTGAAAATGCTGATTGAAAAATGTTGATTTTTAAAAATTAGTTGAAATATAATGAAACCACAATGAGGGGGAATGGGACGAGTCCCTGTGATGATATTCATAATTAGAATGATGATAATGAATTCAGCAAATCACTATGAGATTAGTGGGTTGTGCTGTTAGATTGCTACTGTTAATACTTGACCGGTAGATCGAGTTAAGGGATGTCAAATTGAGAACTTACTTGACTGAAATTTCCGTGGAGGAATGTTCCGAAGGAAACTTTTCGGTCTAATGGACCATTATCATGTTAAAGATATGAATGATATAATCTGAATGAATTGTTATTTAATGATGAGTTCTATATAAGGGATATTTATCCCAGTGTTCTGTTGGGTTGACTAGAATATAAGGAACCCCAGAATAAAATTGGATCTTAAGAAAAAGAGCTGTCCTCTACCTTGCGAGATGAGGACATCTCGCACTTTTTAAGTGGGGTAGAATGTAAGATTCCTCCCCAACCTTCGAAGCATACAGGGGTAAGAATCTTCCTTTCTGATCTTATAATTATTCCCTCTCTAAAATAAAAGAAAGTTTCTGTTTAAAAAAGGAAGACCCTTTCCCTAGAATACTTCTCAGGAGTCCCACCTGTTTTAAGGCTTTAGAACAATGAGTCCAGAAGTGAGAATCGGTGTTTTGGATACCAAGGTTTTGGTTTTCATTCGAGTACGGCCCAAAAGAAGTTCTTTATCTCTTGGGGAGTATAAGAAGTTATCCCCCAGATATTGTGACCCTTATATCTGAAGTTTTGGTTTTCATTCGAGTACGGCCCAAAAGAAGTTCTTTATCTCTTGGGGAGTATAAGAAGTTATCCCCCAGATATTGTGACCCTTATATCTGAATTCAATGAAAGTAGGTGACTTAGCCTACAAGTTTCTTTTATTCCCTCATCTCAAAATTCTTAATGCCTTCTATAGAAAAATGTGTCAAACTCAAATCATGGAAAGACGGTAAAACTTCAGTGGCAAGTTACCGTTGGCTTCTAGGTTACGCTAGCTCCTTCCTTTATATAAGTCGTAATTTTTACTTGCCGCTCACAGTAATCTTACTCCCATCAATCTCCTTTCTTTCTTAATCTCCTTCATGGCTTGGCAACAGGAATTAGTTTTATCCCTGATGATTTCTCACCTTCAAGACGCAAGAGAGTCTGTGAAGAAAGACTTTATAGAACAGTATGAGCGCTCACTTTTTCCTCACCTAGGAACTTCTGTAGCGCAGACCAAATGGCGGACCTATCAAAACATAACTAGGGTAACACCCTGGGGTCAGCAACACTTTCGTAACAATGTCCGCTTGGCCATGGTTATTGAAGCTTTGGGTTTGGGTCCCCGATACTACTGCGTCATGAGATCAAGGCATCTTGGGTTTTCTGAGCGGGTCTTCTTACTGGCGTGTTTTCTTCCTCATGAGAAGATATGCCTTTATCCCGTTTTTGGCTTGCCTCTCAGAGGTCCTTTTGTTAGATCACCTCATACCACTGAGATAGGTGCGGCAATAACCAGCAGAATCATTCCCATAGATGAGTTACCCTATACTTGTGCAGCTTGTGAGGACTGCTTTTGTGACCATATGATGGACGGGCTTATAGAAGTGTAAAGAGTTCTTCTATCTTTACTGTATAAGTTCCGTGAATGAATAAAGTTTAAATCTTGTTCTTATTTTGAATCTTGCTCTCTTTAAGACTTTTCTTGGTGGTTAATCATGATTAAAATTTTTCTCTAAGTCTCATATTCGTGCATCTTGTAAAATTATCCCAGTTTGCGAGATGAGGACATCTCGCATTTTTTAAGTGGGGTAGAATGTAAGATTCCTCCCCCAACCCCTTTTTGATGTCTAGTATCTTCCCCTGTAATCAATCCCTCTTCAGAAATATAAAGGCCTTGTTCTAACTGTTTTAGCCTAGAGAGAGAAAAATATGCTAGAGAGAGAATATTCAGATTATGAATATTTTTGGATAGAAAATTAACTCATCTTATTAAAATAAGTTTCCCTGAAATAGAAATTCAAAAAGAATTTTCCAATGTGTAATTGGAATTAATTGGAAATAAGTATAAAGAACCTTAGTCTAAGGGTCTAGATTTTCAGAAATTTTTAGATTATGGTCCAATTAAGGTTCCTATGGGCCAATAGCATCAATCCATGTGTAGGGAGGAGATAAATCCAATTTGTAAAAGAAGATACCCAAAAATGAGTAAATGCTCACATAAGATGAAGAGTTGAAAATGTACAAGATTTATTAGTAAAAAAACTATGAGCAATATTAAAAATATGAGATATTTTGGGTATCCAAAAATGAGTAAATGCTCACATAAGATGAAGAGTTGAAAATGTACAAGGTTTATTAGTAAATAAACACATATGTAAGGAAGGGGAGTTCTTTAAAGGAGGTGCATATTTCACATAAGATGAAGAGTTGAAAATGTACAAGGTTTATTAGTAAATAAACACATATGTAAGGAAGGGGAGTTCTTTAAAGGAGGTGCATATTTCACATAAGATGAAGAGTTGAAAATGTACAAGGTTTATTAGTAAAAAAACTATGACACATATGTAAGGAAGAGGAGTTCTTTAAAGGAGGTGCATATTTCACATAAGATGAAGAGTTGAAAATGTACAAGGTTTATTAGTAAAAAACTATGAGCAATAAAATTTTGACACATATGTAAGGAAGGGGAATTCTTTAAAGGAGGTGCATATTTCACATGCTTGAATGAGTTTTAAACTCAAAAATAATGTGATATTTTTATCTCTCATCTCTCTTGAACCAAACCAAATCAAAATGGAACCAAACCGAATCAAAAAGTAACCAAACTAGGTCCAAATTCAACCAAACTGACTTGGAAAATTCTAGAATCAGTTTGTTTGGTTAGGAGCTCAAATTTTCCTATAAATAGAAGCCTCCCCTTGTTGAAAAAAATATAGTGTCTTATGCTTTGTCACTCTACTCCACCTAAGCCAAAATATATAGTGTCTTATGCTTTGTCACTCTACTCCACCTAAGCCAAAATATATAGTGTCTTATGCTTTGTTACTCTACTCCACCTAAGCCAAATTAGATAGAGTCTTATGCTTTGTTACTCTACTCCACCTAAACCAAATTAGATAGAGTCTTATGCTTGTTACTCTACTCCACCTAAGCCAAAATATAGAGTGTCTTATGCATTGTTACTCTACTCTACCTAAGCCAAGAGTTGTGAATTCTTTAATAATTCACTAGTTTTTGATACTTCTCTCTTTCTTCAATCCCCATTGGTGGCTCCATCAACATACTAAACCAATTGATTGGTTGGGGCCCTCTACCGTGAATAAAGAATCAAGCAAATTATAAGGTAAGTATATTGAATTTTGATCTTTCTATAATTTCTCAATGATTCTCTCTTCTCAACCCCTCTCAAGCTTGAGAAGTTTAATTGGTATGGTTTTTTAAATGCTATTGAAGTTAATTGGTGAATAGTAGTGAAGAGTTACATAATTTAATAAATGCTATAGAAGTTAATTTCCATTTATGTTTAAATTCTAATGGTTTTTATGTAATTTCTCTCTCTCACTCAAGAAATGGTCATACTCATGAACCATTCTCAATCCAAATGAAGCTTTTCATAAAGCCTTTCCTTAATCCAAGATTAAGCTATGCTTGAGGCCAAATTAATGGCTTTTTGCTATGCTTTTAGTTTATGCACATTGATGATTCAATCCATTATGGATTGATGACCCAATTAGAGACCATTCTAATTGTTTTCTTAATGATCCAATTAGAGACCATTATGGATTGATGATCCAATTAGAGACCATTATGGATTGATGATCCAATTAGAGACCATTCTAATTATTTCTTTAATAATGAGCTTTATCCCTTAGAAAAAAACTTGAGATTTATCAGTCATAGTAGCGGAGCTATGGCAAAATTTTTATAGAAATTACGCATAAAATAAATTCATTCAAAGTATAAAAAGAGGAATTCCTACCATATTCTAGGAACTATCATCCTAGATTAATTAAAAGAATTTTATTATGCATGGAGATGTGGATGTTGCATGTAGATGTAGATGTATGGATGTGAGTGTGAATGTGGAGGTGGATGTATGCATGGGACGTGGATGTATGCATGTAGAAATAGATGTGTAGATGAGGATGTAAATGGAGATGTGGATGGATGCATGTAGATGTAGAGGTATAGATGTAGATGTGAATGTACGCATATAGTTGTGGATGTATGGATGTGAATATACGATTGTGATGTGAGGGAATCTGAAGTGATGAGATGGAAATGATGTGATGGGATGAGTATACATATAAATGGAATATGGAATAAGTAATGTAGATTGAGGAGGGATAATGTGGAAAAATGAAAGTTAAAATAGAAATTGTATTGTAAACTGTTTGTAAATGCTGTTTGTAAATGCTGTCTGTAAATGATTGTTTTATGTCAAGAATGCTGGGGGGAGCATTTTGACCGTCTTGTGATTAAGGTCGTGATGAGAAAGTTGCAACTGCTGACAGGGAGTCAATGAAGGACGTCTCGCGTAGCAAGGTCGGCCGAGGTCTTGACCAGCCTCGGTGCGATTAAAATGGTGAGCTTCCGGTACGGTGGATGAGGGGCCAAGGAAGCGGCCTATGCGTGAAGCGCTAGGTTACCTGCGAAGGATCCTAGAGGGTGCTGACCATACGGTGCTCGGGCTCTGGGTCGCCTAGGATACCCACGCGTGCGTCGAGGAAGATATTGGAACAGAGTTGGAGTTGTTTTCTGAAATCGAGCATGGATCTGGTTGATTGACCTTGCTGGTCTTCAATGGATGAGTCCATGGCTCCTTATATGGATCTGTTGGTTGATCTTGCTGATCTTCAACGAGAGTCCATCATGTTAAGTGATTATATTGCCAAGTATTATGGGCTAGGAACTATCGAAACGGCTCCTGAGCGTTCTAGTTGCCAATGATGCCATAGATACTCTGATGAAGGAATGATGGAAATTAAGAATCAATTGGATAAATTGGAAGATGGTGATCAATGATACTATGGTTTTATTAAAGGATTGTTTTAAACTGGTTGAATCTGGTTGAAAAAGGCAATTTCATATTGGGTGTGTGAGTGGTGTGACTAGTTTTATTTTGCATGAACATCCGGCTAGGGGGCCTTGGAACTCTTTTCCTTGGTACCCGGGATAAAACCTAACCAAATTTTTAATTGGATCCCATCACTACAGTGGTTGGGCGGTTGGCTAACCCATGGGATCGGATGGGGTTAGGCTGGACTGATGGATCCGTAAATCGAGACTCAAACTTTTGTTTTTACGATAGAAAAAAAAAACAATAAATCCCGGACAGAAACTGTTCTATGGATAGGAATCAACGGCTGTGCCTCTTGAATGGGGAAAAAAGCGTTGATCCCAATGATCCAAGTGCAAGTTTCTTCCTTGAACTGACTAAGTATCTTATAGATGTAATTGGATCATCTCGATCAGAAATGATCTTGACTACGTTAGAGTAAAAAGTTATCCTGGTGGAATCGCCCGTGCTTCCGGTTAAGAAAGTTTTTCCGGGTTCGATTTTGGAATAACCGACGGATTAGTCTCTTATCCGGATATCCGTGGGCGAGGCCCCGAGTGTGGGACCCCTGTCCCGCGCGAGAAGCGCTACTTCCGCTGCCAGTACCCCAAATCCGTTGCTCGGTGGGAACAGGGATCTTACATGGATGGTGATTCAATGTGATGTCAATGGTGACATTTGGGAATTTGCCTCTATTTATGCCTTCCAAACTTCTTCTTCCAGAGCTTCCATGTGGCATGCCATTGCTTCTTACCCATGGCGATCTTGTGCTCTTCTTGGCGGAGACTTTAATAACTCTCCCATGCCATCAGACAACACTAGTCATAGATCTCATATGATCCCTTCTGAAAAGCGATCATGGGAGGAGTTACTTACCACGACACATGCACAAGATTTATGGATAGCCATGCACACTGGAATAGTGGGCTACACCTATCATCATAATGCCTTTACTAACTACTGGGCTCGCTTGGATAGATGGTATTTACTGCATGCTCAACAATATACAGATTTCAGTCTTCATATTGAGGTTGATCACTCTCTTGGTCTCTCTGACCATGCTCCTTTATGGCTGAATATTCAGTTTGGCAGCCCTGGGATGACATGCCTTTACATTCCATTCGGATGAAACATAACAATAAAGGATACCTGCAGCATGCACAATTTCAACAATTGATCCGATATGCCATAATTCCTCTTACAGCCCATGTCCATTATGACTGTAATTTTGCATGGCAACGCCTTGTGGACAGGCTTCAGCATGCTATTCATGAATATGGGAGTAATTTCATGCCTGAGTGGAGAGCTAAAGTTCAGCATGCCAAAGCAGTAGTTCAGTCCTTGACTACACATTCCCAATGGCTATTGAATATGCAAAATATTCTGACCAAGATGTTTTTATTATGCAAGTGGACTTTGCTAAAGCTTTTGACACGGTCAACTTATCTCACAGACAATGGCTCAGATGGGATTCGGGCCAAAAATGGCTAATGTCATCTACTGCTTGTATGCTGACTCTACAGCCCAATGCATCCTTGGTAATCATCTTTCTCAATCTTGGTCCTTGGGTCGTTTGGTCAGACAAGGGTGTCCACTCAGTGCCCTCTTATATGCCATTGCCACTCACCCACTTCTCAGATACTTGGATCATCTTACCGCGCAGGACCTTCTCATTGGTCTTCAGATTCCTGGAGCCCCTCCCTTTATGGCTCAGGCATATGCAGATGACTCCTTCTTTATGCAGCATAATTCTCCACAGCAGTTGAAGACTCTTATGGACACTCTCTCTATATATGGCATGGCTGCTGGCCTGCATGTCAATTTTGACAAATCTAGCCTCATACCTCTGCATTTATATGATTGGCATGTTCTTTTATGGCCCGGACACATTATGCAACCCTATGATGTGGTCCGCCATCTTGGTTACCCTATTCACTGGTACATCACTAGGGTCGTTTATGCCACCTTCGTAGGGTCGTTTATGCCACTCAAAAAGGGTCGCTTATGCCACCCAAACTTAGGTGTTTATGCCACTCAAATTGCGTCGTTTATGCCACCTAACAACGTGGTTTATGCCACCCTCGAAACATCGTTTATGCCACCCAAACGCGATGCATATGCCACCCTAAAAACGTGGTTTATGCCACCCAAAAAGCGTCGTTTATGCATCGAAAAAATGTCGCTATAGAGGTCGTTTAAACGATGTTCAAGAGCGACCTTTGGAACGACTTCTGTAGCAACCCCCGTAAGGGTCGCTACAGATTTCTACTCTTGTAGTGAGAACATTTTCTATCCAGTTATTTTTCATCATATTAAAGTACCCTATTAGCATCAATTTACCATCTAGATAATAATATATTGACTATCTCTAGAACATAATCCTCCTATCCTAAGCCTTCAAAGAATAACAAATACTAATGAGATTCATTCTCATATATTCTTTCTCAACTTAGTGTATAACTAGAACCATGCTGGTAACACATTCTATTCTAGGCAAACACCATTGGAAGTACTATTGGTTGTTATATCATTGTTTATAACAATGCTCATATGAGCTCTATGCATAGGGTTGTTTTCATGACCTATGCTTGATATCTATGCATAAAGCTCATCCATAAGCTCTATGTTGAAGCTCCATGCATTAGAGTTTTATGCATAAGATCTTTGTGTCACCTTATTTGAGACTTTGTTGGTTGGTCGAGGCTTCAACCCTCGTAGCAAGTTAGCTACACCAGATCCTAGCTTACAAATTTCAGGGTTTTTTTCTTTTTTGTAAAGCAAGATTCAACATGGATACATTTGAATGTAGAAAAGCATGTTTCAAGTGTTTTATATAATCAATTGTATAATGGTTATGAATGATCAACATACATCGCCTACAATCTAACTTGTCTTTCCCAACATAGATACTTGTGAAATGATGAGGCCGTGATTTATTAGCAGTAGGTGGGGGTAGGTATTTTAAATGCCCTTAAACATGTGAGGTCAAGGGGATGTGGGGAGTGTTGCAAGTTCGTGTGCTCTAAGTGAGCTACCAAATCCTCCGCACTTGCATTATTTCAAAATATGAGGAGTACCATGGATTATGTACCTAGGGCACCAAGGGGGGTCTTTTTTTTCCCCCACGAGGAAGGGAGGTGGGGGGGAGTGTTGCAAATCCATGTGCCTCCCTTGTAGATGCACATATTCCTTCCCCCCACCCCCAAACACACACATCTAGAGTCACCATCTTGACAATGCATAGCTGTGTTGCAAAGCAATAGTACAAGCATTATCTCACATCGCATCTCCCTCTACTTTCAATATCCGTACATCCACCAATTTTGACACTAATTGTGATGGTTTTAAATTGTTAAAAAATCTAATAATATTCCCAAAGGTAAATATGATTGCATGTGCAATTTTCTAAGTGGCTTACTAGAACATCATTACTTAGAGTTAAAAAATTGCTAAGTAACATTTCCAATCGATATCATGTGAATTCGAATTACATCATCACATAAATAAATAAACTCTAAAGATACTAGAATTTTTGTGTGTGTGGGGGGGGTGCACATGCATGTATACGTGTGTGTGTGTGAGAGAGAGAGATAGAGAGAGAGAGAGCGAGAGAGAGAGAGAGACAACCATACAAAGAAATTTTTTTAAGGTCTATGATTGTATTTGTTCTAGGATGGGAATGGAGTATTCCTACCAATGCAACCATGGGTAAGAAGCAATACCATTACCTTGAAGGTTCACAACACGGAGATGATGAAAACATTTCATGATAGAGAGAATCTGACGCTAAGGGATTTGTATGATGTTGCATGTAAAAGGCTATAAGTCTCCTCCTCAAACCGAAAAACACCCCTTCTCTAACACAGGCCCTTCTTGAGAAAACCTCTATTCCTCTCACTATAAAAAGAACAAGCTTCCACCTCTAACTTCATAAGCTTAATCTTGATAGTAGCCACTTTGGAATGTCCCTTCTTATACCTTGTCATCGTCATCACCAACAACATAGCTTCAGCCTTACTATGGCAAGGGAAACCCTTCCCACAACCTTACCCTTTATCCAAGTTAGTAACCTCTCCAAAGAATAACATTGATAATATAGACATGTCATCTACATTAGTAGTACCTTATGACAAAGCCTCTACTTTTGTTTTCTTGCAAACCAAGGCAATGCACACAATGCAAGTCTCAAATTACCTAGGGCACCAAGGGGGATTTTATTTTCTTTTTCTGAGTAGGGGAGGTAGGGGGGAGTGTTGCAAGTCTATGTGCCTCCCTTAGAGATGCACATCTTCCTTCGCTCCACCCTCAAACACACACACACACATCTAGAGACACCATCTTGACAATGCATAGCTCTGTTGCAAAGCAATAGTACAAGCATTATCTCATATCACATCTCCCTCTACTTCCATTATCACCACATCCACCTATTTTGAAATTAATTATGATGATTTAGAATTGTTCAAAAAATCTAATAATATTTCCAAAGGTAAATATGATTGCGTGGGCAGTTTTCTAAGTGGCTTACTAGAATGTCATTATTTAGAATTAAGAAATTGCTAAGTAACATTTCCAATTGATATCATGTGAATGCCAATTACATCATCACGTGGAAAAACTCTAAATATACTAGAATTTGTTTATGTGTGTTGGGGGTGCACATGCATGTATACGCGTGTGTGTGTGTGTGTGTGTGTGTGTGTGAGAGAGAGAGAGAGAGAGAGAGAGAGAGAGAGAGAGAGAGAGAGAGAGCCAACCACACGAAGCAACTTTTTTAAAGGTCTGTGATCGTCTTTGGCATTACAACATGGAGGGAGGTAGGTCTCACCTCACAATTTTTTGATGACCTAAAAACTGGTACATATTTTTACAGAGGTGAGCACGATTGATGAGATTTGTTGGGCACATACTTGTAGAAGCTATGTACACACCCACGTGACTACATATATGGAGGTGGTGTGGTACACCCACGTGACTACATATATGGAGGTCGTGTGGTACATCCACAAAGGATTTAGATGAACAATTTGTCCACCCTTGTTGTAGAAGACATGTAAACGCAGAGCAGTTCACTTGTCGTTGGATTGGCATGCTGGATGGCGTGCTTTTGATCCAACTTTTCAAGGCAGGTGGCCTAGACAGCAGGCGAAGGTGATCACAACTTTTCAAGGCATGTGGCCCATATAGGGTAAGGTGATAACGCACACATCACAGACGTGCCAACGACCTCTGGCCCAGCACTCAAATTCGATGGGTGACTCCATTATTTCATTTGCAAGGGTAGAAACTAACCACATTTCTTTGCTTTCATTAAAAAGGGCATATTAAGTAACGTTTTAGTATTGAGCTTTTCTTTGAAGGTGGGTAAAAGTTTTCATCCCTTTATTTGGAGGATAACATGTGTGAAGAAGGGATGAGAATTTATGTTGAGGATACCATGTGCGAAGAAGGGCTAAGAAGGCTTCAAATTTGAGGGTGTACAGCAGTACGACATGTCAGGAGCATAATAGCATAGCATTCCAAATCAATTTGAAAAAACCTGTTTGGATGTTTCTTCACTCACGGTGTCTTGAGCACCTCTATATATCATCTTGAACCAGTTGACATCAAAGATGGATAGACTAAATGCTCTAAACCCAACCTTAAGAATATCTTGAATAGTTCCACAATAATCAAGAGGGTCCTCTATAACATTGGTATCATTTCCACTACCTCAACTTTTTTGCTTAAAAGTTTCCATCACACCACAATTAAATGTGTTTCTTTTAGAATCCACACGCTCCGTGCAAAAGTGCCTTCCCTCCTCTGACCATATTGTATTATATAGTTTGTACTAACAACAATAAACAAAAGCATGATATCTAGTATAGTGCATTAAACAAGGTATATAACAATCAAAACATGAGACAGAGATAAAGAATATACTTACCTCAGGGTCACATCTTTGTGCATACTCATGCTCTTCTCTTGTGATCATCTCTTTGTTTTTTAATGCCATAAATATTGCCTTATAAAGCCATTCTATATTGATCACATCTTTGTGCATACTCATGCTCTTTTCTTGTGATCATCTCTTTGTTTTTTAATGCCATAAATATTGCCTTATGAAGCCATTCTATATTGATCACATTTGGGAGAGGTTCTAAGCTAGGCGAGAATGGCAAACGTCTATTTACTCTTCTCAAAGTTCTTCTCTCATCCTCTCATGTATTGATTGCATCCTTGTAACTCCCAATCCACTTCTCCGTAATAGTACTATTTAGAATGCAGAATGTATTCACCTTCTCCACAGTCGTGGGGGCATGGAAGGATTTATGCGAGAGAGATGTTTTGAGGTATGCACAAGAGACTCTTACATCAACCATCCCTTTGCCATGCTCGCTTCTGGCAAGGCTTTCTCTTTGTCTCACAAAGTCCTTTAAGGTTTTCATGAACCTTTCAAGAAAAATATCCATCGAACATGAACAACACCATAAAGTTCCACTTCGTCAACCAAATGCACCACAAGATGCAATTTGCTAGTGAGAATTATTTTAGGAAAATTTTCCTCAATCATACACACTCCGTCAATAGCATTAAGATGACCCATATCGATGGATGTATCTATCTCCTTTAAGGATATGTACCTACATACATAGCAATCATGAGTACTTTTTACTATACATAACTTGTGATTGCATGAAAGTACCAAATATGAAATATAACATAGATAAAAAATTCAAGAGAAGAGTCATACCCTCTCGGGGGGGTCACTATATGTAAATCCTCTATATCACGTGCGTTCAAGGCCTATTTAAAAAGTCCCTTATCTGTGAATTTTTTAGTGAATATAATGTATCCTTTCCTATTTAAATCTGTAAATTTTTTTTAAAATACAATAAATCAATCCCCTCTGTAAATATATTTCTGTAAGTTTTAAATATTTAAAATGTCCTTCTGTTGAACCCACGTGATACTTACATATTTATACGAGTGACCCCCCCGAGCATACCCTACCAATTTGTACACAGCCTCTCTCACCTTCTTGCCTCCATAACCTAGCTATTAGAAGAATAAACTATGCATATATAAAAAATGGAAGTTAGTATATGAGCCTTCAAATCATGTACCATAAAGAGAAAATGATTTGAATACCTTTAATATCTTGTGCCAATCATGTATCTTCAGGGCATATAGTTGTACCTCTCCTTTCTTTTTGGTCTTTGAAGATGTCCAATGTTTTGTAAGTCATCCCTTGTAGTACCCTTGGTATTTTTGTCAATTAAATGGTCCTAAATATTTTTTGCCACACTCTTGAAGATATGCATGGGGTATAAGAGATGATTTATCTTCAACTCACACCAATATGGGGTAAGGTGAAAACACACACATGCCAACGACCTTGGCCCCAACATTCAAGCCACCTTAAATTAGATGGGTGCCTCCAAGATTCATTAGGTGACTCCATTATTTCATCTTGAAGAGCATTAAAAAGGGCATATTAAATAACTTTTTAGTATTAAGCTTTTCTTTTGAAGTGTACAAGATTTCTTCCCTTTATGTGGAGGATAACATGTGTGAAGAAGGGGTGGGAAGGCTTCAAATTTGAGGGTGTATAGCCTAGTCTTTTATGGTCAAGCAATTCATGTACGAACTTAACATGGATATTCTCAAAAATCCCCCCCACAAATCTTTGGTGAATATAGTGGTAGGGTGGATGGAGTGCAAGAGTGGAACCCAAGCATTTTAAAAATTTAAAATGACAAGCCAACTATTATAAATAAAAAAAACATAAATAAAATGGAGAGAAAAAGAAAAGAGCAAGAAAATACTCACCTTAAAATTCTGTTGGAGAGAGATGGAGGAATGGAGACAACAAAAAGAGAGTAAAATCAGAGAAATTTTTTTACAAAATAATTCAAAATAACAATAGGATTCATGTTTTAAAATTTAACAATGTCGATATTGGCATCAGAAATAATCCAAGGTTCTTTGAAGCTTCACGTGGCTATAGGCACGAATATACACGCGGCTAGGGGCATGCGGCTGTCTCGCTGGCGTATATAGCAGCATGTATAGGCACACATGGATATAGACAGAGTTTGTCTCTCCCCCATTTTATCCTTGTTTTTTTAATCACATTATTTAAACACTAGTTATTCATATTCTTAACACTTAATAACTTAAAACATGCATTACATATAAATTCAACAGAAAATGCAATATAATGTCGTGGGCATTACAACAATACTATTGTATTACAAATTATATAAGTTGATCGAGCCCAAAAATGATAAAAGATATAGATGACTAAGAAAACTAATTAAATTTATTCATCATCTTCATCAAGATTCTCCTTGCCTGCATCTTCACCACGTGCACCATGACCTTTATCACCACCACTTTGAGCATGGTTTTCCTACATTAAATAGTGAAGCAATGTTAAAACATTAGCCAGAAGCAAAACAACATAAGAATTGAGACACTTGGGTGATATTTAAAATTCAAGTTCAACTACTCTCACTAAGTTTCCCTAAGCTCATTGGATATCCACATCCATGACCAATTCCTCCCATTTGAGCCATTCCTCACTTTTGGCTTTGTTGTGATGCGGTTATCTATTCTCTCGAGCTCTTGGGGGATGACCTACTACCCTTTCCTACAACAACTTACAATTTTCATGAGGATAAATGGACTAAAATTAGTGATCCAAGGAAAAGAAAAAACTTACAAATCGTGCGATCCAAGCTACGTTTCCTTTGGATCCATACTTTGTTACACCATACTTCTACAACTAACTCGCATGTGCCGCCTTTTGCTAATGGTTTTCACTACCTTGCCTAGCTTCTTTCTTTGCCTTCTTCTTCCACTCCTTAATTGTGCAATCGGAGAGCATTTGTGAACCACCTTTCATGCACCTCCTTGTGCAAGACCTCCTATTATTGAGTATCTTTATTATACGATTTCTCACCCACTTGTCTCTCAGAAAAATATGTGTGGTGGGTTTGGGAATCGCTCATGCGTGCACTACACCACAAACATGAAATCTCTATCCTTCTTCTCTCCCCATGGTTTTAAGGTATCTTTGGTTGAAAATTTGACAGAAGGTATAATAAACTCTTCACCCCGTCTCATCTATAAAAGGCACACCACTCTAATCAAGGTTATAGTAAAGCATACCATCCCTCCCCTGTGGCACACATGAAAACGGGTGATTGCGGGATAGCTGAAGTGTCTCACATATAGAGGGTGGGGGATAAGCCTGAGTGACTCAATTGTTTGTCCCTGTACCTGGAGTTTAGCGGGTTCCAAGCCGCTTGTGCCTCAAAAACAATAGGCAAATCAGGGTCATCTATGGATATGGGAGGTGTACTAGAGGATTTGACTTCCATATATTGGATCTTGATCTCTTGGGGATGAATTCTAAGCTACCTCACAATTTTCTAGAAGAACCCATGTACTCTACCTCTATACTTGACAAAACAACTGTTGGTTATTTCTTACAGCTCCAAGTCATAGCGTTACTTTCAAATAAAAACATAAAGCGAATGGTAGACCTCCTATCTACAACACTACTATCCCAATGAGCATCTATGTACCCATGTAGTTGTATCTTTGTCCCAGTCGCATAGAAAAGTCCATAATCAACTATGGACATCCCTGGTACCCCAATATTTATGCATTCAATATCGGGATGAGAATTAACTACAGAAATATAAGATAGAGTCATTGGTCCTAGATCCTCAAAAGTATCCACGCCCACATCACTAGCAATAAATAGATGAATTTTGTTAAATTGTGAACCCTCAAGACCCCAAATATCTTAATACCACTGTCGTTGGTCAGCAGAGGCAAAGTTAACACTGATCGGAACTTCCACCACTTTTCTTTTCTGAGACATCTTTCACCTGCAACAAAAACCACAATTGTTAATTATAGTTATTGTATTCTTACACTTTTAAAAAAACTTAAAATATCATATTCAAAAATCACAATATATATCCATGAAAACACTGTGGAGGAGATGAAGAGTATTTCCATCTTGGAGCTCTCAATACATTTATTAGTCTTGCTCTACCACATGGTAGAGCTAGATAAATGCATTCTAGCTGGACTTCAAAGTATTCTAGTGCTGGTTTTTCAATGGATATTATCTCTACCAGGTGTGGCAGAGCAAGATTAATAAATGTATTGACCACAATGCTATCTAGCTCTACCATGTGGTGGTGCTAGAATGCATTCTTCTAGCTCTACCATGTGGTAGAGCTAGACTTCAATGAATGTAACTGGCTGAGGTTGAATGTAACTGTGGTAGAACTATATTCTACCTAAACCACATTGTAGAGATAGAATGCTTTGAGGTCTAGCTCTACCATGTGGTGGAGCTAGAATTGCATTTGAGGTCTAGCTCTACCATGTGGTGGAGCTAGAATCGTAGAGGTAGAAAGCTTTGAGGTCTAGCTCTACCATGTGGTAGAGCAAGAATGCATCGATCTAGCTGTGCTCCATACACATCAACAAAACCAATTACTCCAAGAAGAGACCTACTTCACATGACAAGAACCAAGGAGCTAGAATTGCATTTGATCTAGCTCTACCACGTGGTAGAGTTGTATTCTACCTAGACCACATCCTAGAGCTAGAATGCTTTGAGGTCTAGCAAATCCAATTACTCGTAGAAGAGACCTACTTCACATGACGAGAACCAAGGAGCTACAATTGCATTCGATCTAGCTCTACCATGTGGTGAAGGTAGAATGAATCGATCTAGCTGTGTACCATGCAGATCAACAAAATTACTTACTTCAAGAAGAGATCTACTTCACATGACAAGAAACAAGCATTTAGAATTGTATTTGATCTAGCTCTACCACGTGGTAGAGCTGTATCCAACCTAGACCACATCATAGAGCTAGAATGCTTTGAGGTCTAGCTCTACCATGTGGTGGATCTAGAATTGCATTTGAGATCTAGCTCTACCCATGTGGTAGAGCTAGAATGCATTGATCTAGCTGTGCACCATGCAAATCAACAAAACCAATTACTTCAAGAAGAGACCATGACGAGAACCAAGGAGCTAGAATTACATTTGATCTAGCTCTACCACGCGGTAGAGCTGTATTCAACCTAGACCAGATTGTAGAGCAAGAATGCTTTGAGGTGTAGCTCTACCATGTGGTGGAGGTAGAATTAATTTCAAGTCTAGCTCTATCATGTGGTGAAGCTACAATGCATCGATCTAGCTGTGTACCATGCGGATTAACAAAATCAAGTACGCCAAGAAGAGACCTACTTCACATGACAAAAACCAAGGAGCTAGAATTGCATTTGATCTAGATCTACCACGTGGCAGAGCTGTATCCAACCTAGACCATATCATAGAGCTAGAATGCTTTGAGGTCTAGCTCTATCATGTGGTGGAGCTAGAATTGCATTTGAAGTCTAGCTCTACCATGTGGTAGAGTTAGAATGCATCGATCTAGCTGTGTACCATGCAAATCAACAAAACCAATTATTAGCATTACATTTGATCTAGCTCTACCACGTGGTAGAGCTGTATTCTACCTAGACCACATCGTAGAGCTAGGATGATTTGAGGTCTAGCTCTACCATGTGGTGGAGCTAGATTTGCATTTCAGATCTAGCTCTACCATGTGGTGGAGCTAGAATTCATCGATCTAGCTATGTACCATGCAGATCAACAAAACCAATTACTCTAAGAAGAGACCTACTTCACATAACGAGAACCAAGGAGCTACAATTGCATTCGATCTAGCTCTACCATGTGGTGGAGGTAGAATGCATCGATCTAGCTGTGTACCATGCAAATCAACAAAATCAATTACTTCAAGAAGAATCTAGCTCTACCCTGTGGTAGAGCTGTATCCAACCTAGACCACATCGTCGACCTAGAATGCTCTAAGGTCTAGCTCTACCATGTGGTGGATCTAGAATTGCATTTAAGGTCTAGCTCTACCATGTGGTGAGCTAGAATGCATTGATCTAGCTATGTACCATGCAAATCAACAAAACCAATAACTCCAAGAAGAGACCATGACGAGAACCAAGGAGCTAGAATTACATTTGATCTAGCTCTACCACGCGGTAGAGCTGTATTCAACCTAGACCACATTGTAGAGCAAGAACGCTTTGAGGTCTAGCTCTACCATGTGGTGGAGCTAGAATTAATTTCAGGTCTAGCTCTATCATGTGGTGAAGCTACAATGCATCGATCTAGGTATGTACCATGCAGATTAAGAAAATCAATTATTCCAAGAAGAGACCTACTTCACATGACAAAAACCAAGAATCTAGAATTGCATTTGATCTAGCTCTACCACGTGGCAGAGCTGTATCCAACCTAGACCATATCGTAGAGCTAGAATTCTTTGAGGTCTAGCTCTATTATGTGGTGGAGCTAGAATTGCATTTGAAGTCTAGCTCTACCATGTGGTAGAGCTAGAATGCATCGACTAGCTGTGTACCATGCAGATCAACAAAACCAATTATTAGAATTGCATTTGATCTAGCTCTACCATGTGGTAGAGTTTTATTCTACCTAGACCATATCGTAGAGCTAGAATGCTTTGAGGTCTAGCTCTACCATGTGGTGGAGCTAGAATTGCATTTGAGATCTAGCTCTACCATGTGGTGGAGCTAGAATTCATCGATCTAGCTGTGTACCATGCAGATCAACAAAACCAATTACTCTAAGAAGAGACCTACTTCACATGACGAGAACCAAGGAGCTACAATTGCATTCAATCTAGCTCTACTATGTGGTGGAGGTAGAATGCATTGATCTAGCTGTGTACCGTGCAGATCAACAAAATCAATTACTACAAGAAGAGATCTACTTCACATGACAAGAAACAAGGATCTAGAATTGCATTTATTCTAGCTCTACCACGTGGTAGAGCTGTATCCAACCTAGACCACATCGTAGAGCTAGAATGCTATAAGGTCTAGCTCTACCATGTGGTGGATCTAGAATTGCATTTGAGGTCTAGCTCTACCTTGTGGTAGAGCTAGAATGCATTTATCTAGCTGTGTACCATGCAAATTAACAAAACCAATTACTCCAAGAAGAGACCATGATGAGAACCAAGGAGCTAGAATTACATTTGATCTAGCTCTACCACGCGGTAGAGCTGTATTCTCCCTAGACCACATTGTCGAGCAAGAATGCTTTGAGGTCTAGCTCTACCATGTGGTGGAGCTAGAATTAATTTGAGGTCTAGCTCTATCATGTGGTGAAGCTAGACCACATCGATCTAGCTGTGTACCATGTGGAATAACAAAATCAATTACTCCTAGAAGAGACCTACTTCAAATGACAAGAACCAAGGAGTTAGAATTGCATTTGATCTAGCTCTACCACCTGGCAGAGCTGTATCCAACCTAGACCATATCGTAGAGCTAGAATGCTTTGAGGTCTAGCTCTATCATGTGGTGGAGCTAGAATTGCATTTGAAGTCTAGCTCTACCATGTGGTAGAGCTAGAATGCATTGATCTAGCTATGTACCATGCAAATCAACAAAACCAATTACTCCAAGAAGAGACCATGATGAGAACCAAGGAGCTAGAATTACATTTGATCTAGCTCTACCATGCGGTAGAGCTGTATTCTACCTAGACCACATTCTAGAGCAAGAATGCTTTGAGGTCTAGCTCTATCATGTGGTAAAGCTAGACCACATCGATCTAGCTGTGTACCATGCGGAATAACAAAATCAATTACTCCTAGAAGAGACCTACTTCAAATGACAAGAACCAAGGAGTTAGAATTGCATTTGATCTAGCTCTACCACGTGGCACAGCTGTATCCAACCTAGACCATATCGTAGAGCTAGAATGCTTTGAGGTCTAGCTCTATCATGTGGTGGAGCTAGAATTGCATTTGAAGTCTAGCTCTACCATGTGGTAGAGCTAGAATGCATCGATCTAGCTGTGTACCATGAAGATCAACAAACCCAATTATTAGAATTGCATTTGATCTAACTATACCACGTGGTAGAGTTTTATTCTACCTAGACCCCAAATGGCAAAAATTTTCAACAGTGGCCCAAACGGCGCTAAAGAGGCATGAAATTCGAATCATGCATGGATAAGTGTGTGGCAAGCAACCCGGATCATTCTTGTTGTGTTCAGATGCGATTCGCACTCATTTCGGACCCGAAACTCAGTTAGGGTGATTTTGCACTATCTTCGCCGGGACCCAACTTTGAGGCGCTCGGAGAATTGTTTGTGATGCCCAAATCGATGCACGGAGTGATGTGGACATAGAGCAACTTCCCTAGCACAAGTCCATGTGGTCCTTTCTCTGATGGGGTCTCGATTCCTCAACTTCTAACTGTCCGAATCCGGGTTCTCAAAAAAGATACACAAGCGTGGCAAATGGCAGAAATTTCCAACCGTGGCCCAAACGGCCCCGAAGAGGCATGAAAATCGAATCATGCATGGACAAATGTGTGGCAAGCAACTCGGATCTTTCTTGTTGTGTTCAGATGCGATTCGGACTCATTTCGGATCCGAAACTCTGTTATGGGTAATTTTGCACTGTCTTCGCCGGGACCCAACTTTGACGCACTGCGAGAAGTGATTGCGATCCCCAAATCCATGCACGGAGTGATGTGGACATAGAGCAACTTTCCTAGCACAAGTCCGTGTGGTCCGTTCTCTGATGGGGTCCTGGATCCTCAACTTCTAACTGTCCGAATCCGGGTTCTCAAAAAAGATGCACGAGCATGGCAAATGGCGAAAATTTCCAACCGTGGCCCAAACTGCGCCGAAGAGGAATGAAAATTGAATCATGCATGGACAAATGTGTGGCAAGCAACCCAGATCTTTCTTGTTGTGTTCAAATGCGGTTCCGACTCATTTCGGATCCGAAACTTTCTTATGGGGGTCGATTTTGCACTATCTTCGTCGGGACCCAACTTTGACGCGCTCCGAGAATTGATTGTGATGCCAAAATCCATGCACGGCAGAGTGATGTGTGTGGACATAGAGCAACTTCCCTAGCACAAGTCCGTGTGGTCCGTTCTCTGATGGGGTCCCGGATCCTCAACTTCCAACTGTCCGAATCCGGGTTCTCGACAAAAAAGATGCACGAGCGTGGCAAATGGCGAAAATTTCCAACAGTGGCCCAAATGGCACCGGAGAGGCATGAAATTCGAATCATGCATGGACAAATGTGTAGCAAGCAACCCGGATCTTTCTTGTTGTGTTCAGGTGCGATTCGGACTCATTTCGGACCCGAAACTCTGTTATGGCGATTTTGCACTATCTTCGCCCAGGGACCCAACTTTGATGCGTTGGAAGAATTAATTGTGATGCCCAAATCCATGCACGGAGTGCTGTGGACATACAGCAACTTCCCTAGCACAAGTCCGTGTGGTCCGTTCTCTGATGGGGTCCCGAATCCTCAACTTCTAGCTGTCCGAATCTGGGTTCTCGAAAAAAATACACGAGCGTGGCAAATGGCGGAAATTTCCAACCGTGGCCCAAACGGCACCGAAGAGGCATGAAATTCAAATAATGCATGGAAAAATATGTGGCAAGCAACCCCGATCTTTTTTGTTGTGTTCAGATGTGATTCGGACTCATTTTGGATCCGAAACTCTGTTATGGCGATTTTGCACTGTCTTCGCCGGAACCCAACTTTGACGCACTGCGAGAAGTGATTGCGATGCCCAAATCCATGCACGGAGTGATGTGGACATAGAGCAACTTCCCTAGCACAAGTCCGTGTGGTCCGTTCTCTGATGGAGTCCCGAATCCTCAACTTCTAACTGTCCGAATCCGGGTTCTCAAAAAAGATACACGAGCGTGGCAAATGGCAGAAATTTCCTACCGTGGCCCAAACGGCCCCGAAGAGGCATGAAAATCGAATCATGCATGGACAAATGTGTGGCAAGCAACCCGAATCTTTCTTGTTGTATGCGGTTCGGACTCATTTCGAATCCGAAACTTTGTTATGGGTGGCGATTTTGTACTATCTTCGCCAGGACCCAACTTTGACACGCTCGGAGAATTGATTGTGAGGCCAAAATCCATGCACGGAGTGGTGGACATAGAGCAACTTTCCTAGCACAAGTCCGTGTGGTCCGTTCTCTGATGGGGTCCCGGATCCTCAACTTCTAACTGTCTGAATCCGCGATGAAAAAACTGCACGAGCATGGCAAATGGTGAAAATTTCCAACCGTGGCCCAAACGGCGCCGAAGAGGCATGAAAATCGAATCATGCATGGACAAATGTGTGGCAAGCAACCTGGATCTTTCTTGTTGTGTTCAGATGCGGTTCGGACTCATTTCGGATCCGAAACTTTGTTATGGGGGGCGATTTTGCACTATCTTCGCCGGGACCCAACTTTGACGCGCTCGGAGAATTGATTGTGATGCCCAAATCCATGCACGGAGTGATGTGGACATAGAGCAACTTCCCTAGCACGAGTCCGTGTGGTCCGTTCTCTGATGGGGTCCCGGATCCTGAACTTCTAGAAGCTGTCCGAATCCGGGTTCTCGAAAAAGGTGCACGAGCGTGGCAAATGGCGGAAATTTCCAACCGTGGCCCAAACGGCACCGAAGAGGCATGAAAATTGAATCATGCATGGAAAAATGTGTGGCAAGCAACCTTGATCTTTCTTGTTGTGTTCAGATGCGATTTGGACTCATTTCGGATCTGAAACTCTGTTATGGCGATTTTGCACTGTCTTCGCCGGGACCCAACTTTGATGCATTGCGAGAAGTGATTGCGATGCCCAAATCCATGCACGGAGTGATATGGACATAGAGCAACTTCCCTAGCACAAGTCCGTGTGGTCCGTTCTCTGATGGGGTCCCGGATCCTCAACTTCTAACTGTCCGAATCCGGGTTCTCAAAAAAGATGCACGAGCGTAGCAAATGGCAGAAATTTCCAACAGTGCCCAAACGGCGCCGAAGAGGCATGAAAATTGAATCATGCATGGACAAATGTGTGGCAAGCAACCCAGATCTTTCTTGTTGTGTTCAGATGCGGTTCAGACTTATTTCAGATCTGAAACTTTGTTATGGGGGATGATTTTGCACTATCTTCGCGGGGACCCAACTTTCACGCGCTCGGAGAATTGATTGTGATGACAAAATCCTTGCACGGAGTGATGTGGACATAGAGCAACTTCCCTAGCATAAGTCCGTGTGGTCCATTCTCTGATGGGGTCCCGGATCCTCAACTTCTACCTGTCCAAAAGCCGGGTTCTCGAAAAAGATGCACGAGCGTGGCAAATGGCGGAAATTTCCAACCGTGGCCCAAACGGCGCCGAAGAGGCATGAAAATTGAATCATGCATGGACAAATGTGTGGCAAGCAACCCGGATCTTTCTTGTTGTGTTCAATTGCGATTCGAACTCATTTCCGATCCAAAACTCTGTTATGGCGTTTTTGCACTATCTTTGTCACGACCCAAATTTGACGCACTAGGAGAAGTGATTGCGATGCCCAAATCCATGCATGGAGTGATGTGGACATAGAGCAACTTTCCTAGCACAAGTTCGTGTGGTCCGTTCTCTGATGGGGTCCCGGATCCTCAACTTCTAACTGTCTGAATTCGGGTTCTCAAAAATGATGCACGAGCGTGGCAAATGGCGAAAATTTCCAACCGTGGCCCAAGCGGTGCTGAAGAGGCATGAAAATCAAATCATGCATGGCCAAATGTGTGGCAAGCAACCCGAATCTTTCTTGTTGTGTTCAGTTGCGATTCGGACTCATTTCGGATCCGAAACTGTGTTATGGCGATTTTGCACTATCTTCGCCGTCGGGACCCAACTTTGACGCGCTGCTGGGAGAAGTGATTGTGATGCCCAAATCCATGCATGGAGTGATGTGGACATAGAGAAACTTCCCTATCACAAGTCCGTGTGGTCCGTTCTCTGATGGGGTCCCGGATCCTCAATTTCTAATAACTGTCCGAATCCGGGTTCTCGAGACGAAAAAGATGCACGAGCGTGGCAAATGGTGAAAATTTCCAACCGTGGCCCAAACGGCACCGAAGAGGCATGAAAATCGAATCATGCATGGAAAAATGTTTGGCAAGCAACCCGGATCTTTCTTGTTGTGTTCAGATGCGGTTCGGACTCATTTTGGATCCGAAACTCTGTTATGGCGATTTTGCACTATCTTCGCGGGGGCCAACTTTGACACGCTAGAGAACGGATTGCACTGCCCAAATCGATGCGCGGAGTGATGTGGACATAGAGCAACTTCCCTAGCACAAGTCAGTGTGGTCCGTTCTCTGATGGGGTCCTGGATCCTCAACTTCTAAACTGTCCGAAAGCAGGGTTCTCGAAAAAGATGCACGAGCGTGGCAAATGGAGAAAATTTCCAACCGTGGCCCAAACGGCGCCGAAGAGGCATGAAAATCGAATCATGCATGGACAAATGTGTGGCAAGCAACGCGAATCTTTCTTGTTGTGTTCAATTGGGATTCGGACTCATTTCGGATCCGAAACTCTATTATGGCGATTTTGCACTATCTTTGTCGTGACCCAAATTTGACGCGCTGGGAGAAGTAATTGCGATGCCCAAATCTATGCACGGAGTGATGTGGACATAGAGAAACTTCCCTAGCACAAGTCTGTGTGGTCCGTTCTCTGATGGGGTCCCGGATCCTCAACTTCTAACTGCCCGAATCCGGGTTCTCGAAAAAAATGCACGAGCGTGGAAAATGGCAGAAATTTCCAATAGTGGCCCAAACAGCGCCGAAGAGGCATGAAATTTGAATCCTGCATTGATAAATGTGTGGCAAGCAACCCGGATCATTCTTGTTGTGTTCAGATGCGATTCGCACTCATTTCGGACCGAAACTCTGTTATGGCAAATGGCAAAAATTTCCAACCGTGGCCCAAACGGCGCTGAAGAGGCATGAAAAACGAATCATGCATGGCCAAATGTGTGGCAAGCAACCCGGATCTTTCTTGTTGTGTTCAGTTGCGATTCGGACTCATTTCGGATCCGAAACTCTGTTATGGCGATTTTGCACTATCTTCGCCGTCGGGACCCAACTTTGACGCGCTGGGAGAAGTGATTGTGATGCCCAAATCCATGCACGGAGTGATGTGGACATAGAGAAACTTCCCTATCACAAGTCCGTGTGGTCCGTTCTCTGATGGGGTCCCGGATCCTCAATTTCTAATAACTGTCCGAATCCGGGTTCTCGAGACGAAAAAGATGCACGAGCATGGCAAATGGTGAAAATTTCTAACCGTGGCCCAAACAGCACCGAAGAGACATGAAAATCGAATCATGCATGGAAAAATGTTTGTCAAGCAACCCGGATCTTTCTTGTGGTGTTCAGATGCGATTCGGACTCATTTTGGATCCGAAACTCTGTTATGGCGATTTTGCACTATCTTCGCCGGGGGCCAACTTTGACACGCTAGAGAACGGATTGCGATGCCCAAATCGATGCACGGAGTGATGTGGACATAGAGCAACTTCCCTAGCACAAGTCCATGTGGTCCGTTCTCTGATGGGGTCCCGGATCCTCAACTTCTAACTGTCTGAAAGCTGGGTTCTCAAAAAAGATGCACGAGCGTGGCAAATGGCGGAAATTTTCAACCGTGGCCCAAACGGCGCCGAAGAGGCATGAAAATCGAATCATGCATGGACAAATGTGTGGCAAGCAACCCGGATCTTTCTTGTTGTGTTCAATTGCGATTCGGACTCCTTTCCGATGCGAAACTCTGTTATGGCGATTTTGCACTATATTCGTCGCGACCCAAATTTGACGCACTAGGAGAAGTGACTGCGATGCCTTAATCCATGCACGGAGTGATGTGGACATAGAGAAACTTCCCTAGCACAAGTCCGTGTGGTCCGTTGTCTGATGGGGTCCCGGATCCTCAACTTCTAACTGTCCGAATCTGGGTTCTCGAAAAAGATGCACGAGCATGGCAAATGGCGAAAATTTCCAACCGTGGCCCAAACGGCACCAAAGAGGCATGAAATTAGAATCATGCATGGAAAAATGTGTGCAAGCAACCCGGATCATTCTTGTTGTGTTCAGATGCGATTCGCACTCATTTTGGACCCGAAACTCTGTTATGGCGATTTTGTACTATCTTCGCCGCATCGGGACCCAACTTTGACGCGCTGGGAGAAGTGATTGTGATGCCCAAATCCATGCACGGAGTGATGTGGACATAGAGAAACTTCCCTATCACAAGTCCGTGTGGTCCGTTCTCTGATGGGGTCCCGGATCCTCAATTTCTAATAACTGTTCGAATCCGAGTTCTCGAGACGAAAAAGATGCACGAGCATGGCAATTGGTGAAAATTTCCAACCATGGCCCAAACGGCACCGAAGAGGCATGAAAATCGAATCGTGCATGGAAAAATGTTTGGCAAGCAACCCGGATCTTTCTTGTTGTGTTCAGATGCGATTCGGACTCATTTTGGATCCGAAACTCTGTTATGGCGATTTTGCACTATCTTCGCTGGGGGGCCAACTTTGACACGCTAGAGAACGGATTGCGATGCCAAAATCGATGCACGGAGTGATGTGGACATAGAGCAACTTCCCTAGCACAAGTCCGTGTGGTCCGTTCTCTGATGGGGTCCCGGATCCTCAACTTCTAACTGTCCGAAAGCGGGGTTCTCGAAAAAGATGCAAGAGCGTGGCAAATGGAGGAAATTTCCAACCGTGGCCCAAACGGTGCCGAAGAGGCATGAAAATCGAATCATGCATGGATAAATGTGTGGCAAGCAACCCGGATCTTTCTTGTTGTGTTCAATTGCGATTCGGACTCATTTCGGATCCGAAACTCTGTTATGGTGATTTTGCACTATCTTCGTCGTCGCGACCCAAATTTGACGCGCTGGGAGAAGTGATTGCGATGCCCAAATCCATACACGGAGTGATGTGGACATAGAGCAACTTCCCTAGCACAAGTCCGTGTGGTCAGTTCTCTGATGGGATCCCGGATCCTCAACTTTTAACTGTCCGAATCCGGGTTCTCGAAAAAGATGCACGAGCGTGAAAAATGGCAAGAATTTCCAACAGTGGCCCAAACAGCGCCGAAGAGGCATGAAATTTGAATCCTGCATGGATAAATGTGTGGCAAGCAACCCGGATCATTCTTGTTGTGTTCAGATGTGATTCGCACTCATTTCGAACCCGAAACTCTGTTATGGCGATTTTGCACTATCTTTGTCGGGACCCGATTTTGAGGCGCTCGGAGAATTGATTGTGATGCCCAAATCCATGCACGGAGTGATGTGGACATAGAGTAACTTCCCTAGCACAAGTCCGTGTGGTCCGTTCTCTGATAGGGTCCCGGATCCTCAACTTCTAACTGTCCGAATCCGGGTTCTCAAAAAAGATGCACGAGCGTGGCAAATGGCGGAAATTTCCAACTGTGGCCCAAACGGTGTTGAAGAGGCATGAAAATCAAATCATGCATGGCCAAATGTGTGGCAAGCAACCCGGATCTTTCTTGTTGTGTTCAGTTGCGATTCAGACTCATTTCGGATTCGAAACTCTATTATGGCAATTTTGCACTATCTTCGCCGGGACCCAACTTTGACGCGTTGGGAGAATCGATTGTGATGCCCAAATCCATGCACGGAGTGATGTGGACATAGAGCAACTTCCCTAGCACAAGTCCGTGTGGTCCGTTCTTTGATGGGGTCTCGGATCCTCAACTTCTAGCTATCCGAATCCGGGTTCTCGAAAAAGATGCACGAGCGTGGAAAATGGCGGAAATTTCCCACAGTGGCCCAAATGGCGCCGAAGAGGCATGAAATTCGAATCATGCATGGGAAAATGTGTGGCAAGCAGTCCGGATCTTTCTTGTTGTGTGTTCATATGCGATTCGGACTCATTTCGGATCCGCAACTCTGTTATGGCGATTCTGCACTATCTTCGATGTCTCGGGACCCAACTTTGACGCACTGGGAGAAGTTATTGTGATGCCCAAATCCATGCACGGAGTGATGTGGACATAGAGCAACTTTCCTATCACAAGTCCGTGTGGTCCGTTGTCTGATGGGGTCCCGGATCCTCAATTTCTAATAACTGTCCAAATCCGGGTTCTCGAGACAAAAAAGATGCACGAGCGTGGCAAATGGTGAAAATTTCCAACCGTGGCCCAAATGGCACCGAAGAGGCATGAAAATCGAATCATGCATGGAAAAATGTTTGGCAAGCAACCCGGATCTTTCTTGTTGTGTTCAGATGTGATTCGGACTCATTTTGGATCCGAAACTCTGTTATGGTGATTTTGCACTATCTTCACCGGGGGCCAACTTTGACATGCTAGAGAACGGATTGCGATGCCCAAATCGATGCACGGAGTGATGTGGACATAGAGCAACTTCCCTAGCACAAGTCCGTGTGGTCCGTTCTCTTATGGGGTCCCGGATCCTCAACTTCTAACTGTCCGAAAGCCGGGTTCTCGAAAAAGATGCACGAGCGTGGCAAATGGCGGAAATTTCCAACCGTGGCCCAAACGGCGCCGAAGAGGCATGAAAATTGAATCATGCATGGACAAATGTGTGGCAAGCAACCCGAATCTTTCTTGTTGTGTTCAATTGCGATTCGAACTTTTCCGATCCAAAACTCTGTTATGGCGATTTTGCACTATCTTTGTCACGACCCAAATTTGACGCACTAGGAGAAGTGATTGCGATGCCCAAATCCATGCATGGAGTGATGTGGACATAGAGCAACTTTCCTAGCACAAGTTCGTGTGGTCCGTTCTCTGATGGGGTCCCGGATCCTCAACTTCTAACTGTCCGAATCCGAGTTCTCGAAAAAGATGCACGAGCGTGGCAAATGGCGAAAATTTCCAACAGTGGCCCAAACGACGCTGAAGAGGCATGAAATTCGAATCATGCATGGATAAGTGTGTGGCAAGCAACCCGAATCATTCTTGTTGTGTTCAGATGCGATTCGCACTCATTTCAGACCCGAAACTCTGTTATGGCGATTATGCACTATCTTCGTCGGGACCCAACTTTGAGGCGCTCGGAGAATTGTTTGTGATGCCCAAATCGATGCACGGAGTGATGTGGACATAGAGCAACTTCCCTAGCACAAGTCCATGTGGTCCGTTCTCTGACGGGGTCTCGATTCCTCAACTTCTATAACTGTCCGAATCCGGGTTCTCGAAAAAGATGCACGAGCGTGCCAAATGGCGGAAATTTCCAACCGTGGCCCAAACGGTGCTGAAGAGGCATGAAATCCGAATCATGCATGGACAAATGTGTGGCAAGCAACCCGGATCTTTCTTGTTGTGTTCAGATGCGATTCGGACTCATTTCGGATCCGAAACTCTGTTATGGGCAATTTTGCACTATCTTCGCCGGGACCCAACTTTGACGCACTGCGAGAAGTGATTGCGATGCCCAAATCCATGCACGGAGTGCTGTGGACATAGAGCAACTTCCCTAGCACAAGTCCGTGTGGTCCGTTCCCTGATGGGGTCCCGGATCCTCAACTTCTAACTGTCCGAATTCGGGTTCTCAAAAAAGATGCACAAGCATGGCAAATGGCAGAAATTTCCAACCGTGTCCCAAACTGCGCCGAAGAGGAATGAAAATCGAATCATGCATGGACAAATGTGTGGCAAGCAACCCAGATCTTTCTTGTTGTGTTCAGATGCGGTTCCGACTCATTTCGGATCCGAAACTTTCTTATGGGGGGCGATTTTGCACTATCTTCGTCGGGACCCAACTTTGACGCGCTCGGAGAATTGATTGTGATGCCAAAATCCATGCACGGAGTGATGTGTGTGGACATAGAGCATCTTCCCTAGCACAAGTCCGTGTGGTCCGTTCTCTGATGGGGTCCCGGATCCTCAACTTCCAACTGTCCGAATCCGGATTCTCGACGAAAAAGATGCACGAGCGTGGCAAATGGCAAAAATTTCCAACAGTGGCCCAAATGGCACCGGAGAGGCATGAAATTCGAATCATGCATGGACAAATGTGTAGCAAGCAACCCGGATCTTTCTTGTTGTGTTCAGGTGCGATTCGGACTCATTTCGGACCCGAAACTTTGTTATGGCGATTTTGCACTATCTTCGCCCGGGGACCCAACTTTGATGCATTGGAAGAATTGATTGTGATGCCCAAATCCATGCACGGAGTGATGTGGACATACAGTAACTTCCCTAGCACAAGTCCATGTGGTCCGTTCTCTGATGGGGTCCCGGATCCTCAACTTCTAGCTGTCCGAGTCCGGGTTCTCGAAAAAAATGCACGAGCATGGCAAATGGCGAAAATTTCCAACCGTGGCCAAAACGGCACCGAAGAGGCATGAAAATCAAATCATGCATGAAGAAATATGTGGCAAGCAACCCCGATCTTTCTTATTGTGTTCAGATGCGATTCGGACTCATTTCGGATCCGAAACTCTGTTATGGCGATTTTGCACTGTCTTCGTCGGAACCCAACTTTGACGCACTGCGAGAAGTGATGCGATGCCCAAATCCATGCACGGAGTGATGTGGACATAGAGCAACTTCCCTAGCACAAGTCCGTGTGGTCCGTTCTCTGATGGAGTCCCGAATCCTCAACTTCTAACTGTCCGAATCTGGGTTCTCAAAAAAGATACACGAGCGTGGCAAATGGCAAAAATTTCCAACCGTGGCCCAAACGGCCCTGAAGAGGCATGAAAATCGAATCATGCATGGACAAATGTGTGGCAAGCAACCCGAATCTTATTTGTTGTATGCGGTTCGGACTCATTTCGGATCCGAAACTTTGTTATGGGGGGCGATTTTGCACTATCTTCGCCAAGACCCAACTTTGACATGCTCGGAGAATTGATTGTGAGGCCAAAATCCATGCACGGAGTGATGTGGACATAGAGCAACTTTCCTAGCACAAGTCCGTGTGGTCCGTTCTTTGATGGGGTCCCGGATCCTCAACTTCTAACCGTCTGAATCCGGGTTCTTGTTGTGCAATTCGCACTCATTTCGGACACGAAACTCTGTTATGGCGATTTTGCACTATCTTCGTCGGGACCCAACTTTGATGCGCTCGGAGAATTGATTGTGATGCCCAAATCCATGCACGGAGTGATGTGGACATAGAGCAACTTCCCTAGCACGAGTCCGTGTGGTCCGTTCTCTGATGGGGTCCCGGATCCTCAACTTCTAGAAGCTGTCCGAATCCAGGTTCTCGAAAAAGGTGCACGAGCATGACAAATGGCGAAAATTTTCAACCGTGGCCCAAACGGCACCGAAGAGGCATGAAAATTGAATCATCCATGGAAAAATGTGTGGCAAGCAACCTTGATCTTTCTTGTTGTGTTCAGATGCGATTTGGACTCATTTCGGATCTGAAACTCTGTTATGGTGATTTTGCACTGTCTTCGCCGGGACCCAAATTTGATGCACTGCGAGAAGTGATTGCGATGTCCAAATCCATGCACGGAGTGATATGGACATAGAGCAACTTCCCTAGCACAAGTCCGTGTGGTCCGTTCTCTGATGGGGTCTCGGATCCTCAACTTCTAACTGTCCGAATCCGGGTTCTCAAAAAAGATGCACGAGCGTAGCAAATGGCAGAAATTTCCAACAGTGGCCCAAACGGCGCCGAAGAGGCATGAAAATCGAATCATGCATGCACAAATGTGTGGCAAGCAACCTGGATCTTTCTTGTTGTGTTCAGATACGGTTCGGACTTATTTCGGATCCGAAACTTTGTTATGGGGGACGATTTTGCACTATCTTCGCCGGGACCCAATTTTGACACGCTCGGAGAATTGATTGTGATGACAAAATCCTTGCACGGAGTGATGTGGACATAGAGCAACTTTCCTAGCACAAGTCCGTGTGGTCCGTTCTCTGATGGGGTCCCGGATCCTCAACTTCTAACTGTCCGAATCCGGGTTCTCGACGAAAAAGATGCACAAGCGTGGCAAGTGGCAAAAATTTCTAACAGTGGCCCAAATGGCGCCAGAGAGACATGAAATTCGAATCGTCCATGGACAAATGTGTGGCAAGCAACCTGGATCTTTCTTGTTGTGTTCAGATGCGATTCGGACTCATTTCGGACCCGAAACTCTGTTATGGTGATTTTGCACTATCTTCGCCCGGGGACCCAACGTTGACACGCTGGAAGAATTGATTGTGATGCCCAAATCCATGCATGGAGTGATGTGGACATAGAGCAACTTCCCTAGCACAAGTCCGTGTGGTCCATTCTGTGATGGGGTCTCGGATCCTCAACTTCTAGCTGTCCGAATCCGGGTTCTCGAAAAAGATGCACAAGCGTGGCAAATGGCGAAAATTTCCGACCATGGCCCAAACGGTACCGAAGAGGCATGAAAATCGAATCATGCATGGAAAAATGTATGGCAAGCAATCCGGATCTTTCTTGTTGTGTTCAGATGTGATTCGGACTCATTTTGGATTCGAAACTCTGTTATGGCATCTTCGTCGCTCGGGACCCAACTTTGACGCACTGGGAGAAGGGATTATGATGCCCAAATCCGTGCTCGGAGTGATGTGGACATAGAGCAACTTCCCTAGCACAAGTTCATGTGGTCCGTTCCCTGATGGGGTCCCGGATCCTCAACTTCTAAGTGTCCGAATCCGGGTTCTCGACGAAAAAGATACACGAGCGTGGCAAATGGTGGAAATTTCCAACCGTGGCCCAAACGGCGCGGAAGAGGCATGAAATTCGAATCATGCATGGACAAATGTGTGGCAAGCAACCCGGATCTTTCTTGTTGTGTTCAATTGCGATTCGGAATCATTTCGGATCCGAAACTCTGTTATGGCGATTTTGCACTATCTTCTTCGGACCCAACTTTGACGCACTGGGAGAAGTGATTGCGATGCCGAAATCCATGCACGGAGTAATGTGGACATAGAGCAACTTCCCTAGCACAAGTCCGTGTGGTCCGTTCTCTGATGGGGTCCCGGATCCTCAACTTCTAAATGTCGGAATTCGGGTTCTCGAAAAAGATGCACGAGCGTGGCAAATGGCGGAAATTTCCAACAGTGGCCCAAACGGCGCCGAAGAGGCATGAAATTCGAATCATGCATGGATAAATGTGTGGCAAGCAACTCAGATCATTCTTGTTGTGTTTAGATGCGATTCGCACTCATTTCGGACCCGAAACTCTGCTATGGCGATTTTGCACTATCTTCGCCGCCGGGACCCAACTTTGAGGCACTCGGAGAATTGATTGTGGTGCCCAAATCCATGCACGGAGTGATGTGGACATAGAGCAACTTCCCTAGCACAAGTCCGTGTGGTCCGTTCTCTGATGGGGTCCCAATTCCTCAACTTCTAACTGTCCGAATCCGGGTTCTCGAGAAAGATGCACGAGCGTGCCAAATGGCGGAAATTTCCAACCGTGGCCCAAACGGTGCTGAAGAGGCATGAAATCCGAATCATGCATGGACAAATGTGTGGCAAGCAACCCGGATCTTTCTTGTTGTGTTGAGATGCGATTCGGACTCATTTCGGATCCGAAACTCTGTTATGGCGATTTTGCACTGTCTTCGTTGGGACCCAACTTTGACGCACTGTGAGAAGTGATTACGATGCCCAAATCCATGCACGGTGTGGACATAGAGCAACTTTCCTAGCACAAGTCCGTGTGGTCCATTCTCTGATGGGGTCCCGGATCCTCAACTTCTAACTGTCCGAATCCAGGTTCTCAAAAAAAGATGCACGAGCGTGGCAAATGGCAAAAATTTTCAACCGTGGCCCAAACAACGCCGAAGAGGCATGAAAATCGAATCATGCATGGACAAATGTGTGGCAAGCAACCGAGATCTTTCTTGTTTTGTTCACATGCGGTTCGGACTCATTTCGGATCCAAAACTTTGTTATGGGGAGCGATTTTGCACTATCTTCGCCAGGACCCAACTTTGACACGCTCGGAGAATTGATTGTGATGCCAAAATCCATGCACGGAGTGATGTGGACATAGAGAAACTTCCATAGAACAAGTCCGTGTGGTCCGTTCTCTGATGGGGTCCCGGATCCTCAACTTCCAACTGTCCGAATCCGGGTTCTCGATGACGAAAAAGATGCACGAGCGTGGCAAATGGCGAAAATTTCCAACAGTGGTCCAAATGGCGCACCGGAGAGGCATGACATTTGAATCATGCATGGACAAATGTGTGGCAAGCAACCCGGATCTTTCTTGTTGTGCAATTTGCACTCATTTCGGACACAAAACTCTGTTATGGCGATTTTGCACTATCTTCACCCGGGGACCCAACTTTGATGCGCTGGAAGAATTGATTGTGATGCCCAAATCCATGCACGGAGTGATGTGGACATAGAGCAACTTCCCTAGCACAAGTCCGTGTGGTCCGTTCTCTGATGGGGTCCCGGATCATCAACTTCTAGCTGTCCGAGTCCGAGTTCTTGAAAAAGATGCACGAGCATGGCAAATGGCATAAATTTCCAACCGTGGCCCAAACGGCACTCAAGAGGCATGAAAATCGAATCATGCATGGAAAAATGTGTGGCAAGCAACCCGGATCTTTCTTGTTGTGTTCAGATGCGATTCGGACTCATTTCGGATCCGAAACTCTGTTATGGCGATTTTGCACTATCTTCGCTGGGACCCAACTTTGACGCACTGCGAGAAGTGATTGCGATGCCCAAATCTATGCACGGAGTGATGTGGACATAGAGCAACTTCCCTAGCACAAGTCCGTGTGGTCCCTTCTTTGATGGGGTCCCGGATCCTCAACTTCTAACTGTCTGAATCCGGGTTCTCGAAAAAGATGCACAAGCGTACCAAATGGTGAAAATTTCCAACCGTGGCCCAAACGGCGCCGAAGAGGCGTGAAATTCGAATCATGCATGGACAAATGTGTGGCAAGCAACCCGGATTGTTCTTGTTGTGTTCAGATGCGATTCGGACTCATTTCGGATCTAAAACTCTGTTATGGCGATTTTGCACTATCTTCGCCGAGACCCAACTTTGACGCGCTGGGGGAGAATTGATTGTGATGTCCAAATCCATGCACGGAGTGATGTAGACATAGAGCAACTTCCCTAGCACAAGTCCGTGTGGTCCATTCTCTGATGGGGTCTCGGATCCTCAACTTCTAGCTGTCCAAATCCGGGTTCTCGAAAAAGATGCACGAGCGTGGCAAATGGCAGAAATTTTCAACAGTGGCCCAAATGGCACCGAAGAGGCATGATGGCCCAAACGACGCCAAGAGGCATGAAAATCGAATCATGCATGGACAAATGTGTGGCAAGCAACCCGGATCTTTCTTGTTGTGTTCAATTGCGATTCGGACTCATTTCGGATCCGAAACTCTGTTATGGGGGGCGATTTTGCACTATCTTCGCCAGGGCCCAACTTTGACGCGCTCGGAGAATTGATTGTGATGCCAAAATCCATGCACGAAGTGATATGGACATAGAGCTGTGGACATAGAGCAGCTTCCCTAGCACCAGTCCGTGTGGTCCGTTCTCTGATGGGGTCCCGGATTCTCAACTTCTAACTGTCCGAATCCGGGTTCTCGACGAAAAAGATGCATGAGCGTGGCAAATGGCGAAAATTTCCAACAGTGGCCCAAATGGCGCCGAAGAGCCATGAAATTTGAATCATGCATGGACAAATGTGTGGCAAGCAACCCGGATCTTTCTTGTTGTGTTCAGATGCGATTCGGACTCATTTTGGACCCGAAACTCTGTTATGGCAATTTTGCACTATCTTCGCCCGGGACCCAACTTTGACGCGCTGGAAGAATTGATTGTGATGACCAAATCCATGCGCGGAGTGATGTGGACATAGAGAAACTTTCCTAGCACAAGTCCGTGTGGTCCGTTCTCTAATGGGGTCCCGGATCCTCAACTTCTAACTATCCGAAACCGGGTTCTCGAAAAAGATGCACGAGCGTGGCAAATGGTAAAAGTATCCAACCGTGGCCCAAACGGCACCGAAGAGGCATGAAAATCGAATCATGCATGAAAAAATGTGTGGTAAGCAACCCTGATCTTTCTTGTTTTGTTCAGATGCGATTCGGACTCATTTCGGATCCGAAACTCTGTTATGGCGATTTTGCACTGTCTTCGCCGGGACCCAACTTTGACGCACTGCGAGAAGTGATTGCGATGCCCAAATCCATGCACGGAGTGATGTGGACATAGAGCAACTTCCCTAGCACAAGTCTGTGTGGTCGGTTCTCTGATGGGTCCCGAATCCTCAACTTCTAACTGTCCGAATCCGGGTTCTCAAAAAAGATGCACGAGCGTGGCAAATGGCGGAAATTTCCAACCGTGGCCCAAACGACGCTGAAGAGGCATGAAAATCGAATCATGCATGGACAAATGTGTGGCAAGCAACCTGGATCTTTCTTGTTGTGTTCAGATGCGGTTCGGACTCATTTCGGATCCGAAACTTTGTTATGGGGGGAGATTTTGCACTATCTTCGCCAGGACCCAACTTTGACGCGCTCGGAGAATTGATTGTGATGCCAAAATCCATGCACGGAGTGATGTGGACAAAGAGCTGTGGACATAGAGCAACTTCCCTAGTACCAGTCCGTGTGGTCCGTTCTCTGATGGGTCCCCGGATCCTCAACTTCTAACTGTCCGAATCTCGTTCTCGACGAAAAAGATGCACGAGCGTGGCAAATGGCAAAAATTTCCAACAGTGGCCCAAATGGCACCGAAGAGGCATGAAATTGGAATCATGCATGGACAAATGTGTGGCAAGGAACCCGGATCTTTCTTGTTGTGTTCAGATGCGATTCGGACTCATTTTGGACCCGAAACTCTGTTATGGCAATTTTGCACTATCTTCGCCCGGGGACCCAACTTTGAGGCGCTCGGAGAATTGATTGTGATGCCAAAATCCATGCACGGAGTGATGTGGACATAGAGCAACTTCCCTAGCACAAGTCCGCGTGGTCCGTTCTCTGATGGGGTCTCGGATCCTCAACTTCTAGCTGTCCGAATCCAGGTTCTCGAAAAGATGCACGAGCGTGGCAAATGGCGAAAATTTCCAACCGTGGCCCAAAGGGCACCGAAGAGGCATGAAAATCGAATCATGCATGGAGAAATGTGTGGCAAGCAACCCGGATCTTTCTTGTTGTGTTCAGATGCGATTCGGACTCATTTTGGATCCGAAACTCTGTTATGGCGATTTTGCACTATCTTTGCCGGGACTCAATTTGACGCACTAAGAGAAGTGATTGCGATGCCCAAATCCATGCTTGGAGTGATATGGACATAGAGCAACTTCCCTAGCACAAGTCTGTGTGGTCCGTCCTCTGATGGGGTCTCGGATCCTCAACTTCTAACTGTCCGAATCCAGGTTCTCGAAAAAGATGCACAAGCGTAGCAAATGGTGGAAATTTCCGATCGTGGCCCAAACAGCGCCGAAGAGGCATGCATGAAAATCGAATCATGCATGGACAAATGTGTGGCAAGCAACCTGGATCTTTCTTGTTGTGTTCAGATGCGATTCGAACTTATTTCGGATCCGAAACTCTGTTATGGCGATTTTGCACTATCTTCGCCAGGACCCAACTTTGACGCGCTGGGAGAAGTAATTGCGATGCCCAAATCCATGCACGGAGTGATGTGGACATAGAGCAACTTCCCTAGCACAAGTCCGTGTAGTCCGTTCTCTGATGGGGTCCCGGATCCTCAACTTCTAACTCTCCGAATCCGGGTTCTCGAAAAAGATGCACGAGCATGGTAAATGGCGAAAATTTCCAACAATGGCCCAAACGGCAACGAAGAGGCATGCAAATCGAATCACCATGCACATCAACAAAACCAATTACTCTAAGAAGAGACCTACTTCACATGACAAGAACCAAGAAGCTAGAATTGCATTTGATCTAGCTCTACCAGGTGGTAGAGCCGTATCCAAACCTAGACCACATCGTAGAGCTAGAATGCTTTGAGGTCTAGCTCTACCATGTGGTGGAGCTAGAATTGCATTTGAGGTCTAGCTCTACCATGTGGTAGAGCTATAATGCATTGATCTAGCTCTGTACTAGCATAGCTTCTCCCCTCTCTCCTTCCTTGAAATTGTACTTTCCTGCCTTCACAATCAATTCTCCCACCAGCGCATCAAAGTTGGCTCCCAGGGCGAAGATAGTGCAAAATCGACATAACAGAGTTTCGGATCCGAAATGAGTCCGAATCGCAACACAAGAAAGATCCGAGTTGCTTGCCACACATTTGTCCATGCATGATTCGATTTTCATGCCTCTTCGGCGTCGTTTGGAAATTTTTGCCATTTGCCATGCTCGTGCTCTTTTTCGTCGAGAACCCGGATTTGGACAGTTAGAAGTTGAGGATCCGGGACCCCATCAGAGAAGGGACCAC
The DNA here is from genome assembly GCF_041138505.1 of Cibotium barometz. Taxonomy (NCBI): domain Eukaryota; kingdom Viridiplantae; phylum Streptophyta; class Polypodiopsida; order Cyatheales; family Cibotiaceae; genus Cibotium; species Cibotium barometz. Next base: position 39,095,491 of record NC_141086.1, read on the forward strand.
ACGAAAATGTGCTAGGAAAGTTGCTCTATGTCCGCATCACTCCGGGCATAGATTTGGGCATCGCAATCACTTCTCCGAGCGCGTCAAAGTTGGGTCCCGGCGAAGATAGTGCAAAATTGCCATAACAGAGTTTTGGATCCAAAATGAGTCCGAATCCCATCTGAGCACAACAAGAAAGATCCGGGTTGCTTGCCACACATTTTTCCATGCATGATTCGATTTTCATGCCTCTTCGGTGCCGTTTAGGCCACGGTTGGAAATTTTCGCCATTTGCCACGCTCGTGCATCTTTTTCGAGAACCCGGATTCGGACAGCTACTAAAAGTTGAGGATCCGGGACCCCATCAGAGAACGGACCACACGAACTTGTGCTAGGGAAGTTGCTCTATGTCTACATCACTCTGTGCATGGATTTGGGCATCACAATCAATTCTCCCAGCGCGTCAAAGTTGGGTCCCGGTGAAGATAGTGCAAAATCGCCATAACTGAGTTTCGGATCCGAAATGAGTCCGAATCGCATCTGAACACAACAAGAACGATCCGGGTTGCTTGCCACACATTTGTCCATGCATGATTCAAATTTCATGCCTCTTCGGCGCCGTTTGGGCCAATGTTAGAAATTTTCGCCATTTGCCACGCTCGTGCATCTTTTTCGAGAACCCGGATTTGGACAGTTAGAAGTTGAGGATCCCATTAGAGAACGGACCACACGGACTTGTGCTAGGGAAGTTGCTCTATGTCCACATCACTCCGTGCATGGATTTGGGCATCGCAATCACTTCTCCCGACGCGTCAACGACGAAGATAGTGCAAAATCGCTATGACAGAGTTTCAGATCCGAAATGAGTCCGAATCGCATATGAACACAACAAGAAAGATCGGGATTGCTTGCCACACATTTGCCCATGCATGATTCATTTTTCATGCCTCTTCCGCGCCATTTGGGCCACGGTTGGAAATTTCTGCCATTTGGCACTCTCGTGCACCTTTTTGGAGAACCGGGATTCGGACAGTTAGAAGTTGAGGATTCGGGACCCCATCAGAGAACGGACCACACGGACTTGTGCGAGGGAAATTGCTCTATGTCCACATCACTCCATGCATGGATTTGGGCATCGCAATCACTTTTCGCAGTGCGTCAAAGTTGGGTCCCGGCGAAGATAGTGCAAAATCGCCATAACAGAGTTTCGGATCCGAAATGAGTCCGAATCGCATCTGAACACAACAAGAAAGATCCAGGTTGCTTGCCACACATTTGTCCATGCATGATTCGAATTTCATGCCTCTTCGGTGCCGTTTGGGCCACTGTTGGAAATTTCTACCATTTGCCACGTTCGTGCATCTTTTTCGAGCTCGGATTCTGACTATTAGAAGTTGAGGATCCGGGACCCCATCAGAGAACGGACCACACGGACTTGAGTTGCTCTATGTCCACATCACTCCGTGCATGGATTTGGGCATTGCAATCACTTCTCCCAGCGTGTCAAAGTTGGGTCCCAGTGCCATTCAACACACTTGTTTATCTCCTTGGTTCTCGTCATGGTCTCTTCTTGGAGTAATTGGTTTTGTTGATTTGCATGGTACACAGCTAGATCAATGCATTATAGCTCTACCACATGGTAGAGCTAGACCTCAAATGCAATTCTAGCTCCAGCACATGGTAGAGCTAGACCTCAAAGCATTCTAGCTCTACGATGTGATCTAGGTTGGATACAGCTCTACCACCTGGTAGAGCTAGATCAAATGCAATTCTAGCTTCTTGGTTCTTGTCATGTGAAGGGTCCCGGCGAAGATAGTGCAAAATCGCCATAACAGAGTTTCGAATCCGAAATGAATCCGAATCGCAACTGAAGTCAACAAGAAAGATCCAGGTTGCTTGCCACACATTTGTCCATGCATGATTCGATTTTCATGCCTCTTCGGCGCCGTTTGGGCCACGGTTGGAAATTTCTGCCATTTGCCACGCTCGTGCATCTTTTTCTTCAGATTCGGATAGTTAGAAGTTGAGGATCCGAGACCCCATCAGAGAACGGACCACACGGACTTGTGCTAGGGAAGTTGCTCTATGTCCACATCAATTCGTGCATGGATTTGGGCATTGCAATCACTTCTCCCGGCGCGTCAAAGTTGGGTCCCAGCGAAGATAGTGCAAAATCGCCATGACAGAGTTTCGGATCCGAAATGAGTCCAAATCGCATATAAACACACAACAAGAAAGATCCGGATTGCTTGCCATACATTTTCCCATGCATGATTCGAATTTCATGCCTCTTCGGCGCCATTTGCACCACTGTTAGAAATTTCCGCCATTTGCCATGCTCGTGCATCTTTTTCGAGAACCCGGATTCAAATAGCTAGAAGTTGAGGATCCGGGACCCCATCAGAGAACGGACCACACGGACTTGTGCTAGGAAAGTTGCTCTATGTCCACATCACTCCGTGCATGGATTTGGGCATCACAATCAATTCTCCCAGTGCGTCAAAGTTGGGTCCCGGCGAAGATAGTGCAAAATTGCCATAATAGAGTTTCAGATCCGAAATGAGTCCGAATCGCACCTGAACACAACAAAAACAATCCGGGTTGCTTGCCACACATTTATCCACGCCTGATTCGAATTTCATGCCTCTTCCGCGCCGTTTGGGTCACGGTTGAAAATTTTTGCCATTTTCCACGCTCGTGCATCTTTTTCGAGAACCCGGATTCGGACAGCTAGAAGTTGAGGATCCGGGACCCCATCAGAGAACGGACCACATGGACTTGTGCTAGGGAAGTTTCTCTATGTCCACATCACTCCGTGCATGGATTTGGGCATCACAATCAATTCTCCTAGTGCGTCAAAGTTGGGTCTCGACGAAGATAGTGCAAAATCGCCATAACACAGTGTCGGATCCGAAATGAGTCCGAATCGCATCTGAACACAACAAGAACGATCCAGGTTGCTTGCCACCTATTTGTCCATGCATGATTCGAATTTCATGCCTCTTCGGTGCCGTTTGGGCCACTGTTGGAAATTTCCGCCATTTGCCACGCTCTTGCATCTTTTTCGTCAAGAATCCGGATTCGGACAGTTAGAAGTTGAGGATCCGAGACCCCATCAGAGAACGGACCACACGGATTGGTGATTGGAAAGTTGCTCTATGTCCACATCACTCCGTGCATGGATTTGGGCATCACAATCACTTCTCCCGGCGTGTCAAATTTGGATCCCGACGAAGATAGTGCAAAATTGCCATGAGAGAGTTTCGGATCCGAAAGTCCGAATCGCATATGAACACCACAAGAAAGATCCGGATTGCTTGCCACACATTTGCCCATGCATGATTGGAATTTCATGCCTCTTCGACGCCATTTGGGCCACTGTTGGAAATTTCTGCCATTTGTCACGCTGGTGCATCTTTTTCGAGAACCTGGATTCGGACAGCTAGAAGTTGAGGATCCGGGACTCCATCAGAGAACGGACCACACAGACTTGTGCTAGGGAAGTTTCTCTATGTCCACATCACTGCGTGCATGGATTTGGGCATCGCAATCACTTCTCCCGGCGCGTCAAAGTTGGGTCCCAACGAAGAAAGTGCAAAATCACCATGACAGAGTTTCGGATCCGAAATGAGTCCGAATCGCATATGAACACAACAAGAAAGATCCGGATTGCCCATGCATTATTTGATTTTCATGCCTCTTTGTCGCCATTTGGGCCACGGTTGGAAATTTTCGCTAGTTGGCATGCTCGTGCATCTTTTTCGAGAACCCGGATTCGCACAGTTAGAAGTTGAGGATCCGGGACCCCATCAGAGAATGGACCACACGGACTTGTGCTAGGGAAGTTGCTCTATGTCCACATCACTCCGTGCATGGATTTGGGCATCGCAATCGCAGTGCGTCAAAGTTGGGTCCCGCAGCGAAGATAGTGCAAAATCGCCATAACAGAGTTTCGGATCCGAAATGAGTCTGAATCGCATCTGAACACAACAAGAAAGATCCGGGTTGCTTGCCACACATTTGTCCATGCATGATTCGAATTTTATGCCTCTTCGGTGCCGTTTGGGCCACTGTTGGAAATTTCCGCCATTTCCCACGCTCGTGCATCTTTTTCGAGAACTTGGATTCGGAGAATTAGAAGTTGAGGATCCGGGACCTCATCAGAGAACGGACCACACGGACTTGTGCTAGGGAAGTTGCTCTATGTCCACATCACTCCGTGCATGGATTTGGGCATCGCAATCATTTCTCCCAGCGCGTCAAAGTTGGGTCCCAGTGCCATTCAACACACTTGTTGATCTCCTTGGTTCTCGTCATGGTCTCTTCTTGGAGTAATTGGTTTTGTTGATTTGCATGGTACACAGCTAGATCAATGCATTATAGCTCTACCACATGGTAGAGCTAGACCTCAAATGCAATTCTAGATTCACCACATGGTAGAGCTAGACCTCAAAGCATTCTAGCTCTACGATGTGGTCTAGGTTGGATACAGCTCTACCACCTGGTAGAGCTAGATCAAATGCAATTCTAGATTCTTGGTTCTTGTCATGTGAAGTAGGTCTCTTCTTAGAGTAATTGGTTTTGTTGATCTGCATGGTACATAGCTAGTAGATCCGGGTTGCTTGCCACACATTTGTCCATGCATGATTCGATTTTCATGCTTTTTCGATGCCATTTGGGCCACGGTTGGACATTACCGCCATTTACCACGCTCGTGCATTTTTTTCGAGAACCCGGATTCGGACAATTAGAAGTTGAGGATCCGGGACCCCATCAGAGAACGGACAACACGAACTTGTGCTAGGGAAGTTGCTCTATGTTCACATCACTCCGTGCATAAATTTGGGCATCGCAATCACTTCTCCCAGCGCGTCAAAGTTGGGTCCCGGCAAAAATAGTGCAAAATCGCCATAACAGAGTTTCGGATCCGAAATGAGTCCGAATCGCAACTCAACACAACAAGAACGATCCGGGTTGCTTGCCACACATTTGTCCATGCATGATTCGATTTTCATGCCTCTTCGGCACCGTTTGGGCCACGGTTGGAAACTTCTGCCATTTGCCACGCTCGTGCATCTTTTTCAAGAGCCCGGATGATTCGGACAGTTAGAAGTTGAGGATCCGGGAACCCATCAGAGAACGGACCACACGGACTTGTGCTAGGTAAGTGGCTCTATGTCCACATCACTCCCTGCATGGATTTGGCCATCGCAATCAGTTCTCCCAGTGCGTTAAAGTTGGTCCGACGAAGATAGTACAAAATTACCATAATAGAGTTTCGGATCCAAAATGAGTCCGAATCGCATCTGAACACAACAAGAAAGATCCAGGTTGCTTGCCACACATTTTTCCATGCATGATTGGATTTTCATGCCTCTTCGGTGCCGTTTGGACCACGGTTGGAAATTTTCGCCATTTGCCACGCTCGTGCATCTTTTTTGAGAACCCAGATTTGGACAGTTAGAAATTGAGGATCTAGGACCCCATCAGAGAATGGACCACACGAACTTGTGATAGGGAAGTTGCTCTATGTCCACATCACTCCGTGCATGGATTCGGGCATCACAATCACTTCTCCCAGCGCATCAAAGTTGGGTCTCGGCGAAGATAGTGCAAAATCGCCATAACAGAGTTTCGGATCCAAAATGAGTCCGAATCGCGACAACTGAACACAACAAGAAAGATCCGAGTTGCTTGACACATATTTGTCCATGCATGATTCGATTTTCATGCCTCTTCGGCGCTGTTTTGGGCCACGGTTGGAAATTTCCGCCATCTGCCACGCTCATGAATCTTTTTCGAGAACCCGGATTCGTACAGTTAAAGTTGAGGATCCGAAATCCCATCAGAGAACGGACCACACGGACTTGTGCTAGGGAAGTTGCTCTATGTCCACATGTGACATCACTCCGTGCATGGATTTGGGCATCGCAATCACTTCTCCTAATATACTTACTCCAACTTGATGTAGTTGAAATTTGGAATAATGTGACATTATGAATTGGTTGTTGAATATGACAAGAAGCACAGTTACGAACAAGTTTTTCAGCATCCGCATGCATGGTAGGCCACCATTGCCCATCCTCAGTTATACGTCGCACACAAGTAGTAGAGCTGATGCATGGATTCCACCAATACCCTCATGTGCCCATTCCAAGATCTCCTCATATTGGTCAGGGTTAGGTATAAGCTGCAATACTCCATCATTACCTTGACAATATAATCTCCCTGAGATTAACTTGAATGGTTGCCATAGGTCCACATTGGGACCCGCTAGTTGTATCTTCCCACTTGTCAAAATTTCTAAGATGGGTTCAGACCATTTAGGAGCTGTCTCTACAAGGAAAAGTGTTGAATCTAACATATCATCATCCACACCCACAGGAGATTCTCCAGAGGTGATTCGAGACAAATGATCTGCCCTTAGATGAGTTGTTCCTTTTCGGACTGCCACTTCAAAATCAAACTCAAGAAGGATGACAAACCACCTCACAATCCTTCCAGTTGCACAAGGCTTATTCACCAAATATAGCAGTGCTTGATGGTCCACAAAAAATATAAATTTGTTTGCCAAAAGGTAATGGCGAAATTTTTTCACTGCATATATCATTGACAAACCTTCTCTTTCTGTTGTGGTATAATTCTTCTCAGCATTGTTCAACTGTCGACTAGCATATGAGATTGGGAAATCCTTATTATGTTCTCCCGATTGAGCCAAAATACATCCAATTGCAAAGTTTGAAGCATCAATATGGACATGAAAGATTTGGTTCCAATCTGGTGCCCGTAAGATGGGTGCAGTCACTAATGCTTGCTTCAACTTTTCAAAGGATTCCTCACACTCATCAGTCCAATTAAACTTTATAAGAAGAGCATATAATGGTCTGGCTAGGACAGCGTACATGTAGATGAATCGATGATAATAGCCACAATGTCCCATGAATATTTGTACCCCTTTAGGGTTGATAGGCCGAGGTAATGAGACAATGACATCAATTTTATCCATATCTGTTGAAATCCCATTGCGAGAAACAATATGGCCCAAAATTTTCCCTTGTCTTACCATGAATTTGCACTTGTCAGGATTCAAGCATATACGATAAACTTGACACTTTTGAAACACAAGTCTGAGGTGTTCTATATGATCATCACGCTCTTGTGAGTGAACATGAAAATCATCCATGAAGATCTCAAGAAATTGCCTAAGGTACTCCTTGAATACATGACTCATTAATCGTTGAAAGGTTGCTGGTGCATTTGTTAGACCAAATGGCATAACACGATAGGCAAAGATGCCATCTTCAGTAGCAAAGGCTATCTTGTGTTGATCCTTTGGATCAATTGACACTTGATTGTAACCGGAGAATCCATCCAAGAAACTATATGCCTTTTTCCCTGCAACTCGTTCGAAAACATGATCCGTGATTGGAAGTGGGTAATGGTCATGTACAGTAGCTGCATTTACCTTCTTGAGGTTTACACATACTCGAAGTTTTCCATTTTTCTTGGGCACCACTACAATAGGAGAGACCCATTCAGTGTGTTCAATCTCATAGATAAATTCTTCCTCTAAGAGCTTGTCTATTTCTTCTTTTATCTTTCATGCAAAATTCTCATTGTAAGTATAAGGACGTTGCTTGGAAGGCTTTGCATCCTCTCACAATGGAATTGTATGCTGACATATGCTTGGATCAACTCCCTTGAGGTCTTTATAACTCCAAGCAAAAACATCGCGATACTCCTTTATTGTTTGAATTATTAACTTCTCCTCATCTAAGGACAAGTCTGTGGCAATCCACACATAGCAAGGCTCTTCTCCTGGCTTGGCGATATCAATTTTTTTTGCATCTTCTGGACCATCATATGAAACCCCTGGCATGCTTGGCTTTTGTCGCATAGGCTGTTGAAGAACAATCTTCCGATCTTGAAGAGTGTACTGTGTGAAGTTGGGGGGAACATTGAGACCTTGTTCTTGTCCACTTGAGTCGTCACTCATTGAAGACCATGCGGTTTTGAGCTCTCTTTTGCAATCTTGCATCAGAGTTTTTTGTTCAACCGTTATCTTTGCACTTCCGACACTCTCTTTTGAATCTGTTTGTTGAGACTTGAGTTTTTGTTTTGGTCTCTTTGTTTTTTTACGATTTTTGCTAACAGTTTTTAGCTTTTCTCTTGGTTGGAATCCATCTGATCGTTTTACTTGGTCTTTGATACTATCTTGTGCTGTGACATAGTATAGATATCCATTCTTTCCTGAGAAGTGAGGTGGTGGTCGAGAGTGTTCATTCTTAAACTCCTTGTCTTCTTTTTGTTTTCTCTCACATCGTTCCCTTTCATCTTGTTTACGGATTCTCTTATGGCTCTTACAGCATTTACGTTTAGGTCGGCTTCGAGGGATCTCTATTTGAACCTCCCTTCCTCTCAAGAGTAGGCGTGCCTTTCCTAACTCTTCCTCGGGGATTATCACATCATCTTCAAAATCAGAGTCCCATCCATCTTCCTTATTAGAATCATTAGCAGATTCGAGGGTTAAATCCTCCACTGAGACTTCCTCTACATGCAGTGCTGTTGTGGATGCATCCCCATAGTACAAATCATCTAGAAGGTCATGTGGTTGTACCATTTGTATAGGAATAATGTCATATCCATCTGAGTCACAAAATTAAATTGGCTTAGGTAAAGCACATGTCGATAATGTTGCAAGGACATGACTCCATTCTAGTGGATCAATTAAGTGCTCAGGGAAGGGTTGTGGAATGTATGCCTCATTTGATACACTTCGATTACCCTTAAGTCTCTCAGTGTTGAAATCCTTACATGAGGCTCCACACATCCACAGATCTTCTCGCCCATCTGACAATGTAACTCTTGAGCCCTCAGATGAAGCAGAATCAAACTCATCTATTGGAGACCTTGTTACATCACGATATGAGTGATTCTTTAGGTTGACCCTTGTGATGACACAATCATGTCGGAGGTACAAATAATTGTATCCCCAGTCTTGAATCATTTGAAATTGTCGCATGAATGGTCTACCCAATATCACTTCATAGTTTGGATGTTTTCCAAAATCCACTACTGCAAATGTGTGCTCATATTCAATCCCACATGTGGTGACCAATATATTCTCTAGCAGCCTAATGGGATGTTCTAAGCTTCCATCTGCTAGCTGCAAGCGCCTCCTGGTACTCCTAATAGCTGGTTTGCTCCACTTTTCCCAAATGGACCTTGTCACAATGCCCACTCCTGCACCACTGTCAAGTATTGCAGTTGAAGCTACTTTTCGCACTTCTAATGGGAGGGTCGCATTTCCCTGGTCGTCCTCACAAAATTTTCCTACTTTGTTGATAGGAACTGGCATAACATGCTTTGTCTCAGGGTGTATAGTATAGTGATGGTGACCCTTTTGTAGCAATACATGCTCTGATAAACGTGTGGCAATATCATTCCACAACTCAGGTCGAAGCTTTATTAAATCAAGCAAAGGTAAGGTACAAGCCACTGGTGTTGACAAAATAGCTTGCACGATACCCATATCCATCTCTTTTGTTAACCTTCTATGCATGGAGGGTATCCTCAAGGTTTGAGAACAGTTCTCATATTCTCCCAAATAAGATGGTAGGGTTTTCATTGTATGCTTACTTCTAGGAGAAACAATTGTTTGAACTTCCTCCTGGATGCTTGGGCATCTAAAGTTGTTTTCTGTGCCCCTGGTAAAATCCACCTCAGAGAATGGAGGTGAAATAATAGAGGACATATTCTCATTATCTTTCTCATGAACTGCTGCCCACATCTCATTTGCCATGTCCTCGTTAGCATCAATAACTTCATCATTACATGGGAAGGCAAGACTAGGTGGTGGCAGAATGCCTTCTTTCAATGGGGTGTCAATTGGTGCAGACTTTTCGCTATGAGCTTGGGAGATCAGCTAACTTTTCATTTCCCAACTTGATGACACTTCTGGTATGGTTTCTAATGTTGGCTTAAGAGAGATTGGGCCCTGAGGGATAGGTGGTGGTGGGCCCTCAAGTATTGATTGAGCTTCCCTAATGAGTTGCTGATGTACAGCTAGATTGATCTTCTCCTCACGAGGGTTTGGGTATTCTTGAAGCTTCTTGGGTAGCTCAGATAAAGCTGCAATGCGACTTCTATGAGCATCAATGATGGCATCTAGAGTCTCGTTCACCTTATCCACAAAAACAGAACCCCCTGAACTATCCTCGGTTGTACTAGCCTCATCTTGTTTAGCACTAGGCCCAGGTTGATGTTGATGCTCCTCATGCACTTCTTGGGATGTAAAAGCTTGATCTTTCATGTTTTGTTTAGAGACTTCTTGAGAACTAGTGGATGCGCTCTTAGTTTGCTTGTTGCGGTTCTTTTTCCTCCTAGTGGTCCTTTTTTCTATTGGAATGTAGGGTCTTGTCCACTAGATTTGCCTTTGCATCCCTAGTTTGAGGTGTCTCATCAGTCTGCATTTCGGCATTTCGTGTCTGTGATCTAGTCATGACTCTAAGTGGCACGACGTCCTCATTCTCTGATGAAGGTGGCGATGGAACTGCCTCTACAAAGTTGAGTGAGACCTTTGGTTGAGAGGTAGTTTCCTCATGTGGTTTCAGCAAACAATCCTTTGGAAAGTGTTCTACACAACACCCTAGACAATATCTTTCAATTGGTGGAAACTGTGGTACTGTTGTATTGGATCGAGCTGCTTGTCTTGGGCGATGTGGACAATCACGAGCCCAATGGGGTTCTCCGCACTCATAACAGGGGCCCATTAGTTTGGCTTCTACTTTCCTTTGTTGCCATTGACCTGAGGGGCCTGGAGTCCTAGGTTGGTAGCCGCCTAGCAACATCAAAGAATTTTGTTCCCCTGGTTAAGGTTCCAGTGCTTGGCTTGGATATGCGGGATTTTCAAGGAGATTTTCCTTGGATGAATATGATGCATATTCCTCCTCCACATAGCTTGGGTTTACCAAGTCTCTACACATATTTGAATTGTTGTAGTCAACAAACCTCACAGGAGCAGTCCCAGGAGCAAGAGGTTGAGCTCCAAGTACAGGTCGTGCTTTCTCTTGTGCCATCGGTGGCTTACGTTCAAAATTAGTATGTTGTTGATGCATTTGTGGAGCCACTGCACCCCTTTGTTGCTCACACTCTTGTCTCATTCTTGCAATGCGAGTACATTCCTGTGTGGTGTGGGTAAAATTCCAAGCACAGGCCTGGTACACTTCTTTGTGGGTAGGTTTGTGACTAGAGGAGAAAAGGTATTACATTCTTCGGTTTTATGGTTACCTCCACACGCTCCACAAAGATGAGGACCTGTAGGTAGTACACTCCTCATTCACTGCTGCTGCTGCTGCTGTTGTTGTGGCTGCATGGGTGGGCGATAGGTTTGTCCCAATCTCCTTAGTACTAGGTTAGCTATGTGGTCTGGATTTACTAGTGCGCTAGACCCTGAACTTTGGTCATCACCCCACTGATCTCTAGGTTTCACCTCAGGGCTAGTACCATCTTGGAATTTGAAGTTAGCTGTGAAATCCATAGCATCATGGCAACACTCATTGAAATTTGTATGCTTCTTTGCATAGAGATGTGTGTGCAGTGTTGAATTTTTGAGTCCTTTTAAGAAGAGAGAAATTAATCAACTCTAGGTGGGCTTCTCATCTTCTGGGCAATGATTAATGTACTGCTTCATCCTATTTACACAGTCTCTAACACTCTCAGTCTCGCCTTGCTTGAAAGAGTAGATGTTTGCTACCGTGTCATGTTGAATCCCCATCAAGGAAAAAGCAGCAATGAATCTCTCTTCCAAAACTTATAAAGAAGATTTGTCTGAAGCCTCTAGTGCTGCCTGAAACCAAGCAACGGAGTGACCCCAAATCCTTCAATTTGCATATGCTTGTCAGTCACTTGCTCAGCTCGAACTGCTTGCCTAAATGCTGCTACATGGTCATATGGATCTCCCGACCCTTCGTACTTCTTTACCAGTTTCTGAAGAGTTGATGGCCTTACTTGTCTTGAATACTCATCATAGGGCCTACGGCTTCTCACTCTCAGTGGCAACTGTTCCTCTCTTTGGTAAGATGGTCCACATGCATCCCAAATTAGTGTGGGTCCCCTATTACCTGCCTCACCAACCCCCTCCAAAGATCTTGTTACCCGCATTTCAGGAGGTGCATTAATGGGAGGCGGAGTTGGCTCCCCTACCCTCCGATTGTCATAGTGAGAGAAACGTTGCTGTGGTGAGATCTGTGGTCGCACTTTTGGTGTAGGATAATATCTTGGTGCTAGAGTTGGGCTACTTGCAGTGGTCCACTTTGATGTTGAGGGTCCCTCTCTAGTGAACTCTCGTAAGGGAGGAGCAACAGTTTCTCCAAAAAAGGATCTCTCCTGGTTTAGCTGTATTAGTTGAGAACACTTCCATGAATAATGATTGTCCTCTCCATGTGAGCTCACGAATCTCCTTCCGATCTAAGGTTCGGTATTCATTGGCCCATTTATCAACGATTCGGTTCTTGTGTCCTGCAAGCTTCTCGACTACCACCACAAGTGCTAGAGGAAGATCTAGCTCTGGCAATCTAGTTGTGGCATAATATCCTTCTAAAGAGTCCTTATAGACCTCTTGAAGTGGGTCATCCTGAAAGACCTTTGTCACTGGAATTTGTCGTACAAACTCCCATTGGTTCTCAGCCCCCTGATCCATTTTGCTCTTGCCTTTCATGTCCCTTTCCAAATTTAGATCTACTCAAAGTAAATCATCTATGGATGGCTTTGAGGACTGGGCATTGGATGGTCCAGGCATGTCCATCTCAATGAGCCAATCATTTCTAGACTCCCTTGCTCCAGAAGGCTTTAATAAATCTAGGAACTCACTCTTAGAGAGCTCTCCTAATTTGTCTACATTCTCAGGATGATAGGTGACTTCGTAGCGAACACCATCTCCACCCATGTACATGTTACCCTGGTCATTGACTAGAGGTGCTCTATCAAGCTCTGAGAAAAAGTCTGCGATCTTAACGAGATACCGTTGTTGTGGATCCCTAAAGATCTCAGCTCCTTGAGCATTCGTGTAGACATATTGAAGTCTCACATTGAGTGGTAACCCCATGGTGTTGGCTTCAAATGGATTAAAAGATCTTGTGGGTGTCCTATTTGAGGCTAAGGGATGACTATTTGATAGCCCTAGATTGTCCATAGACAATGAGCTAGTTGTCCTGGAAAGGGTATCAGATTGGGATTCGGAAAAGGTTTCAGCAATATCTGCCAAATTTTCTACCGATTGGGTCCCACTTTCCTGCGTAGGTACTCTAGAAGGTGCCCTAGGCCCTATGGCCGTGTCTATATGGCACCCCGACCGCAAGTGCATAAGGTCAAATTTTAAGGGGTTTTTTTTTAATTTTTTTAATTTTTTTAATTTTTAATTTTTTAAAAAAAAATCCAAAAAATTTCAAGTTGGCTCAAACTTTGCCAGAATCCATTTTGAACCCCCTCAAACACATTAGGCCAAAAAAAATAGCGTATTTTTCGGATCAAAAATCGCCTAAAATTTACCAGTTTCCCATACTGACTCACTATGGGAAAATGGTTCCGGGACCGAAATTTCAACGATGGGTGTTTTCTAACTCCTCTCGAAAAGTTAGATAACCTCCCAAATTTTTGCGGCAGAAAATGGAAAATTTTGCAGACTTTTTTTTTTGCGTACCCTTTTATCCGGTGCGATGGCGGTCTTTATGGTACGCTGTGTGGGTCTCTCCGCCCGATGCGCTGTTCTTTTATTACTATTTTTTTTTCTTTTTTGAAATGCGTGTGCAGTGAACTCAATGTGTGTGCAACTGTCAGATTTACAGCGAATTCAATACATGTGCAGGGAACTCAATGCGTGTGCAGCTCTGAAATTTGCAGCAAATTCGAAATGTTCAATCTTCATGTGTGTGTACAGATTTCAGTTTCTCTACATGTGCAGGTTTAGCAGAGAACAAAAATGCAGGTTTAACAGATAACTAAAATGCACAAAATTAAAGATGCAGAAAAGTAAACAAAGCTAAGAACAGAAAATAAAACGAACATGCAGAAAATTGAAACTGTAAAAATTATCCTCAAACAGAATGACAAAAATGCAAAAACAAGCCTCTCTCTTTCGCACAAAAAATGAAATTTGCAGGTTTAGCGCCTACCTCCAATCCTTCCCGTGTGTCGAATCCTTGTCCTGACCTCAAGGGAGAAGCGTAGCTCGCCAATCGCACTCAAATTGCAAGACAAATAAAGAGAATTTAACAATAGATTAGTCTTAAATAAATACCAAAATTAGTCCCAAAGCCTGCTCTCCTATCCAACAGTTTTGCAATCGATTGGAGCTTAACAAGGAGTGGTAGTGTGTGTATGGTGCTCAACTAATGTAGGCACTCGCTCCCCGGCAGCGGCGCCATTGTAGAGCGGTTCTCTCTACCGTGCAATATAGTGCTCATAGAGTACTACCGATCGACAAATGTGTTAAGAAACACAATGTCAATCCGAGGACTCGACCCGATAAGTGCATGAAGGCTTATCCCATGAGGGAGAGTTCACATACACAAACCACCACTTGACGATTCAACCATTCAACACCTCAATCAATCTCTCAATCCCTTAAATCCACTACACTAATCAAGATAACAAGCAATGCATAGCAATCTCTTAGTCCCATTCAAACATTGATTAAATCTTAGCTTTCCCTAATGCGTGCAAATCCATAAGCATGCATCTGCTAACCCACAAGCTTAAGCAAGCAGAGAATGTAACATTCACAAACCCACAAGCTCATAGAGAGAGTCTATCCATGAATAACTCATTGCCAAAGAAGTGGGCAAGAGCTTGCATCAATGGAGACTACACACACACACTACAAGCATGCAGCATACACAAGAGAAAGAAAGAAGCATTCAACTAATCATAGATTAATCTACTTCAATGATGCTAAAACAGATTAAGAGAAAGAAGTGGAGCTATACTCATTGGAGCTTGATGCTCATTAGAGTATAATAGAGAGAGAGTTAGGGAGCTGCCATAGCTTGAGAGCTCAAGAGCTTCACTCAATAGCTTATGAGAATGACCAAAAACGTCCACTTTCTTTAGCTAACCTCTCTTTTGTAGAGATGTCACTAACCCTAACCCTAGGCCTCTTTCACACATGGGCGGACAACCCCATAAGTGAGCCTTGCTTAATACACTTAGAACTCTCATTTAGAACCCACATTGGCCTAAAACGATTTACATTGCACTTCGGCACAAAAATATGAAAAAATTATGTGCGTCTTTATGTTCCCATGGCTACAATTCCGCTCTCTCGCATTAATTGCTTCCGACCTCCTTCCATAATCCGTGTTCCCGTGAGTGTTCGCGTGGAACAGTTGTGCGTTATCTTGAACTCAAATTCTTGTAATAAGAGCATCTATTTGGCCAACTTACCTGCCAAGTCTGGTTTATTTATTAGGTACAAGAGAGCTTTGTGATCTACATTAAATTCAAACATCTTACCCAGCAAGTATTGCTTGAACTTCTTGATGGATTAAATCTTTCCTAGTGGCTCCTTCTCTGTGGGCACGCTTTTGACCTTACCGGTGGGCATGCTCTAGTAAGCAATGCATGAAATGGCTCAGCTAAGTGGCCTCCATAGATTTTTGTGAGCCAACAAAGGAAAAATGGTGATGTCCAAGTTTTTGCCACCTTAGCTGTGTATCCCGTCATGGGCAACTAATGTGGAGAAGGCATATATAGGCAGTGCATTCAACAATGCCAATAAAGCCCTCCTTGTGTACTTGCTTTTTGCGTGGCAAGCTCAACGCTTGGAAGTCGTGTGCTCGCTCTATTTTTTCCAAAAAACATGATATTTTCTCGTTCTTTTTTGGTTTTGGATAGCCTCCTCCATGCACAGTAGACTCGTCTGTACCATCCTGTCTGTGCTCCTTGCATTAGAGCACTCCCAATGGTCTACATCACAGGCGTTGACAAACACATGTAACACTAGGTCTTAGTTGGTGTGGGGTGCTAGAGGACGGGAGCTACTGCTTGATAGCATATTCTTGTTGCCATTCCGGAATGTCTCTCATCCGATTCAGACTAGACATATTATTCTTCACCAGGCTATACAAGGGCACTACCATGTTAAATGGAAACCTCATGAATCTATTGTGCCACTTGATTAGCGCTACGATTCTTGCAAGCTCTGTGGCATTTTTGGGTGGATGTAGCTTCACAATGATAGCGACTTTGGCCAGAGCCACAACCAACCCTTCCACAAACACTATGTCCCAAGAGAGATCCACTAGCTATCACAAATGCACACTTGGCTAGATTTAGGCTTAGTCTGTCCTTCCTGCACTTTTCCAGGAACATTGTGAGCTGTGTTATGTTTTCTTCTTTCTTTCCGAACACACTAAAGTCGTCCACTTGAACACCCTCATTAAGGTGGGCAGATATTCATAGAATATCTCCTAAAGCATCCTTTGGAATGTAGTAAGAGCGTTTTTCAGCATGAATGTCATCACATTGGAGGAAAATGCTCCACATTCAATTATAGAAGCTGTCTTTTCCTTATCTTCCTGGGCCATTTGCACACCTGGTTGTACCAACTAAATCCATCCAGAAAAGAATATATTTTATGATCTACTACTGCATCTAGCAACAAGGAATCAATGAAAGTGTCAAGTAGCTTATAATAGCATGTGGTAGCTCGACCGGATGCGGAGTCCATATGCCAGAGTGCGGACGGTGGGTGCATCTCGGGTCTAGGTGTGAGGGTGCCTAAGTCGGAGCACTTGGGCGGTTGGGTAGGCTTATGAGTAGGTAGGCCCCTATAAGTACCCGAAAGTGTGGTGTTATTTACATTATCCTCTATGGCTTGGTGGTGACTAGAGCTCTTGGCCCTCTTTGACTATGGTGACTAGAGCTCTTGTTTTTCTAGGGTGTGCCCTGCCTCTGTGTGGAAGAGGAATGTTGATATGTGTGCGATTGTAGAAAGTACCCATTTTGGGGCGTGAGACAGTTGGGGTTTGCAAGGCATGAAGCTCATAATGGCTCTCCTTAGGGCATCCAAGACATGCTTCCCTAGACAGCTACATTGGGAAAACAAATAGGCAAACCAACTAGCAAGACTAGCCAAGTGACTAGGTAAAGTTGATTCATAATACCTTTGAATGATTCAATGTGACTAGACATGGATGTGAATTGAAGCTTGCCCAGAAGATTATGGAGATACAGAATCTCTGTTAGTAATAGTTTCCTTCTCAAACATAGTGATAAGATAGTCCCTGTAAGATTCCTCCCCAGCCTCTCAAAATGTCCAGCATCTTCCCCTATAATCAATCCCTCTTCAGAAATATAAAAGACCTTATTTCTAACTGTTTTAATCTAGAGAGAGAAAATATTCTAGAGAGAGAATATTCAGATTTTTAATATTTTTGGATAGAAAATTATCTCATCTTATTAAAATAAGTTCCCCTGAAACAGAAATTCAAAAAGAACTTTCCAATGTGCAATTGGAATTAATTGGAAATGGGTATAAAGGACCTTAGCCTAAGGGTCTAGATTTTCAGAAATTTTTGGATTATGGTCCAATTAAGGTTCCTATGGGCCAATAGCATCAATCCATGTGTAGGGAGGAGATAAATCCAATTTGTAAAAGAAGATACCCAAAAATGAGTAAATGCTCACATAAGATGAAGAGTTGAAAATGTACAAGGTTTATTAGTAAAAAACTATGAGCAATATTAAAAATATGAGATATTTTGGGTATCCAAAAATGAGTAAATGCTCACATAAGATGAAGAGTTGAAAATGTACAAGGTTTATTAGTAAAAAACTATGAGCAATATTAAAATGATTCCATTATGACACATATGTAAGGAAGGGGAGTTCTTTAAAGGAGGTGCATATTTCACATAAAATGAAGAGTTGAAAATGTACAAGGTTTATTAGTAAAAAAACTATGAGCAATATTAAAATGATTCCATTATGACACATATGTAAGGAAGGGGAGTTCTTTAAAGGAGGTGCATATTTCACATGCTTGAATGAGTTTTAAACTCATAAAAATTGAGATATTTCATCTCTCCTCTCTCCTCATTCAAGTCTAGTTCCAAAAAGTTAGCTTAACTGACCTAAAAATGGTCAAATATTGACCAAACTGATTTAGAAAATTCTAGAATCAGTTTGTTTGGTTAGGAGCTCAATTTTTCCTATAAATAGAAGCCTCCCCCTTGTTGAAAAATATATAGTGTTTATGCATCGTTACTCTACTCCACCTAAGCCAAGAACTGTGAATTCATTTAATAATTCACTAGTTTTTGGAGCTTCCCTCTTTCTTCAATCCCCATTGGTGGCTCCATCAACATACTTAACCAATTGATTGGTTGGGGGCCTCTACCGTGAACAAAGAATCAAGCAATTTGTAAGGTAATTAGTGAATATTGATCTTTTCTATAATTTCTCAATGTTTCTCTCTTCTCAACCCCTCTCAAGCTTGAGAAGCTTAATTGGTATGGTTTGTTAAATGCTATTGAAGTTAATTGGTGAATAGTAGTGAAGAGTTACATAATTTAATAAATGCTATTGAAGTTAATTTCCATTTATGTTTAAATTCTAATGGTTTTTATGTAATTTCTCTCTCTCACTCAAGAAATGGTCATACTCATGACCCATTCTCAATCCAAATCAAGCTTTTCATAACGCTTTTCCTTAACCCAAGATTAAGCTATGCTTGAGGCCAAATTAATAGCTTTTTTCTATGCTTTTAGTTTATGTATATTGATGATTCAATCCATTATGGATTAATGATCCAATTAGACATCATTTTAATTATTTCCTTAATGATAAGCTTTATCCCTTAGAAAAATTGAGATTTATCAGTCATAGCAGCAGAGCTATGGCAAAATTTTTATAAAAATTATGCATAAAATAATTTCATTCAAAGCATAAAAAAGGGACTTCCTACCATATTCTAGGAATTATCATCCTAGATTAATTGAAAGAATTTCATTATAATCATGGAGAAATTGAATTTTAATATCATGCATAAAGGATAAGTTTTTATATCAAAAGTGTTATTTTTACCATTTTTATTTCATGCATAGAAGTATGCATAATGGATAAATTTTTATATCAAAAGTGTTATTTTTACCATTTTTATTTTCATACATAGAAGTATGCATAAAGGATAAACTTTTATTTCAAAAGTGTTATTTTTACCATTTTTATTTCATGCATAGAAGTATGCATAATGGATAAATTTTTATATCAAAAGTGTTATTTTTACCATTTTTATTTTCATACATAGAAGTATGCATAAAGGATAAATTTTTATATCAAAAGTGTTACTTTTATCATTTTTATTTTGATGCATAGAAGTATGCATAAGAGTTTATTATTTTATTATAAAAGTGTTACTTTTATCGTATTTGGATTTCATGCATAGAAGTATGCATAAAAGATATTCTTTTTATACTAAAAGTGTGATTTTCATCATAAAGGGATTTTATGCATAACTTAGATGCATAAGAGAAATTCTTTTATTCTAAAAGTGTAATTCCTACCAAATTGAATTTATGCATAGGAAGATGCATAAAAGAATATTGATTCAAAAGTGTCATTCTCATCTAAATTGAATTCAATCATAGGAAGATGCATGAAAGATTGAATTTTAATTCAAAAGTATCATTTTCATTTAAAATGAATTTATGCATAGGAAGATGCATAAAAGATTGATTTTTATTTCGAAAGTATTAATCTCCTTAAATGGAATTTATGCATAAATAAATGCGTAAAGAAATCTTATATCAAATATAAGAATTCTCTTATATTCTATAAATAGAAATGAGATGTGATAGGATGTGATAAGAGGTGTATAAGATGTGATAAGAGGTGATAAGATGCTTATGAAATAAGTTAGGAGGTGATAAGATGAATTAAGATGTATATGGGATGAGGTAAGAAGTGTATGTTATAGGATAAGATGTATATGGGTTGTGATAGGGCGAGAATGCATGTGATGTAAAAGATTAGATGTGAAGGCATATGGGGTTATATGAATGGGAATGTGAAAATGGATGTATGTATGTGGATGTGTGGATGTGGAGATGGGAGTGTGGATGTATGAATGTGAAAATGGATGTATGCATGAAGATATATATGCATAGATGTGAATGTGGATGTAGATGTGGATGTATAGATGTGAATGTGAATGTGAATGTGGATGTATGCATGAGGATGTATATGCATAGATGTGAATGTGGATGTAGATGTGGATGTATAGATGTGAATGAGAATGTGGATGTGGATGTATGTGAATGTGGATGTAGATGTGAATGTGGAATGTGGATGTGGATGTATGTATGTATGTGGATGTAGATGTGGATGTATAGATGTGAATGGGAATGTGGATGTGGATGTATAGATGTGAATGTGGATGTGGATGTGGATGTATAGATGTGAATGTGGAATGTGAATGTGGATGTATGCATGTATGTGGATGTAGATGTGGATGTATAGATGTGAATGGAAATGTGGATGAGGATGTATGTATGTATGTGGATGGGAATGGGAATGTGGAATGTGAATGAGAATGTGGATGTATGTATGTATGTGGATGTGGATGTATGAAGAGGACGTGATAGTGGATGTATGCATGTGGGTGTGGATGTATGGATGTGGATATGGATGTGTATGTATGAATGTGGATACGGGATGTAGATGTATAAATGAGGATGTGAAAATGGAGGGTAAGCATCTTGATGTGGATGTATGGATGTGAATGTGGATGTGGATGTGGATGTATGGATGTGGATATGGATGTGAATATATGATATGTGATGTGAAGGAATCTAAAGTGAAGAGATGAAAAATGATGTGATTGGATGAGTACATATATAAATGGAATGTGGAATAAGTAATGTGGATTAATGAGGGATAATGTGGAAAAATGAGAGTTAATATAGAAACTGTATTTGTAAACTGTTGTAAATGCTGTTTGTAAATGGCTGTTTTATGTCAAGAATGTTGGGGAAGCATTTTGACCGTCTTGTGAATAAGGTCGTGGAGACCTAACTGTTAAAGTTGCAACTGCTGAGACGGAGAGTCAATGGAGGACGTCTCGCGTAGCAAGGTCGGTCGAGGTCTTGACCAGCCTCGGTTCGATTAAAAATGGTGAGCTTCCGGTACGGTAGATGAGGAACCAAGGAAGCGGCCTATGAGTGAAGCGCTAGGTCACCTGCGAAGGATCCTAGAGGGTGCTGACAATACGGTGCTCGGGCTCTGGGTCGCCCAGGATACCCACGCGTGCGTCGAGGACGATATTGAAACAAGGAGTAAGAGTTGTTTTGTGAAAACGGGCATGGATCTGGTTGATTGACCTTGCTGGTCTTCAATGGATGAGTCCATGGCTCTTTATATGGATCTGTTGGTTGATCTTGCTGATCTTCAACGAGAGTCCATCTTGATTTTTATAAGTGATTATATTGCCGAGTATTATGGGCTAAGAACTATTGAAAAGGCCCCTATGCGAGATGAGGGCATCTCGCATTTTTCAAGTAGGAGAGAATGTAAGATTCCTCCCCAGCCTCTCAAAATGTCCAGCATCTTCCCCTATAATCAATCCCTCTTCAGAAATATAAAAGACCTTGTTTCTAACTGTTTTAATCTAGAGAGAGAAAATATTCTAGAGAGAGAATATTCAGATTTTTAATATTTTTGGATAGAAAATTATCTCATCTTATTAAAATAAGTTCCCCTGAAACAGAAATTCAAAAAGAACTTTCCAATGTGCAATTGGAATTAATTGGAAATGGGTATAAAGGACCTTAGCCTAAGGGTCTATATTTTCAGAAATTTTTGGATTATGGTCCAATTAAGGTTCCTATGGGCCAATAGCATCAATCCATGTGTAGGGAGGAGATAAATCCAATTTGTAAAAGAAGATACCCAAAAATGAGTAAATGCTCACATAAGATGAAGAGTTGAAAATGTACAAGGTTTATTAGTAAAAAACTATGAGCAATATTAAAAATATGAGATATTTTGGGTATCCAAAAATGAGTAAATGCTCACATAAGATGAAGAGTTGAAAATGTACAAGGTTTATTAGTAAAAAACTATGAGCAATATTAAAATGATTCCATTATGACACATATGTAAGGAAGGGGAGTACTTTAAAGGAGGTGCATATTTCACATAAGATGAAGAGTTGAAAATGTACAAGGTTTATTAGTAAAAAACTATGAGCAATATTAAAATGATTCCATTATGACACATATGTAAGGAAGGGGAGTTCTTTAAAGGAGGTGCATATTTCACATAAGATGAAGAGTTGAAAATATACAAGGTTTATTAGTAAAAAAACTATAAGCAATATTAAAATGATTCCATTATGACACATATGTAAGGAAGGGGAGTTCTTTAAAGGAGGTGCATATTTCACATGCTTGAATGAGTTTTAAACTCATAAAAATTGAGATATTTCAACTCTCCTCTCTCCTCATTCAAGTCTAGTTCCAAAAAGTTAGCTTAACTGACCTAAAAATGGTCAAATATTGACCAAACTGATTTAGAAAATTCTAGAATCAGTTTGTTTGGTTAGGAGCTCAATTTTTCCTATAAATAGAAGCCTCCCCCTTGTTGAAAAATATATAGTGTTTATGCACGTTACTCTACTCCACCTAAGCCAAGAACTGTGAATTCATTTAATAATTCACTAGTTTTTGGAGCTTCCCTCTTTCTTCAATCCCCATTGGTGGCTCCATCAACATACTTAACCAATTGATTGGTTGGGGGCCTCTACCGTGAACAAATAATCAAGCAATTTGTAAGGTAATTAGTGAATATTGATCTTTTCTATAATTTCTCAATGTTTCTCTCTTCTCAACCCCTCTCAAGCTTGAGAAGCTTAATTGGTATGGTTTGTTAAATGCTATTGAAGTTAATTGGTGAATAGTAGTGAAGAGTTACATAATTTAATAAATGCTATTGAAGTTAATTTCCATTTATGTTTAAATTCTAATGGTTTTTATGTAATTTCTCTCTCTCACTCAAGAAATGGTCATACTCATGACCCATTCTCAATCCAAATCAAGCTTTTCATAAAGCTTTTCCTTAACCAAAGATTAAGCTATGCTTGAGGCCAAATTAATAGCTTTTTTCTATGCTTTTAGTTTATGTATATTGATGATTCAATCCATTATGGATTAATGATCCAATTAGACATTATTTTAATTATTTTCTTAATGATAAGCTTTATCCCTTAGAAAAATTGAGATTTATCAGTCATAGCAGCAGAGCTATGGCAAAATTTTTATAAAAATTATGCATAAAATAATTTCATTCAAAGCATAAAAAAAGGACTTCCTACCATATTCTAGGAATTATCATCCTAGATTAATTGAAAGAATTTCATTATAATCATGGAGAAATTGAATTTTAATATCATGCATAAAGGATAAGTTTTTATATCAAAAGTGTTATTTTTACCATTTTTATTTCATGCGTAGAAGTATGCATAATGGATAAATTTTTATATCAAAAGTGTTATTTTTACCATTTTTATTTTCATACATAGAAGTATGCATAAAGGATAAACTTTTATTTCAAAAGTGTTATTTTTACCATTTTTATTTCATGCATAGAAGTATGCATAATGGATAAATTTTTATATCAAAAGTGTTATTTTTACCATTTTTATTTTCATACATAGAAGTATGCATAAAGGATAAATTTTTATATCAAAAGTGTTACTTTTATCATTTTTATTTTGATGCATAGAAGTATGCATAAGAGTTTATTATTTTATTATAAAAGTGTTACTTTTATCGTATTTGGATTTCATGCATAGAAGTATGCATAAAAGATATTCTTTTTATACTAAAAGTGTGATTTTCATCATAAAGGGATTTTATGCATAACTTAGATGCATAAGAGAAATTCTTTTATTCTAAAAGTGTAATTCCTACCAAATTGAATTTATGCATAGGAAGATGCATAAAAGATTGATTCAAAAGTGTCATTCTCATCTAAATTGAATTCATTCATAGGAAGATGCATGAAAGATTGAATTTTAATTCAAAAGTATCATTTTCATTTAAAATGAATTTATGCATAGGAAGATGCATAAAAGATTGATTTTTACTTCGAAAGTATTAATCTCCTTAAATGGAATTTATGCATAAATAAATGCGTAAAGAAATCTTATATCAAATATAAGAATTCTCTTATATTCTATAAATAGAAATGAGATGTGATAGGATGTGATAAGAGGTGTATAAGATGTGATAAGAGGTGATAAGATGCTTATGAAATAAGTTAGGAGGGGATAAGATGAATTAAGATGTGTATGGGATGAGGTAAGAAGTGTATGTGATAGGATAAGATGTATATGGGTTGTGATAGGGCGAGAATGGATGTGATGTAAAAGATTAGATGTGAAGGCATATGGGGTTATATGAATGGGAATATGAAAATGGATGTATGTATGTGGATGTGTGGATGTGGAGATGGGAGTGTGGATGTATGAATGTGAAAATGGATGTATGCATGAAGATGTATATGCATAGATGTGAATGTGGATGTAGATGTATGCATGAAGATGTATATGCATAGATGTGAATGTGGATGTATAGATGTGAATGTGAATGTGGATGTATGCATGAGGATGTATCTGCATAGATGTGAATGTGGATGTAGATGTGGATGTATAGATGTGAATGGGAATGTGGATGTGGATGTATGTGAATGTGGATGTAGATGTGAATGTGGAATGTGGATGTGGATGTATGTATGTATGTGGATGTAGATGTGGATGTATAGATGTGAACGGGAATGTGGATGTGGATGTATAGATGTGAATGTGGATGTATGTATGTATGTGGATGTAGATGTGGATGTATAGATGTGAATGGAAATGTGGATGAGGATGTATGTATGTATGTGGATGGGAATGGGAATGTGGAATGTGAATGGGAATGTGGATGTATGTATGTATGTGGATGTGGATGTATGAAGAGGACGTGATAGTGGATGTATGCATGTGGGTGTGGATGTATGGATGTGGATATGGATGTGTATGTATGAATGTGGATACGGGATGTAGATGTATAAATGAGGATGTGAAAATGGAGGGTAAGCATGTTGATGTGGATGTATGGATGTGAATGTGGATATGGATGTGGATGTATGGATGTGGATATAGATGTGAATATATGATATGTGATGTGAAGGAATCTAAAGTGAAGAGATGGAAAATGATGTGATTGGATGAGTACATATATAAATGGAATGTGGAATAAGTAATGTGGATTAATGAGGGATAATGTGAAAAAATGAGAGTTAATATAGAAACTGTATTTGTAAACTGTTGTAAATGCTGTTTGTAAATGGCTGTTTTATGTCAAGAATGCTGGGGAAGCATTTTGACCGTCTTGTGATTAAGGTCGTGGAGACCTAACTGTTAAAGTTGCAACTGCTGAGACGGAGAGTCAATGGAGGACGTCTCGCGTAGCAAGGTCGGCCGAGGTCTTGACCAGCCTCGGTTCGATTAAAAATGGTGAGCTTCCGGTACGGTGGATGAGGGACCAAGGAAGCGGCCTATGAGTGAAGCGCTAGGTCACCTGTGAAGGATCCTAGAGGGTGCTGACCATACGGTGCTTGGGCTCTGGGTTGCCCAGGATACCCACGCGTGCGTCGAGGAAGATATTGAAACAAGGAGTAAGAGTTGTTTTGTGAAAACGGGCATGGATCTGGTTGATTGACCTTGCTGGTCTTCAATGGATGAGTCCATGGCTCTTTATATGGATCTGTTGGTTGATCTTGCTGATCTTCAACGAGAGTCCATCTTGATTTTTATAAGTGATTATATTGCCGAGTATTATGGGCTAGGAACTATTGAAAAGGCCCCTGTGTGGACAGGTGGTGAGCGTTCTAGTTGCCAATGATGCCATAGATACTCTGATGAAGGAATGATGGGAAATTATGAATCAACTGGATAAATTGGAAGATTGTGATCAGTGGTACTATGGTTTCATTAAAGGATTGCTTTAAAGTTAGCTGATGCTAAGAAAAAGGCAATTTTCATATTGGGTGTGTAAGTGGTGTGACTAGTTTTATGTTTGCATGAACTTCCGGCTAGGGGGCCTTGGAACTCTTTTCCTTGGTACCCGGGACAAAACATAACCAAATTCCAAATTGGATCCCATCACTACAGTGGTTGGGCGGTTGGCTAACCCATGGGATCGGATGGGGTTAGGCAGGACTGATGGATCCGTAAATCGAGATTTAAATTCTATTATTACGATAGATGAAGTAAATCCCGGATAGTAAATTGTTCTATGGATAGGAATCAACGGCTGTGCCTCTTGATGGGGAAAAAAGCGTTGATCCCAATGATCCAAGTGCAAGTTTCTTCCTTGATCTTACCAAGTACCGTTAGAGGTGCAGTCGGATCGGTTTGATCAGTAATGATCTTGACTACGTTAGAGTAAAGAGTTATCCTGGTGGAATCACCCATGCTTTCCGGGTAAGGGAAGTTTTTTTTGGGTTCGGTTTTTGAAAAACCGACGGATTAGTCTCTTGCCCGGATATCCGTGGATGAGGCCCCGAGTGTGGGTCCCTGCCCCGCGCATGAAGTGCTACTTCCGGTGCTAGTACCCGGAATCTGTTGCACGGTGGGAACAGGGATCTTACAAGATTCCTCCCCAGCCTCTCAAAATGTCCAGCATCTTCCCCTATAATCAATCCCTCTTCAGAAATATAAAAGACCTTGTTTCTAACTGTTTTAATCTAGAGAGAGAAAATATTCTAGAGAGAGAATATTCAGATTTTTAATATTTTTGGATAGAAAATTATCTCATCTTATTAAAATAAGTTCCCCTGAAACAGAAATTCAAAAAGAACTTTCCAATGTGCAATTGGAATTAATTGGAAATGGGTATAAAGGACCTTAGCCTAAGGGTCTAGATTTTCAGAAATTTTTGGATTATGGTCCAATTAAGGTTCCTATGGGCCAATAGCATCAATCCATGTGTAGGGAGGAGATATAGCCAATTTGTAAAAGAAGATACCCAAAAATGAGTAAATGCTCACATAAGATGAAGAGTTGAAAATGTACAAGGTTTATTAGTAAAAAACTATGAGCAATATTAAAAATATGAGATATTTTGGGTATCCAAAAATGCGTAAATGCTCACATAAGATGAAGAGTTGAAAATGTACAAGGTTTATTAGTAAAAAACTATGAGCAATATTAAAATGATTCCATTATGACACATATGTAAGGAAGGGGAGTTCTTTAAAGGAGGTGCATATTTCACATAAGATGAAGAGTTAAAAATGTACAAGGTTTATTAGTAAAAAACTATGAGCAATATTAAAATGATTCCATTATGACACATATGTAAGGAAGGGGAGTTCTTTAAAGGAGGTGCATATTTCACATAAGATGAAGAGTTGAAAATGTACAAGGTTTATTAGTAAAAAAACTATGAGCAATATTAAAATGATTCCATTATGACACATATGTAAGGAAGGGGAGTTCTTTAAAGGAGGTGCATATTTCATATGCTTGAATGAGTTTTAAACTCATAAAAATTGAGATATTTCATCTCTCCTCTCTCCTCATTCAAGTCTAGTTCCAAAAAGTTAGCTTAACTGACCTAAAAATGGTCAAATATTGACCAAACTGATTTAGAAAATTCTAGAATCAGTTTGTTTGGTTAGGAGCTCAATTTTTCCTATAAATAGAAGCCTCTCCCTTGTTGAAAAATATATAGTGTTTATGCCACGTTACTCTACTCCACCTAAGCCAAGAACTGTGAATTCATTTAATAATTCACTAGTTTTTGGAGCTTCCCTCTTTCTTCAATCCCCATTGGTGGCTCCATCAACATACTTAACCAATTGATTGGTTGGGGGCCTCTACCGTGAACAAAGAATCAAGCAATTTGTAAGGTAATTAGTGAATATTGATCTTTTCTATAATTTCTCAATGTTTCTCTCTTCTCAACCCCTCTCAAGCTTGAGAAGCTTAATTGGTATGGTTTGTTAAATGCTATTGAAGTTAATTGGTGAATAGTAGTGAAGAGTTACATAATTTAATAAATGCTATTGAAGTTAATTTCCATTTATGTTTAAATTCTAATGGTTTTTATGTAATTTCTCTCTCTCACTGAAGAAATGGTCATACTCATGACCCATTCTCAATCCAAATCAAGCTTTTCATAACGCTTTTCCTTAACCCAAGATTAAGCTATGCTTGAGGCCAAATTAATAGCTTTTTTCTATGCTTTTAGTTTATGTATATTGATGATTCAATCCATTATGGATTAATGATCCAATTAGACATCATTTTAATTATTTCCTTAATGATAAGCTTTATCCCTTAGAAAAATTGAGATTTATCAGTCATAGCAGCAGAGCTATGGTAAAATTTTTATAAAAATTATGCATAAAATAATTTTATTCAAAGCATAAAAAAGGACTTCCTACCATATTCTAGGAATTATCATCCTAGATTAATTGAAAGAATTTCATTATAATCATGGAGAAATTGAATTTTAATATCATGCATAAAGGATAAGTTTTTATATCAAAAGTGTTATTTTTACCATTTTTATTTCATGCATAGAAGTATGCATAATGGATAAATTTTTATATCAAAAGTGTTATTTTTACCATTTTTATTTTCATACATAGAAGTATGCATAAAGGATAAACTTTTATTTCAAAAGTGTTATTTTTACCATTTTTATTTCATGCATAGAAGTATGCATAATGGATAAATTTTTATATCAAAAGTGTTATTTTTACCATTTTTATTTTCATACATAGAAGTATGCATAAAGGATAAATTTTTATATCAAAAGTGTTACTTTTATCATTTTTATTTTGATGCATAGAAGTATGCATAAGAGTTTATTATTTTATTATAAAAGTGTTACTTTTATCATATTTGGATTTCATGCATAGAAGTATGCATAAAAGATATTCTTTTTATACTAAAAGTGTGATTTTCATCATAAAGGGATTTTATGCATAACTTAGATGCATAAGAGAAATTCTTTTATTCTAAAAGTGTAATTCCTACCAAATTGAATTTATGCATAGGAAGATGCATAAAAGATTGATTCAAAAGTGTCATTCTCATCTAAATTGAATTCATGCATAGGAAGATGCATGAAAGATTGAATTTTAATTCAAAAGTATCATTTTCATTTAAAATGAATTTATGCATAAGAAGATGCATAAAAGATTGATTTTTACTTCGAAAGTATTAATCTCCTTAAATGGAATTTATGCATAAATAAATGCGTAAAGAAATCTTATATCAAATATAAGAATTCTCTTATATTTTATAAATAGAAATGAGATGTGATAGGATGTGATAAGAGGTGTATAAGATGTGATAAGAGGTGATAAGATGCTTATGAAATAAGTTAGGAGGGGATAAGATGAATTAAGATGTGTATGGGATGAGGTAAGAAGTGTATGTGATAGGATAAGATGTATATGGGTTGTGATAGGGCGAGAATGGATGTGATGTAAAAGATTAGATGTGAAGGCATATGGGGTTATATGAATGGGAATGTGAAAATGGATGTATGTATGTGGATGTGTGGATGTGGAGATGAGAGTGTGGATGTATGAATGTGAAAATGGATGTATGCATGAAGATGTATATGCATAGATGTGAATGTGGATGTAGATGTATGCATGAAGATGTATATGCATAGATGTGAATGTGGATGTAGATGTGGATGTAGATGTGGATGTATAGATGTGAATGTGAATGTGGATGTATGCATGAGGATGTATCTGCATAGATGTGAATGTGGATGTAGATGTGGATGTATAGATGTGAATGGGAATGTGGATGTGGATGTATGTGAATGTGGATGTAGATGTGAATGTGGAATGTGGATGTGGATGTATGTATGTATGTGGATGTAGATGTGGATGTATAGATGTGAACGGGAATGTGGATGTGGATGTATAGATGTGAATGTGGATGTGGATGTGGATGTATAGATGTGAATGTGGATGTATGTATGTATGTGGATGTAGATGTGGATGTATAGATGTGAATGGAAATGTGGATGAGGATGTATGTATGTATGTGGATGGGAATGGGAATGTGGAATGTGAATGGGAATGTGGATGTATGTATGTATGTGGATGTGGATGTATGAAGAGGACGTGATAGTGGATGTATGCATGTGGGTGTGGATGTATGGATGTGGATATGGATGTGTATGTATGAATGTGGATACGGGATGTAGATGTATAAATGAGGATGTGAAAATGGAGGGTAAGCATGTTGATGTGGATGTATGGATGTGAATGTGGATGTGGATGTGGATGTGGATGTATGGATGTGGATATGGATGTGAATATATGATATGTGATGTGAAGGAATCTAAAGTGAAGAGATGGAAAATGATGTGATTGGATGAGTACATATATAAATGGAATGTGGAATAAGTAATGTGGATTAATCAGGGATAATGTGGAAAAATGAGAGTTAATATAGAAACTGTATTTGTAAACTGTTGTAAATGCTGTTTGTAAATGGCTGTTTTATGTCAAGAATGCTGGGGAAGCATTTTGACCGTCTTGTGATTAAGGTCATGGAGACCTAACTGTTAAAGTTGCAACTGCTGACGGAGAGTCAATGGAGGACGTCTCGCGTAGCAAGGTCGGCCGAGGTCTTGACTAGCCTCGGTTCGATTAAAAATGGTGAGCTTCCGGTACGGTGGATGAGGGACCAAGGAAGCGGCCTATGAGTGAAGCGCTAGGTCACCTGCGAAGGATCCTAGAGGGTGCTGACCATACGGTGCTCGGGCTCTGGGTCGCCCAGGATACCCACGCGTGCGTCGAGGAAGATATTGAAACAAGGAGTAAGAGTTGTTTTGTGAAAACGGGCATGGATCTGGTTGATTGACCTTGCTGGTCTTCAATGGATGAGTCCATGGCTCTTTATATGGATTTGTTGGTTGATCTTGCTGATCTTCAACGAGAGTCCATCTTGATTTTTATAAGTGATTATATTGCCGAGTATTATGGGCTAGGAACTATTGAAAAGGCCCCTGTGTGGACAGGTGGTGAGCGTTCTAGTTGCCAATGATGCCATAGATACTCTGATGAAGGAATGATGGGAAATTATGAATCAACTGGATAAATTGGAAGATTGTGATCAGTGGTACTATGGTTTCATTAAAGGATTGTTTTAAAGTTAGCTGATGCTAAGAAAAAGGCAATTTTCATATTGGGTGTGTAAGTGGTGTGACTAGTTTTATGTTTGCATGAACTTCCGGCTAGGGGGCCTTGGAACTCTTTTCCTTGGTACCCGGGACAAAACATAACCAAATTCCAAATTGGATCCCATCACTACAGTGATTGGGCGGTTGGCTAACCCATGGGATCGGATGGGGTTAGGCTGGACTGATGGATCCGTAAATCAAGATTTAAATTCTATTATTACGATAGATGAAGTAAATCCCGGATAGTAAATTGTTCTATGGATAGGAATCAACGGCTGTGCCTCTTGATGGGGAAAAAAGCGTTGATCCCAATGATCCAAGTGCAAGTTTCTTCCTTGATCTGACTAAGTACCGTTAGAGGTGCAGTCGAATCGGTTTGATCAGTAATGATCTTGACTACGTTAGAGTAAAGAGTTATCCTGGTGGAATCGCCCATGCTTTCCGGGTAAGGGAAGTTTTTTTCGGGTTCGGTTTTTGAAAAACCGACGGATTAGTCTCTTGTCCGGATATCCGTGGATGAGGCCCCGAGTGTGGGTCCCTGCCCCGCGCATGAAGTGCTACTTCCGCTGCTAGTACCCCGAATCTGTTGCACGGTGGGAACAGGGATCTTACAAGATTCCTCCCCAGCCTCTCAAAATGTCCAGCATCTTCCCCTATAATCAATCCCTCTTCAGAAATATAAAAGACCTTGTTTCTAACTGTTTTAATCTAGAGAGAGAAAATATTCTAGAGAGAGAATATTCAGATTTTTAATATTTTTGGATAGAAAATTATCTCATCTTATTAAAATAAGTTCCCCTGAAACAGAAATTCAAAAAGAACTTTCCAATGTGCAATTGGAATTAATTGGAAATGGGTATAAAGGACCTTAGCCTAAGGGTCTAGATTTTCAGAAATTTTTGGATTATGGTCCAATTAAGGTTCCTATGGGCCAATAGCATCAATCCATGTGTAGGGAGGAGATATAGCCAATTTGTAAAAGAAGATACCCAAAAATAAGTAAATGCTCACATAAGATGAAGAGTTGAAAATGTACAAGGTTTATTAGTAAAAAACTATGAGCAATATTAAAAATATGAGATATTTTGGGTATCCAAAAATGAGTAAATGCTCACATAAGATGAAGAGTTGAAAATGTACAAGGTTTATTAGTAAAAAACTATGAGCAATATTAAAATGATTCCATTATGACACATATGTAAGGAAGGGGAGTTCTTTAAAGGAGGTGCATATTTCACATAAGATGAAGAGTTGAAAATGTACAAGGTTTATTAGTAAAAAACTATGAGCAATATTAAAATGATTCCATTATGACACATATGTAAGGAAGGGGAGTTCTTTAAAGGAGGTGCATATTTCACATAAGATGAAGAGTTGAAAATGTACAAGGTTTATTAGTAAAAAAACTATGAGCAATATTAAAATGATTCCATTATGACACATATGTAAGGAAGGGGAGTTCTTTAAAGGAGGTGCATATTTCATATGCTTGAATGAGTTTTAAACTCATAAAAATTGAGATATTTCATCTCTCCTCTCTTCTCATTCAAGTCTAGTTCCAAAAAGTTAGCTTAACTAACCTAAAAATGGTCAAATATTGACCAAACTGATTTAGAAAATTCTAGAATCAGTTTGTTTGGTTAGGAGCTCAATTTTTCCTATAAATAGAAGCCTCCCCCTTGTTGAAAAATATATAGTGTTTATGCATTGTTACTCTACTCCACCTAAGCCAAGAACTGTGAATTCATTTAATAATTCACTAGTTTTTGGAGCTTCCCTCTTTCTTCAATCCCCATTGGTGGCTCCATCAACATACTTAACCAATTGATTGGTTGGGGGCCTCTACCGTGAACAAAGAATCAAGCAATTTGTAAGGTAATTAGTGAATATTGATCTTTTCTATAATTTCTCAATGTTTCTCTCTTCTCAACCCCTCTCAAGCTTGAGAAGCTTAATTGGTATGGTTTGTTAAATGCTATTGAAGTTAATTGGTGAATAGTAGTGAAGAGTTACATAATTTAATAAATGCTATTGAAGTTAATTTTCATTTATGTTTAAATTCTAATGGTTTTTATGTAATTTCTCTCTCTCACTCAAGAAATGGTCATACTCATGACCCATTCTCAATCCAAATCAAGCTTTTCATAAAGCTTTTCCTTAACCCAAGATTAAGCTATGCTTGAGGCCAAATTAATAGCTTTTTTCTATGCTTTTAGTTTATGTATATTGATGATTCAATCCATTATGGATTAATGATCTAATTAGACATCATTTTAATTATTTCCTTAATGATAAGCTTTATCCCTTAGAAAAATTAAGATTTATCAGTCATAGCAGCAGAGCTATGGCAAAATTTTTATAAAAATTATGCATAAAATAATTTCATTCAAAGCATAAAAAAGGACTTCCTACCATATTCTAGGAATTATCATCCTAGATTAATTGAAAGAATTTCATTATAATCATGGAGAAATTGAATTTTAATATCATGCATAAAGGATAAGTTTTTATATCAAAAGTGTTATTTTTACCATTTTTATTTCATGCATAGAAGTATGCATAATGGATAAATTTTTATATCAAAAGTGTTATTTTTACCATTTTTATTTTCATACATAGAAGTATGCATAAAGGATAAACTTTTATTTCAAAAGTGTTATTTTTACCATTTTTATTTCATGCATAGAAGTATGCATAATGGATAAATTTTTATATCAAAAGTGTTATTTTTACCATTTTATTTTCATACATAGAAGTATGCATAAAGGATAAATTTTTATATCAAAAGTGTTACTTTTATCATTTTTATTTTGATGCATAGAAGTATGCATAAGAGTTTATTATTTTATTATAAAAGTGTTACTTTTATCATATTTGGATTTCATGCATAGAAGTATGCATAAAAGATATTCTTTTTATACTAAAAGTGTGATTTTCATCATAAAGGGATTTTATGCATAACTTAGATGCATAAGAGAAATTCTTTTATTCTAAAAGTGTAATTCCTACCAAATTAAATTTATGCATAGGAAGATGCATAAAAGATTGATTCAAAAGTGTCATTCTCATCTAAATTGAATTCATGCATAGGAAGATGCATGAAAGATTGAATTTTAATTCAAAAGTATCATTTTCATTTAAAATGAATTTATGCATAGGAAGATGCATAAAAGATTGATTTTTACTTCGAAAGTATTAATCTCCTTAAATGGAATTTATGCATAAATAAATGCGTAAAGAAATCTTATATCAAATATAAGAATTCTCTTATATTCTATAAATAGAAATGAGATGTGATAGGATGTGATAAGAGGTGTATAAGATGTGATAAGAGGTGATAAGATGCTTATGAAATAAGTTAGGAGGGGATAAGATGAATTAAGATGTGTATGGGATGAGGTAAGAAGTGTATTTTATAGGATAAGATGTATATGGGTTGTGATAGGGCGAGAATGGATGTGATGTAAAAGATTAGATGTGAAGGCATATGGGGTTATATGAATGGGAATGTGAAAATGGATGTATGTATGTGGATGTGTGGATGTGGAGATGGGAGTGTGGATGTATGAATGTGAAAATGGATGTATGCATGAAGATGTATATGCATAGATGTGAATGTGGATGTAGATGTATGCATGAAGATGTATATGCATAGATGTGAATGTGGATGTAGATGTGGATGTATAGATGTGAATGTGAATGTGGATGTATGCATGAGGATGTATATGCATAGATGTGAATGTGGATGTAGATGTGGATGTATAGATGTGAATGGGAATGTGGATGTGGATGTATGTGAATGTGGATGTAGATGTGAATGTGGAATGTGGATGTGGATGTATGTATGTATGTGGATGTAGATGTGGATGTATAGATGTGAACGGGAATGTGGATGTGGATGTATAGATGTGAATGTGGATGTGGATGTGGATGTATAGATGTGAATGTGAAATGTGAATGTGGATGTATGTATGTATGTAGATGTAGATGTGGATGTATAGATGTGAATGGAAATGTGGATGAGGATGTATGTATGTATGTGGATGGGAATGGGAATGTGGAATGTGAATGGTAATGTGGATGTATGTATGTATGTGGATGTGGATGTATGAAGAGGACGTGATAGTGGATGTATGCATGTGGGTGTGGATGTATGGATGTGGATATGGATGTGTATGTATGAATGTGGATACGGGATGTAGATGTATAAATGAGGATGTGAAAATGGAGGGTAAGCATGTTGATGTGGATGTATGGATGTGAATGTGGATGTAGATGTGGATGTATGGATGTGGATATGGATGTGAATATATGATATGTGATGTGAAGGAATCTAAAGTGAAGAGATGGAAAATGATGTGATTGGATAAGTACATATATAAATGGAATGTGGAATAAGTAATGTGGATTAATGAGGGATAATGTGGAAAAATGAGAGTTAATATAGAAACTGTATTTGTAAACTGTTGTAAATGCTGTTTGTAAATGGCTGTTTTATGTCAAGAATGCTGGGGAAGCATTTTGACCGTCTTGTGATTAAGGTCGTGGAGACCTAACTGTTAAAGTTGCAACTGCTGACGGAGAGTCAATGGAGGACGTCTCGCGTAGCAAGGTCGGCCGAGGTCTTGACCAGCCTCGGTTCGATTAAAAATGGTGAGCTTCCGGTACGGTGGATGAGGGACCAAGGAAGCGGCCTATGAGTGAAGCGCTAGGTCACCTGCGAAGGATCCTAGAGGGTGCTGACCATACGGTGCTCGGGCTCTGGGTCGCCTAGGATACCCACGCGTGCGTCGAGGAAGATATTGAAACAAGGAGTAAGAGTTGTTTTGTGAAAACGGGCATGGATCTGGTTGATTGACCTTGCTGGTCTTCAATGGATGAGTCCATGGCTCTTTATATGGATCTGTTGGTTGATCTTGCTGATCTTCAACGAGAGTCCATCTTGATTTTTATAAGTGATTATATTGCCGAGTATTATGGGCTAGGAACTATTGAAAAGGCCCCTGTGTGGACAGGTGGTGAGCGTTCTAGTTGCCAATGATGCCATAGATACTCTGATGAAGGAATGATGGGAAATTATGAATCAACTGGATAAATTGGAAGATTGTGATCAGTGGTACTATGGTTTCATTAAAGGATTGTTTTAAAGTTAGCTGATGCTAAGAAAAAGGTAATTTTCATATTGGGTGTGTAAGTGGTGTGACTAGTTTTATGTTTGCATGAACTTCCGGCTAGGGGGCCTTGGAACTCTTTTCCTTGGTACCCGGGACAAAACATAACCAAATTCCAAATTGGATCCCATCACTACAGTGGTTGGGCGGTTGGCTAACCCATGGGATCGGATGGGGTTAGGCTGGACTGATGGATCCGTAAATCGAGATTTAAATTCTATTATTACGATAGATGAAGTAAATCCCGGATAGTAAATTGTTCTATGGATAGGAATCAACGGCTGTGCCTCTTGATGGGGAAAAAAGCGTTGATCCCAATGATCCAAGTGCAAGTTTCTTCCTTGATCTGACCAAGTACCGTTAGAGGTGCAGTCGGATCGGTTTGATCAGTAATGATCTTGACTACGTTAGAGTAAAGAGTTATCCTGGTGGAATCGCCCATGCTTTCCGGGTAAGGGAAGTTTTTTTCGGGTTCGGTTTTTGAAAAACCGACGGATTAGTCTCTTGTCCGGATATCCGTGGATGAGGCCCCGAGTGTGGGTCCCTGCCCCGCGCATGAAGTGCTACTTCCGCTGCTAGTACCCCGAATCTGTTGCACGGTGGGAACAGGGATCTTACAGTTGGTATCAGAGCGAATTGGTTAATAAAGATCAACTGAGAAGCCAAATATGTCAAAAATTTATCAAGAAGCACAAAAAAGTTGTAATTGTGTGATATAATTCATACAATTTGATATTCAAACTGAAATTCGTAATTTGGTAATTGGGTCTTCAGATGGAAGTACCGTAATTATATAGAATCCCTGACTTGCTTGAGGCCTAGACATGATGGTAT
The DNA here is from genome assembly GCF_041138505.1 of Cibotium barometz. Classification (NCBI taxonomy): domain Eukaryota; kingdom Viridiplantae; phylum Streptophyta; class Polypodiopsida; order Cyatheales; family Cibotiaceae; genus Cibotium; species Cibotium barometz. The sequence goes on from NC_141086.1 coordinate 39,132,737, forward strand.
TTACCTTATAATTCCAAGGGCCGTGACTACCCGTATATACTGAGAGTATACTGCAGCTCTTTACTGACAGTATATACGAGTAAATCTAAGACTTGAAATTATAAGCGTTAATGCTATCCAGAGGATGATTTCGAATGTAGTGGATATGATTTTTAATTCTGTTTGAGAATTGATGAATTGATTTGGATTCTGATTGAAAAATGATGATCCCTGAAAATTGGTTGAAATGTAATAAGCTGAGCAAAACCTCAATGAGGATGAAGGGGACGAGTCCCTGTGATGATATTCATAACTGGAATGATAATAATGATTTCAGCAAATCACTATGAGATTAGTGGATTGTGCTATCAGATTGCTATTGTTAACACTTGACCCGTAGATCAAGTTAAGGGATGGCAAATTGAGAACTTACTTAACTGAAATTTTCGTGGAGGAATATTCAGAAGGGAAATTTTTGGTCTAATGGACCATTATCATGTTAAAGATATGAATGATATGATTTGAATGAATTGTCATTTAATGATGAGTTCCATTTAAGGGGATAATTATCCCAGTATTCTATTGGGTTGACCAGAATATAAGGAACCCAGGAAAAAAATTGGATCTTAAGAAAAAGAGTTGTCCTCTACCTTGCGAGATGAGGACATCTCGCACTTTTCAAGTGGGGTAGAATGTAAGATTCTCCCCCAGCCTTCGAGGTATACAGGAGTAAGAATCTCCCTTTCTGATCTTATAATTATTCTCTCTCTAAAATAAAAGAAAGATTCTGTTTAAAAAAAGGAAGAACCTTTTCCCTGAATACTTCTCAAGAGTCCCACCTGTTTTAAGGATTCAGAACAATGAGTTCAGAAGTGAGAATCGATGTTGTGGATATCAAGGTTTTGGTCTTCATTCGAGTACGGCCCAAAAGAAGTTCTTTATCTCTTGGGAAGTATAAGAAGTTATCTCCCAGATATTGTGGACCAAAGAAAGTAGGTGATTTAGCTTACGAACTTCTTTTATCTCCGCATCTCAAAGTTCTGAATGCCTTCTATAGAAAAATGTGCCAAACCCAAATCATGGAAAGACGGTAAAACTTCAGTGACAAGTTACCGTTGGCTTTTAAGTTACGCGAGCTCCTTCCTTTATATAAGTCGTAACTTTTACTTGTCATTCACAGTAATCTTACTCCCATCGATCTCCTTTCTTTCTTAATCTCCTTCATGGCTTGGCAACAAGAATTAGTTTTATCCATAATGATTCCTCACCTTCAAGACGCAAGTGAGTCTGTGAGGAAGGATTTTATAGAACAGTATGAGCGCTCACTTTTTCCTCACCTAGGAACTTCTGTAGCGCAGACCAAATGGCGGACCTATCAAGACATAACTAGGGTAACACCCTGGGGTCAGCAGGCCTATTACTATATTAATATTTTATACAAAAGATGATCAATATTAAGGTTTCACACAAAAACTTGTGTGTGTGTGGAGCTAGACATGTACAAAATAACATTTCAATATTGTGTTTCTAATACTTTGCATGTGGATTTTTAAACAGACCATACACAAAGTATAGTTGAGAGATGACACATTCCTCTTCTTAAATAAATAATGACAAAAAACATGCCTCCCTTGAACTATGTCTTACTGTCCTTCAATATTAAAAGGATAGAGAATCTATGCTTTCTTCCCACCAATTTGATATCTTTCAAAAGTTTATGAGGTACATAATCCTAAGGTATGTGAAGGGGTTGTACCAAGCTTGTGATAGCACACAAGATCTACAAAACTATTTACCTTCTTAAGGAAGATCTCTCTACAAAGAAGAAAGTAACATTTAAGTCAATTCACAAAGATAATAAATAATGCATACAATTCACATTTGAGTAAATTGACAAAAGCTTTACCCTCCATACTCTAAATCTGTAGAGGGCATGTGATATATTTCCTTTGTGACTGTTTACTTCCAATAGAGATAAACACATTGGCTTCATCTCCATTCTCAATTCTTCCATAGCTATAAACTTTAGTCTTTCAAGTGTCATACATATATCTTTATTATTTTCATAGCATAGGGCAAAGATTAATCCAAGAGATCAATGAAATTCAACACCCTACATCACATAAAAATGGTGAGAATGGTAGCAATAAAACACAATGGCCATTCTATTAGATTCTTTCAACTATTGTATTTTTTTTCCTTCTCAATTATTTTCCTTTATTCTAGTAAAGCTACTTTTTGGTTTACCTTCTTTAAGTTTGTGTTACAATCAAACTTTTCATAATTTAAGAGTATAAGGTTTTTCTCAAGCCAGAAGAATCAGTTTGACATAAACATAAATCCATGAGTAAGATATCACATATAATATAAGGTGTGCTAAGTAGCCATGCGCCAAGGAAAACCATAGGGTTTTTACCTTTGATTATTTATCTCTCCCTTATCTATCACCAAGAACTCCTCATGGGTCAAAGATCTCAAGAAAACTCAACGTTTGCACTAAAAAATATTAGTAGCATTGATAAGGGTGTCCTCAAACTTGGATATGTGATACTAATGTTTATTAGTTAGGTGTGAAACTCGACTGAATTCACAAACAATAATGACACAAAAAGACACGACTTGAAATCTCCACACTTGTATAGAGATACATGTGAGTTCATTCTTTGAAGAACTACTAGTCCTCCTTGGGTCAATTAATGTACACGTAATTCTTTTGGGACTTGCTTTGGTCTCCTTGTATGCCTCCTCAAAAAATGATAATCATGCCATAGTTTTATAGTTTCCTTCCCAAATATAGAGCATCTTTTTGGACATGAATCTATACTCCCTCTTGCTTGTAACTTCTTTCTCAAATGCACTATATATCTCTCTTCAAATCAAAGACCATTTGTCTCTGATAAGACTAGAGACTGCACTGTAACTTGTGTATCTTTACCATTACATTTGGATAGCACACACGTGGTTGAACTCAATCTATTCTTCAACTAATGCATTAAGGAATAACTCTTTTTTCCTCTAAATTATGCCAATGGATTTGTTTGTCTTTGTGAGGATATATAGATTTTGATAAAAGTTAGGAAGAGAGCATGCTCCATTTTCACCTCATGTTGAGCATTCTTTGTAGCCTTCTTTAACCTTGTGTTTAGCCTTCTTTGATCTTGTATTTAGATTTTGTCACTAGGTCTATCTATGTAGACCACTTATTCCTTTTTTATGCCCTTCCCTTGTGGTTACTGATGTTGTGGACAGAGGGTGTTCTCTCTAAGTCATTGTCAAATTTTGAAGTCATTACCAAGTTCTTTCTACCTTTATCTTTAACGGACTTCTCTAGAGTGGTATGCATGCTCTCTTCCACTCTTAGCTTGCTTGCAAGTGGGGGGAGTTAGCCTATATGGGTCAGCTTGTTTCTTATAGGGGACTGGCCTCTCCATGGGGTCTTGCAAACAACTGCTAGATTGGATGAATGGAAATTTAAGGGCTCATAGATTTGAACTTGATCTAGAAGAGGAAAAGGAAGGACCATGGCCCATAATTTATGAGCACTCTCCCTCCATAGAAAAAACCAAATGATACCCCAAGAAGCCCATGAATCAGTTGCGTCTATATTTTAAAAGAAACAAAATGAATGCAATATACAATGGACTTTTACCATGACCTTGGATGGTGGTGCTAGTGTCACCAAGGATTACTAGGAGGCCTCGGGTAGCCTATGCCACTTATAGGAATAAGCCTCATGGTCAATGGGAACATAGCCAAACCCATGGGCATTGCATCGAACTACAATGTGCAGATCACCATCTGACTCTTAGATTGCCTCAAGATATTCACCTACACAACATCACTTTGCAAATTCAAAATTTCAATAAGCTCCCACGAATCGCATGGTTGAAGATTTTATCAACAAGCCTAGGGTTGTGCAGGTTATGTGTGATCGCATTTTGTGGGGTTGAAACAAGCTCATCCCCATAATGAAAGCACTATAAAAATTCTATAGAAGGCCTATAGAATTTCAAGCATGTAGGCCTAACATTTCAAACAAAGTTATTTCCAATTGCATTTCTTGTGTATACAAAGGTCGCTAAGGTCACACAACCTATACATAGTAAAGTGTAGCAAGTTATTTAGCCATGACTATAGCAAGCAACACAACTAGGTCGTACATACCAAAAACTCAAAGGCTATCTCCTTACATTCCATACCAAGTACTTGGATAAGGTGGGTTACTTCTAGACAGAAAACTAGAGTGAGGAGGGGGATGTATGTTGAAGTTCCATGTAAAGGATGGTCACATAGACAACACTTATTATGTATTGGCTCTATAAGAGGAATGCCATCATGTAATCATTGAAGATGTTGGCTGCTACAGAAGGTGGGCCACTTAGACTGCCTTAGACTATAATCTTGATTAATGGACTACTTAAGATATGCTTCCAAGCGATGAATTCATATGCGCAAAGAAAAAAGGCATTCGAAGTAGATTTTATCTAGGGTAAGGGGGGATAAAGAGTCATTCTCAAACTCACTATGGAAATGGTGCACAATGCCCTTATATTGCCAAGAGTTGTCCATCCATGCGTCAAGAATATTGTAGCTAAATCTATGAGAATGACTATATTTGTCCTAACCGAAACCCAAATCCCCACTAGACCAACGTGCAGTACTTATCAAGCTTGCCAAGGCCATATGCAGTTATTTTTCTTTGTGCAAGCTAAACATGTTCACTAAAGTTAAGTCTGGGTACTCCTAAAGTAACATAGGTCATATAGAGAACAAGATGGTGAGGTCATAATTTAAAGTTCTACATAATATTTTTATAGGGAATTAAAAATGCTCTCGCAACTAGGAGGGAAGTAACTCAATGTAGAATTGCTAATCATGAGAATTATCTACTATGGCAAGAAATCCATGTAGAGACCATGGAGAGGTAAGTTTAAGACCAGCCGCCTACAAGAAACAATGTGAATCATCAACGCTAATTCCCCCCACTTCCAAAGAATCTACTATTAAAAGAGACCATGCAAACCACTATAAAGAAGTACGTTGAAGACAAAGGTAGAAAGAAAAATCTTAAAATCAAGGGTATCACTCGGTAATGACTTCATAATCTATCAATGACTCAAAGAGGACAACATCTCCTATAGCCCAATCTACCAGGGGGTCAAGAGATGCCTTGTTTGCTTTACACAATCTCTTCACTTCCAAGTATGGTCCATAAACCGTTGCTGCTTTTGTTATCTCTTTTTTTACTTGTATACAACAGGCCTCGAGATGGGAAGGCGGGTAGATAAAGCATGTTTTATAGGGTTTTTACCTTATATAGAGTTTATGTAAGAAGCTCATGCTTAGAGCTTGCATAGGATTCTTGCAAGCTTATGCGTAGATCTTCCCGCAAGCTCTATGCATAGGCTTCTTGTAAGCTTGCATGAAGCTTATGCATAGAGCTTGCATAGGCTTCTTGCAAGCTTGCATGAAGCTTATGCATAGAGATTGCATAGGCTTCTTGTAAACTACACATATGCTTCTTGCAAGCTTGCATGAAGCTTGTGCATAGAGCTTGCATAAGCTTCATACAAGCTTGCAAGAAGCCTATGCATAGCCATTGTAAGAAGCCTATGAAGCCTCTTGACTAGGTTTACCTCTATGCAAGTTCTATGCATAGCCTTGCAAGCTCTTACTTAGGTTTACCTCTATGCAAGCCTTTTATATGAAACCTCTATGCAAGCTTAGGTTTACCTCTATGCATGCTTCTTGCAAAAAGCTAGATACATAAAGCTTAATGGTCTAATTTTTGCTTGTTGGTTTCCTTGTGTTGTGTGTATTTGTAGGTCAAGATCTTTACACAATCTCCTCACTTCCAGGTATGGACCGTAAACCCTTATTGTTTCCAGGTCAAGAGGCATTGAGAAGGGGAGGGGGGTAGATAAAGCATGATGTATAGGATTTTTTCCCCTTGTATAGAGTTTATGAAAGAAGCTTATGAATAGAGCTTGCATAAGCTTCACACACACTTGCAAGAAGCCTATGCATAGCCATTGCAACAAGAAGCCTATAAAGCCTCTTGATTAGGTTTACCTCTATGAAAGCTCTAAGCATAGCCTTGCAAGATCTATGCATGCTTCTTGCATTAAGCTAGATGCATAAAGCTTAATGGTCTGATTTGCGCTTGTTGGTTTGCTTGTGTTATGTGTTTTGCAGGTCGTCAAGATCTTTACACAATCTCTTTACTTCCAGGTATGGAATGTAAACCCTTACTGCTTTTGTTGTTTTCTCTCTTTTTTTACTTGTATATACAAGATTCCTCGAGATGGGGAGGTGGGTAGATAAAGCATGCTGTATAGGTTTTTTTTTTCTTGTATAGAGTTTTTTGCAAGCTAATGGGGATAGAGCTTGCATAGGCTCCTTGCAAACTCTATGCATATGTTTCTTGTAAGCTTATGCATAGAGCTTGCATAGGCTTCTGGTGGCAAGCTCTATGAAAAGGCTTCTTGCAAGCTTACATGAAGCTTATGCATAGAGATTGCATGATATTCTTGCAAAATCTATGCGTAGGCTTCTTGCATGCTTGCATAGAGCTTGTATAGACTTTTTGCAAGGTTGCACAGAGCTTAATGCATGCATGCTTCTTGCTTAAAGGTCTATGCATGTATTAAGCTCTATGCATGTAGCTCTTGCATCTACGTAGCTCTTGCATCCAACTCTATGCAGGCTCTTGCATCTACGTAGCTCTTGCATCCAACTGTATGCAGGCTCTTGCATCTATGTTAGGACACCGATAGAACTAGGTGAGAGTCGGGCGGTTCAGGAGAGTCCTGGACAGAAAGGGTTCCTATATCTAGTGACGGTCAAGCGGAGAGTTGCCCTATTCTCTTCTATAGCAGGTCAATGGAGGCCTTTCAGTGGTATCAAAGCATTGTTCTTTCCTCATACTCCACTTTCTCTATGGAATCTCACAACTTGTTATGCACATCATTAACATGAGGAGAATTTATTGCAGTTTCTCTCTCCCTCACCTTGTTTGCATCTTTCATGAAAGAGTGCAATAGCCATGATATATGGTGCAATAACCATGATATATGGTGCAATAACCATCACTTTTAGTCCTTACGCAGTCCAACAACCGTCGTATACGGCTGTTAAAGGGCACACAGTAGAAACCAAGCCATTGTGACGCAAAACGACGATTCAGAGCACGTAAGTAGGCCATAACGGCGGCTGCATCATCAATAGAAGCCGATGCATAAGCCCCACAAAACAACAACAATGTCGTTACGACATAGTTACGATGCACAAAAGCAACTGTAGAGCCGCCAGTGTAGTGTTGCATATACCAGCCATATTTCTGCTATTGCACCATTACCGATAACAAGCAGCGTATACCAGCCATATTATACAAATGTCGTCAATTACCGACGGTGGCTCCAGTCGGCGCTTAACACAAGAAACACGACCATTACAAACAACGCCACAAATTATTGACGAAAGCGTTGTTTTTTGCAAAAGAATTAGAGCTGATAGGCGGTCATCCTTCTGGCCATGGGCAGACAAGTTTTTTAATCGGAAAAATTAAATATTAAAAAAAGGGTTGTTCGTGCAGAGAAACTCTATCCCTCTCGTTTTCTAGCAGTCATGGGCAGTAATCAAGGATAAACATCATCTCTCTCTCTCTCTCTCTCATATATCTTAAAGGAGGGAACGATCTCTCTCTTTGTCTCTTGTATCCGGTGAAATGAGAGAAAGACACATCCAACAATACTTGAAGAAGAAGGCTTTTTAAATTGCTCGAGATTTCTCCATAGCTGCACACAATAAGGGGATGAGAGCAGTGTTTATAGTAGCAAGGTCCGCATACAATATATACTATCGAAGGAAACAAAACGAGCTAGTTTTAGTCATGTATTCATCTTCATCTTGCCATGACCTTAGAAGATTTCGAGCACTCCAAGGGTCAGCAGCATGGCGGTCATCCAACTTTGGATACCAATATGGTTGATCTAGATGCGGGTGATCATGGATTTGTGGATTTGCATGCACATACTTTAATGCTAGAATCATGCACAACGCATACAGAGAAAAGTTTACTTGATCTTCTCAAAGTTTACAGACCATACAAGAGACTCTTAAGCAGCTGGTCACTAGTTTAGGGTTTTGGAGTGTCCCGGTTGATACTCCAAGGACATCTACTCCTGGGGGGTCAACTCAAGACATCGAAACACTCGGGAATCAGGAAGTTGTAGCTATGCTCAAGAGCATGAAGCCTCTAGTGTTTTGCGAGGAAGAGAAAGAGCGTAATAAAGATGTAGTGAACATTTTTTTACAAAAGTGAGTGGACTTGCACCTTTTGAAGCATTCTTCTGATGCTGTTTGTGCGCTTGAGGCAAGTATCACGCTTGAAGGCAAGGCCTATAAGTGGTGGATGAGTCTCAGCGAGAGCGATTAACCTACGACATGGGCTTCTTTTCAGACACTCTTCGAAAAGAATTCTTACCTCAGAACGAGAAGGATTGGAATTGGGATGCTTTGGACAATTGTAAGGTGGAAGGTCTTGTGTCTAACCAATATATTTCCAAGTATCGCGCAACAAATCTCAAGCTCAAAGGCTTGGATGACTTCAAAAAAGTATGAGGTTTTCTACGTGGTTTAGATACTGAATATAAAACTAAGATTAAAACTCAATATCCTATAACTTTGGAAGAGGCCATAAAAACTACACAGATCTTTGATGATAATATTGAGAAGAAACGCATGGCCAAGATACCTTGGGTTGGAACATCCGACTTCCGTATTTCTAAGGGGAAAAAATGGAAGGGGCTAAACTAGGTAATGATGTGGTTAAGAAGGCTAAGGGGAGAAGGGGCCAAGGGGTTCCTTATCTCCGGAAGATTATGAGAGAGCTAAAAAGGAAAAATTATGTTTTATTTGCATGGATCCTCTGATCATGAAAACAAATAGAATTGTCCAAAAAGAACTATGGCAAAGATGTGGATAAGGACAGGAGTAAGGCGGGGCACACGATGCAAGTCTTGCCACTTAAAGCTTCCAAGAAGTTTTCTAAAGTTCAAGTATGCCATAGCGATGCCATGCATGAGCATTGTGTACGTAACCTCTACGATGTGGATACCCTCTTTTGGGGCCTTATGATTTGGTTTGAATGCATCGACACATCAACGATGAAGAGTTTGTGTCATGATTGACGATGGGGCTGCACATAACTTTTTGAATTATCACTTGCTTAAAAATTTAAAATTGCCAAAAGCCCTAGTGAGTATAAATACATGGTATCTCTTACTAATGGACATGATAAGCATGTATGGGACACAATGGTTAAGCAAGTACCACTTAGGATTTAGGGAAATGAAATGCAATTATATTTTCAAGTTATGCATATTATGAGAGCTGATGTTATTTTGGGTTGTGAATGGTTGTTTCATTTAGGACCATCTTTTTCTCATAGTCATCTAGATAATACTTTTGATTTTGAGGTCAATGGTAAAAAAGTGCATTTGCAAGGTGAACGTGATGTTCCCCCATCTTCAGTTTTGGTTTTGCTAAAGGGGACCGCCTCGTACTACATGCTCATGAAAAAGAAAATCTCTTTTTGTATTACATGTCTCCTTCAGTTCTGTCTCATGATGATGCTAGTGGTGGTGATTTTAATTCTATTTTGAGTATTGAATCTCTCAATTCTGTCATGTGTGAACATGATGTTAGTGCTATGCATAATAATGAACAAACTAAATTTTTTTCTAAGCTCACTCAACAAGTTTCTAATTCTTTGCAAAATCCCTACGTGAATTTTCTGATGTATTTCTAAGTGCCTTGCCATCTAGTTTTCCCCTTAAGCACAATGTCCACCATGCCATTGAAGTGCTCAAGGATATAAAGCTAGTCTGCAATCCTCCGCATAGGCTTAGTGCTAATGAAGTCAATCAGGTAGAGCGTCAGCTTGATGAGTACCTTGCTAGGGGCTTTATTATGCTTAGCAAATGCCATGCGCATCACCAACTTTATTGGTGAAGAAGATATATGGGTCCATGCGTTTATGTGTGGACTATCGTGGTTTGAATGCAATCACGATAAAGAATAAGTATCCATTAGCGTGAGTTGATGAGCTTTTAAGTCAACTCTGAGGTGCAAGATACTTTAGCAAGATTGACTTAAGGTCAGGCTATCATCAAGTTTGCATTCGCATGGAGGATGTGCCTAAAACAACTTTTTGTACCAGATTTGAGCATTATGAGTTTTTAGTTATGCCATTTGGTATAACTAATGCTCCAGCTATGTTTATGACTCTTATGAATAGCATCCTACATCCGTATCTTGTTCGATTTGTTGTAGTATTTTTTGATGATATTTTGATCTTTAGTCGCATCAAGGAAGAGGATTTGCAACACTGATGATTAGCATTCAAATTACTAAGGAAAAATGCACTCTAAGATAAACAAGAAAGTCTTGGGTACTTATGTCTTTATTCACAAAAAAAGCTTGCATGCCAAAAATAGTTTTACGCTCTTGCATGGGATTTCCCTTTACATAAAATAGGAGCCGCTTTTACCAAAAGATTAAAAAAACCCTTCCTATATAACCAAATCACTAAGGAAAAACACATATAAATCCCTAAGGGCTAATTCACGTGCAACCAAGTTAAGAGGTCCACTCCCATGTATAATATCTTGTAGTAAATACCACATCCAAAATACCAAAATCATTGGCTATCTTGCTAACACCAAAATATTAAAGGGAAAAACCTTCCCGATAATTGGTCATGCGAAATCACTTCCATCATATCCAACCATACCGGCTTACTAGCACAAGGCTCGTTTATCTCACCAACCTACATACATAAGGTATGGTGGAGAGATGGCACATTCCTTTGCTAAAATAAACAATTACATGAAACATGCCTCCTTTGAGCTATGCCTTACAATCCTCCAATTTGATATCTTTCAATTATTTTTGAAGTGTATAATCCTAAGATATGTGAAAGCACACAAGCTTTTTGAGGAGTCACATCATTTGAACTCTACACTTTTTTGAGATTTTCAAATTCTGAGGTTTGGGTACTGTTTTTGTACGTGGACATTATCAAAATAAAGAAATGGCTTAATCTATTTGACTATTTTTCTCCCAAATGTGATCTTTAAGATTCTAAAAGAAGAGAGAGAGAGTGTGTGAGAATTTTTAAACATTTTCTTATGAGCTTTTTCTTGATTGAAGGAAGAGACATGAAGCCCTTAGAGGGCCCCTTTCTGAGTCTAAAAACCTCCTAATGCAAAACTCTCACTTTTTGTTTGGGTGATTCTTTTTTTTTTGAAGGGGGGGGCACTTTCTGTTCAAATGTGTTTTGATTTGAGTAGAATGTAGGCCAATGGTGAAACTAACCTCGCATTTGGCCAACGATGGTAACATTTCATCCTTAACTCTTATTAGAGCTGAGTTGAGATTGTAAAGGTAGATAGTTTGTAAGTCTCTCTCTCTCTCTCTCTTTCTCTTTAAAGGTAGATAGTTTGTAAGTCTCTCTCTCTCTCTCTTTCTCTTTAAAGGTAGATAGTTTGTAAAGGCAGATAGTTTGTAAGTCTCTCGCTCTCTCTCTTTCTCTTTAAAGTTTATAATTATATGTGTATATTTTCTCCAATGTTAAGGTGGCCTTGTATTTTGGACGTTCCTCTTCAATGTTTCTTTTGTTTTTGCTTCTATTAATCTTAAGGTCTCTATAGTTGAGTGTTTCCCTTTTCCTTTTGTTTCTTTTTTTAATCCCATATTTAATATGCAGTTACATGTGCTCTCTCGATCATGTCGTGTTTGCTTGCTAAAGACGCTCAAGCTATATTTCCTCATTGGTGTCTTTTATGTCTCGAAGCCATGTGAGGTTGTCTCTCGAGAGTAGGTAAAAGTGGCGCCTGGAGGTTTTGCCTCACTGATCATGAGCTCCACCTTGTGCGATGGGAGGCACAAATATATTTGTCCCCCAACCTACCTTCTCTCATTGCACTCCTCTACGGCTCTTCATGCCAGAAGTAGGGATCAGTAGCGGTACTACTAGGCATTGTGAATGCGTTGTGTACAAGGGCTTGGCTAGCTGGAACCTTTGAGGAGATGGTTCAATCAGCAGCTGACGTGGCAACAAAGCTGGTGGCTTGCAGCTGTAACAGTAGTTCGGACCTCTCTACTTTTGCATTTGGTGGTTGTCGGCAGTACGCACTCTATCATTTAACCGATCGACAACACCGGCCTATATATCTTGCTCACGCTTCCTGCACTATAAGCCCCTCTTGCGATTCCTGGCCGACCTTACCCTCTGCCCTTCTTTAACACGTCCACCCTCCCTAGCTAGTGTGCTTGAGCACCTCAATATATATATATATTCTTCTCACCTGTCTTCAATTGCCCCACCTCAACGCTCATCTTCCGGTCTGTTGCAACCGCCTCCAATATGGGCAATCATCTTTCGTGCATCTACCTTACACCCGCCTCAGTCGCTCACGGTAGCAGCAGCAGCAGATCGTTCATCAGAATCGTGCATGCACTCGACGATCGAACAAAGCTGACGTGGCAACAAAGCTGGTGGCTTGTAGCTGGAACAGCAGTCGCTGTGGATCTCTCTACTTTTGCATCTGGTGGTTGTCGGCAGTACGCACTCTTGCTCACGCTTCCTGCAGTGCCTTTCTTTTACACGTCCACCCTCCCTCGCCTCTCTATATTGTGTTTTTATCTCTCCTCTCTATCTTGTGTTTAAATGTGCCTATCATCATCTCTCTACTCTCTTTCTTGAGGTAGTTTTTTATTTTTTTCTTTCTTTTCGTCTAGTTTCTCTTATGAAACATGTCTCCATAACCATAAAACCATTCACATTCACATAGACAAAAAAAGCCTTCCAGAAGTCTCCGTAGCCACTTCATGCTTGCATGAGTATCCATAGCGCATAAAACCTTTAGAATTTTATAGCTAGTATGGGATTAAATTTAAAGCCAAGGGTAGGCTTCACAACACAAAAATCAGAGACACTTTTGCCATCTCTTGTGGGCATCAAATTCCCACCTTTGTATTAAATTTGGGATTCTTTTTTCCAAACATCACCTTGTGTAGGGCTGAAGGGCTTAGATAAACCTAGAGAGAAACCCAACATGATTGTAATGGAAATCATCAGCCTCATTAGTCTAGGGCCTTAACGTGATATAAAGTCATAGAATCTAGATTATTATGGAAGGAAGTTGAAAGATGATTGCAAGCTTCCTAATGCCTTAACCTCAAGTTACATGTATTTTGGTGCTTTCTCTATCTTTTTAGGCACCATGACTCAAAGTGGTGGAGGGTAGACTCTAGAGCATGGCCTAGTGCCTGAATCTATATTTTATTATCTCTTATGTTTTAAAAGCCCATTAGAATTAAGAATTCACACAAAAGCCAGTTTTTAGTAAGCTTCTTCTTTGCTAGCTTTTGGTGGCAAAGTTGTGCTCATCTTTGTCATTGTTTTTCTCACTGACTTCACGAGGCAAGCACTTAAAAGGTTTATCAAAGAGATCCAAAATAGATTTGAAGTGATAAAGCCTAGCCAATGTCACCATCCCACATTATTCTCATTTTCTATGGTCGAAATATTGGGTTGTTTTCAACCAAATGGTCAACAACAAAAATGCATGGTGATACCTATGTGCGGCCACAACTTATCTCACCAATGGGAAAATAATGTGTGTGTTTATTTACACTTTTTCTAGCAAAACAAGTATTGTTCCAAGGATCATGTAGTGCCTATCTATATATGAGTAAACATGTGGCAATGGGTATCCAAGAATTGGGTATCAAAATGCCACCTTTGTGTATCAAACTTGGGCTTCTATTTTCCAATAATCACCTTACCATAGGTCTTAGGTAAAATTGAAGAAGCCCAAGATGATTGTAAGGACAATCATCGGCCTCTTTATTCTAGGGCCTTAAGGTGATTTGGTGTCATGGAATCTCAATCACTATGGAATGGAAGGAAATTGGAAGATGATTGCAAGCTTCCTAATGCCTTAACCTCAAGTGTCATGTGTTTTAGTGCTTTCTCTATCTTTTTAGGCACCATGACTCAAAGTTGTGGATTTAGTTCCCAAATCTAGATTATATCTTTTAAAAGCCTATTACTATTAATATTTTACACAAAAGCTGATTAGTATTAAGGTTTCACACAAAAACTTATGTGTGTGTGGAGCTAGAAACGTACAAAATAACATTTCAATCTTGTGTTTCTAATACTTTGTATGTGGTTTTTTAAACAGACCATACACAAAGTATAGTGGAGAGATGACACATTCCTCTTCTTAAATAAATAATTTCAAAAAACATGCCTCCATTGAGCTATGTCTTACTATCCTTCAATATTAAAAGGATAGAGAATCTATGCTTTCTTCCCACGAATTTGATATCTTCCAAATATTTCTGAGGTATATAATCCTAAGGTATGTGAAGAGGTTGTACCAAGCTTGTGATAGCACACAAGTGATCCAAAACTATTTAACTTCTTAAGGAAGTTCTCTCTACAAAGAAGAAAGTAACATTAAAGTCAATTCACAAAGATATAAATAATGTATACAATTCACATTTGAGTAAATTGACAAAAGCTTTACCCTCCATACTCTAAATCTCTAGAGGGCATGTGATATATTTCCTTTGTGACTTTGTTTACTTCCATTAGAGATAAATACATTAGCTTCATCTCCATTCTCAATTCTTCCATAGCTTTCAACTTTAGCCTTTCAAGTGTCACACATCTATGTCATTATTTTCATATCATACGGCAAAGATTGATCCAATATCAATGAAATTCAACACCCTACATCACATAAACATGGTGACAATGGTAGCAACAATAAAACACAGTGGCCATTCTTTCAAAGATTCTTTTTACTATTATATTTTTCTTTCTTTTTAATTATTTCCCTTTATTCTAGTGTAGCGACTTTTGGTTTACCTTCTTTAAGTTTGTGTTTTACTCAAACTTTTCATAATTCAAGAGTATAAGGTTTTTCTCAAGCCATAAGAATCAGTTTGACATAAACATAAATCCATGAGTGACATATCACCTATAATATAAGGCGTGCTAAGTAGCCATGCGCCAAAGAAAACCATAGGGTTTTTACCTTTGTGACGGTCCTGAATCTAACCATATCTTAATCGTACAACTTAATCTAAGAAAACATTAAACTCACTTAATCCTGCTATTTCTACATACCAATACAATTAAATCAACTTTCTCAAATAGCAAACAAGCATGCATGCCGTATCCAAGGTTCTTATTACATAAGCAAAGAATCACGTAATCTCAAACAATCATTCACATGATATAATTCTCTATCAATTAGATCATAGTATCTCAATCAATCACAATGTATGTGTCTATCTCAAACAATCATTCACATCATATAATTCTCTATCAATTAGATCATAGTATCTCAATCAATCACAATGTATGTGTCTATCTCAAACAATCATTCACATCATATAATTCTCTATCAATTAGATCATAGTATCTCAATCAATCACAATGTATGTGTCTATCTCAATATTCTATCATCATCACCAAGCTCGACAACATAGATAGTCGTAATGACCAAAATCCAGCCAATCTAGGGCTTTCTCTCATGCCCGTCCAACCAACCTCAACACTAGACATCGCGGCTATCCCAGGTATGCCTCTAGTAAATCTCGTCCACTCTAGGTTCTACCAAATGGCTCCCAGAGGGTATAAATCACATTCTCTGTCCGGCGTTCCCTGTCTAAGGACGGCCGGCACACGAATCTCAAAATCTCATGTCCAGTCACATCATACACATGCATATCAATCAGTTATACGCGTGCATATCAATCATTCATTTCAAAACAAAGCAATAAAATGTAACATGCCTCTGAGATTAACCAAGTTATGATTAAAGATAATCCTAAGTTTTGGATGCTATAAATTTCAATGAATTCTAGGAGGTTTTTAGTGATTTTTTAGTAGTAAAGATTCTAAGTGTTAAAATTAAGTTATTCTTCCTAACTGTTTTACCACATGGGGTGATTGAAAACTATGCATGCTTCTTGAATTATTCAGCACTTGAAATACATTATTCACAATCTTGAGATAGCAATTTTAAAAATTGAATCTTGGTGTTTGGCCTTACCTGTATAAACAGCAGCATTGACATGTGCATATTCTTCAATCTCCTCGGCCACAATTGCAACAACTTTTCCTCTTGCTCGACGAGTATTTTCATTAATTAAAAATCTAGGTACATTCTCTTGCACATTTTGCCTTGTTTTCTGATCTCTTGTATTTTATCTCTCACACACCTCACCACGTGATGCTGTGGCTTGTATTTGCACTCATTAGTTTTATGAACCTTTTGTACACAATAAAAATCACACCGCGCCTTTTCTATCATCTCTAGGAAAAAATATGTGACCCATTTGTAGTCTCTTATTCTACTTAAAATTTCCCTTCTCATCACATAAAATGGATTTGTGAGCCATCTTGTGACTGTACAAAAAATTTATAAAATTCAAGATTGAGTTTTCACTTAATTTTAACACCTAGAATCTTTACTGCTGAAAACCCACAGAAAACCTGCTGGAATTCATTACTAAAATCTGTAGGATCCAAAACTTAAGAGTATCTTTAATCATAACTCTATTAATATCGGAGGTATGTTACAACCTTTGATTATTTATCTCTTCCTTATATATCACCAAGAACTCCTCATGGGTCAAAGATCTCAAGAATACTCAAGGTTTGCACAAAATATTAGTAGCATTGATAAGGGTGTCCCTCAAACTTGGATTTGTGATACTAATGTTCTTTAGTTAGGTGTGAAACTCAAATGAATTCACAAACAATAATGACACAAAAAGACACGACTTGAAATCTCCACACTTGTATATAGATACATGTGAGTTCATTCTTTGAAGAACTACTAGTCCTCCTTGGGTCAATTAATGTACACATAACTCTTTTGGGCCTTTCTTTGGTCTCCTTCTGTATGCCTCCTCAAAAAATGACAACCATGCAATAGTTTTATAGTTTCCTTCCCAAATATAGAGCATCTTTTTGGACATGAATCTATACTCCCTCTTTCTTGTAACTTCTTTCTCAAATGCACTATATACCTCTTTCCAAATCAAAGACCATTTGTTTCTGATAAGATTAGAGACTACACCGTAACTCGTGTATCTTTACCATTTCATTTGGATAGCACACACATGGTTGATCTCAATCTATTCTTCAACTAATACATTAAGAAATACCTCTTTTTTCCTCTAAAATGTGCCAATGGCTTTGTTCATCTTTGTGAGGATGTGTTGATTTGATAAATGTTAGAAAGAGAGCATGCTCCATTTTGGCCACATGTTGGGCATTCTTCGTAGCCTTATTTAATCTTGTGTTTAGCCTTCTTTGAGCTTGTATTTAGCTTTTGTCACTAGGTCTATCTATCTAGACCACTTATTCCTTTTTCCTGCCCTTCCCTTGTGGGTACTCGGGTTGCACAGAGGGTGTTCTCTTTGAGTCATTGTTAAATTTTGAAGCCATTACCAAGTTCTTTCTACCTATATCTTTAACGCACTTCTCTATAGTGGTATGCATGCTCTCTTCCACTCTTAGCTTTCTTGCAAGTTGGGGGAGTTAGCCTTTATGGGTCAGCTTCTTTTTTATAGGGGGTTGGTCTTCAGCTCACCTCTTCATGGGGTATTATAAACAACTCCTAGATTGGATGAAAGGAATTTTAAGGGCTCATAGATTTGAGCTTGATCTAGAAGAGGAAGAGGAGAGACCATGGCCCATAATTGATGAGCACTTTCCCTCTATAGAAAAAACCAAATGATACCCCAAGAAGCCCATGAATAAGTTGCGACTCTATTTTAAAAGCAACAAAATGAATGCAATGTACAACAGACTTTTACCATGACCTTGGATGTGCCTCTACCACTTATAGGAAGAAGCCTCATGGTCAATGGGAACATAGCAAACCCATAGGCATTGCATCGAACTACAATGTGAAGATCTGCATCTGACTCTTAGTTTGCCTCAAGATATTCACCTACACAACATCACTTTATAAATTGAAAATTTCAATAAGATCCCATGAATCGCATGGCCGGAAATTTTATCAACGGGCGTAGGGTTGTGTGTGCAGGTTATGTGTGATCGCATTTTGCGAGGTTAAAACAAGCTCATCCACATAATCAAATCTTTGTAAAAATTCTATAGAAGGCCTATATAATTTTAGGCATGTAGGAAAGAGGATGTGTAAATGTGAGAGAACCTGTGAAAAGGTGAGAAGAATCTACTAGGAGAGAATAAAGGGTAGCATGAGAAGATTTAGGAAGTGTGGAGATATTCTGGGAAAAGTGAAGAGGTGGAGAGAATCAAGCAAAAGAGGTGGAGTGAATCAAGGAGAAATCAGTGGGATTAGATGCTTGGATGTAAACTCTATAAATTGAGGCATTGGCCTAATGAGAATTTGCTAGTTTTTTATTATCCATGCCTACATTAAGCTATTAGTTAATTATTCACTAATCACATCTTAATTATTATCTAATCACATCTTAATTATTCACTAATCATATCTTAATTATTATCTAATCACATCTTAATTATTCACTAATCACATCTTAATTATTATCTAATCACATCTTAATTATTGTCTAATCACTTCCTATAGCAAGCAACTTAGCTAGGTCATATAGACCAAAAAATCAAAGGCGATTACATTCCATACCAAGTACTTGGATGAGGTGGGTTACCTCTAGACAAAAAACTAGAGTGAGGAGAGGGATGTATGTTGAAGTTCCATGTGAACGATGGTCACACAAACAAGACTTATTATGTATTGGCTCAACAAGCGCAAATCACACCATTAAACCTTATGCATCTAGCTTAATGCAAGAAGCATACATAAAGGTAAATCTAAGCTTGCATAGAGGTTTCATAGAAGGCTTGCATAGAGGTAAACCTAAGCAAGAGCTTGCAAGGCTATGCATAGAGCTTGCATAGAGGTGAACCTAATGAAGAGGCTTCATAGGCTTCTTACAATGGCTATGGATAGGCTTATTGCAAGCTTATATAACGCTTATGGAAGCTCTATGTGTAAGATTCATGCAAGCTTGCAAGAAGCCTATGTGTAGAGCTTACAAGAAGCCTATGCAATCTCTATGCATAAGCTTCATGCAAGCTTGCAAACAAGAAGCCTATGCAAGCTCTATGCATAAGCTTCATGTAAGCTTCCAAGAAGCCTATGCATAGAGCTTGCAAGAAGATCTATGCATAATCTTACAAGAAGCTTTATGCAAGCTCTAAGCATGCTCTAAGCATGAAGCTTTATGCATAATCTTGCAAGAAGCTTTATGCAAGCTTTATGCAAGAAGCTTTATGCAAGCTCTAAGCATGAGCTTCTTGTACTACAAACTCTATATAAGGAAAAAAACCCTATACAACATGCTTTATCTACCCACCTTCCCATCTCGGGGCCTGTTGTATTATACAAGTAAAAAAAGAGAAAAACAACAAAAGCAACAAGTTGAGGGACCATATCTGGAAGTGAAGAGATTGTGTAAAGATAGGCAAACCTGCAAATACACACAACACAAGCAAACCAACAAGAAAATCAGACCATTAAAAGAGCTCGGGAAGGCAAAGGAAACAAAGGCCCTTGCTTTTGACACCATTACCTTGTTTATTCAAAGAAGAATAAGAGAAGAAGAAAAAAAAACCTTCAAAACAAAACAAACACATACACACACACACACACACAAATTAGTAAAGCCTTGGGAAACAAGGAGGGAAACATGAAAAAAAAGGAGGGGGTGAGGAGTCGTCACTTCTAAATCCAACTCTGTACTTCAAGAAATAGGAAAAATGATCCTGCAACAGAGCATGTTGTGTGTATTCGTAGGTCAAGATCTTTACACAATCTCTTCACTTCCAGGTATGGACCGTAAACCCTTGCTGCTTTTGTTATTTTTTTTCTTTTTTTACTTGTATACAAGAGGCATTGAGAAGGGGAGGGGGGTAGATAAAGCATGATGTATAGGATTTTTTTTCCTTGTATAGAGTTTATGTAAGAAGCTTATGCATTGAGCTTGCATAAGCTTCATACACACTTGCAGGAAGCCTATGCATAGCCATTATAAGAAGCCTATGAACCCTCTTGATTAGGTTTACCTCTATGTAAGATCTATGAAAGCTCTATGCATAGCCTTGCAAGCTCTTGCTTAGGTTTACCTCTATGCAAGCTCTATGAATCCTTCTTGTATTAAGCTAGATGCATAAAGCTTAATGGTCTGATTTACGCTTGTTGGTTTACTTGTGTTATATGTATTTGCAAGTCAAGATCTTTACACAATCTCTTCACTTCGAGGTATGGAATTTAAACCTTTTTGGTGCTTTTGTTGTTTTTTCTCTTTTTTTGCTTGTATACAAGAGGCCCCAAGATGGGGAGGTGGGTAGATAAAGCATGTTGTATAGGCTTTTTTTTCCTTGTATAGAGTTTTTTGCAAGAAGCTCATGGGGATAGAGCTTGCATAGGCTTCTTGCAAACTCTATGCACATGTTTCTTGCAAGCCTATGCATAGAGCTTGCATAAGTTTCTTGCAAGCTCTATGAAAAGGCTTCTTGCAAGCTTTCATGAAGCTTATACATAGAGCTTGCATGTGATGGTCGTGAATCTAGCCATATCTTAATCGTAAAACTTAATCTAAGAAAACATTAAACTCACTTAATCCTATTATTTTTACATAGCAATACAATCAAATCAACCTTCTCAAATAGCAAACAAGCATGCATGCCATATCCAAGATTCTTATCACATAAGCAAAGAATCATGTAATCTCAAACAAACATTCAGATGATATAAATCTCTATCAATTACAGGATAGCATCTCAATCAATCACAATGTATGTGTCTATCTCAAGATTCTATCATCAGCACCATGCTTGACAACATGGTTAGTCATAATGACTAAAATCCAACCAATCTAAGGCTTTCTCCGATGCCCGTCCACCCAACCTCCACACTATACATCGCGGCTATCTCGGGTATGTCTCTAGTAAATCTCGTCCACTCTCGGTTCTACCAAATGGCTCCCAAAGGGCATAAATCACATACTCTGTCTCGCATTCCCTGTCTAAGTACGGCTGGCCCGAATCTCAAAATCTCATGTCGAGTCTCATCATACACATGCATATCAATCAGTTATACGCGTGCATATCAATCATTCATCTTGAAATAAAGCAATCATAACTCATACATATCATCTCACAATCATCTCTAGTCCATAATCTTCTAAGGCATGCATATTCAAATCAATCACAATCAATCACATTCAATTTCAAGTATAAAACAAACTTTTAATTCAAACAATCTTTAACTTCTTTTTATCTTTTAAGTCACATGGAAATCCTTGTTTTTAACATATTCAATTATCATATTCTAACGAACAAGGTCATCTCTAGTCACTATAGCTAAGTCTTAACTATGCTTATGCATTAGTCCATCCGGTCTATATAGATAAGATAGTAAATCTTGATAGCAATTTCTAAGGTAAAGCCTAATAACTGGTCTCTTTGGGAGAGTAATATCTTCCAATCTATTTGGAATTAGAGAAAAGTCAAAACTACAGAGTTTTAGGACTTCTAATGCTCTATAAAATAGCTCTCTCTAAAAATGAGTTAAGGTCCTTTTGAGAGCGTTCAAAATGGCCAAAGTTGTGTTTTCAGCATGAAATTGTCAAAAACAATCAAGTGCCCTGCTTTGCACTCGAATAACTCAAAACGAAAGAGATTTGACTTTCTAACATCTCATACACTCTTTTAGAGTTTTCTGTCATCCTAAAACTTTTGTTTTTATGTCAAAATCTGATTCTAAACACACGCGCAAAGATAAATGCTTTGTAAACTAGCCCCTAATGAAGGTTATACCTAAAATCTGGTCACAAACTAGTCAAATATTATATCTTCTAATTCTTTAACTCCAAAAATGTTTATTCTATGAGCTAGAGTAAGGCAATCAACAACAGTTCTTGGCCCCAAAAATCCCCCCCTCTCCTCTTCTCGCGGTGTTTACCTATCTTTGCCATGGTTAAAAATGCCATACATGACTCAGATTCTCCCACATACATGCTTATCGATATATTTATTTAATCTCAAAAGAATTTAAAGAAAAATACTAGAAAGAGTGTTTGTGTACTTCCCTGATATATTTGCTGATGTCTTGATTGATTGGGAATCCATGTCTACTCTCTAGAAGTTGTGTAAGATAAGTTTGTAGATTTGGCAAGCCTCTCAGATCTGCTGTCAGGGCATAACGTATGCGGTCTCTACAAAACTCAACGCGGGCGGTATTGCTAAAATATATTGTATGTGAAAGTCGACTCCAAAAATAGGTCACGTTTTACTTTTTTATCAAATTTTGATTTGCATGTCCATCTACACACTTAAAGGCTTCCTTTGCGCATATTAACTAATTGAAAACTTAATATTAAAAATTTTCTTACTTTTAACACTTAGAATATTTCTGCTGAGAAACCACTAAAAACCTACTTCATTACTGAAATTTTTAGCATCCAAAACATAGGATTATCCTTAATCATAATTTGGTTAACCTTGGATGTATGTTAAATTCTCTCCCTGTTAAGAAATCGTCATCCTCAATGATAAAAATATCTTATCCTCAATCAGTAGACCTTGAGAAATAGTTTTTCTTACTCAACTATTATACTTGATATAGTACTTGAGAAGTATGCTTTTGACTTTCAAGAAAACTATAAATATCCATATGTTTTTGTCTGAAGATTTCTTCAAGTAGCCTTGGAAAGAACAACTCGACAATTGCTTGTCTAAGTCTTAACTTGATATAATAAGCTCTTCGCTTGATTTTCCATTTCTTAGCAATCTCTTGTTGGATAGAATCAATATACTCGTGGCGGTACTCATTGTATCTATTTGAATCTCAATATTATAGCATTCTTTTCTCTCGGTATTGTGCTCCCTTTCATTCATATCTTTGATAGATCTTATCTTGGATAAATGATTTTATATTAAGCTAGTCATGTATACACTAGAGGTTAGTACGCCTCTTAAAATCTAGAGTAAGAGCATGTATACGCTAGAGGTTAGTAGGCCTCCTAAAATCTAGAGTAAGAGCATGTATACGCTAGAGGTTAGTAGGCTTCCTAAAATCTAGAGTAAGAGCATACTGGTCCTAATTCCATAAAATTTAACTCCAAAAAAGAAACTAGATAGATCTTGAGGCATTACACAAAGTATCTTGATCTTGAAAATCAGTCACTATCCATGTCATAAACAAGCCTTCTTGGAATCACAGCTTAATAAACAATAATAAATCTGCTGAAAAACATTATCGTCGTATTGTCGTAAACTTCAAGGTAATTAAACAATTTGCAAACTCTTATTTTCACTATGATTATAGCTTTCGACTTAGTCACGTTTCTTCCTCAAGAGCGTGATCCTCTATTCTTTCTATTGATGGACTTACAACCTCCACAATGGATATAGTTTTTTCAACCTACACTTATTAACTTCACAATGAAAACTTATTGTCAATAAGCAAATAGTATACTACGTGAAATACTTTTCTTGCTCTGCTCTGCAAAGTAGACATCATTCTACATTGCATCTTTGACACTATAAGCAATAATCTTTACCATCATCTCTAATCATGCAAACCCGCTTCTATATCTTGGCCTTTCTAGACACTAACCAATGTATCCCTAATATGGTGGCATCATATCTTCCCAAAGCCAACACATGGAAAATCAGCTTTTGACTTAAGGTCGCCTATGAACAAAAACCATATTCTTGATATAGTCCTTACATGTCTGTTGCTTTCTCAATGCACGCTCTACCATACTATTCTTTTGGTAAAATTCAGTTATTCCTAACTTTTTTACCATGTGGGTGATTGAAAACTATAATTGCTTCCCGAGTCAATCAACACTTGAAATATATTATTTGTAATCTTGGTAGGAATTTTAATAATTGAAGCTTGGTTTTTGGACTTACCTGCTTGAATACTGGCATTGACATGTGCATATTCTTCAATCTCCTCGACCATATTTTTAGTAGCTTTTCCTCTTGCTCCGAGTATTGTCATTACTTGAAAATCCACATACATTCTCTTGCGTGCTGTGCTCTATTTTTTTATCTCCCGTAGTTAATCCCTCACATACTTCACGTGATGTTGGCTTCGTTTGTAGTCAAAAGTTTTATGAACCTTTTGTACACAATGGAAATCACGCCGCACCTTTTCTATCATCTCTGGGAACAAATATGTGACCCATTTACAGTCTCTTAATCTGCAGAAAATTTTCCTTCATCATCATAAAATGAACTATCTTGTGACTATACAAAAAATTTGCAAAGACTTTTTAAAGAAAAGATACTTTTAGTTGTATCACAAAAAATAGAAAATAGTATGTATCACCCAAGACCTGTAACTTCTGCAATTAAGTGCAGACTGCACAAACTATGCTCTGATACCAACTCTGACGGTCCTCAATCTAGCCATATCTTAATCGTACAACTTAATCTAAGAAAATATTAAACTCACTTAACCCTTCTATTTCTACATAGCAATACAATCAAATCAACCTTCTCAAATAGCAAATAAGCATGTATGCCAAATCCAAGGTTCTTATCACATAAGGAAAGAATCATGTAATCTCAAACAAACATTCACATGATATAAATCTATCAATTAGAGCATAGCATCTCAATCAATCACAATGTATGTGTCTATCTCAAGATTGTATCATCATCACCATGCTTGACAACATGGTTAGTCATAACGACCAAAATCCAGCCAACCTAGGGCTTTCTCCGATGCCCATCCACCCAACCTTCCACACTGGACATCGTGGCTATCCCGGGTATGCCTCTAGTAAATCTCGTCCACTTTTGGTTCTACCAAATGGCTCCTAGAGGGCATAAATCACATTCTTTGTCCGACATTCCTTGTCTAAGGATGGCTGGCCCTAATCTCAAAATCTCATGTCGAGTCTCATCATACACATGCATATCAATCAGTCATACGTGTGCATATCAATCATTCATCTCAAAACGAAGCATTCATAACTCATACATATCATCTCTAGTCCATAATCTTTCAAGGCATGCATATTCAAATAAATCACAATCAATTTCAAGTATAAAACAAGATTTTAAATTAAACAATCTTTAACTTCTCTTTATCTTTTAGGTCACATAAAAATCCTTGTTTTTAAGATAATCAATTATCATGTTCTAACAAGCGAGGTCATCTCTAGTCACTATAGCGAAGTCTTAACTATGCTTATGTGTTAGTGTTACATGATTGGCCCTCTATGGTCTATCGGGGATGCCCGTCTGACCATTGTACCATGCTTGCAATTAGTATCGTGTGATGTCATATTCAATACTATATTGTAAGTACGATTGGCATATGCTTTGCGGGTCTATGCTATGTATGTTGTGATTTGGTGATGCCATGTGTATGCATGCTAGTGTTGTTGATATTGGTGTTTGATTGCCTCACCTAACATGTTGACTTGTTTAGTATAGGTGATGAGTACGAGGATGTCGAATGAGGCGTCATACTTGTGCGAGGGTCACCGAACGAGGTGTCGTGTGGATTTTGTCATGTGCATGGGCGTTTACATCGCCTCTACATTTATGAGTTATACTTCATTATTTTTGGTAGGCTGTGTGCCATTTATTTGTACTCGAATATTTATGTACACCTGTAAGATCCCTGTCCCCACCGCGCATTGGATTCGGAGTGTTAGCAGCAGCGGAAGTAGCACATCTTGCGCGGGGCAGGGTCCCACACTCGAGGCCTCGCCCACCACGGATATCCGGACAGGTGACTAATTCCTTGATTTTTCCAAACCGAACTCGGAAAAACTTCTCTTTCTCGGAAAGCACGGGCGATTCCACCAGGATAACTTTTCCCTAACGTAGTCAAAAGCCTTAACTAAGTGAGCTCATCTGACCGAACTCGTAAGTCCTATAGTCAGATCAGGGAAGAAGACTGTACTTGGATCATAGAGACCAACGCTTTTTTCCTCATTGAGAGGCACAGCCGTTGATTCTTTTCCATAGAACAATTTTTTTGTCCGAGATTTACTTCATCTATCGAACTAAACAGAAATTGAGTCTCGATCTACGGATCCATCAGTCCAGCCTAACCCCATCCAGTCCCATGGGTTAGCCAACCGCCCAACCACTGTAGTGATGGGATCCAATTAGGAATTTGGTAAGGTTTTGTCCCGAGTACCAGGGAAAAGAGTTTCCAGGCCCCCTAGCCGGAAGTTCATGCAAACATAAAACTAGTCACACCACTTACACACCCAATATGAAATTGCCTTTTTCTCAGCATCACCTAACTTTAAAACAATCCTTTAATGAAACCATTATGTCAGTGATGACAATCCTCAAAATCTCTAGTTGAATCCATATTTCCAATCATTCATTCATCGGTGTACTTATGGCATCATTGGCAACCAGAACGCTCACCACCTGTTCACTTAGGGACCTTTGAATAGTTCCTAGCTCATAGTACCTGGCAATATTTTCACATATAAAAATCAAGATGGAATCCTCGTTGAAGATCAGCAAGATCAATCAACAGATCCATATAAGAGAGCCATGGACTCATCCGTTGAGGACCAGCAAGGTCAATCAACCAGATCCATGCTCGGTTTCAGAAAACAACTCTTACTCCTCGTTCCAATATCTTCCACGACGCACGTGTGGGTATCTTCGACGACCCAGAGCCCGAGCACCGTATGGTCAGCACCCTCTAGGATCCTTCGCAGGTCACCTAGCGCTTCACTCATAGGCCGCTTCCTTGGTCCCTCATCCACCGTACCGAAAGCTCACCATTTAAATCGAACCAAGGCTGGTCAAGACCTCGGCCGACCTTGCTACGTGAGACGTCCTCCATTGACTCTCCGTCTCAGCAGTTGCAACTTTACCAGTTAGGTCTCCACGACCTTAATCACAAGACGGTCAAAATGCTTCCCCAGCATTCTTGACATAAAACTGTCATTTACAAACAGGTCATAAATACAGTTTCTATAATGAAGTCACGTCTTTCCAGATTGTTCCACATCAATCCATATTTCTTAACCCAATTCCAAATCATATGTGTATCCATTCTTGACCAGATACATCATTTTCCATCCCATCACACCAGATTCATTCACTTCACATAACATCCATTCCTATCTTTCTTAATTTACATTACGTCTCATCACATCCATTTCTCATTACATCTCATTCGTTCACATCTTATATTATTCATTCACATTCGGATTCACATGACATCTCATCTCATCCATTCGCTCATATCGACTTCATATCCATTCATATACATTTTTGCATTCATTATTCCACATACACATCCACATTCGTACATCCACATTCACATCTACATCCATACATCCATTTTCACATCCACATTCATACATCCACATCCACATCCACATTCATACTTCCACATTCACATCTACATCCATACATCCATTTTCACATCCACATTCATACATCCACATCGATACACCCATTTCCACATCCATATTCATACATCCACCTCCACATGCACATCTACATCCATACATCCATTTTCACATCTACATCCACGTTCTTACATCCACATTCACATCTACATTCATACATACACATCCATATCCACATCCATACATCCACATCTATATTCATACATCCACACCCACACCCACATCCATACATCCACATCCACATCTACATCCATACATCCATTTTCACATCTACATCCACATTCACATTCACATCTACATTCATACATCCACATCCATATCCACATCCATACATCTATATCATACATTCACATCCGTGTTCACATTCATACATCTACATCCATACATCCATATCATACATTCACATCCACGTTCACATTCATACATCTACATCCATACATCCATATCCACATCCATATCCACATTCACACATCCACATTCACATTCACATACATCCACATTCTTACATCCATATCCACATCCATATCCTTATCCACATTCCATATCTACATTCATACATCCACTTCCATACATACACATCCATATTCATGCATCCATATCCACATCCACATCCATACATACTCATACACATCTACATCCATACATACTCATACACATCTACATCCATACATCCATTTTCTTATCTACATCCACATTCACATCTACATCCATACATCCACATCCATATCCACATCCATACATCTATATCATACATTCACATCGTGTTCACATTCATACATCCACATCCATACATCCATTTCTACATTCCCATTCATATAACCACATACGCCTTCACATCTATTCTTTTACATCACATCCATTCTCGCCTTATCACAACCCATATACATCTTATCCCATCAGATATACTTCTTACCTCATCCCATACACATCTTATCACATCCTAACTCATCTTATCACATCCTAACTCATCCCATATGCATCTTATCATATCCTATCACTTCTCATACACATCCTACCACATCTCATACACATCTTATCACATCCTATCACATCTCATACACCTCTTATCACATCCTATCACATCTCATACGCATCTTATCACATCCTATCACTTCTCATACGCATCTTATCACATCCTATCACTTCTCATACGCATCTTATCACATCCTATCACTTCTCATACACATCTTATCACATCCTATCACATCTCATACACCTCTTATCACATCCTATCACATCTCATCCACCTCTTATCACATCCTATCACTTCTCATACACATCTTATCACATCCTAGCACATCTCATACACATCTTATCACATCCTATCACTTTCCATATGCATCTTATCACATCCTATCACATCTCATATACCTCTTATCACATCCTATCACATCTCATACGCATCTTATCACATCCTATCACTTCTCATACACATCTTATCGCATCCTAGCACATCTCATACACATCTTATCACATCCTATCACATCTCATACACATCTTATCGCATCCTAGCACATCTCATACACATCTTATCACATCCTATCACATCTCATACACATCTTATCACATCTTATCACTTCTCATACACATCCTAGCACATCTCATACACATCTTATCACATCCTATCACTTCCCATATGCATCTTATCACATCCTATCACATCTCATACACCTCTTATCACATCCTATCACATCTCATATGCATGTTATCACATCCTATCACTTCTCATGTAACACATCTTATCACATCCTAGCACATCTCATACACATCTTATCACATCCTATCACATCTCATACACATCTTATTAGGCATAAAGATAACTTTAGTAGGTATAACACTTTTATAATAATCCTTTTATGCATTTTACTATGCATAAAAATTGATGAGAATAACACTTTTGGGTTAAAATAATTTCTTTATGCATCTTTCCATGCATAAATCCAATTTAGTAGGAATTACACTTTTAGAATAAAAGAATTTCTCTTATGCATCTAATTTGTGCATAAAATCCAATTATGATGAAAATCTCACTTTCAATATAAAAAAAATCTTTTATGCATATTTTTATGCATACAAATCATTTATGATGAAAATCATTCTTTTGATATAAAAAAAATTCTTTTATGCATCTAATTTATGCATAAAATTCTTTATGATAAAAATCACATTTTTAATATATAAAAAAAATTCCTTTATGCATCTACTTATGCATAAAAATCAATTATGATGAAAATCATAATTTTATAAATAAATATTTCTAGTATACATTTTTCTATGTATAGAATGAAAATAACCCTTTAAGAATACTCATACGATGGAGATTACTCTTTTTAACATAAAATTTAATTACTAGAAATCCTCTTTTTCTTAATTCATCAATTATGCATAACATAAAAATCAATTTCTCCATGATTACAATGAAATTCTTTCAATTAATCTAGGATGATAATTCCTAGAATATGGTAGGAAGTCCTCTTTTCATGCTTTGAATGAAATTATTTTATGTGTAATTTTTACAGAAATTTTGCCATAGCTCCGTTGCTATGACTCATAAATCTCAATTATTTTAAAGAATAAAGCTTATCATTAAGAGAATGATTAGAATGATCCCTAATTGGATCATTAAACCATAATGGATTGAATTATCAATATTCATGAAATACATAAACTAAAAGTATAGAAAAAAGCCATTAATTTGGCCTCAAGCATAGATTAATCTTGGATTAAGAAAAAGCTTTATGAAAAGCTTCATTTGGATTGAGAATAGATCATGAGAATGACCATTCTTTGAGTGAGAGAGAGAAATTACATAAAAATAATTAAAATTAAGTATAAATAAAAATTTATGTAATTCTTTACTACCATTCATCAATCAACTTCAAAAGCATTCAAAAACCATTCCAATTAAGCTTCTCAAGCTTGAGAGGGGTTGAGAAGAGAGAAACATTGAGAATTTATAGAAAAGATCAAAATTCACCATTTACTGTACAAATTGCTTGATTCTTTGTTCACGGTAGAGGCCCCCAACCAATCAATTGGTTTGGTGTGCTGATGGAGTCACCAATGGAGATTGAAGAAAGAGGGAAGCTCCAATTTCTTCAATTTGGAGAGAATTTTAGAGAATAGTAAAAATTAGCATTATTTCAGCATAATTTTGGCATAGTATAATTCTCCTATTTTTTTACAAAGACTCAAGTTCTATTTATAGGAGAGGGAGGCTCTAACCAAGACCAACTAATTTCTAGAATTTTCTAGATTTCAGTTTGGTTAAATTTGGACTAGATTTGGACTAGTTTGGTTCCTTTTTTATTCGGTTTGATCCAAGAGAGAGGAGAGATAAAAATATCACATTATTTTTGAGTTTAAAACTCATTCAAGCATGTGAAGTATGCACCTCCTTGAAGGGACTCCCCTTCCTTACATATGTGTCAAAATGGAATGATTATACCCAAAATATCTCATTTTTTTAGTAGTACTCATAGTTTTTTACTAATAACCCTTGTACATAGTCAACTCTTCATCTTATGTGAGCATTTACTCATTTTTGGGTAATTTCTTTTACAAATTGGATTTATCTCCTCCCCACACATGGATTGATCTTATTGGCCCATAGGAACCTTAATTTAAAATTTCGAAAAAATCTTGACCCTCAGGATAATGCCTCTTGAGCAGATATACTTGATTTTTCTAATGCACCTTCTGGAAATCTTTTTGAACTTCTGTTTCAGGGGAACTTATATTAATAGGATGAGAATTTTTTCTATCCAAAAATATTCAAAATCTAAATAATCTCTCTCTAGGCCAAAACAGGTAGAAACAAGATCTTTGATATTTCTGAAGAGAGATTTGACTACAGGGGAAGATACTGGACATCCTGAGAGGCTGGGGAGGAATCTTACATTCTATCCCACTTAAAAAACGCGAGATGTCCTCATCTCGCAAAACTAGAGGAGAATTCTTTTTCTTAAGATCCAACTGATTATGGGTTCCTTATATTTTGGTGAACCCAAATAGAATCCTGGGATAAAGATATATAACCTTGCATATTGACATAGACAAAAAAGTCTTCGCTTGCACGAGTCTCCATAGCCCATATAACCTTTTAGAGCTTCATAGCTAACATGGGATTAAGGTTGAAGCACAAGGTTAGGCTTCACATAAAAATTAGAGATGCTTTTGCCATGTCTTGTGGGCATCAACATGCCACCTTTGTATTAAATTTGGGCAACAAATGACCATCTGAAACATAGCCAAATTCTGTTCTATATTCTAACACAAAATGTTCCAAATCTTACAAAAAACAAAATCACTCATACTTTAGTAAAACGAAGAGTTTTTCAACAAATCATTTTCGTTTGCAAAATCCAAAGTAACAATAATATTCATCAATACAAAAATCTAAGAAAAATCATAGAGAGAATCACCAACAAAACATCTAGCCAATAGGACCTTTCTCCGATGCCCGTCCACCCAACCACCACTCTGGACGTCGCGGCTATCGCGGGTATGCCTCTAGTAAATCTCGTCCACTCTAGGTTCTACCAAACGGCTCCCAGAGAGGGCATAAATCACAATCTCTATCCGGCGTTCCTTGTCTAAGGACAGTCAGCCCGAATCTCAAAATCTCTCTCTCTATCCTGCACAGAAAATCCTCAAGGCTTAGGAAGAAGCCTCCAAAAAAAACATTCCATGAGAATCAATAGATTATCATGCACGAAATCATCAAAGATAGGAAAACTTTACCCAAGACCTGCAACATCTATACTTAAGTCTGGATTGCCCAACCTATGCTCTCATACCAACTATGACGGTCCCATATTCTAACCATATCTTAATCATACAATTTAATCTAAGAAAATATTAAACTCACTTAATCCTGCTATTTCTACATAGCAATACAATCAAATCAACCTTCTCAAATAGCAAACAAGCATGCATGCCATATCCAAGGTTCTTATCACATAAGCAAAGAATCATGTAGTCTCAAACAAACATTCACAGGATATAAATGTCTATCAATTACATCATAGCATCTCAATCAATCACAATGTATGTGTCTATCTCAATATTCTATCATCATCACCATGCTCGACAACATGGTTAGTCCTATAATGACCAAAATCCAGCTAATCTAGGGCTTTCTCCAATGCCCTTCCACCCAACCTCCACACTGGACATCGCGGCTATCCTGGGTATGCCTCTTTCAGAATCTCGTCCTCTCTGGGTTCTACCACATGGCTCCCAGAGGGCATAGATCTCGTTCTCTGTCCAGCGTTCCCTGTCTAAGGATGATGGGCCTGAATCTCAAAATCTCATGTGAAGTCTGATCATACACATATATATCAATCAGTCATACGCGTGCATATCAATCATTCATCTCAAAACAAAGCAATCATAACTCATACATATCATCTCACACTCATCTCTAGTCCATAATATTTCAAGGCATGCTATTCAAATCAATCACAATCGATTTCAAGTATAAAACAAGCTTTTAATTTAAACAATCTTTAACTTCTCTTTATCTTTTAAGTCAGATGGGAATCCTTGATTTTAACATAATCAATTATCATGTTCTAATGAGCAAGGTCATCTCTAGTCACTATAACTAAGTCTTAACTATGCTTATGCATTAGTCCATCCGGTCTACATAGATAAGGTAGTCAATCTTGATAGGAATTTCTAAGACAAAGCCTAATAACTGGTCTCTTTTGGAGAGTAATATCTTCCAATCTATTTAGAATTAGAGAAAAGTCAAAACTACAGAGTTTTAGGATTTTTAATGCTCTATAAAGCACGTCTCAATGATGGTTCTCTAAAAATGAGTTCTAAGGTCTCTTTGAGAGCATTCAAAATGGTCAAAGTTGTGTTTCATCATAAAACTGTAAAAAACAACCAAGTGCCCCACTTTGCACTCGAATAACTCAAAAATGAAAGGGTTTTGGCTTTCTATAGTCTCATACACTCTTGTAGAGTAGTCGTGTGGGTACTTAAAATTACCAGAACGTATTCGGTCAACAACCTAGCGCGAGAGAAATCGTGAAAATCTGTTGTGTGTGAAAGTCGGTCACATTTTTTTTGTTGTCAAATTTTGATTTGCATGTCCATCTACACACTTAAAGGCTTCCTTTGAGCATACTAACTAATTGAAAAATAAATCTTGAAATTTTACTTAATTTTAACACTTAGAATCTTTACTCTTAAAAAACCATTGAAAACCTGCTGGAATTCATTATACTGAAATCTGTAGCATCCAAAAACACAAGATTATCTTTAATCATAACTTGGTTAATCTGGGAGGTATGTTACAATATCTTTAATCATAACTTGGCTAATCTGGGAGGTATGTTACAATATCTTCCCAAAGCCAACACATGGAAAATAACCTTTTGACTTGAGGTCGCCTCAAAAAACATATTCTTGACACACTCCTTACATGTCTGTTGCTTTCTTAAAGCATGCTCTACCATACGATTCTTTTGGTAAAATTCAGTTATTCCTAACTTTTTAACCATGTGGGTGATTGAAAACTATAAGTTCTTCTCGAGTCAATCAACACTTGAAATATATTATTCGTAATCTTCATCAAATCTGCTGTCACGGGAAAACGTATGCAGTCTACAACCCAACGCGGGCAGAATCGCTAAAATCTGCTGTATGTGAAAGTCGACTCCAAAATAGGTCACGTTTTACTTTTTTTATCAAATTTCGATTTTATCTTAAGCTAGTCATGTATACGCTATAGTTTAGTAGGCCTCCTAAAATCTAGAGTAACATACTGGTCTTAATTCCATAAAATTTAACTCCAAATAAGAAACCAGATAGATCTTGAGGCATTACACAAAGTATGTTGATCTTGTAAATCAGTCACTATACACGTCATAAACAAGCCTTCTTGGAATCACAACTTAACAAACAATAATAAATCTGATGAAAAACATTATCGTCCTACTGTCTTAAACTTCAAGGTAGTCAAACAATTTGCAAACTCTTATTTTCACTGTGATTGTAGCTTTAGACTTAGTCAAATTTCTTCCTCAAGAGCGCGATCCTCTATTCTTTCTATTGATGGACTTACAACCTCCACAATAGATATAGATTTTTCAACCTATACTTATCAACTTCACAATGATAACTTACTATCAATAAGCAAATAGTATACGACGTGAAATACTTTTCTTCCTCTGCTGCAAGCAGACATCATTCTAGATTCTACATCACATCTTTGACACTATAAGCAATAATATTTACCATCATCTCTAATCATATGCAAACCCACTTCTATATCTTGACCTTTCTATACACTAACCAATGTATCCCTAATATGGCATCATATCTTCCCAAAGCCAACACATGGAAAATCAGCTTTTGACTTGAGGTCGCCTATGAACAAAAAACATATTCTTAACATCCTCCTTACCTGTCTGTTGATTTCTCAAAGCACTCTCTACCATACGATTCTTTTGGTAAAATTGAGTTATTCCTAACTTTTTTACCATGTGGGTGATTGAAAACTATAAGTGCTTCCCGAGTCAATCAACACTTGAAATATATTATTCGTAATCTTGATAGGAATTTTAATACTTGAAGCTTGATTTTTGGACTTACCTGCTTGAACAATGGCATTGACATGTGCATATTCTTCAATCTCCTCATCCATAGTTGCTATAGATTTTTCTCTTGCTCCGAGTGTTGTCATTACTTGAAAATCCACATACATTCTCTTGCATACTCTACCTTATTTTTTGATCTCCTGTAGTTAATCCCTCACGTACCTTACGTGATGCTGGCTTGTTTTTGCACTCAAAAGATTTATGAACCTTTTGTACATAATAGAAATCACATGTGCCTTTTGTATCATTTCTGGGAATAACTATGTGTTACCCATCTACAGTCACTTATTTTGCATAAAATTTCCCTTCTCATCATCAAAAAATAGATTTGTGAGCCATCTTGTGACTATACAGAAAATTTACTAAAGCTTTTTCAAAGAAAAGATACTTTTGGTTGTGTCACAAAAAATAGAAAATAATATGTATCACCTAGGACCTGCAACATCCGCAATTAAGCGCAAACTGCGTAAACTATGCTCTGATACCAACTGTGGTGGTCCTGAATCTAGTCATATCTTAATTGTACAATTTAATCTAAGAAAACATTAAACTCACTTAATCGTGCTATTTCTACATAGCAATACAATCAAATCAACCTTCTCAAATAGCAAACAAGCATGCATTCCATATCCAAGGTTCTTATCACATAAGCAAAGAATCATGTAATCTCAAACAAACATTCACATGATATAAATCTCTATCAATTATAGCATAGCATCTCAATCAATCACAATGTATGTGTTTATCAATTATAGCATAGCATCTCAATCAATCACAATGTATGTGTCTATCTCAAGATTCTATCATCAACACCATGCTCGACAACATGATTAATCATAATGACCAAAATCCAGCCAACAATCTAGGGCTTTCTCCAATGCCCGCGTCCACCCAAACTCCACACTGGACATCGTGGCTATCGCGGGTATTCCTCTAGTAAATCTCGTCCACTTTGGGTTCTACCAAATGGCTCCTAGAGGGCATACATCACATTCTCTGTCCGGCGTTCCCTGTCTAAGGACGACCGGTCCGAATCTCAAAATCTCATGTCAAGTCTCATCATGCACATGCATATCAATCAGCCCCATACGCGTGCATATGAATCATTCATCTCAAAACAAAGTAATCATAACTTATACATATCATCTCACAATCATCTCTAGTCCATAATCTTTCAAGGCATGCATATTTAAATCAATCACAATCAATTTCAACTATAAAACAAGCTTTTAATTTAAACAATCTTTAACTTCTCTTTATCTTTTAAGTAACATGGGATTCCTTGTTTTTAACATAATCAATTATCATGTTCTAACGAGCAAGGTCATCTCTAGTCACTATAGGTAAGTCTTAGCTATGCTTATGCG
Source organism: Cibotium barometz (assembly GCF_041138505.1). Taxonomy (NCBI): domain Eukaryota; kingdom Viridiplantae; phylum Streptophyta; class Polypodiopsida; order Cyatheales; family Cibotiaceae; genus Cibotium; species Cibotium barometz. Next base: position 39,169,221 of record NC_141086.1, read on the forward strand.
TTAGTCCATCCGGTCTATATAGATAAGATAGTCAAATCTTGATAGCAATTTCTAAGACAAAGCCTAATAATTGGTCTCTTTGGGAGAGTAATATCTTCCAATCTATTTGGTATTAGAGAAGTCAAAACTACAAAGTTTTAGAACTTCTATAAAATATATCTCTCTAATGGCTCTCTAAAAATGAGTTCTAAGGTCCTTTTGAGAGCATTCAAAATAGCCAAAGTTTTTTTTTCAGCATAAAAGTGTCAAAAACAGCCAAGTGACCCGCTTCGCACTCAAATAACTCAAAATGAAGGAGATTTGACTTTATAACATCTCATACACTCTTGTAGAGTTTTATGTCGTCTAAAACTTTTGTTTTTATGTCAAAATCTGATTGTGAACACATGAAAAGATAAATGCTTTGTTAAACAGCCCCTAATGAAGGTTATACTTGAATTCTTGTCACAAACTAGTCAAATAATATATCTTCTAATTCTTTAACTCCAAAAGTGTTTATTCTTTGAGTTAGACTAAGGCAATCAGCAATAGTTCTTGGCCAGAAATCCCCCCCCTCTCCTCTTCTCGCAGTGTTTACCCATCTTTGCCATGGTTAACCATGCTGTACATGACTCAGATTCTTCCATATACATGCTTATCGATATATTTATTTAATCTCAAAAGAATTTAAAGAAAAATACTAAAAAAAGTATTTGTGTACTTCCCTGATATATTTGCTGATGTCTTGATTGATTGGGAATCCATGTCTACTCAGAAGTTGTGGAAGAGCTGTTTGTAGATTTGGCAAGCCTCTCAGATCAGCTATCAGGGCAGAACGTATGCGGTCTACAACCCAACACGGGCAAAATCTCTAAAATCTGTTGTATGTGAAAGTCAACTCCAAAAATAGGTCATGTTTTACTTTTTTATCAAATTTGGATTTGCATGTCCATCTACACACTTAAAGGCTTCCTTTGAGCATACTAACTAATTGAAAACTCAATATTAAATTTTTACTTAATTTTAACACTTAGAATTTTTACTGCTGAAAAATTACTAAAAACCTACTAGAATTGATTATTGAAATTTGTAGCATCCAAAACAAAGGATTATCTTTAATCATAACTTGGTTAATCTCGCAAGTATGGTACATCCTCTCCCTATTAAGAAATTGTCATCCTCAACGATAAAAATATCTTATCCTTAATCATTAGACCTTGAGAAATAGTTTTTCTTACTCAACTATTATACTTATAGTACTTGAGAAGTATGCTTTTAACTTTCAAGAAAACTATAAATATCCATATGTCTTTGTCCTAAGATTTCTTCAAGTAGCCTTGGAAAGAACAACTTGACAACTTGCTTGTCTAAGATCTTAACTTTATATAATAAGCTTTTAACTTGATTTTCCATTTCTTAGCTATCTCTTGGATAAAATCAACATACTCGGTAATCAATGTATCTATTAGATACTCAATACTATAGCATTCTTTTCTCTCGGTATTATGCTCTCTTTCATTCATATCTTTGATAGGTCTTATCTTGGATAAACATTTTATGTTAAGCTAGTCATGTATACGCTAGAGTTTAGTATGCCTCCTAAACTCTAGAGTAAGAGCATACTGGTCTTAATTCCATAAAATTTAACTCCAAATGAGAAACTAGATAGATCTTGAGGCATTACACAAAGTATCTTGATCTTGTAAATCCGTCACTATCCATGTCATAAACAAGCCTTCTTGCAATCACAACTTAATAAACAATAATAAATCTGATGAAAAACATTATCGTCGTATTGTTTTAAACTTCAAGGTAATCAAACAATTTGCAAACTCTTATTTTTACTATGATTATAGCTTTCGACTTAGTCACATTTCTACTTGAAGAGCACAATCCTCTATTCTTTCTATTGATGGAATTACAACCTCCAGAATAGATATTGATTTTTCAACCTACACTTTTAAATTCACAATGATAACTTACTATCAATAAGCAAATAGTATACTACGTGAAATACTTTTCTTGCTCTGTTGCAAAGGAGACATCATTCTAAAATCTACATCACATCTTTGACACTATAAGAAATAATCTTTATCATCATCTCTAAACCTACAAACCCACTTCTATACCTTGGCCTTTCTAGGCACTAACCAATGTATCCCTAATATGGCATCATATCTTCCCAAAGCCAACACATGGAAAATCCAGTTTTGACTTAAGGTTGGCTATGAACAAAAAACATATTCTTGACATACTCCTTACATGTTTGTTGCTTTCTCAAAGCACGCTCTACTTCTTGAGTTAATTAACACACGTGAAATATATTATTTGTATATTAACACACGTGAAATATATTATTCGTAATCTGATAGGGATTTTAATAATTGAAGGTTGGTTTTCAGACTTAGCTACTTGAATAGTGGCATTGACATGTGCATATTCTTCAATCTCCTCGGCCATAGTTGCAGTAGTTTTTCCTCTTGCCCTGAGTGTTGTCATTACTTGAAAATCCACCTACATTCTCTTGCATACTTTGCCTTATTTTTTGATCTCCCGTAGTTAATCCCTCAGGTACCTCACGTGATGTTGGCTTGTTTTTGTGCAAAAAAAATTTATGCACCTTTTGTACACAATGGAAATCACGCCGTGCCTTTTCTATCATCTTTCGAAACAAATATGTGACCCATCTACAGTCTCTTATTCTGCATAAGTTTTCCTTCTCATCATAAAATGGATTTGTGAACCATCTTGTGACTATACAAAAAAATTGAAAAAGCTTTTTCAAAGAAGAGATACTTTTGGTTGTATCACAAAAAATAGAAAATAATATGTGTCACACACCCAAGACATGCAACTTCTGCAATTACGTGCAGACTGCGCAAACTATGCTTTGATACCAACTGTGATGGTCCTGAATCTATCCATATCTTAATCATACAGCTTAATCTAAGAAAACATTAAACTCACTTAGTCCTACTATTTCTACATATAGCAATACAATCAAATAAACCTTCTCAAATAGCAAACAAGCATGCATGCCATATCCAAGGTTCTTATCACATAAGGAAAGAATCATGTAATCTCAAACAAACATTCACATGATATAAATCTCTATTAATTACAACATAGCATCTCAATCAATCACAATGTACGTGTCTATCTCAAGATTCTATTATCATCACCATGCTCGACAACATGGTTAGTCATAATGACCAAAATCCAGCCAATCTAGGGCTTTCTCCGATGCCTGTCCACCAAACCTCCACACTGGACATCGTAGCTATCCCGGGTATGCCTCTAGTAAATCTCGTCCACTATGGGTTCTACACCAAATGGCTCCCAGAGGGCATAAATCACATTATCTGTTTGACATTCCCTCTCTAAGGACGGTCGACCCTAATCTCAAAATCTCATGTCGAGTCTCATCATACATGTGTATATTAATCAGTCATACGTGTGCATATCAATCATTCATCTGAAAACAAAGCATTCATAACTCATACATATCATCTCACAATCGTCTCTAGTCCATAATCTTTCAAGGCATGCATATTCAAATAAATCACAATCAATTTCAAGTATAAAACAAGCTTTTAATTTAAACAATCTTTAACTTCTCTTTGTATTTTAAGTCACATGGAAATCCCTATTTTTAACAAAATCAATTATTATGTTCTAACGAGGGAGGTCATCTCTAGTCACTGTAGCAAAGTCTTAATTATGCTTATGCGTTAGTGTTACATTATTGGCCCTCTATGGTCTATCGGGGATGCACGTCCGGCCATTGTACCATGCTTGCAATTAGTATCGTGTGTGATGTCATATTAAATACTATATTGTAAGTGCGATTGGCATATGCTTTGCGGGTCTATGCTATGTATGCTGTGATTTGGTGATGCCATGTGTATGCATGCTAGTGTTTTTGATATTGGTGTTTGATTATAGGTGATGAGTACGAGGATGCCGAATGAGGTGTTATACTTGTGCGAGGGTCACCGAATGAGGTGTCGCCACCATAGGAATGAGTGAGCAAGGCTCACGCGGGTGTTGTCATGTGCATGGGCGTTTACATCGCCTCGACATTTATGAGTTATACTTCATTATTTTTGGTTGGCTGCGTGCCATTTATTTGTACTTGAATATTTGTGTACATTGATGTGCACGGGTGTATTGCGTGTGAGCTAGAGCTTCACTATTATTTTTGGTACACACTAGGTGTGTGTGAACATCCTCTAGAAGGATTGATTATTTTTGTAGAAATAGCCCTATTTTTGGAAAAAGCTTCACGATTGGCTCAAGGGCTATTTTGGTAATATATGATTAAATACTCATGTCGTGCAAGGAGCTAGCACACATGAGGGGGAGATTTAACCCAATCCTTGTTGATGGTGATGTTTATTTTGCACACAATTTTCAAGTCTATGGTTTATCTTCCATGCCTATTTCCATGTCTATGTTTAATATGTTTGAATCTCTTATTTATTTGGAGTTGAATATTTATTCGTGATTATTGTGTGCAATTTTGGTACTTTGATTCTCTTTTATGTGGCAAGTTACTGATGATAGTGGTATCAAAGCCAAGCACACTCAAAGAGAAGGCATAGATCTCTTAGAGAAATCAAAGGGCAAAGGCATAAATCCAAAGACAAAGGCCATATCCCAAGGATTAAGACTTGTATGGTTTCAAAAACCACTTTAAAGCCCTGCATAACCATGCCTAGAAGATGAAAAGTGGTTTTCTATAGCCGTGCATCTCTCTCAGATCCAACGGCATTGATGGAATCTCCATGCTGAGAAACCCCAAGACCCACTTTCAACCTCTGAAGACTTTCAACATCAGCGATTTCTATAATCAACATCCATCTGCTCTCCTTCTATCCCACGTAGATGCGCTGCACCGATTACATGAAGATGTGGGGTTTTAAAAGCTTAATCAAGCTTAACACTTAACCATAAAAGAAAATTTCAGAACTGCAAAAATGTTAGAGGTGCAGAAAATTCTTGAAAAATTACAGTAAGATTTCGAACAACTTCGACTATTTTGGAAAAAAAAATTCCAAATTGCTTTTAGACACTCCGGGAGAATTATTAATGCTTAACTTGGCACTTTACGGGCTAAGTATCAATTTCTCATCATTTTTCTTTTATTTTGAATATATATATATATATATATATATTTGCTTTCTCCAAATGTTTTCCAAATTCTCAATTTGCTCAAGCTGAGAAGATATTTTTTTAAAATTAAAATTTAATTGAAATTCATATTTAAAATTATTTATTGAGCTAAATTAAGTTTGAAATTTTATAGAAAATTCATGTGCAAATAGTTGAAATTATTTTTCCTAACTTCGCTTTCTTGTTTGAGATACTCACATTTTATAACCTGAGCAAGAGGGATGTTACATTATTGGCCCTCTATGGTGAAACTAGAGACGATTGTGAGATGATATGTATGAGTTATGAATGCTTTGTTTTCAGATGAATGATTGATATGCACACGTATGACTGATTAATATACACATGTATGATGAGACTCGACATGAGATTTTGAGATTAGGGTCGGCCGTCCTTAGAGAGGGAATGTCAAACAGATAATGTGATAGACAAGAAACCATGACAGTATG